>NC_060142.1:565728179-567122345 GCF_021461385.2 Schistocerca piceifrons
GTCACTTATCCGAACAAGAAAACTTAACGAGTCACGAGTATACATGGCACTTGCTGAGTCACAAGGTGGTTTTATTAATTTACTTATTTGTTTTTTTTTCAGCCTGTTATCTAGACACTAGGAACAGATCATAGTGCCACATTAGTTGGGGGGGGGGGGGGAGGGGGTTTGTATGGGGCAGGAGACCAGACAGCGAGGTCATCGGTCTCATCGGATTAGGGAAGAATGGGGGAAGGATGTCGGCCGTACCCTTTCCAAAGGAACCATCCCGGCATTTCCTGCAGCGATTTACGGAAATCACGGAAAACCAAATCAGGATGGCCGGACGCGGGATTGAACGTCGTCCTCCCGGCATGAGTTGGGATATAGGAATATGATACATAATATTTTAAACATAATTTCAAATAAATAATATATATCAAAGTATAATGGTGTTTCAACCGAAAAAACATAAAATATCTACTTAAATAATGTAAATAATTTTTAAAAGTCTAAATTCTACATTTTGGCCGTTTGGCGAACAGATATATATTCATCCGGAATCCAGGATGCAGATGATACATCGTCTACTGTACTACGCTCGAATGCTATACCACAACTCTGTAATTTATAATTCTAAAGTACTCTGTACTGTATAACAATGGACTAAACCCTCACTACACTACACTGTCCTACACTATTGTACTTGGTGTCAGAAGGAAACTGGATCCCTCATTTATCTGGATAGATAGCCCCCGGCGCGCTAACGCCGAGCTCAGAATTCACCAGGGCCCTTTACTGCGCGCTACCCAACGTTGAGGAGCTTAGGGGCGGACTGCCAGGATCTCAGCAAATCCTTCCTGGTCGTTCTTGAGAGTCACCTTCTGGCTGGTAGGTGAACGCTCTGCCGTGGTGCGCCTCGTTGTGATGATATCGGGCCTATGCCTTTCGTGAGGACAGCAAGCTTACAGTGGGTCAAAGTAATTATCTTACGACGATTGCGAAATGTATTCTAGCAGAATTAAGGAAAACAATCGAGCATAAGAGATACCGATTGGATGGGATTATGATTGGAATGAAGAATTCCATCAAACAGACGACAGCACATTCTTAAGGGAGAAAAAAATCCTGATATGTAGAAGTAAGCTTCCATGGTACCCCAATGAAGTATTATAAGACCGTTACTATTCACTGTATTTATAAATGTCCTAGGGGGTATTGCCGGAAGCACCACCGGTCTGTTCGCGGGTGATGCTGTTGCATACAGAAAGTAGCGACGGTAGAAATCGTAGGCGAAAAGTCGGAAGACCTGCAGCGAAATGGGCGAGAAGACCCGTAATTGTACGGTCAGTGCAAGCAGTCATATCCACTACATAATCGTACGCAGCGGTTTAAAGGGTGGAGCAGACTACATAAAACTAATCGTACGAGTCGTAAATGTCAGATTGATATTCGCTGAAAGAACCCAGAAAATGTGTCATACCGACCAAGAAAGTAGCTTACAAAACCTCCGTCTGACAGATACTTGAATACGCTCGTCAGCCCTGAGACCCAGCCCGGAGGAGGACTTAGGGAAAAATAAAGATGATAAGAAGAAGAGACAGCGGGAAGTGAAAAGGGAATCAGGGGTATGTGACAGTGGTGTACAGGGTAACCTCCGGCCCACTCAGGGTCTTGGGGACGGCCAGGACGGTGCCAGGTGGGAGGCGGCCGGGCCGGCACTTTGCCGCAGCCGGCGTGCAGGCTGCACACGCGAGGCGCCCCCCCCCCCCCCCCCCCCCCCCCCCCCCCCCCCCCCCCCCCCCCCCCCCCCGCGCGCGATGTGCCCGCCGGCCGTTTATCGCGCTGCTTCTGCAGCACGCGACGGCCGCGTTAGCCGGCCAGGGCTTTTAAAAGGGCGCAGTCACGCGGCCACAGCTCCTCTGCAACGAGCTAGCCTTCTGTATATTCGGGACTCACATCTCTTCCCTGTGCCAGTCGAGTGCACAGATTCACATTCTAGCATAGACATATTAGCCAATACAGGGGAGAAACCGTCTTACCAACAGGGAGAAGATGTTACCAAAGTATGAACCAATAGTTTTGTCATATAAACCGGCAATAGGCCCTATGTCACGAGGACAAGACATTTAGTTTCGATATCTTATAAACTCTTCACACTGACAATACTCTTTTCGAAACCAACAGACATACACAAAACTCCTAATTTCTGCACATCTGCGTATTAGCGTGGGCGGGGGGGGGGGGGGGGGGGGGGGCGGGGGGGGGGGGGGAGGGTTTACCACAAGGATTCCTGACACAGTATTAATGTCGATTTTCAGGCTCGTGAGATGAATTACCTTTGGCCAAGAGGTTTGGAATATGCCGAAACAAATGCTTCTTATTACAGGAACCTATTATTAAATATCCGTTATCTGGAAAATCTGTGATGCGATAACTAAGATTGGGATGCAATACAGCGTAGCACTGACTTTTTTATCTTCATTTTCAATTCTTTAGTCATCCTACCGGTATGATTATATTCTGAATCCTTATCGTCTCGAGCGAATCTTTTCATCCATACGCACCTTCTACACGTAACAACCTTGATGACCTGTAATACACAATCTAATCTTTTTCGGTCCAATAATTCTACCGCTCTCCCTAAGGTCATGTAAATGCTGTAACTCATTAGGAGTGGTCCTAGTAATCTGTTTACCTAATATTGTTTTTCCATAGACTCCTTTTCTCATCTGTTCTTACTAGAGTCTATTTATTTCTGGCACAAACAATTATTACTGTCGATGCATATCGGTAAAGAGCGCCAAAGCACAGTACGGAAATGACTGCCGTGGTTAAGGAGTGTCAGAAATTGTAATACACACACAAAATAGGAACACGTCTGATCCCAACACCACAACATAATTGCCGCAGTGGAGGAACACTAGTTTCTGTCGAGGTCAAGGCCTGCACAGACGGAGGAGACAGATTCCTACAAAGAAAATTATGCTGAGGCGTCCAATAAAGGTTTTTGGTCTCGACAGCGATCTAGCCACTTTAGTACAGAAGTTCGAAAAATGCAGCAATTCTGCGTGGTAGTTTCCTCGGTTTGACGCCGAGAAAGAACAAATGGAAGCAGCCCATCATTATACCGTAGCTACCTCAAGCGGAAAGACTCTTTTGAAAATAAATGCGACAGACGAATGTGTCCTCCCAAAGACACCACGCTCGGTTTCTCATCCCTTGCAGAACGGTGTCCGCTTTTTCAGGATTTGCCAAACATTACTGAATCTTCAACTTTATGGCAGGATACGCTTCCTAACGACACAGTCGTCAAGGTAACGTCAGGGAGGGAAGTCTTGTGCGCCATTTGCCTGTGAATCGTGCAAACTGTACAACGTGTGTTATCGTATTTTAACTGTACGTGTATCGCATTGCCTGAGGCGGAATGAGTGGATTTTTTTAAACGAGGGTGGAAAATCGCATAAAACTCAGACTTAGGCTCGCCGGGTGTACCAGTTCAGGGTCGTTAATCCGCCGCGCAGTTTGGATCCTCGTCTAGCTCACACTCGTGTACGAAGAGCTTGCGCTTTAGAGTTACTTTAAACGAGCAGATCAAAGACAGTAGTAACAGCAATGGCTATTAACAGCGGGGTGCGGATCTAGGGAGCGCACTGGGAGTATCTGTGGAATGCTGTGGGTCGTGGCAATTGGCCTCCGGCGAGGGGAAATGGGACGAGGCCAGCGCTAAGGCAGCCCTGCAGCAGGACGGCCCGGGTGGCAGGGCCAGGGGATGCTCACAGCCGGCGATTTTCGCAGCAGCAGCAGCAGCAGCGGCGGCGGCGGCGGAGGCGGCGGCGGCACGCGACGCCGGCCCTGCCGTCCGGGGGCCCGCTAGTAGCGAGCACGGCCTGCAGAGGCGCGCGCGGCGCTCGCTATCGAGCTACGGCGGCGCGGGCGGGCGGGGGCGGGGGACGGGCGGCGGCGGCGGCGGCGGCGGTCCAGTAGCGGCGCGGCGGCGGCGCCGGCACGCGCCCGGCCCGCTGCCGCTGCCGGCTCACACACGCGCCGACCGCCGAGTACGAGCCGCCACGCGCGCGCACACACGGGGAAGGACCAGCGCCGAGGAGGCGGCGGTGGCGGCGGCGGCGCGGCAGACGCCGGCGGGCCGGTGGGCCCGCGAGGAGCCGGGGGCTGCAGCGCTGCGCGCCCGCCGCGTGATCAATACGGCGCCCGAGGCCAGCCGCCGCCGCCGCCGCCACGCCCCCGCCCACCACCCTGCCCGCCTGTCGGCCGGCCGCCGGTGCCGGCTGCGGCCGCGCCGCGGCGCCAGCGTCGCCGGCACCGCAGTCGCCGGCACCCGGCTTCTCCGAGCACAACACCACTGCGCGGCGTGGCGCCTCCACGAGCACAATGCTACGCTTTAGCTGGTTGAATCCGGGCCAAATTGTACCACAGTTGAAGACATTTGGTCCCCTTCAACCAGCTGTAGTTGGCATTATGAGCGACGCGGTTCGCAAGCCCCCGACGGAACTCGACGCCGTACACGCACGTCTCGGAAAAGATGAGAAGAGAGAGAGGAAACTGCGAGTCGTCGTCGGTGGAGATCGATAGGCGCGCGGAGGCCGCGTGCGGCGACTGCGGCGGCCGCGGACCGCCGCCGCGCCGCCGGCCGAGGGACGCCGGGACGCCGCCGCCGCCTCCGCTGGCGCGCCGCTGACGCCCGCTGCGCCGCTGCCCGGCCGACGGCCTCCGCTCTGCAGCAATTAGTTGCGCCGCCCGCCGGCAGAGCGCGTCGTCAGTAGGCGTGGCCGCCGCTAAACGCAAAGCATGTGCTCTACCCGCGCTGCTTGGCCGTGAGTAAGCTTCGCTTTGCCGCTAATAACGCATCTGCGCCGAGCTGCACATTATCAGTATCAGTAGTAGTAGCACGTAGATACTGGTGTTTCGCTCTTGTCGGTAAAAATTTCTCTACGCTTGTACTGTAGATGTAGCAGTCACTAGTGATCCGAGCACGTCGTTTCGGGTCTCGCAGGGCCAGCAGTTACATAAAGCTCTCAGTATGTCGCGGGACCCTAGCTCGAAAAGTTCCACCTCGCATCATTTCCCATATTACGTCACTGGATGCTTCAGTTTACGTGCAAGGTTCCCTTACGACTGTAAACGGAGAGGTCTGTAAGTGGAGGGGCCGGTATCCGTGATCGTGAGCTCAAGGCGAAGTGCACGTCCCGGCGAGACACGCCTCCCTCGGGCCGCGTGCTCCGCGCGCCCAGCGGTCGGGGTCGCGAGCTGACATGACTGCAATGCGGTCCCATTTGTCTCGCATTTAATAGGTCCGACCCTGCCGCCGCTACTACTGACAACGCTGTAATCTGCCAAGAGCCTGGCAACGCTGGCGACACCAAACTGTTTACAAGCATTCTGCGATTTCTACAGAAATAGACGACCGAAAGCAACAGCAATAAATGAATAATCTACTTCCCCAAAAACCTCACATCTGAGGCTGTCGAAGGCTGCAGACTAAATAAATCGAGAACGAAATGAGTTTCGTAACAGAGGTGTCAAGTCGTAAGCATCACAACAGCGCATTTTATTCGAATGCGAGTAATTTACTGAAAACTACATAATTTTATATATAGTAATAAAATTTCCTGGTGCTATTCTGCCTGTTTTCTGCAATGTTTATTTTACACTTGGTGCTTCTCAAAGAGTGAATACTGAACTCTCTAAACCCATTTACAAAGGCAAAATAGGCAAACTGTTCGGTATTTTAATGCCGTAACGTCAGTTTCGTTTTGTTTTCAGGCGTTTCATTTATTTCTTACACAACGACAAACCAAGAGAGTAGTTAATTGTTCTTCCGTGTCTGTACACAACACGTGTCTCTCGATTCTGCTTCCCAGGTAGCAATACCACATGCACCGAGCGAGGTGGCGCAGTGTTTAGCACACTGGACTCGCATTCGGGAGGACGACGGTTCAATCCCGCGTCCGGCCATCCTGATTTAGGTTTTCCGTGATTTCCCTAAATCGCTCCAGGCAAATGCCGGGATGGTTCCTTTGAAAGGGCACGGCCGACTTCCTTCCCCATCCTTTCCGAATCCGGTGAGACCGATGACCTCGCTGTTTAGTCTCTTCCCCCAAACAACCCAACCCACTACCACATGCCATTCAAGATATTTCTCATTCCAGTGCAAGTAGCTTCTATATCTGACGTTACACGATATATACTGTTACAAGAGATGAACGAGCTATCTGATATAACGAGAACACAATAAAATGATTCGCTCGTTCCTACACATCTACTTGACACTGTTCTCTGCACTACAGACAACACGTAATTAAATCAACATACTCATCACATGAATACTTGTCATGCCAAAGTCACGAATTTAACTATGCAAAATAATAATTAGCGACTGACGACATATTTATGCGACACCTCATACAAATCCTGCAGTTTTTGTTTAGAGATATTTCAAACCGCAATAAGTCCTCAACTGAATGATGAAGGGACAGTAATCGGTTGTGGTATAGTTACAGGTATAATACCGGTATTCTGTTACGTGATGATTTTAGCAGACCACATCTGTACGGTTTCATTTAAAATTCTTACATCCGATGGCACGATTAGTATCAATTTAAAATATTCTTCTAATAACCCGATTTACTTTTCAATCACGCAAAAAATTTGGCGACTTAAACAAGCGTAGGTACTTCTATCAAAAATTATAATCGTTGTCCACAGAATCTTTAAAAAATGAAACGAGTAAGCAGCTAGGTAAATGCAGATGGAAAAATTGCGCTTCCCTGGCAAGGTCACAAGTCCGTGACAGACGCGTCGTGTCGTCTTTGTAAGAGGCTACGTAGGAGGTCAGTCAGAGGGAATCTGTCACGCAACTGCGTGCACCTGTGGTGAGGGCGAACCACGCCTCCTGGTCCCCCAGCCACATATCCAGGCACACAAATTCTCTGTTTTACACAACTTCAACACAATTCTATCCATGCAAAGAGAGGTTACATGAAAGTACCTCATTTAATACATCTAGTTTACCACGAAGTGCCTCCAGAACTGCCGTGACGATCTTTTACTGTTTCGCTGTCGTTTATTAACGAAAATACTCCCTAGAAATTCCAGCGAACGTAGAAGAATGATTTGCCTGGGAACACACAGCTTCATCAGCGTTGTGTGTTCGTTAACCACGAAGTACCAGTCGAACAGGAGATGCGGCGCTAAGCAACGTGCAGACCTTGTTGGCCCTCGGTGACAGATAAATTACCTTGCGCAATGGCAAATAAGCCTCTGGGTAACCCTATCCTACCAATTCCCATTTATCCACAGAAACTCAATCTCTCTCCGAGTAAATTATCTCAAATGCTCTGCAGCTCTAAAATGATTGTTGCGTAGAATTCAATGGTATCAATACAGTTTTACAAAGAGGACAGTGAAATGTTCTTAACGTACAGCAATGACTCATTGCGTATTCCATGTTGCCTCTAAAGCGTCTGATTACTCTGGTTAGCACACAGCACGCTACACGAAGGCGACGTACGCGAATCACCTTTTCTGATAGAAATTAACGACACTTTTTGTCTCCAATATTATAAACGCCACGATGGAAGGGCCACGATTGGAACATGTTTGAAATATCAAAATAGCAATACTGAAATGTCACAAGGCATATATCAATCAGTGCCTTGGACGAACCAAAGTTAAACTTTATACACTATCCTGATGCGAACGATACAGTGAAATGTCTTTTAGGTAACGCTACCCCCCCTGGATCCAACCATTTTAGTTGATGGCCGTACGTTGCCGTAAGTACTCCTTTACACATACCTGTCTACAAATAGCACAGTTTTACTCAGATACCTGAAACATGAAAACGAGACATAGCTTTTGCCGCTATGACTTAAAATTGTGCTAATGTATGCAAACATCCTGGACCAGCAGAAATAACTGCAAAGAGCGGATGGAATCATACCATATACATATAAACAAATTTGAAAGATAAGACGGGACGAAAAAAAATGTTGTTAGAACACAACGGCCTGCCTCCCAAATTTTTCATTACAACGATCGTAAAGTTCACATGAACAATGACAGGCCGTAAGTCGATTACGATGGATGCGAAATCGACGATGACGTTAAAGGAATCACCACGGTATAAACTTACCGTGATGTAAAAAAAAGGAAAAACAAAAAAAGTCAAGAAAATCTTTTGAAAAAGAAAAAGCACCAGACGGAGGTCCCAGTTTGCTTGGCCACAGACTTAATAATGACTTCACCGATTTTGCGCGGGGGTATGGGAGTTTGCAGTTGTTAGAAGACATAATAATTTTTTTTTCTATACATTCTGAGGATACAGCAGCACCGATTAAATGAAATATATTACATACTGGCTTCCAGATAAGTCTTAGACACGTGGTGGAACGGCAAGCGCTGTCCACGGCCATGTTCCACATTCATGCAAGGCCTATGGAAGCAAGGATATCGTTTTACGAGAGTAAAGTTTTGACACACGAAGTACGTAGGAACGTACGATTTGACAACACAAAAAGGAAATCTCAATCAAACGGAACCCTCCATAATAATCTCACCTAAGTAAACGACTATAATCATTCTTCACATACGCCTGTCGTATCCCGCGTAAAATGAATAACCGACTTTACAAAATAAAAGATAAAAACCATATTTTGTCTACGATTGATGTCTACCACTGTTTTATGTTCCAAAGAGTCAAGCTACATACTATTTTCAAGCACGTATATCTCGCGAAATAACGATGACGGCAAAAACATAGAAATTCGAGCTCATATGGAGGTTTAGGTGTGCTCCTTTCGTGAATGGAGTAGGAAGGAAGGGAAATGACAGAAGTAACGTCCGCTACTAATCCTAACGTGGTTTCTGCAGTTCTAAGTGTAGAAGGAAAGAGGACAGATTCGGATTCAACGACAATCGAAAAAACGGTTATTACAGATAGAGAAAAAGTTCGGGCAGGCAAGAATGGAGAAGAATACAGATCTTTTCAAAGAAACCAACCCAGCAGTTATCTTAAACGAATGAGGGAAACTAGGTAAAACCCAAACCCGGCTGGCCCATTAGGGATTTGAACCTCGCTCCTCTACAATGCCTTAACCACTGTGCCACTTCACTACATGTGTAGATGCCATAGTACAATACCAAATCCCAAATTACAGTAAGATATAGCTCTGGGAAGCAGCAAGAGCTTGTAATCGTAAACCAATGTTATTGGAACGAAACGATATGTGAAGAACTGTTAATTTAAAACGGAGGGAATAACTAGGAATAAGATAATGAGAATTTAAAACCTTGACTGCAGCCTACAGCGTACTTCAGGATAAAACTGCAGTATTAAACATCAAATATTTAGTGCTGAGAAGAAAGATATGGGGCATAAATGGAAAAACTATCCAAATGCGTTGCTCATACACATTAGACAAATATATCCTGAGAAGGTCTCAAGGGATGGGAAAGACACACCGCGATTTAATAGCCTTGTTAGAAAACTGTTACGTAAACAGAGAGAGCTTCAGCGCATCCTCAAGCGAAGTCAAAACGTAGCTAAGAAAAGCTGAACGAGGCGAAAAAGAGCATACGGAGGGGAACGAGATATGCGTTCAATGTTCTTGAAACTCAAATTTTGCCATCCGATCTGACTAAAAACACAAAGAGGTTTTGGTCTTCAGTAAAATAAGTATGCGGTTCGAATCATCTATTCAGTGACCATACTGCCGCCGAAAGGGAAGATAGCAAAGAGAAGGCCAAAATACTGAATTCGGTCTTCCGAGATTGCTTCACAGCGGAAGAATGCAACACGGTTCGTCTTTTCATCATCGCACGAACATCGAAATGGCATATATTGAGATAAGCGACAGCGGAATAGGAAATCAACTGCAATTGATTCGTAGTGAAAAGGCATCTGGATAGGATGAGCTACCCGTGAAGTTCTACAGGGATTATGCAAAAGAACTTGCTCCCCTTCTAGAAGCAGTTTATTGTAAGTCGCTGGAGCAACGAAGGCTACCTGTCGACTGGAGAAAAGAGCAGGTCATTCCACTTTTCAGGAAGGGTGTACGACAGATGCACATAATTGTAGGTCTATATCGCTGACGTCAATAAGTTGCAGAATTACGGAACATGTTTCATGCTCATGCATTGTTAAGTTTTTGGAGAATGCAAATTTTCTCTACAAAAATCAGCACAGATTCCGGATACAGAGGTCTTGCGAAACTAACACAGCTCGCTCTGGCCGCTCCCATGAGAACTACAGCACTGTAGACATCAGCGCTCAGGTTGATGCAGCGTTCCTCGACTATGGGCAACCATTTGGACACTGCCCCACGCTACCGTTTATTGAAAAGAATACGAGCTTACCGAGTATCGGACCAGATTTGCGACTGGATTCAAGACTTCTTTGCAGACAGAACTCAACGCGTCGCTTCGCCCTTAACGGAACAAAACAGATGTAAAGGCAATTTCAAGAGTACCCCAAGAAGTGTGATAGGACCGTTACTGTTTACAATATTTATATGTACATTATCTAGAAGAAAATGTAGGGAACCTCGTAAGGTTGTTTGCGGACGATGCGGTTGTCTCTAAAAAGGTAAAAAAGATGGAAGAGCGTAAAGATTTGCAAAACAGAAGAGATAGAGAAGATCCAACGAAGAGCGGCGCCTTTCGTCACAGAGTCGTTTAGTAGGCGTGAGAAAATTACGGAGATGCTCAACAAGCTCCAGTGGTAGACACTACAATAAAGGCGTTGTGCAAAGGAAAGGTTTACTATCGAAATTCGGAGAGAGTACGTTCCAGGAAGAGTCAGACAACTTATTACTTCCTCCCACACAGGTCTCGTGAAATCACCCCAACGAGAAAATTCGAGATATCAGAGTCAATACGGAGGTTTATCCACAATCATTCCTCCCGCGCGCCATTCTCGAATGTACGAGGAAGCCGGTATGAGAGACTTGTACCAGAAGTAGCATCCCCCACACATCGTCAAGTTATGTTTCGGAGCACAGACGCAGGTGTAAATGTACTTTTATTTGTGTAGACGACGACTGCGGAAAAACCTGGTGCCTCATACACAACTAGTAGTACTAATAATGCTAAATAACTGTGGTGTGCATACATTTCAATATACAAGACGCACAAAACGATACGAGTCGACAGAAAAACAGCAACTGTGTGCCATGAAATTGTCATTTGGCCTTAACTGGCACTTCGGTACTACAAAAGAAAATGAAGAAGTAAAAAGAAAAAAAAAATGCTGAATCGTGTGCACAGCAGCCATTTAACCCAAACGTATGTTATTTCTGTGAAATACAGAAATAACACATTTGGATACTACCTGTATCACTAGCAATAGTAGAATGCCCTATATCGTTAATGATGATATTAATGACCTTTTTGACTCTTGTTATCAAATCGGTTTCCGATTTCAATGGTGAAACACAATCTACTGGACTGACAGGTTACGAAGACCGTAAAAACTTTTCCAAAGCACGTTGCAGGGTTAGTTTATTATGATGTCGTGAGCACAGAGATGGGAAGTTTTGTGGAAACTGGTGAGAAGCCTCTCAGCCTGGAGTAACGAATCACTGCACAGGAAAGAGGACACAGTAATCCCCGCAGACGGTGCGTTGTCTAGTTGAGGGGACGCAAGGCTGTCGGGACGCCACAGGGGCAGCGAGTAGACCGCCCGCCGCTCACGAGCCCACCCTACCACCGCAGTGCAATCAGGCCCAGTCCAAATGAACTGCGCCAGTCTCGTGTCGACGGCCAAAATTCCCGCGAACCGAATACGCATCTTGGAAGACGTCAGGAAATGTCATTTAATAGCCTTAAAATTCTCATCTGGAATCATACTCGAAAGGCAACCACGCAATCATAATCTTGCAGTCGCATATTAGAGAAAGCAAAGAAATTCAGCTGAAGATGAATGGGTAACTTTGAGAGACGACATAGTGAAGGCAGCAAAGAGACAACTAAGCAAATCAAAAGGCCTAGTAGATACTATTGGACAACACATGCAGTGTGAAACTTAATCGAAGGAAGGATATAACACAATAAATGCAGAAAATGAAGCAGGCAAACGGAAATACAGATGTCTAAAAATGTGAGTGCCGTGAGCTGCAAAGTGCTAAGTAGAACTCGTCAGAGTAGAATCGGAGCCAGGCTTGCAGGAGAAAGATAGGAGCAACGTATAGGAAAATTAAAAACACATTTGAAGAAAAGAGAAGCAGCTGTGCGAACATTTAGAGCTTAGAACTAAGAAAAGAAGAGAAAGTTGAAACATCGAAAGAATAAGTACAGAGGAGGACGAGGAGGAGATTAGTATTCAACGTCCAGTCGACAACGAGGTCACCAGGGACCGAAGACAAACTCGGATTAGGGAACGATCGAGAAGGAAATCGGCTGCGCCCTTTTGCAGAAAATATCACGGCATTTGCCTTAAGCGATTTAGGAAATCACGGAAAACTAAATCAGGATCGCCGGACGCGGGTTTGAACCGTCGTCCTCCGGAACGCGAGTCCAGTAGAGTAACCACTGCGCTACCCCACTCGTTCGAATACGTAGAAGGAGTATAGAAAATAAAGAAACCTGAAGACAATGTCATGGAAAGGGAAGAAAAAGAAAATGAAGATGAAGATGAGATGGATGATGCAATACTCAAATACGAATTTAAGGACTACACAAAATAAAGGAACTTGAAGACAATATTATGGAAAGAGAAGAAAAAAAATGAAAATGAGATGGATGATGTAGTACTGCACAACGAATTTGATACAGCAATGTAAGTCTACGTCAAAACAAGACACATGGAGTAAACAACATTATTAAGATTGCTGGGGAACCAATGATGACACAACTTTTCCATATGTATGCAGGATATATGACATATGCAGAATATTAACAGATTTCAAGAAAATTCTACTAATCACAATACCAAATAAAGCAGGTGCTGACATGTGAGATTAACATCGAATCATCAGTTTAAAAAGTCAACGTTACAAAACACTAACACACTTTATGTGCAGAGACTAGACCACTGGTGGAAGCCAGCCTGAGAGGAGATTAGTTTGAGTTCCGGAGAAAAATGGGAATACGCACGACGATATGGGCACCTGGACTTATGTTAGAAGACTAGTTGAGGACAGCTACACCGACAATTATAGCATCTGTAGGTTCAGAAAATGCTTTTAACAATGTTGGCTGGAATATACCCTTTGGAACTATGAAGGCAGCTACAAGGAGTGAAGAAACAAGATTGCAGTTCTAAGAGTGCAGACATGAAACACACTCAGTAGCAGGAAGGGGAATAAGATGCGGTTGTAGAGTATGCTCAGTGTTTTCAATCGGTCAGAGACGGAAAAGGATTGTAAAATTCCGTTGAACGAAATGGATAAAGTCTTGAAATGAGGTTTTAAAATAACATAAATAAAAGTGAAAGAAGGGTAATTCAGCGTATTCCAGTTAAGTCACGTACTACATGGAAAATTAGATGAGGAAATGAAACACTTACAGCAGAACGCGAGTAGGGAAATCTGGGCAGTAAAATAATGACAATGACAAAAATGGAAACTTCATATAACTTAAACTGGAAATGGCAAGGCAATTTTTTTTCTAAATACGAGAAATATTTTCATTTTTAATATCAATGTTAGTAAAGGAATTTTTTTCTGAAAATATTTGTCTCGAATCAGCTTTATCCCGAAATGAAACATGAATGATAAATAGTATAAGAGAATAGAATGTTTACGAATATAGTGTTAAGAATGACGAAGATTAGCTTGGTCGATGAGTTAACTAAGGAAGAAGGGAATTGGCAAAAAAGCTTTGTGGTATAACGGGAGTAAAAGACATGTCCTGAAGCATCAAGAAATAGTGGAAGAAAGTGCGGAGTGTACGAATTGCAAAATGAGAAAGAGGCTTGAATATAATAAGCAAGTCCTAATGGGTGTAGGATGAATCAGTTATGCAGCGATGGAGAGACTTTCACAAGATAGACTGTGAAGAGCTGCATTAAACAATTCTTCGGGCTGAAGAGGACAACAAGAGTAACAACAACGACAAATGCTGCACTTACGACGTTACCGATTCCCGAAGAGTTCAGTGACGTGGTTGGTGGCTGATGCGCAAACTTCCAGGCTTCAGTTTCCGATGCTAGCACCAGTGCCAACAACGGCGGGCAGCCAACAGTATAAAATGTCAGTCAAGATATCGGAAAGACGGGAGTGCGGAACTTGTTTGGTAGAGGTTCTTTAAATGGACCCAACATTAGCGCGGATCTCAACAGAAGATTAACTATGGCGTTAATTTATAAGTCGAACGTCCCGGTTCCTATATGGAGTATCAGTTTCATTTAATTAGTAGCTTATTTAGTGCCAAGAAAATAATCGTCCTGTGTCTTAGGTACTCATAGGCTATATTTAATATTTCAAGATAGAATGCCGAAAGCAGCGAAGATAAATATTTTAACTAAAATTCAGTCTTGATCACAACACTTATGTCTCAATTATCAGTTGACTTCGAAGCAGCTGAGGAGAGCTCCGCCTACCATCCTCCAAGGAAGCCATGGGTCTGAAGACGGTTATATAAATATAACCGAAACCGGTCACCTATGTTATTGAGACATAAGTGTTGTGATCAAGACTGAACTTTAGTTAAAATATAATAATCTATTGATCACTGTATTCCAAAAATGTTTACCAAAATTTTAGCGAAGATAAATGTCTGTGAGAGGATAATGCAAACGTAATTATGTGAGGATATGAACCAATCTCTGACAAAGATAGTAAATAAAATTTCCTCCTCAAATTCAGAGCAGGAATAGTTCAGAAAGAAGTAAAGACTTTGCAAGAGAACAATTAGCAACTCCAAGAATATCCGTATAAAACCAGTGTACGTGACTTCATCAGTAAATACAACAAGATTGAGTCGCTTGTTAATCTCCATAACAATACAGCAATTTCTGAAATTTTAAAAATGTTCAGAATATAACGCAACGTCCTCTCGAAGTGATTATTTCGATATAAAAAACACAGATCGTCAAAGAAATCAGCGAAATTCACGAGATACCTACATGCAAGAAATGGCTAGGAATCACTACAGTGTACACGAAGCAGACCACAGGCTCCTGCTGTCACTGAAATATGACGAGGAACGGCTGAAGAACATTTCTTGCCAATGAACGAAAGATACGCAGGCGGAATGGAAGGGTCCACGTCCGTAGTGAAGCGACACAAGCCAAGGCGACATGATAACATATATTCAGAGTTTAGTTTCGGCACGGTAGCGGTGGTGAAAAAACAATGTGGCAATGTGTGACTGTATAAATAGAGTTACAAAACCATCACGGACAGTGGAGACTTTTCGCTTATAGAACTAAGAGTTCGCAACTGAACTGGTCCTCACATATTAAAAAATATATCTATCAGTAACAATGTACGATAGCATGAAATGATTACATGTTCCAATCCGATTCCTTAGTCTGTTCCAATCTCCACGTTATATAAAATTCTCTGTACCCGTGCACGGCTGGTAAGATCAGAGAAAAGAGGGGAGTGGGGCGCGGGAGCGCTTTGGTCGATAGTTTCAAAACGCCAGACAACGCGCAATTGATCAGAGTTAATTCCGAAACTTCTCCGCAGTGCATCACGGAATGAGACCATGTGCCACTGTAGTTGGTAAAGAGTCCATCGGATACGGACGTCATGCTCGGTGGCTCCCTTGGCGCTCTTAGAGACGAGTAGGGGTATGTGTCGGAGTCGGACTTCAAATCACCCCCACTCTATCATCATCAACAACGATCACAACTCAAACATGACATTACACTACACGCAGTCACCTAACGAACCAAATACACATAAGACACAGCACTTATACTTTCTTGAGAAAATTATATGCGCAACAAGGACCTTTCCAATCTGGTGGCAGAACCTATCCCTCAGTCTCTTTCAGCCAATCATGATAGAGTCCTTAGTTATTATTCGTTCAGTTCATATCAGCGAGTTACACAAATACTGGAAAGTCATGCTCATACCTTAAAAAAGCTCTCGATTTCATGACAAAAATCGCCGAGACTTTTGATATCCTACTGACGCTTCTAACACGTAGGATAAGGGATAGTAACAGCAAATTTACTAATGACGTGGAATGCATGGAATTAGTCATCCTTTCCATTCGTCAGAAGACTGTATAATGCAGACAGTAGATGCACTCGTTCAGGAGCAATTCAGTGATTCATACGTATTACATACCAGCACTTTGTAGAGAAAGAACAGTGCTAAGACTAACTAGGAGGTTGCCTAAGAACTTCTAGAATATCTACTCAAAGTGTTGCCATTTGTGAGAATTGCCGAGGGAAATGGTAACGCTCTAGGAAGAGCAGAGTCCAAAATTCGGTCTGGTCATCCTACATCACGTTTCCTGAGGTATCACGAACCATTTAAATGGTGGGACGGTTTCTTCAGGTAAATTATTTGAGAATAACAATAAGAATATCCGTGGTACCCTCCGACGTGAGTAATCAAGAGAACACTTTGCAAGCAGAAAGCGGTGCCACTTGAGCTGTTTGCCTGCGGTGCGATGCGACGGAATCGCGCGATGCGGGCGGCCACCACCTCGCCTCGCCAAGGGAATCGCTGCCGCCCGCATCCGGCGTGGCGCCACCGTCTGTCAGCACTCGGCGAGTGTTTGCCCCGTAATCACTATTCAACACGTCTGCACTTTCCTCTGCAATATCGTCGACAGCTGAAATGAATTCCCCGGAGACGTGGAAACTGCGCTGAAATCTCAACAGGAGAGAAGGATGTGAAGGGAGTGGGACGGAGGGGGCCGGCGGGAGCGAGGGGGGAAAAAAGGTAGAGGAGGCACAAACGTGTCGGTTAAAAGCAATCGATCCCGCTAACAGCCTCTGCGGGCGAGAACACATTAATGTGAAATGTTCTTTTCGCCCGTGTCAAGGTAGCGGCACGCCGAGTGTAACGACCGATAGAAAGAGGACACAAGAAACCCATCATCTTTACCGTTAGTGTGGAGTGCTAGTCGCAGCACTGACGGAAGGAGTAATGTGTACTGATTACTGACCTGGTGGTGTGTAGAATGGAGACCTCAAGCACAAAATACGTCTGTGTATAAATACACAAACGTATAAATGTGCGCCCTCGGTGCAACCTTTCGCGACTCACAATGCCGAGACAGACGGCTAAGGAAATGTTTAACAGGGCTACGAACGCCACGCTGTTTCATTTTTGAAAAATACAGCTCTCAAAAGATATTGTAATAAATCTTGGTTACATATGCAGTAACACATAGATCAACCGCTGGATACTATTACAAGAAGAAAAAAAAGCCATTCCATTCATTTAAATCCTTCAGTGAGAAATGTAGTTGTGAAGAAAGTATAACTGATTAAGTATTGGAGATCCAGAAGCCGCTGACGTTCGGTATTATTGTTCACTCTGAAAAAAAGTAAAGCTAGTGTATTGTCAGGATCTGTAAGTACACTATATGATAAATACCTTACGGCATCGTATTTGTGTGACATCTATGCATCCAAGAACATAAATCTGCAGATACAAAGGACTGTTCAAAAGCGAGAAATCAGTACCCCGACGCCTGTCGTATCGTCAATAAACTGTTTTGAAGCATCTAATCCTGAATTACGGGGATCTGGTTCACGTCTAAAGGGTGCAAGATTGTTTGTCAGCAGACTCCAGTAGCATTGGAAGGACATGAAGTGATCAATATGAACTGCAATTCCCAACGTCGAATGAAGGGGACGTCGACGATATTGTAACTCTGATGGTGTCATTATGGCCAAGGATACCTTTAAATATCTTCCAGATAACTGTACACAAATAGTCTTCTCTTTTATCTTTCTTTTACATTATTGTTCGTGATAGCAGTGCAGTGCATTGCATTTAGCTTTACTAGCACTTATTAGAGCCACTAGTACTACACCATTAGACATTACACACAAAAACGTGGACATGAACGAAATATGGTCATTGATAAATTACGAATAAAACGAAACTACATGGACAAAACTGGTGTTGTCGTTTACGTTGGAAAACGTAGAATAAGAGAGAAAATTGCGACCTATCTTCCCAACGACACCCACGAGTATATTGTTAGGGACTGAGAATACCCTCAGAGAGGAGAAAAATTAAATAGGCTGTATCATTTCAAAAGGGATTATCACGACATTCACCTTAATCGATTTAGAGAAACCGCAAAATCCTAAGCCTTGTTGGACAACCGGGAGTTTGAACTGTGTTTCTGCTCCTTCTGAATGTACACACAAGAGAGAGGAAAAAAACATGCCGGTAGGACAGAGTTCAGAAAGAATGATTGCTTTCTGTAGTGGGAAGTATTCTAAAGACATACCGTATGCGACAAACTCCGGTTGACTTATTAGTGAAATTTTAATTCAAGGTATTGGCAAGTTACCCCTGGAGAGTCTAATACGTTGGAATATCAAAGCTAAAATTGTAGCTCTTAAGCTTTTTAAGAGTAAATCCAATGATTCGGTGAGAAACCACGGTACTCGTACGATTTGCCTTTGGTACCTCCTCAAGATCAGTACTTACCACCGGTGGTGTCTTTGGGAAGCTTCAAGGAAATCTGCCATGGAAATGGTGCGCCTTCCTGGCTCGTGGCCGATTCTCGAGACTTGCAAGCTCCTGCTCCGGTCATCGCTGCGTTCTGGTGGTGCTACTCTGGAGCTACCCAAATCAGTCCATCACAGAGTTTCAGTAGGCAACGAAAAGCTTGTGAAAACTCGGCAAAAGCTGTACGCCCCTTGGTTTTTTGATAACTGCTACACGCAATTACTACAAGAAAACGGCCGATTTCGGTGGTTTATCATTTCTTGCATTCTGAGGTCTCGACAAAAGCTGCACATTATGTCGCTGCATTTTCTCCAACTGCAAACCCTACACTACCGGCCGGAGTGGCCGAGCGGTTCTAGGCGCTACAGTCTGGAACCGTGCGACCGCTACGGTCGCAGTTTCGAATCCTGCCTCGGGCATGGATGTGTGTGATGTCCTTAGGTTAGTTAGATTTAAGTAGTTCTAAGTTCTAGGGGACTGATGACCTCAGCAGTTAAGTCTCACAGTGCTCAGAGCCATTTGAACCGTTTTTTTGCAGACCCTACATCAGCACCCAGTAATGCTGGTGTCTTAGCAATCAGATTTGGATGCGTAAGAAAAGATTTCGAGTTCAAAACTTCACCCAGTTGATTACTAGACTAAACTGACAAGCGAGACGCTGGCCAACTAAGTTTCATACTTCATCAATGCGTGGCATGGCATGCGAATAGGATGACAAAAAACCCGGATAAATGTGAGTAGGATTCACACACCGAAGGTTCCGCACAAACTTGTTGACATGTTGACAGTTCATCCATTCCGGGAATCGACAATTTCGATAGTTTTGCGTCCTGTTCATATCAATACTGGCAAGATATCAAAAAGTGTGACATAAATTGCCGTATCTTTTGCTTCCACTGACGTAGGAGCTCAAATTTCTTACACCGCCTAGGGGCAGCGGACGTTAGTATGTGGCATACATTTCAAATCGATACGTCCAACCGTTTCTGAGAAAAGGGGTCTCAAGAGATGGACAGACAGTCGGATAACATCAAAAACAACATATTTGTTGATTGATATAATTACAAATTAACAATTTTCGAATTTTTCCTTTACTTGCTTCTTGCTAAATTTCATGATTTTAGGTCAACTAGAAGTTCAAAATCGCTCTGAGCACTATGGGACTTAAATGCTGAGGTCATCAGTCCCCTAGAACTTAGAACTACTTAAACCTAACTAACCTAAGGACATCACACACATCCATGCCCGAGGCAGGATTCGAAACTGCGACCGTAGCGGTCGCGCGGTTCCAGACTGTAGCGCCTAGAACCGTTCGGCCTTTCCGGCCGGCCAACTGGAAGTATCCTATAGGTTTTGATGAGTGACTTTGCCAGTATCACAATATCTACATCTATATCCTCATCTACAACACGTGACCTAAATAGACGTATCTTTTCACTGCATGGACTTAGAAGCTTAAATTTTTTAGCCCGCCAAGGACTTAAGACCGTAGTATGTAAGATAAATTTCAACTTGATACATCGACCCCTTCCTGAGAAAATGGGGTCTTAGCAGACGCATGGACGTACAGACAGACAGACAGACAGACAGACGGAGGAGACGGACGGACAACGAAGAGATCCTACAAGAGTACCGTTTTCACCGACTGAAGTACGGAAATCTAAAAAGAGGTATTTATTTTGCACACAGGTACATCCAACGTCGCTTGCGTTATGCGGACGCAATTCACTCTAGAGCAACACAGCACTCAAGAATACGACTGCATTAAAGTAAAGGAACTAGTTATAGGTTGGACGGGTCCTGAAGTGGCTGTTAAAAAAAATGGTTCAAATGGCTCTGAGCACTATGCGACTTAACTGCTGAGGTCATCAGTCGCCTAGAACTTAGAACTACTTAAACCTAACTAACCTAAGGACATCACACACATCCATGCCCGAGGCAGGATTCGAACCTGCGACCGTAGCGGTCGCTCGGCTCCAGACTGTAGCGCCTAGAACCGCACGACCACTCCGGCCGGCAAGTGGCTGTTAATTTATATGTCCTGTGACCCGGGTTCGATATCAGCCAATGTTTAAATTTTGAGTAAAATTCATCAGTTACGGTCGTCGATGGGTTACGGTATGTGGCGTAATACTCATTCTGCCAACGGTCTTCCGAGAGCACGGGGGAGCAGATAGAGTTTTAAGGCACTCCCTTGGCTTCCAGGTATGGAATTACTCCTAAAGGTGGTAGAATCGATAATGATCAATGACATAAGAATGCAGAAAGTAACGAAAAGTACTGCATTAAAGCCACATAATATGTATGTACGGAAAAAGTCATGCACTAGGGGTTAGTGATGTGAAATGCAGTTAAGATAAGTATTCCTGGTGAGAAGAATATAGGATAATATCAACAGCATCACAAAACGGCAATGGAAAGAACGGGTCACTTTTAACAATTCACTGATGGTATTATTATCAAAATCGAAACGACACTAAGAGGAAAAACAATAGTTCAGATATATATGCTGACGTCACAAACAGAACGGGGAAAGACCACTGAATACAACGTTGAAGTTGAGCAGGAAGCGCTCGGGTTACAAGGAACATAAGGCAGGGATGCAGGCTTTTTCCTCAGTAGTTCAAGCTTCTCATCGAGGAAGCAATGACGCTAATAAATGAAAGGTTAAGAAGTGTGATTAAAATTCAGAATGTAAGTGATAAGATACGGTGATAACACTACTATCCTCTGTGATAGTACGGAAGAATTACAAGAAGTATTGAATAAAATGAACCGTCTACTGAGCACGGTATAGAGACTGAGAGTAAATCAAAGGAACACGAAAGAGTCGACTAACAGCAGAACTGAAATAAAGACGGGGACCACGAAGTAGGAGAACTGCAAGAATTTTGTTATCCCGAAAATAAAATAACCCATGACGGACGAAGCAGTGACACATGCAGGAGACTGGCACAGAGCATTCCTCGTCCGAAGTCTACAAGTATAAAGAAAAGGCTTCAACTGAAAAAAAATTGACAATGTCTGTTGCACAGCACTGTATGGAAGAGAATCATGGCCGATGGCATACCGTAAAAGAAGATGATCGAATCGTTTGAAAGGAGATGCTACAGATGGATGTGAAAAGCATGTGAACTAATTAGAGAGGAAAGGAATATGTGGTGAACAGTACCTACAAGGAACGAGGTGACAGGACTTGTAACGAGACGTAAGGAATTAACTTCCACGGTAGTAGGAGGCCCCGTAGAAATAAGAAATTATAGACTGACTGAAACATACAGAATAAATAATTGAGGAAGATGGGGTAAGTGTTACTCAGAGAAGATATTGGCAGACACAGAGACACAGGAGATGAAATCGTGGCAAGCTGTATCAACCAATCCAAAGTTTATAAACAAAAAAGACTTACAGGCAGGTTACATTTCGAGAAAATTATAGGCAACACATACGAATTTATGGAAATTCTATATTTAAGATGAAAGGTCAGATCTCATTTGACTGCAGTTAATCACTTGACATCCATAGTTTATATATCTTGGGCGACAGACTTCTTAGGGTGATTTATTTGGTATCACTATTAAAGACTACGTAAATGGACCTACCACATCCCTACTATTCGCAGAGATTAACTCAGCTGACTTCGGACTACGCTTCATGTTGAATCAATGGGTGCTGCAACCCTATACGGCGAGTCTTCACCGTCCTGCATATGTTTTCTCGGATGAAGACTTATTACCAAAGATGGAATGCTCAATAATCGCGATAACCATGTACGGGCTGCTGACAGCCTCCACGCAGCGCTGTTAAGAGCCACCTACCCATATTTATAGACGCTTCTAGGGAGACAAAGTCAATGATTCGTTAAATGTCTCGGATTTGCTTCCTCCCCTATTAACTAAACCAGTGTATGCTGTGTTTTTAAGAGACATACTCCAACGATACAGGACTTGATCTTCGTCAACATACGTGGGTCCAATACGAAGAAGCCACAGCTCTGCACATTTTTGTAGTGACAAGTTGCGTCGGATGTCGTCTGGGACGTGGATAGGAAGAGAAAATACTGTTTTGTGGCGAGTTTGTCTCTTGGCCTGAACCATACCTGATTCAATCTTCTGGGTGATGCAAACGCTGCTGTGTATGAGACCCATGTCATGACGGAGGAGGCTCAACTGTTTAGTAGTCTTGTTTCCTGCGACATATTTCGAAGAACATAATGTTTGTTGTAATCGAAACGATAGCACCCTGTGCAGCAATGTAATACCTCCGCAGATACTGGAGGGGGGAGGGGGAAGGGGCACGTTACCAGAATTTCTCATTTTCTTCTATAAGGAATTTAACAGTTAACGCAGTTTCCTCCACATAATTTGCCATTGTCATCACCAGGAAAACATCTTCTAGATAAACCAATAGACTGAGTGAAAGGAATCAGTGAGACTTGCTTACTATACAGTGAGATTTTTTTATTCTTGGTCGCGATCGTTTATTTTCTGATCACCTACTTGGTTACTAGAAGGGACTTGCAGAAAACAGCAGATCCACTAAAAAGTGAACTGCTGAATATACAAAGAGTAGTGCAGTATATGTTCATAACTACGAGAAATTAAGCAAAACGATGATCCCGTTCCTAAACCGACTCATTTTGCTAGGTAATTTTGCGTTGTGCTTGTTCTTGGCATCTACGAATATTTGCAAAAATAAAAGGATACCGTAAAAATTTCTCTACTTGAGGCCTGTCATTACAAAATGGTAAATTTTCGATTGTTAGGGCGGTTATCTGTTTTCCAAGGCTGAATTGTAATCCACGACAGAGGTAGGGGAATGCTTAAAAAAGAAGCCGCTTCTGATAAGATGACCTCAGTAATCAAAGAGTATAAAACCACCAGCATTCGCCACTATTTTAATCTTCCTACAAGTAAATTTGACTCAATATTGTGGTATTTACTTTACTGTGAGGCTGTGACACATGGCATAAGCGTCTTCATTTCTATCGGATGACTGCTGAGATTGTTAAAGTACGTAATAATTAGATAAATTTCTAGAATAAAAGCCTTAGAAATGAACTAAAAATTTGTTCTGATATGCATTTATGCTTGAAAATGCAATCCGTATGTACATCCTCACACTTAGTACTATGAACAAGTATTTAGTCAAGACAAGAACAGAATTTTTATTGAAACGGTCCGTTCACAGAGAACAAGAGCGGAAAAAGCGTCACTCTTTACGCCGAAAGCGCTTGCTGTTGGACGGGTGCTTTGCCATGGAAGTGTCATGACGGATTCGGCTACTTACTGCAGACAGCAAGCGGCCGCGAGGAAAAAAAAAACCGCAAGTGGATCGTTGCGAGTAGGGGAGTAGTACATTTCCCGCGGGACGCTTTTATGGCCGACTTGGCTGATTGGACCGGACGGGTTAAGCCTATCGAGTACCTCAGTGGCGCACACGCCCCTGCCGAGAGGCGCCCTCAAAACAACGCCACCGGGCGTCACTGCGACCGGTCAAACGTTCATAACGGAGGATTACCAGTCGTAAACCGGGCGGGGGCACAGGCAGATGGGGGCGCCGCGTGCACCGAGTGGATACGCGAGCTCCGACACGCCCGGAGTTGCCTGCTACGCGTCCATCAGTCCTGCTGGTCGATTCTCTACCGGCACGTACACTTTAAATGTGGCTGCTGCAGTCGTACGCTAGAGGGACGTCAAACTAAACCTCCATTATCGATCTCTTTTCACAACTCCAATGTTTAAAAAATAACGTCTGTTTCACTAAGCAGACACGTCGGAACGAATGTACACTACTGGCCATTAAAGCTGCAACACCCTGAAGGCGGCGCGCTTAAAAAAATGGTTCAAATGGCTCTGAGCACTATGGGACTCAACATCTTAGGTCATAAGTCCCCTAGAACTTAGAACTACTTAAACCTAACTAACCTAAGGACATCACACACACCCATGCCCGAGGCAGGATTCGAACCTGCGACCGTAGCAGTCCCGCGGTTCCGGACTGCAGCGCCAGAACCGCACGGCCACCGCGGCCGACACGGCGCGCTTAAGACGTCAGATTGGCTTGGAGTAAACTGTATGCTTGGATGTGCAAATCATCAGCATTTTAGCACAATCACACAAAGTACATCGAAGCAACGCCATCTACGAGGAGCGTTCACTAAGTAAAGTAATATATTTTTTTCTGAAAGCAGGGTGGTTTTATTCAGGGTTCTAATACACCAAATTATTTCCCACTCTTTAGGCTACAAAACCGTGTCTTTCAATATAGCCTCCGTTCAATATGACGGCCTTACGCCACCTTACTGGGACGGCCTGAATGCCCACACGGTACCACTCACCTGGTCGACGTCGGAGGCCACGTCGCGCTGCATCAAAAACCTCCCCGTCATCCACGCACTGCTTCCCGTGGAGCGCATCCTCAATGGGGCCGAACAGATGGAAGTCGGAACGTGCGAGTTCTGGGGTGGAAGGGCGGATGAGAAAGAACAGTCCGATGAAGTTTTGTGAGCTCCTCTCGGGTACATAGACTTATGTGAGGCCTTGTGTTGTCATGGAGAAGTTCGTTTGTCTTTTTGTGGTAACAAACACCCTGAAGTCGTTTCTGCAATTTCCTGACGGCAGCGCAATACACTTCAGAGTTGACCGTTGCACCATGAGAGAGGGCATTAAACAGAATAACCCTTTCAGAGTAGCAGAAGACGGTCGCCGTGACTTTAGCTGCTTTAAACTTCGTTCTCGGAGAAGAGGTGGTGTGGCGCCACTCCATGGTTTGCCGTTTTGTTTCCGGTTGGATGTGATGAAATGATGTTGGATGTTCGACAAGAAAATGTGACGATGAGCCTCGTAACGCGCAAGAAATTCCGCACAGATAGTGCTTCGTTGGTCTTTGTGGTCTTCCGTTAGCGGCGAGGAACACAGCGGGCAGACACCTTTCATTACCTGAACTGGAGGATTTGAGTGTCAGCACCTCCAACAGGGACGCCCAGTTGTACAGCGAAGTGTTTGACTGTGATCGGTTGATCACCTTGAACGGGAGTGTCCGCACATTCGAACGTTGCAGGAGTCACAGCTGTGTGCAGCAGGCCGGTACACGGGAGATAGGACAGGTTTGCCTCACCTCGTTGCGATGATGACAAACGCCTCGCCCTATGACTCACCGTACTTTTGTTCACTACCAGGTCTCCGTAGAGATTCTGCAAACGCCTAAGAATATCTGCGAAGTTCTGGTTTCCTGACAAAAGAAACCCAATGACAACACTCTGCTTGGAACGAACCACCATTACAGACGCCATTTAGAAGGCTACATATAGCACCGACACCTATCGGAATTTCAAGAAACTACAGAGGCTGAAGCGAAGGAATTCCAAAATGTCCCACAACAAATTCCGCATTTTTTCAACAGAGATGGGCCGAAAAAAAATCTTGCGTCACTTATGAAACGCCCCTCACACATTATGTAAATAATTATGTAGCATTTCGCATTTAAATGCCATGTGGTTTGTAAGATTAAGTTATACCTCGTGTAAGAAGAAGAAACGTCTACCGGCACCTGTCGGAATCCGTCAGCGAAAGGATCGCGGTCTATCGAGACAGTGGTTTGTCGTTCAGCGACATTGCTGCTCATACTGGACGGGAATCTACGAATTCGATGTGAACATGGAGTCGACGGGTTCAGAAGGGCCACACTTGATGTCAAGCACGATCTCAAATGCCTCATGCACCTGGCTCCCGAGAGGACAGACGTAATGTTCACTCGACCGTGTAGGATCGTACAATAACGCCATGCACCTTGAGTCAGGAAGTGAACTCCTTTGTACAATTATTACCCACGCGGACTTTGCGATGACCCCTGGAGCACCACGGACTGCTGTCAAGGCAGCCAGTTTCGAAGCTTCCCCTGAAACGGCACCACGAAGGTGCGCCCACAGTCGTGTCCCCGAACAAGACGTCGTCTTCTCAGACAAATCCCGCTTCCGCCGACAGCAAACAAACTTTTCCAGGATGTCTTCCTCGTTGCCACAAGGGCTCAACACCCGGTGTGATGGCATGGGCTGCCATTTGGGATACAGCACGTTCGCCCCTGCTCCAAAAATCCGCTAATCAGGTGGGCAGTCGTTGCTTTTCTGACGTGTTCAAGCTGGTGGCCATTATCGGGTAAGGATGCGCCTTATTCACATGAAAGATCGGTTTCTAATTTACATTCTCCAATATGTGTTGTGATGCCAGTAAAAATGGTTCTGTCGAAACGGAAATATGTACTTCGTCCATTAGCACTGTTTACGGTCAGATATTGCAGATGGACAGAAGAGACGAAATTGTCTGCCACAAATATACGTAGTGTCTCAATAATTTACTAATAAAACACACACACACACACACACACACACACACACACACACACACACACACACGCCCCTCCGCTACCAAACATAATTAAATGATTTACGGAATGTCCTCTTAGCTGATTTCCTTTTTTAGTCAATTAGGGGCATAAATTTCTTTTTTCCTCATTTCGATTCAGTAACTTCTCACTAGCACCACACTTCAAAAATATTATTGTCCTCTTGTCGGAACTATTTATGTTCATGTTTCACTTCTGTACCAGGCTAGATTCTAGACAGTTTTCTTCAAAAAAGATAACCTAACTGTAGAGATGAGTTTGATATCACGAGCTCAGGTAGGCACCCGGTGAGTTTCTCTTGCACGTTTAATGAGAAATGCTAGGATTCAGAGAACCTTGGATTTTATTCCCAATGATTACCACAAGGGATACAATATTCATGAAAACTGGCTACCGCCGCGGAGTGAACCGCACATGGTCCGGATAGAGCATTTCGCCCTCAACAGGAAGGACTGGTGGACAGGTCCAGAGAGTAAGGAAGCTGGCAGGCAAGAGAACGACCCACTGTTGCGGCCGCTACGTCGCCCACCCTCTTGCGTACCTCACGTGACGGCATCCGGTCCTCCCACTGGCGGGTTGGTGGCAGAAAGTCGACGTCTCCCACTCAGCAATACTGTGGTGGCGTCCTTAGCTCAGGGTAAAGGAGCGTAGGAGCCGGCCACAAGTACTGCTGACTAGTTTACGTAACTACACACACCACCCCAAGGCTAAGTTAAAATGATGGAAGTGGAATACAACAAATTTTATTACCGTTATTACCCGTTACCAGGTACATAACACTTAAAATTATATTCCATGTTTATTTATTTCTCGTCATGACATCATCATACTGAGTGGCTCTCGTGCGCAGATCCGAATGGGGAATTATTTAATCCCCGGAACATTTCACCCAAGAGGATGTCGTCACCCTTCAGTCCTCGAGTACAAATGCATGTCTTTGAGAAATATAACGACTGTCATTCCCCCCCCGCCCCTTTCAGCTGCTCGTAACACTAACATCGGAAGGCCATGTTGGCTTCTGTCACAAGGCCTAATCAGTCCGTCATTCAAACGGTTGTCCCGGGAACTAATGAAAAGGCCAATGTCCCTCTTCTGGAACCATACTAGTTAGGCCTCTCGACAGACACGTTTTTGAAGTGGCTGCATATACAGTACGACTATCTGTACAGCAGATGTACGCAAGCCATCCTACAGCGGCGTGGTCCACGGTTCAGGGAAAGCGGGAGAGCGGAGAATACTTGTAAACGACAATATATATAGGCATAAGGATAGATGCAAGTCGGATGATTTATTAACACTCCGTATTCGAAAAAAAAAGAGCCAGTGATTAGAGTGGAATGGCACTATTCCTCCTTAACAGAATTGCATCACTGTTTACCCAAAACATATAAGAGTTGTGTGGCGCACCTTTTGCATTTCTTGCTTTTATGTTTTCGTTTTCTTTAAAGGCAAAGAGAAAAGGTGAAGCGGTAGCCCAGAGTAGAGCCTGCACCTACCGTTGTGTATTTCTGATTTTCAAATGTTAAAAAACGTAAGATGTTTTTCCTATTTCTCGGTAAGAGGGAGGCCTCGCACTCTGCTAATGAACGAAGGTAGACGCACGTTATTTTAGAGCGTAATCAGATGTAGCCATTTTAGTTATGTGCACCGAAGAAAAGAATATAGTATTACTTTACTAACCGAAAGATTGTATGAGTCGTTATTCCAAGTAGTACTGTAATAAGAATAACTGAAGCCCACTTGTGCACTTCGGAGTATTCACAAAGGTCCGATTAACGCAACATGGACACGGTCAAGATTTTGTAGGTGGATACGGCGATCAGACGTAGTATTATTAATTGGTAAGCACAAATCTACAGCACGAAAAAGAATATTTCCTCCATGCAGAATTAATATGAATCCATTTACAGGCATAGCCCAGCTTATTGTGTTCGTCCGAATGCCGAAAAAATAATCGCGTTAAATTCTATATTCTTAACATTCTTTTTTATTATTTTTTATTATATTATAAAGTGGCGACCGTGACAGGAGTAAAGGTTTGGTTGTTAGGGAAGTGTGTGAACGGCAGTCAACATGGGTGCATGAACCAGGCGCCTTCTGCAGAGGCCCATACGCAGCAACGTTCGCTTAACGGTCGTTGAACAGACACTGTTGGTAGCCTCTTGGTTCATCTGGGCCGTCAGTTGTTCAACAGTTGCACATCCACTCGCCAGTACACAGCCCCGCAGCCGTCGTTCACCCATGTCGTCTATGGCCCGCAGTGAAGCACCGCTGACTCGGCGCCAGTTTTGGATAGCGCCATTTTGCCATGCATGGTATACCTTAACCAAGGCGGCACGCTAACAGTTTACAAACTTAACGGGTTCGGAAATGCTTCCATTTTTCGTCCGAAATCCAGTGATCATGCCCTTTTGGACGTCAGATAAATCGCCCCATTTCCACATTATGGTGACGACTGCACTGTTTTCTGGGGCATGCCTGGAACGATTTTTCGATTTAAAACTTGCTGCTGTTGAATTTATGAAGGAAAAAGAAAAGTAGGAAAAAAAGTAGAACATCTAGAGTGAATTGTAGACCACCTATTTAAGTAGACTTGATCCACAGAAGGACACTGCTACGTGAGAAACAACTTATTTCTGACTTGATTGGGATGTGTTTAAAAAAGGAAATCGCGCTGTAGAAGGGACCAAAAAGAAAAAAGAAAAACCACAGAGTTCAGTTCCCTGAGCTCTCTGGCGTTAAAGAAAAAGAGAGGTATGAAGAATTCATTGTGACCTCGAAAGAAAAAAATGGCTCTGAGCACTATGGGACTTAACATCTATGGTTATCAGTCCCCTAGAACTTAGAACTACTTAAACCTAACTAACCTAAGGACATCACACAACACCCAGTCATCACGAAGCAGAGAATATCCCTGACCCCGCCGGGAATCGAACCCGGGAACCCGGGCGCGGGAAGCGATGACGCTACCGCACGACCACGAGCTGCGGACAACCTCGAAAGAATTACAAGGATAGTTTCCTAAACGTTTTGAAGACACTGCGAACCTTACATCTGTTTTCGAGATCACTTGCCGTTTCAAAAGAAAGCGCCCCTATGCATGTGCAATGTTAACTGACTAATATGCAGTGTAACTCTCGTTCTAAAGACAAATCCTTTTACGTTGAAACTGTCCGGGACGTCTGCACTGATTTCCTCAGGTACGTTTTTCAAGTCTCTGTTATGAGGTAGCTAAACTGCTGCAATATTTCGATTATTAATCTAAATAAGTCATATAAGTCATGATTATGTGGCAACCTGAGTGAGCAAACTGATTGCGTCTGGAAGTGTGCCGAAGGTTTGTGCCAGATAAAAATTATGTCATGTCTTCATTGAGCCAAAAACAAATAAATAATCGTTAAAATTTGTTTCGTTTGCGACTTTGTTGTTGAGACATATGAAATACGACATCATGTTGTGCGCAGTGTGACTGCTTTGCCATCTAAACACGGCATGTTCATCGTTTCTCCCTTTCTCCCTATTCCCCTCCCCGGAGCCCACACAAAGTGTGCAGCTAGGTTGAACACTCCAGCATGTGAGCCAGGACATGACTCGCAAGCCGAATTCTCGGTCATCCGTTTTAATCCATTTGGTAAACTTATGAAAAGACCCTCATAAAGTATATCCTATTTGTTCAACAAAAACACGTAGTTAACTATTGGTCAAACTGAAATTCGAGACTGTAAAGCTATGTTCGCACGTATGGGGCAGTGAGTCATCGGTTCGTATTTTCTGCCGAAGGCAGAGGCGTTGGGAACGCAAGAAATGGCCATTCACTCGTTTGCTACTGACAGGTACGCATCATATAGCTTTATCTCGCGGCAGCTATCTGCTGCGGATAAAGGCAGCAGGCCAGTCTGGAGGAAACAGTCGGGCAGCCACGGATCAGAGAGAGTCGCACTATTGGAGTCAACACGGCATAACCGCACGCGGCAAGCAACAAGAGGTGGTGAGGACTTACCAACAGTTCCTCTCAGAGGAGGAAACTTTTTTGGGACGCCAAGTCTTCGCCTTAAGATTATTGGCTTGTAGACGTTTCGATCCCCTGTTGGTCTCAGGACTTTTTCTGACACTAGTTATTTATTTCACATTCAGTAATGATCTGTTGCTGTGAAAAATGCCAAATTGCACTGTCATTCGGAATCCACACGACGCTCTAGGTCCCCCAACAAACTGACGGAAAGGCAGAGAAAAGGTTAGACGAAGACATCTATGTGTTGCTAGTGCTACTAAATCAGTGCCTTATTTTGTAATTGCCACCATTCGATCCTGGAGGACGAGGCGGTGGGAAGGGAAGCGGGAGGCAACGATTCTGCAGTCTCTTCTAGCACAAAGTATACCCATACGACATGCTCTTGGAATAAGACTGGGATTCTCTTTGACTATTATGTTCGGAACCATCCCATGTCGGACGATTTACCAGTCCATGTAGATTTTCCATTCGTTTATTACTTCTTAGAAACATAATAGAGAAGCTGGGACAGCCCGCCGTCGCGCTGATGTGGCATCGGACGACTCCAAAAAAGCTCCTGTAATAGGAAGCCAAGATGGAATGTTTTCTAGTTTTCGACGTCTGGAACCACCATCCGCAACGTACTGTAAGAACAAATTATGTTTGGATAAAGTGACATGCAAGTGTTACTTAACATCAAGCAATCTGCGAGTTATGTTACGTACAAGATGAGTGAGTTTCATATACTCATTAGTTTTTCAAGGACTGAAAATCAAACCGAGTTTGGATTCTGCATCGGCATTGAAGATTGCTTCTTTGTTAGAGACTTTTAATACTGTTTCAGTGGCACTGAAAATAAAATAAATTTGGACAAATCACTTAAAAAGATACTGATATTGCGTTAGATGAGGTCCATAGTGTATGGTGGTTTCAGTGCGAAATGTTGTATTTCATTGAAGACCTTGCTTTCGGATTTGGGCTTCACTACGATCGCAACGTGACACTGTTTGGAGAAATGCTCGGTACTTCTAAATCATGAACATAATTATGGTTTCAGACTGACAGAAACTTCAATACAAACAGTACATCGTTATCAGCTGCACGTCACGAATCTGTAAGTGTTCTCTGGAGATGCTGGCCCGGACCTGACTAAATGACTGTAAGGATTAGAGCGAGTCGCCAAATACAACATCATTGTCCTCCAGATATGTCAGGAACATAACAGAGAATGATGAGAAAAGGTTTATAGATGTTTAGCACCAGATCCCACCACCAGCTGAACGCGCCAGGACGAATGGGCTTGGCCAGCCGCAGCCATCAAATGGTAACTCAGACCCGACCAAAGCAGGTACAGCCAACTCCAAAAGCAAGCACAACGCCCTGTAGAAGAGCAGACATTTTGATGAAAATGGACCACCCGCCATTGTGTTTTCACTGCGGACGCCCTGGACACGTTTTACATAACTGCACAGAAAGAAGACGCCACCAGACGTCAACTATCACAACAGACCTATACACGCCAGTCAACTGCAGACCTGTGGGACGAAGCTCATCGCCAGTCCCTGGACGAGGCTGCTCCCCAACAAGCCGTAGCCGTTCCCTGTCGCCATGGAAAGACACCAACCGATCGCCTAACAGCTGACTTCAGAAAAACTAAATGAGGCCACCATTTAAGGAGGTGAGGCCGCCACAGATGTAAATCCTTCATGGACGATGGCCACCAAGACGACTGGAAATCCCAATGGCTAATCTGTCCAAGAGTTATTCGACTCGGCGGCATTCTTTTCTGTAATGTCACAAGCTTATCGTTGTCAGCTAAAGAAGGCTATGTCCTGTTATCCGAAAGTGATTGTACCGAATGCCACAATCGGCAGTTTATGTCCATCTTTCAGTAATAAGTCTTCCAAGAATAACTAAGTCCTTCGAATCAGTTGTGTTAACATAATGTAGTCATAAAGTTATTCTCAGGTGGGACTTCTTGTAGGTACCACAAGGAGTCTTGGACTCTGGAAGACTGGAGATCCAAATTGACGCATCTATTCCAACAATCACACATAACAAAAATTCCTCAGGGTGGTTACTTGCCACAGAAGACATTGTTATACCCCACCATCGATAAGACGAGTTCCAGTCAATTAAGATTCTCAGTTAAAATGTGAACCTTTTGTTGACTGCAAAAAGCTACTTAGGCTCACAAAAAGAATCTACATGCCACCAATGATCATAAGTATTGTAAGTGGTCAAGGAACACTTTGGATCACTAACTGTAAAAAGCAGCCACAGCTCACGCCTGAAGGTATATACGTCATGTGCGTAGGGACACGCAAACCAGTCCAGAAAGGACAGATTAGTGTCATCAATGAAGAATCAAATGGTTCAAATGGCTCTGAGCACTATGCGACTTAACTTCTGAGGTCATTAGTCGCCTAGAACTTAGAACTAATTAAACCTAACTAACCTAAGGACATCACACACATCCATGCCCGAGGCAGGATTCGAACCTGCGACCGTAGCGGTCACGCGGTTCCAGACTGAAGCGCCTTTAACCGCACGGCCACTTCGGCCGGCAATGAAGAATCATGCTCCTCTACTACCACAAATAATGCAGGGGTAGAAGCTATTACCAAACTGCCAATAGGATTTGGCCTGACAGAGAAGAAATGACGGCGAGTGAGAGCCATACTACGTCAGTTTTGGTATGCATTCAGATCCAGAGGAGAGAAAAGCAGACCAAGCGGCCAACACTGGGAAACAGCCACCAACTAGCCAATGCTCATATAGAGTATTTCCAGCAGAACGACTGATAGTCCACGAGGACGTGGAGAAGATGTTTCAAGATGACATCATTGAACTCTCATTCCTTGGTCTTCTCCTGTGATCCTTGTGAAAAGGGCAGGACATGACGTTCCCGCGTCGACTACAACTGACTGAACAAAATCACGAACAAAGATGTCCATCCGTTGTCATGCACTGACGACACCTTGAAAGGGGCAAAGTGTTTCTCGCCTATGGGCATGCAAACAGGTTACTTGCAAATCAAGGCTGACGAGACTGACCTAGAAAAGTCTGTCTTCACAACTCCTGACAGCCTCTATGAGTTTAAAGTTATGCTGTTTGGCCTGTATAACGCACCACTTACCTTCGAATAGACTTGGATAACCTACAGCAGAGGATCAAGCAGGTAAAAAGACGAGGGCTAGTAGAAATCCTTGGGTAACAGAAGAAATATTGAATTTAATGGATGTAAGGATGTAGAGGCTTATCTCACTAGTGGCAAGATAGATACTGCTTACAGGAAAATTAAAGAGGCCTTTGGAGAAAAGATAACCACTTGTATGAATATCAAGAACGCAGACGGAAACCCAGTTCTAAGCAAAGAATGGAAAGCAGAAGGGTGGAAGGAGTATATAGAGGGTCTATACAAGGGCGATGTTCTTGAGGAGAATATTATGGAAATGGAAGAGGATGTAGATGAAAATGAAATGGGAGATACGATACTGTGTGTAGAGTTTCACAGAGCACTGAAAGACCTGAGTCGAAACAAGGCCTCGGGAGTAGACAACATTCCATTAGAACTACTGACGGCCTTAGGAGAGCCAGTCCTGACAAAACTCTACCATCTGGTGAGCAAGATGTATGAGACAGGCGAAATACCCTCAGACTTCAAGAAGAATATAATAATTTCAATCTCAAAGTAAACAGGTGTTGACAGATGTGAAAATTAACGAACTATCAGTTTAATAAGTCACAGCTGCAAAATACTAACGCGAATTCTTTACAGACGAATGGAAAAACTGGTAGAAGCCGACCTCGGGGAAGATCAGTTTGGATTCCGTAGAAATACTGGAACACGTGAGGTAATACTAACCCTACGACTTATCTTAGAAGATAGATTAAGGAACGGCAAACCTACGTTTCTAGCATTTGTAGACTTATAGAAAGCGTTTGACAATGTTGACTGGAATACTCTCTTTCAAATACCGAAGGTGGCAGGGGTAAAATACAGGGAGCGAAAGGCTATTTACAATTTGTACAGAAAACAGATAGCAGTTATAAGAGTCGAGGGGCATGAAAGGGAAGCAGTGGTTGGGAAGGGAGTGAGACAGGGTTGTAGCCTATCCCCGATGTTATTCAATCTGTATATGGAGCAAGCAGTAAAGGAAACAAAAGAAAAATTGAGAGTAGGAATTAAAATCCATGGAGAAGAAATAAAAACTTTGAGGTTCGCCAATGACATTGTAATTCTGTCAGAGACAGCAAAGGACCTGCAAGAGCAGCTGAACCGAATGGACAGTGTCTTGAAAGGAGGATTTAAGATGAACATCAACAAAAGCAAAACGAGGATGATGGAATGTAGTCGAATTAAGTCGGGTGATGCTGAGGGAATTAGATTAGGAAATGAGACACTTAAAGTTGTAAAGGAGTTTTGCTATTTGGGGAGAAAAATAACTGATGATGGTCGAAGTAGAGAGGATACAAAATGTAGACTGACAATGGCAAGGAAAGCATTTCTGAAGAAGAGAAATTTGTTAACATCGAGTATAGATTTAAGCATCAGGAAGTCGTTTCTGAAAGTATTTGTATGGAGTGTAGCCATGTATGCAAGTGAAACGTGGACGATAAATAGTTTGGACAGGAAGAGAATAGAAGCTTTCGAAATGTGGTGCTACAGAAAAATGTTGAAAATCGGATGGGTAGATCACATAACTAATGAGGAGGTATTGAATAGAATTGGGGAGAAGAGGAGTTTGTGGCACAACTTGACTAGAGGAAAGAATCGGTTGGTAGGACATATTCTGAGGCATCAAGGGATAACCAATTTAGTATCGGAGGGCAGCGTGGAGGGTAAAAATCGCAGAGGGAGACCAAGAGATGAATACACTAAGCAGATTCAGAAGGGTGTAGGTTGCAGTAGGTACCGGGAGATGAAGAAGCTTGCACACGATAGGGTAGCATGGAGAGCTGCACCAAATCAGTCTCCGGACTGAAGACCACAACAACAACAACAACCTACTTCGACACTTTAAGCTTAAAACGATAGTGCGTCATTGCTATCTTTATCACGCTGTCTTTTTTTTTTTTTGGAAGACGCCTGAAGAACCTTTAAACTACCTGACAACTGTGTTAAAGTGTGTTCAGACTGCATACATAGAGCTCAACGTGAAAAGTGCCTCTTTGCCACACAATAAATAAAAAATTTGGGCCTCCTAGTGAATAGTGGATGGACTCTGTCCTGATCTACAGAAAATATGAGCAGTCAGAGATCTTCCAAATTCTCGGCACTTTTGTGATATGAAAAGTTTTCTTGGAATGAGTTCATACTACTGGTGATTAATAATGGACTTCTGTATCAGCGCACATTCCTTGCAAAAACTACTGTGGGGAGACGCCAAATTTTACTGGGACGAGGTGCAAGAATGATCTTCCCTTGTCCTTAAGGAGGTGCTGAGATCCCTGGCTGTAGCGCTGTATTATCATACATACTGAGACTGAACTTCACACTGACGCTAGTGATTATGGGATAGAAGCAGTTGTAGTTCAAACTGAGGAAGGTGCTGAAAATGTGATGGCTTATGCTTCCAAGCTACTCTAAGAGTCCAAGGGGACCTACCACACAATTGAGAAAGTAATTGCCTGGACATTGACAAGTTCTGCCCTTATCTGTTTGGCAAACCACTTACCATTATGACCAACCAATGTCCTCTATGCTGGCTGACTAGCGTGGAGAGTCCGTCAGGTCGACTGGCGAGATGGGTACCTAGGCTTCAGAGTACAATGTCAAAGCGGTATGCAAAAGTGGACGCAGGCACAAGGAGGCCAACTGCCTTTAAAGAAATCCTTTGGCGGGACGCAGAAGCACGGATGAAGTCTCAATCGTCGCCGCATTAAATGACAATTGCTGCTGAAGAGAGAGGAGATCCAGCACTGTAGAAAACCATGGAAGCCTTGGAGGAGGAGGAACCAACCAAAGGAGTATCCCAATTAATAAACAGAGATTGTATAAGAAGAACTATTATCCAATGGGATAGATATGGTTGCTGCTCATCCGCTCATCCCTGATTACCTACAGCCAACTACCTGCAGTTTTTCCATGACGCTGTAACATCTGGTCATCTGGGATTTGTGAAGACTCTAGACAGAATCAAATGCAGGTGTCATTGGCCGGGGCTCTACTAATCTGTTTGACTATGGGAGCCATTGTAAGGAATCTGACATCAGTGACATGTGGTGTAGTTACCTCTGAGGCCTCCGATACCAATCCCACCCTCAGCAGCACCATACCACCGAAATGGAATCGACCTCTTGGGGAAGTTCCCAAAGTTGACAAATGGGACTGACTACCTCGTCCACTATGGTATCAAGAAAGGTTTTCCAAATGTCAAACCTACAGGCATTGCAAATTTCCTCGTAGAAGACTTCATTCTGAAGCATGGAGCACTTGGTGTGACGATCTCTGACAATGGAAAAGTTTTCCAGTCAAGAGTAGTATTAGACGCAATTTCACACTGCATTATCACCCATAGGATGACAACTGTTCACCATCCACAGACAACTGGACTCACAGAACGCTTTAATAAGACACTGGCAAACATGCTCTTGATGTACAGTGATGTCAAGCAGAGATAGTGGGACACAATTCTGACTGTCGTGACATTCGCATATAACAGAGAGAAGCAAGGCATTGCCACCTTGACATCATTATTTCTGATCCATTATTATGAGGCCGAGAGACAATGGATACACTGTTCCTGTTTCAGCTGGACGATACTCAAGGTAACTATGTGAAACAACTTATCACCTGAACGCAAGAAGCAAGACAGTTGGCTTGCATATAATCCCTGAACGCCCAGGAGAAGGACCAGAAGCGCTATAGCGCCAAGCATTGGCCAGTGGGATACAGCTCAGAAGACAATGGTATGGAGTTTTACGCCTACATAAAAAGGGGAACTATCAGAGAAGTTACTAAAGAACTACTTTGGACTGTGTCGTATACTTCATAGCGTTTTGGACGTCACATAAAAGTCGAGGATTATGACCCTCCATCATGAAGACAAAAGCCCAGAGACGTCGTCCATGTACTCCATACGAAGCTCTACTACAGTCCAGAGGCGCAGATCGACGATGGACGGTTCAAGGAAACTGAAGAAACACTCGACGATCACGAAGCTTCGATAAGAAGGTCTACCTTCTATGCTCATCACAGCGAGGAGAATGTAACAATACGATCAGAACGCACAGATCTGCCTGAGCCACCATACACTGGTCCACTGACAGGGTCTAGACCCAGAGCGACGTAATCGGCTCCAATTAGGACTTCTGAAATAAAGGGTCACAATTTCTCCAGGAGAGGGAGCAATGTCGCAAGCTCTGGCCCCATCAGTGTTGTGCAGTGATTAGTGTCGCTGGCTGTCGTGCTACAGATCGCTACTTCAGACCTGACCACCAGCTATTATCTTTTATTTAGCATTTTGAATTTCTGGAGGGTTCTTGAAATATCTTACGCTTGTATATCTGGAATATCATACAGTTATATAAATACTAGCTTTCTGGAATATTCGGTGTTTATATAAGTAACTGCATGCTCTGTCCAGGTTATCTGTTCTGTTCTCACTTTATGTTGATGTTTGCAATAAACGTGCTTTCAGTGTTAAATGTTGTATTTGATTGATGACCTTGCTTCTGGATTTGGACTCGAGTGTGGTTACGACGTGACAATATGATAACTGAAGATAACAAAGTATGCAAAGTAGCAAATACTGCAAGTATCTCAACTGAACGTTCTTAGTGTATCATTCATGGTGAAAATGAATGAATACTTATGTATGCTACCTGGCTATGTTTAGGTTATGTCTGTAGGACATTTGGCCACGGTTCATGCCCACAGTTGAACCTAGGACCGAGAGGCATATACAAAAACCCAAGCGGCACTGGAAACAATGAGTACATTTCTGTGAGAGTACCCTGAAGAAGCCAAAAACATTTTTAGCAATTGGAAACGTGGTGGTAGGAATGGTTTTCGGTATTTCCTTGGTGGAATATACACAGATTACGTGGATAAATGACAACCGTAACTGGGTGGTATAATTTTTCATTATGTAATAGTCTGCAACAGTAGCTGGTTGACGAAATTACAAGAATGGTGTTGTCGTAACATGACAAGTGTCGCATATACTTATTTTGAATCTTCGAATCAGGTTGGAGATGACTTGGGATTTTGGGTTATCCGTCCCTGGAACGCGGGCGGTCACATGCAAGACTGAGACAGCGACGGAGGTCAACCAGAGGTTTTTTAGGTTTTTGTGCTTGGAGTCAGTACCAAATGAATCGGATGTCAGGCTAAGGAAGGAGATATGGTGTTAATATGGAAATGAGAATCTGGTTTGGCTTTTGGTTTGTTTTTAATGCTTCTTCACGTGTTTATATTAACATGCCGAAGAGCAAAAAAATCTGGTTTATAACATGAGTCCCGAGACCCACGTAACATAAGTGTAAAACATTGATGACGCTTGTAACCTCAAGCTATTACTTGGTGCACCAACCAGTTACCAGATCAAATGGCTACACCGACCCAAAACGTTGTTCTGATTAGGATATACACTGTGACTTCTAAAGGTTTTATTCAGACAACGAATCATGAAGGTAGCCAATTACTACTGCTCTAATTGAACCCTTAGCTTCACTTACACGTCAGAGTGGAAGTGACAACCAGGTATATGTACACAAAGGTAAATGTACAAAAGAAACGACTAACCACAATCTAGACGTACATTCGGGCAAATTTTACAAGTCAATTTAAGTGTACTAGATTCATTGAGTATAATTCTTTTCACACAAATAGCTTCTGCTATCGGTTGGTAATCATCCCAGGCGCTGGTTTCGATGGACGTTGGGGTCGAACTTTACTGCTGGCTGGAACTCTGCTCCGCTGTATCAAAACATGCGGTGTGTGGTTGAAATGATCTTAGCGACAAATCTAAAGTGTACAGTGAGAACTATTTACGTGTGCAACAACGAGGATGCAGTGGGAACGCATTTACATCTGTTGGACGAATGTTATGAAAACAAACACTCGAAACTGGCGTTTCACGACAATTAATACGTAAAAACACACCAAATGTCATAAAGAAAGCGTGTAAACCGTCTGAGGATGAATCACAACGATTCGAAACCGGTAACGGTTTTCTTCGAATAAAGGCACTGAAAGTAAATTTATGGCTGGTTGCTGTCCTAACACCATCAACATTTGTCTGCTCCGCTTGCCGATTGACGGCCTCTGTACACTGCGCTTGGACCTGTTTGCTTACAGACGGTACGTGAATGTGTCAGCTTTTGCATCCAGTTCGCAAAAAGCAAGCGTGACATCAGCGAATTTTTAATGCGAATGGCCAGATACCCAACTGGCAAAAGCGAGTGGTGTCGTCTGTTGGTGCTGTCTGTCTCAATCTAAGTTACATGGGTTCCTTTTTTTTTTAATATTCTGGCAAACCTTCACGATTTGGTCATTACAGTGTAAAGGAAGTGCTTTTCACCCGATCATCTGGAGTTGGTCTTCACAGATTTTTTTGTAGCGCCACAAGCATTTAGCGTCTGAGCTATAAACATGGTCTGACCCTAAACTCAGTTGTCTGAGGTAAGGTGAAATTACTTAAATAATAAAGCGCTGTACGAGTTACGTTTTTTTCATGTATAGCTTGACGTTGAAACGACTAAGACAGTGTGTAGTTTTGTAAAAAATTTATTAAATTTTAGGTCCATTTTTGCTTGATACTTAGGACCACAATTTGTTTTAGGCACTATGAGTTCCCAGAAATTGCAAGATGTGGGACAGTGTGTAGGAAAAATATATCTCATGATAAGAGATACAGATTAAAAGTGTATGTCCCAGTGGTTCGAAAGTGAAACCACAATTTCAAATCTGTTGTTTACTTTCTGGCAAATTATTCTCATATTCGTTATTTATTATGATGGTAAGGGTCAATTTTGTAAAAATATTAAAATTTTTTTTATATTGTTGGAAGCGAAGAGTTAACAGCATAAAAAGGCAAATGCAGGGTAGCAAGAGCAGTCATCATATACAGTACTCATGTAACCTACCGCAACCGAATGGAAATGTGAATAAATTTCCGAAACGTGTAATTCTAAGCATTAAAAAGCTTCATTCAATATTTAAATCATTATTGACCGAAGAAATCGTTTATGTGTTTCAATTACGTGATCAACTTTCTCCATATAGCAACGATTCTGTTCACAGTAACTGTTCAAAGAAACGACCGGTACGCCCACTGCATGCAGAACAAGAAAATCCGTGCACAGACTCGAACTATGACTCCCAAATTACGTTCCGACAATGTCTGTTCAGGTTGTTTATAATAGGTGTAACTGCTCCTAGACCAGAATTCTGCACGCTGCATTTTGATACGTGCACTTCGCGGGCAAAATAACGAGTGGTAACTGAGGAACGTCCTTCCAAACGATCCAACACAATGGTACCCTTAAATTCAAAAATGCGAAATGCTTTGTCGCGCCTTGTGAATATGAATATGTCTGTGGCTAGAACGACCCTGCGTCTCTTTAAGTTGCTTTCCACGGGAACTAATTTCTTCTCGGTTTAGGAAAACTCCTAACGTAACGTTTTCTCTGTAAATTCTCTCGGTTTTCGGTTGTCAAATCCTTCTTTCCAATCATTAAATGTGCGCCTGCTAAGTCCTGTAACGAGTAATGTTCCGTCAGCAGTCACGAAATGTCAGCAGCGGTCCGCTCCATTTGTCCAGCAGAGTTTCCACCGTCACTGCGGCAAGCAGTTCTTTGTCTGCATTCTAACAATTTCACCGTCGACAGCACATCCGACACACAGAAAATCAAAATCAGCGACGCCCGGAGAAGACGCAGCCAGTGAGCGCAGTGCCGCGGGAGAGGTACGTTTGTATGCGAGATGTGTTTACACAGCCCTCAGGTGGCGGGTAATTTCCATTGCGGCAGCGCCGGACACGGTCCGGCCGTCCACAGCGCCGCGGGCGAAAGAGCGGTCCAGGTGGCGGCGGCGGCAGCGGCTGCCGCCGAACACGGCAAGTCCATTAGGGACTAGGAGCAGCAGGCGGCGGCCGGCCGGCCAATAAAACGACGGGTTCACCTGGCTTCTGGCCGCGCCCCGCAAGGCGCCCGAATTTGCACCGCGAGCGCTCCCTCGCCCCCGCCGGCTAAGAGCGACGTTCCCCGCCGGCGCTCCGACCCCTCCTGCAACGCTGCTCTCGTGATACCTCATTCCAGTCAGGCGACGAGAGGCGTTGTGATCGGCCAACTCGAGGTCAGGAAACACAGCGGCAAAACGTGTTACCTATCTGATCACTTCTACAGAATGCATGTTTCTCGTGCATATTATTCAACTGTAATTTCTATAAAATGTTTATTTGCTGCGTTACTGTTTACATAATCCATAAAAAGTTTCTTCCAGAAAGGTCAAGCAGAATAGTTCTCAAAAATGACTGCAGCCAGTGGCCTTTTGTGAACGTACATATCTATATTTTAAAATCACCAGTTTCAAATTGCCTAGCGACTCATAATCAGGCGGTCAGTTACTGTTTACACCTTTGTGAGTATCCTTCTGTAGCTCTGCAAAGACAGAAAAAATCGACAAAGTATTACAAATAATGAATGTAATTCAATTCCATATAAATATACTAGCATTCGAGATCAACACCCAACTTTCGAAACGAGAGTTTTGAGCAAACAAAATCCCTCTACCAAAGCAAAATCTTTTAACACTAGCTTTAGTCACAGTTACTGGTTTATTTACATCCTGTGAAGAACGTTGCAGCAAAGTTTTTGTCGCGCCGTGTAATAATTTTAAATGCGAAACATAAACTACACACATCAAAAAAAGTTTTCCCTCGCTTCGGTTCCGAGAGTTCCGGAACCTGTCCAGAAAATTGGAGTAGAGATCAACGTAAATATCATATCCGTCCTTTTTATTGCTCATCAAAACCACATATTGCATGTTGTACCACCGTACAGCGAGGCCTTCAGAGGTGGTGGTCCAGATTGCTGTACACACCGGTACCTCCGATACCCAGTAGCACGTCCTCTTGCATTGATGCATGCCTGTGTTCGTCGTGGCGTACTATCCACAAGTTCATCAAGGCATTGTTGGTCCAGACTGTCCCGCTCCTCAAGGGCTATTCGGCGTAGATCCCTCAGAGTGATTGGTAGGTCACGTCGTCCCCCCAAAAAAATGGCTCTGAGCACTATGGGACTTAACTTCTGAGGTCATCAGTTCCCTAGAACTTAGAACTACTGAAACCTAACTAACCTAAGGACATAACACACATCCATGCCCTAGGCAGGATTCGAACCTGCGACCGTAGAGGTCGCGCAGCTCCAGACTGTAGCGCCTAGAACCGCTCTGCCGCCCCGGCCGGCTCACGTCGTCCCTTTTCAATCTACCCCAGGCATATTCGATAGGGTTCATACCTGGAGAACACGCTGGCCATTCTAGTCGAGCGATGTCGTTAGCCTGAAGGAAGTCATTCACAAGATGTGCACGATGGGAGCGCGAATTGTCGTCCATGAAGGCGAATGCCTCGGCAATATGCTGCCGATATTGTTTAGACTCTGCTACTCACTCCAACTGCCATCTAGTGGCAGCTTCAAACTGGGCAGGTCAAACTGTCCAGTATAGTCTGCTCCCTGTCGGAAGAATTTGCAACCTACGTGCAGCAGTGGATCTCCCAGGTCCTTTGTGCACGCAGGTAGGATTAGCCGTTGTAACGGCCGAGCAGGTAGCTGCGAGACCCCGCAGCGGACGGGCGTGTGTCTTCCAGCTAACCCAGAAGCCGCAGTTGGCGCGCTGCCTGTGCAAGTTGTAAAGTTTAATGTAATAAACACTTATACCAGACAACTTCTTCTGTCCAGTTATTGTGAGTGGAAACAAGGGGAGGACAGTGAGTCCTCTCGCACTACACGCTCACACTCCAATGTGCCAACACGGGAGGAAAAGCCTGCGCGCACAGATATGATTGCATTATCGGGTCGGAGGATGCCATTCGCGTATCGTACAGCCGTCACGGCGCCTTCCATGACCACCAGCGGCTTATGTCAACCACACGTAATGCCACCTCAACTTCACAAGGAACTTCCACCTTGCTGCACTCGCTAGACAGGCGTTCAGCCTGACTGGGTTGCCTCCAAACACGGCTCCGACGATTGTCTGCTTGAAGGCATATGCGACACTCCTCGGTGAAGAGAACGTCATGCCAATCGTGAGGGGTCCTTTCGACATGTTGTTCGGTTCATCGGGAGTGAAGTTGCGCATCATGCAGCCTATTGCGCACAGTTTGAGTCGTAACACGACGTCCTGTGGCTGCACGAAAAGCATTATTCAACACGGTGGCATTGCTGTCACGGTTCCTCCAAGCCATAATCCGTAGGCAGCGGTCATCCACTGCAGTGGTAGCTCTTGGGCGGCCTGGGCGAGGCATATCATCGAGAGTTCCTGTCTCTCTGTATCTCCTCTATGTCAGAACAACATCGCTTTGGTTCACTCTGAGACGCCTGGACACTTCACTTGTTGAGAGCCCTTCTGGAACGAAGTAACAATGAGGATGCGATCGAACCGCGGTACTGACCGCCTAGGCATGGTTGAACTACAGACGTCTTATCTATGTATACACTATAGTTATAAATATTCGTAATTCGTATAACAGAAAGCTCACCTTCTGAGCTTGAACTTACCATTAAGCTGTCTCCACAACTGGCGATCTTCTTCTTAATAGTAACGGCAATTACACTTACCTGAAAAAGTTAAAAAAACGGAAAATCTTACCAAAGAGAACAGATACAGCGTTTTATATTTTTTCATGGACTATTTTAGACCGTTATCAATCAATAAAAGCAGGTAACATACACAATTACAAAAACAAAGTTAATCTGCAGCGGCACGACTATGTGGATTTGTATTGACGTAAAAGACAAAAGTGTATAACGTCAACGTCAAGGGCACAGAAATATATCTCAACGGCAAAGTCCGATCCGAGTAAGAATTACATTATAGATTAGTCTGACTCACATAGCTATACAAGAAGGAACACACGAATATAACCGATGGTGAAAATTTTTAAGTAGTTTGCAATAAAGTGCCCAATAGACGAAGATCTTTAGGGATAAAAATGAACAACTTACGAAAAATTTTGGGTCGTGACCCTAACTTTCCATTTTCTATTCATTTCAGCAGTTCCATATGAACGTCAAAACTTACCTCTGTACGCAAATGCATTTCTGTAAAGCCAGAAAATGGGCGTACGCTTAATAGACGATACCTCGGAAAGAGTATCGTAGGTGTTGCTAAAATATACATGTAGTCGAACCATTCTTGCCCAATACGATGTGTAGTGGTCACAGGACGTCCAAAGATACATCGGACGGAACAGCAAAATGATCATTTCGTTAGAAGCTCCTGACATGTCCGGCGGTACACATCGTGCTCAATCTGCAAGCAGTGACCTCTGAGACGTGCGGTGGCACTGGTGTCATATTGATTTCCGCTGCTGCTGCTGCTGCTGTGTGTGTGTGTGTGTGTGTGTGTGTGTGTGTGTGAGGGAGGGGGGGGGGTGTTTGTTCAGCATTTTACTGTTGAGCACACGAGGAAGAAAATGTATCTGCTCATCCTTCCAAATGTAGCAAAACCTTCATTTAATACCCTCAACTGAGTTTCTCTCCTTTACCTGCCACAGAAGAACGTTGGTTCAGTGTCCATATTCACCTATACATTCGGGAGGATTCCTGTAAGGCCGCATTTGAGTTCTCTGTCGTCGTCCACAACGGCTTAAGCCAAATGCTGTGACAATTTCATGGAAAAGGAAATGGCCACTTTCTTCACCCATTACTGCTTGGTCCGAACTTGTACTCCTATAACGACCTTGTCGTCGGCGCAAGTTTAACCGAGTCTTCATTTCTCCATCCGTAAGGAACTACAGCATGCCCCTTTTCCTCCATCCCTTTCCGAATGAATCACATCATACCGTTGTCACGTACTGTCATAACACAGCAAACCTCCAACCCTGACCAACTGCCGACCGCTGCTCTACACTTTACTTTCCATATCACGTCCCCCTTCACCCAGTTTTCTCCCTAAATTTCTATCTCCAGGTGCAGTTCTTTCACAACAATCAGCAAGATCATTAACCACCACCTAATATATATATATATATATATATATATATATATATATATATATATACACAGGGTGGTCCATTGATGGTGACCGGGCCAAATATCTCACGAAATACGCATCAAACGAAAAAACTACAAAGAACGAAACTCGTCTAGCTTGAAGGGGGAAACCAGACGGCGCTGCCATAGGTCAAACGGATATCATCTGCGTTTTTTTAAAATAGGAAGCCCCATTTTTATTACATATTCGTGTAGTACGTAAGAAATATGAATGTTTTAGTTCGACCACTTTTTTCGCTTTGTGATAGATGGCGCTGTAATAGTCACAAACGTATAAGTACGTGGTATCACGTAACATTCCGCCAGTACGGACGGTATTTGCTTCGTGATACATTACCCCTGATAAAATGGACCGTTTACCAATTGCGGAAAAGGTCGATATCGTGTTGATGTATGGCTATTGTGATAAAAATGCCCAACGGGCGTGTGCTATGTTTGCTGCTCGGTATCCTGGACGACATCATCCAAGAGTCCGGACCGTTCGCCGGATAGTTACGTTATTTAAGGAAACATGAAATGTTCAGCCACATGTGAAGCGTCAACCACGACCTGCAAAAAATGATGATGCCCAAGTAGGTGTTTTAGCTGCTGTCGCGGCTAATCCGCACATCAGTAGCAGACATATTGAGCGAGAATCGGGAATCTCAAATATGTCGGTGTTGAGAATGCTACATCAACATCGACTGCACCCGTACCACATCTGTATGTGCCAGGAATTGCATGGCGACGACTTTGAACGTCGTGTACAGTTCTGCCACTGGGCACAAGATGAATTTGATCACAGATTTTTTGCACGCGTACTATTTAGCGACGAAGCGTCATTCACAACAGCGGTAACGTAAACTGGCACAATATGCACTATTGGGCAACGGAAAATCCACGATGGCTGCGACAAGTAGAACATCAGCGACCTTGGCGGGTTAATTTATGGTGTGACATTACGGGAGGAAGGATAATTGGCCCCATTTTATCGATGGCAATCTAAATGGTGCAATGTATGCTGATTTCCTACGTAATGTTCTACCGATCTTACTACAAGATATTTCACTGCATGACAGAATGGCGATGTACTTGCAGCATGATGGATGTCCAGCACATAGCTCGCGTGCGGTTGAAGCGGTAATGAATAGCATATTTCAGGACAGGTGGATTGGTCGTCGAAGCACCATACCATGGCCCGCACGTTCACCGGATCTGACGTCCCCGGATTTCTTTCTGTGGGGAAAGTTGAAGGATATTTGCTATCGTGATCCACCGACAACACCTGACAACATGCGTCAGCGTATTGTCAATGCATGTGCGAACATTACGGAAGGCAAACTACTCGCTGTAGAGAAGAATTTCGTTACACGTATTTCCAAATGCCTTGAGGTTGACGGACATCATTTTGAGCATTTATTGCATTAATGTGGTATTTACAGGTAAACACGCTGTAACAGCATGCGTTCTCAGAAATGATAAGTTCACAAAGGTACATGTATCCACATTGGAACAACCGAAATAAAATGTTCAAACGTACCTACGTTCTGTATTTTAATTTAAAAAACCTACCGGTTACCAACTGTTCGCCTAAAATTGTAAGCCATATGTTTGCGACTATTACAGCGCCATCTATCACAAAGCGAAAAAAGTGGTCCAACTAAAACATTCATATTTCTTTACGTACTACACGAATATGTAATAAAAAACGGGGGTTCCTATTTAACAAAGCGCAGGTGATATCCGTTTGACCTATGGCAGCGCCATCTAGCGGGCCAACCATAGCGCCATCCGGTTTCCCCATCAAGCTAGACAAGTTTCATTCTTTGTAGTTTTTTCGTTTGACGCTTATTTCGTGAGATATTTGACCCGGTCACGATCAATGGACCATCCTATATTCACCATCCGCTTCAATGTAATCCATCAAAATTGTGGCATCAATAAGAACGAGAGACTTTTCATTATCTTTAACAGTTTTAAACGACGTATTCGTTTCACTTTATTTTCAGTGGTAATTTTTTTTTTCTTCAAAAAATCACTTAAATCCCAGATTCGAAGAGGGGCCGAAATCCCATTATTTGTGATTTTGGGATTTCAGTGCAAACCATTTATTTACTAATCAAGTTTCTATGGAATGCTGACAGAGGTTCAGCTTCACATTTAAAGCTTCAAATGATGGACTGAACATTCGAAGACGAGTCCAAGTGACTGGAGTTAGGCCAATCTTTGAATCCGACAATCTGTTTTGTAGAACTCTCACTACGTGGCACACTAATAGCTGAGCAACAGATTCACAAACATGGCTGACTCTTCGTCTGCTAGCAGTGCATCAGAGAATGATTTTAATGATATAAAAGTGAAAAGAAAGCGAAATGAAGAGGACTGGACTGAGAATAAAAGAAAAAAATATGTACAGCTGCTGGAGGACTATACGCATATTGACACTACTGGAAAACGTGTACCAGCTCGTAAAAAGGGTGTATAATGCAAGTTAGTTTTGTGTTTACTTGTTTGGATCTGCGTGATGTTTATTTATAAATTGTTTCAATTTTTACTGCTTATACATGTTACCCCATGAAAAACTTGTATTTTAGATATCACTTTTCAGAAGAGTGCAAAAAGACTACACAGTTTGAATTTAATAAATTTGGAGATCAAAATAGACAAGATGCATTTTTATCAGGTATGATTACACCTGTGGCAATACACCGCAGATCTCGGCAGTCGGAAGAAAGTAACCGTCAGAGATCACATCACCTTATTTACAAGGTATGTTAAGAAAAATTTAGCAAAAATTAATTTTATTTTGTTTTGATATTCATAAGAGGCCTCTCAGATGTATCGTACACTGGTGTCAATAACAAAATATATTGCTTGAAACACAAAATAATAAGCAATGAAATTGCAAAGAGAGTTATTATTTGTAACTTTACCAGTTTCCTTTTACCTGAGGGCATATTTCTAATTTTACTTTAATATGGGTGCAATATACGAAACTGTGTGTGGTGAAGGTCTTGTCAGTTTACACGGTGAATCTGTGAAACGACTAAGAAGACTAACTACGTTGAAATCTCAAGGAGAGACTTCCGTTGATCAACGGGAAAAACATAATAATAGGCCTCAACACACAAATCAGGTCGTTTCCTTACAGAGTGGTCCATTATGGAAAATTATAAGGCAATGTACAAAGAAGATATTTATTTTCTGATTTATTTCTTACAAAATGTATTCTGAATTGTTGAGTATAAATGATCCAGATACTTATGCTGAATAAACCGAGCGAGGTGGCGCAGTGGTTAGACACTGGACTCGCATTCGGAAGGACGACGGTTCAATCCCGCGTCCGGCCATCCTGATTTAGGTTTTCCGTGATTTCCCTAAATCACTCCAGGCTAATGCCGGGATGGTTCCTCTGAAAGGGCACGGCCGACTTCCTTCCCCATCCTTCCCCAATCCGATGAGACCGATGACCACGCTGTCTGGTCTCCTTCCCCAAACCAACCAACCAACTTATGCTGAAGGTTTTGCTAGAAATCTTGATGTATAAGAAGTGAAATCTGAAGTAACCTACAGGAGTTATGTTACCTATTTTCAGAGATCATTTTAATTACGCTTTTGGGAGGCCAAAAACATACATTTGTAGCTTTTGTAAGCAAAAAAGATCCAAATTCATGCTGAGCAGAATAAAGTGTTATGCACAGGCTTCAGAAAGATCCTGCAGTCCATAAAACGGAACCTGAGGTGTTTTATTCCAATTTCAAAAAGAACGGAGAAGAGGGCCAGAATAATGATAGGGTAGAAATGTTTTGATTTTCTGCAATGTATACCAGTTCCTCATTTACCAATACATGATATGTTCTAGACAACTATGGTTGTATGTTTACGATGCATACACTTGTACAACCACAAAAATCTTTGTTTTTGTGGCCTGAAACAGAAACGAAACAGTGAGTAAATGAGATAATCAGTTCCTTAAACAAATATTTTAATGAAAAGTTAGATAAAAATATCAAAATGTTGTATCTTTGTGATGGTACTGCTGGGCAAAACAAAAACTATACTATGGTTGCATTTCTTTCATTTTAATAAAAGTTGGGGGATTCAAGAAGACAGTCCCTATATTTCCTTTGAGGGGCCACAGTTTTCAGCACTGTGATATACATTTTGGGGTAATAGAGAGAATGAAAAGAGGGAAGAAAGACGTGCAATATTACATGGAATGGGAAACTCTGATGGGGTAAGTCTGCTGTTATTTTAATGAAAGGGCTTGACATGAGAGATTTTAAAATCCATCTGCCTTGGTTCTTTAAAAACCCGTTGTTAAAAAGGAAGATAAATTTAAAATTTCTCAGTGTTATCTTTGACATACAGTTCTGACAAGGAAAATTAAGTACATGTTTCAAGAACAATGTGAAGCACACATTTTAGACTCATAAACCCAAATGCTGTACCAGATTTTGACAAATTTTTGTGCACGTCTATAGTTCCCGTAAACCCAGAAAAACTGTAAGATAAAAAGAAAATACGAATGCATTTAAGACTAGAAGTGGTTGAATATAGAGAGACTTCAATCCCTAGAAAATGTAGAAATCTGAGAGTGAAGTGGAGTAATGTATAATACGACCTAATGAGAGTGAATTTACAGAATCGTTTACGATTTGTTTGACATTTATACTTACTGTCACAATTTATTGTAATATCCCAGAAATACTGTTATTTCAAGCCAATTTTGTTTCGTATGGAATCGGATTCCAAGAAGGGACCGAAATATTCATTTTTAATAATTTATTTAAAGCATTAAAATGCGTTTCAAACTTGTTTAAGTTTATATATGAATCAGAAGTACTAAAATGTTTGTTTAGAATACTATTTCAATGTTGTAATATTCAATGCTGAAATTTTCGATAGTCTGATTTTCCACAAAAATGGTCTAATGGACTTGGACCCCTCTTTGAATCCGGGACTCACTTGACCACGTTAGCATACTGCACTGCTGTCATTCCAGTTTCAGTTTGGGGCAAAGGAAATTAAGTAAAGCAGTAGAGAAGTCACTATGCTGACTGTGTGGCGAAGACAGAGAACGATGCTTACATGGGTACCTTGAGGAGGGACGCATTATGGTGGTCCGGCACCTAGGAACGATGGCAGTGAAAACTGCACTCCAGCTGTACAATCCGTAATGTAGTCATTGCGTCCAATCGCTAGTGCCCAACATTCATTGGTAAACGAAAAAGTAACAAATGAAATTACTTATTCCTTGCAGACACAAACAAGTAAAAGGAAGTAACATCTCCTGGCCAGCAATAGCGCGCAGATCAGCAATCAAATGGCTAGCAGACGTCTGCAGTGACGAGGGAGAACTAGATTCTTACTTTCAACTGTACGCTATTCATCAGTACGGTGTAACGTGAGGAAAAAACTTGGCAATCTGCCATAATGGATGTTTGTTTCGCTTACAGCCTTGTTTTGTGATAAAGCAGCGTCAGCGCCGTACGTTCGCTGTCACTTGGACAGATTTCAGCTTGTTTCCTGGGGTCGGAAGCTCAACTTCTCGTTCTGCAGACAAATGCGAATTCTCCCGGTCTTTGTCTCCACTATTCATACCCTTTCCGAATTATCGTCAGCAGTGGAACTATACGAATGCGAAAAACTAATGCAAGGATGCAAAGCTCAATTGTGCACGAACTCGAAATACAGTAAGTGCTGCTCGTTTTCGTGACACAAAGAGCGAAAACAAACAGAAAATATAATGGTGAAAGCATTTATGTATTATTAAACGACCCGGTGGACATAAGCTGAACCGCCGGAAAAAAGATTGAAATCTGAACCAGTTGGAGGCAGTTGGTGAGTCTTTATCATTCAGTTCAATGGACTACAACTGAGCACACACACAAAATAAAATTTAAGAAAAACTAGCAAAAGCATTGCAATCTCAGAGTCATGATAGTGAAAAGTTGCACCTTCACCAAATGTTCCAAATCAACTATGTGGAGTGATCACGGTCAAGTGGTGGGTTTCGTATGCAGTGCTAACAGGTAGCGAAGGCATTTGTGCTCTGGAATAAATATGTTAGTGGTATAACAGTAATAAATCAAAAATGTCCACGTGTTTAGTATGAGACAGTATACCGTGTGTCAAGCTTGATCGTCGTCTGCATGCGCGTCACGGTTGTCTTTTAGAACTATCATTCACAAACAAATTGCGTCTGTTCCGGCTTTATTTTGCTTCCCCTTAAAACCATTTCAGTTTCCCTGTATTCCTTAAAAAGGTTCAAGTTAATTAACTAAAAAACAAACAGTGAAAAAAATCCCTCCGACGCAACTCTTACTGATCACAATTTTATGTCGTACGAGTGTGATTATCAATATGTACAGCTTTTTGACACCAAAATATTCATACAAACTAATGTTTAAGAACTTCCTGGAACCACAGAAGAAAACCACTTTCCGAAACAGTATATATCATTCAGGATGAAAAATAATTTTTAACAATGGAGAGAGACAATAAATCATCTTTACAGTATTCATCTTTTGTGCAACAAATAAACTAATTATTGGGAAAAGAAAAATTCGCCTTTGATGTGAAGGTATCATACATGACCTGAAGTGCTTATGTTTTCGACTAGGAAACTGTATTTTAAAAGGGCAGTTATATCTACAGTCACGCGGAAAAAAATTATTTATAATTACTTCTACATCATGTAGATGATAACTCTGCAACTCACAGTATGTGTGTGAGAAGGTTTCACAGAACCACTTTTCAGATTGTTTCTCTATACTATGCTTTCAATCTGAACCATTACAGCAGTATGGAGGCTTCTCTTTCAAATTCCCTTACTTGAAGACGAAGAGTAGAAAACGTCTTGAAGCATTGTTGAAGCTGATGCTGTAAAATGAAAGCGAAGTTTCGCGTTCTGACCCTCGATGGGCCAGTCGAGACCGACCACCGTATCAGCCTCTACCAATGCGTCATTGGATACGGTATGGAGGATCGTGGAATCAGCACACCTTCTGCCGGCCGATGTCACGGCGACGTTGTGGCTCGGCTGATAATCTGAGATTTATCACTAAAAAAACTACCTTTTCGCGTCTATTTTCACAGCGCAATATGTATGGTCGAAAAAGCGGTAATTTCCAAGAATGATTGCCTATAGAAGTCGCGGGGTCCAAACGATACATATCGAACGTTCGATCGAATTCGATCATGCGACCCCGGTGGAGGGCGTTGTGATCGTCATTTTTATCTGTTTTCCGTCGTTCCCTTACTTGCTCTAAATTACATACCTCCGCGAATTATTTATGAGTTGCTAGGGAAACCCAGACGATTTATGTCGTTAGTGAGTGGGATGTCTGGTGTTACTGCCGTTTTTTCGGCGGATTCTCTCACATGGAAGAATCTAATTCCATGTTTATGCAGCGTAGAAAATGGTTCGGCTTTTTGTAGCAAATATGGAGTACTACCGGACGAGGAAAGAAGGGACTGTGTAGACTTTGGTGGTGCGAAATACGAAAAACTTCGTAAGAACAGTTTCGACGCTGAATTACCGTTACAATTTCATTTCGGACAGTGCGAAAAACGAACGAGTATCAGGAAGAATACATGGTTCGTCTCTTCAAAATTATCCATCCACACCACCGTAATGGACTTTCACATGACGACTTTGCAATTACAAGTATTTTTGTAACGGTCTTCTTTTGTCGTTGCTGTAGTGACCAACGTAAACATACTCATAACGCCCGCCACAGTCGCATGATCGAATTCGATCGAACGTTTGATATGTATCGTTTGGCCCCACGATTTGGATAGGCAATCATTGTTGGGAATTACCGAAAAAGCTGCCATGTTCTGCACATTTCCTGCTGGGTGACATAAAAAAAAAACTCGAACCTAAAAACATGTAACTCCTCGCTTTTCACAATAAGTAGCATACAGTGCTTACATCGACTGTTCGGGCATACAAGGGGTGGACGAAAGTACGGGAATAGCAAACACACAAGATATTATCATGCTTCATACAGTGTAGGAAAACAACTGAGATTCAAAACCGCTTCCAATTGTCTCGGAATTGATAAATAAACCTCCTGTATGGCTTTCAAGGGAATTTTAAACAATTTTTCCTGTAAAATAGTGGCAAGTTCAGGAAATGATGATGGGAGGTTTGTAGCGACCACTCATCCTTCTCTCCAAAGCAGACCGCAAAGGCTCAATAATATTCAGATCTGGTAAATGTGGCGGTCAGCGGAGATGCGACCGTTCATCCTCGTGCCCACAAAACCAATCTGCGGACTGCGTGAACAGGGTCATTGTCGTCTGCGAACACTGCATTACCATTGGGGAACAAGCACTGTACCACAGAATCGACCTGATCAGCCCAAATGGTCAACTAATCCTTGACAGTAATGTAACCTTGCTGAGTAACTAAGGGGACCATGTCTCGTACTCTTAGCCAATAAACAGATTGTAATGGTACCTATAAAGTTTATTTTTCGTGCAAACATACACTTTTTTAAATGGAACAATGCCTGTTGACAATAACAAATTAAAAATAGAGTAAATGGCTGTCCGAGTCGTCACCGAACCCCCGCCATGTTTCACTCTAGATGTAAACCCGGCCAGAAGTTGGGAACAGTGTAGATCAAAAGTCATGCAAACAAATGACAGTCTTCCATTGCTCCATAGTATGGGTTTCATGGTTACAGCACCACGTTTACCTGTTACGGGCAATTGCATCACTCACAGTGATATTGGAGTTTCAGCTCACCCTGCCATTCCCTGCTTCTGGAGCTCCCTCGTGCCGCTTTGCTGCTGGCACGGTTCGCTAGTGCGAAATTCAGTTTTGCAGTGACTTTTGCAGCTGTCGTCCTCTTGCCTTTCGTCGCAATCATCTTCAACGACCGTCCGTCGCGATCACTCAACACACTTTCGTCCGCGTTGTGACTTGAGCGGTTGACGTTTTCCGCTTTCCCTGTGCGTGGTATAGATCTTCGTTACGGTGCCTCTCTAAACACCAAACACTTCGGCTACCTCGGTTATGGAAGCACCCAACATACTGAGGCGTAGCGCCGTATAACGATCCTGCCTTGGAGGCGGTAAGTGGAAGATGTGTCTCAGAGCTGGATAGTGACATATGGTGACGCGAGACTGGACGCGCACGTAGTTTATGTATCAGCTGATAGAGGACAGTATTGAATAGGGGACTGATTTAGTTTTGATTGTGCCCACTAGAGTGCACTAAAGTAATATAATGTTTTTCATAAACTGTTCTAGTATTTTATAAAGTGTTATTATGTCTTTTTGTGTATGTAAAATGTTATAAATGTGTTTTTGCAGTATGAATGATGCGTGAGTGAGGTTTAAGGTTAATATGAAGATAATTGTTTAACGAGTTATGTAGTAGGATTTAGTGTGGGAACATTTCGAAGAAGTATGGATATGGACAAAGAAAATTTTTGTAGAATAGATTTGTAAAGTAAGTTTATGGTAAAGGGAAAGTTAATTCAGGTATAAATAACAATAGTAAATAACTTTATGCATAAGCAAAGCTTCAGCATATTAGATAATTACGTCGGTAAAAATTGCAGTAGTTAGGTTTACTATTTTATGGTTATTGATGAAAAGCGCGGATTGACGCGGGAGAATGTTGTGTTGCTATTGGCTGCTAAGTAAACTGACCAATAGTAAAGTAATATTCTTCTCGCGCCTTTCTCTGCTGGTAGGGAAGACTTAGAGTACTCTAGAGAAGAGTGGGAGCCTAGCCATGAAACAGTTCGGACGTGTGTAGTAGTAGTTCCGATAGAAACGATAAGTTGCCGGATCTAGCAGTGTTTCATACATCAAAAGTGTGGTAAAGTGACGGCATAATTATTCCGATGGGCGTGTAGAAATTTCGGAATTTTTAAGTGAATTTTGTAACGAGAAAGGACATATATTCGTAGCGTATTGAGCAGGTCGGTGGCTAAAAACTGTGACTGCATTTGGTACCGACAGACTTAATATTTGGCGAGCATTCTCAATCAAACACAATCCGTATTTTTGTAGCTAATACGTTTTCGGGAAATGCTACACCATAAACTTGCTAACGTGAGTGAAAGGGATTGTGAGTGACTGTGTTAAGCCTAGGACGAGCTTGGCAGTGATACTTGTTCACTTAAGTTTCAGAATATATTAATTAAGCACAAAATTTCCAACCTTTCATTTCGTGTGAAAACTTTCTCCCGAAACGTAGATTAGTGACTTTAACTGCAGCCTGGTTCCCGTCGAAGTACAGTAGGTTTCACTCGGCTTCCCTACTGATGACCTGCTGAGACAATGTGCACAGGTAGGTGCAGGTACGTCGTAAAGAAATGAAAGGAATGAACCGCGCCGCCGCAATACGAGCACTAACAATTTGCCCATATCCGAATACACCCGATAAAATACACTCAGAACTACACAGGACACTCTTCATACGACGACTGACACATTAAACATATAGAGGTACCGTTGGAGGTCAAGGACAGTAGCGCCACATGCAGGCTTGGCTAGCATCTGCATTTATGTTCAAACACGCATTTCTGGCGGTGTACGCACATTTTTCGTCCAATCTCAAAGTTCAATGCAGTCACATTGTTCCAGTGAATAGTAATGGTCACGGTACTAGATTTGCAAAGTCGTTCTGCTGAATGGTACCGCAATTCAAATTGGTACTACTGAGAGCGACAATGCGCGAGAGATCTGCGCAAAATGCCGAGGTGGCACGCGTGAACGTGGGCCGGAGGAAGGGCGAGCGAATAGCTGATTCCGCCGCGGCCGGCTCCGTGCGTAACGAGGTTGGGAAACGGAGCGCTGGCAGCCCGAGGACTCATTACCGGGGCTCTGCGGGTTCTGCTGACGGGGCTGCGCGCGAGGAATTGGCCGAGGGTCGCGCGGAGAGGAGCAGAGGAGGGATCGGACCAGACCAGCAGAGCTCGGGGCAGAGGCCAGACGAGCCCGCCGCGGGGACGGGCTGGCCAAGTGGCCGCCACAAATTATTCACGGCCGCTGCACGTGCGTGGCGGCGGCAACGCCTCCTCACACCGAGCAGAGTCTGCTACTGCCAGCCGCTCTCCCTCTCCCACTCCAGCCAGAAACATCTACGGAATGAGCACAGTATCGCCAACATAAAATAGTCACGTGACGTCAGTATGACCCCACTGTTTACATTTTGCTATACGACAGAATTTCAATACCACGTGTCTTCATATTCGTCATCTACTATACTATTTATTCAGTATCAGAAAACTTGACTTTTGGACACGTTCAAGTGGTTACAGTTCTAAGCTGTATACAGAGTGAATCACCCACAGCTTGTATAACAGCAAATATTGCGAAAATGGAATGTGCTAGTGATGTGCGGTTTTCACAGCACGGATTGGTAATCCGAGTCCGTATTATTAGCCAATAAACAGTGTTTAATAATACTTAGAAAATGTAATTTTTGTTCACATCCTTGAAATTGAACTGTGTCTATTGACATTAAAAGACCAAAAGTAGGGTAAATTAAAATGTCAGTGGTGTTTGTTGCAGGTTTCTAGTGCGAGTCGTTTACGAGATACCATATTTTGAATAGTTTCCACACCGATACTTGTACTATAGTACCAAAGAACAGCCGGCCGCTGTGGCTGAGCGGTTCTAGGCCCTTCAGTCCGGAACCACGATGCTGCTATAGTCGCAGGTTCGAATCATGCCTAGGGCATGGATGTGTGTGATGTCCTTATGTTAGTCAGTTTTAAGTAGTTCTAAGTCTAGGGGACTGATGACCTCAGATGTTAAGTCCCATAAGTGCTTAGAGCCATTTGAGCCACCAAAGAACACCAGTGCAAACAATAGTTACGAGGATTCTGACCAATAACGAGACGACTAACCACCGAAGGTTGTGTTCAAAACGACCACCGCCAGCGGCAATACACGCTTGCGTTCTGGTATGGAACGACTGGTGCACACGTGCTAGCACTTCAGCGGAGATGTCTGAGCGGGCTGCAGTGATACGTCATTGCATACCATCGGGTGTAGTTGGTATGTCCTTGTAGACAGCGTCTTTCGGCTTTCCCCACAGAAAAAAGTCTACAGGCGTCAAATCCGGGGAACAGGCCAGTCGCGGTACAAATCTTCTGTGTCCAATCGAACGATCTGGAAGCAGTTCGTGACAACAAGCTGTAATACTTCGTGCGCTATGGCTTGGACAGCCATCATCTTGGTACCACAGGTTCCTCCTAGTCTGCAGAGGAACGTCTTCTAGCGTCCGTGGAAGAAGGTCTGTTAGGAGGCTGCGGACACTTGTCCGCGTTCAGTGTTCTGTCTATGAAAAACGGGCCTATGAGGTTCACTATTCACATCACATGCTTACACTCCATGGATGCTGACATTTCATCTGGCGGAGCTGGCGTTTCACCTGGCGTAGCAAACGGAGTTTGTCAACAGACCAACAGAGCATGTTTCGGCGATTAATCTGGCCATGATTGGTGATGTGCCTTCATCACTGAACAAGATAAACGATACATATGGAGTACCCTTTTGTAATGCCCATGTGCCGAAGTTAACATGATTCTCAAAATCGTTTCCACGCTGCTCTTGATAGAGGGAGATGTGATAGGGATGGAACCTATGTCGATGGAGAACGCCCACGACACTTGCCTGGCTCATGTCACTTCTTCGTGCGATTGCGCGGATCAACTGCAATAGCAGCAAGAATATTAATTTCCCCCTCTTCTGTCGTCATTTGTTTCATCCTGTAATCCTGTCTAGGGGTTACATTATCCTTTCACGTAACTGGCTGAAGAGGTTGATAATTAATTGCCGAGATGGTTGACGTCTATTGGGATATCTTACCACATACACGGTACACTGTCGAACGGCGTTTTAACTGCACTTTCCATATACTATTAGCATGTCGTCTTTTTCTGCATTGGTAAATCCCATCGTCCACTCACGATCTACTTTTTGGATTGTCATACACTATCTGACAAGCATTCGCAATGCACTCAAGGAACACACAAGCACACTGCAAGTAGACGTAAAATCGTACCTAGTAACGGCGCTGTTGAATGGCATAAACAAGTGTCAATGGGGAAACTTTTCAAAATGCGTTATCTCTTAAACGACTCGCACTAGAATCCTGCAACATCACTGCCATTCTAATTTACTCTGCTTTTAGTCTGTTAATGTCAATAGACATTTTTCGGTTTAAAAAAGTGTATGTTTGCGCGTAAAATACACTTTATAGGTCTGTTTATTGGCTAAGAGTACGAGCTCCTGACAACTAATCCATTCTGTGAAAAATTACACAGCAGTTTACAGCAGTTTCGATTCCCGCAATATTTGCCGTGCAAGTTTTAGGTAATTCATCCCATATATCAGGATTTGACATACTACAAACTATCATACATGTTTCGTAGTACAGCCAAGAAAAACCTGATTTAAGAATAAACTCGAAATAACTCACGTGCTGAAAACACAGCCGTAGTCAGCCTTAACAAAAAAGATTAAGAACAACGTGAGCTTCTACGGCACGTATCAGACTTTATCATATATACCATCTGTATAAGGTACAAAATAAACCATCATGTTACGATGAGACAGCATAAAGCAGGTAAATGCAGTAATCTTTACTAACTTTTACGTTGCGTGAGAGATGCGATAAAATTCATGAAACTAAATTGGTACTTACGGCATTTGCTAGTAACGAATTCCGTACTGGTCAAAAGAAGCGGGAATCAACTTCAATGTATTTACGTCATTTTTGAGGACTACATTTAAGACCTCGGTAAAAGTTGTTTCATCACTGAACAAGATACACGGTACATCTGGAGTCTACTACCTTTGACAGCATAGAGAAATACTCCTAGATGCTAAGCTTAAGGTAATGGGAAAAGGGCAACCACACTATACTAACAACAAGCTTAAAAGAGGCCGCTGCCTCACTCGCGCAGACTTCATGGTCTACACAATTTTTTTATGTTTCTACCCTTGTGCATATTGTTCATGTGTAAATCAGCGATGTACAAACAATGTACCTGGTCATCACAAACAGATATTTCTGTACATGGAATCGCATTTAAACGTGGTGTCTGTTTTGTCATCAGTAATGATTAGTTTATGTGGTAGTTACAACAAAAATAATTTTATAAACATATATTAGCTAATGAAAAACTAATGTATAAAACATCCGTTTCTTTTTCTATGCAGTTCTGACAGAGCCGATTTGTCGTGGTGACTGTTACACAGCTTTCTTTGAGTCAGTTCACAAATTGCAACACTTTCTATACTTTTCACGCTAATTAAGGCCATTAGAAGCGTGATTGTTTCCGAATGTACTTCTCGCCATGCAGAGATTCTGATAGCTGGAGTTGGAGGTTTTTGTCAATCCTGCTTTTGAGTTCTTGTGGTGGTACTTCCACAGAAACTTCCATTACCTAACACATAAGTCATTATTTCGAAACGAGAAGTCAAATATCAAAGATTACGCTTTAAAAATATTTTAATGTAATGAAATACTTTCATAAAAATTTTCATCTTCTATTTCACCCACACGGGTTATAAATTCGAAAACCCTTTCTTAAACGATGCCTGCAGTATAAGATCAACACCCTCTTCGAATTCCAAATTTCTATCCCTGGCGGTTTGGGTCGGGCGACGATGACTCAGTCAGTCAGGACATTTCATTTTATATTATAGGGATGGTAGAAAAAAACACACACACACACACACACATATATATATATATATATATATATATATATATATATATATATATACCAGAAAACACACTAAAAACTACGTGGTTATGAAGATACACTCAGTAACACAGCATAGTCACAAATGTTCTCATATCACATTGTTTTACGGGCTGCATATAATACGTCATGTGTTGAATTACTTAAAAGATGAATGTAAAATGCGGAGCTCAGAAGTCACACCAGAAAGAAACCAAACAATGCAAATACATGCCTCAGTGTCCTTTTCAGAAGTACAGCCGCTATATTAATTATGGTAAAAACATCATCCTTTGATTAAATATTCCTAAAACATTGCCGGCCAGGGTGACCGAGCGGTTATAGGCGCTACAGTCTGGAACCGCGCGACCGCTACGGTCGCAGGTTCGAATCCTGCCTCAGGCATGGATGTGTGTGATGTTCTTAGGTTAGTTAGGTTTAAGTAGTTCTACGTTCTAGGGGACTGATGACCTCAGAAGTTAAGTCTCATAGTGCTCAGAGCCATTTGAACCATTTGAACCTAAAACATTTCATGATCGTCCAATGTACATGTCACATGTAACTGTAGGGCGAGATGTGAAACGTGAGGTTCATACGGCCGTAAAGGCATTTCTGCACTGCAAAACACACGATTTTTTGTCATTGGTATGTCTTACCTTGATTTACATACTGACTGCAGTTCTAACCAGTTGAAAATGACCTAAAGTCAAAACTGGAATAGCAGATATTGTAATAAATAGTACATTCGATGGAAACATGAAATCATTTCAAATTCTACGAGACTGTTATCCTGCAAAAATACATTTCTCCAATTTTACAATTATTTCTGCTGTTTTTACACATTCATTTTTTATTAACAGTAGTGGTGTCGCTACGGATAATAATCGAAATTCATCAGACGGGAAAACGTCGTTTTTCGAAGGTAAGTGTCACAAACACCTGATTATATTTATCAGACTATTAAGAGTTCAAGGAGTGCTGAGAAATATCGAGACACAGTATGATTAAGAGTTCACGTCGTGCGTGCCTTTCCATATACGAGTATTTACGTGACAAGTGCGGGAGTAATTCGCTTCTGTAGGAGTGTGCTGTCCGTCAGTCCGCAGCTTGTATATTCAGTTCGGGCAATTTTGACCTACAGAAGATATTTATGTTTGCTAACTCTGAATAATTACACCAAGATTACACAGGTCTCAAAACCATTTTGCTCATTTTATTGCAGTCACAATAGGAAACTAGTAATGGTACCTTCACACTTGCAGAATGACTATGTATCATTAATATTTTAGTTCCCCCAAGGACGAACGAACGTTAAACATGTGGTACTAGAAAGCAAAAACGCAAGAAGTTCATTCCTAAAAATACTTCATTGTGATAGTTTCAAAATTTCACTTGAGCGCACTAGGAAGCCATTTCGCTTTGTCTCCGCAGTATAACTTATTGAAATGGGAATTCTGCAGTATGATCAACTACAGTGCAAAACCTCGGACAAACTGGGGGGAAGGGGGGGGGGGGCAGCTATCACTTCTTTTCTGTAACAAAAAAAATAGTGACATGTAAGCTGCCACACTTTGTCGTGAGTAACCGACATTTCCTATTCAGAGCTTCAACCCAAGAACATTCCAAGCGTCAAATGCAAATTATTAAGACGGTTTTATACGTCTGTACAAAACCCACGGCACTTTTGAACAAGATCAGTCTGTACTAACTAGCGACGTAATGTGTTCAAAACCTTCAGAGCGCTTGAAAGACGTCCGCTTGTATCGCATTCCTCCAGAATTTATTCGGTTTTTAATCCTGCGATGGCATGATTTTATGGCTCCTCATTCACAACAGCAAAATCACATTGATTCCTGAAGGACGATAGGAGCAAGGTATTTTGTATTATTTTTTATTAAATACAGGAGTCTTTCTTACGTAGCCATAATGGCTACGTACCTTGTATAAGACATGCCAAATTATAATAAAATGAGGCTTCAAGTGCATTCTTCAGGATAATTGCGAGACTGATGTGGTTAACTGATCTCTACGACCGCAGAGGCAGGAAACATTCTCGTGTTAGAAGTAAAATGAGTTTCCCAGCTACTGACCAAACCCCTGTGTGCCCCAAATCTGGAACAATATGAGATAGGAGCTGTAATCTCGGCGAGTGCTAGCGTTGCGTTCGGACCTTCAGAGAAGATAGTCTTTCTGCAGATGGCTCAGCCGCTTTCGTATCGTCTCCACCCAACAGCACCCCGCGTCAGTGGGTTTTTCGTTAAACACCCAAAGCAATTTCATCACGCGTCTCTGCTGTCCAGGCGACACGCTGCAGCCACACTACAGCTCTACGCATATAGGCGCTAACGGTGAGACGTATGATTATCAAGAGAGAGGCGCTGGTGCCAATATTCTCACGTGTTAACGGGATACAGTTTTCTTCAAGTGTATTGATGCGCAAAATCTACGATTCTCAAGTTTAATTCAAAAATCATAATTAAGACTACCACCATCTAAAACGCAAGAAAAAACAAGCATTATGAAGTTAAGTCCACTTGCGTACAGATCACAATCATACCAATAAACTCAATAAGTTGAGTTCTAAGTTTTAAGTACATGACCCGTTAATCTGTTCTGAAACACATCGGACTGGAGTACAATCACGTTTACGGTCGAGTTTCTACTTTCGTTACATAAGTTACATATACACTCAGAAAATCACTACAGTGTGCTGACAGAGCATTATAGAATTCGATTTGCTTCATTACTGAAGTATGGCAACAGATCTTTTTTTCTGTTCCTGTAAAAACACTGTAGCATATCAGCTGCAAGTAAGTTGTTTTGCAGTAATCTGAAAGCTAACAGCTGAGCTGCATACTTGGGAAGGTTTAATGCTCTACTATAGTATTAAGCCTAGCTTCTGAAAATAGCAGTGACATATTTGATGTTTCAGGAATGAGATTCTTGGACATAAGCGGTGGTGGTGATGAATAACTGTTAGTGGCTGTATCTGAAATAAGTTCACTACTGGCCGTAGGTGGATACCCCGGCCACGTGCCACTGGTCTCCTAGCAGTTCGTAGGTTCGGGCGTATAGCACGTTTTTGTTCTTCGCATTGAATCCCTTCACACTGCATCTTCAACGTATGAGGAACACAAGTCCTCGATTGATCTCTTACTTCGCTTACGAAGTACGCCATGTAAGCTTTCGTTACAAACCAGGTTGTGTTTTTTCTCTGTATCTTCACAGTAAAATTACAACAAATATAGTAAAATGAATTTGGATTATTTACACACCACTTCCTCTCCATTATCCTGTACTGAATTAGATGTGATGGTAGTATTTATATGTTTATTTCTGGCTTTATAGAACAACTATTATAACCTGTATAGATGAAGACACAACACAAAATGGTGTAAGCAGCTTTGAATGTGCTACCATCTGCTTTAAAACAGACAACCTGTTACTTTATTTTTCTGCTACCAGTTACATTTGGCATTTGAAATATAAATAGTTATTCCACACAAGAACGTTTCCCAAACTTAGCCTGGTGTAATGGTTCATACTCACACAAAAGAAGTTAAATAAATAAAAATTGAAGATATTAATTTCGAAAGAAATGGAATGTGGTACGACTATACCGGACTTTGTTTTTATAAACACGAGAAGTAAATTAGTATAAAAAGTCCTCGGAATCTAAAACAGCAAAATCACTGTTGACCTATGTTGTCGGAACAGACAGAAAACGTCCCAAAGAATAATTTCACGATTTTGCATACAGTTGTTTATTCAGTATGAATACGTGGTAAGTGTCGTACATGCTACGAAAGAATGAGCATGAAAACCTTTACTCACAAACGTCCGAGTATCACGTTCCAATTCAAATCGAGAATTGTGTTAGTACCTCCATCTTAGTTTCACGGTTTCCGGATGGACCGAAATTCAGAAACAAAGAGGTAGACAGGCAAGGAGAGTCCATATCAGCAAAAGTGTACATGACAGCCACAGAAGTAATTTTCAAATTTATGAACTGGGAAAAAGAAGAGGAAAATAGGAGAAAGAAGTGGGAAACTATAGAATCTAATGTGGAAACAGTCAAACAAAGAAATATGTATACGTACAGTATCCTCGACAGTTTCTGTACGCTGAACGAAGCTGCTTCACGCGTCGACAACGCTACTTCCTAAACGTCTCTATGGCAACGCTTCTTCATAGCTATACGTCTCTATGGCAACGCCTCTTCGTAGCTACATAGAATAGATGGCTGTTGTTTTTGCCTATAGCCAAGTGCGTATCGAAGCTGAAAGCTGCCAAAAGCCCTACCAAGTGTCAGGAATTTCTTTAATTTGATTCGACTGCAGGAGTGACTTAGTAGTGAAGAATAAATGTACTACACACACGTCAAAAAAGTTTTGCATCACCTCGGTTCCGAGAGTTCCGGAACCTGTCCAAAAAATTGGAGTAGAGAGAACAACATAAACATCACTTCCACCCTTTTTATTGCTTATGAAAACCACACATTGCATGTTGTACCACCATACAGCGAGACCTTCAGAGGTGGTGATCCAGATTATTGTACACATCGGCACCTCTAATACCCAGTAGCACGTCCCCTTGGACTGATGCATACTATCAACAAGTTCATTAAGGCACTGTTGGTCCAGATCGTCCCACTCCTCAACGGCGATTCGGCGTAGATACCCTTAGAGTGATTGGTTGGTCACATCCCTTTTCAATCTATCCCAGGCATGTTCCATAGGGTTCATGTACGGAGAACATGCTGGCCATTATCCTGAAGGAAGTAATTCACAAAATGTGCACGATGGGGGCGCGAATTGTCATCCATGAAGATGAATGCCTCGCCAATAGGCTGCCGATATGGTTGCACTATCGGTCGGAGGATGGCATTCACGTATCGTACAGCCGTTACGGCGCCTTCCATGACCACCAGCGGCGTACGCCGGCCCCACATAATGCCACCCCTAAACAGCAAAGAATCCCCACCTTGCTGCAATCGCTGGACAGTGTGTCTAAGACGTTCGGCATGACCGGGTTGCCTCCAAACACGTCTCCGACGATTTTCTGGTTGAAGGCATATGCGACATTCATCGGTGAAGAGAACTTGATGCCAATTCTGAGCGGTCCATTCGGCGTGTTGTTGGGCCCATGTGTACCGCGCTGGATGGTGGTGCCGTGGTTGCAGAGATGGACCTCGCCATGGACGTCGGGAGTGAAGTTGTGCATCATGCAGCCTATTGCGCATAGTTTGAGTCGTAACACGACGTCCTGTGGCTGCACAAAAAGCATTATTCAATATGGTGTCAGGGTTCCTCCGACCCATAATCCGTAGGTAGCAGTCATCCAATGCAGTAGCAGCCCTTGGGCGGTGTGAGCGAGGCAAGTCATCGACAGTTCTTGTGTCTCTGTATCTCCTCCATGTCCGAGCAACATCGCTTTGGTTCACTCCGAGACGCCTGACACTTCCCTTGTTGAGAGTCCTTCTGGCACTAAGTAACAATGCGGTTGCGATCGAACGCATGGTTGAACTAGAGACTACACGAGCCGTGTACCTCCTTCCTGGTTGAATGACTGGAACTGATTGGCTGTCGGACCCCTCCGTGTAATAGGCGCTGCTCATGCATGGTTGTTTACATTTTTGGGCGGGTTTACTGACATCTATGAACAGTCAAAGGGACTGTGTCTGTGATACAAGATCCACAGTCAACTTCATCTTCAAGAGTTCTGGGAACTAGGGTGATGTAAAACTTTTTTTCATGTGTGTACTATCGTGAATGATAAGACTTGCTTCTAGAGCTTATGACGTATCTCTTGCGTGTAGTACAATTGTACATTTGTGTACGTACATTAAACAGCATATGTGGATACTGTCTGTGAAATATGTTCCGAATGGAGTATGTAGCAAAAAAGTACCAAATTCAAATGTCATTTGCCTTGCGGCAATTTTTCATGTACCTACATCTACAGGTACATGGTTACTCTGCAATTCACACTTAAGTGCCTGGCAGAGGGTTCATCGAACCATTTTCATACTACTTCTCTACCATTCCACTCTCGAATGTCGCGTGGGGAAAAGGAACACCTAAATCTTTCCGTTCGAGCTCTGATTTCTCTTGTTTTATTATGATGATCATTTCTCCCTACGTAGGTGGGTGTCAATAAAATATTTTTGCATTCGGAAGAGCCGCAACGAAAACCACATTTGTTTCAGTGGCTGCCACCCCAACTCGCGTATCATATAGTGACACTGTCACCCCTATTGCGCGATAACACGAAACGAGCTGCCCTTCTTTGCAATTTTTCGATGTCCTCCGTCAATCCTACCTGGTAAGGAACCCACACCGCGCAGAAATATTCCAGCAGAGGACGAACAAGTGTACTGTAGGCTGTCTCTTTAGTGGGTTTGTAGCATCTTCTAAGTGTTCTGCAAACAAATCGTAGTCTTTGTTTTGCCTTCCCCACAATATTTTCTATGTGGTCTTTCCAATTTAAGTTGCTCGTAATTGTAATTCCTAGGTATTTAGTCGAATTGACAGCCCTTAGATTTGTGCGATTTTGCCTATACCCAAAATTTATCGGATTTCTTTTAGTACTCATGAGGATGATCTCGCACTTTTCTTTGTTTAGTGCCAATTGCCACTTTTCGCACCATACAGAAATTCTCTCTACATCATTTTGTAAGTGGAATTGATCATCTGATGATTTTACTAGACGGCAAATTACAGCGTCATCTGCAAACAATCTAAGGGGGCTGCTCAGATTATCACCTAGATCATTTATGTAATGTTGGATATGTATCAATAAGTCATTTTCTTCAAGGTGATTCATAATGTTCGAGTACAGTATATGGTCCACAATCCTACTGAAAATTGAGGTCATGATATGGGTCTGTAATTCAGTGGGTTATTCCTATTTCCTTTCTTGAATATTGGTGTGACCTGTGCTACTTTCCTGTCTTTAGGAACAGACATTTCGTCAAGTGAACTGTTGTATATGATTGCTAAGAAAGGCGCTATGGTGTCTGCAAACTCAGAAAGGAACCTGATTGGTATACCATCTGGACCGGAAGACTTGCCTTTCTTAAGTGATTTCAGTTGTTTCGCAACACCTAAGATATCTACTTTGATGTCACTCATGCTAACAGCTGTTCTGGTTTGGAATTCTAGAATATTTACTTCGTCTTCTTTCGTGAAGGAATTACGGAAAATTGTATTTAGTAACTCCGCTTTAGTGGCATTTCCATCACTATCGCGCAGTGACGGTATTGACTTTTAAAAGCATCTCGCATTGACGTCCGCACTAAATTTCAAGCTTCCGTGAAACTTAGCCAGTCTTGGGGATTTTGCGTTCTTCTGAATTTGGCATGCTTTTCTCGTTGCTTCTGCAACAGTGTTCTTACATGTTTTGTGTACCATGGTGGATGAGTCCCGACTCTTATTAACTTATGCGGTATGAATCTATCAATTGCTGTCAATACTGTATCTTTGAATTTGAGCCACATCTGGTCTAGAATTTGAGCCACATCTGGTCTACACTTACATAATTAGCTTGAAAGTAATGGAGACTCTCTTAGGAAAGCATCAAGCGAATTTTTTTCTGCTGTTTTAAATAGATATATTTTGCATTTATTTTTAGTGATTTTGGTTGATATGGTTTTGAGCCTCGCTACAATGACCTTGTGTTCACTAATCCCTGTACCTGTCATGACGCTCTCTTTTAAATCACGATTATTTGTGGCTAAGAGGTCAAGTATGTTTTCGCAACCATTTACAATTCGTGTGGGCTCATAAACTAATTGTTCACAGTAATTTTCAGAGAAGGCATTTAGTATGCTTTCGGAAGATGTTTTATGTCCACCACCGGCTTTGAACATGTATTTTCTCCAACAAATCGAGGGTAGATTGAAGTCTCCACCAATTATAACTGTATGAGTGGGGTACTTATTTGTAATGAGATTAAAGTTTTCTTTGAGCCATTCAACTATTATATCATATGAGTCGGGGAGTCGTTAGAAGGAGCCAATTATTATTTTGGTATGGCTGTTGAGTATAGACTCTACCGATAGTAATTCGCAGGAACTATCTATTTCAACTTCACTACAAGATACACTACTACCAACATATACAAACACATCACCACCTACTTTATTTAATCTGTCCTTTCTGAACACGGTTTGCGCCTCCGTAAAAATTCTGGTAGAATTTATTTCCAGCTTTAGCCAGCTGTTCCTATAAAGATTTCAGCTTCAGTACTTTCTATCAGCGCTTGAAGCTCTGGTACTTTTCCAACACAGCTACGACAATTTACAACTACAATACCGACTGTACCCTTTGTGACTGGAGCCCTTTCTGATCTTTCCCGAGACTGTCTAAGCTAAAAACCCGCACAGTCCACACCACACAGCCCCTGCTACGCGTGTAGCCGCCCCCTGTGGTGTAGTGGGCACCTGACCTATTTAGCGGAACCCGAAACCCCACTACCCTATGGTGCAAGTCGAGGAATCTGCAGCCTACACGGTCACAGAACCGTCTGAGCCTCTGATTCAGACCCTCCACACGGCTCTGTACCAAAGGTCCGCAATCGGTCCTGTCGACGATGCTGCAGGTGGTGAGCTCTGCCTCCATCTCGCTAACAAGACTGGCAGTCTTCACCAACTCAGATAGCCGCCGGAAACCAGAGAGAATCTGTTCCGATCCACAGTGACAACCGTCATTAGTGCCAACATGAGCCACCACCTACAGTTGGCTGCACCCTGTACCCTTCATGGCATCCGGAAGGACCCTTTCCACATCTTGGATGACTCCCACCGGTATGCACACGGAGTGCACATTGCCTTTCTTCCCGTCCTTAGCTGCCATATCCCAAAGGGGCTCCATCACCCGCCTGACATTGGAGCTCCCAATGACAAGCAATCCCACCCTCTGCGCTTGTTCGGACCTCTCAGGAAGATCGGCCACTGCCGCAACAGGCGAGGCCGCCCTTGCTGGCTCAGAAGTGCTTTCAGCAGTGAGCAGCACCTCAAACCTGTTACGGAGGCGTAAGAGTACAGCCTTGCGGCCAGCATCAACTTTCAACTTCCGCCCAGGGATTCGCGAACCCGCCATGGTTCTTCAATCACCGCCATGGCATCTTCAGTCACCGCCAGGCAAGCGTCGACCGTCAGGGACGTCCGAATCCGAGGGCGCAGTGGCATTAGAGATCCCAGGCGATGCTACAGGTTCCAGAGGCGCCAAAGCGTTTGCCTCGGGTGTCCCAATGTCACCGGGGCCCAGGGCAACAGCCTGGTGCCTGCCGACCACGGCCAACACAGCTTCCACTGTTTACGGACGGTGGCCAATTCCCCTTGAATCCGTATACAACAGGCGCAGTCCCTATCCATCCCTAACAATTTTTTTCCTCTCTTTTATCTCACAAATCGTTCAAACAAACAGACGATTGACGACTACGCGAATTTACACTATACGGGTACTAAAACGCGGTGCTACAACTCTCAAATACTATAATACGCCCGAAATTTGTGAATTAAGCTATGCAAGTACCAAAAAACACGCAAAGAAATTAGGAATTGAATTATGAAAGAAATAATGAGCCAAGAGTACGACTTGCTGCTGGCTGCTGCTTATCCAACGGCGGCAGGGAGCTCAGTGTTATCACGTCATATCTCCTGATCGATGTGTCACACAATGATAGAAGTTTGTGGGTTCATTCAACGGCATAAGTGAATACGGTCTCAAAAATATGCTGCGAATAGAGTTAGTAGCAAAGAAGCAATAAATTTAAACGTCAAGCACAATGCGGCAGTTATTCACGGCATCTCGGTGTTTATTACGTCATATCTCCTCAACTATAATAGGTAGGTGGTTCTTACCCCCACAACGATTGATATCTGACAGTATGGGATATGTGCACCAAGTTTGGTTCAGGATGATATGTGAAAAACAAACAAACACACACTTTTATAATATGTATGGACGCACTGGTGACTAGGTTGTTTTTCTCATTCTCACGAATGATTCTCATTCTCACGAATGGAACGAATGATGAATTTTCGAGGAGGTTGAAAGGGACTAAACAAATGAGGAAATCAGACTCAAGGATGAAGTATGTGAAGAATAATTACTTTGTTAGCTCTACACGAGCCTGAACGATATGCCGCGATTAGATCACATAAGTTTTATGTACTAGGCCCTTCTCAATGTCTTGCATTCAAGTCGACCAATAAACTTGTACTCAATGTAATGAACACGCATCATATGGTGCCTTAGTAAAGATGCTCTTTGACATTCATGCGGAACACATACAATAACTCAAATCACGATAAAAATGGTACAGCTAGCCCAGTCGAAAACGATCATAACGACATTGGGAAGTCCTCTTGGGCTAATATCGAATAAATAACAAAGAACAATTTCCAGGTTAAATGAACAATTTAATTATTATACTAGGAATGTGATACTGCAGAATCAGCGCGTCTTCAACGATTTGCCCAATAAAAAATCGACAGAGGCCTTTTTGTAACTGTAAAATTTCACGCATGGACGTACTGCAAAGGTTAAACAGAACTGTAACAATGAGAATACACAGGGTGCTTCACACTTCTACAGGTTGCAGGCGGTACTTAATAGATCAAGTTTTACATAGGAACCCATGTCCGGAGATGTCATCAATGACGCCAAAGAGCTTCAAAATTATTGGAGCCGTCGCTTGCAAGTGTGTGTATATACACGGTGATTATGTGACGATGTTACAAACTTTCTGGGATGATGAAGAAGGACAAATGCATCAATTTGACGTAAGGGTCCCTGTATCGGAAACGAACGAGTCGAAAGTTCCACGCGAAAAACATTCTGGTAGCTCTGACAGTGGAATACATGAACGGCTACGGTTGTTGCTTAGATTACAGGGTGGGCAACTTTCAGAGATAGTAGTATGGATCAAAACACGAAAAAAGAATGCAGTAAACATGCTCTGAAATGCGTATCTTAATAAAAATGGTTCAAGTGGCTCTAAGCACTATTGGACTTAACATCTGAGGTCATCAGTCCCCTAGACTTAGAACTACTTAAACCTAACTAACTAAAGAACATCACACACATCCATGCCCCAGGCAGGATTCGAACCTGCGACCGTAGCAGCAGCGCGGCTCCAGACTGAAGCGCCTAGAACCGCTCGGTCACAACGGCCGGCGTATCTTAACAGCTATGAGCACTTGTTCAGTAGAAGAGACTTGTTTCACACTAGCGAAGATGAACAAGTGCTCATAGCTCCTCAGGTGTACATTTTAGAGCCCATGTTTACCTGACTTTTTTTCTTGTTTTCATCCATACTACCACGTCTGAAGTTACACACCCTACATTTTTAGCACCAACAGTAGCGATACATGTATTCCACTGTCAGAGGTGTCACAATGGTTTTCGCTTGTACTTTCGACTCGTTCGTTTCCAGTACAGGGACTCTTACCTCCAATTGATACATTTAGCCTTCTCCATCATCCCAGAAAGTTTGTAGCAACATCACCCTGTATATACACACATTTCCAGGCACCCGTGCCTGTTACTTCCAAGCTCTGTAGCGCCATTCGATGACGTGCCCGGACGAGGGTTCCTACTTAAAACTTGATCTAAGTCCCGTCTGCAACCTCTAGAAGTGTGTAAGATGAATTGTGGAACACCCTGTATATGTAGTCAACACTGAATTACTGATAGTGACATCGTTGCATCCCTCAGATCTGGAATGAAAGAGATTAAAATGTTCAAACAAGAATGACTTCTTAATAACGCAGCGAAAACACGAAGTGCCCATGGACTCGCTACAACCCCACAACGATGACTGTAACTACAAGAGATAAAGCAAAATTTGTGTTTGTTGTGGACTCACTGTGTCGTAAAGTTTTTTAAATGACTTCACATGCACCACTGGCTGTACTATGTATTACAATATCTACCATTGGTATTTCAACCATAGATCTTTTTCAGGTGGTTACAAGTACCGAAAACACTGCAGTAGGCAACATTAATAAGAGAAATAAAAATGATGTGAGCCTCTGTGGCCCGTGTCAACCTTTGTCATATGCATCGTAGTTAAGGGATGAACTGGATAAAAAAACGTATCTAACTAAATTCGTACTTATTGCACATGTATTACTTTAGAATACAGGGTTTGTTACTGATACGTGGAGTATGCGCGAATTTACTGTCAAGTGTTTTCATAACGAAGATGCATGTATCAGTGGCGGACACGAGCCATAGAGGTCGAAGTCATTTTTATTGTATTAACGTTGAAAACTGCTGTGTTTTTCAGCACCTCTAACGAGTAGAAAATGACTTGCGGCCGAAGTTTCAGTACAGTCAAGCCGGCCGCGATGGCCGTGCGGTTCTAGGCGCTCCAGTCCGGAACCGCGCTGCTGCTACGGTCGCAGGTTCAAATCCTGCCTCGGGCATGGGTGTGTGTGATGACCTTAGGTTAGTTAGGTTTAAGTAGTTCTAAGTTCTAGGGGACTGATGACCACAGCAGTTGAGTCCCATAGTGCTCAGAGTCATTTGAACCAACTAGTACAGTCAATGGCGAATATGAAGTCATTTGAAAAATACTTGAAAAACGCCGTGAATTATTTCGAAACATATTTCATTTCGTTCATATTTTTTCCGTCGATGGGACGGTAACAGGAGGCTTTTTGTGACTTGTTGTTGTTGTGGTCTTCAGTTCTGAGACTGGTTTGATGCAGCTCTCCATGCCACTCTATCCTGTGCAAGCTTTTTCATCTCCCAGTAACTACTGCAACCTACATCCTTCTGAAGCTGCTTAGTGTATTCATCTCTTGGTCTCCCTCTACGATTTTTACCCTCCACGCTGCCCTCCAATACTAAATTGGTGATCCCTTGATGCCTCAGAACATGTCCTACCAACCGATCCCTTCTTCTGGTCAGGTTGTGCCACAAACTTCTCTTCTCCCCAATCCTATTCAATACTTCCTCATTAGTTATGTGATCTACCCATCTAATCTTCAGCATTCTTCTGTAGCACCACATTTCGAAAGCTTCTATTCTCTTCTTGTCCAAACTAGTTATCGTCCATGTTTCACTTCCATACATGGCTACACTCCATACGAATACTTTCAGAAATGACTTCCTGACACTTAAATCAATACTGGATGTTAACAAATTTCTCTTCTTCAGAAACGCTTTCCCTGCCATTGCCAGCCTACATTTTATATCCTCTCTACTTCGACCATCATCAGTTATTTTGCTCCCCAAATAGCAAAACTCCTTTACTACTTTAAGTGCCTCATTTCCTAATCTAATTCCCTCAGCATCCCCCGACTTAATTAGACTACATTCCATTATCCTTGTTTTGCTTTTGTTGATGTTCATCTTATATCCTCCTTTCAAGACACTGTCCATTCCATTCAACTGCTCTTCCAAGTCCTTTGCTGTCTCTGACAGAATTACAATGTCATCGGCGAACCTCAAAGTTTTTATTTCTTCTCCATGAATTTTAATACCTACTCCGAATTTTTCTTTTGTTTCCTTTACTGCTTGCTCAATATACAGATTGAACAACATCGGGGAGAGGCTACAACCCTGTCTTACTCCCTTCCCAACCACTGCTTCCCTTTCATGTCCCTCGACTCTCATAACTGCCATCTGGTTTCTGTACAAATTGTAAATAGCCTTTCGCTCCTTGTATTTTACCCCTGCCACCTTTAGAATTTGAAAGAGAGTATTCCAGTCAACACTGTCAAAAGCTTTCTCTAAGTCTACAAATGCTAGAAACGTAGGTTTGCCTTTCCTTAATCTTTCTTCTAAGATAAGTCGTAAGGTCAGTACTGTCTCACGTGTTCCAGTGTTTCTACGGAATCCAAACTGATCTTCCCCGAGGTTGGCTTCTACCAGTTTTTCCATTCGTCTGTAAAGAATTCGTGTTAGTATTTTTGTGACTAGGAGATACTTTGTCAGACGAAACCAATATAGGCTTCAATTACTCGCATTGTCTTCAACATTTGTAATATCATTTAGAAAAAATTGCAAGTTCGCATCTGCTACGACATCGTCAACTTCCCAACTCTACTCTACTTTATGGCACGGTATTGAACCTGTGCGTCGCGGCGACCTGGTGTGCCATGAACGACCACCTGGGACGTCATGCATCTGTTTCGTAGTTGGTGGCAAAGAACACAGCAATAGGAAATTTCATTTCTGGTATCAGCCCGTGCGACCTCGGAGGAACGCCAACATAGATTCGGCCAGCCTGCACAAGCAGTCATAATCTCAAAAAAATGGTTCAAATGGCTCTGAGCACTATCGGACTTAACTTTTGAGGTCATCAGTCCCCTAGAACTTAGAACTACTTAAACCTAACTAACCTAAGGAAATCACACACATCCATGGTCGAGGAAGGATTCGAACCTGCGACCCGCGCGGTTCCAGACTGTAGCGCCTAGAACCACTCGGCCACATTGGCTGGCTGGAAGTATAGAAAATACGACAACAACTAATAAGATTCTGGTTTCACTTGCACTGTTGCGAACAACAACGACCGTCCACGGTGTGTTTTGTGTTTGAAAGTACTTTCTGTTGAATGTACGCTACCTAAAAAACTAAAGCGTCATTAAGAAAGTGTTCGTAAGAATGACGTGATCAACCAAGAATATAGTTTTCCGAAAAACTGATTGAAATGAAAATCATCCTTTTCTAAGCAGGCGTAAATCTTCAGTAACGCACTCCTAGCGTCCTACAATGTACACTCCTGGAAATGGAAAAAAGAACACATTGACACCGGTGTGTCAGACTCACCATACTTGCTCCGGACACTGCGAGAGGGCTGTACAAGCAATGATCACACGCACGGCACAGCGGACACACCAGGAACCGCGGTGTTGGCCGTCGAATGGCGCTAGCTGCGCAGCATTTGTGCACCGCCGCCGTCAGTGTCAGCCAGTTTGCCGTGGCATACGGAGCTCCATCGCAGTCTTTAACACTGGTAGCATGCCGCGACAGCGTGGACGTGAACCGTATGTGCAGTTGACGGACTTTGAGCGAGGGCGTATAGTGGGCATGCGGGAGGCCGGGTGGACGTAGCGCCGAATTGCTCAACACGTGGGGCGTGAGGTCTCCACAGTACATCGATGTTGTCGCCAGTGGTCGGCGGAAGGTGCACGTGCCCGTCGACCTGGGACCGGACCGCAGCGACGCACGGATGCACGCCAAGACCGTAGGATCCTACGCAGTGCCGTAGGGGACCACACCGCCACTTCCCAGCAAATTAGGGACACTGTTGCTCCTGGGGTATCGGCGAGGACCATTCGCAACCGTCTCCATGAAGCTGGGCTACGGTCCCGCACACCGTTAGGCCGTCTTCCGCTCACGCCCCAACATCGTGCAGCCCGCCTCCAGTGGTGTCGCGACAGACGTGAATGGAGGGACGAATGGAGACGTGTCGTCTTCAGCGATGAGAGTCGCTTCTGTCTTGGTGCCAATGTTGGTCGTATGTGTGTTTGGCGCCGTGCAGGTGAGCGCCACAATCAGGACTGCATACGACCGAGGCACACAGGGCCAACACCCGGCATCATGGTGTGGGGAGCGATCTCCTACACTGGCCGTACACCACTGGTGATCGTCGAGGGGGCACTGAATAGTGCACGGTACATCCAAACCGTCATCGAACCCATCGTTCTACCATTCCTAGACCGGCAAGGGAACTTGCTGTTCCAACAGGACAATGCACGTCCGCATGTATCCCGTGCCACCCAACGTGCTCTAGAAGGTGTAAGTCAACTACCCTGGCCAGCAAGATCTTCGGATCTGTCCCCCACTGAGCATGTTTGGGACTGGATGAAGCGTCGTCTCACGCGGTCTGCACGTCCAGCACGAACGCTGGTCCAACTGAGGCGCCAGGTGGAAATGGCATGGCAAGCCGTTCCACAGGACTACATCCAGCATCTCTACGATCGTCTCCATGGGAGAATAGCAGCCTGCATTGCTGCGAAAGGTGGATATACACTGTACTAGTGCCGACATTGTGCATGCTCTGTTGCCTGTGTCTATGTACCTGTGGTTCTGTCAGTGTGATCATGTGATGTATCTGACCCCAGGAATGTGTCAATAAAGTTTCCCCTTCCTGGGACAATGAATTCACGGTGTTCTTATTTCAATTTCCAGGAGTGTAGCTTACCAGGTAGCAAAATATAAGAAAGGCCATACGAATGTAGAACAACTAATTCTACCGTGTGCTATTCACATGGTGTCCATTATGCTTGGGGAATCCATGGCAAAACAGCTTTCGCCCATTTCTTAATCTGATACTGAAATTAGTTGTTGAATTCAAGATTTAGGAAATAATCTTCGTGAACAATTCGTGGAAGTAGTTGGAGGAAGCGATTATGGTTTGCAACGTGATGAGACCATTGATAGCAATAGAGATCCTCAACCAATTTGCTGTGAGCGATTTGTTGACGAAGAAAGTAACGAAATGGTGGAAGATCTTTTTTGTAAGGAAATAAATGCAGGTACCATAGGCAAAGATCTGTTAGAAACTGGACAATTTCAAGACAGAAAATCAAATTAACTTGGCTCTATGTGTTGATATGTATACTAATAGTGCGCGATCCATGTCGGGGTGTTAGAGTGGTCTGCAAGCGCTTATCCGCGGCAAAGCTCCTGATACTACGTGAACCCACTGCATTACTCATAGAAAAGCACTTGCTTCGCAACATTTGAGTGTTGATCTGCTTAAGTAATGCAAATTGTTATATGTGTGGTGAACTTTATTAAAACTCTTCCCCAGAAAACTAGATTTTTTAGTGAAATTTGTCACGGTACTGCTTGTTGAACAAACATTTCTGTTATTCTATAGCAGCATTCGTTGGCTTTGCAGGGGAAATTTATTGCGGCCCATTTTTCAACTTAGGCGAGAAGTCTGTTCTTACCTAGAACAAGAAATCGTATTAGTGCTGAAGGCTTTCTACACACTGACTTTCTGTTAAAGGTCGCGTACTTATGGGATGCATGTGAGAAGTTAAACTCACCGAATAAGTCTCTGAAAGGAAGCGAAACTCATTTGAATCAGCTAATTCATGAAGTTTCAGCCTTCACATAGGAACTGCTTCTTTAGAATAGAAAATCTGTAAGTTCAGTTTGTATCAAAAAGAATCATCATATTTTAAAAAATCCTAACTGTTGTATTATTTAAGATTTGTGCGTGAACAACGTACTGTTGGAAAGAGCAAATTCTCCGGTTGTACTTGGTTCCCCCTAGGCAGCATCAGTGTGCGCCCACTTTAGTTCTCGTAAAAATGGTGTCCGGGACAACAGAAAGCGTTTTGTGTTCTACGTTTTGCACACTGCTGGTCAGTAATGACTGTTCAGCCTGACTTTCGTACTAGCTTTGGTGTGGATCCTCTTACAGCACAGAGCATTAGACGATGGCGTGAACAATTCCGAGAAACAGGTTGTTTGTGTAAAGGCAAATCGCCGGGCCGTCCCCGAGTGTCTGACACAGACGTCGAAAGCATCCGCCTTCGTTTCGCAAGGAGTCCGCAGAAATCCGTTCGCCGTGCAGCTCGACATCTCAACATGTCCCCGATGTCCGTCTGGCGTATGTTGAGTCGACGTTTACACAAGAAACAATAGAAAATTCAGCTACTGCAAGCTCTTCGTGAAGGCGACAAACAACAAGGTGTGGAGTTCTGTTCAAATGTCTCTCAGCACTATGGGACTTAACTTCTAAGGTCATCAGTCTCCTAGAACTTAGAACTACTTAAACCTAACTAACCTAAGAACATCACACACATCCATGCCCGAGGCAGGATTCGAACCTGCGACCGTAGCGGTCGCGCTGTTCCAGACTGTAGCGCCTAGAACCGATCGGCCATCCCGGCCGGCTGTGGAGTTCTGTAATTTCGTTCTTGGCAAGATGGAGGATGTCAGTTTTCTTCCAGATTTAGTATTTACTGACGAGCAACATTCCATTTAAATGGAAAGGTGAATCGTTGTAATGTGAGAAAGAAGTTGTACAACTTGAGAGGGTCTCACCAAAATTTAATGTGTTTTTGTGCAGTTTCAGTGGAAATGGTCTGTGGTGCATTTTCCTTGTTGAGAACACTGTTACAGAAAGTACATATCTCGATATGGTTTAGAACTTCCTTTTCCCGCAGTTGACATTCGAATGACATGACTTACCAACAGGATGAGGCACCGCCATACTGGCATCTGGAAATGCGGGAATTTTTAAATCAAAGGGTTACTGAACGATGGACCGGTCGTACTGGACGAAATGATTCAGCCTTACATTACTGGCCTCCATGGTCACCGAACCTGACTGTATGTGATTATTTCTTGCGGGGCTTTATAGCAGACTTTGTTTATGTGCCTCCGTTACCAAGAGCTATGAACGAACTGAGACATCGCATAACAGCAGCTGTGGAAGCTGTAACTGAAGACAATACTCGCTGCAATGCTGGGTGGGAACAATCTGAATAGTGCTTTGACGTATGCCGTGAATCTCCAGGAGGCTTTTTGAACATATAAGAAATGGTATGAAAAAAGATTTTTTGAGTTTACCCTTCATCAAAAAACAAAATTCATTGTATATGTTCATTAATTTCAGAAATATAGACGTGCCAAATCGGATGATTCTTTTTGATACGCCCTGTATATCGAACACACCCCTTTGCTCGGTACGAAAAGTCCAGCATAAAACAATATGACGTACCTGGTTAAGTAATAGAATATACAGAGTGGTCAGAAACAGTTTCAAAAGATTATAAGAGTGTTTCAGCGTACGTTAAGCTGAGAAATAACTGTCAAGAAAAGAATTCTGCACTTTGCGCCGTTACCGAGATAATCAGCATTAAAGTTAGCCAATCAAGTCATTGCGCGCACCAATTCAAGAGTCTGCCACATACAATTAGTGTCAGATTTAATCACAGCGTAGATGATGGCGCAGGAGTCTTACTCAGCCTCTGGCTCGGGTTCGATCCTTTCCAATTTTTGCATCGCTGTCTTGTTCAGTTTTAGGAACCCAAACTAGGAATACATTTGGCGACAACGTCTCTGGCGGGCCTCTTGAATTTACGCACGCAACGGCATTATTGGCTAATTTCAATGCTAATTAACTCGGCAATGGCGCAACGTAGCGAATTTTTCTCTCAGTACTTATTTCTCGCCCTTTTCAAACTGTTTCTGACCACCCTGTACAAACTGCTGTAAATTTTTTGGTCTCAGACTTCAGGCATTTGTTGAAATATTGCAGCCACATTCGGAAGGAATGCTCGAAAGTGTGAACAGCGCACGCATACACCACACACACACACACACACACACACACACACACACACACACACACACACACACACAATGGTTAAAACAAATGAAATCAAATGACCATTCACAAATTAAGCAGAGATTTTAGCACGCTGCTGAGATACACATGAGAATATACCGTGACGTACAATAAAATATACTGATGAACCAAAATGTCATGACCATTTGCTTAATAAGGTGTTGGTCCACCTTTGGAACGCAATACAGCAGCGATTCTGCATGGCATGATTTCGACATGTCATTGGCAAGTTTCCGGAGGTATGTGCGATCAGATAAATATGCAAAAGCTCACGTAATTCCCTGGTTTGTGAACTTGGAGCAGGAGGGCAACAGATTACCACATGTGTTCCATCATGTACAGACCAGGAGCATATATGGTGGTTAGGTCAGCAACGTAGTTCACTATCAAGCTCCTGAAACCACTGTAATGCCGGCCGGAGTGGCCGAGAGGTTCTAGGCGCTACAGTCTGGAACCGAGCGACGGCTACGATCGCAGGCTCGAATCCTGCCTCGGGCATGGATGTGTGTGATGTCCTTAGGTTAGTTAGGTTTAAGTAGTTCTATAAAGTTCTAGGGGACTGATGACCTCAGAAGTTAAGTCCCATAGTGCTCGGAGCCATTTTTTTGAACCACTTTAATAAGAGTCTGGCCTTCTGGCACTGACAGTTATCCTGGTGAAAGATGCCATCGCCATCGTGAAAACATGAAGCGTGAGGGGAGGGATGTAGTCTGCAATAACGTTCACGTAGTCCACAGCTGTCATACTGGATTCGATTAGAACCACAAGTCCCATGGAGGCCCAGGTGAACCTAATCTACAGCATAATACTGCCGCATCGCCCTGCGTCTGGGGAGGGATGCATGTTAGGAGCAGCAGTTCGCCTGGATGACGGCTTATTAATACACGACCATCGACCTGGTGTAGCGAGACACGTGATTCATCCGACCAGGCGACTTATTTCCATTGTTCCACGGCCTAGTCTCGATTATACCGTGCCCACTGCAATCTGAATTGACGATGTCGCCAGGTCAACAAGGATATTCGTATGGTTCGTTTACTATGGAGCCCCACGTTCAATAACGTGCGATGAATTTCCCAAGATTTGTGCCTACACCAGCCTTTTACTCTGTCGTCAGATCTTTCACAGATCGCCGCCCATCCTGCTTTGCAGTACGGGCAAGCCTCCGGGTTCCCCGTCCTGTGGTGAGGCGTAGATGTCCAGTACCCCGTCCCCCAATCCACGGTTTCAGCGTCCGTCATCCAATTTCCACAGATGCTCGCGGCAGTAGCTCACGGTTTGCCGACGACTTTCGCCGTTTCCGAGATGTCCGTCCCCAGTCGCCGGGCCACGCAATCTGCCCTTTATCAAAGGCGCTTACGTCAGTGGATTTGCCTCTTAAGCAGTTCCAGCACACTCGACGATGATACAGTCGTAACTGCCATACTTTCCGCGTGAATTCCACATATACTGAGTACTGTTTAGTTCTAGAATCATGCTAACATCAAGGCGCAAATGATACTCTCACTTTGGACCAAGCAGCCAACAAAAAAAGCAATGTCTCAGATAAAAAGAGAGGTACTCTAATGTGAACAAATAGAGAGCTGTACCTAGTTTGGAACGCACTACGTAAATACCCCCAATAGTTACGTGTTCAAATCTGAGTACTGCTAACGATTTTTACTTGGTGAGAGTACTGGAACTGGATACATTCTGAAGCCAGGTCAAGAGCTTCCTGAAGGTCTGGAGAGCGATGTGCTGACCTCGTGCGCCACCATACCACAGTGGAACACCGCCATACGACAGAGAATGACGCAACGGCTGCTAGACACTGTGATATTCTCCGGGCCTCATCGCGAATTGTAGTTCCTTTTTGTTTTAGGCTGTCACACCTGGCACTGTATCGTGCCTCGTCAGACGAGACAAAAGCGCCCACGGACCAGTGCTTCCACTTATGATGCTGTTCTGCCTATGGCCTTACGGCCCCTTGTTGTTAACAATGGGTACGTCATACTCCTATTTGTACGAATAAGACTGATTACAGCATTACAGGTGGCAAAATATTCTGTCCTGATATCAATGGGGCAACTGTATCGACATCATAGCAAAGGCTGTGGGCTCTGTTTCGGTGCTGCGTTCGCTCCGCAGTAGGGCAGCCGCAAAAGCAGTCCCATCACGTCGACTAAGTTGCTCCCGATCGCCGCACGTTGTCCAATGAAAACAGTTTTATAACCCAAGTCAGTCGTAAATTTGACACAGATGCAATTCAAAGCAAATATTGGATAAGAGAATGAATGGGATTCCGATAGCGTGTGCCGGCGTCAGGCGTTGCCACAGCCCGTGCCGTCTGTTACTAGACGTCCGTATTGACCCTGGTTCACCTACGTAGTATCACGCAAGTTTCCTCGCTCCGATGTTATCACGGAAAACAAAAACCTTATATATGTAGTGAAGTTCTCTGTGACGATGTAGCGAGTCACGAAGCACACGGCAGTCCGTAGTCAGGCCCTTTCTATGTTGTCACGCTCCATTCGTGAAGTCTTGAAGTGAAATATGTGAATTCCCGATTCTGCGTACTCATTTCTAAAATTTAAGAAGTTCGAAGTTCGCAGTCGTCAGTAAGACAATTATAAATGCATATGCTGTATGAGGCCTGTTTATTATCTGAAACATGTCACCAGTTGTGATGCCGTGACTAATAGCGAGATTAATTTTATAACTTTCTTGTACTACCTTGTACTTCATAGATGTATTTCTGATGACGTAGAATATTTTTCATTTGGTTATAAAGTGTAGAACATGTAGTGTGTGTGACTATGTTTATTGTACTATTTTCTATACGAGTTCCTTATGCAAAGACATGGATTTTTTTCTGGTCATCTTTCGAATACTCGTAGTTTTATTAAATGTATTGTGTGAAACAGAATGAAATAGGCAGAAGTGTTGTAAGAACTACGGAGCGGAGGTATCGACAGAAGGTAGTGTGTGTAGTAATGGTGTGCGTTTGACGCGATATTAATAACGGACTTTCGTGTGTTTGACACGGTTTGAAATGTGACTTTATGATGGACATTCTAAACGGACGTTGTATTACGCGAACGTCGTTCGTTTTTGCAGAATGATGATTGTGGCAGTGACTATGCACCTGTGAACAGACAGTATTGTCGTCGGTTTAAAATTGAGCTGCATTACATAAACTGTGAATTTAACGTTTCTCATTTCCTTGACTAGGATATATGACGTATGCTACAACACTAACAGCCAATGTAGAAACGGTGAACTGTGTTGCTACGTAACTGTTTTCGCGGGAACAGAGTTATTGTGAACTATGAATATTAACAGCAGATGGACTGTCTAACTTCGCAATTGGCAAATTATAGCAAATGAAATGTAAATTTAAACACGACGTGTGGACTGTGCCAAACTATCGTGTGTGAAGGTTGCAGTTAAACTAATACGACCTTCAAGTGCTGCATAAACAGTTACTTTGTTTTGGCCTACGACAGATGGATGATATTCAACCAATTACCACCGCCATCCGAAACAGGATGTAAGGAAAGAAGATATTTTAATGCCAAGGACACACTGGTCCAACTTAGGATTCATATCAGCAACTTCAAACTACTTCACCGCTGTCGCCACGTCACGCCGACCCAGAACAGATAAGGTTCACAACAATTCGTCTCTTTGAGGAACTCGCAATTGTAAACAATTTCATTTTTTTTGCTTTGTAATAAACCATCTCTTAATGTTTCTCTCCGTAAATAAAAGTAGTGTATTGTAAAGACTGTTCACCTTCCGTGACTGTTGACCCCACTACTAACAGTAGTTATTGCCATCATTTATTTGTTTTTGCTTTTCAGTGCATTTTTACTAATCGTTGCATACGTTGTAATGTGTCTTTTGGATGGGTCTGCTTCGATGTGTATATAGAGTAATTTAGACAGCAGAATTTGTGTTTTGTACTGCAAAATGAGGCCAGACGTGTTAAGTTGAGGCATCCGCCATTGAAGTTATTTACACCGACCAACTACAAAGAAGTAACTTATTCGCCTTTGGTTCAAGTTAGCGTACTAGAGGGAACTTTGAAATTGACAGTTGTCAAAGTACGCTATCTTTGTTTAAATGCCACTTATTTCCATTCATTCATATTTAGATGCAAATTTTCTGGGTTTAACTGTTACTGATAAGCGAAATTACAGTATACTATGTCATTATTAACCAAATTAGCTTCAGAATGTTTTACTGTTTTCCACTATCAAAGGATGTTATTATCAGAATTTTAACAGGATTGGTAAACTTCTCATATAGAGGTTTGCTTTTGAAGTTTCCGGAAGTAAAGCGGGATTTTGGGTTTATACAATATTAATTTACTTCAAGCCGTTTTTCTTTAAACATTTTCTGCTTACAAATTCACGGTCTTAGTAAATCTCCAGGAACCGGTTTCTACACACAGTCTATGAGTCAGTAGACGTAATAACACAAGTGGTTCGTACAATACACATTTATAACAGTTCTTTCAGTGTCTGGATCACCTAAGTTTTTTTATTTATTACGACCGGCTTCGTTCTCTTCGATAACCATCATCAGATCTGCAGTAGATAAGTGCATCACGATAATTTTGCTGAATTCAAATGTGTCATAAGGCGGAATATAAATTAAAATATATCCGCTGCATTCTTTGCGTTATTCACTGCATCTCGTGGATATCGTTGACAGATATCCGTCTACAGCAGGACGCGCCCGTATTTTTATGGTCGTGTCCGGTCAAATACATACAAATCCGTTCAGTCCGGCTTTTGTCAGGCTTATTTTCCGATGAAGTAGAGGACTTACAGCAGATGCCCGTTCCAAGCTAATGACGCAAGCGCGGGGTATAAGTAGATATAACGTATGGATATACAAATACAATAACCAATGTTTTTCTTACGTTTGTGTAGAGTGTTTTTCTTCGTAGGCCGAGCGAGCGTTAACACACAGTGTCACAACCACACTATGCACAGAGCGAGCGAGGCAAAGTAGAATGTGCCGATAAGCTGTTACCAAACACCGATATCCACACGAGAAAAGGATAACTTATTTGGAATGCCAAGATAAAGAATTTTACACGGAATTACTGAAATTATCGGAACAGTAGTTTCCAATTCCAGGCCATAATGTCAACGTTGAAAGGGCGTACATAAACACCAATGGACAAGGGGACGCAATAAATTGCAAATCGATGAAGATGCGCTATTTAAAATTATACTGTCAACAGTTCCACTAAATAATTGCTAAGAAAACTAATGTACTTGATTAAGTGGTTCCTAATGAGAAGTATTAATACTTAATTACAAGTTATTGTTATTTCGTTGCACGTCTGACTGAAATGACCAAACTTGTTTAATATGTCTTCGTTTTCCGTGCAAGAAGAATAGATAATTGTTTACTTTTCTAAAGAAGAATTTTGAGTTGCTTGACATAAGGATTATCTTAGGAAGAAGACAGTAATTAAGAAGAACGAGCACTCTTCCTACTGTAATTGCCAAATTATAACGCTTTTTACTGATTGTTTTTAGGGTTCCGTACTCCAGTCCGTAAAAATGAAACCTACTGTGTTGTCCGTCTGTTAAGAACCCTTTTCCTCTGGATCGGGTAGAGGGACCAAATTGAAATTTGCCTCAAATACTGAGATCTACGGTTCCTTGGCAGTATAAAAAAAATTAAGCTTCTAAGTCAATGTAATCGAAATATATGGCCATTTACGTCACATATTTTGTTACTTGCACACTCACTCGTCAAAACCTGTGTATGGACTGTCTACATACATAATTACGTATGTGCGGAATCCTCAGAGCGAGAGTCCTGCTCCCATGTGTCCTATTTTAAGGTAAAGCACGTTTATGCTTGATCTCGCATCGCAAATGTTAACTGTGACTGTTTGTACCCAACAGACTATTTCTAGTTAAAACAGGCAGCCCAGCTTTCGGGGCAAAATATCCGGCTAAATATAATGCCGAGTCCGGCTTTTCTATTTTTGGATCTGCGAAGCCTTCTCGTGGTTCGTGTATCATGTGCAATTAAACTACAGCACTTAGATTTGTGGTCAACAGAGAATGGCAAAATTACATTAGTTCGACAGTACTATGAAGTTGTATTATACTCATTACATGAAATACGGCTACAAAAGCAGAAAGGAACATTACATCACTCCGTTATTTTTGTACGCACCATAGAGGTATGTTACATTAATTTTTGTGACCTAATCCAAGGTTTTTTAGTATGCATTTCCAGTAAGTGACAATGCCCAAAAATATATAACATATACAGCATAACATTTACATACGCAGAGAGTTACTTGAAAATAATAGAATATTCATAAACTTCGAAAACTGTCATTCAAAGAATTGTGTGATCACAAACCAAAAAGATATGCCAGGAAAACGTAGTTTACCTCACAAATGGAAAGAAAGTAGGAAATTTCTGCGATAGGGGTCGTCTACTGTAGATCTACTGATCGTTTTCGAATAGAACAGCAACAAGTCATAATTAATAAGAGGGGTTTTTATAATACAAAAAATGGTTCAAATGGCTCTGAGCACTATGCGACTTAACTTCTGAGGTCATCAGTCAACTAGAACTTAGAACTAATTAAACCTAACTAACCTAAGGACATCACACACATCCATGCCCGAGGCAGGATTCGAACCTGCGACCGTAGCGGTCGCACGGTTCCAGACTGCAGCGCCTAGAACCGCACGGCCTCACCGGTCGGCTTTTATAATACAGACATTGAAGAAAAAAATATATAAATGATACCGACTGTCCCAAGACATTACATCATATCTTAAATAATATGCATTAGTAATGAAACTGAATCCGTCGCTGATGATTACAAATGAATTTAGCCACGAGCAACGTAATACCCACATCACTTCAAGATACAACACACTGCGAAACTGAGAGTAAGATATTCAGTCTGGACGTTGACTGCATATATATCGCCTCAAGCACTTAACCACTTCAGCACGTGTCCCTGTCTCGATGACGCAAAAATTACGGATTCTATGTCACGTTCAATACACTAGGTGTAGAAAAAATGTAAAGTGCTTTGCTAAACAACAATTATGTGTATTCTCAGCCTGATTTACGCAGATTCAGGTTGCTTCACAATTCATTTTACACAATTCTAGAGGTTGGTGACGGTGTCTCATAGATCAAGTTTTACGTAGGAATCCATGTCCGGAAACGTCACCAAATGACGCTAAAGAGCGTCAAAATTATGGGAGCCGACGCATGTAAGCATGTGTATATACAGGGTGATTACGTGGTCATGTTACAAATTTCCAAGGATGATGGAGAAAAATAAAGTATCAATTTGACGTAAGGGTCCCTCTACCAGAAACGAACGGGTCGAAAAAAGTCGTTCTGGTAGCTCCGACAATCGCGTACATGTACCGCTATTGTTGTTGCTACGATTATAGGGTAGGCAACTTTCAGACCACGACAATAAAAAATATCTAGTAAACATGGGTTCCAAAACGCACACCTTAAGAGCTATGAGCATTTGTTCAATACAGGGGGCGTGTTTCATACTAGCAAAGATGAACAAGTGCACATAACCCCTCCGGTATGCATGTTTACCAGACATTTTTTCTTGTTTTCGTCCATACTACCACCTCTGAATGTTGCATACTCTACAATCTTACCAACAATACTACCAGTACAAGTATTCCAATGTCAGAGGTATCAGAACGGTATTCATTCATAACTTTCGAGTAGTTCATTTTCCGTACCGGACCTTGGCTCAAATCGATACATTTATCCTTCTCAATCATCCTACAAAGTATGTTACAACATCACGGAATCTCCCTGTACATAAATACATTTACAGACGCCAGCGCGTATAATTTTGACGCTGTGTAGCGTCGTTGGATGACGTTTCCGAACATGAGTTCCTACGTAAAACTTGATTTACTAAGTTCCCTGTACAACCTCTAGAAGCGTGTAACACCAATTGTAAAAAATCCTGTACAACTATCTATTAATCGAAGTCATGTCTCAACTTCTATGAAGATGTTGGGAAAGTGTAGAGCTACCGGACTATATTTGTTTTTGTACCTGATAAGCTTTGTTGATTTTTATTAAATGCGTAAAGCTTTACTTAATTAAAAAAAGAAAGTGACTGAATGATACGTAAAATCGGTACTAGTGGTTGACGGGACAGTGAGTCAGCCACCGGGTCCAGGAATGTAAAGAAAGAAACGGGACGAACAACAGACCACGTACAGGCAACATGTATTGCGTGTGGGCAGGGAGAAATACAGCCATGTCTATGAAATACGCCACATTTGAGGTCCATGAAACACATATGCCCATGGAAACTGTGAGTGGAGTAAACTTTGGCAGGGCAAGATGCAATCACATACGTACATTGGAGCGGCTGGAGTGCCTGCAGCAGACATCTTGGTGTTTGTGGCTCCGACTGCGTGCAGCATGCGTTCTGCACACATCGTTCGTGTCGTAGGAAGCAGGATGGATCTCCGGCAGCCCGCATCTCGTGGTCGTGCGGTAGCGTTCTCGCTTCCCACGCCCGGGTTCCCGGGTTCGATTCCCGGCGGGGTCAGGGATTTTCTCTGCCTCGTGATGGCTGGGTGTTGTGTGATGTCCTTAGGTTAGTTAGGTTTAAGTAATTCTAAGTTCTAGGGGACTGATGACCATAGATGTTAAGTCCCATAGTGCTCAGAGCCATTTGAACCATTTTTTTTATCTCCGGCAGATTCTACGCGCATTTCTGACCGGGATTCGACTGCTGCATGGAGCATAATTTGACTGCGGAGGAGATCCCAGAACGGACGAAATGTCCACAGGTAGTACGCTCAAAGAAGATCACGTGCTACAGCGCAGCACCAGTATAGTTTCCTTGCGTCAAGTGCACGAAGATGTACAACGTCGAGTACACGACTCGTTAGTGTCACCGCTTGCACTTGACAGAACATCTGCCGGTACAGGTTGAGCAATGTCGTCGGCGAGCGGCCCCTTAGACGCTCGCACCTCTTGGTTCGGTTAATGTGGCCTCTTTGCCCACCGCGAAGAGCAGAAACAGCTGTTCACGCACGAATCGCAGTTTAGCCTGTTCATCTGCTTCACTCTTGTTATACAGACTGATTGAGCTGCCCCTACCTATGGTTTTTAAGGAACCTGCAACGCCTTCAAATACCACATGCGAAGTTTCGTATTCTCTCGCCCGATATGTGTAAACCACTAGTCCTACAGAAATATGAAGAGGACGTTTTGTAGGAAATTTAAAGTGGATTGGTTTTGTACTGGGATATGTTTTCGCTAGAGGTCGTAGTATTCGTAGGGAAAAAAAGAAGGTGCAAAAGTGACATCCAAATGCATCTTTCTTGAATAAATTAACGCGAAAACCATGCCTTCCAGCGAAAACGTATCCCAATATAAAATGGCTCTGAGCACTATGGGACTTCTGAGGTCATCAGTCCCCTAGAACTTAGAACTACTTAAACCTAACTAACCTAAGGACATCACACACATCCATGCCCGAGGCAGGATTCGAACCTGCTACCGTAGCGGTCGCGCGGTTCCAGACTGTAGCGCCTAGAACCGCTCGGCCATCCAATATAAAATTATATTAAATTTCCTATAAATATGTCCTGTTCATTTTTTTCTGTAGGACAAATAGTTTGTACTTTCCGGGCAAGAGAATATGAAAATGTTGTGCGTGGTTTGTCACGGCGTTGCGGTTTGCAGAAAACCCAGAGGCAGGGGCATCTGAATCTCTCAGTATTTTAAAAGCCCCTCAGTTCTGTGAAAAGGGTACGACATGGTGGCGTCATTGTCTTATCTGATGCAGCATGTTTTGGAGGAAGTAGAGCACGACATTTGCTTCTTAGGGCTGCCGGCGATAAGGAGAGTATCCAGCAACAGTACCTCTGAATTTCTCGTCGTTTAAACTGGTGTGTTTTCCATCGGATGACGATGCACTACTCACTATTCCATCGGGTGATAATGCCCAACCCATAAAAGTCTGGCTAGTACATAAAACATTAAGAATAGCAGCTCACTTAGTGGACTCAAATGCGACTGATCATGCACGGGATGCTCTGCACTCAAGTGGAGCCCTACCACACACTACTGTTAACCTCCAGAAGGCGTTTGTCTAGCGATAGAAGGCGTTGCTGCAAGCCTTGCCCGGCGGGAGGGGGCAGCTGCGCATCCCGTGCTGCTATACACGGATATCACACCACATATACACGTTCTACAGGCTGAACCAGAACTGCACCGACAAACTTCCAGATGTTGCTCAGGGATGCCTTCTGAGCATTTTGGTACAAGGGACCCACGGTCTACGGCGTTACAGAGTTACTGCATTTCTTTTCGTTTCTTGTGCCTATTAGCTTTGTACCTGTATAGCACTGAAAATAGTGCACAACAGGGCAAATGTCGATGGTGTGCGCTGTGGTTCTTGATTTCTTTCACTTACGATACCTTCTGTTGACAACAACAATTCCCTCTTTAACTCGTTACTCTCAAGTCTGCATCCGACAGTGCTCGGTTCTGTCTAGGGCTTTGTTTTCCAGCAGAGTTAATTGTGCGTTAAAAGCGATACAAAACAGTGCTACGGATAGAGGATTTGACCGTTATGCATCTCCTCGTGTGTAGGTTCACCGACCGCAATGGAAGAGCGGCACAACGAGGCCAAGTTGGGATGTTCGTGCAGGGACGCCAACTACGTCAGCCAATGAGACACGACATCCTGTACGTTTTGGTGATTTACATATTTCAGGCATTTTCACTTCTGTGAAAGTATTTTCTCAGAAACAGGTGTAATTAAGGTAACAAACTGAATAAATCGTTATTACATTATTACTATGTAACGAGACGCCGAGCCGACCGCTGTGGCCGAGCGGTTCTAGGCGCTTCAGTCCGGAACCGCGCGACTGCTACGTTCGCAGGTTCGAATCCTGCCTCGGGCATGGATGTGTGTGATGTCTTTAGGTTAGTTAGGTTTAAGTAGTTCTAAGTTCTAGGGGACTGATGACCTCAGATGTTAAGTCCCATAGTGCTCAGAGCCATTCGAGCCGCCGAAGACCGTGGATACCAAAACAGGTACAAGGTGTTTCCGAGCAATCTCTGAAAGTTTGACGGCGTGTTCTGCTCCACGCTTTATATATAAGCAGTGCAGAGACCTCACATATGATAATTGTACCTCATGACCGGTTTTTCGGTATACTTTACATCAAATTCCTGTGTCACGTGTCACAATTTAGCTGGGCGCTTGCTAGCACACATATTGCCGCTATGCTTAAACTTAATACGTGATTCTCGCCCCGAGTGACTCCGTACACAGAATATAACGGAGCAGTGTTTGGAGCTCTGGTGAGTGGATGACTTGAACAGACCGCTAATGGAGGCTTGGCCACGTGCTTGACACGAAGAGTTCAAAGAACCATTCGGACATCATTTAAAAGAGGCTCTGATGAGCTAAGTATTGTCAGTCGGCCGCTCTCTCAGAAAACTGCGAATTGTGTATAAGTTTGAGATTAAAGTGAATAATAACTGCCGGATGACGTTACTTGAAAGGATATATTTCCTTGTGCGTCTGACGACGATAAAAAGATGAAGAGAGATTAGATTATAACGTCCCGTCGAAAAAGAGCTCAAGAAGTAGGGTATTTCCTTTCGGAATAATAATCAATGCATTTACCTTAAGTGGTGTCGGGAAACTGTGAAAATCTATGTCTGAACGCTGTCTCTCACGAATCCGCCACCTCGATCAGTAAATGCAAAATATCACCACTGTCTCGGATCCGTTGCTCACTTGGATGGGAAACATACATCGATAAAAAAATATTTTATTTATGTCCAGAAGCCAACAAAACACGTTTGCGAAAGAAATTCGGTTACCAACAAAACACTGCTGAAAGAACGGTGTCTAAAATCGAACCAACAACACACGAAGATAACTGAATCTGTTAACTATCCAATCAACAACAACCAAGATGCATATTTACCGAGCGAGGTGGCGCAGTGGTTAGCACACTGGACTCGCATTCGGGAGGACGACGGTTCTATCCCGTCTCCAGCCATCCTGATTTAGGTTTTCCGTGATTTCCCTAATCGTTTCAGACAAATGCCGGGATGGTTCCTTTGAAAGGGCAAGGCCGATTTCCTTCCCAATCCTTCCCTAACCCGAGCTTGCGCTCCGTCTCTAATGACCTCGTTGTCGACGGGACGTTAAACACTAACCACCATCACCACCACCACCATACTAACCTTCCAGAAGAAAGACTGTCACTATGGAAGATTTCTACAGATGGTGGGGTATCGTTTGCAAGAAATGCCTTGTGTCCTCTACTTAGAAGTCAGTCAAGTCAGAGTAGTCCCATACGAAGGGAATGAGCGTAGGGCAGCAGATGCAGGAATCCTGCGTCGTCCTTCTAGTCAAGGTCCTGGTGGAGGTAGTTTGCCGCTGTTTTCCTCCGACCTTTTATGAAGTGTCAGGTGTGTATCTGTGTCGTGTGGATGACTATGACGAGTTTTTGCACTGTGGAGTATCGGGTTTGTGTTGTTATGGATGATGGGAAGGGAGAGAGTAAAACGTGGTGCTGGCACGCAGCCGACTCCTTCCGAATACCGCCCAGGGAGCTACCGAATTTAAAGTCATACGACGGACGGATCACCATAACGTTTCACATGCCCTCACTTGATGGTGCACTGCACAGGGGTTTGGAATTTAACCTAGGAAACTGGCGTAAAGACTGGCGATCACGAACTTTACGCCACCAACCACCTCCCCTCCCCTTATCGGCCACACACTGGCAGCGAAAGTTTTCCAACACCAGGATTCGAATCGGTTTACCGCCGAGTCAAGCGCCAGCGCACACTAGAGCGTTAGCGAACTCGGCAACGGTGACGGATTAGGAGTGAGTATTCGTTACTTTTTACTGGCGATCGTACAAAGAAAGAAAGCCGCGAGCAAAGCAACGCCCACTCTGCCGGCACGCTTTCAGTGGCCGTGTGGGGGTGAGGACGAGATGGGGCGAGACGAGACTGGATCAGCGCAGACTGGCTGAAGTGTCGCAGTGCGGGCGGCAGCCGACGTACCGTGCCGCCCCAGGGCGCACCGCTCGTGTCCCCAGGGCCGGAGTGACCCCTGCCGCCGCATTTGGCATTCCGTCTTCCCTCCTCTGAAAGCCAGACGTGACGTCACAGCCACTGTGCAGAAGGCGATCCGCGGTCGGACACGTCCCACTGCGCCATACACCGCGTAAATTCTCGGAAATCAAGTTACTGCTTCATTTGCCTAGACAGATAGTAAGTTTCACTGGTGACCACTGGCAAAGGGCGAAATTAAACGATGCCTCGTAGCACTGTGGGCACATGACAAGGTAAGAAAAGTACATAAACAGAGCACAGAGACGAATCATCCTGACGACGATAGAGAAGAAATGGGGAAATCCCTTGATATAAGTGACCCTGACAAGGGGCTATTGTTATGGCCTGGCATCTGGGAACAAGCGTTTCGAAAACGGCAAAACTAGATGCGAACCGCGTGCTACTGTCGCGAGCGTCTATAGTACGTGATTAAAGGCAACAAGGTGCAGTCGGAGGCTTGGCCACTAAATAGCATGATAGGTGGCAATGAGTGGCTGGTCTGACAACAGAGTACAATGCTGCTGCAGGGACAGCTGTTTCGGAGCACACAACTCAGAGCGCATTGTCCAACATGGAGCTCCACACAAGACGACCCTTACATGTTCGCCTGTAGAGCCAACGACATCGTCAATTACGAATGCCGTGGGCACGAGATCACCGACAACAGGTCGTGGACCAATGGAACTGTGTCGAATGGTAGGAATGGTAGGATGAATCACATTTCTTGCTACGCCAAAATTTTTGGACATGCCGTCACCCAGACGAAAGACTGCTCGAAAACTGCACCGCGCACGGACAAGGCCTGTGGAGGCATTATTATTACACAACTAGCAAGCCCGGGAATGCTTCGCAACTGTTAAACGTATATGGGAAATGCATATACATCCCAAATTCCGGCCCCCCGCCCCTTCTCGCTGCCAGTGTTCTCACCCCTCCTCTCTCTCCGTACACCTCCTCCTCCCCACGCCTCTCTGTGCATAGTCTCCTCCCCTTCACTCTACCCGTCTCCTCTTCCATCTCCCTGTCCATTCCCGTTCTCATGTTCATTAGAGTGTCGTGTAACAGTTTGTAATAAATCGATCAAGTACCTTTCGAGATTTTCGATAGCAAAGTTTCCCCTTTATTTACTACACACGTATTTATATATAACTGTCGAACTGATTTTTTTTGTTATGAATTACGTGGCAGAACATCTGTGAACCTGAACGCAATTTTTTTATTTCCTTTTTCAACCCAGAAATACCATAACCCCCAATAGTTAGAAAAAAATAAATAAAAATAAAAAGATAAAAATAAATATAGAAAACAACGAAGTCGGTCGAACCGATCTCAAATGATGATCTTTCAGAATCGATTCTAATTTCTGACTTTTCCGTTGGATTTTCCAAAAAAATTCTTTCATAAAAACCTTGTCTTGACAATAAATAACACAACAAAGGAATTAACTAAACCGATGAAGCAGTTCTCAGGTGGTGACCTTTCATACACACTGCAATTGATTTTAATTTATATAGATAAAGGACATTAATCTGATCTGGCATGGGTTCTGTGTAGAAATCGAACGCACCATAACAGCTGTGGAGCACGTGAACAAGATTGCGGATCACATGCATCCCTTCATTCTTGATGTCTTCACCGACGGCGCCGGCATCTTCATCACGCTAAACTGTCCGTCTCACAAGATGGGGCATAAAAGCCCAAGGCTCGACAATTTATGCTGCGAGTGTCACAGCGAACATAAGGTGTTCAACCAAAGGATCGTCGTCGCCTGCTAAATATCGTGTTGGCCAACCTTTGGAACGAAATACTTGAGCGATGCTGCGTGGCAAGGGTCCGATAGGTCCTTTGTTAGATTTCCGGAAGTATGTGGCACGAGACGTCTACACACAGGTCACGCAATTCCCTAAAATTACGCGTCGGTCGTCTTGTGGCCGCGGAGCTGGCGCTCAGTAGCGTCACATACGCGTTCCGTCAGTTTCAGATCAAGCGAATTTGGTGGCTAGCACTTCGTTTCACAAAATCTGTGACCTAGTACCCTGTACTTAATTTCTCCTGAAGCTGCTGGCGTACACCCCTTCCATAACTGTTAACTAGAAGCAGAATTGTTTTTTTTTCCTAATTTGATCCCGCCCCCTCTTTTTTCTTTAAGCTGATATTTTGCTTCGACCTACATTCAACTATATTTAAATGAGGCCCTTCCCCTACCACCTTAGATAGCAAGTTAAACTGATTTACTAACAGAATTTCGAAAGTTCTTTCAACAGTTCTCCTTTTCCACCCTTTGCTTGCTACCTTTTCCCAGCACCCCGTCTCTTTTTCCGACCTGGGGCTGCGTAATTCCAAATTCGCGTTTTCTAATTGAGCTTTTAGGGCACAAATTTTTGGCTCCTGTTCAGCGATTTTTCTGCCCTTTCTACATAACCTACGAGTACTTTGCCATGGATGCTCTTTGTTATCTACTCCCGTTTGGGTTCAAATGGTTCTGAGCACTATGGGACTTAACATCTGTGGTCGTCAGTCCCCTAGAACTTAGAACTACTTAAACCTAACCAACCTAAGGACATCACACACATCCATGCCCGAGGCAGGAGTCGAACCTGCGACCGTAGCAGTCGCGCGGTTCCGGACTGCGCGCCTAGAAACGCTAGACCACCGCGGCCGGCTACCCCCGTTTCCTCGCTGCTATACGCCCCAATGAAACCATAACCTAAAGTCTTCATAGAACATCCCCCCCCCCCTTCAGATTTCTGCGGTAACCACCACATTTGTCACACAAGTTTTGATAGAAAAATTTACACAAAAGCAGAGGATATGGTTCAAATGGCTCTAAGCACTATGGGACTTAACATCTGAGGTCATCAGTCCCCTAGACTTAGAACTACTTAAACCTAACTAACCTAAGGACATCACACACATCCATGACCGAGGCAGGATTCGAACCTGCGACCGTAGCAGCAGCGCGGTTCCGGACTGAAGCGCCTACAACCGCTCGGCCAAGCAGAGGATAACTTGGCACAGGAGCACTGAAGTTTCGTAATCTGTACTAATGCGTAACTAAGCGCTAATGTAAACAAATTTTTAAACTTGCTTTTGAATGTTTTAATGAACTACCTAAACTCTTTACGACAGACACGAATCAATTTAACTTTGAACCGAGTATGTGTATGTCACAATGAATGCCTAAGATGGAAAAACAACTGCAATTAACTGCATCTCCCTCCGCAGAACCTCTTGCATCCACTACTTGTAGTTGGATTCACACGCAAACAACGGTAATTAGATAATATTCAAGTAGAATGATTTGCTATCCGGCACTGCAAAGGCGTGAATGAACAGTTCCTGCGTGGTAGACTCGCAGCGGCAATCTGCAGAGAAACTCTGATAATGGCTTACGAATAGTAAAGCCCTTGTTGTACCCAGAAGCAAACCATGCAGTGGAGAATGGGTTCAATACAAATACAACACTGGAAAGGCACAGACTCGATTATTCCTGTTTCTATTGGAAACGAGGGACAGCTAACTATGACAGCAGCAGCGCAATATCATGCCAGGCACGTTACATTAATGCACTTGCGACTGCGTTCCTATTTGTTGGCTCTGTATAATACTGTATTGTCATGGCCTTTGTCAGACACCGATAGTCGCATCAATGGAATTAATTGCTCCCCGTGCCATACTTGTCCGGATTTCTGTGGTTTCTCATCTGCGGTCGTGGCGGTTGATAAACTTCGGCCCGCAAAAAGGCTCTGTGAGCGAATATTAAATTCTAAAATGAGCCTCTGGACTTAGGACAGTAATCCGCAGAGATTGCGAGACAAGTCTGCAGTGAATAGTGACCCTCAATGCACGTCGTCAGCTAGTAGCCACAATTGATGCTGCATGTATCTGCAATAACACGAAGGAGCAGTGTATGTTTCGAAATGAGGAAAATACCACTGGATTTTAAACTGCTGTATGGAACTAGCCATTATTCAACGGTACTCAGAAAATCAAATTTCATTACACTAATGGTTTTGAGGTTATGTCTGTCTTCATTTAAGTAAATGCAGTTCAAATTTCGCCATATGCGTTTCGCCTCAGTACAATGAAGCATAATCAATGGCTTGAAATATATAACCTACACATTTTGACTTATTTGCGGCAATTTTAACTTACAAGTTCTGAAGCTGTACCTATACATCATAAACAGTTCCAGTTCTAGGACTTCCTTATGCAACATAAACCACACACACACACACACTTTCCAGCGTGTGTTCTGTGCCAGTAAATGCTTATGGTACTGAGCGCAGAAGAACAGCTTCATAAGAAAAACTAGTGCACACGTAATACAACATTAACGCCATTATTAGGAATATGATGCATATTGAGCAAAACACAGCCACAACCGTCACCTGATAACATATATGCAGAATGCCAGAGTATGTACGTCAATATGTGTATGTATTTTTAACCACTGAATATGGTTCAATATCTTCAAGAAGAACGCGTACGACAAAACAGAAGTTGCATTTACTCAGCTGTACATACGCTTAATTCCAAAATCACCAGCATAATATTACGGCCAACTAATGGTTGATGTATGAACTTTAAAGTCTTATTCAGCTTTGGCTTTACGGGACTCACGACGAGTTGTTCGATTTTATTTATGCAAAACATCAATGTAAGAAATTTACGATATTTCTAAAATAATCGATATAGTCATACAGAATAAAGGCAAAATTAGCACTCTTTACTTTGACGGATTGTAACTATTCGAAGGTATTCTATATGAAAACTAACTATTCACTTTTATTTATGTACAGTTTTCACAATCAAGAATGGGATATTTATCCATGCACCTGACTGTTAAGTCTGCGTTAAGTCTCTATCCACAGATATTATTAGTCACACAGCTGACAGATTGAAACTTATAGTAATAATAAAAGTAAAGCTATCGTAATCCCACTGGCATTAAAGCTGAAGTCCCTTAAATGCAATGTGCTGTAAGAAGTGATCTGCAGCTGCCTTCTTCGACTTGTGAACCAAGGCTCCAAAACAATTACAGCAGGACCTACATGTAAATATGGAATAGGCACCGCCATGGCATTGAGCACTGTTAAGAAGTGAAAACATCATTAAAGGTTGAAGTACGTTAAACAGCAAAAAAACATATAAGATCAGCACAAATTGGTATGTAGCCAGAGACTCACTGAATCACCAGGTTACGCAGCTTTACCATCATCTGGAGGTTTGGACATCCGTTTCTCGAACAATCAACATCACACAACCGAAATATAAAATGTCGTGTGACTAGGGCCTCCCGTCGGGTAGACCGTTCGCCGCGTGCAAGTCTATCGATTTGACGCCACTTTGGCGACTTGCGCATCCATGGGGATGAAATGATGATGATTATTAGGACAACACAACACCCAGTCCCTGAGCGGAGAAAATCTCCGACCCAACCGGGAATCGAACCCGGGCCCTTAGGATTGACGTTCTGTCGCGCTGACTACTTTTTAATTTCATTTTGTTCGTTTTCGTTCATTGTATGTGATCGGAGCGGACGTCGTAAGACACCCTTTTAAGTTCGTTGTTGATCTATTAACTCAGTTTTTTTATTACAGAGGGCGGATAACCCTCTGACTGAGCACACTGAACTACCGTGACGGCGGCTACTCAGCTACCGGGGGCGGACACACAACCGAAAGGCTTCCACGATGGAATTGGCGAGGAAGGGATACCAGAGCCGAATACTCCGTCGATAGTGGCGTAATCAAATGTTCAAATGTGTGTGAAATCTTATGGGACTTAACTGCTAAGGTCATCAGTCCCTAAGCTTACACACTACTTAACCTAAATTATCCTAAGGACAAACACACACACACACACCATGCCCAAGGGAGGAATCGAACCTCCGCCGGGGCCAACCGCACAGTCCAGTGGCGTAATCAGAGACGGAGCGTATGTTCAGGTTGGCGCTCGATGTGCAAGGAAATCAGCTCGGTCATTTTCAAAAGAACCGTTCCAGTGTTTGCCTTAAGCGTTTTAGGGACATGACGGAACTTCAAAATCACGGCGTTTCAATCCGTCGCCCTCCAGAATATGAGTGCAGTGCCTTGCTGTCTGTAAAATGAAGGGCGTGAGGCACATCTGGTGTGCGTTATTAGATTGCAAATCATTACTAAAGTCCCATAATGCTCTATAAACAGAACAAGAAATCAAACAATGCAATGGCTTCCTGGGGTGAGATAAGAGTAATGCACAACTGACTTCTTTATAATTGCCAGATAATCAAGAAATCTATATTTTATGACATATCATCTCCATCATCAGAGGACCCTTTGTGCGTCTTTGCCTTCTGTAGAAGACTATTCCCTTATTTCCTGTTTAGTGGCGTACTACTCAGATTTTAAAATCTGATTTTCCTTATTTCCTCTCTGACACTTTCCTCCCAGCTTAGCTTTTGTCTTCCAACCCTCCCGCTTCCACCAGGCTCTGCGTTCAGTATCTTCTTAAATATTTTGTCATTCAATGTAGCCGGCCAAAGTGGCCGTGCGGTTAAAGGCGCTGCAGTCTGGAACCGCAAGACCGCTACGGTCGCAGGTTCGAATCCTGCCTCGGGCATGGATGTTTGTGATGTCCTTAGGTTAGTTAGGTTTAACTAGTTCTAAGTTCTAGGGGACTAATGACCTCAGCAGTTGAGTCCCATGGTGCTCAGAGCCATTTGAACCATTCAATGTATGTTCGCCTATTCCAGTTTGTTAATCTTAAAGCAACTGACAATGTCTGCTTCACTGCAAAGATAATGTAATTCACAGATGAATCTCACCATTTTTATCCACTGACCCAACCGTTTCTTTTAGGAACTTACTTTTAATATGCCAAGTTGCTTTACATCGAATTTCTTCACTGTCCTGTTTTCAGCGACATAAGTTAGTGCAGGCGTCATTAATACTTTAACATCAATAGCTTTAGTTTACCTGAACTTTACTTTAGATTTCAGATGTTTTATGATACTGTTGTGAAACCTGTTGGCGCACAATATTCGTTTCTGAATTGCAGATCTAACATAGTTATTACACTATACTTCTTATCCAAGGTAAGTGAAACTACGCTCAATACAAACTTATATTAACCAATTTGAATGAATTTGGCGTAATCTTTCCTAGTTGCAAGCATACATATCCTTAAATGTCTTTTCATTTAATTCTAGTTTCATCTTTCTAGTAGCTCTTTTAAGACTTCTAATGGTTTGTTTCACGATTGTTTTGTTCCTGCAATTATATCATATTATCTGCATATGGTAGCAGCTGAACTGAATTGTACAGAATTATCCCGTTTGTATTGATGCTTAGATCTCTCATAACCTTTTCCAAAGCTAATATGAACATAAGATAGGATAATAGTTCTCCCTGCCATACTCCAGTCTTGGTGGACACACCACTTGACAATGTATTTCGTATCTTAATCACAATGTGGATGTTTTCCAGAGTAACTTTCACCACGTCGTCAGTTTATTAGGAATCTCATATTTTTACATTACTGTGTAGTCTCAAGTGTATAAATCCCAAATTATTCATGTTTTGTAGTATTTGCTATATGATCACTATCTGATCAAAAGTGGATCTTCCCTGATGAAATCCACACTGATAGTCACCAACATTATTTTCAACGTTAACGTGTAAGTCTTTTAAAAATAATGTTGGAAAATATTTTATATGCAGTATGTGATAGGCAAAATGCCCTGTACTTAGAGCACATCAAGACACCGCCTCTATTGTGTATTGGGCATATGAAGCCTACAGTGCATTCACTAGGGGCCCTTTGATCTAGGCAAATCTTAATTACACGTTTACGGAAATATTTGGCAAATACCTATCCTGCATTTTTTTTTACCAGTTCTGCTCGTATTTGATCCAGTCCTAGGATCTTCTTATTGTGCTGCTTCTCGCTGGCTGCCACTGCTTCCTCAGTAGCTGATGCACGTTCCCCTATTTCTGGATGACTTGTGTTTCGGTAAAATTCGGATGTTCTCAGTAAACATTCATTCAGCAGTTGGTCAAAGTATTGAGCCCTTCTTTTACGTATTTCTTCATCACTACTACAAACTGAGCCACTTGCATTTCCACATAGGCTGGAAATTATTTCGGCTCTTGCTCAACTTTTGATAAAAAGCTGTCACCTCATTCATCTTTTTCAGCTGTTCCATTTCTTCTTATTGTTTCTTCTTCAATGGCCGTCACCGGGAAAGACTGCAACCCAGCATGTTTGGCGAGCTGTTACCTATCTGAAAGAGAGAATGGAGGTCAGAGTTCGCTGTCGCGTAACGTATTTTGGGCAGTCGTGCGATGTACGTGATAGATAAAGGGAACGACAAAGAAACTGTCACGAGATGGCAAGAGAATAAGAACCGTTTCGCAGGTGAATAGAAAAGTAGGGTACAGGATTAGACAGAAGTAGTGCGACGCGGCAGGGAGGAGGGACAATGGGCGACGCGGGCAGTGCGTAGTTCATTAGGGCGGGACACGCGCGCCATTAGAGGGTGCCCGGCGCCAAGTTCCCGGCGTTATCTGCGCGCCCGAAAACTTTGCGAGCACAGGTGCGGCGCCGGCCGGCGCGGCGTCGTATTCTGCGCACGCCGCTAAGCCACTACCTGATTAAAATACAAACACCGCGGCCGCAGCTGCAGCCAACGCCCCAACAATTCAGGAGCGAGGAGCGTGCTGCCGCGACCTCACTCCCGCACACGGTCACTTCCTCACGACCAAACATAATGGCTTAACTAGTCTCCACACCGGGCTAAAACATGCGCGCTATTACTAGCTTACATATTCTAAACAACTTGTTCGTCCTTGTAGGATACACTCCTTGCTGTGGATAAAATTAATACGCAATACGTATTCTCATCCGTGAATAACTGATCGTATACTGCCAGAAATCTTTCCAGTGCGAAACAATGCAGGAAGGAGCGGAGAAGTATACAGGTACATTCTGATCATAATAATTATCTGTTATCATCCTGTACAGCGGAACAATGCAGGAAGGAGCAGAGAAGTATTCTCGTACATACTCCGATAAAAGTAATTATCTGATACCGTCTTAAATTAAATCGCAACCGAAACAGAGAACTGAATGGACTAAGGCCACAGGAACACGACGGAAGATTAAGAGTTTAACGTCACGTTGACAAAGCGGTTACTAAAGACGACACCTCATGAGAATAGGTACGTATCACGAGTTCCTAGAATGGGGAGACAAGATGAAAACACGGAACTTACCCCTAAAAAAGAGAACTGTCTACAATCCGGAAGGAGGCTCTAACTTACAGAGATTTACTAGGCAAGCTCCTATGGGAGGTGCTATGCCCTTGCGTTCCTCCGACCTCTCAACTAACAGGTTTCAGGCGGACCTACAGTTTAATGTGGCGCCATCCATTCTCCCTCAAAAGGCACCCATAACACACCGCCAATTCTTATAAGTTTCCTATCCTTTACAACTCCTCCTTAGAATAGTCAAACGTGATACCCTGTCTCCCACTACTAGACGTACTCAACTTGGTCACAAAGCACAGTATTATCTGTTGTTGCGATTACTTGCCATTAGCCTGTTCGTGCTCAGATAACGATATTAATCACATTCGGTGTGAAAAGATCTGGTGACAAGTTGGGCTCCTCGCTGCCCCCATTCCCTCTCTCCCATGGAACCACAGGTAATGACCAAGGTTAGCCAGGGGAACGCCCTCTCCACTCCCCAAGGCAATTGTGCTACTTATAATCAAGGTCAAGACGTAATGCGATAGTGGTCACGAGGTCCCAGCCACACCCCTTATGCAACTGGACTCAGTACTTATCACGTGATATAAAAATGATGGGAAATCACTCTCAGCCAATGGAAGCACAATAAAACGGCGCGAAAGCCCTCCCCTCCGCCTGGACCAATGAGGATCAAGCACCCCTCCAGCCCTCAGCCCTCCCCATCACCATCTTCCATAACTTAGATACTTGGGCCAGTGCAGTTCATTCACGAGTTCGCACGCGTAGCGAGGGGATCGGGCTGTGTCTATTTGTTAACAACAAATTACGTTAAGTCACGTCAATTGAGTTCTAGGCTATGACTATTTGCTAATAATAAATATCACATCATTCGAGGCACCAGCAGAGACGACACCCTAGTAGTTACGTAAGTACTCTTATTCTTCCACAATTGTACTTATTTATCCATATTTTCCAGATTTTTCGTATTTTCCCCAATTTTACATATTTTTCACACACTCGTATTTACTGGGTTATACACAGTTATAATCATTTTCCACAGTATTCGTATTGTAGCCAATTGCCATAGATCCACCCCACCGTTCCCAACGTCGTGTCGGCGTCACGGTGCTCTCAGTCAATCACAATGCGGCACTGGTCCGATTTATTTGTCATTGCAAAGCCACTACTCCATTACCAGTGCGTGTGGTATCACATCGTATACACGGATCAGCCTGAACATTATGACCACCGACCTGCTATCGATACAAACCCGTCCAGGCGATAGCAGCGTCACCTCGCGAGGACTGACTACTAGTCAGACATATGCACGGTGCATGTAGTATCGGTGAGCGTGCTGTTCGTGTCCGAGCATTTCGGAAACTGCACGACTTGTCGGGTGTTCGAGGAGTGCTGTGGTGAGTGTCTTCAACACGTGGCGGAACTAAGCCGAAACCACGTCAAGACGCCGTGGGGTTGGGCGGCCACCCCTCATTACACATGTCCGATGTCGTAGGCTGGGCAGACTGGTAAAAGAGGACAGGCGGCGAACAGTAGCGGAACTGCTATCAGACTTTAATGATGGGTAGATACAAGAGTGTGTGAACACACAATTCACCGAACACGCCTACCGATAGGCCTCCGCAACTGACGATCTATGCCTTTGCCGATGTTAATACCACGACATAGGCAACTACTACTGAAAAGGGCATCGGACCATCGACACTGGACGTTGGCGCAGTCGCAGAACGTTGCATGGTCTGATGAATCTCGATACCTTCTTCAACATGCCGATCGGAGGGCGCGAATCCATATTCTCCCAGGGTAACAGCTCCTTGACAGCCGTACTGTCGGACGGAGACAAGACGGCGGCGGATCTATTACTGTCTGAGGAACATTTACGTGAGCTTCCATGGGTTCAGTGGAGCTCGTGCAAGGAGTATCGTATACTGGTTGCAAAACACGTACACCCCTTCATGACGACCATATTTCCCGACGGCAGTGGCATTTTTCAACAAGATAATGTGCCGTTTCACAAGGCCAGGAGTAAGATGGACTCGTGGTTCGAGTTACAACTGATGTGCTGGCTCCCCCAGCTCGCCAGATCTGAACAATATCGAACATATCTGGGATATGATTGAACGTGGCGTCAAAACTCATCGACATTCTCCCCGGAATTTATGGGAACTAGGTGACTTGTGTGTGCAGATGTGGTGCCAAATCCCTTCCAGCGACCTACCAAGGTCTCATTGCTTCCATTCTGCGACGCACCGTCGGTGTTACCCGCGCCAAAGGTGGACACACCGGTTATTAGGTAGGTGTTCACAATGTTCTGGCTGGTCAGTGTATGTTAAAAGCGAAAAATTTGGTAAAAATAATAACGCCACGACGTCACGTCATATACAGTGTGGTCCATTGATCGTGACCGGGCCAAATATCTCACGAAATAAGCGTCAAGCGAAAAAACTACAAAGAACGAAACTTGTCTAGCTTGAAGGGGGAAACCAGATCGCGCTATGGTTGGCCCGCTAGATGGCGCTGCTGTAGGTCAAACGGACAAACGGATTTCAACTGCGTTTTTTTTAAAATAGGAACCCCATTTTTTATTACATATTCGTGTAGTGCGTAAAGAAATATGAATGTTTTAGTTGGACCACTTTTTTCGCTTTGTGATAAATGGCGCTGTATTAGTCACAAGCAAATGGCTCACAATTTTAGAGGAACACTGGGTAACAGGTAGGTTTTTTAAATTAAAATACAGAACGTAGGTACGTTTGAACATTTTATATCGTTTGTTCCAATGTGATACATGTATCTTTGTCAACTTATCATTTCTGAGAACGCATGCTGCTAGAATGTGATTACCTGTAAATACCACATTAATGCAATAAATGCTCAAAATGATGTCCGTCAACCTCAACGCATTTGGCAATACGTGTAACGACATTCCTCTCAACAGCGAGTAGTTCGCCTTCCGTAATGTTCGCATATACATTGACAATGCGCTGATGCATGTTGTCAGGCGTTGTCGGTGGATCACGATAGCAAATATCCTTCAACTAACTTTCCCCACAGAAAGAAATCCGGGGACGTCAGATCCGGTGAACGTGCGGGCCATGGTATGGTGCTTCGACGACCAATCCACCTATCGTGAAATATGCTATTCAATACCGCTTCAACCGAACGCGAGCTATGTGCCGGACATCCATCATGTTGGAGGTACATTGCCATTCTGTCATGCATTGAAACGTAGTAACATCGATAGAATATTACGTAGGAGATCAACATACATTGTACCATTTAGATTGCCATCGATAAAATGGGGTCCAATTATCCTTCCTCCCATAATGCCGCACCATACATTAACCCGCCAAGGTCGCTGATGTTCCACTTCTCGCACCAATCGTGGATGTTCCGTTGCCCAATAGTGCATATTATGCCGGTTTATGTTACCGCTGTTGGTGAATGACGCTTCGTCGCTAAACAGAACGCGTGCAAAAAATCTGTCATCGTCCCGTAATTTCTCTTTTGCACACAAATATGGTACGGGTGCAATCGATGTTGATGTGGCATTCTCAACGCCGACGTTTTTCAGATTCCCGATTCTCGCGAAATTTGTCTGCTACTGATGTGCGGAATAGTCGCAACAGCAGCTAAAACACCTACTTGGGCATCGTCATTTGTTGCAGGTCGTGGTTGACGTTTCACATGTGGGTGAACACTTCCTGTTTCCTTAAATAACGTAACTATCCGGCGAACGGTCCGGACACTTGGATGATGTCGTCCAGGATACCGAGCAGCATACATAGCACACGCCCGTTGGGCATTTTGATCACAATAGCCATACATCAACACGATATCGACCTTTTCCGCAATTGGTGAACGGTCCATTTTAACACGGGTAATGTATCACGAAGCAAATGCCGTCCGCACTGGTGGAATGTTACGTGATACCACGTACTTATACGTTTGTGACTATTACAGCGCCATCTATCACAAAGCGAAAAAAGTGGTCCAACTAAAACATTCATATTTCTTTACGTACTACACGAATATGTAGAAAGAAATGTGGGCTCCTATTTTTAAAAAACGCAGATGATATCCGTTTGACCTATGGCAGCGCCATCTAGCGGGCCAACCATAGCGCCATCTGGTTTCCCCCTTCAAGCTAGATGAGTTTCGTTCTTTGTAGTTTTTTCGTTTGATGCTTATTTCGTGAGATATTAGGCCCGGTCACTATCAATGGACCACCCTGTATGTGACGTCATTGCAAATTCTACAAGCACTACCGATTTACAACTAACGATACTGTAAGTATAAGAAACACCACACTGCGATAGATAAACGCCTGTCAAACCAACACTACATCACTAGATTGTATGACGTCACCATAAAGTTCTGATGCTCCTAACAAAAGATACTGTATGTGTACCACAGCACAACAACATACGCTGCTAGAGAGGCGACCAGCGAGTGCAACCACCCACTACGAAAAACTTTTCGCCTCCAGAATAGCCCACCCCTGGAACTCCGGCGTTTGGGATACAGCCGCAAACACCGCGCTAGCAATGACCGAGAGAAGGCGCATAATCGCAGGCGTAATCGTCTCGGGCGTGGTGGCTGACGCAAAAGGCACAGAAAAAAAAAATTGTTCAAATGTGTGTGAAATCTTATGGGACTTAACTGCTAAGGTCATTAGTCCCTAAGGTTACACACTACTTAACCTAAATTATCCTAAGGACAAACACACACACCCATGCCCGAGGCAGGACTCGAACCTCCGCCGGGACCAGTCGCACAGTCCGTGACTGCAGCGCCCTAGACCGCTCGGCTAATCCCGCGCAAAAGGCACAGCTGCTGTATCACTTCCGGCCGAGAGATCTACCGCAGTGGTAATAATGGCATATCGATCCCAACTCGCCGGTGGAAATATCAAAGACTGCTACAGATACACATCTAGACCCCCCCCCCCCCCCCCAAGTGAGAAGCTGGTTAAGGTATGGAAATCCTCGACGGGCCGCAACCGCGACCGAAGCTCTTGTTGCGAACCAAAGAGCTCCACATGGCTGTCCAACACTAAGCCTCCTCCACCGTCAGTCATTTCATGGGCATTGAAAGCCGTTTACCCATATTAAACTGTCGATCTCCAAGTATTAAAGAATATCTCCTGTGAAGAATATGAAGAGAACGTATTCACTAGGTTCTGATGTATTTAAAACGTACATAAAAGAACTCCACGTGGTCAAATGCTGATCATGAAGAGCACTAATTTTTCCGAGCTTGAACACAGCGATTATGTTTATGTTCCAAGGTTGTTAATTACGCGGAAATATATCATATCTTCAGTGTGCTTATTTCTTAATTAACGTCCTCTATAAAGATCTGGAGCTCTTTGACTGATAATCTCTCTTGTGAAGTGAAGCAGATTCGTTCTGAGTATCAGATAACTGAACAATACTACAGCACTGAAATGAAAATTTGACAAAATGCCAAGAAAAATAAAGCCTTGCGTAATGGAACTGGGAGGCATCACGGCAAAGGAAGGGAAGACGTACGTACGTCTGAAGACAGTAAGCCCAAGCCACGGACTCATTTCGCGTTGTTGAGTAAGATTGATGGTCGCCATATTTTCTTATTGCTGCCAACTGCCTGTTACCCCGCCCCTAGAAGCTGCAGTGTTCCGTGTAGTCCACAGCCCACTGCCTACAGCGGAAGAATCTAGCCTGTGCCAAACAAGAACCATGTCACGCTGTTCAGTCGGCATTACAATTGCTAGAAGACCGTAATCTCACCGGCAACTTCTTATTAATGTATAATCACCAGCGCTGGGCGAAAACGAGACGAACAATAGAGGAAACTTTGAGGACAACTATTACTAATGACATTCAGTGCCGCAGTTATTGACATAAACAAAAGTAATAACTGAAAACTACAGGGTACTGATTGAAAATGCACTCGAGAAATTCAGTAATTATTTTCAGCGTATGTACTGCGCAGATGTACAAAATAGACACAGGGTAAATGAAGTTTCTTATGGACTACATTTTTGCTCCAAAGTCGCGTTCTGGGGATTGTCTGTTACTCAGCTTTCAAACAATTGCGAGCACCGAATGTGTTCGGGGCTAGTTCTGTTAAACTTAACTCTGTTCGATAATTAGTGAGAGCTTACTGTTTCAACCCATACGACAGCTAAATTCTTACGAAGTTTTCTGTGGACGAGAATACGATCGAAGGGTGATGCCCTAATATTCAAGTTAGTTTGTTGTTGCGTTGAACACTTTCGTCATTATACCGTATTTGACAATGCGATTAGCTTGCATACTGTTTAAGTGAAGTACACACACTTCACTTTTAGTGGCGCTAGAACTTAATATCAATCTTGCGCAACAGTTTTTTTAGATCGGCCACACCTTGTGTAAGGATAATCTGTGCGATAGCTCCCCTCTCCGTAAGCAAGAGCACAATCATCTTCGCAGGGAACTTCCCTTCGTTTAGAATTCCGTTAATGTGAGATTTTAAGACTCTGTAAGAGAGGCAGGTAGGACTGCTAACTGTGGGAGACTAATACTCTAGCTCTATTATTTCCTCATTCTTTTTCTACGTAGACTTAAAAATATTGGTCTGATTTATCGTTGAGAAGGAAGAAGGGAGAAATTAAGCAAGTTGAATGTCTCATTAGCGGTGACGTCATCAGACATGCTCCACTAACTCATTTCGTGGAGTGTGGAGCACGGATTTGACGGTAACCTACTCGAAGAAACAACCCATTCGTTAGCCTCAGAGATTTGGGACCGCTGGACAGGATTTCGTAACCACTTATTGTCAAAACGCGTCCTGCGTTGCTGGCCAGCGTGACTTAAAAACGGAGCACCTGGCTGCTGCAGATCGCTGTCCTCATCACAGCGTCAAACTCTTCTCCGACAACAGTCTTACTTCGCCTTGACGATAGATTTGACCACAGTGGTGGTGGCCAAGCGTGATTACCCTTAATCTCCTTAAATATGAGTGGATTACAACCTCAATTAAAAACATGTATTATTCATACAGACCCATGGATACATTTCCAGGACGGCTAATAGCTTTAATTAATTAGAATTGCTGTTGATGTAGACAATCAACGGTTAAGGAACCAGCAGACAACGCTCAGTCAATAAGAGAAAGATCATTCAGAAGCTATGATGGGACTATGCGAATACGGGAACTGCGTATCAAATATTGAGAGCGAGCAGGAGAGGTTCTGTCTAGTGACGGTACACGGCAGTAGAATGTCGGCACAGAGGCATCGTTGGTCCGGAAACGGTCGTCACTGCGAGTTGCCATCGTAATTACGATGAATGTGACGACTTGCAAGCAATGATAAGGTAAACTGTAGTACTCGACAAACCTGCCCCGGAACTTTTGAGGCCTCCGGCAGTCGAGTGAGCTACCGCAACAAGACGCCTGAGCTGTACGTCCAGTCCACCTAGAGTCTCACTCAACCTACAGCAGAAGACGCATGTTGCCTACAGCAGTCATCCACCAAACTAAGAGCAAGTGCTTGCTTTGGTCACTATGCAAAATCACGGCAGTAAAATAAAATAGTTTTTAAAGCCTCCCAGAGATAATTTTCACAGGTTATCGTGAGGCCACTCAGACCCGTTTAATTGCTGAAGCCGCCTCTCTGATGTATGCGTACGCAAACACTCTTAAGGTTCCCTCATACGCCTTGCTTTTGACGAGAAAATACTAATTTCTTGATGAAATACAATAACGATCCGTAAAAGTGATGGAAAGCTACTATACATCAACGTTTTATCCGTAGCTATTTAGGATCTGTCACTTCCTTCACAACACACCCAAACTTAATAGTATAAATTAAACATTCATCAATAAATTCAATTTTCTAAATTATTTTTAGCCTCAAAGACTAATTAATGTTTTAATTTCTTAAATTATTCATTCGTTGATTAACAAATTCCACCAACCCTAAAGGATGTGGCATTACATCCATTCCGATAGGAGTCCAAAATCTTACTAATCGCTCCGACTGTTGCAAGACAGCGTAAAATTTTCACGAATGTCACTAATATCTTTTCATTCTAACTATTTCGCATACTGTGTTGAAATTCAGGAAACAATAAAAGGTTTTGAGTGTCCCTATAAAGACAATTTGGAAGAAACTTGCCGCTGGTCGAAAGAGTTCGTATCGTAATTTCTTCCAGAACAGACCATCAAAATTTTGATGTACAGAAATCTTTCTTGAAGCTTACAAGTACAGGTAAAAAGTGAAACTAGATGTTAATTTTGAGACGGATCAGGAATTAACCTGATACGAAGATTGTGAGAACAAAAACGGGACCACGGAGGTGACTGAGCTCTTTGACAGGTATCCAGCGCAGACGTGTAAAGCAGACTGAACTCCAGTGCGCAGGAGAGAAGTCCCGTGGGCGAAAGCGCTGCAGGCGTCTGAGTGTGATGCCACGTTCCGGACGGTGATCCTTCGTTGCGGATTGCGGTCACGACCCGTTCCCCCGTTCCCGTAAGGACGTGCCGCTGCCGCCTTAATATGCGGCCGTCGTCGGCACAAAGTGCCGACATAGGCGAATGTTTCAGAGCGCGGACCTTACCAGCCGGCCGCATGTGCCAGACAGCAAAATCCTGGCGAAGGTGAACTAAATGTGCAGGATTCTCGGCCTTTCAGTCACGCAGCGCACCTTGTAATCTTCCAGTCGTGCGCAGGATATTCAGCGACTCGCAAAGGGAACAGAAATGAAGAAATGGGGCAAAGTCTAAAGAATGGTGGTATACGACTTCCTTACAGACACGAGCACAGTACATCGGGAATCAACAAATTAAAAGTATTATAACAATGCTAAAATCTGACAAGAAGTTAGTCAGTCTCACGTTCCGTGGATCATTTCAACGATAAATCGTACTGAGGTGGAGCGAGTAATTTTCAAATCACATCGCAAATTAATTTGTAACATGGCTACATGTTGAACATTCATGAAGTATTTTGTTTCTTTTGTTTTATTGATATTATAAACAAATGCGAGTTAGTAATTCCTACCCATCACTACAATAATAGAAATTCTTTTACAGAATAGAAGCAGTTGCCAGCGAGAAACTTTTACAGTTCGTTTTCAAATTTTACTTTGCTGTCTTTCAAACAGTTTATGTTACTCGGTAAGTGATAGTTGTAATTACGTACACAACTGTTGCCTTTGAACTGCAATAAATTAATTACAACAAACTTCACGAGGGGATAAATATACTGTGAAGCAGTAGTCACAGGGCCCAACTCCTTACACACGTGTCTACAAGATGAACGTGGTTGAGCACTACTCATTCTTACAGCTCGTTTTTGAGCAATGAAGTCTTTCTTTCTTAAAGATGAGTTAACCCAGAACATTATTCCATACGACATTACAGAATGAATTTACTCAAAATACGTCAGCATACCATTTTGTCTCTCCCCAAGTTTTGCATTATGGCTGAACTAAGTTGTTTTAAACGTTCTAAAAGGTAACTTTCTGACACCTGTAACCATAAGTTCTACAATAAGCTCAGCCGAACTATCTTTCCCTCTCTCATTCAGTTGCAGGCCGTGCCTCGTATACCTCCTCCTGCCAACTGCAGCAAGAGGTATTGCGTTCACGTGTGATTTCATTTCAGTCATTGGCAGCAGCTTGGCACGTAATGATGGACTGTAACGATTACAGGAATATTTTTTTCTGCCATCTGAACGAGGTTCTCATATGAAATACCACTGAAGAGGTCACGGCACCAATCGAAATGATGAAGATTACGAAGCAGGGAGATGGCCACGCAGAACTGACAGTTAGTGGTAAGACCTACATTGAGTTCAACATTCCGGACAATACTTCAGATCGACGTATGATATTCCGAATATTATGGGCCCCCTAACGATCAGAAACACATTCGAGGTTCTAACTCCTCTAGCAGATTAGCACGAAGTATTTTTCTTTTCGAGTTGCTAGAGAAACAAGAGGAGTGGTCTGGCGTAAAGACAAGTTCTAGCCTCGACTTTTTCAATATTTTCACGAATTACTTAACATTCTTAACAGTGTCAGGTGTTTTACTTATACAGACGATGTTGTTGTGGCTGCGTGAAGGGTGGGGGAGGAAGGATTTTAAAAACTAAAAAAAAAGTCATGCTTGTACAATTGTCCCTTAAATCATCAAAGTCACAGAATGAATACAACGAAGTGATCTGCAGCCATCAGCATCTTGTACAAGGTATACTTGTGAAGAATAACTATGCATCAGAAGACTAAAGACTAAAAAATTCGTTAACTGAACGGCATTTCACGAATATAAAACTAATGTGCTTATAGCGCCAGATAATATTTCGCAGCTCCAGGTCGTGATTTCGTCTCGAATAACCATATAAGGTAACAAGCATAGTCATTTGCAGATGAAATCTTATACTAGAACTAGAATCCTGTGACCAGGCCTTTTTGCCTGGGTTGTTATCTCGCAACCTTGAGAAAATGTGAAAGTGAAATATATTAAAGTATTCGTAGCGGCCGCATAGCTCGTGGAATGTGAAAGAAAGTTTAGTGTCCTAACCGGTGGCTCGTCTCAAAGATGAGCTGAAAGAAAATTACTAATTATTTTCTATTATGGCGCCTAACAATGGTCAATGTTCCGTTAAGACGGCGCCTACTCAGGATAAGCAAGGTTTAGGTTTACAAATAATTATGTACTGTACACAATTTTGATGTCATGAACAACTATATTTTAGTTTCGTTTCAACTTACATGGACTGTTACAGCAAGATGAAACTCAGACAATTGTTCTTTCCTCCTCGAGTCCAAGAACAGAAGAAGACAAGAGAACAGAAAGTTCAGACACCGAGTCTCGAATGTCCACGGAATATATTGCAACACAATGAATTTGTTTATTCTTTGGCATACATCGCCAGCTATTCATACAATAATTACCACTACATGGCATTTACAAACTTCAAATTCATGAGCACCCGAGGAGATATAATACATTACACAAGAGTTGAAGCCTGCAGATCATGGAAGGAGACACCGATTTTCTCAGTGTGTCTTGGCTCGACAAGCCGAGAACGAGAACAACATCAAAAGAATAATTTTTTCGGAAGAGGCGCGCTTCCACCTCAGTGGGTGCGTCAATAAGCAGAACTGCAGAATTTGGGATAACGAAAGTGACTGTGGGAGATGACGCACGACTGTGTGGTGTGTGTTCTGGGCAGGAGGTGTGATCGGCCCGTACTTTTTTGAAAATGATGAGGGAGCTGCAGTCACTGTGAATGGCGACCGTTACCGAAACATGCTTTCGATTGGTTTTTCCCTCTTATTGATGAAAATGGCGATTTTTGGTTTCAACAAGATGTTGCAACAGGTTACACATCCCGTGAAACGATTGCTCTGCTGAATGAAAAGTTTCCTGAAAAATTACTTCTTTGCATGGCAAACAGGAATAGCCCGCCAGATCATGCGACCTTCCGCCTTGTGACCTTTTTTTTGTGGGGACTTGTGTAATCAAAAGTGTACGTGAACAAACCACAAACAATACACCAATAGAAGGATAAAATTGAAAGAGTTATTAACGGTATCCCACCATATGCTTGTGAACGCATCATCGAGAACTTAAATGAAAATATTGCTCGTTGCCGCGCGGCCTTCTCTGGTCATATGGAAGATACAATTTTTCATATATAAATGGGAGAAGTGTTTGTAAATGCGTTAACGTGTATGTAAAAAAAATTACATTTTCAATAAATCTTTGTATGTTCTAAAGCACTTAAATGTTCGTCCCTGCTTCCCGGTCACCCTATATTTGGGACGGTAACGGGCCGAGTGCTTATCCAGGGAAAGCAATACTTGAACTTAAAACATACGTCATGGGTAATATTACGCCACTCACAAAATTAAACGATGTATAAAAAAAGCCTTTAGCGATCACAGACTAGAGTTGCGCAATAGTCAACACACACGACTCTCGTCATCGGGATGAGCAGGACTCTAACGAGCTGTCCGGCTATTCGCATTTACGTTTCAGATGGTTTCTACAAACCTATTAAGGCGAATAACATTGTTCATTTGAAAGTAACATGGTCGTCTCCATGCCCGCCCCTCTGCTACCGCGACTTTTCCTTTGTCGTGTACATTATACAGCAACCTCCCTTCTTCTAGATAAGTCACAGTTCAATGGCGAGTGTTGAACTAAACAATGCATACTGAATTTTCTCTTTACTAGAGGTACGCCTGTTGATAACTGTAATGTTTACCGTGAAATGGGCAACTGACAGCACAAAAACTGACTGCCCCTCAGAATTCTAAACTCGGTTATTTGCACGACCTGGGAACTCTGTAGGACGCAGCAGTGTCTGGAGGAAGACAGTAATTAATCATCAACAATATATTACCTAACAAAGTCTAAAACACTCTCACAATGCTCAGGTAGGTTACCGATTCCGCGCCTATAGAAAGCTACTCGTTCGGAGTTAGATGCCATCAAGCCAAATTTGAAGTGCATTTTCGTCCGGAAAAGAACTTTCTTGAAAGTTTTTCGCTTTTCTTGAAAGTTTTTCGATAAGGAGCGAGAAAGGATTAATATCTCAGGGCACTAGATTAAAAGAATAAGTTTTTAAAGAATGTTTGTTTGTGAAATCAATAGAGTGCACTGCCATTTATTAGCAACACTTGACGCAGTTTCGTTGGCTAATTCTGTTATACTGAAACCGAAAGGTGTCTCAGTTTTAGGTTACAAATGCCAGCTGCGATGGACACGCCCCTGGTGAGAAGATCGTAGTGCACAACACGTTTTTGCACCACTCGATACAAACATTATCTGCTCACATTGCCGTTACTCGTGGAGATGTCTTTTGTTAGGGCCCAGCCATTCATTTCTAATTGAGAAGTTAACATAAACGCATCAGAATTCATCATCAGCACCAATATTTCACTGGAATGCTCAATGAGCGAACTGATGTTCAAACGAAAATGCACTGGAGTCACCCCTTTGATCTTTGTTGCTTTGAATTAGAGTACGCAGTACTCTTAAACTCGACTTCTTAACCTTGCTTATTGAATGCAAATGTCGCACGAAGTTTAAATATCGCAACTCATCACACACGTCAGTTATCCAGACTACCAGAGTGTCGAAAATCATTCGTGCGAGAACTATCTTTCCTGGAACAAAAAAATCTTTTGCGGGCGTGATTTATCTGATAGCACTCGCCAGACGCACGACACAAATGTTTCAGGCCGCCTCTCCGGCCTTCACCTCCCCATTAAACCGAAAGCGAACGATACGTCGTAAACGTCAGATCTTTTCCACTCGCAAATCTATTTTTTTAACCTTTAAACAACGTCCATGACATTCAAGACTGCAAAATCCAATTCGTAACTGCAAGACAAATATTGGGATTTCAAACAACAAAATGACAATTGATAAATACACTCACAGAATGTTGTGTAACTGCACGGTGTTCACTCGGTTTATCGAAGTTGTTTCGCGCGGAAATCAAAGTACAATACAAAGCAACTTAACGCGGGAGTGGAGAGGTGCGCAAGATGCGCCGTTCCGCGTTCACCTGGTCGGACGGCGGCCAGCGTCATGCGGCCGGCGACCCGTGGCAGGTTACCGCTGGCTGCAGTACGGCGAAGAAACTCCTCGTCCTGACAAAGCCACGACTTCTTTCGTTCAAGGTTTTGGTGTTACTGCTTGGTCAGAAAGCGAAACAAATTATCTTTAAGGTTCCGTCGGACTGACAACTTTACCAGACGGCCGAAATATGGTCAAAAATAAAGGAATGAGTGGACTCGGACTGGCGACTCTGCGTCTACATTGTGTGATGTTTACCACTAAACCAGGAGCAGACATACCACTGTAACCGCTCGAGACGCACGCAACACTTCATCCAGCATCCAGACACTTCCGCGTGCTACAATGTAGTCAGATCGTGCAGGTAGCCGGGCTAAGAATTCTGATGGGCGGCCAGTCTTTTTTGCTATCACCTCATAACACGCAAGGAAACCCCTCCGCCCCACCCCCCCCCAAAAAAAAAAGAGGAATCGGAGGCGATTTTTCGGTTTGGGCATCAGTGTACGAATCAAGTACTGACATTTTACTTGGATCCGTGACAATGGAAAGGGGCTATGTGATGCGTTATCACTGACAATGATCTCATAATCGTGTCACGATGAGTCCGAATACCCGAACAAACAATGCACATCATCCCCGGTTCCTCAAATCACAAAAATCAAATGTCGAGAGGGTTACTACGACGTGGTGAACTGGCGATCCCCATAAACAAGCGAAGAGGTCTATTACTGTTCTATTACATTAATGGCGAAAAATCACTGACAATAACAGCTACCGTAAAATACCAAGGAGTAACAATCCGGGACGACTAAAAGTCGAAAGATCAAACAAATCTAGATGCCAGACTAGAATCTCTAAAATAAGTTAATTAATGTATGGAAGAAATAATTTTATAAAAGATTTGTTCGAATCATCCTTGAGTAGCAACTGTTTACCATACCGGCAGCCTTACCAAGCAGCCTTAATACAAGATATAGGCAAGATCGAAAGAAGAGCACTGCGCTTCGTCGCGGGATCGTTTAGTCGGCGCTAGAACGTTACAGAAACGCTCAACAAACTCCAGTGGCAGACGTTACAGGTTGGGCATAGTGCGTCACGGTAAGGTTTACTGTCGAAATTCCGGGATAGTACGTCCAGGGAAGAGTAGCATAACATATTACTTCCTCCCACATATGTCTCGTGAAATGACGACAGCGAGAAAACCTGAGAAACTAGAGATCATAAAGAGGTTTAGCAACAACGATTCTTCCCACGCACCAATTTCGAATGAAACAGAGAAGTAGGGAATGGACAGAGGTACTAGAAGTACCCACCTCACACACCACACAGTAGAGTACCTTGCTATGTCTAGTCGTAGATACAGACCTACACTGCCTGACAAAGTAAGTGATGCTCCCAGAAGGCAAGTTCGCTAGTTTACGTAACTTCGTACACTTGCGCACCCTGATTAGAGATGCAGTTCTCTATGATAGGTGGACTGGTCTCCAGAGCGTTGATCGTGTTTAGGGTTGTTACCAGGCGTGGTAGAGTCTATAAGGGGCGTGAACGGTATCAGGTATTACCCCATCACGGAGGTGCCGCGTGCTTGCATGAGACAGCGCTATCAGCACCTGGCACAGTCTGATAGGTGCCTCAGTGTGGGTCACCATCGTGCAATATCCCGATTTGTGTCCGGCATATTCGTCATCAAGGATCCGGTCGACCACCACACCACAGCGAGGATCGCCATACTGTGTACGAAGCCCCTTCCCATCTGTGCCTACGATCCGAGAACAGGGAATGGATTCCCAGCAACATTCTGTGTCATCCCCCGCCATCGGTCAGAGACTAGCAATAGCCCGACTAGGGAATTACCCCCCCATGCGTGGGCTGCCGTTAACACCACGACACAACAGTGCATCACCGACATCCTGTCCTCTCGTGTGTTACCTCTCATGCGACAGTGATACGGTACCATTTTTCAGTTGGACGAGCCCTTGACTGAGACACTCCCGTGGCCAGCAAGATCCCCAGACCTGCCCCTGATACAATATGTCTGAGGCTAGCTCGTGTGTCAACTCCGTCCCAGTGCCAGTATTCCGGATATCAGTGACCATACACAACAGCTCTGGAGCAGCTTCCCACACAACGGCTTTATGACACTCGTACGAATCGAACCAGTGCATGCATTCAGGCAAGGGGGGAGCAGCGTTACATTGATAAGTAGGTCATACAATTTTGAAACATCAGTCCCTGAAATTTCATTTGGTTTCCTCCCCCCCCCCCCCCCCCCCCCAGCCATCCTCCACCCATTCTGAGTGCTTCACTTTTTTTGTTACGCAGTATATTCGTGAAACTGTTGCTAGTGCATGCGGAACAGGAAATTATTTGGACATCCCCAAGTTACGTGCCGTGGGGAACATATCGAAAGCGGCTAAATATGAGATGACGTCAGCACTATTCCAACAAGCACTGAAGTGAATCACTTGACGAGGGTAGTGTACCAAATCACAGTACCAACCAGATGTGTGTCCATACGCAGTGCGGAATGAATTATCTTTGAGTTAATTGCTCTCTGCTTGCCTCTACGCACTATCCTGTCTTTTTGGGAGTCCATGTGAGTTTGTGTAATGGTTAATACACTGAAATCATATTGAAGATGTAGAGGATCCGACCATCCGGATATAGCTTTTCAGTTTTACTTAAATCCTTGAACATGATCATTGTCGATTCCTTGCCCTGTTCTTTCACAACTGAGCTACTGTTCTCTCTAACGATCTCAAAGACTATTAGAAGGAAGTTCTTTTCTCTCTGAATATATTCAGACTGCGAAACCAAGAAATAAGTAAAACTGTCAAAATCAGCATGATGTTCGAACCCCGTAGGACGAGAAACATCTCTTTTATCAACCATTTCGCCTCGTGCACCTAAAATTAGAATCTCTTGTTCCATTTCTGCATCAGGAAGAACGCGTAAGAGTGTCAGAATAGAAACGAGAAATAAAAATATACTATTTTTTATTGCAACTAAATTACTTGCCTGTGATGAATACATTAGGGTAACTCTGAGATCATCTTACATATGTAACAAACAATGTCATAATCTAAAACATAATGTGAATCACCACAACAATATAAGGTAAAGAGTTCACGACAAAAGTATGAGAAGGGCATTGAAGCCTATTTTGGCTTGCTCCGCTCTAAGTCGACACATTACAACCTGCTTTTAGACGAGTCCATATCAGTTCATTTAATGGAATATAGCCAAGATTCCAGAGATCCCCTTGCCTGTTTGTTTAGTATACGTGTCGGAGCTTGAGCAAACAGGTACCACGGAAACGGCAAGGCTCCTCGGATGTCAACGTTCTGCCGGCAGTAGCATTAGTCAGGAAGGGAGGCGACAGGCCACCTGGCATTCGTCTATCACTGAAGGACGGGACGTCGGGTGTTTCTCGTTCAGAAACGCAGAAAAGAGTGCACGCTGTAGTTTAAACAGACTGAGTATTACAATGCTGGGCACTGAGTTTCCAAACTCGCAACTGCTAATTTCGATTGTTAGTATAAGATCCGGACATATGCCTTCGTCGATCAGCTTCTACACAAAAACCCTCGGGACAAGGGAACCGAATTGCCTGAAAGCTCAGTCCATCCCCAAACCTGGCATCAAGACGTGGTATTTACACGTGGGCCGCGCGAAGGTGACCTTGCTGTCTTTCGGAAGACACTGCAGAACATGAGGTCGACCAATCGCTTAGATGTTGTCGAGAGAATGCCGAAGCTCCCCGCCTCTTACGCAAATGGACTATTCCATGCATGGGCATCTGACATCATCCAACTTCGGCAATGTACCAAGAATGCTTCGATAAACTAAATAGTTTCGTGTGTCAGTGATCGATCGACACACTATTAGACTTATAGCGATAAATGTTCCAGCAGGTCATCATATACAGATCATTCATGCCATGTATTTCGACAAAAGTACGTGGAATGCAGAAGAAAACACTGGAGAACAGCTGTAAACATCAAATTAACAAAGGGAGGAAATTTACTTTTCGCTCGGAGAAATCTAATTCATAATGGAGAAATATAAACGCTATACTACCCCAAAAAGAAAAATTTCAGAATCACAATGACTATCTACATAAGTATAACATCTAACAACGAAGTAAACTACAGTAAGAACGCCTGATTTGCTTTGTATAAGAGCAGATTGTCCTCCAATTGTATTTTCGGGAATGGCCACTCAGTTCTGCTTGATGAGACTGAGGTAAATGGCCTTTGTAATTACGACAGCTGATGTCAACAGAGGGGCGAACGTTCTACGACACGACTATTATTATGGAAATAAAAATATGCGTACGAACGGTAGCAATAAATAACGTTCACATCAAAAAATTGCTATCATCTGGCAGTGACGCCCTTTCATGAAGTGACTTTATGGGGCTAATTAACATGCACGAGCGTGTTCCGAAGTTCACCAGTCCAGAAACGCAGCCAGAGAGGACCGCACATTAGTAGAAGCCAAATATATGTCGCAATAAATTTCGGACTTGACTGAATTCCGTTGGCTGCAGTGAACCACCGACGCGCGTCGATAGATTTCCGATCGACTGCGTAACGAATGCCTGTTTACTATACCTCATTCGGCAAATTAATCTGTTCCCCTATAAAACGGCCGTAAAAGCTAGGGAGAGCGACCACAGCGGTCCAGCGGGGAACATCGATTAGGCTACTCTGGTCGAGCGGACACAATAGCCTGCAGCCGGGGTGCGGTACGGCTCCAGAGTACGCTGTCGAAAGGGAAATTATTCCTCTTAGTGAGGTCCATCCTTCCACAAGCGTGCTATCTTCTGCTATCGTGAAATGCTCACAGTTGATGCGATAAGGTTTCCGAGCACTATGCCCCTGTGCGATCTTTATAAATTCCTTTAGCTCTCTGCATATCGTCCACTACTTTACACTACTTACATTAATATATACAGATATTTGATTATCATAACAGTTTACAAGTAAGTTGCAGGAAATACAAAATTAAAAAGTTGGATGCTGGGATGAAGAAATACATTTTTTCATCATGATAGTTTATATAATTATATACTGATTTCTTAAGTGCACTGGTGTGACTATTAGGGGTGTAATTTGTGTCTAATTTCAGTGAACAACCCACGGAAATCATTTAGATAATATTTATTGGCAAGCTCCAACTGTTAGTTTAGAACATATTGGAGTCAACTGAAGCTGTGAATGCAGTATATATTTCTAGTTCCTCTACGAAGTCCACTTCAGTGGTATTTAATATCTATAAGTTGTCATTAATGTTAGAAACAGAATGTCCATGCTGATTCATGTGTGTGGTTATTGCAAATTTATTTAAATTTTTTAGTCTAAAGGCATCCATGTGTTTCGATATCTTATACACAAACTTCTACCGGTCTGTCCTTTGGTAAAGCTTGGCAGTTTGATGTGAGATTGTGTTTAGGAAGGGAATGCATGCATACTGGTCCTTTTCTGTTGCTGGTTGTGAATTTACTGCAGGTGATTTTATACGAAGGTTGGAAATTTAATAGTGGCAACTATTTATTTACAGCTCGTACAAAATAGATACGTCTTTCAAAGTTTTACTGAGCTTCAAAGTAGTCACCAGCAATGTGTAAAAACCGTTGCCAGCGATGTGAAAGTCGTAGGCTACTCTTAGCAGTGTCTGTTGTCCGACGAATTTGTAGCAGTTCTGAAGCGAATGCTGAGAAGTGTTTCCTTCAGTTTAGAAATCGAGTTGAACTTACGAGGGCTTAAGTCGGGGGAGTGCATTAGGTGGTATAGCACTTAGCAGCCCCATCAGTCAAACATATCAGTAACAGCTTGCTCTGTACGTGCTTGAGTATTGTCCTGCAAAATGATGGTCAGGTCCTCCAGAAAATGTCATCATTTCTGCCTCTATGCTGTTCATTTTTGGAACAAAACCTACGACCAGCTTAGAGACAGAAGTGATGACAATTTCTGCAGGACCTGACCATCATTTTGCAGGACAATTATCAAGCACGTACAGTGCAAGCTGTAACTGATTTGTTTGACTGATGGGGCTGTTAAGTGCTACACCACCTACTGCACACCCCTGACTTAAGCTCTCAGTTTTTAAACTGAAGGGAACATTTCACGGCATTCGCTTCAGAACTGCTACAAATTCGTCGGGCCGCTCAAACTTCCAACACAACTGGCACTGCTAAGAGTATCCTAAGACTCCCACATCGCTGGCAACAGGTTTTACACAATGTTGGTGACTACTTTGAAGATCAGTAAAACTTTGAAACACTTATAGATTTTGTACGAGCTGTAAATACATAGTTGCTACTATTAAAGTTCCAATCCTCGTATTTTTAGTTTTATTGTACAGGCGGTCAATTGTTTGTGGCTTATAACCATTATTTTAGCTACAGTTTTGATAATATTGATGTCCTTCTCCTTGGAGGACGAACTGAGGGAAATTTTATTTATACAGTTTAACATGGATCTGAAATAAGGCATTGTGTGCCTTGTAGGGCGGTAAGAAGAATTATTTTCAATTACATCTGTGGTGGTTGGTTTTCTATGAGTTTCAGAGGTATTCTTTTGATTCAACTTTTCTATTCCAATATCAAGAAAACTGATCCTCTTCTGTCTGATGCTTGACAGTGGATATATTAAATATGTTCTTCATCAATTTTACTTTGCCATATTTACATCCCTGTGGTAAACGAAAGACTAAATAAAATTCCCTGATATAAAAAGTGTACCAACGCATTGGAAAAATACTAATAATTGCATGAGATTAACGTTAGCATGTATCCTGCTCTGTACTGCTTCAAATAATTATGGAAAGAATGGGTTTATTTATGATATATGCAAACATTTATTACGCCATTGCGGTCTACTATACTATCCGTCGAGTCATACATAGTCGTGACAGAATACTTTCTAATGATTTTCCTGTAGCGCTGAACAGGTTACACTTTAAAGTAAACCAACTGCCGTTCTGTAACTGTGGATTAATTGGAGCGAAATTGACAATGCAATGGGCACTAGTCTCCTCTAGTACGGATACTTCTTATAAAGAAAACATGGCGACTGTCTATTTTGCGAGCTACAGGTAATGGTATTAGAAGAAATACTTTCGGTGGATTTTGTGGGTGGGAAACCTACCAGAAACTACAGTAAGAACAGAAGCAATATAAAAACGTAAAAAAAGGCTCATATACGCGGTAAAACATCAAAATTACTGTTAACGCCCCATCCAATATTGTGAGAAAGCCATCAGTGAGATTACAGATCACGTACTTCGACTGTTATTCTACAATGTTGACCAGAATGATATAGTTCGAAAGATACAATATGGTTCTATATTTGCTTGCTAGATTCAGAGTCTTTCAAGTGCATAATTTGTGGAACTGCTGATCTTGAAGATTGCTCCGACGATGGAAACTTCGAGAGTGTATTGTGCGACTTTGTATTTAGAAGAAATCTGGCGTCGTTCTTGAAGATATGTATGAGGATAGCTATTGAGTGATGTACAAAGACGTGTTAGTCTTAATTTTTTTTCTGCCAAAAATTACATCGATTCCCCCGCTGGTGCTCTAACTATCTGGAGCCTGTAATAATCCGACCCTCTACATGCATGTTGCTAGTGTTTTATGCCCCTTTGAAGTAACAACAGTATAGATTCACAATGCAAATTAATGCATCAGGTATGGGGAGCATACAAAGTTAATAACACTGCATACATTTCAACCCTTTTTTCCCGAGGGGGTGGCGATTACAAAGAAAAAACAGGAAGTACACGATTGAAATGCATTTTGTATTAATATTTTCATGTTCCCGCAATACGTAATGCACTAATACGCACTACAAGGTATTACAGTTCCACAGTTATTTCCAAAAGTACAAAGTTTGAGGCTGGAGCACAGAGTTCCTGATTTACGCATGCAGTCGCGTGTCTGCATTTCAGCAGTACCAGTCGTCTAGTGACTACAATTTATGCTGACGTTATATCGGAGGAGGTACAGAAATGAACAGAAAACCAGCTGACAAGAAGAACTTAGACTGTGATAAGTTCATCTGGTTTACCACTTCGTATAGTTCCAGCTGGTTGTGTACCATACCGTGTTACTTAATTTGATCGACTGCGATCTGTCGAAACTTTGGACTGCCTTACTTACAATGGGTTATAATCCGCTGGAATCCACACAACCTTCTATCCATCAGTCTTCGTTTTCCACAGTTAACCTTACATGCTCTTCTTAGGCATTCGAAATATATGTCGCGTCTTCCTGGCCCGATTTTTCAACAGTTCTGTCTCAATACCTAATCTTTAGGACACGGGAATTACTATAATGACCACTGTACTTTATGTGAAGGACAGACACGAAACATTTCAGTGGAAGTACGGACGTTTCTTGACAATCTCGTTATTGACACCAAGTTCATGAGGTGCACATAGGATTGGGGAGGGCGACGTGCTTAGTCTGTGACTGTAGTCCCAGGGAGAGCAAGAATCGTCGACTAAGCTTACCAAGCGCGGCGGCTGGTGATCCGAAGCGGCTATCGACTTTAAAATGAATCTGGTTTCTCGATGTAACAGTGTTTCCCAAGTACTCAGATTTATCGACTGATTTAAGTTTATTATTTATTTATTTACTGTGGACGAGTTCACAAATCATTACTTCAATTTCTGTCACAGTGATTTTGCATGATTACCATTACTTGCGTAGAACAATTCTTTTTGCGGGTGCGCAGCTAACGAAGAATTGGTTTTGGAAATGAAAATGCCATAGCTGCATGTAGTTTTTATGTTGTTGATTTATATTTCATTATTTTGCGACTAGTTTTGAGGTCGCAGCCCATTCCCAAGCTACACAGCTAAGCTATCGAGTTGGAATTTGACATTATCCAATACCATGTTCCAGGTCGACAGCACTACTATAATTATACAAGAGTGAGTAGAGTCTGGGAATGTGCTCAAGCCCCGAAACTAGACGCAAAAAATAAAAAAGGAATAAAATAAAATATGAACTTCGTATAGCTACGGCACTGCCATTTCCGAAAACATCTTCACTGAGTCTGTGTCCAAAACGACTATTTGGAACCAGTTTACGCGCTTCTGGAGTCCATATAGTACTGTCGCATCATTGTCAAATATTTGATTTGGGCGGTTTTTTTATTATATAGCTGCGTTTACCCGCAGCTTCCGAGTCTATGCAAACTGGAGGGATTGTCAGCTCTGTGTCTAAGGTGAATTCTGTTATAATGCACCAGAGAACCGACGAAAATACGCAAGAGCAATACGATTCTCAGCTACACAGTGGACAGCACGTTGCAAGGCAAGGGTGGAAAATGTGATGTTGAATGTTACCCAGCAACTGAGTTTGATTTAACAACTGTGGACTTAAGAATAGACTGTCTTTATTTAGGTATTGTTTTTGTTACCAGTAAAATTAGTTGTTTAGTTTCGTAAGGCTTACTCTTTCATTCCAATGTTCCCTTTGTATCCAAGCCCACGTTTGTTCGCTGATATGCAGGTGGTACAGAGCTACTTTTGGGCAGTTTATATCAACAACCCTAGCAAAAACATCCGTAGCTGTCTTAAGCTTGCCTGAAATCCATCGCAATCGTTAGGTGTTGTTTCTCTCCAGAGTGGTTTTAGGTGCAACAATCACATACGTATACGTAGTATAGGGACATGCTCGAAAGATTTGTCGTAAAAATCCTAAGTAAGTATCATTCGTCCACGGAGGAGGCCACGTACTCAGTCCCGTTCCTTTGTTTGTCATCAATTTGGCTTAACAGATGAAACAGATATGATTTTAAAAAAGAACTACTCGATTCGTCACGACCTGTCCAGTCAGTGAGAGCGTCAAAGAAATTCTCAGGCCGTAGTGCCCCCACCCAGTCCACTTATCCGGTACCCATGGCCTCCAGCGCTCAACGGAATTTGACTACGCAGCTGCAGACACGAGCACCGTTGCCCAAACAGCACCACGTGGAGGTGGGGCCGCATGGAGGTCCTTTGGCCTATTTTATTTAAGAAATAGCTCTGATTACTTCTTGAAATTATAATACCTGAAGTTAGAAACTGGAGTATTATAAAATATTAATTTTTAAAAAGAGATAGAAAGAAGATAGGAAAGATCAGTGCTGGAGATCGTCTCCCTTCAGCGGCGCTGCTGAGGGAGGTGGCCTCGGGAAGTGTCCTTGAATCCGACTTCCCTAGGCAGCACGTCCCACCGTTAGTGTATTACGCGAAGTAGTTCACGTCTAGAATTTCACAAGTCGATTCATCTCTCAAGTAATTGTTCTATTATTTACGTTCGGTTAGAGTTTTTATACTGTGTGTTGATTAGCTAGATTACTTGTGTTACAGTTTTTCTGTGTTAATGTAGTCAATTACGTGTTTTACGTGGCGCATGGTCAATCTACAATGTGAGACGCCATACGAAAGGGTACAGTATCCCCATACTGTTCGCGAATGGAGGACACACGATGTAAATGATTGCAGTAATGTACGGTCGAACATATATTTTACAGTAACTTACAGAGTACATATTTACCAAGCCAAGGAAACAGTTGTCCGATTGCAGAAACTAATAAGCTTCATCTACAAGCTAAGTAAGATTTTGACAGAGCAATTTTTAATAACGGGAGGGTGACGGTATCATCGACAGTTCCTATGCGCCCTCCTCATGGTAGATTCCTGTATAACGCCAAAATCAGATGGCGGCAGCTTTCTGAAGAAATTTAGGTGCGTCGCAGTAGTAAAAGCATTCTTAGTATGCATCAATCGCTTTCAGGCCCGAAGCCGGGGAAGGAGAGCAGGAGATTCTCGAAAGAGAGAAAAGAGTGGAACGAGCTCGTTAGAGGGCGGGGCACGCTAATTTTTGCCGCAGCGGATGAAAAGGAGTTCCGACAGGACAGCGAAAAAATTGAAGCGGCGCGGCCGGGACGCGGGGGCGAAGGATGCGGCGTGGCGTGGCGTGGAGCGGGGTGGGCGTGGCGCAACCGCTTCGCTCAATTTGCGGACCGCCTCAAAGGGAGCGGCCGGCCTGCCCAGCGGATTAGAGGCCGTAAAAGGGCTCGGGAAGCCCTAGCCTGGGCTGCGCTGGGCAGGGCAGGGCAGCGCCGTCCGGGAATACGGAGCCACGCGTCGTCGCAGCAGGCTCGCATTTAAAAGTCGCAAAGGAGCAGCTCTGAACCGATTACGCGCACTTTTTGTCACATACAGCCAATCACACACCAGATGAGAATTCAGAAACGTTGCGAGACAATGCTGAATGGAGGCAGTGAGCACGCTAACGCGCTACTGCCTAGAAACCAACGGAGTCCTTAACTTTTTATTTTCTCTAATAGCTACAGATTGATTCACTATATATTTCGTAGCCTCATACACATTTTGGTCACATTGTGGAGCACGTTGACACTGGCGTTGGTAATCTCTCTTGTTACGTTAATCTTTAGTTTCGGCAGTGTGTACGATCTGTTTTTATAGTTCGTTCCTCCTGGATACGTTCAAACGTGAGAACTTGCGAGCCACAATCCTTTACAGTAGGCCTGGCCAAGATTTGCGCTCCCGGGGCGCAGGCGGGTTTACTTGGTGCTCTGGCTTCCCCCGCCACTGTGCCGTTCCAGCAGGCGTGTGAGTCGGACAGCTATATGCTGAAGACTGCACACGGGGGAAACTTAGGAAGACGTGCTTGCAACGCAGTGCAACTACTTCAAAGAGGCGAAATTGCAGCATACGTTTATAAGCAGAAGTTTATCACGCGTTTTTTTTTCTTTCTTTCGAAATTTGTGTAAGGTCTTATAGGAACAAACTGCTGAAGTCATCAGTCCCTAAGCTTACGCACTACTTCATCTAACTTAAACTAACTTACGCTAAGGACAACACACACACCACTGGCCGAGGGTTGATTCGAACCTCTGACGGGGGTAGCCACCCGGACCGTGACAAGACGCCTCAGACCCGGCGGCTACGCGTTTATTATCAACTGTTTATCCTTCTATCAAAGCAATAACTTTTATTACTGGATTAAATACGTTCAATAGATAATTCTAACATGGTCTTCTTAGTATCTCGTGAACGGAACGGATCCTGGACGCTTCGCGCCTGGGCGCGGACCGCATTCGGAACACCTGGAGGGGGTGGGGGTGAGGGGGGGGGGGTGGAGGAGGAGATGAAATCCCGGCGCCAGTGCGTCGGCGGTCAGTTCCTCAGCGCACCTGATGATGGCAACGTGGTCACTTGCATAAATCTTGTGCCCGTTGGACACCCGGCTGTTCACCCTTGAACTCTTTCGTCATGAAATGCGCCGGCAGAAACTGAAGAATCACAATTAACATTAAGTTACAATGTTTATAAACTATACACTTTTCGAAAGAATATGTGTTACATCTGAAGGTATGGTCTTTGATACAAACACATGGAGTTACGCAGATTAAAATTTGTTATACCTGAACGCTACTGGGACTTTCTCAACTTAATAACAGCAAAAGTATGCTGGCACATATATGTTGAACCAAACATTAAAATAACTTTGGCAGCTTGTCTGTGCAGGCGAGGGAGTTGCTCTCAGGGTAACATTTTATAAAATGTCTTTTAACTTCCTGTATTGGATAATCACGTAGTTGGAAATGTCGTGTGGCCAGGGCCTCCCGTCGGGTAGACCGTTCGCCTGGTGCAAGTCTTTCGATTTGACGCCACTTCGGCGACTTGCATGTCGTTGAGCTCGGAGCTTCACAGTATGTCTATCACTCAAGTTGTAAGTAATGAGGTCCATCAGCAGCCAAAAGCGGGAACAGTCTGACAAATAAATCGAAATCTATCTTCAGTCGTGCAATGTCTTCGAATCTCTTTGAGAACGTGTGGCCTTTATGTCACACTGCTTCCCGCTTTTATTTCTACATTACATTGTGGGCTGCAGTGTATAGAGCGAAGCTGCATCAGTAGCCGGTAGTCGGCAGCTGACCTCTCACCACGTGGTCACGTAGTGTAGGAACACGGAACGTTCGAGAGGCTTTCTATGCTCGAGCAGTGGGGGTAACAGTTCGGACGGGGCGCCAAACCTCATATCGCTATCGCTCACAATTTTCTTTTGTAGACTACTGGTAAATTTTAACTTCCAACCATACCGGAGGTCTTGCTTAACTTGGAATAACCATTTAATAATTTCGACAACTTTAATAATTTTTATGAGATAAGTTAGATGTTAAGGTGAACTTTTATTAGATGTTGAGATGGGCCAATCAGAAGCGAGCGGAGGAGGCAGACACAAAACGGTGGTTAAGCGTCTGTAGGAGTCTCGACTAGGACTGAAAAGGTGTAAAAAAATGTATTGTAAGTGTTAGGACGCTGAACGACACTGGAATGTTTCGTGCGATATTACCAGAAGATATTTAAACTAAATTTTAAAGCATACTGCGTGCATTGAGTGTGTGACTCATGGTGTTCAGGAATTATTTCAAGTTTCAGAACTTACTTTTACTGTCGCTGTGCGTCTGCATGGTATTCACAGAAAACTTTGAATAAATTTGGAGAGGCATTTGTGGCATGCTAAGACACTGTCGGTCCGGCCCAGTCATAATTTGGAATTTTATTTTGCCCCACTGTTCTTCCTTGCACCATCCAATACAGAAGCAATGAAATCGCGACCTGCTGAGAAGAAAAATCCAATGGGGACATCAAGTACCTATAAACGGCATCCACGAAACATCTATAGAAGACGACAAGTGAGCTAAAAAAATACCTCTAGATAATCAGTGAAGATGCAGGGCGCATATTCAGAACAATGTTAGGGACTTAAATTTGATAGCGTCCGTTTTATTTCCGTGTAAACAAAACGGTGAAATTCAGCGCCGGCTGATGTAATGTGTGAAAGCGGAAGACTGCTTACCGATTTTCGGCAGTATCTAATAGACACTGAGCATAAGCTTTGAAGACCACCGTTTAGGTGATAAAAAGGCTTAATAATATACCGTGCACATCACTTTCCATTGCTTATTTTCGATTCGCTATTCTTTCACCATATTACAAACTCATGATGAAATGTTTCAATTACTGGTCCACAAATGACTACCTTGAGTTGGAGGAAATGTTTCACGTCGTGAACTTGAAGCCGATTTTTCCATAGCATTTCTTGTTTTATAGTCTCAATCCTGATCCTCCCCCTTCCCCAATAAACTAAACTAAACCAAACTCCGCCCGAACAGGTCATTAAGGCCCAACGGTACCGACCGGCCACCGTGTCATCCTCAGACAATAGCCGTCACTGGATGCGAATATGGAGGGGCACGTGGTCAGCACACGGCTCTCCCGGCCGAATGTCATCTTAGGCGACCGGAACTAACTACTTCAGTTTAGCTACAAGATAAACTGCTTCTAACAGCAACACGCCACCGCCAAATATGTTTAGCCTATCCTTTCTGAACACTATTAGGTCCTTCGCAAAAACGTCGGCTCAATGTATCTTCGGTTCAGCCTACTTTCAGTGCCTATAACGTTTGGAGCTGTGCAACTTTCCCAACACAGCTACAATTTACAACTGTTATGCGGATGGTTCCTATATGTATGTTCTTCCTGTGTTCGACCACCATCCTTTGAGCCAGAAGCCGTTTTTGTGTTTCCTCGAGATACTCTAACCTAGAAAAACCGCCTGGTTCACGCCACACAGCCCCTGCTACCCGTGTAGCCGCCTTCTGCGTGTAACGGACTCCTGACTAATGAGCGGAGATACGAGAAAAATTAGTTTTACAACCGCTGACGTAGGCTGCCCTGCACGACAAGTACGTTGTATGAGGCATGGCCTGCACCTCAATAGGTTTGGGAGGCTGGCAAAGCTTATAGGTGACAGTGTAGCGGGTGGTGGTCGGATCACTCATGGAAAAATTCCTGTAGTAGTTGGTGATAGAGTTGCACCTTTTTTAGACTGAAGTCAGGTGATAGGTATATCTGCTTAAAGGAAGTCCCTCTCCTTCAGAGGACGTAATGTTTCCAAGTAGAGAACGAATTAGCATATTTCATCAAAATATAAGAGGTATTAGCAATAAAGTTAGTGAACTACATATAGATGTTTGAAATTATTGGTATAGCGGAGCACCACTTAAATAATTTGACACTTCAGAGGCTTCCTTTACCAGGATACAGATTAGCTGGCTGTTTTTCAAGGAGTTCCTTCCGTGGTGGGGGGAGTGGCTATGTACGTAAAAAACAGTATTCCATTTTAGTCAAATGGTTCAAATGGCTCTGAGCACTATGGGACTTAACTACTGTGGTCATCAGTCCCCTAGAACTTAGAACTACTTAAACCTAACTAACCTAAGGACATCACACACATCCATGCCCGAGGCAGGATTCGAACCGGCGACCGTAGCAGTCGCGCGGTTCCGGACTGCGCGCCTAGAACCGCTAGACCACCGCGGCCGGCCCATTTTAGTCCATAGACGTATCACGGCACTACACTGAACAGATATTTGCATGTTGTGCAGGGGCAGTCTGAATTTAGTGAAACTACACTACTAATTGTTGTTTTTTATAGGTCCCCTAACTCTCACTTCAGAGCATTTCTGCTCAAGCTAGGGAGGGTTCTTGATTCACTTTGTAGGAACTACCAGAAATTAGTTACATGTAGTAACTTCAATATAAATTTTGTATCTGATGGTGCAATCAAAGGATGTTGGTAGGTCTCCTAAACTAAGATGATTTGATGTAGATGGTGTTTTTTCCAACTAGGGTGCAGTAGCACAGCCATAAACTATTTTTATTCATTCTTCATTACTAGTTGGGTATCTGTTAGTAAAATGGTGAATGGCCTTTCAGACCATGATACACGAATTTTACACTAAAAGACTTTTGTACTCAAACCAAGGTCATATTTAATTACAAACTATGTAGGAAAGTTAATCCAACAGCAACAGAGAGTTTTTTAAACCTTGTCGAGGAACAAGAGTGGCACGATGATTACAGTGCCGATAACATAGATGTTAAATACAATGCTTTCCTTAACACATTTCTCACGCTCTTTGAGAGTTGTTCTCCATTAGAAACTTCTAAACTGTGTGCTAGCAGTAATAGGTGCCCCAGGTGGCTGATTAGTGGGATAAGGATATAATGTAGAACAAAGCGAGAATTATATCAAAATGTTAGAAGCAGTCACAATCAAGCTGCAGTAGCCCATTGCAAACAGTATTGTAAGGTGCTTAAAAATGTTATTAGAAAAGCAAAGATTATGTGGTATGCAAATAGAATAGCTAATACATAGGATAAAATTAAAACCATATGGTCAGTTGTGAAGGAAGTGTCCGGTCAGCAGCACAAGGTCGACGATATAGAGTCAGTTCGTTATAAAAATATTCCTGTTACTGATAAATCAGATATATGTACAGTATTTAACAATCATTTTCTGAGGTTTGCTGGTGAATTAAACAAAAATTTAGTTTCTACAGGAAATCATGTAACTTCCTTGGCAAGTGCCTTTCCGAGATTGATGTCTGAAATACTCTTCTGTGATACAGACAAGAGGGAGATTGAGTCAATAATTACATCACTGAAGACTAAGGACTCTCATGGTTATGATGGAATGTCTAGCGGAATATTAAAGTACTGAGCTGTGCATGTTAGTCCCGTATTTAGCCATAATTGTAATTTTTTCCTTTAGGAATGGTCAGTTTCCTGAGGGATTAAAGTACTCAGTAGTAAAGCCGCTTTATAAAGAGGGGGAAAGGGTCAATGTAGATAACTTTAGACCTATTTCTATGCTATCAGTGTTTGCCAAAGTTATTGAAAAGGCTGTGTATGTAAGGATAATTGATCACTTCACATCACACGATTTGCTATCAGATGTACAGTTTGGGTTTAGAAGTCGTTTAACAACTGAACATGCTATATTCTCTTTTCTCTGTGAGGTACTGGATGGGCTACACAAAAGGTTTCGAACGCTTGGCATATATTTGATTTAACTAAGGCATTTGATTGTGTTGATCACAACATATTGCTCCAGAAGTTGGACCATTACGGAATACGGGGAGTAGTTCACGATTGGTTCACCTCTTACTGTAGCAACAGGCAGCAAAAGGTCATTATTCACAATGTTGAGAATGGTTGTGATGTGGGGACTGAGTGGGATAGCGTCAAGTTGGGGGTGCCCCAGGGATCAGTGTTGGGGCCACTCCTGTTCCTTATTTATATAAATGATATGCCCTCTAGTATTATGGGTAACTCTAAAATATTTCTGTTTGCTGATGACACTAGCTTGGTAACAAAGCATGTTGTGTGCAACATCGGCTCGGTTTCAAACAGTGCAGTTCATGACCTAAGTTCATCGCTTGTAGAAAATAAACTAACACTAAATCACAATAAAACTCAGTTTTTACAGTTTATAACACACAGTTCAACAAAACCTGACGTTTTAATTTCACAGAATGGGCGTATGATTAGTGGAACTGAACAGTTCAAATTTCTAGGTGTTCATATAGATAATAAACTGCCGTGGAAAACCCACGTTCAGGATCTTGTCCAAAGACTTAATGCTGCCATTTTTACTAGTCGAAAGGTATGTGAAGTGAGTGGTTGCTCGACATGAAAATTAGTCTACTTTGCTTATTTTCATTCGCTTATGTCGTATGATACTACATTTTGGGGTAACTCTTCCCATTCTAAAAGAATATTTTTGGCTCAGAAACGGGCGGTTCGGGCAATAAGTGGTGTAAGTTCGCGAACTTCTTGTCGATCCCTGTTCACATGACTGACCTCCCAAAAATTGCTCTGAGCACTATGGGACTTAACTTCTGAGGTCATCAGTCCCCTAGAACTTAGAACTACTTAAACCTAACTAATCTAAGGACATCACACACATCCATGCCCGAGGCAGGATTCGAACCTGCGACGTGCAGCGCCTAGAGCCGCTCGGCCACTCCGGCCGGCACATTGACCGCTCAATATATATTATATTTTCTCTGTTGTCATTTCTTGTTAACAATATTATCTTACTCCCAAGAATAAGCAGCTTTCACTGAGTTAATAGTTGGCAGAAATCAACCTGCATTTGGATCGGAGTTCCTTAACTCTTGGGTAGAAAGGTGTGCAGTATACTGCTGCATCCATTTTCAGTAAGCTACCACTCGGATTCAAAAATCTTAGCAGTGACTCAGGCGCTTTCAAATCGAAACTGAAGACTTTCCTCATGGGTCACTCATCCTATTGTGTCGAGGAGTTCTTCGAAAAATTTAGCTGCTTCTTATTGTATTGTTCACTGCGTTTATTTAAACTTATAGCCTGACTTTTTTCGGGTTCATAAACATTTTGTTTTTATTTGTTATTACTTTTATGTGGTAATTTCATGTACTGACACGTTCCACGACCTTGGATATTTGCGTCCTACGGAAGTTGACGTGTAAATAAATAAATGAGAGTAGTATCGGCCTGCTTTGCGGACTGCTTTATCGACATAATTTTCAAGGGAACCTCGGTGCCAGGAAAAAAAAAGAAAAAAAATCGTTTTGAAGCCCCTGAAATAGGCTACTGTGGATGACATGCATGTTATGGGGATAGTACTGGCCTAGTTTATCGAGCTGCTTTGCACGAGATATACATGCGGATGGGCATGGCTTGGGGAGATGAATAGAGGAGGGGATCGATAGGGAGACGGATGGCAGGAGGGGATGGCTAGGGAGACGGGGAGGATGATACGGACAGAGGGAAGTGGGTGGACGAGGATAAAGAGGGGCGAGGAGGAGACGAAGAGACAGAGAGACCGGCTAGGAAGAGCTGGACAAAGAGACGTGGGGAAGCAAACTTGGACATATTTGGAGTGCATGCGTCGAATGCATACGCGGAAAAAATTGTGGGGAAAAGGCTAGTGTGGTTCAAAAAAATGTCTCTGAGCACTATGCGACTTAATGTCTTAGGTCATCAGTCGCCTAGAACTTAGAACCAATTAAACCTAACTAACCTAAGGACATCACACACATCCATGCCCGAGGCAGGACTCGAACCTGCGACCGTAGCGGTCGCTCGGTTCCAGACTGCAGCGCCTAGAACTGCACGGCCACAACGGTCGGCGGCTAATGTGGACATACGTTTGCACATTGTACTCATACAAAACTTTTCCGAAGACAGCCGTAAATTTATTTTAATATTTTATCTATATACAGAGAATGATAACAGTTTCATTTGACAAACACGAGTGCGCGCAGACACACACACACACACACACACACACACACACACACACACACACACACACTTTCGACATATTACTGAGTCTGTGACGTCGCGAGGACGAAATTTATTCGTTAAACTGTGATTAATTATCACGATAAATTTACAGCAGCCTTCGGAAAAGTTACAGAAACGGATGATAAGCTACACAACTCGCGAGTTGCCTCTGTGCGCAGTTTACGTTTAACGGAGCTCTTATGTTTCCTCATGATGGAGGTGGAATAAACAAGATCACACCCATTTTGTTTGCACTGGACGAACTTTGCGTTTTACATCTGAAGTGTGAGCTATAGCAATGAACTTTTTACAGGCACAAGATTTACTCTAATGAAGAACATTAGCAATTGTGTGCACAGCATCACTTAATTTTCGTTTTACAGCTTCATAGTCTCAGAAAATTCAACTTCGTTAGAGGTCATCTGACCCTGCCAAGTCATTTTATCTTGTCAGTGCTACTTCCCAGCAGCATGATGGTGCACTCAATTACCGCACTAAGTCACGACTAGCTCACTCAAGCACGCTTCAGTGAGGGAGAACCAGTCGAAGAGTAGAAAACGACCGCAGGTCCACGGTTGTCAGATTCGTCAAACTCGCTGACCTGCAGCTGAAAGGAAGGAAGGAGCGGTAAGGCTCTAACAGTGGCGCCTCGATTTCCAATGCATGCCACTCTCAATACGAGACCTGCACTCGTTCCGCTTCCGATCTCTAATCGAACCTCTACAGAGATGCGAGTACGCGCCAACTTTTGTGCGGGTGGCGTCTCACTTAACAGCGGACGACCGCGGTGAGTAACGCTGATGCTGGGAAAGAGCGCAGGGGACAACACACAGGAGCTGAGAGCAGGTGGCGCTAATGTCCCGCGCGCTGCCGCACCTGCCGCCGGCCGGCGAGGCGCGTCATACATAAATCACGGCACACTTACCTCTCCCTGCTCGGCACTGCGTCAAAGCAGCCGCCGTCATCGCCGGTTAACACGCACTCGCAAGATGAAACACACTTGCAGCCCTGCATCAAGTATCTTCAAAAGTCCTTTCCGTATTTTCTCTCTCGGAGGTTTGTCGACGACGACTACTACAACGATCATTAGGTTCAAAATGGTTCAAATGGCTCTGAGCACTATGGGACTTAACATCTTAGGTCATCAGTCCCCTAGAACTTAGAACTAATTAAATCTAACTAACCTAAGGACATCACACACATCCATGCCCGAGGCAGGATTCGAACCTGCGACCGTAGCAGTCACGCGGTTCGATCATTAGGTAATTAACTGACTCTACATGAGGATAACTACCTTCAGGAAAGTCAAAACAAAACAGTACACATTTTGATCAAACTACAACAATTGTTGGATAGTTTACTGTTCAGGAAAGTAGACAGAAAATCTGAAAATTAATCAAAAAACTTTCGCAAACTAATTAATCTTAGGATAAGATTGATTTACAGACTTTTGAATTGCCAATATACATCCTACAGTTTCGAAAAAATAACGCACCAATTTTTCCCTTTCGACAAAATCGCATTACCATGTCAAGGAAAAAATTTCTTGACCTGGCAGAGAATACTTTCGCCTAGCTCCAGTTATTTTTCGTCGTTATCCTGCTTGAGCTCAATGCACGTCCGTTGTGTAAAACGTCTGGAGATTCCATCTCGAGGTGCTATTCTGAAACGTCTTCACGCTACACATCTGTTTAAACAGTTTCCCCGTCTCAAATTCCTTTAGACGTGGAAACAGGAAAACACCAGAGGGTGCCAAATCTGGCGAATAGAGAGAATCCATAAAAATTCGTACATCAAATTGTTCAATGTTCCAAGTGCCAAAACAACTATATGGGAGGCATTTTGTGCTAATGAAAGATTATTTTTCTCCCTTGCAATACAGACGTCTTCTCAGACATTTTACCACTCATTCTGTACACAAGAAGTCTTCGGTAGTTACTACTTTTCACTCTGAAAAACAATCAGTGACAAGAAATTCTTTGTCACGCTAGCAATCACACACAGGAAATCGACGACTATTTTCCTGCAGCACCATGAACGTTCTTACAGTACTGTGATCGCTCTTTCATTCATGGCGAAAGATGGTGCACCCGGAGCCATATTTCGCTCACATTAACTAATCTGTTAAATTTCTTTAAAAACTGTCCAAAATTGGCCACAAACAGCTTTTCATGACTAAGTTTTCACGCAAACTGCACCGTGCTGTCCTCTCAAATGGCTTTGGTATCAACTGTTTATGTAATAATCCAGAAAACTATAGCCTCGATTAAAGTACAATGAAATTACAGCAGATTATACCGAGAGATCGAAACCAGGATATGGGACTGGTAACGGGCACTTGGTCACAGCTCGTGATGTTCTCTTGTTCACCTGTATGTAGCTTCTTTATCCCAAACCCAAACTATAACAATTTCCGATGACCTTCACTGAATTTGCAACAGCTGCAACAAACATTCTAGATAGAGGGACAAGGTGAGATGTAATTTAAATATCGACTATCAACTACTGAAGCATAGTCGAATGACCTTAAACTAATTTCATATCACGCAAATTTAGTTTTTTAAAGAGAGAAGACATATTTATAACATAACATTTCTGACAGTTTGCTGATTCCATACCATAAAATTCTACCGGAACTGTATTTTAGAATACCTGTAAGGAATTCATATTTCTAATGTTGAAACCAGTTAAAATGATGACACCACATTTTCCTACAAAGAATTATGGACCTATAACAACGAAAGCCCATTCTAGGATAATACGTTTCATGAGGTTCCAACTCATTTGGCTAATTCCAAAACTGTGTCACTGATTAAGGAAAGAAGTTAGGATGCAATATTGAAATTCAGTCAAGGGAATATTTTCGAAAGTAACGTTCCTCAACTGATAGTAGACAACAAAGGATCGCGTTTTACACGTACGACTGTAACCCGAACGCATCAAGTGGATTAATATCAATAAAATATTAATCGTAATATTGAATTGTCCATAACTTCTAAAATATTACAGACTCGTAAAACCTAAAGTCAGTTTTGGAATCAGCACAGAGTTTCCTATGCGATATTTTACACATCAATTCGCAGTTGCTTTAAACTATGTAAAATTTGTACATATTTTATTTTGCTACGATGGTAGAACGAGTTGTGGAAAGAATAGTGGGATCAAGCACGGTGGCTACAGCGTTACTGTACCTTATGACTAATTTAATACACAAAGAAACAAATAGGCGTTAAAATTAATGTAATTAAAAACAGCGGCACCTATGAGGCTGTCTCATTTTACTATGAAGTATACATTCATGTTTCGTTTTTTTGACATCACATCCCTTAAATTGCTGCAGGGAGACAAGTGTATGAATAGATTTTATGAGCGACGCCAAAAGGCAATTCGGACTATTTGAAATTTGGAAATTTGTGGTAAGGTCTTATGGGACCAAACTGCTGAGGTCATTGGTCCCTAAGCTTAAAGCACTACTTAATCTAACTTCAAGTAACTTACGCCAAGGACACCACACACCCATGCCCGTGGGAGGACTCGAACCTTCGACGGGAGGAAGCCGCGCGGACCGTGACAAGGCGCCTAAGACCTCGCGGCTACAACGCGCAGCGACTGATTTGATACTGGGGTAGGTCGTGTATAATGCTTTTACATCTGTGAGAGCTTTGCAAAAGTTGGCTGGCACCAGTGAGAAAGCGTGTCCGATGCCTCCTGTTACTGTGAAAGTTTTGGTTACTGTGTTTACGAAATAAATATTGCTGTATAAAACCGTGTTTCTGACTTATTAACATTTACATGGTACACAGCAAGAATGGGCTGCTGCCATTTTAATTCACAGTATGTTGGTGATTTAATCTAACAATCAGATTTGTGGTACCATGGAACGGAGGCTTAGAATTTAATTTTTTTATCGAGTCCGAGCACAGAAAACGCTATACGGGGGAGAAGTGTTACAAACCGTTGGACAAAAATACGAAAACGCGCTAAAATCACGGGCCTTATCCGAGAGGAGGATATTTTCAGGTTCTTTCGAAGGCTGGAATTATGGAATAAGAGCTTTATGCTTCCTGCTAGAATGAGGAAGAGGTACGAGGGTGCCGTTGCGACTCACCAATCACGGGAAGCAGACACTAACCGAGTGACAGGACGACTTTTTTTACTCCCCGATTGCTCCGTGCCGTTATTCAGGGAAAGCATAACTCGCCCTTGAAAAATTAAAGTGTTCGGGGAGGGCCATTCACGGAGGGCCCATTATAGAGCGGGCAGGGCTTAGCAAAAACAGCCGAGTCCGGCAGAGCCGTAATCTGCGCCCCCGGGCCGCCGCGCCGCGCCGGCCGCTTCTTGCCCGGCCGCCGGGCCGCGCAGGGAGCCGCCATATATCTGCTGCAGCCACGTACTCCGGCCGCATTAACGTGTCCCGCAGACTGTGGTCTGGGCAGCCAGCGACGTGCCAGCCAGGCGCGTTTTTACGCCCACGGCGGGGACTGTGTTCACCACCGAAGCCAGCGGCCGCGCTGCCAAATGTCATCAGGTGACACAACTTACTGCACAGTGGTGTACAGTGCTGCGGAATAGCAACAAAGGTACTAGTTGTCAGTCATTCTTTCGTGTTGTGTACTCAGTCCTGTTAGTAGCTCAATGCAAATAATTTTTCGCGCAAAGTGCAACGAGAGCAGTTTGAGAAATTTTAATACTAGTCCACTAACCATTGTTACGGCAACGTAGATCGAAACATCCACCGTCCAGTCGCTTTGCCACGCTAGCTGCGGCTAAGTAATCCATCATCAATCACAAGTCGTTGTGCTCACTGCTGAGCGTCGTGACCCAAGGAACGAAGCGTCTCCATCCTGGACGTTTACCAGCTTGCCTTATAGCCTGCTGAACAGGTAGACCAGAGATCAGCTTGATTTGATCAATCTACCTGTTCGCTATTCCTCCCCTCGATCTTCCCTTCCATGATTATAGGTTTTCGCCATCTCTTCTCACAATATGGCCAAAAAAACTGGAGAATTTTTTGGATGACACGAGAAGAAAGCACACACTGAGTTGTTCACTAATGTACACATTTGTTCTTCTTTCATTCCATTTTATGCGTACCATACTGCACCAGCACCAATGCTCAAATGCATCGACGCACTGTTTCTCTGTGGCTTTAAGGGACCGTGTATCGCAACCATAACAGAATACGAAAAACACGAGTGTTTCAACAAGTAGGACCTTCACGGTGTTCGTTATTGCTCTTGTGCGCCAAATCTGGTTGAGCTCCTTCATAGCCATTCGCCCTAGCGTGATCCGTGTTCTTGTCTCATCTACTGCTGGAGACCATTAAAAGCTAATTATTCAGTCTACGCAACAGCTGCAGTCTATCTTATGATCACATTTCTGAATTTAGTTCTGACTGCTTGCGACTGGATTAAAAATGACGGAAAAACGGACAAAGTATAACAGTCATTCAGTGAATACCGAACTGACGTATTGTGCAACTTTGGCAAAACGTGTCATGAGTCGAGCCACTGAGCAATCGAGACACTGGAGCCTGCAGAAATCTCCCATTGTTATAATGGCAGCTAAGGTATACCGTTCGCAACATTGAAGTTAAGCACATTTGTAACTTACGAGAAATTCCTCGAGACAAATCACCAAATTTATTACCTGGTTACTGCACCTTAAGTGAGAATTATTCATCACGATTCCTCGTTGTGATTGGGACTATGAAGTGAATTTAGCAATTTCGTACAATGTTGCCAACTTGGAGCTATGCTAGCAGCAGGTAAGAACACGTTTCCACACACGTAGCAGTAGTCTTAGCAGTCTTCGGCGGGTGTCTCTTCAACTAGACAGCTCGCGCCGCGCTGACAGGCAGTCACTCTCTTCATCACTTGACAGTTTAGAAACGAAATTATACACAACTTTAAAATAACAGTTTTTCGAACGCTCTTGTTGTAGTAGCTAAAATTAAGAGCGCCGCGCTCTTATAATTCTTTAAAATATGTTGTACACAGAGCACAAATAGCGGGCTTTACTAAGAGATAGGGTCCCTGGTTTGAGATGGTAATAACACCGTGTGCTAATGCCATATTGTAAGTCTAGTACCTGACGTGTGTTCTTTGACTTAACTGCTCTGTTAATAAAATATCGATTGCCGTTAAAAACTAGGCACATGGTTCCATTTTAAAAATCTGTCATTGCTATAATACCAGAATTGACAAAAATGTTATGGTTGTCCACTACACGGGAAATACGCGCTTACAGCCTGTTGAAAATCACGTTTCGATGTGATCAACCGTTTGTAAAATATCAGCGGCATCCTTGTCACGGGGTACAGCCTGGAACAACAGACTGTACGGGAGAGCCGGCGCGTGTAACGTTACATGCGCGATCAGTATGCCTCGCTGACACCAAACGAAGCGATGCGATCAGGTTGCGGAGTCTGAATAATGGTTCTACGTGAATGTGGTCTGTTGAGCAGTACAACTGCGTCATCCCGTACGAGGAATAAATGCTAGTGTAGTCATGCGTGTGTGTAGCCGACGAGAACCGGACGAGTCGTAAACCCTGCCGTGGAATACGAAATGTGGCGCAAATACGGAATATAACACACACACACACACACACACACACACACACAATTGTGTTGTCAGAAACTGACTCCGTGGCTTTAATCAGCGTACGGGTACCATGACAGAGCAATGCAGAAGATCATTGTCCGTGATTGCAAACCGCGAGCATCAGATGTCCAGTGGCTGCGTGAATTTTCTATTTTGCGCCGAATTTTCGAAATAAAATCAAACACAATCGGCGCCGAAGACTTCATCAATATCGACAGTGTTCCGACTGTTAGAATTAGACATTTTTCTGTGACTATCGCTTCAGTTTGGGTAATTACGATGCTACTGTTCGTGGACACCATCTTCCACAATTATTCTGAACGAACCCCTAACGTAATCATACATGAAATGTATTCGCAACTGCCGGCCGCGGTGGTCGTGCGGTTCTGGCGCTGCAGTCCGGAACCGCGTGGCTGCTACGGTCGCAGGTTCGAATCCTGCCTCGGGCATGGGTGTGTGTGATGTCCTTAGGTTAGTTAGGTTTAAGTAGTTCTAAGTTCTAGGGGACTTATGACCTAAGATGTTGAGTCCCATAGTGCTCAGAGCCATTTGAACCATTTATTCGCAACTGTAAATATGTACAACCATCAGCTGTATAATGGAATGACGACAATGAAAATTTCTGTCGGACCGGGATCCGGACCCGGATTTCCCGCTTCTCGCGTGCTGTCGTCTTACCACTTGGCTACCCGAGCACGACTCACCGCGAAACCCAAACTTCCATAAGGCTACCACCATGTGTCTACAACCTGTATTGGTACATCCGTTATGTATTTTCCCGTGTAGGCGAGGCATTTTACTTTAAAATCGCTTACCGAAGTCGGCGGATAAATACGGTATGCCAGTGCCTCTGTTATTCCGAATTACGACGCAATGTTCCTTTGGACATGCATGCGGCTGTAGTGGCCGCATTCCGAATTACGATGCAATGTTCCTTTGGACATGCATGCGGCTGTAGTGGCCGCATTCCGAATTACGATGCAATGTTCCTTTGGACATGCATGCGGCTGTAGTGGCCGCAGTACCTGTTCCTTTGGCCGTGCATGCATGTCCAAAGGAATACCGCGTTGTAATTCGTACTAAATCAGGGAATGAAATATCGTATTACATAATGACAGTTTGAAATAACTTCGAGCATCTCGTGTAATCCTGGTAGATCTGAATTTCGGATACTCTTAGCTGTGACCGCTGCCATTAGAGGAGTTGTAGAGCCAGACGTGGTATCCCCCACAGTGGTACTTTTAGGAATTTATTCAAACAGGACAACACTAGTCGAAACGTTGCAATGCTCGTCCACGGCATCTTTTCTGTGTAACAAATAATGACCCGCCGAACATACTCCGCATTCGAGTCGCTGGTCGCTGATTCGCTCGAGACACTCGGCGCAGTCAGTGAAACAGCATTTTTGTGGTGACGTAAAATTGCGGGTTTTGACTGTTCTGCAATGCGGTTAACTGGCAGCCTTGTCAATACATTCTGATACTAATGTGGTTAAAATATCTCTAATGTAGTCATCGACAGCACACACGTTTTGTTAAAACTCCCCCAGAAATAGGAAACAAATTAATAACTGGTTCATAACGCGCACCTTCTTAGAGGTCTTTATTTTTTGAGTCGCAAGTCATTTTATCTTTAGTTGCGACAATTAGTCATCATAAGAAGATGGCCTAAGAAGCTGAAAGTCGGTTCGTTATCAAACAGAAACTTTTTGAGGAATATCGAGAAACAGATTCCTAGTTAACATTATTTTTCACTAATTTACGATGTTTCTTCCACGATAACTCGAGAATACCTTGTGAACGATATGCGAAAGCTTACACAGAGATGACAGTAATACGATTTCCCTATAAGCAGCTTTGTGTTATGTTAAGGTTTCATAACCATTGCTGACGTCGCATATTATTAAATCTGAAAATAAAAAGGCACCATTAGAACTGAACGATCACTTCGCCGTTCACTTATGCAATAACAAACAAAAATATGTAATCTGTTACTGTGTAAAGCATGCTAATTGTGCAGGGAAGCAAAAGGAACAGTAGGAGACGAATTAATTAGACACGGAGAACAAGTTCAGATCAGATAAGGATGGAACGGAAAGCCAGCTGTAATGTTTTCAAAGAAACTACCCCTACATTCTCCTAAAGTGCAACAGAAAGACAACAGAAAACGATGACTGGCTATCGTGTCCCACTCCTTCTGAATGCATCTTTAGTGCTTCTAAATAGATGATGTGCATAAATTATACTGTTGTCTCATTTTCTTCGGCCGTCTCTTTGTAGAGTGCTTACGTGCGAGTTAGAATGTAAACAAAACACCCGAAAAACCTTTTCAAAGCAATGTCATGGCAATAAAATTTTCGAGCAGGTGGAAGGCAGCAGTGGCTGATGCCGATGCCAGTTGCAACGAATGAACATCACGAAACACCATCTACACTCAGTGTCATTCTTGTAATGAAATAACTGTTGTGAAATTCATACTGGCTCTAATAAAATCAGCCGGCCGTTGTGGTCGAGCGGTTCTATGCGCTTCAGTCTGGAACCGCGCTGCTGCTACGGCCGCAGGTTCGAATACTGTCTCGGGCATGGATGTGTGTGCTGTCCTTAGGTTAGTTAGGTTTAAGTACACTGAAAGGTCTCTATTGGATTCCTTTCATGTTTAATTTCTTAAATCTGTTGTCATTTACGGCATAAATTCCTCTTCTAAATTTACTGTGGCGTTTCTGACTATCTGGGAGGAGACTGAGTAGTGGAACGTGTTACTTTTACACATAAACAAGAACGATCTGTCACACTATTACACTTTAAAACACAGTTTATATGTAATTCATGTCACACAGTCTCATACGGAACCTACATCCGCTTTCTTTTATATACCGTATATGATAAGATACTGTCACTCCCCTTCCCTTCTGTGTGAGAGGATGAATGAGCAAATGTATTTCTAGTTGCATGCTTGAGGGTAGCAGACAAGGCTGTCTGCTAGAGAACAGTAGGACCAACGTCGGAACAGGTAGCTACGCTTTCTAAAAGCAAAGAGGTTTCTATCCTTAGTATGGTCCTGTCCTTCCGTTGTCATGTTGGTATAGGAAGCTGCCCCTCTGGCCACTTCCGTTTGTATTTGTGAGCCACCCCTCAGGAAGGGACCAGTCAGTCTGTCCGTGGCGAGCGTCTGAAGTGGTAAGATCTCCGGCTAAGCGCGTGTCTGCTAAGTCCGTAGGACACTGGATTTTTTAAGTTCAGCCTAACTGAAAATTTAATCACCTTTATTTCAGGTTTAGCTCTAAAATATCTAATGTTATCTTAAATTGCAGCGCAGTGTAATTCTCGTGTGAAGTTCAGATTATTTTCCGGTAGTTGCTTTGTCACTACTTTGTGAGTAAAGTGGAACCACGTGTTGATCAGTAACTCTAACTAAGATCAATCTTAAATGCGAATGCTTGTGTGATTATAACGTCTCGTCTTGACAATATTTTTCAATATAGCAACTTTTCTTTATGTTCAACCCACGTGGGGTGTACTTTGCGAGACCAGTACCACGTGCTTATATAACTGTTTGACCCATCAGGTTAATAGTAAGACGTTAGTAACCAGTTCGAGGTTTTTCTTTTGTAAATTGCTTTTCGATCTAATTTATTTTAATTATCAAAATTATTGTGGAGTTATAAGCTTTGTGTAAACCAAGTTGACCACGTGAAGCATTTGGTGTAATCATCAAAGTAGCCCTCAGCTATTCTTTTTGGGAAGATTTCACAGAGAGTTAGTATGAATTTAGTATACCAGTGTGTGGTAATTACATGACGGACAGGATTGTGCTACGAACGTAATTTCTTTGGGTGAAAATTGAATCGGTTGGTTGTGGTTAATTTCCTCTTGCATATGTTTCAACGTTCTTCGTGTGTTATTTTATGAATGCAGTGTTGTATGCAGTCTCCCAATCTTGGCTCCATATTTGATGTGTTCCGTAAGATTACAATCTCACATTTTCACAATCCTAAATAAGGCACCAGCTTAGTTATGAATCGAGTTTAATATGCTGAAATTTCAATGATCAATCTTAAAATAAATTTCCAAATATAAACTGATTTCTTTCTTTTTATTTAAATTCTCTTATATATATATATATATATATATATATATATATATATATATATATATAACCGGTTGTTGTATGACTATTAAAAGATTATAATTAATGTTAGTCTGTTTGGGAATTTGGTAAACCTAGACTAGATACCTGGTGAAACAGTTGCGCAGTAATGCACGGTTAACTTCCCCAGCTAGATCACAGCTTTTAACCCGCTTTTATTGTCTATCAGTACCGCTTTCATAGCAAATTAAAGTAACAACGTTACAACACTACTGGCCATTAAAATTGCTACACCACTAAGATGACGTGCTACAGGCATGAAATTTAACCGACAGGAAGAAGATGCTGTGATATGTAAATGATTAGCTTTTCAGACCATTCACACAAGGTTGGCGCCGGTGGCGACACCTACAACGTGCTGACATGAGGAAAGTTTCCAACCGATTTCTCATACACAAACAGTAGTTGACCGGCGTTGTCTGGTGAAACGTTGAGATGCCTCGTGTAAGGAGAAGCAATGCGTACCAACACGTTTCCGACTTTGATAAAGGTCGGATTGTAGCCTATCGCGATTGCGGTTTATCATATCGCGACATTGTTGCTTGCGTTGGTCGACATCCAATGACTATTAGCAGAATATGGAATCGGTGGGTTCAGGAGGGTAATACGGAACGCCGTGCTGGATCCCAACGGCCTCGTATCACTAGCAGTCGAGATCACAGGCATCTTATCCGCATGGCTGTAACGGATCGTGCAGCCACGTCTCGATCCCTGAGTCAACAGATTGGGACGTTGGCAACACTACAACCATCTGGACGAACAGTTCGACGACGTTTGCAGCAGCATGGACTATCAGCCCGGAGACCATGGCTGCGGTTACCCTCGACGCTGCATCACAGGCAGGAGCGTCTGCGATGGTGTACTCAACGACGAACCTGGGCGCACGAATGGCAAAACGTCGTTTTTTCGGATGAATCCAGTTTCTGTTTACAGCATCATGATGGTCACATCCGTGTTTGGCGACATCGCGGTGAACGCACATTGGAAGCGTGTATTCGTCATCGCCATACTGGCATATCACCAGGCGTGATGGTATGGGGTGCCATTGGTTACAAGTCTCGGTCACCTCTTGTTCGCATTGACGGCACTTTGAACAGTGGACATTACATTTCAGATGTGTTACAACCCGTGGCTCTACCCTCCATTCGATCCCTGCGAAACGCTACATTTCAGCAAGGTAATGCACGACCACATGTTGCAGGTCCTGTACGGGCCTTTCTGGATACAGAAAATGTTCGACTGCTGCCCTGGCCAGCACATTCTCCAGATCTATCACCAACTGGAAACGTCTAGTCAATGGTGGCCGAGCAACTGGCTCGTCACAATACGCCAGTCGCTACTCCTGATGAACTGTGGTATCGTGTTGAAGCTGCATGGGCAGCTGTACCTGTACACGCCATCCAAGCTCTGCTTGACTCAATGCCCAGGCATATCAAGGCCAGATGTGGTTGTTCTGGTACTGATGTCTCAGGATCTATGCACCCAAATTGCGTGAAAATGTAATCACACGTCAGTTCTAGTATAATATACTTGTCCATGAATACCCGTTTATCATCTGCATTTCTTATTGGTGTAGCAATTTTAATGGCCAGTAGTGTAGGTCTAGGGGACTGGTGACATCAGATGTTAAGTCCCATAGTGCTTAGAGCCATTTGAACCATTTCTGATAAAATCTAAGTCGTGTACGGTATATGGATCATGTCATATTATTTCATGCTCTTACTTTAGTATTTATTTACATTAATCTTTATCTGAATTATGTCCTAAGCAAACTGTCAGTTCCATCTCACAGTTCTTCTGAGCCTTTCTAACTCAAACAAAAGCGCCGCAGCGCTGATACCGGTTCACCTTTGCCCGTTTTGACGTCTATTTTCGCTTCCACCACTGCTTTTTTGAAACGTCAGTTTAACCGTCCGAAAGAACTTCTCCCGTGCAATTTTTTTTAACAGGAATGCGCCTTTCTTCACTTGCCAATTTCATTTTCCCCAACTGCTGTGAGACCGTCATGATTTCTTTTTCTTTTTTTTTGACATGAAGTCGGCAGAATTCTTGTACGAAGAGGATGGAGACACAGACATGTGAAATTAAGTGCATGTTTGTCACCTATTATTCCAAGCCGACGTAATCTTATGAAGCGCTCATAATAGGAGTTATGTACTAACTTGTTTTAGAAGAGTTTAACAACGAAATTATATGTGCCGTTAGAATTTTGCAAAGATACCTAGCATGAGATTGACACAATGGGGCCGCAAGTGAAATAAGTCAAATCAGTTGTAAGAGACAAACACAACACAACATTTAACATGATAAAGGAATGAAATGAAACGTGCAATTCCTAAGGAACGACTTCAGCTTAATTAAGCAGGCCAGTTGCCAAACAGTGACGAATGGCATTAGAAGTTTCGATAATGACGGAAAAAGCGATAATTCGTGAGGACGTATGGCAGTTCGTGCAGGAATTGTGCATGCTGTTATTACGTCGTAGTGGTGCACAGACGTTCGGCACGGAAACGGGCGCCGCGGCAGTCTGCCTGCGTCATTACGTACACTGCAGTGGACACCTTGTTTGGCAGTAGTGTAGTAAGAACAATCCTTGGGACAGCCAACTTTGTCGAACGGTGTCTCTACTCGTCACATTTCGATGGAGGTCTATTGGCTGGTTGGAGGCAGGTTAAACGCAGGCAATGGTGGCGAGGTGGTCCTTATGTTGCCGAGCGATTACAGCGACCTTTATAAACTTCAGTGTCGACGACTCTCGGCCAGTAAACAGAGAAGGCCCAACGTTCGCCACGGGAAGAAAGAGTTACCGGTGCGTCTCCGCTTTGTACAGCGGACTGAAGATGAATGGAGGTAGGTTCTCTTCACGATAGAGCCTTCGTGTGAGGATTTTATATCTTTAAATATCCAAGTTAATCTCTACAGTTCTGTTATATTAAAAAGTCATATCTACTGTATGCATCTCTAGTCCGTTCAAAATTTGAAGATTAATTCACTGTTTGAAATTATGTCACCATGTTCTCTTTATGCTACGTTATTTCTTCTAATCTTTGGCTAAGTTTCCTTATAGCCTATATATAATTATTCGATATATCAGTATTTCCATAGTTACTACATGATTGACGATACAAAGTGGAGGTGTTGGTTTCTGTGCTTTACGGTAGCGTTGTCCTATACCGGTTTTTAGATGTACATATCTGTACTATTATTATTATTATAATTATTATTATTATTATTTGTTATTACTAGTGCTGATTCGCCTTCAAAACCAGTATTTTCAAACGGTGGGTAGTATTAGTTCACTGTTCGAACCTCTTTTGTATCACAAGTGATATCACTCGAAACAATTTTGGTTGATTTCTCTTTGGTTAACAGTGTGCTCTTCGTCTTGTCGCGGTCTGGGCCGCAAGTTTCCATGTTTATAGTATTTCTGGTCGTCAACGAGTCGTTACCATGGGTACAGAGAATACGAACGGAATACCTTCGGCATACTAATAGTCACTCAGTTTTAAGTCTGCGTCACTGGCGGCCGACTATCAGTGATAAATCCGCACACCAAAGTAGCCGCCGTAAAGCTGTAAGCAGTACAACCCCCAGGCTGTAGACAGCACCGCACGAGAGACATTGCGCATAATGCTCGTTACGCAGCAAATAACATTCCGCAAAAACTTCATTCGGAGGTTGGCGCGGCTCTGTGAGCAGCCCGCGCCCGGCGCTGGACGCCTCCCCTCGCCGGCGCGTCCTGGGTGCACGGGGCAGACGCGCCCTCAGATTGCGCCGAGATTCCATCTCGAGCCCGCTTGCAAATAGCATCTCGCTCTGCTTTACTGGGCTGGAAATTGCATGCAAAATGTGGCGGCAGCGTTCGGCGACGCAGTCGCATTGCTGCTACACCGCGATCAATTTTCTCTGCGGATGGATGAAATGTAATCTCCACAAATGTCCGCTCTGACAAGAGTGTGCGTCGCAATGTGAAAGAACAAAAGTTGTGGCATTTGAAGCTAGGAGTAATCTGCCAGTTCTCTGCCTCAATTTAATCCACTCTGAAATAGTCAATTACAAGAGCCAGGGTTGGAGTGCACGCTCAACGGACACTGCACGTATCTGAATTGTTGTGTAACTGAGCAATATTGACCTCCCTACCACAAGGTGGAATATTAGGACACACGTCACAAGGCCATGTCGTGTACGAAACTTAGCCAAAAAGGTGTTTCTCCCCTTATAAATCACGTTCATTTCGTTTGCATACATAGCGCATGGCAGCGCTGTTCCCCGTGCAAACGAAACCAAACAAGACGTGCCGGAACCGACACTGCCTTGTTGTACGAAGGTTAAGAAGTATAATGGCTAATAAAGTAATGGGCTAAGAGAGACACTTGGAAAAATAGGCGAGGAAATAACTGTAGGTATAACGCAAGAGCGAAAGAAGCGCGTACTGGTGTGACTTGGGCTAAAGACATCTAGAAGTAGTCAACATGGGCCTGGCTATAGCAAAGCAATAAGAGGAACAATACTGGCGCATAAAGATTTAAATATATAATTACAGAGTACTGTTGACGCTAAAGGTTGCAGCATTATAGAAAGTAAACGTAAGTTATGGTATCAAACTGGCCACATCTTTGAGGTACCGGTGCATCGATCCTCGACGCGGATTTAGCTGTCTCAGAATCTGCTGGTGAAAGATGTTTTCATTACTTAGATTTGGCCGGCAAGAAAACGAGAAGTGGTGGTCCAACGTTTATGATCACCGCGATGTGTATCAATGTCTGCTGTTAAAGCGAAAAATCTCTACGTATTGTATTAATAAAAGAAATAAATTTCTTGTACGAGTCTGTGGTCAGTGTGGATTATGAAAACGGCCGTTTTGATCGCTTAATATATTTGTTTATTTGTAACGACGTTCGTCTACTGCCATCATTAGATACTTGTGAAACAATTTCAGTGTAAGTCTTACATCTCGTCCGGAGAGCTATGTCGATTCCACCACGGAAGATGCCGACGCTGTGGAGTCAAAGCTGTTGGTTGGACCCGGCGACTCTGGATAGCCGGTGCTCTCGGCGACTCACCTAGGAGTCACAGAATGCATTTACAAACAGTGGCCGGGAGCTCCACAGCCGTCCTCGGTGAGTGAAGAGTGGACACACTGTTAGAACCCGGCCGGCTGCTACTGGACTGGACTATGGACTGCTTTACGGACTACTTACTGCTGTGCTGATACCGACTTCGCGAAGAGTTATGTGCTCTCTGGTGCCACCCCTCCACCATCAAGTTTGCTTCTTCACGTCGACCCGCTTTGTTCAAATTTTTCGTGAACCTTTACTTGTTTTGTAGTTGTTTAAACGATGTTAATAAACGCTCTCCACGTCGGTACACAAGAGCAAGACAAGCGTCGGTGTCCGCTATAGATTTTACAGAAACTGGCGCAGCGTCTCATATAGTGACCGCATGTTGAGTCTGTTGATGGCGATACATCCGTCAATGGAGACATAATAATAATAATGGCGTGTGACGAGGGCCTCCCGTCGGGTAGACCGCTCGCCTGGTGGAAGTCTTTCGATTTGACGCCACTTCGGCGACTTGCGCGTCGATGGGAATCAAATGATGATGATTAGGATAACACAACACCCAGTCCCTGAGCGGAGAAAATCTCCAACCCAGCCGGGAATCGAACCCGGGCCCTTAGGATTGACAGTCCGTCGCGCTGACCACTCAGCTACCGGGGGCGGACAATGGAGACATTAACGTCAGTAGCTCCCTGAGTGCTATTTGAAAAGAGTATGCGCCGGTTTCGGGTTTCAATTTCGCTCACCTTTCTTATCGTCGCCAACAATACGAACAAGTAACTGCGCTCCACTAGCACTTATCACCGTCGCCTGAACTTGAACCGTTTCACCCAAGTCACCGTAGTGGAGTGAAGTCTAATAGCTTTCGGCAGACCACGAACAAACGACTGAACATAAAAAGCGAGGAGTAATGACCGCCAAAAGTTAAGAAACAGCTCAAACGCATATCGTATTAGACACGGACATAATGTCAAATGATTTTTGGGAAGCAACAGAAAGCTTATGGCCTGGGATTTGTGTGTTTTTTGCTCTCACACTGTTTCGTACTCTAAGAAGTATTCGCAGCGTTGTTTACATTAGGAGCGAATTTTCCCGATAACTACTATGTGATAGTTACTTTCTGTAACTGTCTGTAAGTCAAGCAAGAGTAGATGGTTCAAATGGCTCAGAGCACTATGGGACTTAACTTCTGAGGTCATCAGTCCCCTAGAACTTAGAACTACTTAAACCTAACTAACCTAAGGACATCACACACATCCATGCCCGAAGCAGGATTCGAACCTGCGACCGTAGCGAAGAGTAGATGTTTTAGGCACTTACAAACAGCAGGGTGAGAGTGTATGTGAGAGCTGAGAGATCACTCTCCGCGTGATTTTTCTGTCGTAGTTCTGTGCGTGGAGGAAGAGGGTGCGATGTAAGAGCGTCGGGCTGCAGCTACGCTTTTAATACTTTTAGTGGCAAAGGAAGAACATAAACGGCCGTGTTCGTTTTGACGTGATTTTGGAGAATGCAAGAATCTCATTGTACAGTTCGTGATGAAAAATGCACAAAAATACTGAAATTTTAAGAGAATGACAGTGAAGGAGATGGAAGAAATACTCTAAATTGGACCCAAAAGTGCCAATCTAGATATTATTGTGTGTATATCGATTAGTGTATAAGACAGACTGCTTGCGACACTAATATTTCCAGCATCAGCTACATTTGTTCTTTTTAATATTTGGTAAAGTAACAACTACGATGAAATAAATTTCAACTTACATCTCGAGACCTACAGAAGCTCAAAAGCCAAACTGTCGGATGTATGATAGATGACGCATTTCCGTATACACATTTATTTGAACTTTTATAGTTGTACTGACTAAAGAAACCACACGTAAATTCCTGAAGATCTGTTCTTCAGCACCCCATATAATAGTGAAATAAATAAATATCACGTCATATAAAATTATAACTACAGCTATATTAATTGAAGTTAAATGGAAATTTTCTGATTTACAAAAGGCTTACTTTCAAGCATAACTTCATTTGCTTCTTCAAGTTAATTAATCTTTGTTACAAAACTACTCCTTGAATAGTGGCATTTCTTCTGTGAAGGTGTTAAAAACTGTAAGCCATTTCAGCCAACGAACTTTGTGTCTTACCTCAGTTCCTGTAGTAGTCCAGTAGCTGTACACTCCATAACGCCGGCCTTTCCTCGCACAAAATAATTAAATGCACAACTTTGTCCCGAGCACAGTTCCTAGCAGCTTTCTTCATTACTTTATTTGCCGACACGTCGCTGACACTCTGTCAAAGTGTGTATCTATCGCGACGGTAGTCTCAACTGTACCGACACTGGCAGTACATATTTATAGAGCGCCTCGTTGCAGTGTTGGTGTGGCGCAGTGGTCAGCGCGCTAGCCTCCATTCATATTTTCATACTAACGTGGGAGCGAATCTCTTCTTTGGCATTTTTTTCTTATTTCCGTTAGTTAATTCTACATAATAGGTCTGCGATGTTTCTTAAGTGTCATTTGCTGCGTAGCACTGTTTACGTCTAGAGATTTCGAAACAGGCTCGTGCTATTCATTCAGGAGGCCACATATTATGGATCAAAACACGCTGTTTCGTGGCTATTTTTATTTGACGTTTACGTAAGGACAGTAAAATATATTACCGAGATGAGGTAGTGTACAAACAGTGAAATATGGCACAAATCTGGGCCGCAATACGGCCGCTCAGCTCTCCCGAGTATGCCGGTATAGTTCTTCTTGTCTGGTATCTACAGCGAGCAGCACCCGAGAGACGGAGGCTGTCTGCCGTCCACACGAGACGTCTAAACTGGCAGAGCGCGACTATCTCATACCTCGCACCCAGTCTCTTACGCCGCCGGCGAGGTGACTCTCGGCGCTGTTTGCACGGCGCGTATTACTGGCAAAAGCTCTCTGAGAGTGAAAACGTCTCATGTGCATATCTAGCTTAACTCGTTGCGGCGAGAACAAGATGAAAATGATCAAAAGCTTTATCCAGTCGATGTGAGAGAGAGAGAGCTACTCTCGTGCGATCTGGCTACTTGCTAGTTAGCGGTGACGCCGCGCGCCAGCTGTCGGCGGTCAATTTCCATAGGGCCGCCTGCGGACAGCGCGGCTCCCCTTTGTACAATCACGCAGCCCGAGGCTCGCGGCCACTTCGTTAGCGCCGACACCGCGCTCCTCCGAGCCGCTGGCGCCCATCCCGCCGGAGGCACATTTGACGCGCACACTGCGGCTGCGTCTGCGACCCCTGAAGTACTATCGCGCTGCTTCTGCCATCCCTACTGACACACTCCGCAATTATAAACAACACACACGATGGAGTCGTTACATCCACAATCTACACCTGCAATACGGTTACTTCGAAAGCAAGACCGGCGAGAGACTTCTTCACCCGACGACGATCACAGAGCAGGTGAGCCATGCCGGCCGGGGCGGCCGAGCGGTTCTAGGCGCTAGTCTGGAACCGGGCGACCGCTACGGTCGCAGGTTCGAATCCTGCTTCGGGCATGGATGTGTGTGATGTCCTTAGGTTAGGTAGGTCTAAGTAGTTCTAAGTTCTAGGGGACTGATGACCTCAGAAGTTAAGTCCCATAGTGCTCAGAGCCATTTGAACCATTTTTTTAAGTGAGCCATATTTACTGACGTGCATCCGCGACGTCTTCCTTGTTCAGTTGAACCCACTAAGGCATAGTGGAGCCACAGTGTCAGATTTTCACTCACCACTAAATAAAACATCCTCGTTCTATATTCACTGTGGAAGACAGAGCAGAGAGAACAGATTATACTCGTACAGGGTGATTTAATGTATCTTCAGACGTTTCGTGGGTGTAATGTACGCATCCTAATATGGGAAAACGTTAAATAAATTTTTGTCTGACACTGCTTTACTTCAAAGTTATGCAGCAGAGTAGGAATCACAAGTCAAACAAAAGCGACACCATATTAATTCTTTTCAGAATGTAACGACAAGAAGAGACTGGAATTCAACTCTACTACGTACTGTGTGTGTACCCCAGGGCACGTTCAAAATGTTGTTCATGTAGACGAAGAAAGTGATGTACTCGAAGCCAACCGCTCTCGGATGTTGCAGATTCCGTTCGTCTCATCCAGTAAAGTATTTTCAATTCGCTACTGTAGTTGTGCTACATTCTCAATTGAAACACCACACACAGGCTTCCTAAGAGGGCCCCAAACGTAGAAGGCCTGGGATTAAGATTCGGAATCCGGCGGTCAAAGCAATTGGTCCTGCACGATCTGCTCACTTATCGGGATAAGCAACTATAAAATATTCTTTTGCTGCCCGACTGAAATGTGTGTAGGACCACCGTCGACAAAGCAGTACCAGTCGATAGGCAGGCGAACGCGACAGGCCAAGAGCCGGGACTGATCTATGGTGCGTGAAGCAGTTTCAGACAAAACTTTATTTAGTATTTTACTCTTATTTTGATTCATACATAACCGCCACGAAGTGTGTACAGGTAGTTATGAATCACCCTGTATAGTCGTTTATCACGATTTTCAGTTCACCACAGGGGAAGAATGTAAGTTCTGAATTATAACAATTCTTCTTGGCGACCTTGTACTGTTGTCGCCGAAAAGCAGAGGGATTTACGAAAGTCACTTATGTACTACAAAAACTGTGACTCTACTTTGGGCTGATGTCACCATATAAACATCGTTGCATTATGATTTGTTCGATCACAAATAAAATGGTCTGAGACGTGCAGTAAAACAACCAAACGTCGCGTCGACGGCGAGGTCATTACAGACGAAATACAAGCCCGGAGCGGATGTGAATGGTAAGAGTTATCGGCCGTCTTCTGGTGAAACGACCCATCGCAACAAGTGTCGCACGAAGGCACGGATGCCCGGCGGGGATTTTAACCACGGCGCCCTCGCTTCCTTCTCCAGAACCGAGTATAAAAATTCCAAAATGAACGCACACGGGAATTTCTAAGTTTCTTGTAGTTAACTGTATCAATTTTGAACAGATCTTGAAAGCGACAATAGCTCACTAAAACTAGCAAAAAACCGCAATCGACTGTGAGTGAAGTTTCAGCAAGAGCGAACGAGCACACCAGTCTTCAGTTTACGCCTGCTGGACATTAACGGCCTCGCTTACAGTGCACGCACCGCAGAAGGAGAGCTCACTCAGCTTAGGTGAAACTCGGCTATGTATCGGTGGTTGCTGTGTGTAAGTAGTAGGTGCAAGGGCTTACCTCGTGAAACCGCGGAAAACTTCAGCACGAAGGCCAAAGTACGTTCTGTAATAACGTCTCCCCGTTGTTTTAATCACATCATATACAATACGGCTTTAAAACTTCAAAAGAGATATTCGAATAATGTATGTTCGTTAAGAATTGTGAAATAATAAGGAAACTATTCGCCGAATTCACTGACAGTCCCTGAGATGCAACAGGATTTAATGTGTTTCGCTCGGTAACACCATACACACCCTTGCAAATTGCAGGGACTAAATATAAAGACTTTTATCGTTTTTCGCTAAATTACGTTTCACGTTTAGCATAGCTCTTACTGAAAATTTGGGCCACAAATTTTATCAGTGTCATTTCACTGCAACAGCAACAACACAAAAAATTATAATTTTTCGTAGGCTCATTTCCTTTGTACTCTGGCCACTTTTAAAATTTATTTTATGGATTTAGTGTTTGTGTGTGTGTGTGTGTGTGTGTGTGTGTGTGTGTGTGTGTGTGTGTGTGTGTGTCTGTGTCGAAATAACGCTGTATGGGCAGGAACATACAACCTGAGGATTAAAAAGTTTGTCCTGATACTTGAACACGCATGGGGACTGAGATGGGACAGTCACAAAAGAACCCACTTTCGATGTTCTGTTCGTTGTCTGTTTCTCAGACTGCTTACAATATGCGTTGAAGTTAGTTTCTACTGCAGATGGCTTCAGGTCGAGCCAGATAATGTTTGCAGAATGCACGTCATATAAAGAACGATTTCTTTGAACTTGAACTCACTTCAATTACTCTGTAGAGACTTGCTATCGAGTATCTAAGGAAGAGGGTCCATTATTTGTCCTATAACTAAACCGAAACTCATCTTCAAACAAGCTCCGCCTTATATCGCAAGACTAAGCGCGTGCTAAGACGCAACGCTAACTTGCACACTGCATAAAAATAGACCCGAAAAACATATGCTATATAGCGTCAATATTCGTCTGCCCCTGTGTTAGAGACATCAGACACTACAGCGATCTCCTAGATTAACTGTTTTCACTTATAGCCGCTGGCCAATGGCGCTCTTCTCGGGGTAGCCGATTCGAAGCCTGGTGGTCGAAGCAACTGTTCCCAGATGTAAAAAAATATAATTAATCCACCGAAAAATACATCGAATGTTTCACACTACTTATTTTTATCCTTCAGCATTGATGCACTTACTAACGCATGTAGGTACAAATTCCAACTAAAAAGAGAGAGAATCGTAGAGGCAAGTCCCTCAGATAAACTTACTCCCGACAACCTGCCAGTGGAAAATCTCCAATGTAAACTTGCCAAGAGATCTTTCCACGAGATTCTTGACGTATATTCTCCATCGAAGGCCTACGAATACATTTTGTTTATCGCCAGAACTAATAACCAATAGAAGTTCTGGTGTTGTCGCCTATTATCCAAATCAGTATACTAGTTTCTCAACCACAACGCAAATTAAAAGAAAAATTAGTGTATACCGTTGTAATGTCCCTTCCCCTCCCCCCCCCCCCCTCCTTCCTAATTCCAGTCACTGTCCACAATAAGCAGTCTTCTGTGAAAAAGTTGAGGAGAGCGAAGATTACAATATACTTTCTAATTTACTTAGCTTTTCGTGTAGAGTTGGCTCCAGTTCTTCTTGTCTAGGAGTCTGATTCGTGAAGCTGAAATTCTCACATTTTAAGTCCTCAGGATTCAACTGATCTAAATAAATTTGAAGATCGTTGTTGCAGAATTTTTATTGCTGCGTTTATATATTTTGTCGCATTGTAGTATATCATACAGTCTCTTGAATTTTCACATTAACAAATGCGAAATTACATTGTTCGCAGGTTCGAATCCTGCCTCGGGCATGGATGTGTGTGATGTCCTTAGGTTAGTTAGGTTTAACTAGTTCTAAGTTCTAGGGGACTGATGACCTCAGATGTTAAGTCCCATAGTGCTCAGAGCCATTTGAACCATTTTGAACACTGTTCGCACAAAATACAAAAATACGTCCGATCACATGAGAGGCATGCTTACTACCACTTCACTCTTCGGTAATAACCATACTCCAAAGAGTGTACAATTTTTCTTGACAAATGAATTTCTATTAGTTTCGATTGTTGTTTCATAAATGAATCCAGGCATACACATAGAAAACAGTACTAGATTGCGTAGTTAATAATAGAAATTTTAAGTTTGGAAATAATTCGTAATTTCAAATGTTTCCAAAAAAATTATTTTAACTGTAATTTCAGAGCTTATCGACTGTAACATCTAAAATAAAGAAATTCCATTTTACAAATTGTCGCTTGAAATATAACATACTGTGTGTAAAATTATATGAAAGTTTTCAGAAAAGCAGCTGAGATAATGCTGACTTGTCCAAAATACGAGAAATATTACTGGTATCGACAACTATTGTTGAAGAAAAGTAATGCTAGAGGAGGATGTCCCGTTAAAACGGCCGCTCAACAACGAGGTCATTAGAGTTTACATTATGAAACATTACTTTCAAAGGAATCATCTATAAATTCGCTTTAAATGAAACGGGGAAACTATGAAAACCATAAAGCAACATAGATGTACAACGATTATATCCACAATGTTCGCGAATTTGTGTCCAGTACCATAAACACATCGTTACATTGCATTGACACAGATCACCGTCCTTTGTCGTAGTAAATACAGTATAGGTCTGTAATCTTTAAGCGCTGTAGAAATGTGAAACACATCACGCCTTCCAACAGGGTGAGATGGGCTCCACGCGCATTGGGATCCAGAGTAGCAACGGCAGCTGTGCCTGCAACGGCCAGCTTCAAACGCAACCCGCAGTTAGGGACCGGAGGCGGCCACTGGATAGGGGAGCACATGCAGGCGCAGGCGCCGATTCGGGCGCGTGTAGCGGGCAGAGCCTCACCGGGCAAGTAAGGACGCGGCGCGCAACACTGCGGCCGCCGCCCGAGTGCTCCGGTGTCCAATTACTTTGCGCCAGAGACGCCTATTAGTCGCACAACTAGCTGTAATTAGCGAGCCCTCATCTCGCCGATGGTTGCCAGCGGTTTAATCAGGCCGCCTGCTCGCGCTACAGAGAATCTGTGGTTTTACACGTGGCTTCGCTCTTGCTGGCTAGTCCACTGGTTCGGCAGCTAATTCACTTAAGTGGCCTCTTGCTTCCGTCCGAGTTATATACCTAACAGCTTGAGAAAAATACCGCAAACAAGCTCTAAGGAATCGAAGCGCTTAACTGTATAATCCAATGTGCACACTTCCACAGTTATCGATAGTGATTGGGGCTTGCAGAAAACAACGTAAAGTTAGAGAGGTAGCTGCGAAGCGAGTCATTTGATTTGCCATGAAGAGTTCGGCAAAGTTTCACCAATAGAATTTATTTCATTTCTCATTTTCACATATCATATTTTCTATTTATTTAGCAGCTGGATTCAAACGGGTGTGAAATCTTATGGGACTTAACTGCTAAGGTCATCAGTCCCTATGCTTACACACTACTTAACCTAAATTATCCTAAGGACAAACACACACACCCGTGTCCGAGGGAGGACTCGAACCTCCACCGGGACCAGCTGCACAGTCCATGACTGTAGCGCCTGAGACCGCTCGGCTAATCCCGCGCGGATATTTAGCAGCTGATAAAGATTGTTTTTGACAGAAACTTTCCTACTCTTCTTTGCGTCAGAATATTGTAACTGTCACAGAGTTAGGTTCTTTAGTCTCTTTTGTCAAGCTGTAGTGTAGAGAGAGCAGTTGAACGTCATTTTATGTTCCTCTGAATATAACTTGCACACCGTACCTTTTCTGCGGTCGAAACATTTACACATTAACTTTCATATTCGATGTTCAGCGTTTAGGCCAACCTGCTTAATTTTCTTGTTTAGTAACTGTAAGAAAACAGAAGGACAATAAAAGTTTCTAGTGACAAAATTGTAACACTTTCTCCGTTTAGGGAACGACATGTCTGGTTAAATGATGATAAATGTAAAGCAATACACCACAGGATATGCTTATAATCGATAACAAAATTAGTGGTAGAGAGATGCGTGGAACTTTAAAGGGACTTGAAATGGAAAGGAAACTCACATTTCTCAGAGAGGATAAAAAATTCGTACAAGACGTTCTTATGAGATCATATCAGCTCATAGTCATATGCACACACTATTATAACTGTAAGTGTTGTCTTTATTTCATTAAGGTTTCACTTGGAACAGCACAGTTCCGTTGCAGAGAGAGGTAAGTGAGATGGTCATCAGCCGATGACTCTTAACGTGAAGCAGCAAGACGTCACACAACAACTTGGGCACCAGGACGCGGCCGGCAGCGCCACGGCACCAGGGGTCCGAGTTGTGATTCCACAGCACGGTACTATTTTGTTCTTTTTCTCTGCAGATCAACACCAGAGAAGACCATCAGGAGAAACGTCCTTGAAAGCGTTCTAAGGAGCAATGGGTACTACACGAGTTGCATAAGAAGTGTCGCGGAAAATAACTCAGCGAAGCGAGACGTCGGATGATGAAATGTCGAATATGGCTTTTCTATCAAACACCCCCGTGATGACGGACAGAACTGGCCGCATATTGTGCAAGCACGGCGTGTAGACTATTTGTAAGCCGACAAAGAAGGTCAAAGAGTGTCTCAGTTCGGCAAAGGACAAAAACGACCTAACTCTAACGTAGGGAATATACCGCATACCCTGTAATGTATCAAAATCTATGAGGGAATGACTGAACGATCCATCAACACCAGTTCACCGAACATAAAAGATACTGCAGATTGGGACAGGTGGAGAAATCGTCTGCGGCGGAGCACACGCTGTGGGAGACAGACCACATAATAAAATTTGGCGACATGTAAATTCTCACTGTAGAGAAGCGCTTCTTCAGGAAAGCCACAGAAATCAGCAAACATGGCCAGGGAAAAGCCCCCAGGCGTTGGTGCGACAAGTACATATAATCTCCTGGCGCGGGCTGGACTCTCCTGTCCGCCACCACCAATGGTGTGTGAAACTTTGATAATGCCAGCCACTGGTGCTGCCGAAACGTCACAAAACTCGCCAGAGGAACGTCGGCCGAACAACCAGGGACAGAAGCCGACAGGGAATATGACAAGTGGCCGCTAAAGCGACAGTAATTTCCTTACAAGGAATTAGTCAGATTTGAAGACGGAACATTAATGCTTACCACTTACAAAAATACTCTATTTTGGAAACCTTCGGGAACTTCATTACGGACAGCATATCTTGTCTTCGAATCCTACTCCTGCCGACAGTCATTCAGTTCCCGGACTAGTGTCCAAGACTGACCCTTGGCAGTATCTGACAAAAGCGACCGTCTGAGCTGTCGGAATAGAGAGCACACGAGCGAAAGCGGAACGCTTGACACGGTTGAAACCGCAGAAACGAATCGTTTAATTAGTAGTATCAATTTAAAATTTTCGTTATCTTTTCTATAAACTTTCTGAAGAAAAATATTAATTAATCAACAGAGATACTGAGCGTAGAATATGTGTTAGTGGTCAGGAAGAACAGGATCTGTGGCTTTTTGCTGTATGGTATTACTACCTACATTAATGAACGTTTTTTGATGAAGTCGGAGTAAGAATAGAAAACGTACGAATAAAAAAATTTTTTTGAGGTTCTTGCTTACTTTCACTAACGTTCTGAAGCCGCTGTACTTATGTATAGTAACTACTACCATTTGGTTACTACAAACAAGTCGCACTTGTTTTACTGAGTTGTGAAGCACTGATAAAATATTAGCTAATGACTGTAGCAGGCGGAGCGGATTAAATGCATAGTGTTTCTCCTATGTCTTGAGCTGTTACTAATGCAGTGAAACAGCTCTGAAAAGCCGATGCGTGGATGAGACGTCTCGTATCTGCGTTAAATGCCGAGTTAATTAATTCCTTATTAGTGAATAATCTGTGTATTTTTTCTAATACCTCAGAGAAAATATTTGCTATTTATAGTCCCATTTTGTTCGCTAGTGGCACGCTCCCACCAATAGTACACGACAGAGAACATATTGTAGAGCGTAAAACTGGAATCACAATTATTATTCATTTCAATACCAATAGCTTGAAACAAGACTAAAAAGTCCTTTCGGAAATGTTTTATTACGTATACAATACACAAAAACTTTTCATGAATTGTGAGAAGTAACTCTTTCGAACTGGAATATCCTTTGAACATAAAACATACAAAACTACAGGCTTTGCAGAAGCCGACAAGTGAATATGACTCAACAGTCAGTGGTGGTGTCTTGTGAACAATGCAGCTGGCTCGTTCCAATTTAGGTCTGAATACAGCGCGGCGTGCGGCTGAGTGGCGGCAGCGGCGGCGGCGGAAGCCTCCAGACAATGGCAGCCGTCCCCGCTCGCCAAATGCGTCAGCTGGAGCGGTTCATCCAATTATAAACGGCCGCCCGGCGACGAAAGTAAACATCCACCTCCAGGCCGGGCGCGCGTGTCAACACGTTCACCGCCCGAGCCGATGGCGGCCGAATCCCGAGGACGCGGTGTGGCGGCATCCCTCACAGGCGCGACGTGTCCCTCCCTATCAGGATGCGGTCTCGGCAGATGGCGTCGCCAGAAGCGGCCGCTTCCTCACGACGTCCCGAAGACAACCTCTACAAGCAAAGCCAGTTCATTCCGTTTGAGGACGTTCTGTTTCACTCCAGCGCGGATTGCTTTTTTCCCCACACTTTTCTGTGTCTCCGCTAGATAATCGAATTACTTAATAAAAGGAATGCTATGACATAGTCTCACCTCTCAGTTCTGGCAAACGCCATATATTTATAAAAATCAAAATCTCTTTGTGAACCAAGAAAGGTGTGACTTTACTAATGTCATTTTTTTAAAATTTATTGGCCTTTGGCATTAACCATTTAGCCACAAAATGAGTAACGACAGGTTTGGTATACAATATCATATTACATTAATTTCAGATAAACTTCGTGGTACACAACAATACAGTCCATACATCACAACTTCTTACGCTGGAATCCTTGTAGCTGAATTATAACTGGGTATCCGCTTCTTGAAGGAAACGGGTACTACTGACATAGCAGGTTGTGGTCAGCTGTCGATACAGCTCCGTCAAAGATGCAGGTTGCGAAATTCCTGCTCTGATCAAAGCCTTAATAAACTTGTGGCTTTGGCTGTCACAGCGTGAACACCCTAATATCACACGGTCACAGTTGGGTGGACTTCGCAGTATGGAGATCCTACAAAGATGTGAAGGATAACAGTTGTGATCCAGTCGGATGTGCGTTATAGTAGTGGTATGACGTCTGGTTAGCTTGATCTGGGAGAACCAGGCTTTTTACGGAATACTCGGCTCTATTGTGGCGTAATGTTTCCCTTTGGACTGCTGTGAGATCTTCCACGTCCGTGACCATTACTGATGGACCTTTTCTCTACGGCAGCAACAAAATCTGTCTGGGGAAGGCAAGTGTAGCATGATTGGCCATCAATCATACTTTGTTTCGACAAGTGGTCCGCCATCTCGTGACCTGAGGTACTAAAGTGTCCCTTGGTCCATAATAACTGGACACCTTTACGTTGACTTTCACACTGCTACATTAACTTAATTACGTCGAGCACACTGGTGGTTAGTGATGGAGTTAAGCTCAGTTACTGCCGGCGCTTTTATAGAAGGTGAATCAGAAAACGTCAGTTTACAGCGAATGTTCCATATAAGGTTCTACATATCGACATAAGGTTTTCGACAGGCTTTTACTATGCAAAGAGGGATGTAATTTTCTAGTTAATATACCAGCTCTTTATCTACCAAAATAGCTAACAATTACTTTTTAATAATACGATACAGTGAAGAGCGTTTAACAATAAAAAAACCTGCAGTGATATAATGCTTGTTAGTGTCAGAACAGACGCACACTGCAGACATAGCTGGGAAACGTGCTGAGTGTGAAGGAACAAGACTGAGAGCACACCGTTCTTGCACGCCTGTTGTTATCTAAACTAGACACAAAGCTGCTCGATCCGATGCCTGAAGTGTTGCACTTACATATGATTGTTTTTGCGAAAAGTTTCATAGTCAACATGCTCTTATCACGATACAACTTTTCATGAGCTCTGGAATGATATTATAATGGTCATCACACTACAATTAAAAAAAGAAAAAAACAGTATTTGCTTCGGGATCTCGGTAGCTACACGAGTTTTGTGCTTTAATGATAAAGTAACACATTCTTTATTTTGTGTATTGCACATGCCGTGATACTTGTTTCGATATACTGAACAGTTTATAAAAAGCATTTGGAGTTTCTTCGTAAAATCGGCTATCCTGCGTATTTATTACTTTCCGTACTGGGGTTCTGCGCCCTGTTGGTAATGGTGTGTGAATTGTGCTTGCTCTTAGAGATGAATAAGCAGTGCATGAGAAAACCTGCGTAGCTGATTTGCGTTGAACACAATTTGTTATTTTACCAATCATGACTGTAAGTGAGAGAACTGAAGTAGTTCGGCAACGAGCTCATTTTTTCTTTTCTTTTTCTTTCATCGCCTTCATTTTGAATGCTGCGGCAGTCCCTTGTATAACAACTTCGAGTCGTAGATCGGTGCATCAAAATAATAATGCATTTACATTAGCGTAGCATCGAATCGTTTCCCCTTCCATTTTTAAACACACAGTGCCATTACCCAAAATATTAACGACTATAGAGTCTCAGAGCAAACACGTCGTTGAGAAACATATTTTTAATTATCGAAACCACAATTACATACACGCTTATACATGTACTGCTGCGTTTTTAATGCCAGATATGAACAAAGTTGAAGTTTAATTCATTTGTGGGACTGAGACAGTCATTATCAACTTGAAACCCATTGCGTCTTGGAATCACACATCGCAGTGATTGTGTCTCAGAACACCACAGGAAAACAAGTTCATCATCGGGTACATCGATACGCGCGTCGTTTACTAGTTTCGTCGGGTCTACTGCATTCGTATCTACCCTACGGCGAATCCAGAACTCAGTCACTGGATCCTGTCCACACTCAATTCCTCTCCTTCACCGACCAGTTTCTCTTTTGATGCCAGACACAAGTCACGAGTGAGGAGCAAATCAGTAACCACTGTCACTTTTTTGTGCCACTTTACTTATTTAGTCAAATCTCTGGACAAACGACGTAGTGTCTGAACAGTTAGTTCTGTTGCTACTGCAGTTCATATCCGCCATTTCTTCTGTTTCCTAAATATTACCTTTTAAGTTCTTTTGTTTCTTTCCATTTTCAGTTTTTCGAGTACTGAAAGTCCTCTCATCTGATCCTGTCGTTATTCTTTTACTGAATGCATAGGACATAATACCCGACCCATCTCCATCTGCCCAGCTACCAAACCTCAGGATGAGAAGCTCATTTATGTATGTCCAGTGCATTGTATTAAATAATCCATCCGATGCTTTGTATTAACACCGATATCGATATCATATGAACACTCCGCCAAAGCGCTTTATTCTTATGAAGTTGATTTACCTGAAGAACTGTTACTGTCTACAACGTAGAAAACTTGGCATCTACATGATTGAAAACTATACATGAACAAAAACATCACGCACAGCACCGACTTATTAGAGGCGCAAAAAACACTCAGGTCGCTGCATTCATGAAGATTCACTGTTTGATCCGGTTATATGGTTGATCGAGTTACTAGAGTGTTTTCTTTGAATATGAGGTTGGAAGCTATTTAGCATGAAAGGAGAAGGGTATGTAGAATAGAATATCTTTGGTTTCGACTTGGTATACAGCGAAGACAACAGCAATTTCCTAACAAGAGACATTTCAGTAACGGATAATTTCTCATGAAGGTGCGTGCACAGGTCACAAAGATTGTATGATGTGACGCAGTATGATTTGTTTTTTTGTAGTTTTCCTAAATCGAATGTTTATCATAACAAAGCACAACCAATCTCTGAAGTAAAGATCGAAATTTGCAATTTTATTTCTTAAAGAAAATCATTCACGCAAAAAAGTCTTGGAATATTTCGTCGACAGAGAGAGTATCCAAAAACAAGTTGTGGACGATATCTTACTGACATCACGTTTCGTATTTAATCATAAAGAATATCCTTTACACTAAGATACAAACATCGTTTTAGGTGGCTCTTTACCTTACAGTGGCACTCCAAAATTGCACTCTGTTTGAGTTGCACTTTGGCTCTGAGCACTATGGGACTTAACATCTGAGGTCATCAGTTTCCTAGAACTTAGAACTACTTAAACCTAACTAACTTAAGGACATCACACACATCCATGCCCGAGGCAGGATTCGAACCTGCGACCGTAGCGCGGTTCCAGACTGTAGCGCCTAGAACCGCTCGGCCACTCAGGCCGGCAGTTGCACTTTATTAGACACTAAATGTGAGTGACAGGAATCATCAGACACACTGAGCGATGCAGTAATGAACTGCCTGTAATGTATAAAATCTTAAGTTGAGATACGATAAACTCATATGATAAACTCCAGATGTTGATATATCGTCAAGTACATATACTCGTATTTTCTTAAACGTCTCAAGACTGACACCCAAAAGCAGTCGTACGTTGATGTGCTGAAATACTTTTAAATATCAGGTTCGTTCATACTTACAAAGCCGGCCGGAGTGACCGAGCGGTTCTAGGCGCTTCAGTATGGAACCGCGCGACCGCTACGGTCGCAGGTTCGAATCCTGCTTCCGGCACGGATGTGTGTGATGTGCTTAGGTTACTTAGGTTTAAGTAGTTCTAAGTTCTAGGGGACTGATGACCTCAGATGTTAAGTCCCATAGTGCTCAGAGCCATTTGCACCAAGCCATACTTACAAATCTGACACTTTCCTTAGGAAATAAATAATCCTATCATTTTTAATACTGCTCTAAATATTATGGTAGTTTACACTAACAGTATTTTTCCGTTAAATTTGCATTTATATTACATTATGCTCCTTTTGTTATTATTAACCATTATAAATCCCTTCTACACTAAAATTATAGCATCCCGGTAACATGATTACAATCAGCCTGAGTATCTCATCGTTGTCGATGCAAAGTTAACTAATGTTCGAAACAAAGTGGTGCCGACACATCCTTCAATACGGATACTTCACCTCCGAACAGTAACACGTTTTCTGTAATACATTTTCACATTCAGAATTCTGCAACAACATTTAATTAGATCACATCCAAAAGGGTACTAAGTCAGTACAGCTGTAACTGAACATCAACAACAACAGTCATTTGCTAATTACACATTTAACAATCCTCTATTCTTGCTACACACTAGCGGTGGTGTTCGGCTTGTAGGTAACTAGCTCTAATCCTGCCGGTGGGTGAAATTTTCCTCACCAGCATCCAGTCGACAAGGGAGGCGACTCTGGTAGGTGATTAGCAGACTCTATACAAATATTTCGTCTTAAATCCCAGTCTCTCGACAGTATCTCACGGAGTGAGGGCAAGCGAGACTACCGACGATGATTCATCTGCAGAATAGACACGCTGAGTTCAGAAGCTCACCCGATGGTATTTCAGGGATGTAGTCTCTGTCCTGTTTCCAGGTTTCATCATTCCCCTCCCTTGCTTTTCCATGATCAGCCATAGCAACATAAGCACAACGCTACGCTACACAGCCACCCTCATACTCATCCAGACGATACGATTCCCGTTTGAGGCTGTATTCTGAGGAAAGAGGACGGTCTATCTCAGTGTCTTTGTACGTCCCACGGACACTAGTAGCCCAGTCACAACTCATGAGAACTACAAACACGCACTATTATGTTGTTAATCATTACATTTACATCAGTTCCATGACTTATGTGTTCATTTCAGTCGTACTGAGAAACTATTTCACAGAAACTATTTTCGCTAAGTGTGAGTATTGTTTTAAGTTACAAATGAATCATCTAGAAACATCCTCCCCAAAAAGACATTTTTTCTTAAAAGAAAATATTGTTAAAATCTCGTCTGATACATAACGTTAATATTCACTGATTTATTAACATGTGGATATCAAAATCTCCTAAAATGCAACAGCAAAACGTCTTGAAGAATATTTGTCTGCTGTTACTTTCAAAATCTTCTAAAAGCACTAGCTAATGAGATTTACAGGCTTGTTAAAATGGCGTCTTCTCCTCTCAGTAATACTTACTTCTTACGTTTGTAGTGTCACACCCAAATGTTTTCAGATGGTGGAAAATAGACTTTTGTAATTTCTGTTGCCTTATAAGCCTTAAATAATTTTGATTTCAATAACGAAAATACCAACCCTGGAGAATGTTTACTGACATCGATAAGTTGGCAACAGTTCCATAACGTCACTGCAGCTGTAGTGTAGTGTGAACGACAGCACGTTTTCAGAGTGATATTTTGGAAGAATAATTGAGTTACACGTGTAATCAGTGGCGCATAGGATAAACGGAACTAACAAGAAATGCCTACGGGTTAGCATTGTTCAACAGAAATTTCGCTTTGACCGTTCTGGACGTGAATTGTATAGGCGAAAAAACAAAGTTTCAGAGCAGCATACGAATCGATCGGATATAATCACGACGTTGAACGCGTGTCGTATTGAACTTTTTCTAAAGCCGAACAAATGCTGTTTACTTCCAAGAATATAATCTTGTGCGAATAGGTTTTACATATTGCTAGCGATAATCACGAATAAGAGCTTACAGCTTCTAGGAAGGAATGTAGCAATATTATGAAAAGGAAAGTTGCTTCTCACCATATAGCGGAGGTGCTGAGCCGCAGATAGGCGCAACTAAAAGACTGTCACAATATGAGCTTTCGGCCAACAAGGCCTTTTTCGAAAATAGATGACACACACACACACACACACACACACACACACACACACACACACACACACACACACAAGCAGACGCAACACTGAGTGTGGCTCCAGCTGCCAGAGACTGCAGTCATGTATGCGTGAGTTGCATGTGTGTGTGTGTGTGTGTGTGTGTGTGTGTGTGTGTGTGTGTGTGTGTGTGACCGGGGGGTGGGGGCTATTTTCGACAGAGGTGTTTCTATGGTGAATAGCAACTTTCCTTTTCATAATACTGCTAAATTTACACGTTCTCATAGTGGATTAATCGTTAATTAAAAAAAAAAGAAAAAAGAAAAAAACGCTTGCGTCAAGTAGAGTAGCCGACGAACTGGTCGAAAAATGAAATGATTCAAATTGAAGTGATCGATGATTTTATAATACAAGAAATGCATAAGATCGCTAGATTTGCTAGATCTTGCGTTTGCAATACAGATCAATCCAACAAAGAAAAAGAAATGCCAGCAAAATGACGCTTCCACTCAAAGGGGAAAATATACAAAGAAGAGAGCGTAGTCCTACAACGGCACTCACACATTCATATGAAATCAGTCTAGATGGTTCATTGTTATCTGTACAACATATTTCTCTTCAAAAAGCGACCGAAAATTTTGGGCCACGTGTGAAAAGACCATTACATAAAGTTTTTCAGAGACCGTTACCAGTCACAAAGTTTGATGACTTACTTCAATTATTTAATGAAGCAACACGTTTCGAGATACAAACCTCATCTTCAGGCTATATAATTTTGAAACAGTCATGGTCGATTAAAAGTCAATACGGCTTTAAACTCAAATGATCAATGTTATACACACCCAGTCTTGTGGTAGTCTCATCCAAGTACGGGAAAAAACGGAAAAGAAAAGGTTATACATTTCTTGCGTCAGGCATCTCTTCAGTTTTATAGGAACAGATCCCTTCTCTTCCAGATTGTTGGCCACGTCACAAAAATTATCAGTCATAAACTGCAGCATTTCAAGCTCACCCTGATAAAGATGTACAGATACTTCACATCCACCGCCAAGACGAAAATCTGGCCGTTAGAGAATTAACAGGCAAAATTATTATGAACAGATCACATCAGTTTCCAGTCTACTGTCGTGACAATATTCTCAAGTTGCAATACGTAGTAAATTACGTTTTCCTTTCGTCAGTTTAAAAAACCTGATTAAATATGCAGATGGCACTCCTCGAACTTTACCGACACTAGGCCGCAATCTTTCTTAAGTGTAGTTTAAAACAGACTATGTCTGTCTACGATCCGCAGCTCTATCAAATTTCATCCTCAAGTGTACGATCATCGTGCATAAAAAAATAAAAATTTGGAACATTGCATCAATATTTCATATTTTTGCACTACTTAAAAGGAATAACATTAAGGATGACTTGCTGGAGAACTTCTGCTTATTTCTCCTACTCCTTACCAGTTTGGAGCCCTACGAATGGAAATAGCGCAGATGATTCGTGTTTATAAGAAGGGTAAAAGAACGGACACGCAAAATTACGGACTAATATCCCTAAGTTCTGTTTGCTGCAGAATTCTTGAGACTAATGATTGAAGCGATTTCACAGCTCTACAATAACTTTATTATTCGAGATATTTTCACAATGCTATGCACACACATACAAAAACTCAACTTTTTTTAGGCATTCACAAATGTTCGATATGTGCCCCTTTAGTGATTCGGCAGACATCAAGCCGATAATCAAGTTCCTCCCACATTCGGCGCAGCATGTCCCCATCAATGAGTTCGAAAGCATCGTTGATGCGAGCTCGCAGTTCTGGCACGTTCCTTGGTAGAGGAGGTTTAAACACTGAATCTTTCACATAACCCCACAGAAAGAAATTGCATGGGGTTAAGTCGGGAGAGCGTGGAGGCCATGAATTGCTGATCATGATCACCACGACCGATCCATCGGTTTTACAATCTCCTGTTTAAGAAATGCCGAACATCATGATGGAAATGCGGTGGAGCACCATCCTGTTGAAAGATGAAGTCGGCGCTGTCGTTCTCCAGTTGTGGCATGAGCCAATTTTCCGCGGGCTACGCGTGAAACTTGCCCGCACGCGTTCAACCGTTTCTTCGCTCACTGCAGGCCGACCCGTTGATTTCCCCTTACAGAGGCATCTAGAAGCTTTAAACTGCGCATACCATCGCCGAATGGAGTTAGCAGTTGGTGGATCTTTGTTGAACTTCGTCCTGAAGTGTCGTTGCACTGTTATGACTGACTGATGTGAGTGCATTTCAAGCACGACATATGCTTTCTCGGCTCCCGTCGCCATTTTGTCTCACTGCGCTCTCGAGTGCTCTGACGGCAGAAACCTGAAGTGCGGCTTCAGCCGAACAAAACTTTATGAGTTTTTCTACGTATCTGTAGTGTGCCGTGACCATATGTCAATGAATGGAGCTACGGTGAATTTATGAAATCGCTTCAATCATTTGTAATAGCCCTGTAAGTGTGTTTTTAGGAAGTATCGCTCGCGCGAAAACTCAGCTTGCCCTTTTCTCGCATGATATCCTCAGAACCACGAATGAAGGCCTACAGGAAAGTTCCACATTCCTAGATTTTCGGGAAACATTTGACACAATATCCCACTGCAGGACGTTAACGGAGGACCAAGCATACAGAATATGTTCCCAGAATGTGTGTGTCTCGATGATTTCTTCAGTAACAGAAACCACTACGTTGTCCTGGACGGCGAGTGTTCATCAGAGACAAAGACTATCGTCAAGAGTGCTCTAGGGAAGTGTGATAGGACTGCTGCTGTTGTTCTCAATATACATAAATTATCTGAGGGTAAATTTATAAATATATTCAGTTGAATAGTAAAAATTATCCTCTAATCTTGGGAACATAGTACTATGGTGTGCAGTTTGACACAATTACGTTGATCTACGCGTAATGTTGGACAGCAACGTCAAATGGAACAAGCACATAGATCATGTTTACTGTGGGCATTCTAGGAAAGTGAAGCTCACCCTTTACAAGACGACTTTCTATGACCTTTTCTTGAGTACTACTAAAATGTTTGGATCCCCATCAAGTAGGATTTAAGGAAGACATGGAAGCAGTTTAGAGGCGGGCTGCGAGATTTGCTACCGACGGTTTCGATCAACACGCGAGTGTTACGGGAAGGGCTCATGAACTCGAACGGGAATCCCTGGAAGGAAAATGACATTCTTTTCGCGAAAAACTATTAAGAAAGTTTAGGGAACCGGAATTTGCGGCTGAATAAGACAATTCTACTATCGCCGACGTACAGAATTGTTATAATTAAACTTTCCTACTTGAGCCAGTGTAGGCGGAAGACTATTTACCGAACAGGTACCGCACTTTATAGAAATGATGTTCAGGCTGTGCGCTGCAGGATTTGCGTTTTTAGTAGGGATAGTGTCATGACTTGGCGTTAGGTGCCTGTACTGGTAGGGCCACGTACAGTTGAAACTCAAGCATCAGTGTGCATCACAGATGCAATCAACAAGGCTTTGAAAAAGGTGAGCAGGGTTTTAATCGTAAGGCTGTTTTACCAAAACAACAGCAATAATCTGCTTTTCGCGTCTACCGGCGCATTGAAGGAATATTGAGAGGTCCTCTTTCCGCACCGGATTGGAAGAACATGATTCGGAAGTTCGAGTTAGCTGGCCATTTGCGAATTGCTCTTGGGACAGACCGACTGCCATTTGCGCCACGAATCGTTGAAGAAGTTATTGTTGTCATGGGTAAGAATGCTGGTCGCAATGTGCGATCTTCAAGCAGATCACGAACTGTGCCACGGCAGCTGAACACTGCATCGTCCACCGTTGCTTCGCGCAGCAGTACAGCAATCTCGAGTGCGATTCCAGGCTGTCGTGGATGCAGATGGTCTTCATAATGAGCAACGTTTGTAACCCGGGACGTAAATAAGGCACGCAATTAAAAAGTTAGCCTCTCATGTGGAAATTAAAATGGGTTTCTTTCAATGGTTTATTCGTTATTTCTCTTGCGCATGTACTCACAAATGTTTCCCTAAAGTTTCACTGTGCTACGATCACTCGTTTGTCATGGGAGCCCTCTCAAGTAGCGAAGGTTTAATTACATTTTGCGTAAGGACAGCGAGGAGAAGATAATACAAATTAGGGCTCGTACAAGGGCAGCTGTTTCTTCCTCACTGCATTTGCGAGTGGAGAAGGAAAGAAAATGACTAGTGGTGGTACAAGGTGCTCTGCACAAGGCACCGTGCGTAGGCCTACGGAGTACGTATGTTGATGGAGATTTAGGTGGAAGGAACTTCATAGGTAAAAATGTGTGTTGTATCTCTCTACGGACATTTAATTATATTACGTTCGCTTACAACTGTCGATTCAGCGCTGGCCTCGCAAGTCAGGAGAAGAGGCGACAAGAGAAAACCGCGTCGCGCAGTGTGAGATTTCAGGACTGTGCATCAGACAGTTTACTCACGGAAAGCACGCGAAAAACCTCACATTTCGTTATTACTGTCCACCAACTTACAGCCCACTTCAGCAGCTGAAAACTTGTATGTGCTTTTTAATTGAGGTTAACTACGAGTGGCAATAAAATCAGGGCAGCTTTCGACATAAACGCGACCATTCCCCTGTAACAAGAAATGTATTTGCAGTTGCGAATAAGGACAACTATCAGCTGTATAATCGAATGGCGACAATGAAAAGTTTGTGCCGGACCGGGACTCGAATCCAGATTTCCCGCTCATCGTGAGCGGTCGCCTTACCATAAGGGTATCCGAGCACACTTCGCGGCCGGACGCGCACTTCCATATGTCGTCAACCATGTGTCTAGAGCCTGCACTCGTCTTCGCCTGTAAGACATTGCCACGGGGAGGACCAGGCTTTCATTCCCTGTTCCGTCGAGGACGATTCCTTGGTGGAGGAGGACTGGAAGTGGATGTACTCAGCCTCGTGGGGCGGGCTGAGGAGGTCTGTACTGCCGACAACGGCAGGGAGGGCGATGTACTGGCGCTAGGCCTCCTCCATACGAAAATCAAATGACGACAGTTATCGCGGAGGAGGATAGGGTGCAAGATATCGGAACTGCGTAATCCTCTAGACCCGATTGCGGAGGTACTTCTTGCATCTGCAGTGACCACAAATTGTGCGAGACAACGAGCCAAGCACAGTTCTTACATGGGCTAGAATTCTAAATTCCTTAATCAAAAATACTTATCGCACAGTCACAAATGAGAACTAAGAAAATTTTAATCTGATTGGTGGTTTGTTTATATGGAAACCAAGTCAACAGCCTCCCCTACAAATAAAATGAATGTTTTGGCTGTGCACAACAATTATTCTTTTCGAAAAACGCAACGGAAACACCGTAATGGACAATACGTCAAAGAACGTCTCAACACTAACGAGGCGGTGAATTGGTATACAATTATCCAGTACTTCGGAAGACAGGATAAGTTACAACAATAATGTGAAATGTATGTTTGCTGACGAACGGGGCGAGAGTGTGAGAGGAACGTCGATGCGACAAAATTAATGCCATTAAAGAGAACACGACCGCGCGCGGCTCTGCAGTACATACTGAAAATTGGATGTCATGAAGCAGCTAATGAACTACTGTGCGGCTTGCACTAAATGTAATTGTGCTGCAGCCGTGTCACGTGTTCTGCTACTGTGCGCCATTCATCTCATTTCAGAGGCTGCGCGCCCGTCCGTGCCGTTCTGCCCCGTTGTTCGCAGCCGCTGAACTCAGCGCTTCGTGTCCGCATGAACGATGGAGTCAAATTCTCCCACGTTCACCTGCCCCCATGCGCGGACGCACAGTATTTGTACCTGTGGGTTGGTTACAAAAACACAGCTGAAGATACTCTGCAAAAGTGACTTCTGACGTTTTCTGGATGCGACAGACTGATGATATGTTTTCGAATTTCACAATAGTTCTACAACTGAGAGGCTCAGCGTACAAACAGTACAAGTGCTTGCTGAAGCAAACTGAGTTAATGACTGCCATAGTCAAATGGCCATTTATGAATTATGTGAGTACTATCGAAATAAGCCGGCCGGGGTGACCGAGCGGTTCTAGACGCTACAGTCTGGAACAGCGCGACCGCTACGGTCGCAGGTTCGAATCCTGCCTCGGGCATGGATGTGTGTGATGTCCTAAGGTTAGTTAGGTTTAAGTAGTTGTAAGTTCTAGGGGACTGATGACCTCAGAAGTTAAGTCCCATAGTGCTCAGAGCCATTTGAACCATTTGAACTATCGAAATATCAGATATTTTTTCCTAATGGTCAGTTAGTCTCTGATTAGTTGTAGGTATGGTTAGAGATTGTAGTGCCCGTGCATTATTTTTTATAATATTTTTAAAAATACTTACACCTCTTGCGACTTAAAACTCTTTAGATAAAACAGGTGCAAGTAAAAAAACATTTTCTTTACTGTGCTATATTTTGAATATTTTTTGGTACGACACACACATATACATAGTACAATACAAGTTCAGTATAAAACAAGATCATGTGGGTAATTAAAGCGAAATTAATTTTAAAAAGCTGAAAAGCAAGAGTTAAACAGGAAATTAAATTAAAATACCAAAAGGAAAATATATTGGTGTGGTACCAACAAATACGAGAGATTATTCATGGTCACTTTTTATGATCCACTCACAGTCAGTGTCTACAGAACCTAAATAATTTCCTTCTGAGGTATTTTTTGAAGAATGTCCTTCCTGGAGCAATACTCGTGATGCTGCATCACTGCAATGCGCATTTTTCCTTCCCCCTCGTCTCCTTCTTTGACCACGTTCTCTTCTTTCTTGACTCCCTCTACTTATACTCATGGTAATTGCTATCTGGGAATGGGATACATTGACACAGAACTCATGATAAAGGTGAGGGATGTAGTTCTTCAGCTCTGGAAGATTTTTCCATTGTTCAAATTTTATTTCAAACTCATTTTGATGCAAAGGCTGCAGAAGACGTATTGATAAAGGACCAGTATTGGTCCTCCTAGAACCGTTTCTATTAACTTACGATCACAGTTTAGTGAATACTTGAACTGCATTGTTGGAGGATTTGCTTTGCTGATTCTGATCCGCCTCATCCTACGTTGTATTTTGTTTCCTTCTGTCTTCGCAATTTTGTCCTTTGCTATGTTATCCAAGGCTTTAACTGAAAGAAAGTTTTCGTTTTCATTTCAACTATAGAAAAATTTCTGCTGATCTGTTTTACTGCTAGCTGGGGAAGAAATACATGTTTTAAGTGTTTATTTTCCTTTTGAGAGACACCAAAATCTTTTATCACATTTTATATATGTGCGGCCATGTTCAGGGCCTTTATGATCTATTGTGTAAATATGCAGATTTTGCTCGAAGATGTAAAAGCGGTAATTCAAAATATAACCTATTAAAACATCCATTAAATATTACTATAAGTACTATTAAAAGCATACTCATTAGGCTATTTCTGTACTTTCAGAAAATACATACCTGAACCTTCATTATAGATAGCACCGATTCTCCTTCCATCCACTACTTCACTTATACCAGTTGTACTCTACATGCAGGAAAGGCATTGGCTTAGAGCTTAAACTTTATCTCCACAGAGTTTGACACTATGCAGGAAAATGCTCGTAAATCTTTTATTCAGAAGAGATTCGAACTTTAGCTTTGCAAATGTGCATTTTGATCATTTTCTTGTGAAATGTCACTTGTATCACTTGTTCTCTCAGCCCCTCAGTTAATCTCGCTGTCTTCGTAAGGTGTTCGCTGCCTGGCCTTCAACCACTCTAGTTTGACTGTTCTTGAAAGTTACTGATGAACAAAGCTGGAAGATTTGGTTTAGGTCCTTACGCTGTCAGCGCCGAACGACCAGGGGAAGATATAAAAGCTGCAGTGAAACTGGCACTTCGTAGAAGACTATGTCAACCTATTAATTTTCGCTTTCGCAACGTATGATCCTACCTCTTTTCCTTCCTGTATGAGTCACACTGTCTTCTTCTCTATGATGTTCATTATCTGTTTGTTTCACGTCTCTCTTTCCCTCCCTCCCTCCACCACCCGTTTCTCCCATGCTCAACGCTGCTCGTACGTATAAAGAAAAACTTACGTTATCGTAACTTCTGATTACTGCTGTACTTGCCCTGCACCAATATAAACTCTGTGTGTGTGGTTTCCTTTATCTGTTCTACTTTTAATTTCTAAATGTAGTATACGAGACTTACCGCAATAGACGTAATGTCGTTACGTGGAACCCCTGGTTGGAGGGCCTGAAGCCCTATTTAACCAGATTAAAAAAACAGTCAATAAAATCATAAAAGTTAAGAAAGCAATGGAAGGCGTGTGCTGCAATGATGTCCACTTGATATGTCTCTTAAAGCGCTCGGTCCACTAAACTACATTACGACACTACATGTGCTCAATTCAAGCATTCTCATCGGTCATCTACTCAGAAGGTAACCGCACGTGAAGCGATAAGAACAACCGACTTCTTTACTTTGGGTTCCACGTCGGTACGAAATTTTTATTCGGTCCCGCAGGGGCTTTGAGCTTTCGTCAACAATTGAAGATTACCTGAAAATCATAGCTGACCATTTTCAGCCACCATCAAGTGACGCCAACAACCAACCAAATGCGTTACCAGTTGCGGCCACTCTTAGGAACTTAGGCACCTGCTGCGTCATGTCTCCTGGGGTGGATGGTTCCTAGCAGTACTTGACGATGCTCTATAAACCTTTAACTTGTCTGCCGCGACAAACAAATACATTTTAACTTCTGACAAAAGCTTCCTTCTCCGGCGGAACCACAATTACAATGGCAATCACGCCGAGAAAGGTCTACTGTAATAAAAAGTAAAATAGAACACAGCGGTGTCTTCGTCTTGTAGCATAACATATAACTTCTCCGTATGTATTAACCTACATACTATGAAGCGATTTATGTGGCAACCAGGTAAAAGCGGTCATAACAACTGCAGTTCCCAGTTACGCCAGTCTTTCGGAAACTGTATACGGAGTAAATATTTATCTGTTTTTAGCGTAGTAAAGCACCTTACTGTAGATATTTTTTAAATTCTTCTTTTATCTATGATTATGCTTTGCATACATTCGTTCATTGTTCTTGCTCTCAGATATATTTTTCTTCCACGAATGTTTCGAATAGAGATTTTCTCGAATGTACACCTACAGAATAGGGCTCGACTAAATTCTGTGTGGATAATATAAAAGCAGAACACTGAAAGTAATAAATTCATAAAGTATCACAAGACTTGTTTCTGGTTCGCAGACAGTCGATGTAATACTACTTCCATCCGTCAAATTAAACATATTTCAGAAAATAAAGCTATTAAAGGACTTTTTGTGATGTGCTTTGTTCAAGACAGCTCAGATGCATCGACAAGTGACGTACGGCCTCATTTCCAATAGGTGTTAATGTTTAAGGATTAACAATAATAATCCACTATGGTTAGCGATTTCAAGAAAATTAATGTACCCCATTTATGAACAACACAAAGCTTTGCTTCTATGAGCGAACTTCATACTTACTTGATCGCGACATAGTGTAAAAGTTATGGAGAAACAGGTCTACCCCTGTTATCTAAGATGACTTGAATAGCGGTTATCTTCGTGAAACAAGTGTTATTCACATATAAATAGGTGCCACAGCCACTTTCCCAAAGCTGAATGAAACGGGAAGAGGTCTTTGTTTTTTCAGTCCTTAACAGGTAAGTAAAATTTTAAAAAAAATGAGAGATTCACCTATCTTAACAACGAGAGTGATAGCGGAAAGTGGAGTCTAATATGTGGGGAAAAAAAAGAGGCGGGCACGCTGGCTGCGACTAACTGAAACCAACGTTGTTGAAACGGTATTCGGGTAATACGGCAGAACGTAGCTCGTTTAATTAGAATTCCACGTAATACCGGCCAACAAAGCAGTTTGGCGCACCTGCGCAGAGTTCATTACATTCAGCGAGGTAACGATAGCGTGCAATTCTAGCGACACTGCGTACTCAAGAACAACGGTTGAACGCCGCGAAATTCCCTCATCTGGAGCCCTAACGGCAAACACCTATACGGCGAATAAGCGCCCGTTACAGACTCCGAAATGCGTCAGAGTGCGGCACACAGCTCATTTAGTACCACGTAGTCTTTTCGAGTACGAGTACATGCGTTGCCGAAAGAATGAACGGTGCCTGCGGTATTCCTAGACTCGGTTACCGACCTAGTGTCTGGGGAAAGAGGTTCCGTCTCAGTGACAGAAATAACATCGAGTTCAGAGTGCGTAAGTACTGGCTTTTTTTCTCATTATGTTAAATAAAATTGTATAACCAGGAGTTCGCTCGACGGAAATCAGTACGACGCCCCTATAATTTAATCTTACGGGCTAAATGTCATTCCGACCTGGACCGTTAGTTTACAACTATATTCGGTTTCGAAGAGGATAAATGGGGAAGTAAACAAATATTGAAATAGCTTGCTAGATGACAAGCGAAAAATACAGTTAGTATCACCAACCATCAGCACGCTCGTATCTAATACGCTCGAATCGAACTCAAGTGTTGTTCCGAGACTCAGGATGCAGGGAAATAGTGGTCGCAACCAAACTAGCTGATGTATTTAGTTTAGAGTGCGCCATAGCGACAACACTGCACGTTTGGAGTGATATTAAACGCAATAAATAAGTGAAACGTGGACGATAGGCAGAGACAAGCAGAAGATAGAAGCTTTCTAAAAGTGTTGCTATTGAAGAACGCTGAAGATAAATGGGGAGATCGACCAACAAAAGACGAGATACTCAATTGAATAGCATTCGGGAAGACGATGGTTTAATCCCGCGTCCGGCCAGCCTGAATTAGGTTTCCGTGATTTCCGTAAATCGCTCCAGGCAAATGTCGGGATGGTTCCTTTGAAAGGGCACGGCCGACTTCCTTCCCTAATCCGATGAGACCGATGACCTCGCTGTCTGGTCTCCTCCCCCAAACACCCCAACTCACTGAATAGAGGAAAAAAAGAGATTTATGGTACAACTTGATTAAAAGAAAGGATAGGGTGACAGGACACGTTCTGAGGCATCAAGGAATTGTCAGTTTTGTAATGGAGGGAAATGTGGGCGTAAAAATCGTAGAGGGAGACCAAGGCTTGAATACAGTACGCAGATTCAGGAGGATGAAGGTAGGGGCAGTTAAACAGAGATGTAGAGGCTTGCACGGGATAAAGTAGCATGGAGAGCTGCATCGAACCAGCCTCAGGATGAAGGCAACAAGAACAACATCAACGTCAACAAATAAAGAGTATTAACAAAATGTATATAATGACATGGACATGAAGAAATGGGTAAGAACAATTGGAAAATGAGTATCGTGGTTTCAGTTACAATAATGATATTTTTTCATTTGGAGGTCATTTACATGACTGGTACTGTGATAGTGACATCATCTGCCGAAATATTCAGCTATTATTCAAAAATAAATTAATAAATGGAATGAGCAAGAGAAACACAGAACCATACTCAGTATATCTCGTAACATCTTAAAAAAAGAATTTACTCCATGTCCTATTTGTCCAATGACGAGTAAAATAGCGTTTGGTTTTTTTGCCGCTACTGAGACAACCTATACACTCTTATACGCTGTAGTAATATGTCAATCTGAGTGCGCGCTCGCCGGTGGTGCATCTCTATTCAGATTTATATAGTAAATAACAATCTTCATGACGAAGGCAACAATCTTCAAACCTTTAAGTAAGTCGGAATAGCCTGGTGTAATTACGGACATTTGTGCTCTCACTGCACATTTCACCCACGTTTAATCGTTACTTCTAGAATGGTACATCGTAAAAGCCACCAGACCGCGATTGCTGCGTGGTTTGAGTCTGCCACTTCCGAGGAAATACACGAGAGGTAAAGCTAATGGTTCGAATGCGCAGATCATTACCATCTGAAGCCAAACGGGATGTTCCTTACCGCAAAAAAGCATCTAATAATGCATGAAGGTCTGCGACACTTTTCTGTTTTCCATGCTAACTACTAAGAAAATACTACAGCCACCTCGTAATAAAGTGTCACAAGAGATTTGTGATCTTCCATAGCAAGTTCCCGGCCAAGATGTGGAAACGAGAGCTGAAGGAGACAGACCGCGAAATGAGACATCTCTCACTTCTTCCTCACACTTTTTTAACGAGTCATTCCCTTCTGCCTTCATTTATTGCTGCTTGATTTTGAGCAACGGTTGCTTCATGAAATACAAACAGCTGTTGCAGATAAAACTTTTCACATTAAGGATATTGTGACTTTCTCTTCATCAATCTATTTCTCTCATGCCACATACTGCAGTAAAAAAGTAATACAACATGTTAATGTTTATGTACACGTCAAGAACTGCTCAATGGAAGGGTTATAGGAGTACGCCTGGACTCGGTTCCTTGGGAAGAGAGTTGTGTTTGGAAGCACAGTAAGTTTACTTACAGTTTAGCGTTTAGCGTTGTATAGGCCTATAACGTGAACTTATCCTACATGCGTCCAATTAATTTACGTTTCAGTTTCCAGATGGTAGCACCAAATGCCGCTGCGGTTATTATTATTATTATTATTATTATTATTATTATTATCATCATCTCCGTAACAGACATCGCTAACGAATCTTAGTGGGAAACTTCATTCGTCCATAGTCAGCAGCTAAAGGAAGGATAAACGATGGAGACGAATTAACTGACCATCAGACATTGCTTCAATGTCTTGAGGAAAACCCCGAACTTTTCCGCAGTTTCTCGTCGAATGAGAGTTTTCACAGCGGCACTGTTCACATTAATCCCTCTGCAGAAGCAGATTTCAAGCTCTTGGCCCACCACCACCACCACCACCAACAACAACAACAACAACAAATGGTGAAATACATAACGAACGCTCTTCACAGTCCTCGACATAATGTAGTGGTCAGTAGCACTTTTATTCGTCTTTATATCACTTTTGCAATGATATTAGACACGACATGGTATTATGAATTAAGAATAAAACCAAAATTCATGTTGTACGTGGTGGGTACAAATAAAGTTTCGCTGCTTGAGGGGACCCTCATGAAAAACGAGTGATCGTAGGACAATGAAACTTGATGTAAACATTTGTAAGGACATGCTCAAGAGAAATAACGAATAAACCATTGAAAGCAACTCATTTTAATTTCCAGATGGGATTGATGACCATCAGCTTCCACGACAGCTTGAAGCCACGCTAGACATTTCTCTACTGATGTCCGAAACAACTGTGGACCGTGCACTACCTGAAGACGACACAATATGTCCAGCGTGCTCAGCCATGGCACCAGGAAGTTCAAGAATTTGTGGCGCAACTGGCCGCCGGCCTCTCCCAGAAGAAATTCCCATATCGCCAGCTTATTCGAATCATGGGTACTTGTGAAGAGCAGCAGCTCTGTTGCTTTCGTTTCAAATGGTTCAAATGGCTCTAAGCACTATGGGACTTAACATGCTGTTGTTTTGATAAAAAAGATGTGCGAGTAAAGCCCTGTACAACTGGCCATACCCATGTAATTGGAACGGTAATGCAATCTGATGCTTGTGTTTCAACTCTATTTCGTTGTACCAGTGGCGTTACCTAAGCGGCAAGTCATGACACTAACGCTACTAACAACGCAAATCCTGCAACGCGCCGTCTGAACATCATTCCTACGAAGTCGGGTGACCATACGATATATAGTTTTACGTCTACACTGATTCAAGTAGCGTAAGTTTAATTACAACCATCCGGGGCATACAGCTCTAGTTTGACAAGAATGGTAGAGGCAATTCGCCGAGGCTTTATAATAGGAACCATCGCGCTATCTGCCTGTGCGAATTTGGGAAAACTACGGAAAACTTAAATCGGGCTGGTCGGATGAAGAAGAGTGTCTCTGTCCTCCCGTATACAAGGCCAGTCTATTAAAAACAACGCGACTACTCACTAATGTAAACCACAAGTGCTACACTGTTCATTCATTTCTCAACATCAGTCACTCCAAACATTTCACACAAGCTATCACACGACTTCAAGAACGCGACGAGCTTGTTCAGTTTCCATTTTCTGTACCACAGCTTTCCATTTGCCTTTCTGAAACATGAGTGAACGTCCCTACATAGTGAGAAAGATGTAGAGCTCAGAAAAAGAATACGATGTTAATATAATCCATTGCAGAGTTCTGATGTAAAGTTTTCTAGGAAAGAAGCCTAGTGTAAAACTGTGTCTGGAAATAACTGCGTTACATTTTTTACAGAACTTCGACTCTCTTTAATCTAAGTTATTCTTCACTATATACATTGACTAAGCAAATGTCATGGGACAAGCATCTAATATGGCGCGGTGCCTCCTCTGGGCCTGCGGGATGCAGTGACAGGCCGTGGAAGTGAGTCTACAAGTCCCTGGTACTCCTCTGGAAGCAGACAACACCAAATCGTTTGCAGAGCAGCAGCCAATTCAGGTCTGTAGGTGGGCGCCGGATCCAAGGCAACGATCCTGCGTTCCGTGACATCCCAGATATGCTCGATGGGGTTGAAATCTGGTCTCCGGCATGGACCTCCCCTCCATTCCCACGCGACGTGGGAGCAACATGGCAGCGCGTTATCATCTTGAAACACAGCAGAACGGTGAATGTGTTGTAAGGTCAAAAATGGGTGGAGATGGCCCATGAGCAGCTCAACATGCCGCGGACGATTCAAAGTCCCTTCCAGAACAACTATGGGCCCCATTCCACATTTTTTCTTGCCTTTGTCCAGACTTACTTCCATCCAAAAAATGGAAAGCAAAGAGCTTGCAGTAGAAGAGATGTGTTTCGCAGTATCGAAGGTGGACAAGAGTTCATAGCTCTTAAATCATTAACTACGATTTTTTTATTTTCTTTATTACTATTAACTTACATACAAACAGTAGTAAAACTTTTATTTTCAAGTACTACAGCAGCATCTTTTAAGAAATTTCATATTTTAGTCCGATCCCCATATGCGGATTTGTGTCTACTGTACCGATGCAATTTACACTGACATAAAAGACGTGCTATTATCGTAATAAACTCTCACCATCAATCAAGGAAAAATCACGAAGCCCAAAACAAGCCTCGATCTGCAACGTCTGAGCTGGCTTTAAACGTTACGCCTTTCTGATAGGAAGAGGTGAATGGAGCAGGAAAATGAGCAAGTGTGCTTAAAACAAAGCAAGGACGTGATCACTTTATGTTCGCTCCTACACACGACGTCCCTTGAAAGCAGAGAACGTCATATTTTTTTTCTAGATACACAAATGGCATTACTAGGCGGGTTATATATGTTTCTGTCAATAGTACCACCTCTGAAACATTGTCGGTGGATCGTTCACCCTGTGTATGTTTAGTCTGGAACTTGTTCCATGGTCATGGATACAGCTGTCCGTGCAGTATTTATCAAAACTATTTTATGTGCATAAATAAAGGATGAATATACCCATACAATGTAGTTAAAACCCCAATGTTTCTAACAGATCTTAATAATGAGCCCCATTACTATTTTTGTTTTATTATTATTACGGACCTCTCTGTAGTTGATAACACTGTTCACATTTTATTATTATTATTATTATTATTCACGTTTGGGCCCTACTGGACCACGCGAAGTACAATCACGGGGCATCCAGTTATTTTCTTTTAGACTTTCTCTCTGCCCAAATTGTTTTCATTCTCTCTGAATGAGCTCTTTTCCTTTCATCAGACCATGTGGTTCCAGTTTTCTTTGGTTTTTCAGCTTGACCAACTACCCAGTCATGAATTTTTTGCCTAAATAATTTTCTGTCTTGAATTTCATCTTGTTTTATATCTGCCTCTTTCATGTCCTCTTTTATAGCAGCAATCCATTTTATTGTCTCAAATTTAGCTTTACTTCGATTTTCGTAGAATTCCACTACTTGTTTAGTTAGTCTGGTAGCATCCATTCTTTTAATATGCCCATAAAATTTTAATCTGCGTTTTTTCATATCCGAATATATGCTGGTGTATTGTTGAATTTCACTATTTGCTCTTAGCCTGTATGTTCCTTCTTCAGTATATTTTGGACCTAGAATTTTTCTGATTACTTTTCTTTCTCTTTTTTGGATTTCTTGAATGTCCTTTTTTCTGTTTAAAATTAGCGTTTCAGCCCCATAAAGGCACTCTGGTTTTATGACCGTGTTGTAATGTCTCAATTTAGAGTACCTCGAGAGACATTTTTTGTTGTAGATGTCTTTTGTAAGTCTAAAAGCTGTCTCCATCTTTTGACAACGAATTTCATTTCCAATTTTTTCTAGACCAGTCTCTGAGATTGTTTCACCTAAATATTTGAATTGCGAAACTCTTTTGATTTTTCCATATTTAGTTTCCAAAAATTTCGGTGCCAGTTTGTTGCTAGTCATATACTGTGTTTTTTCAAATGAGATTTGGAGGCCTACTCTTTCTGCTGTTTCTTTAAGAATTTCTATTTGTTTCTGAGCAATTTGGATGTCCTGCGTTAGAATAACCAAGTCGTCTGCAAAGGCCAAACAGTCTATTCGAATATTTGTTCGTCCTAATTTCACTGGTTGGTCAATTTTGAACTCCAATTTTCGTTCGCGCCACTCTTGTATTACTTTTTCTAGAACGCAGTTAAATAGCAACGGAGAGAGTCCATCACCTTGCCTCACGCCTGTTTTTATTTCAAAGGATTCTGAAATTTCTCCTCTGAACTTTACTTTTGATTTTGTACCAGTTAGCGTGTCTCTGATAATTGCCGTGGTTTTAGGATCCAGGCCTTGTTCTTTCACAATTTGGAAAAGAGATTCACGATCCACTGAGTCATAAGCCTTTCTAAAATCTACAAAGGTACAAACTAGTTTTTTATTGTAAATTTTTTGATGTCTGAGAATTAGTTTGAGGACTAAAATCTGTTCTGGGCAAGATCTATTTGGCCTGAAACCTGCTTGATATTCGCCAATTTTCCATTCAAGTTGTTGTTGTGCTCGGTTCAGAAGACATTGAGAGAGGATTTTGTATGTGACTGGAAGAAGAGAAATTCCTCTGTAATTATTAACATCAGTTTTGTCTCCCTTCTTATGAAGTGGGTGAATCAAGGCGGTTTTCCATTCATCAGGAATTTTTTCAGTTTGCCAAATGTTTTGCATGATTGAAGTAATTTCTTTAACGGTTTTTGGACCAGCTGCCTTTAAAAGTTCTGCAAAAATTCCATCTTCACCAGATGCTTTGTTGTTTTTCAACCTATGAAATTCTTTAATGATTTCCTCTTCATTTGGGGCAAGTGAAACTGGATTGCATTGTTGGGGAATTTTTGGTGGAAATCTTTCTGTGGGCTCGGGGCAATTTATAAGATTCTTAAAATATTTAGAAAGTTCTTTGCAATTTTCTTGGTTGTTAAGAGCCAACTGTCCATTTTCCTTCTTGAAGCAAAGATTCTGGGGTTGGTACCCCTTTATTTTGGTTTTAAAAGTTTTATAAAAATTTCTGGTATTGTATTTCTGAAAATCTTCTTCAATTTCTAAGAGTTGACTATTCTCATATTGTCTTTTTGTTTGTCTAATTAGTTTTGAAGTGTCTTTTCTAGTTGTCAGGAATGTATCATATGTGTCTTCTGTCTTGTTGCTATTCCATGCTTTAAATGTCTCTTGTCTGGCTTTGATTGCATGATCACAGTTTTCATTCCACCAAGCATGTTTCTTGTGTTTTCGTAAAGGAATTTGATCTTGAGCTGTTTTGATAATCTTGTGTTTGAGTTGTTCCCAATTTTGTGCACTTGTTTTGTCAAATTCGTCTGCTAATAATGATGGTTGGATTTTACTGGTGTCAAATTTGGGGATTAATGGTGTCCTTTTGTTGAACTTTTGGGGTTTTAGCTTTAGTTTCACACGGGTTAAGTAATGGTCTGAGTCAATATTGGCGCCTTTACGAACTTGAACATTTAAAATTTCTTTGTGACATGGATACGAGATTGCAATATGGTCAATTTGGAATTCACCTATGTCCTTGTTAGGTGATCGCCATGTCTTTTGTTTTGAAGGTTTTTTCTTAAAATGACTTGACATAATTTTGAGATTGAAATTTCTGCAAAATTCTACCAGCTTCTTTCCATTTTGATTGGTCCATTTATGTGCAGGGAATTCACCGACCGTTTTTCTAAATTTTCTCTCTTTCCTTAACTGTGCATTAAAATCACCCATTAAAATCTTTACATAATTTTGAGGAATTTTGGAGACTGTATTCTCTAACACTTCCCATGACTTATTTACTTTTTCTGGATTTGTTTTATTCTCCTGGTTGATAGGCATGTGTGCGTTAATTAAACAGTACATTTTATTTGCACATTTCATGGAAATTGTCATTAGTCTGTTGTTTACTGGATTTACTTCGATTACGGAGCCAAGAATGTCTTGCGAAATTGCGAATGCAACACCCAGATGCGGAGTGTTTTTAAGAATTCTTTTGTCTGTTTTACTTTTAAACAATCGGTAGTTTCCAAAATCCATGGTATTCTCATCAGGCAACCTTGTTTCTTGCAGGGCTAAAATTTTGATATTTTGTTCTTTTAGTGTGTCTCCTAATTTATAGAGTTTTCCTGGTGTCAAGAGAGAGTTAATATTGATAGTTCCAAAAAATGTTTCGACCTTGGGCATGAGTCGGTCAAAAGACTTCGATTTCCTCTGGTTTGGGATATAGCGTTTCAGCCTAGTCTCCCCAGAATCCGACAGACTAGTTGCGCCACTGATGGCGGTGGATTTGTTACCACCTGGGGTAATTTTGTAATTACTAAAACGCTCCATAATAGTACTTAGAATCAAAGGGTTGAGCTCAGAAAAGCTCAGTGGTTAAGACTGGAGTGGTTAGTTCCAGAATTTGTATTACGGCCGCACCTCCGGTGAACAGACGCCGACCACAGTGCCGCTTGTTACAAGTCAGACGTAAGGTGGATTTATTGTATTATGTGCCTCTTCCGCTATTTATTTTATGGCCTTCATTGGACCACTCTAGTCAAAAATGCAAAGTTGTAAACAAGTTGTTACACAGGGATACAATTTGGTTCAACAATAACTTAATATGATATTTAGGTAATATAATTATTAGAGTCTATTCTTATACGAAAGGTGTTTTGCTCTTCTGTCTGCCCAATATTTCTTCATTCTTTCAGATATTTTCTTTCTTTCTTCATCTGAGACCACTCTTCCTGTACTCCTTTTATTGATTTGCATTTGTAGTCTGGTTTGCGGGTCTTGCAGTATTCTGTTTTTCTCTGTCTTGTTTTTTAGGTCATCTACTGTAATTTGAAGTTCTTTTATATCTTTCTTAATGTCTGTGATCCATTTAATGTCGCTCTTGCTATTCCACAATTTTTGTATTATTTTTTTTACTAATTCTGTTTTCTGGAGTTCTCATCAGATGTCCAAAGAATGAGATGCGTTTTTTCCTGATTGTGCTCATGACTGGTTCTATTTTCTTATATACTGCTTCATTTGATGCTATTCTCCAATGTCCCTTTATTTTATACTGTTTATTTATTCATGTCCTAATTTTCTTCCTTCTATTTTTAGTATTCTGTCAATTTCTGCTCTATTAGTTGTTTTGAAGATAGTTTCAGCTGCATACGTTATTTCTGGTTGTGTAACTGTTTTATAGTGTTTTAATTTTGCATCTATAGATAGGCTTTTTTTGTTGTATGTAGTTTTGGTAATGTAATTTGCGTAGTTCAGTTTTTTATTCTATTCCGCCATGATGGCTTCTCATTTAGATTGTATGTTATTATTTCGCCTAAATATTTAAATTTATCAACAATTTTGATTTCCTGTTCTCCTATTGTAATTCTGTTTGCAAGTGGTGGATCAGTTAGCATAATCTCCGTTTTTTCAAACGATATTCTAAGGCATACTTTCTCTGCTATTTCTTGTAGTGATTTCACTTGTTGCCTGGCTTCTTGAACGGTGTTGGCTAGGAGAGCAAGATCATCAGCGAATCCCAAGCAGTTTAAGCTAATATCATCTTTTGCACTTCCAATTCTTATCATCTTTGGTCTGCCCTTGTACCATTCTCTCATTATGTATTCCAGTGCACAGTTGAACAGTAATGGTGATAGGCAGTCACCTTGTCTTAAGCCTGTTTTTATGAGGAATGGTTCCGAAATTTCTCCTCTAAACTCCACTTTTGATTTGGTGTTGGTTAGAGTGAGTTGTATTATTTTAATTAGTTTTGGATGGAGTCCTAGAGTTCTTAAAATTTTTAATACTGAAGGTCTGTGGAGACAGTCATATGCCTTCTGAAAATCTACAAATGTTATTGCCAGAGCTTAGTTCCGTTTCTTGTAGTATGCCATAATCAATTTTAAACTAATTATCTGCTCTGCACAGCTTCTCCATTGTCTGAAACCTCCCTGATATTCCCCTAACTCCTGTTCTAATTGCTCCTTGATTCTTTCATATAGGATCTTGGATAGAATTTTGTATGTGCAATCTAGGAGAGAGATTCCTCTGTAGTTGTCTGGGTTGCTCTTATCTCCCGTTTTGTGTAGTGGGTGGATGATAGCTGTGGTCCAATGTTCGGGAAATCGTTCTGTTACCCAAATTTTTGTTAGAGCCATGTGTAAGGTGGTCTTGACTGTCACTTGCATATTTCCACATTTCAACAAAAACCTGATCTTCTCCACATGCCTTATAATTTTTTTGTTCATTAAGAATTTTTTTCTACTTCTTGGAAAGTTGGGGGGTCTAGTTTGTTAGGTTTGGTTTTTACTGGGGTATTTATGTTGATTTGTAAGGGTTCTTTGGGTTCCTCGCAATTCAGAAGTTTGTTAAATGCTTTTGCCATGATTTCTGCATTTTCCTTGTTACTGTGTGTCATTCTTGCATCTTCATCTTTCAGTATTAGTGTAGGGGCCTCATACTGTTGTAGTTGTTTCTCAAGGATTTTATAGTAGTTCCTGGAGTTGGTTTTATGATAATTACCTTCTATAGAGTTTATAATATCTTTATGAAATCCTCTCTTCATTCTTCTAATATTTTGTGTGAATTTTTTTCTTTCATTTTTTAGGTTGATGGCATTTTCTTCAGTTTTATGTGTTTCAAACTATAACCATGCTTGGTGTCTATCTTCATGGAATTTGTCACATTCTGATGTCCACGATTCATGTTTCCTTCGTGGGTTCAAGGGAGCTAGATTCTCTGCTTCTTTTTTAAGATTAGGCACTAGATGTTCTAGATCATCTGTTAATTTGATGGTTTGTGTTATTTGTTGGTACTTATTATTTTTAATTGGCTGATGTGGGTCAAACCTCCTTTTTATTTAATTAGTTTTTCCGGTCCTCTTCTTTAACGGAGTGAATTTGATTTTAATTTTAACCATATAATGGTCTGAGCCTGTGTCTACTCCTCTCAGTACTTTAACATTGTGGATCTCCTAATGAAAATTTTTGTCCATACAGACATGGTCTAGCTGCCACTCGCCATTCCCCCAGTCTGGATGTTTCTATGTTTTAAGTTTACTTGGCTTCCTCTTAAAGTATGTTGATTTAGATATAAGGTTGTGTTCTCTGCAGAGTTCTACAAGTCTTTGACCGTTTTTGTTCGTAAATTTATGTGGACTCCATTTTCCAATTATATCTTTATATTTCCTTTTTTTTACCAACTGAGCATTGAAATCTCCCAATAAGATTTTTACATTCTTTTTATTTACTCTGTTCACAGTTTGTTCTAGAAGGTCCCAAAATTTATCTACCTCTTCCTTTGTTTTTGTTAGACAATTTTTTTCATCTGTTGGGGCATGAGCATTTATTATTGTATAGGTTTTATTCATTTTTTTAAAGCTTAGAGTCGCAATTATTGGTGATACTGCTTAGAAACCCCTTACTGAATCTATTATTTTTAGGTTTACTAAAAACCCTGTTCCAAACTGGGGACATTGTTTCATTGCCCTCGGTCCTGGTTTCCCATTATAAACTCTGTATCCTTGTGATTCGAATGGGTCCTCTGTGGTGTTTCTCATTTCTTGGATCCCTGTTATTAAAATGTTTTGTTTATTTAGTTCATCTGTGAGCTCCTTGAGTTTTCTGGTCTGAACTAGTGACTTTATATTGTGTGTTGCTATATAATTTATTTGCTCATGTGCATTTGGATGGTTGCAAAAGCTCCGATTCGTTGCTGTCTTCTAGCTGACTACCCACCGAATCCGATGTAGCCTTTTCCTGCCTTTTTGAGCAGGGCGGTGGAATTTTTTTCCTAAAAGACCTTTCCATTTTTGACTTTCGAAGGTTGTCAACCTTAGTTGGAGCAAGCTCCGATTTACAACTACGGTTGTTAACCGCAGAGGGTGTGTTTGGTCCGCGAGAGCTATTTTATTTCACTTAAGTCCGCCAGTAAACCGGCGAGGACTTCCCTATCCGCCACCTGGGACGCGCCACATAGGAGTATCATCTCTCCTCCTACTATGACAGCATGGTAGGTTCACATCTTATATATTTTTCTCCAAATATAACCAAGAATTAAGTGTATGCAGGAATACCGAGTGTTTCAGAATGAATATCAAGGTTTTATTGCATTCAACTTACAACTATAAATAACACATCAAATGAAGAAACAACTCTGTTTTATTTGTATACCTGTCTCATGCCCATGCACTGTTTTCCGTGTCTTCCGCTAGAAAGCCCTAGTAGCAAAGATGACTACTACCGAACAGAAAGTTTTCTGTATTTAACAGTTTGCAAGGACAGACTCTGTTGTTACAGTGCAACGTGCATGGCGTATTATGCTCCACTGTAATCCTCCCAGTGATGATTACATCCGTAGATGGTGTCATCTGTTTGAAGACACAAAGATGAGTACGGGATGACCAAGTGTGAATGAAGAACGTGTTGAGCCACTGAGAGAGACTTTTACGTGTAGCCCCAAGAAGTCAGTTCGGAAGGCTAGCCGTGAATTAGCAGTTCCAATGACATCTATGTCGAGACATCTAAGGAGACGCTTACAGCTACGTCCTTATCTTCAGCAGTTGTTACAAGCTCTAACGCCTATATACTACGGTTTAACTGCCAACTCTGCTAACGAAATGTTTCTGCATGATGATGAAGATTTTATCGATCGTGTCTTATTCAGTGGTGAATCGATATTTCACATATTTGTAAATGTGAACACACTTAATGTGTCCATACAGGTGTCAGCAAATCACCACGAGATGGTGCAGACTCCCTACCTTTTTGTGCCCTATCCCGGAAGAAAGTTTGCGGGGTTTTCTTCTTCCAGGGAAGTAACTGTAGCTTTGTTTCTTATGTTGATGCGCTAGCTCTATGGCTCTTTTCCTGAATTGGAAAAAACCGAATCACAGAACTTCATTTGGCAGCAAGACGGAGCGCCGCCTCACTGGCTTAAATCAGTATGCGATTGGTTAAACGACGTTGTAGCCGACCACTTGATTAGCTGCCTGGAGCCTGATGACAGCGCTTGTTTCGCATGGGATCCACGTTCCGGAGCTGGCGCAGTGAGACCACCACGGGCGGCACTTAAGCTCGCTGCCAACCACAAGCGTAGTCCAATCAGGAACCTCTGCGTCGCCGCCGACGAGACGGACTTCCGCGTTGTGATAAGCGGCAGCCACAGGCAGCAACGGACGGTTCATGTTCGGCGTTGGTCTACGACAGTTCTAGTACGGAGTTCCTGGGTCGCATGTAATTGCAGTTTGTAGTGCAGATCAGCCTGCGAGACTAAGCCTCCAAGTGGAGGCACCTATAGCCTTCGCTTAGGGACAGGTGTTTACTACAGCGATTGACAGTGTGGCGCCCATGACGGACGTAGTCTTGTTGACGTTGTATTCAGCAGCGCACGCCTTGACAGACCACTTCTTAGTTGTATCTGTCCGCAAGTACATCCAACGAGTTGCTGTACAATTTTAGTTAAGTATAGCAGAGCAATAAAGTGTATATGTGCGTCATTCATTTGTTTGCATCTCTCTATACACCTCGGAGCACCCAAACCTAATACGATGCACGCGGGCCGTTCTACCCAGATGACCCGTACACATAACCCGATCTGTCGCCATGCGATTTTTACCTTTGTTTTCACAAAAGATGATTCGTATGTTTCGTATTTGAGCCCGCTACCAACTGATCTGTCCGACTTAAAAAACAGGATTGAAGCAGGTATTGCAAAAATTACTCCAGACACACAGATGAATGTTTGCAAAGAATTCGCCTATCGACTCGATGTGCCCCATGTGATCAATGGTGCTCACAGTGAACACTTGTAAACAAAACTGTTTGAGTCGCTCTTTCATTTGATTTATAATTTATAACTGTAACTTCAACACAATAAATGACGCAACGCCTTAAAACCCCGACTGAAACACCCGGTAGATCTCAACGACAAGGCAGTAGCCTCAAAGGGCACAAAATGCCGATGACATTCTGTTTGCTAGTACCTTTGTGTGATTACACCATTTCAACTGACAATAATTATTCACTCCTAGAAGTTGTGTATCTGTTGCGAGGTACCATCTATAGAGAGTGGACAAAAACTTGATTGCCATGGCTAATACCGTTGATATTCATGGAGACACTAGTAACAAATTACCGGTCCTAATACCGTTAGTATTCAAAATAGTGGATAAACACGCGTCATGTATCATTTTCAAGGGCATCTTCCAGCATTCGTCCAACAAAATAGGGAATCAGGTGACGATGATGGAGGTGGACAGCGACTATGCACACTACTCTCCAAACTAGACCACAAAGGCTCAATAATACTGAGATCCGGCGGCTGTGATGACCATGGGAGGCGACAATTCATCCTCGTTCCCACAAAACCATCCCAGACGATGCGAGCCATGTGAACAGGAGCCCTGTCGTCTGGGAACACACCACCACCACTGGGGCACAAACAGTGTACCCTGGGACGGACCTGATCAGCCGAAACGGTCATAAAATCCTGGGCAGTAATGGGACCGTACACAGAAACATTCGCGCCCATGGAACACATCGATATGGCTGGCCAAATCATCACTGAACCCCCGCCATGTCTCATCTTGAGACGTCAATTCGCCTGTGGTTGGAAACACTGGGAAACAAGACACATCCGACCGAATGACTTTCTTGCCTTGCTGCGTAGTCCAGGTTTCATGTCTTCGCCACCACATATTCCTGTTACACGCATCTGCACCACTGATAAGTGGTTTTGGAATAACAGTTGCGTGGTTACGGAGATCCCTTCGTGTTGTTTTGGTGCTGATCAAGGATGTGAAGTTCAGTTTTGCAGTGACTTTGCAGCATACGATCTCTTATGTTTCGACACAATCCTTTTCAATGACCATCTGTCACGATCACTCAACACAGACTTCCGTCTGCGTTGTGACTTAGTTGATGACGTTTTTCCGCTTTCCATGTATGCGGTACAAATCTCTTGAAACAACAAACACTTCGGCTACACTGATTATGGAATATTTTTGGAACACAACCTACGACCAGCTTTGAGACAGATCTGATGACACTTTCTGCAGGACCTGACCTTCATTTTGCACGACAATGCTCAAGCACGTACAGTGCAGGCTGTTACTGATTTGTTTGACTGATGGAGCTGCTAAATACTATACCACCTACTACACTCCCCTGCCTTAAGCCCTCATAAGTTCAACTAGATTTCTAAACTGAAGGAAACACTTCACAGCATTCGCTTCAGAACTGCTACCATTTCGTCGGGCAACAGACCGCGCCGCTCGAACTGTCAACACAACTGGCACTGCTAAGAGTATCCTGCGACTTCCACATCGCTGGCAACGGGTTATACACAATGCTGGTGACTACTATGAAGGTCAGTAAAACTTTGAAACACGTATCTATTTTGTACGTTAAAGTTCCAACCCTCGTAAGTCGGTGCTTTGAGTGCCTGAGGTTGATAGTGAACAGAACTTCTCAGCTTTCGTTTGCACTGATTTTTCACCTTCGGGAGACAGTGCGCCACTTGGTTATTTTTCCAGATAAGTCTGAAGCACTCTTACAACATACGTTACTTCGTGGCAACGAGAGATCGCTGCACATGGGCATTAAAGCCTCGGTGCGTGGCGGATGCTCCGACGCGGAAAACGAAAGACGGCGTAAGTAGAAACACAAAACACATCGTAAACAGCTACCGCCAACAGATCACAACCAAAAATGACAGCGTCAGACGGTATCGATAATGAAATATTAACCAACAACAGATGAGCAAGTAGCGCAGTTGTTTAACCAAGGAGAGAGCAGGGCCCTATGCAGAATTTATGCATACACCTTCCTTAAACTAGCAAGTGATATTTGTAAATAGACAAGCTTTTTCCTCAACTCTGTTCGGGATGCTGCTCCCTTCTTGGTTAAAGAACAGGGGGAATATAGTTACCGCTACTGGCTCAAAGGTTGCTTGTTAATGTTTACTGGCAGTGATATCTAAAATCTACAACTACAGGGTATTTCACAACACTGGAGACTTTGTGGATAATGCTATGATAGGGAACCTATGCCCAGAAATGTACCCTTTGAATGTAGAAAAAGTTTGAAGACCGAATCGCCTCGAAATCTCTTGTTCCACGGTACTCACAGATTTGAGACAGCAAGGACCGACCTGTGTCCTCTACAGGAGCCCACGGCATGGACAGTGTGTCGAGTACTCGTACGAGGTTTCTCTTCCACATGTCTAAGGACGTTGTCTTCAAAGTCGAGACATGACAGCCAACTCTCCTAATTGTGAGCGTACCAATCGATATTGTAGTTCCAATTATCTAACATCGTAATGGAACAGTAACGGATCTCTTCGCCTATTTACGCGCATTATGTTACATTTATTTACGTACGTGGTCAACTGCCAGTCGTAGCACCAGCCATCAATGCTTCGCAGGTCTTCCTGCACTCTGGCGTTGCAGCCTTCCTATAGACAACAGCGTCGTTTGTAAAAGCCTCCCACAGCTTCCGGTCATTTGTGATTGTGTGGTGGCAATAGTGGTTTACGAGTACTTTCTGTGTTTTCTTTTTACATAGGACGTGTTATGGGCTCCTCGTCGGCGCTGAGACTTCAATTGCCGAAGAGTTTAAATTGCCGTGCAGAGTGACGCGTTATTGGCTCCGGTATTTGAATAAAATGGTAGACTTCGTAAAAATTAGCTGCAAATGAGCATTGTTTCCTTCTCACTGAGCCATGCAAGAACGGACATTATTGATGGTGGTGCGCTTTCTTCCTATTGCATGTGATACGCAATCTAAAAAGAATGCATTTATACTAAAATAAAACTGGATTCTGACGTTTTTACTCCCGAGCCGCCGTAAAGTGACACCACCACGTGTTCTGTGAGCCCTGTATCTGACAGACGCGAGAGCGGCAGATTCACTGTTCGGAGACAATGGCCAGATCATGCGTAACATGTGCTTGCTCAGAATGATCGCACGTCACTCTTAAATGATCCGCAAATAATCTCAGGGACGCATTTTGCTTATAGCAGAATGAAATCAATGGCTAAACGCGAGCTGCATTTGTCACATTGCCTCTCTCTACCGTGATTTGCTAAGCTCGCTGTTCCAGCTACCTGTTCTGAAACAAATATTGCCGGCCAGAGTGGCCGTGCGATTCTAGGCGTTACAGTCTGGAGCCGAGCGACCGCTACGGTCGCAGGTTCGAATCCTGCCTCGGGCATGGATGTGTGTGATGTCCTTAGGTTAGATAGGTTTAATTAGTTCTAAGCTCTAGGCGACTGATGACCTCAGAAGTTAAGTCGCATAGTGCTCAGAGCCATTTGAACCATTTGCGTGAGTTCGGTTCGATGGAGACGAGAGAAAAGAGTATTTTCCTTGGAGGAGCTTCGGTCCTAGCTTTCATTTTTTATGAACATTTGGAATTACAGTTGCTCCGACTCGTTTCAGTCACAGGTTGAATTCTCTGGTATCGTTGATCTGAATTCACAGTTCATGCACGTTTTATTAAATTTTTCATAGACAGCATGAAACATTCCCTTAGGAAAACAGCGCAAATTCAAGTACGAAAATAGCTATGAAATATTTTGTTTATAGTTAAAAGAGACGACTTTCTTCAAGTAACGCTTCAAGAGTGATATTTAGTCGTATTTACGTCTTGAAAACGTTGGTGTGTACATCTGTCGAAACATCAGCGGGTATGTAGGAGGATATCCAGTTGTATACCCGAAAGTTATATTAACATACCACACACCGAGAGAACCTCAAATCTGACATAGCAAGGAAAATGTTATTACCATTACTCGTATTATTATTATTTTCATTGAGTGTCCACCGAAAGAGCAGCAGTAAACAATAAAAGTGTGACGCATACGTTATAAAAGTGCCTGCAACGAACTAGCGGTGATAAATAGCGCGCGGCCCGGTTCGCAAGAAATCTGCAGCAGCGGCGCTAGCTGGGCCGACCCGGGGCGGCCGCAATTTCCCAGAGAAGTACAAGCACACTTTTCGCCGGCGTCGCCTCCGCGCTAGAGGCCGGGCCGGGCCGGGCTGGGCGCGAAGGCAATATGCCCTCACCGCGCCAGCACAATATCGAGTCGGCCATTTATTATTTACGTCGCAGGTGCGAGAGAGGAGGCGGTGAGTGAGTGCGCAAAAGAAGCAGAGGGAGGGCAAGGCGGCGCCGGCCCGGAGAGGAAAGGAGGCACCGAGCCGGGATCGGAAAGTTAAAAAGGGTGTATAAATTTCAGTTCTGAAAATTGCACGTCGCAGCGGGCGGACTGCAGCGCCGCGGCGCGGCGCTGGGGTAAGCTGTAACTAGGTAGCGGGCTGGCGGGCGGCCTCGTGTAATGCTTGATGGATGGCTGCAGCAGGCAAGCGGCGAGCGCGCGCCGAGCGGAGGTGCGGGCGCCGTCCGCGCTCCGGCCGCCGCCACTGTGCGCGCGATGCCCGCCGGCTCCTGATTTATCCGATTCACAAATCAAAGCTCGCAAACAAAAAGCGCTTTGTATCGCGGTGCAAAATGCACAACCGACAGTGCGGGGGAAGAACAGAAACGCTGGTGGAAAACAGCACGGAGGGACTGGTGGAGCTGCGAGCTACACTCCGCGCTAAGCACGAATTGTGGTTACGTGCGATTTTTAGTTTGTTTTTCCACCCCTTCTTACGCTGAGCGCGTGGGAATTAAAACTCGACGACAGAACCTGCAACTGTATTTATGTTACCGCACACTCGATACGCTACACGTAAATGCGTGGGATTTGTCACCGTCGCGGACAAATTCGATAGCATGTGTGAAAATGTCGGCAGCTGACTGAGGCAGTTCGCAGACGACACAGTACTGTCCAGTGTGAACAACACTCAGGTCAAGGACTGGCTTTTGTCCTTGTGCTTAAATAACTTTACGTTATCAGCAAACGGAGAATTCCAGATGTATGATTACAGCTCTGACGAGCCATCAGTTGAATCAAATATCTAGAGTAACCTATAGGCAGCGAACTAAGATGGAAAGATTGTATAAAACGTACCACAGACATTTCATAAATAATACACATTAAATGTCTTTACTTACACATTTATTTTTCCAACACCTCTTTACAGTCCTTTAGTATAATCTCCCTGCTTCTCTATGATTGAATCCCAACGGTTCGGAAGCTCTATTAATCCGTCGGGGACACCAGTTCTGCTCACCTCTGGAATGGCTCGGGCAGCGGTGATAGAAAGCTCTTCCACAGAAAGATAACGACGGCCACGCACAGGTTTTTTCAGCTTCGGGAACAAGTCCAGGTCTGGTGGGGCGTAGGGAGGATGCGGCAACACCTCCCATCCACTTTTTCGGAGTTTTTCGGCTACAACATTGCCGACATGCGAGCGAGCATTGTCGTGGAGAAAGAGTGGCCGAGCCTCGAGCAACTGAGGTTGGGTTTTCTGGATTTTTCTGTGCAAGTCTTGGATGAAGTCACGATAATACACTACTGTGACACTTATTCCACATGGGACTCTTATTTGTCATGGTGATTCCTTGGTGATCATAAGTAAAAATGATCATCAGCTTGAGCTTTGAATGTGCTGAGATTTCTTTGGATTTGGAGACTCTGATACTCTCCGTTCGCTGGATTGTGATTTCAACTCCGGATTGAAGTCTCTAATCCACGTTCCATCAACAGCGACAATCCGAAGCAAGAATCCTTGACCTTCACGGTCGAATCGTTGTTCGTGCAAGGTTGCAATGTCCAGACATGTCTGCTTCTCTCCAGCAGTAAAACAGTGTGGGATCCATTTCGCAGAATTTTTTCTCTTCTTCAAATCATTTGTCAGAATACAGAATGCTGATGTTGAGGGAATTCCCTTGGTTTCAGATAGTTCCTCACAAGTCGCACTCCGATCTTCTTCAACAACGTCTGCCACAAATTTCACACATCGCTCATATGCTGACGTTTTTTGTCTTCCGGGTCCTGGATTATTATCTATGCTCATACGACTACCATGAAAACGATTAACCAAACATGAAACTATACCAGTGTTCACTGTAAACTCAACACAAACTTTACTTAACGCACGAAAGGATGATCTTCACTACTCAAGGTTAAATCTAACTTTGGCTCAGAAGGGGGTACATTATGATGCCACAAAAGTCTTTGGTTACTTACCTAATAGCATCAAAAGTCTGACAGATAGCCATATAGCATTTAAAAGGAAATTAAAAGAATTTCTTAATGGTAACTCCTTCTACTCATTAGATGAATTTTTGGATATAGTACGTGGGTAATTTCCCAACTTCCAAGAAAAAAAATAAAATTATTGAGTGTCATGTAATATTTTGTCTAATGTAATATCTTGTATAGACACCTTTTTATAACCTGACACGTTCCACATCATTACGAAGTGTCGTATTCATGATCTATGGAACAAGTACTAATCTAATCTAATCTAATCTAAAAACCGTGGATTTCCGTCGGGTTTTTGGCGCGTAACATTGCAATCATGATGTACCACCTCCTGAGACGCGGCAAGGTAGGAATAGGCAAAATGCAACAGGGAATAACAATAGTAATGCGCTAATAGTAAACTGCAGGAGCGTCTATAGAAAGGTCCCAGAACAGCTCTCATTAATAAACGGTCACAACGCCCGTATAGTACTAGGGACAGAAAGTTGGCTGAAACCAGACGTAAACAGTAATGAAATCCTAAACTCAAATTGGAATGTATACCGCACAGACAGGTTGGACAGTGTAGGGGGAGGCGTGTTTATAGCGATAAGAAGTGCAATAGTATCGAAGGAAATTGACGGAGATCCGAAATGTGAAATGATTTGGGTGAAGGTCACGGTTAAAGCAGGCTCAGACGTGGTAATTGGATGTCTCTATAGGCCCCCTGGCTCAGCAGCTGTTGTGGCTGAGTACCTGAAGGATAATTTGGAAAATATTTAGAGTAGATTTCCCCACCATGTTATAGTTCTGGGTGGAGATTTTAATTTGCCGGATATAGACTGGGAGACTCAAACATTCATAACGGGTGGCAGGGACAAAGAATCCAGTGAAATTTTTTTAAGTGCTTTATCCGAAAACTACCCTGAGCAGTTACACAGAGAAACGACTCGTGGTGATAATATATTAGACCTTCTGGTGACAAACAGACCCGAACTATTTGAAACAGTTAACGCAGAACAGGGGATCAGCGATCATAAAGCGGTTACAGCATCGATGATTTCAGCCGTAAATAGAAATATTAAAAAAGGTAGGAAGATTTTTCTGTTTAGCAAAAGCGACAAAAAGCAGATTACAGAGTACCTGACGGCTCAACACAAAAGTTTTGTCTCAAGTACAGATAGTGTTGAGGATCAGTGGACAAAGTTCAAAACCATCGTACAATATGCGTTAGATGAGTATGTGCCAAGCAAGATCGTAAGAGATGAAAAAGAGCCACCGTGGTACAACAACCGAGTTAGAAAAATGCTGCGGAAGCAAAGGGAACTTCACAGCAAACATAAACATAGCCAAAGCCTTGCAGACAAACAAAAATTACGCGAAGCGAAATGTAGTGTGAGGAGGGCTATGCGAGAGGCATTCAATGAATTCGAAAGTAAAGTTCTATGTACTGACTTGGCAGAAAATCCTAAGAAATTTTGGTCTTATGTCAAAGCGGTAGGTGGATCAAAACAAAATGTCCAGACACTCTGTGACCAAAATGGTACTGAAACAGAAGATGACAGACTAAAGGCCGAAATACTAAATGTCTTTTTCAAAAGCTGTTTCACAGAGGAAGACTGCACTGTAGTTCCTTCTCTAGATAGTCGTACAGATGACAAAATGGTAGAAATCGAAATAGACGACAGAGGGATAGAGAAACAATCACAATCGCTCAAAAGAGGAAAGGCCGCTGGACCTGATGGGATACCAGTTCGATTTTACACAGAGTACGCGAAGGAACTTGCCCCCCTTCTTGCAGCGGTGTACCGTATGTCTCTAGAAGAGCGTAGCGTTCCAAAGGATTGGAAAATGGCACAGGTCATCCCTGTTTTCAAGAAGGGACGTAGAACAGATGTGCAGAACTATAGACCTATATCTCTAACGTCGATCAGTTGTAGAATTTTGGACCACGTATTATGTTCGAGTATAATGACTTTTCTGGAGACTAGAAATCTACTCTGTAGGAATCAGCATGGGTTTCGAAAAAGACGGTCGTGTGAAACCCAGCTCGCGCTATTCGTCCACGAGACTCAGAGGGCCATAGACACGGGTTCACAGGTAGATGCCGTGTTTCTTGACTTCCGCAAGGCGTTCGATACAGTTCCCCACAGTCGTTTAATGAACAAAGTAAGGGCGTATGGACTATCAGACCAATTGTGTGATTGGATTGAGGAGTTCCTAGATAACAGAACGCAGCATGTCATTCTCAATGGAGAGAAGTCTTCCGAAGCAAAAGTAATTTCAGGTGTGCTGCAGGGGAGTGTCATAGGACCGTTGCTATTCACAATATACATAAATGACCTTGTGGATGACATCGGAAGTTCACTGAGACTTTTTGCGGATGATGCTGTGGTGTATCGAGAGGTTGTAACAATGGAAAATTGTACTGAAATGCAGGAGGATCTGCAGCGAATTGACGCATGGTGCAGGGAATGGCAATTGAATCTCAATGTGCTGCGAATACATAGAAAGATAGATCCCTTATCATTTAGCTACAAAATAGCAGGTCAGCAACTGGAAGCAGTTAATTCCATAAATTATCTGGGAATACGCATTAGGAGTGATTTAAAATGGAATGATCATATAAAGTTGGTCGTCGGTAAAGCAGATGCCAGACTGAGATTCAATGGAAGAAACCCAAGGAAATGCAGTCCGAAAACAAAGGAAGTAGGTTACAGTACGCTTGTTCGCCCACTGCTTGAATACTGCTCAAAAGTGTGGGATCCGTACCAGATAGGGTAGATAGAAGAGAGAGAGAAGATCCAACGGAGAGCAGCGCGCTTCGTTACAGGATCATTTAGTAATCCCGAAAGCGTTACGGAGATGATAGATAAACTCCAGTGGAAGACTCTGCAGGAGAGACGCTCAGTAGCTCGGTACGGGCTTTTGTTAAAGTTTCGAGAACATACCTTCACCGAAGAGTCAAGCAGTATATTGCTCCCTCCTACGTATATCTCGCGAAGAGACCATGAGGATAAAATCAGGGAGATTAGAGCCCACACAGAAGCATACCGACAATCCTTCTTTCCACGAACAATACGAGACTGGAATATAAAGGAGAACCGATAGAGGTACTCAGGGTACCCTCCGCCACACACCGTCAGGTGGCTTGCGGAGTATGGATGCAGATGTAGATATCACTATACCCGAGACCCCTGCATGGTCCATTTCAACATTTCGCCAATCTTGTTACAGTAATGAGTAAAAAAACAAAAACATGTGCTGCTTCTTCAATCTCCCGACTACATCTGGCGTAATTTTCATTGTTGTTGCATCAAACAATTCACAATAATACTAAAATTTGCATTTATGAAATGCCCCTCATAGTTGCGGCGAGTACACAAAGAGAGAGATTCACTGGAAGATTCCTACATTCACTAAAAGTCTGTAACCAAACTCTCATCGCCGCGCGGGGTTGCCGCGCGGTCTAAAGTGTCTTGTCACTGTCCGAGCGACTCCTCCCGTCGGAGGTTCGAGTCCTCCCTCAGGCATGGGTGTATGTCGTCCTTACCTAAGTTGGTACAAGTTAGATTAAGTAGTGTGTAAGCTTAGGAACCGAGGACCTAAGCAGTTTCGTACCGTAAGACCTCACCACAAATTTCCAACTTTTCCATAACTCTCATCCGAGCAAATTTTGGCTTATTCCTCAAGGAAATGGAATCAAGGGATTTGAACCATTTGAATGCTCAACAAACACCAATGGCGGACATACAAAAGACGCAGAAGAAGTATAATTGTACGAAGCTTCTTTCTAATATACATTTGGCTTCCTGCGACATAATCTTAACTCACAAACACGAAGCCAAAGTTACAGAAATTCATGGTACACTAATGCATACCGAAAATCGTCTTTCCGTGTAGTACGGGGAAAATGATGTTAATACTATGTGTAGCAACTGTCAGAACGTGCACGGGATACTGTGAAGTACAATGGATATTAAAAGTCACTATGGTTCAAATGGCTCTGAGCACTTAACTTCTGAGGTCATCAGTCCCGTAGAACTTAGAACTACTTAAACCTAACTAACCTAAGGACACCACACATATCCATGCCCGAGGCAGGATGCGAACCTGCGACCCTAGCGGTCGCGCCGTTCCAGACTATAGCGCCTAGAACCGCTCGGCCACCCCGGCCGGCGATACACTATGTCTCAGCACTAATTCCAAATGCAGCTATCAGTATAGTTCAAGAGATGATGTCGAACCTCAGAGAACTCTTTCAGATGTCTTGATATGTGAAATACGTATATACTTTACATTACAAAGTTTCCGCATAGCGAAAAGGAAATAGATAGTTCAAATTTCATGTCAGTCATCATTATTTTCTTTTGCTTTGTTTTAACACCAGATGTATTAAATGTCGCAACAGTGTTAACTTAAGGATTCGATTGGTTAAGCAAATATCTCACAAACCCTTTGACTGATTTAGACTAAAAGGACGTTGGGAACATTATGGTTAGCGTCATTAGAGATGGAACACAATCTGAGATTGTGAAAGAATCTTGAAGGAAATCGCCTGTACTCATTCCGAAGGAACCGTTCCAGGATTTATTCTGACAACAACGCGACGGTGACGGAATACGCAGTGCAGTGTCCACCAACCAACGAAGCTGGAATCGGTGCGCCTTATGTGGTTTGCAGCGTAGTCAGTTTGTTGGCAACCGAGTTACACTGTTCGTTATAATCGCTCGACGAAGGAGAGATTTAGTTCGGAATTTTTGTCACGCGCTCGGCCAAACGCTCGACACCGAGATTACGTAATCTGGCGACAGAAGTGAAGTACTTCAAGCGCGGCGTTAATTTATGAGACATTCACGAAACACGAGAGGGGGAACTCCTAATGCGAGCACGGCTGGCCGAGAAATAATGGCAGCGACCCAGTTTTCCCCCACCTATTTCTTCCCTACTGGCGGAATTACGGTCTCGCGAACCTGAACGTAGAGAATTTATTAGCACATTTCGAATGGCTTACGGTCCTGCTAGAGAGGAGCTTCTTTAGAACAGGATAGCGGAGGAATTCATTAACATAAAGAAAAACCGTTTGCAACCTCTCAGTCTTCGGGTAGGAGCGAGCCGACGGAGAGAGGCGAAAAATCCTAATTTGTGCTTAAGCTGCCGGTCGGCGGTCTTCTCCTCTTTTAGTCCCCATTCTTTTTAACGTTATGCCCGGCTACGCAGAATGGAATTGATAACGTGTGGAATTACGGAGTCGCGGCGCGGAAAGAGGAGGAAGGCTAGATTAGTTTTTGGAAGTATTCCAACGAGAATCCTGAGAATTATCTGCGCTGTGACGGGGTGGGGAGAAGGGAGATAAATCACGTTTATGCGAGGGAGCACCGCGTGGCGTGGCGTGACGCGCAGAGCGCCGTGGCCGGCCGCCAGCCACGAGCGCCCGGGCCGCACGAGACAAGAGGCCAGGGGGGCGGCTGGGCACAAGCGGGAGGCAGCAAGGGTAGAGGTGAGACGGGAGCTATGACGTCGCCAGAAGAACCTCACAAGAGCACTGAAAGGCCTAAGTCGGAAGAAGGCCCATGGAGTAGACGACAGTTACTCAGCATTACTGACAGTCTTGGGAGAGCCAGCGATGACAAGTCATTCCATCTGGTATGGAAGATATATCAGACAGGATACATACCTTCAGATTTCACGAAGAAATCAATATTTCTAATTCCAAAGAACACAGTTGCTGACAATTGTATCGAATTTTCGGTTTAATACGGAATTGCAGTGCCTGTGTTTTTCAAAAGTGCGATACACTGTTCCTTCAGACATATATGCATGCAATATCGTATATATCCGCCGGGACTGGGGAAGCGACTTTCAAGTAAAATGTCTCACCTGTACGGGAACATAAATCATGGATGAACGAGTGCAGGCTGAAGCCACTTGGTTGACGACATGTGGAAGTTTGGGTCTGGCCGTTAGTCGCGCTTGGATAGCCGAAAGATGAGGCACCCGCTCACGATAAGCGGAAATCCGAGTTCGAGTGCCGGTTCAAATGGCTCTAAGCCGTATGGGACTTAACATCTGAGGTCATAAGTCCCCTATACTAACCTAAGGACATCACACACATCCACGCCCGAGGCAGGATTCGAACCTGCGACCGTAGCTGCAGCGCGGTTCCGGACTGAACCGCCTAGAACCGCTCGGCCGCAACGGCCGGCAATCCCGGTCCGGCACAGATTTTCACTGTCGATATTCCGTTACAGAGCTGATGGTTGTCCACATTCGCAACTGCGAACAGATATCATGTATCAGTTTAATAATTCACGGTTGCAAAATACTAACGCGAAATATTTACAGAAGAAACTGATAGTAGCAGATTTTGCAGAAGACTAGTTTCGGTTCTCGAGAAATATAGGAACAAGCTAGGAACACTGATACTACGACTTATCTCAGAAGATACGCTGAAGAAAGGCAATCTACGTTCACATAATTTGTAGATTTAGAAAAATATAAATTTAATTGTGTGAGAGAATTTTTTTAAGGTATTTGCGTGGAGGGTATGCGTATACGACAGTGAAACGTGGACAATAAACAGTTCACAAAATAAAAGCAATGTGGTGCTGCAGGAGAATGCTGAAGATTATGAAGGTAGCTCGGATAACGAATGAGGAGGTACTGAATCGAATCGGAGAAAAAAGAAATTTGTGGCGTAACATCATTGGAAGGAATCGGATGACTGGATACATACTGAGGCATCAAGGAATCTTCAGTCTGGTAACAGAGGGAACTGTAAAAATTGTAGAGGGAGACGAATGGTCGACGACGGAACAGGTTAAAATGAATGTAGATTGCAGAGATGAAGAAACTTCTACATGACGGACGTCTTCAGAATCAAGGCCATAATAACGAAGACGATCTGAAACATGCACCCACGTAAGAGCGATAGCAGACAACCTGCACACTTACACCCTGAAAGTTCACACTAATGACAGTTCTTCAGTTTTCATCAATCATAGCTGTACATCACAGCAGCAAATCATGTTGACCTACGTTGGAATTACACATGCTATCACATCTCAAAGGATTGTTTAACTCTCTCTGCAGCTCATGCCCTGGCATGAGCTCTGTGCGGTTCTTGTAATCAATCAATTGAAAGAAAGAGCTGGTGCGCCTACCAGCATAAAAAAATAGTGTGGACTTCAGCTTAAGGACGGAAACATTTTTCTCTCATAAAACGCGAATGATGAATCTATAGACTGTGCAGCGAATAGTAACATTTCAAAAATTAATACTGATTTTCAGTTGATATGGAATGGACAAATGAAGATACCGACACCGAGAATGCCATCAGCACGTTATGCCCTTCGGGTCCTATCATCAATGTCTAAAACCCAGTGCCTAGTGGTGACATGCTGTTCCATTGTACACTCAGTTGTCAGTTGTAAAACTGTTTTCTGGGAATCAAATGCACAGAACATGTACACAGTTTTTGTACTGCAGAAAAGTGATAAACGGATGATAACTAAATGTAACAGTCGAGCTCACTGCGACAATATATTTTTTTAAAAGTCGATATCCTTAATATGCCAATCTGTTGTGAATATCAGGAAAACAATTAGTTACATACAAGATTATAAAATACGAGCCAGTTCGCACTTTCATTTATCAAGGAAAAACAAACATGCTCTGAACAGTATTTTCTGTCACAGATTAAAATTATATATTGGCTTGCCCATGGAGATGAAGGATAGAACAAATTTAAAAATGCAGTAACAGCAAAGCTATTAAATTTTCCATACTACACATTTAAAAATTACTTAGAGAACCAAAGAGTAACGGCTAATAACAAATGTGACCGCTGGTGCATAATACTAGTGTCTTACCAATTTTGAGAGTTCAGCATCTCATTATGTGTGGGTGCTGACTCAGGTCTTAATACAACCAGAAGGAAGAGATGGTGATGCCACGGAGGCGTGACATCATGGTTGTAGTCCTAAAGTCATCCCTAAATGTGTGTCGTCCTGTGCAGTGAAAACCGTGAACAGACTAAATGACCAGGGTATAATGATTTTTGTACCATTATGCTAATTTATTCCCAGTATGCACATACGCCATACATAGCATATAACTGCATGACGTTGTACATTTGTTAAGACACGGGCCTTAGGTTCGCGAGGGTGGAGGCTCATATACCGTACGGCCACATTGATTTAGGTTCCCCACTTCATGGGAATGCTGGGATGGTTCCTTCAACAAGGCCACGGCCGTAGTGTTCTCTCCTCATTAAAACGCGTGTATATTCATACGTCTTTACACACGACCTATGCGTTCCTTGTGTTAATCTGACAGATCTGATACCACTGTAAATGATCCTTGTAAAAATTAATTACAAAATAATAAATTCAGTCAGCTAGCTTTTGGAGCCTGCCGGCACGACACACACCTACATAATTTCTTCATGTGTCAGTCCGATGCCTCGACATACCTACGGAACTATGAAACCATTTTAAAGAAGACCGGATAAGTGCTCGAATGGCTCATGCTCTGAGGGTTTCGTACAAAATTAACTATGTATATACACAGTTCATGGTCAGATTTTGATGAGTGAGTCTGCAAGTTTAAAAATAGACAACGTAAATGGCCGTATCTTTTGATTGCATTGACTTAGAATCTTACAGGGACGTTTGACCTTAATATATGACATAAATATCAGCTCGATATCTCTACCCGTTCCTGAGAATAAAGGGTCTTAAGAGAAGGACAACAAAGCGATCCTATGAGGGTTCCGTTTTTACCATTTGAGGTACGGGGCCCTAAAAGCCACTGTAGGCTGTCAATTCTATTACGCAAGATTCCTTTATTTCATCATGTATACTGAACGTCTCTCCTAAGAGTCATCAGGTGCATTTTCTATGGTGTTTCGGCACATATCTGCAATGTAGTTCTTGCAATGTGTAGCTGGAGTCATCCCAAACAAATGCTGTTCATCACTTCTTCCCCGCGATGTCTATTGTCAACAGAAAACGTCGGTTTGTTTAGCTATACAAACAAAATGATTTTTAAAGTGGAATTTAAGGAGCTCATTCGATAGAGCGGTCCCAAATTTGTCTAGTGTGATAGTCGGTTTATCGATATGTTTTAACAGTGACAGTAAAACCCAGTACTCCGGCAGCGGCAGAGTAGCTGACAGCGCGCGACATGGTGATACACGAGGCGGGGCAAGTCGGTCGCTGAAGACGTGGCGAACAAATCCTTACCGGTATGACAAGTCCATGAGACACTGCAACTGGCAGTGGACGCATCTCTGTTTTCTTTCCGCCACGCCCCACAGAGGAATAAACACGTACACGCCTTCAGAAGTAACAGACATGATTTTGATAATGCGTAAGTGATGCTAAGGTTTTCTTAAACAAGGATACTGTTTAGTTGTTGTTACTGTGGTCGATTTCTCTGACAAAATTCCGTGCTACGAATTTCATTTGTTCAAGTATGTGTAATGAGGTTGCCAGGGATGCAGCTCGGGTGTGCGCTGGAAGTTATCTGGAAAGAGAAGGGAGGCAACCTGCAGACACGTTTCGGGGTGTAGTACAATGAGCTCGAAATACAAGGGATTTGCGCCAGGGAAAACGCCAGCGAAGAAGGCCTCTGTGAAATTGAAACAATGTCAGTGCGGTGGGTATGGTACACTTAAACCGACACAAAAGTACAAGGACGCTCGCTAGGGAGTAACAAATCTCACGCCGCACGGTGTTTCGCGTTTTGAAAGACTCAAACATGCATCCATCCATACCGCTGGCACATGCACCAAAAGCTTTCAGTGGCTGACAAGGTCAATCGGCTAATGTTTTGTGAGAGAGCATTAAGACAGCCTACTGGTTTTTTAACAGCTGTCACACGAGTTGTCGTTTTGCAGCACAGGTGTGCCAAACAGTACTGCTGACAAACACTATTGGACCTCTGTGTATCCCCATTGGTTGTGTGAGGCTAACAACACCTAGCCCCCCCCCCCCCACCTCCACCATTTTTTAAGCAAGTTGAACAGGAGAACTTACACCAGAACGAGCTGCCTGATCTACTCGACGATATTAACTGAAGAACGAGGTAAGTGGTGGGGATGCAGCAGGATGACGCCCAGTCACTGCAGCGCTACTGTACACCAAGAGGCGCAGCATCTGTTTCCCAATAAAATAACAGGCAGCCCCGTGGATGTTGAGCGGCCAGCTAGGTCGCCCGATTTGTCTGTCCTCGACCTCTATTTCCGGGTTACAATAAAGGGTATGATGTACGCAGAACACTGTGAAGACAGTGACGCTTCGAACAATCGGAACAGGCAGGCTTTCTCTTGACTCGAACGGTATCGAGAACAGGCCGGCGGATTGCTTAAAAAAATGGTTCAAATGGCTCTGAGCACTATGGGACTTAACTTCTAAGGTCATCAGTCCCCTAGAACTTAGAACTACTTAAACCTAACTAACCTAAGGGCATCACACACATCCATGCCCGAGGCAGGATTCGAACCTGCGACCGTAGCAGTCGCGCGGTTCCAGACTGTAGCGCCTTTAACCGCATGGCCACCCCGGCCGGCTGATTGCTTAAACACCTGTAGTACGGTAATGACCCAATGAAACGGTGGTTAATTTTGGTTTCCTCTTTTTCTGTTTCCAGTTTTTGTACTTTGCTTTGCTCGAAGCATTTATTGGCTACTTTAATTTGAAAAGACTGTAGTATTTTTTGACGTTATGTGGACTGTCAATGGCTCACGTGTCCACAGCGAAGAATTAATAAAGAATCATAAAAACAAGCTCATAAAACAAGCTCATTTTCGATTATGGAATGCACATCATTTACACAAAATTGCTTTGCTAGCAACTTGATTGTTTAGTTGGTCAGGAATTACTTTGTAAATGTACACTCTTGTCATTTATTAAGCGTAGTAACTAGCAATGGGCTAAATGAAATATGTTTTGTATACTTTGTGCTGTTTTTTATTACTCTAAAATCTTCATAAAATTCAGTAGACATTACCGTGTTAGAGATATGGAAACTGAAACACCTTGCCGTTCCGTGAAATCGTTCTGAAAGTGATACTGTAATGCGCTGTGTTACTACTAAAGCTACGTGCATTGTCTCAATCTGTCTATAATGATGTCGATATCCACGAAAGACACTGAAGGATCGGTAAATATCTGTTCTCCACGTCTTTCTTGCCTGAATTGCCGCGTCTAATGTGCCGTCATGACGTGCGCTCGCTAACCGAACGCGCCCGGGTTTGAGTCCCAGCCGGTTCGGAGATTTTTCTCCGATCTGGGACTGGGTGTTCCATTACACTTCCGTTCGTATCGTCATAATTGACATTCTACTGTTGGGGTAGCTGTATGGACACGTCCCGAAAGCTAATAAATATAAAAAAAGAAAGGCGCGCTCTGCCTTGCACCACCGTGCAACGGCGTTACTCAACCACTGCTGGAGTTCTGGGTATTATTCGTGTTATACTGTCCCTGCTAAGTTAATACATATCGCTAAACTAAATCACTACACTGATCTGTGGCCTCCCTATCGAATGGGCTCGTTAAATCCCACTTAAAAAGTTGTTCCTAACAGTAAATAACCCCACATTTTCCGTTGAAACTAGACATCGTTGGATACTGATGATGGGCAGCATTTGTTTGGGCTTACTCCAGCTACACACAGCACTACATCGGAAGTATGTGCTGAAACACCATGAGGGAAAATACGCCTGACGACCCGTAGCAGAGTCTTCCCGTATTTATAATACTTGCGACAGTACTAGCTGTCACTACGCGCGCAACGATTTGAAAATCCCGCTGAGTCGGAAGACCGCGGCAGCTGGACTGAACCACCGCAACGACTGGGGGCGCTGGGGCGCTGCGGCGCCCAAAGGGCGGCATCGGCACGACAGCGGGACTCTGTTGGTGTGCAGCAGCGAACGAATGAACACCGCCGTCCAAAACGGAGTTCGAAAGTGGCAGCTCGGCGGCCAGCGAGGAGGTGTTGGCGTCATCAGCTGTGCTACCGGCCGCCGAGAATTTTCTCTTCGAACTGGTGCCGATATGAGTTAAAAAGCATTACAGACAGGTGGATTTGTCTATCTTGTGGTCCAAAACAATTCTGAACGTTGGTTGTGTGGTGTGTGGCCATCAACATCTCGTGTTCTTAGTCCGGTGGTTAATCGAAGACGTCTCCACCTGTTGTGCAGTTTTTGTGTGCTACTAGCCTGTGGGCGCTGCTTGGGGCACCTTTGCAGCTAATGACAGGTGGGTAGAATGTGTTGTGGTCGTGGTTGGTTAGTCACGTAACTTATCGCTTGTGTGCGGGAAAGCAGCCAGACATGTTGACGTCTACGTGTGGGGCTGCTGCTGTTTCGAAATCGAGGGGCAATGAATGCTGAGCATATCTTATTCACGTACGGCACGCCTTGCGCCCCCGCCCCTCGAGCCTAGATAGCGGTTGTATTTGTATTGTGTGCCTTGTCCCTGCGCCCCCCCCCCCCCCCCCCCCCACCCAGGCGCGCTTAACCATGTGCCGTTTATGATCGTTCCACAGGAGTAAGTGACAGCAGGGTTTAGTGCCGATTGGTAGTGATGAAAGACCCGGTCTTGTTCAAAAAATAACTGAACCTGGAGCTTGACAGCGTTTCTATCTTAGAATTAAATCTTGTATTGACTCTAGTTAACTGAACTTTTAGTTGACAACTGTAGTATGCACCTTAAGTACCAGTCGAATAATAACTGAAGCTGCAGCTTGACCAGCATTTGGACCAGTGGGCTAAACCTTGTATTGATTTATAGTGTTGCAAACATTAAAACTGCGTTTGGATAATCTTATAAGCGACCGATGGTTCTGAAATTTCTTATGAATAGTGTTACTGCCACATTCTAGATTAAGAGGAGGAGCAATTTTGCGTATAATTGGAACTGGGTTTACACCTCCTTGGAGTAATGACTTACATGTCTGTTTGTGAAATAAAGACAATCTCAAAATGCGTTCTTGTCTCTCAACCCAGCACCGTCGCTCCCAAACGACCAGTTCCGCTACAACATTACCGGACAGTTTCGGTCTGTGGACATTTTCAACGGCATCGCGTCGGTGATGCGTGTGTAATATTTAAAACAAGTTTCGTGCTTAACAGACACCCGTTTCTACAGATACTTGTCGAAAGTCTACATGTATGGTCTTGCACATCCCAAACTGCTTCCCAAGACACATTTTGTAATAAGTTAACTAAGTAAAATACTTTTACCAACTGTTTGCGTGGTTCTTGTCAAATGCATTTAAAGCCAGAACGTGTCCTTGGGCTTTGTCATACATACGTACGTACCACTCATTCAGAAGCGTTACTGGATTACTAGCGTAACACAATCGAAAGCTTTCTTTGCCACTGTGAGTTGCGATGCAGCAAGAGTTCCATACTATTCGTTCGCCTATTACTTATGTTTTCTCTTGACATTTCAGTTCTGTTGCTGCAAAATAGTCACATTTTCAAGAAAACCCCGGGTTTCAAACGGCTCTGAGCACTGTGGGACTTAACATCTGTGGTCATCAGTCCCGGGTTTCACTCCAGTAAAAGGAGATTCATTTTGACAGAGCACAGAAGTGCATCCGAACCACGATCCGGTAAAGAGACTTCGGCAGAAGAACGGGAATGCCGAGAGGTGAAACAGGAGAAATGACGCGATACAGATATCGAGAAAATTATCAGGATAGCGTAAAACAAGTTTTAAGATAATTTTTCAGTAACAGACTCCATGTAGACGAACTGCGCTATGTCTGCTTATACTTCATTCACATCTTCCCAGGATATTCCTCACAGTATTTATTGCACTACTGTGCTCTGTTCTAGAGTAATAACAAACTGTTGAAGAAGCGCTGTACTGCCACTCGCACTAAATCTGTGACCGGGCAACACATCGACAACGTTATCGAACCAGGAGCTTTATAATAAACAGATACACTTGGAAACAAGTGTTATTATCACTGACCACTTCGTAGAAAGACGTGTGCCACAGGAACATGTTCGCGCACTTGATACGTAGCAGCACGTCACAACAAACCGCTGTGTATCTGATGAACAACCACAGCCCAGCAAATCAGGCAGAGGTTTCCTGCATTGCTGGAACCTGTCCAGCGTCCTGTTATCGTTTGTTAGCATTGATTCTGACAAGTGAAGCGCAACAGCGGCACCGCGCGTCCTATGTGTAACTCGCGGACCATGGCACTAAATCTGCATAAAATATATACAGAAAAGTCTGTTCGGCGGCCATATTTCTCCTGTCATTAGCCTAAAGCGAACCGTGAGTTCGTTGTGCATTTGTGTGCAGTGGTGATCTATATTCTAGCACACCAGTCGCAGAGCTTGTTGCTGACGTGTATACCACGCAGTGAACAAAACAATGAACACAAAAAATATATGGATAGTTAGAGAGAAAAGTAAGCTATTAATCGCAGCTTCACTGTCGCAGCGCAGCTATTCGCTGCACGATGTATAATGATCTTTCGTCAAGATGAATTTAAAACAACATGGTATTTCATAAAGATTAATTGGGGAAGCTCACAACACTAAACAGAAAAACGAACTGTTCTCGATGAGAATTAAGAGAAGTAGAGGTCACCTCAAATCAAATCCAGGCGCACACACAGTGCTCAAGAGAGGCAGCGATAATACGCCGAACAAATGCAAAAAAAAGTACGAAAAGAAGAGTAAACCAATTACGTATTCTAATCTGTTTTTGTTCATATAAACAACTGGTACCACCAGTTGCGTGGTAGTTGTCAAATATTTTAATTGCGGCTATTTTCTGAACGGGGACGACCTACTCCACTTAAAGACTTTAGCATCCAATCAAAGCGAAAAACAACTGTGCCTCAATAAACCATGGTAAGAATTACTGAACATCGCTTCACTTTACCTGCATGACCCCTATTACTAAAATGTACCTGGTACGCTGTAAAATTACCTGTTGCTCTGACACGCCTTAAAAAAAGAATAAATAAACAATTCTTAAATTATGCAGAGAATATCGTGTTCTTCAGTTCACTATCAATTCGACACTTCATACTGACTAATGAGGTTCTCAAATTAGAACTTACAGCACAATGTTGTAGTTGACAATATTTGCAGTCGTAGTATCGAGCTAATGTGAAATTCACAATTCGCAACTTCAGTCGAACTAATATGTTAAGGGGCTCCGGAACGCCCTATACTTGCAATGTTAAAATAACGCTTATAAATTACATCTTTCCTCACAAAGTATTTGAAGTAGGAAGTTGAACTTTTTACAGATTATTTATTGGAACATGGGCTACAACTTACCACAGGGATTTTACAAAATTTTAGTTCAGTTATTAAAGATGATTTTTTTCAATTATAATGAAAATTCACAACATTTTTTGCAATTTTTTATTTATATATTCAAAAATATACAGTTTTTTGGAAAAAGGCTGTGTTAAATTATGCAGAAGGTACTATGTAACATTTACTGAAAGTTTGAAACAAATATGTTTGGAAGATCCTTAGAAAACATGTAATTAGTATGAGAAAATAAAAGTTTTGGGAATCGAGCGACAAAGATTGGATTAACTTTTTAGTGCATTCCAGGTCCGTAGGATGGATTATCTTCATCCTCTGCAAACTCCTCTTCCAGCTTCCTCTTCTTCCTCCTCCTGTTTACTCTTGCTTGTATTTCTAGACTCTTTACAGCCCTGTCTGCAGCCCGAAGGCGTTCCTTGTCTAAAGCAAGCATCGCTCAACCGTGTTAGAACCTATCTTCATTCCCATATTTCTAAATACCTTGCACCTTACAATGTTGCCATCATTGAAAGTCGCAACAGCATCATACACACCAAAGTGAAGTGTTTCTATTCCAACAAATACAGTCTTGGGGATTCTCGACCATATAACACTATTTACACTTTCATTGGGGTTTTGAGTTTTTCCGTGAATACACTTTTTCAACAGTTCAGGTGCTGCTAAGTCTCTGAAAATAGGTTTTATCACCTCCATTATTGCATGAGGCAGACTATGCTTATGAGTGTACACTTCACCAGTTAGCAATCCTTTGTCATATTTACACCAACTGTCTTCTTCTTTGGGACACAAGCTATGTTGGGGATTTTCATCGGTTGAAGAAGTATGAAAAAAAGAGCCCAAAGAGCCTTCTTCATTTCGTCGACACTTTGTGTATTTTGCCTAATAGCCATTCCATAATAGTTCTGTATTTTGTCAATTACACTGTCAGTTAACCTTCCCTTCCCATCCAACCCTTTACCATCACTGAGTTTTTGTTTTTTGTACGAAGCTTTCAGTCGCTGAAGTCTTGTTCCCATTCGCTTCTGTACGTGTCCAATACACTCAAATTTCTGCACTACATCATCATCACCATAAGGCTTCAGTCCTTGAACATTTTTGAAACATTTAGAATCACCGTCACCAAGGTAATTAACATATCGCACTTTATCACACGCCTCAGAACGCTGGAATATACTGGCAACACCAGCCACTTCCATTCCTCCACTACTGCCACTATAGTTAGCTTTGCAATTATTTTCATGTGTACCTTTATATTTTTGTGGACATCTACAATACTTTGATATTACTGCTACATCTAAAACTTTCCCTGTATACATACTGGTGGCAGATACTACACCATGAAGAGATGTGTGTCCCCGTTTATGCCAGGTACCATCGAACGCTGCAGTCAAATCTCTGTTACCATTATTTTCCATTACTGCCTATTCCACAGCGTTCTTCATAGATTCTATACAGACGTCTTCTACTTTAAACCCTATTAATTTATTATAGGTCGTAAACTTGGTTGGGGGATTTGGAAGATTCATGATGCCACAGAAAATTGCACCTGCAGTAGCACCCTTACCAACTGAACGCAAGGAATAAACAAATCTAATGTTGTGTTCGTAGATTTTGCTACCATTTTCTTCAGTTGCAGTTACTGCAACACTGTTCCAAAAGGTGGTCATGTATGAACACTTATCACATTTCAGTTGTATTTCACTAGCAAGTCCTACGTGCTTTATTATGGAGAGTTCCAGACCAACTTCACTACAATGAATACATCTTACACAGTTTGAAAAAATTCCTTTGAGAACCGACATATCAAATATTTCATTCACATCCGATTCGCCCATAAAACATTCATAGTTTTCACTCATTGAACCAAGCTTCTTCTGTGAAGTATTTTCTTTCCCACTTTGACTGCTATGGGCAGGTGTACTTGAGAGGTAAGGTTCACTCACTTGGTTATCGTCTTTATTGTTTACAGTAATAACACATACCTTTGGCTTTCCAACATTTCTCCTTTTCTGAAAGCCTTCAGAGGATTTCTAACAACTTTACTTTTACTCATTATTATACTTCAACAAAACAAGAGACTCAAGAAACAGAATTAATTACGAATATTTTCGAGATAACGACAGAGTAAATAAACATGAAACAATCGATAATCACACCAGCGATATATATTGAACCATCACAGGTAAGCCACAACACATACTTTATCTCACATCACTAAAATGTACCTGATGAACACGGACGTTAATAATAACACCATTTGACAGCAGTTTAACAGCGCCACAGTGGGTCACGCCCATGTAGAACACATTTCAAAAAAAATTTAAAAATAGTTGTAGTCTTCGAAATTGAATAAATTATATATCTATTAAAAGGTAATAGTCTGCAGATTCAGAAAACGCAAAAAAGTAAAAATTGAACTTTTCATGATTTTGAGCCTTTCCGGAGCCCCTTAACGACCTGTGAATGAACATCTGTTTGCATTCATCCGATACTTTCGTCCTGTGGTTGGCTCTTTTAAGACCCCTTTACTTACACTAGCGTGCTCTATCGTGTACTTGAGCATGATATATGCAGTTTGCAAGTTTACCAATTATAAAAAGCAAAATTGCCTTGTTTGCCTTGATAAATCGACTCCAAACCCACCAACTTCTAAACCATCAATTTCACCGAGAAAGCCGAAACGAAGAAACTTTATTGAGGTTATCATCTTTTTTTTTAAAAAAAAAAAGAAAAAAGAAAACGTAAATTTTGATCAACAGTAGCGCTGCATCTGTGAGCAAAACTGAGTAATATTAGTGCACTCTCAGGAGACACCGCCTTAGAGAATCACTGTCGGTGCGGGCGAGAGGGTCTGCATGCTCCAGGGAAGGAGAAGGGCATGCCGGGGGTAGCGTAGCTACCAGCAGGGCCTCCGAAGCCGGACAGGGCCCTGCAGAGTAGCCAGACAAAGTGTGTTTCACAACGCCCTTCCTTTCCTCTTATCCTATCCCGTTTCCCACCTCTTGTCTTCGGAGATACTGACTTCGTTAGCACTGGCATGCCATCTCGATAGGAGAGGGTCAACTCCAAACTGAAACTCGCAATCGGCACTTCCGTTAGGCGCAAGTACGGTCCAACGGGAAACGAGCGGCAATTGTTTGCAGCCAACCTGACGCCGCACGTCGCATATTTTCGCTCCTGTAGATCCAGTCAGTTGGGCCGAGAGGGTGGCACAAGTAGTGGGCAAGCTCGCCGTTACCTAAAATCTGCGTCACGGGCGCAGTAGCATCCATGGAGAGGACTTCCATCCATGGGAAAACAACACGGATAGCGACAGTTACCGTCATAAGCTCGCTCAGACAGTCGTAGGAGCTAGCGCCAGGGGCCGCTGTTGACAGTGGGAGGGCCCATCGTAGCTCCACTGGCCAGTCAGCGCTCGCTTGAAGCTGGGCAGCTCCCAGTCAGTTAGGCACTGGCCCGTCCTGGTGCAGAGTGTTCCATTGGGTGTATGGAACAATAGCACTGCTAGAAGTTGTCACCATAATAACGACATCCGCTGCTACAAAAATAAAAATAAAGTGGCTCTGAGCACTATGGGACTTAACATCTGAGGTCATCAGTCCCCTAGAACTTAGAACTACTTAAACCTAACTAACCTAAGGACATCACACACATCCATGCCCGAAGCAGGATTCGAACCTGCGACCGTAGCCGTCGCGCGGTTACAGAATGACGCGCCTAGAACTGCTCGGCCACACCGGCCGCCCCTAAAATAAAGTAAAAATTGAAGACATTTCATTATGCATCGGTACATGGAACATCCGCACTATGCTGCAAGGCTTCCCGGACACCTGTGGAAGCTTACAAGAGCTATGCGAAACGGCTGCTATCGACTTAGAGCTAGTCAGACTCAATATCACTATAACAGCACTGCGGGAGATTAGGCTACCAGAAGAAGGCTCAATACTGGAGAAGAGCTACACTTTTTTTCTGGAAGGGCAAAGATTTTGCTAACCCGGACAGCACGGAATCAGTTTTGCTGTCTGCAGTGAATTGCTGTGGTGTGCCGAAAAACCAATTGGGATCTCAGAACGCATTAGGACTCTGCGTTTCACAACAAATAGTGGATCACTGAGGCTGATATCTGTATATGCACCAACACTTACCTCATCTGCAGATGCTAAGGATCAGTTTTATGAACAATTCAGTGATGTGGTACAAGGAGTCTACTCTGGGGACCGTCTATGCATCCTTGTTGATTTCAACGCTCGTATTGCTAGTGATTTTGCCACTTGGCATGGCTGCCTAGGCAAGCACGGATTGGGCAAGATGAATAAAATGGTCTCCGGTTGCTTGAATTCTGTGCAAAGTATCAGTTGTGTGTCAACAATACATACTTTAACGACAAACTGAACCACAAGGTTTCCTGGATGCAGCCCCACTCAAAACACTGGCACCAATTAGATCTTATTCTAACTAAAAGGAAAGATCTGCGTTACTTTCTTCATAAACGTTCTTTCTTTAGTGCAGTCTGTGACACGGGCCACGCACTAGTAGCGACAAAAGTGCGTTTTGTGACTAAAAAGTTCCACTCTGCCAGAACCTTGCAAAACAAAAATTAATCTTTGCCAGACAAGAAACACTGCTGCAGTAAAAGAATTTAGTGACGGGATATGAAAATACGTGGATCCCTGGGACCCAACCGCAGCTATTTATGAAGACTGGCAGAAGATAAAATCTCTTCTTAACGCTACGGGTGGAAATGTGTTCGGTAATCTGGAAGCAAAATCCCAGGATTTGTTCATCGAGAACGTAGATGTCCTGAAACCTCTCCTTGATGCTAAGCGTCAGGCCACTGTCACCTGGCATAAAAACCCATGCAATTCTACACGCAGGGAGCTAAGCAAAGCAAAGGCAGCTGTTCAATGCACTGTCTGCAACTGCATCAGTTCCTATTGGGAGCAACTTTGCACTGGCATACAGGAGTGTTTCAATGCTGGCGACATTGGTGGTGTGTACTCGGGCATCAAATGGGCCATTGGACCCATTCCAGAGAAGAGCTTACCACTCAAGGAAATAGATGGAAAAGTCATCACAGATAGAAATCGTCAATTGCACCGTTGGATAGATTATTGCTCCAGCCTCTACTCACATCCCATCAAGATTAGTCCAAAGGCAATGGATGAAACTCCTCAGATGACACCTTACCATGACTTGGATGCTACACCTACACTGGAGTAGCTTCAAAGAGCAACTGCACAGCTCAAATGTGGGAAGTGCCCTGGAAAAGATAACATCTCCACAGAAACTAAAACTTAAGTCAGTTTTTCCGCTGATTTTCAACTTCTTACTGAAATGTTGGGCTGAGGGTACTGTGCAGAAAGACATGAGCGACGCCAATATTGTTATTTTATACAAAGGTAAAGGTGATCGCGGCGATTGCAACTGTCACCGTGGAATCTCACTTCCGAGTATACCTGGAAAAACATTTGCCCGTGTGGTGTTGGGCAGACTTCAGAAGTTTGCCGAGCGCATATACCCTGAGGAACAATGTGGGTTTAGTCCCCAACGATCTACAGCTGATATGATCTTCACGCTCTGGCAAATTCAAAATTCAGGTAAGTGTCACGAGCACAAAAACCCCTTTGTTCAAAATGGTTCAAATGGCTCTGAGCACTATGGGACTTAACTTCTGAGGTCATCAGTCCCCTAGAACTTAGATCTACTTAAACCTAACTAACCTAAGAACATCACACACATCCATGCCCGAGGCAGGATTCGAACCCGCGATCGTAGCGGTCGCGCGGTTCCAGACTGTAGCGCCTAGAACCGCTCGGCCACTTCGGCCGGCAAAACCCCTCTGTTCATTGCGCTTATCGACCAAAACAAGCTTTCGACACAGTTAGCAGAGAAGGACGGTATGCAGTACTTTTGACGATAGGATGTCCTCCAAAGCTCTTAAAGATGATCAAGGCTTTTCACGAAGATATGGAAGGTGCTGTGGTCTTCGACGGAATCACATCTGATCCGTTTGCTGTGAAAAGAGGGGTTCGTCAAAGCTGCGTATGGGCTCCCACTCTGTTCAATTTTTTTTTTCCTCGGCTCTCCTCAAAGTCGCTTTTTGTGAAACTAACCTGGGCATTCATCTGTATACCAGAGCTGATGGAAAGCTCTACAACATTTCTCTACTCATATCCAAGCGCTTCCGGGAAGACTTGCTTGTAAATAGCCTTTTATTTGCTGACGATGTTGCATTTGTAGCGCGTACTCAAGATGATGTGCAAGAGCTTTGAGATAAATTCTCTACTGCTTGCAAGTTCTTCTCCATGTCTACAAACGTAAAGAAGACGGTTGTCATGGCACAAAGATACACAGATCCGCCTGTCATCAAACTGGACGGCTCCTGCTATCTTGGTCCAATATCTCCCCCTGGATGACGAGAAAAATGCAAGAATAGGAAAGGCTGCCAGCATTTTCGAAAAGTTCCGCACACGAGCATGGGACAACAAACATCTTACATTGTCGACAAAAATACTTGTGTATCAATCAGGTGTGCTGAGTACTCTCCTGTATGGAGCTGAGACTTGGACGTCGTACGCCAAACAGGAAAGAAAGCTCAACGCCTTTCACCTGTGATGCTTACGGAGCACCTTCGGAATATCATGGAAGGATCATGTGAGAAATGACATGGTTCTGAAAACTACAAAACAACAGAGTATCACTGCCACGCTCAGGCAGTGTCGCCTGGGGTGGTTAGGACGTCTGCATCGTATGGACCACTCCCGTCTGCCCCGGCGCACATTACTCAGTGAAATAGCAGGAGCACAGAGACCTCGTGGAAGACCTTCACTACGCTTTAGGGATTGCGTCAACCGTGATACGCATGTGCGCATTTAATACTGACAGTGACAAGTGGGAGCAAATCGCTGACGATCGCAGCAAATGGAGGAAACTGACTGCAGATGGAAGCAAGATGAATGACCAAGTATGGCTAAACAACTTAGCTGCTACACGATCGCGTAGACATGAGCTTAGGACTAACCCCCCTCCTGAAGCGACTCATATTTGCCTCGCTAGTGGGCGCCAAGTCGGCTCTCGCATCGGACTTCAGAGCCACCAGCGAAAATGTCTCCAGGATGCCACTTGACTCTTTCGACAGGAAGCATCAGGCCATTATATAATGCAAGAGAAGCCTTCGTTTTTACGTCTTGCAGGGTAAGCAAGTTGTTAACAGCAGCTGACTTCACAGGTGTCACTTCAGGTATATTTTACATGTCGAGCGAGTCATCGTGTACTCAGTAAGCACATGAATAACAACACACTCCCATGCGCTGCGACATATCGTCCTAGAACTGAATTAAAAAACAGTAACCATACCTCAGTTCTGACCAAGATTTTTGGGAAGTTTCCCTCGGCTGCAAGGCAGCTGCCTGAACTGGAAACTCCCTCCCAAATTTTCCCAACTGAGATTTCCTGTCCCACACAACCGGGTCGTCTCGTATTTGACTGAAAAGTCCCTGACTGTAGAATGCGTCATTACTCCAACAGCCAGCTCTACTTTTACGGGTATGGAATGAAAATCAAGAAAAAAATTAACTATGTATCTCTAATTAATAGTACATAACGCTTTCATTAAATGCAGCTGAATGTCAGCTTTTCACACCATTATCTATCTAGACCATCTTCAGGCATTTTTAAAAATATATTTAATATGTTTCTGTTGGTGCCAGCTGTACGACGTATGGGTAATTCCGTAACGATAACAGTACAAAAACGGTGACTGAGCAAATACTGACACAACTGGATAATAATTTATAATTACAAGGAATAGACTGTGTTAATCGACTTTCAGTTATTAGAACCTCGGTCAGTGACTTCCGGGCGAACATGGTTGGCCGGCTAATAGAAGGCGCAACGCCCGCTACACCAGTGCAATGATTCTCCCACCCACTCCCCCCCCCCCCCCCGCCCCCACCACCCCGCGAAATATTTAACCACCGGAAACATCGCCATAACGATCGCAGATTATCAGCTGATGAAGAATATCATAAGCTTTGGTGATGTTGCTTACCAATGCTTCTAGAACTGAAGAGTAAGATCTGAAGTGCCTTAGACGGCAAAGTCACTAGGAACGGAGCATATGCTCGGACTGACAGAAGGGTTGAGAAAGAACTCGAGCGTAACCGACGCAAAGAAAGCCATCCTGGCATTTGCGTAGAGAAATTCACGGAAGCCACGGTAAACCCAAATCAGGATGGCTGTACGGGTGTTTGAACCACGTTTCTGCTGTTTGGGAGTCCAGTATGCTAACCACTGGCCACCTAGCTCGCTACACTATTTGTCCGGAAAGTCCTACTTCATGGAAGTCTATATCATGTGTGCAGGTCACCGATGGAACATGTCACGGTCGACGGTCTCAAGGTGAGAGACTGCAAAATTCCGTGCATAACTGGCTCTGGAACATAGACGGTGGTTAAGAGCACACGAGAATACACATTCTCATTCAAATATACACATTAAGTCTCGAAAAAACGTACAAAAAACTGAAAAACGAACAACTATTCTGGAAGATTTTGAATGTATTTTTGTAAACTTCGTGTCTTTTTCTTGTCAATTAAAAGGGAACTTAGTAAGCACTGCTTTTCTGACTGATGCCCGTGCCGAAGCACATAGTATTAACAGACCATTTTTATTTGTACGGTTTGTCATTTCTCGTCTTCCAGCTGGCTTCAGAAGCACACGTAAGCATTCATCGGCGGTATCTCACAAACCGCATACAGCAAATACGTGCGGAAGGCCCGGGCCTCGCTCGCTGCAGACGGTCAACAAATTATCGGAGTGGAACTGACTGCGACGGCAAATATTTCGACGTAAACGGCAGGCAAAATGGAATGCAAACGACTTGGCACGTCGCCTCGGAGGCGCATTCAGTTTCCTTACAGCCGGCGGCTAATGTGTCGCCGCGGTGCTTTATGGAACACTTGTCCTCCGTAATGACGGCTGCGCCGCAATAACCCGCGACGCCGCTGGACCGCTGCCAGTGAACCAATTAAAGCGGTTCGGATTAAGGCAGCCGCGACTCCGGGGGAAAAATAGTGCGTTATTAAAGTTGTATCGCGGAATCGGCTGGCGGCCGTTATCTGTTTCCAGGCGGGCGGCCTGGGAGGCAGGCAGAGGCGGGCTCCCAGCCCTGGCCGCCGCCGCCGCCTCCGCCGTAACGGCCGCGCCGCGAGACAATGCGCGCCGCCGCTATCGGCCCATCTGAGTGTGCCACGCAAACAGCTCCATTACACAAACAAAGCGAGCGTCGCGCACTTCCGAACCTGTAATGAGAAGTGTGAGTGCCTCAGGTCCCATCATCTGCTCGTGCCGAGCGTTCGCGATAACCCCGGCTTGCAAACACACATTACGGCTTCATTATCCGCCCTGTCATCCAGATGGCACCTAATGCTCCACAAATGAATGAAAGCGTATGTCTTCAGAGCCGACAAAATAACAAGAAAAATTCTATCGTACTGCTACTCTAACACTTCTATCCTTCTGCAAAATATGGACTCAGGAGGAGGAGGAGGAGGAGATTAGTGTTTAACGTCCCGTCGACAACGAGGTCATTAGAGACGGAGCGCAAGCTCGGGTGAGGGAAGGATGGGGAAGGAAATCGGCCGTGCCCTTTCAAACGAACCATCCCGGCATTTGCCTGAAGCGATTTAGGGAAATCACGGAAAACCTAAATCAGGATGGCCGAGGACGGGATTGAACCGTCGTCCACCTCGCTCGGTAAAATATGGACTCAGTGAATCAATATACAATACCAACTACTGTTCTCAAATGTCAAAAAGTTCTGTCCTCCTCTTTTGACGCTCAGTGACAGGATAATATCCTTCTGCTGACTGGCAAAATACAGACTCAAAATTTAAATAAAAATGGTTGTTTACTGTGTGATCTACAGAGGTTTGCGCGGATAATCGAAATGCTATCCGCATCCACAAATGCTTGTTCATCTCCGCAGATGTACGTCTTTGACACGCAGCCATCTTCATCATCGGTGGCACGACGGTCCTTTGTGAGCCTTGCCCTTCTGCAGATGATTGTTCAGTGATTAATGCCGAATTCCAAGTTTCCTAATGCCCTTTCTCACACCTTCCTCCCATTTTAGCTTCAGTATTCCAACCTTCAGGTTCCTTCAGGCACTGCGTTGAACATCCTTTTAATCATTCTGTCACTAGCTCACACTACATGTGTTGCCCATTCCGTCAATAACTTTAGTTAAATTTCAGATGCGTTTTGAGTACATGGTAACGAGTTTTTTGTCGGAAATATTCGTTTTCTAATTTAAGTTCCCCCCCATGAACCATGGACCTTGCCGTTGGTGGGGAGGCTTGCGTGCCTCAGCGATACAGATAGCCGTACCGTAGGTGCAACCACAACGGAGGGGTATCTGTTGAGAGGCCAGACAAACGTGTGGTTCCTGAAGAGGGGCAGCAGCCTTTTCAGTAGTTGCAAGGGCAACAGTCTCGATGATTGACTGATCTGGCCTTGTAACAATAACCAAAACGGCCTTGCTGTGCTGGTACTGCGAACAGCTGAAAGCAAGGGGAAACTACAGCCGTAATTTTTCCCGGGGGCATGCAGCTTTACTGTATGATTACATGATGATGGCGTCCTCTTGGGTAAAATATTCCGGAGGTAAAATAGTCCCCCATTCGGATCTCCGGGCGGGGACTACTCAAGAGGATGTCGTTATCAGGAGAAAGAAAACTGGCATTCTACGGATCGGAGCGTGGAATGTCAGATCCCTTAATCGGGCAGGTAGGTTAGAAAATTTAAAAAGGGAAATGGACAGGTTGAAGTTAGATATAGTGGGAATTAGTGAAGTTCGGTGGCAGGAGGAACAAGACTTCTGGTCAGGTGACTACAGGGTTATAAACACAAAATCAAATAGGGGTAATGCAGGAGTAGGTTTAATAATGAATAGGAAAATAGGAATGCGGGTAAGCTACTACAAACAGTATAGTGAACGCAGTATTGTGGCCAAGATAGATACGAAGCCCACACCTACTACAGTAGTACAAGTTTATATGCCAACTAGCTCTGCAGATGACGAAGAAATTGAAGAAATGTATGATGAAATAAAAGAAATTATTCAGATTGTGAAGGGAGACGAAAATTTAATAGCCATGGGTGACTGGAATTCGAGTGTAGGAAAAGGGAGAGAAGGAAACATAGTAGGTGAATATGGATTGGGGGACAGAAATGAAAGAGGAAGCCGCCTGGTAGAATTTTGCACAGAGCACAACATATTCATAACTAACACTTGGTTTAAGAATCATGAAAGAAGGTTGTATACATGGAAGAACCCTGGAGATACTGAAAGGTATCAGATAGATTATATAATGGTAAGACAGAGATTTAGGAACCAGGTTTTAAATTGTAAGACATTTCCAGGGGCAGATGTGGACTCTGATCACAATCTATTGGTTATGACCTGTAGATTAAAACTGAAGAAACTGCAAAAAGGTGGGAATTTAAGGAGATGGGACCTGGATAAACTAAAAGAACCAGAGGTTGTACAGAGATTCAGGGAGAGCATAAGGGAGCAATTGACAGGAATGGGGGAAAGAAATACAGTAGAAGAAGAATGGGTAGCTTTGAGGGATGAAGTAGTGAAGGCAGCAGAGGATCAAGTAGGTAAAAAGACGAGGGCTAGTAGAAATCCTTGGATAACACAAGAAATATTTAATTTAATTGATGAAAGGAGAAAATATAAAAATGCAGTAAGTGAAACAGGCAAAAAGGAATACAAACGTCTCAAAAATGAGATCGACAGGAAGTGCAAAATGGCTAAGCAGGGATGGCTAGAGGACAAATGTAAGGATGTAGAGGCCTATCTCACTAGGGGTAAGATAGATACCGCCTACAGGAAAATTAAAGAGACCTTTGGAGATAAGAGAACGACTTGTATGAATATCAAGAGCTCAGATGGAAACCCAGTTCTAAGCAAAGAAGGGAAAGCAGAAAGGTGGAAGGAGTATATAGAGGGTCTATACAAGGGCGATGTACTTGAGGGCAATATTATGGAAATGGAAGAGGATGTAGATGAAGATGAAATGGGAGATACGATACTGCGTGAAGAGTTTAACAGAGCACTGAAAGACCTGAGTCGAAACAAGGCCGCCGGAGTAGACAATATTCCATTGGAACTACTGACGGCCGTGGGAGAGCCAGTCCTGACAAAACTCTACCATCTGGTGAGCAAGATGTATGAAACAGGCGAAATACCCTCAGACTTCAAGAAGAATATAATAATTCCAATCCCAAAGAAAGCAGGGGTTGACAGATGTGAAAATTACCGAACTATCAGCTTAATAAGTCACAGCTGCAAAATACTAACACGAATTCTTTACAGACGAATGGAAAAACTAGTAGAAGCCAACCTCGGGGAAGATCAGTTTGGATTCCGTAGAAACACTGGAACACGTGAGGCAATACTGACCTTACGACTTATCTTAGAAGAAAGATTAAGGAAAGGCAAACCTACGTTTCTAGCATTTGTAGACTTAGAGAAAGCTTTTGACAATGTTTACTGGAATACTCTCTTTCAAATTCTAAAGGTGGCAGGGGTAAAATACAGGGAGCGAAAGGCTATTTACAATTTGTACAGAAAGCAGATGGCAGTTACAAGAGTCGAGGGACATGAAAGGGAAGCAGTGGTTGGGAAGGGAGTAAGACAGGGTTGTAGCCTCTCCCCGATGTTGTTCAATCTATATATTGAGCAAGCAGTAAAGGAAACAAAAGAAAAATTCGGAGTAGGTATTAAAATTCATAGAGAAGAAATAAAAACTTTGAGGCTCGCCGATGACATTGTAATTCTGTCAGAGACAGCAAAGGACTTGGAAGAGCAGTTGAATGGAATGGACAGTGTCTTGAAAGGAGGATATAAGATGAACATCAACAAAAGCAAAACAAGGGTAATGGAATGTAGTCTAATTAAGTCGGGTGATGCTGAGGGAATTAGATTAGGAAATGAGGCACTTAAAGTAGTAAAGGAGTTTTGCTATTTGGGGAGCAAAATAACTGATGATGGTCGAAGTAGAGAGGATATAAAATGTAGACTGGCAATGGCAAGGAAAGCGTTTCTGAAGAAGAGAAATTTGTTAACATCGAGTATAGATTTAAGTGTCAGGAAGTCATTTCTGAAAGTATTTGTATGGAGTGTAGCCATGTATGGAAGTGAAACATGGACGATAAATAGTTTGGACAAGAAGAGAATAGAAGCTTTCGAAATGTGGTGCTACAGAAGAATGCTGAAGATTAGATGGGTAGATCACATAACTAATGAGGAAGTATTGAATAGGATTGGGGAGAAGTTTGTGGCACAACTTGACCAGAAGAAGGGATCGGTTGGTAGGACATGTTCTGAGGCATCAAGGGATCACCAATTTAGTATTGGAGGGCAGCGTGGAGGGTAAAAATCGTAGGGGGAGACCAAGAGATGAATACACTAAGCAGATTCAGAAGGATGTAGGTTGCAGTAGGTACTGGGAGATGAAAAAGCTTGCACAGGATAGAGTAGCATGGAGAGCTGCATCAAACCAGTCTCAGGACTGAAGACCACAACAACAACAACTTGTTAAGTTCTTACATTGTTCTTACAATACACTTCTGATCCAAGGTAAGTGAAACATCAAACTTATATGAACCAATATCTGTGAATTGGGATTCATTAGCTTGATCTTTTTTTATTACAGACATACACGTATGTTTCTCTTCACTCACCTGTACGTTCAGCCTTGTACCAGGTGTTTCAACCATTGTAAGGTGTCGCAAACTTCGATCTCGATGGAGGTACAAAAGTAGCAAATCAGAAATTATTCCGAAGCCACACTGAGAGGCTGTCGGTTGGACGCAGCCAGAACGTTGTGACATTGTTTGAACAAGCAGGAACAAACATCCGAACTCCCGGTACCGAGTGACAAACGGGGCTTGTACACAAATGGAAAACTACTTGTGTTGCGCACGCGACCCCAGTCACGCCGAAAACAAATATGGAAATGTTCGAGAATACTTCCCAATACGGTATGGTCCAAGAAAGCGACCTTTGTGAGCAATATAAATACGGCTCCGTCCGCGGCACAGTGAGAACAGGTCTGCAGTAGTAAGGACACACTATCCCTGTGTCGCTCGTCGCCCAGTCTCGGACTTGGAACAGTTATTGTCCTCGGCATGCCGCCCTTGCTAACGAGATATACTCGGAGGAACCCGTTAGCCGACTTACATCGCCACGCTGTAGAACGAGGACTTCGACTTATCGTAGTGCCTGGAGTAGAGTTCCCTTATCATGACTTCATTCTGACTTCAGTTTCTTTCCTGCTTCCTTGAGAAGTCCACCGAGTTCCGTCCTCTGAAATACTTTCCGCTTCCAGTCAAGTCGCTGTCGGAGTTCTACAAGCAGTCCACGCCTACTACACTCGTCGATTGTGTCGACTGGTGTAAAACCAATAAGGTGTCCTTCCATCTCCCTCTCGCGACCCGACAAGGGGCTCCTTTCATTGCTCTTGGAGTTATTATTATTATTATTATTATTGTATCATTATCATCTGTTATAATCTGTTCCAAGGCTGTTTTAACCAGACGGTAGGATAATGAATCTCCCAGTCTTACTTCACTTTTTGTGCTCCCAATACTCGCAAACATATTCTGTATCTTAATCTGACTTTCCACAGTAGCTTCCACTAACAAGACCAGTTTATTAGGCATTTCTAACTCGTCCACTGCTATATACGCCTCCTTTCTGTCAATACTGCTACAGATCCATCTTACGTGTATCAGTTCCAAATTCTTTACATTTTCCCAGCGTACACTTATGCCAAAGTTCAGTATACAACTGCGGACCTTTCGGCTTTGCTGGTGTTCTGACGGTACGCTGACGTCTGATCTGAATTATTTTCGTCAGATGAAGACCGTACACGTGGCTCTGAAAATTCGCCGTGAACTAATACACCAAATTTAAACAAATTTATTTCTGCGGCTAACAGTGGCATGCAACATTTTTGTTTTTCACTTACGTTTCAAGCGTTTTGACGAGAAGCAATTTCGTGCCCGAATCAACACGTTCTCCGGACGCTCCTCATAATACACATTCCATAAAATATTAACGTAGAGGCCGATCATTTTAATACACTGCAGTCTGTTGACTTCAAGTGCAGATATTTTGCAATCGACCGCACGTAGTGTAAGTAGACGAAAAACGTACTGTAAAATTTGCAGTGTTCCTAAGCTTTTAACTATACTGGTTACTTGCATTCCTGTTAAAGAGTTGAGTGTAATACTTAAGAGTAGTTCTAAAATCTGCATCTGTCGACGTTTACAGCTGTCCATAAATGCAAACTACTCTCACAGCTTTTTCAGTGGTTGTCTATCATTTAGTATCACGAAGTGGTGCTGAGAACAAGAGAATAATATCGGTAGTAGTACTGCGAAAAGGTGTATAGGTGTCTATGTCAATTTGTTAACGACTCAAAAAATGTCTCTATTGTTTATGGAGACAACTGAATGAATTTAAACAGAACGAGGAGACGTAATGGTGAAAGCGCATGAATCGGATTTACGAGGGTTTCAAAACTCCACACAGTCTGCTAGATGTTGGTTTAGCGTGGATTGCGTGAATCTATTACTGTGAATACAGTGATGATTCCTTGAGAAGAACACGGTCGATTTCCTTCTCCATCCTTGTCCAATCTGCGCTCGTACAGAATATCTAACGGCCCACTCGTCGACGAGAAGTTAAATCCTGAAGATTGCTTTCTTTTCTTTCTTCGAGAAGGTCTGAAGGGGCACCTTTAGTTATGAAGAAGTGTACACTCCAGCCTGTCTGCTTCAGTGTACAGTGAATATGAACTTGGAATAGTACGACAATCAATGAACAAAGGAAGATAGATGTGGAAAAAACAGTTTGGTCTGCCTGCAACAGCAATTCGCAGCATTTTTCAGGATGACATCACAGTCATTACGGCATCCTATAGCTAGAAACTGATCAGATATTTGAAATTGGTACATACAGATATGTAAATAAAATTCTTACCGGCGATAAAATTTGGTTTTATTACTGCGCTTATCCAAGCAGGCTCGATAGCTGTGAATTGTGTGACACTCGGGACAAAGGTTCTCCCTAGTCATGGAGATACTTAAAATCCTTTCATCACAACAATACTCGAGGCATGTAGAGGCAGTAGGTCTCAAATGCCTCTACAATTTTAAGACCAGCCGGCCGTAGTGACCGAGCGGTTCTAGGCGCTTCAGTCTGGAACCGCGCGACCGCAACGGTCCCAGATTCGAATCCTGCCTCTGGCATGGATGTGTGTGATGTCCTTAGGTTAGCTAGGTTTAAGTAGTTCTAAGTTCTAGGGGACTGATGACCTCAGATGTTAAGTCCCATAGTGCTCAGAGCCATTTAATTTTAAGACCCTCCATCTCACACGCGCCTGAGCGTTGTGTTCTAAAATTTACAAACGTTCAGAATGATGGCAAGAATAGGGGTGATACAATGTTCATGCTCAAATGCCACAAGGCATGTGGAAAAACAATTCGATAAATGATTTGAAAGAGACGCATCAAGTATTCTGAGGAAACATTTTTCGAGACTGTATTACAAAATTTTTGTGGTTCTCTGCTTTAAAACTTTCTCGCTTGAGAAATCACTCGCTGGTAAGCTGTTCCGAAGTAAAAGCTCAGCCTCACTAGCATTGGAGTCTACAGTGGATTTGATATATCAATAAGGGGATTATATATGTGGTACAGAGCCGCTTGTAACTATTTGCAGACGGAATAGCTGACTTTCGCAGCCCTTAACCTTAATTAGCCACGACGGGCCAGAAGCGCCGTTGCCTCCAACCAGCACAGGCAGCGTAGCCGCCGCTCCGCAGAAGAAGCTGCAGACCGGGCAGGTGGACTGCCGTCGCACTAACTTTAAGCCGATTAGCCGTATCGCGTCGCTGCGCCGACCGCACGCGGCTCCGTATAAACAAATCTGTCGTAATGGCCATGCGCGATTAATTATTTGCGGCACCGTGGCCAGCCAGCGCGTCACAACGCGGTAAGCCGGCGGTGGGCCGCGGATTAGCAAGTCGTGCTGCGCTCCGCCCCGTACCTCCGTCCCGCCCGCCACCTACTGCAATAGCACAGGCTCTTCCGTTATCTGTCACACGCCCAACACGACCTTCCATTCGCGAAGTACTGTGAAATCACGAGACACGCAAAAAACATTAGGCATCAAGGTCCCGTCAACGTCGACGTCTTTAGATGCGTAGCATGCGCTTACCCTATGTACGTAGTGCCTCCTTCTTCAAAAAAGTTCCAGAACAGGATTTTTTTTAGAAAAAAAAAATTGCTCTTGCCAAGTAATGATCCTAGCTCCTATCGAAGTAGTCCGCTTGGCTACCTGTACACAGTTGCTAACGTTTCTGGAGGTCTTGGAAGCAAGCATGGAAATTTTCAACTGCGATGCTTGTAAGCTCATTTGTCACAGCCGTTTGTATGTCTGCGATATACTGATGAAGCTTTCCTGTCGGTTGCAGGGCGAAAGGATGTGGAATGGCAATAACAGAATATCTGGCCACATACTCGGTTACAGATAAGGTAGTACGGGGTCTTGCATTGTCATGCAGCAAGTAGCAGTTCTGAGAGTGCCCCAAGTCAGGGCGGCGACGTCAACTGCCTGTCGCAAACGTTTCAAGACTTCGACGTGAAGAGTTGCGCTCACTGTTTGACCTGAAGGAATATACTCATTGTGAAATAATCCTTTACTATCAAAGGATGCGACCAACATTATCTTTGTTCTCGAGGGTTGTCGTTGGACTTTTTTTTAGGCTGGTGATCCAGTACGCCGCCATTCAGCACTTTGACGCTTCATGTGAGGGTATACTGGTAGCATCAACTTTCCTCCCCAGCAATTAAGTTTGACAGACATTTAGGATCATGCCTGGCTCTATCCAACAGTAGAGCAGAAATTCTTCGTCTTTCCTCTTTCTTTCCATCTGTTAGAGTGTGAAGGACGAGCTTTGCACTACGTTTTCTTTTCCCTTAGACTTCGCATAAGATCTTATGACACATATGACGATTCAAATTAAGTTCTGACAACGCACGCACAGTTACCTGACGGTCTCCTAGCAATAACTGCATTACACACTTCACGTTTGCATCGGCATGTACTACAGGCGGGCGACCAGCTCTGGGATCGTCTTGCACTAAACTCTGCTTCACGAAATCTTTTGAGCCACTCGGAAAGACTTCTTGAATGTGCCTAGCCTGCAAATGATTGCTTAACCCTTCCAGACCGTCTGGCGACAATTGTTGACATTAACTTTTACTGTGTCTTAGCTGCAACAGAAGTATTTTTTTGGAATAGAAACCTGAGGTACACTTTTGTGAATGTTCAACCTTTCCACCATGCACAAGTCCTGCCAACTGTGCGCAGCACCTCGAGACCACCACAATACACGGATGTGGCTGGTTCGCTGTATTCGACTGTGTAATTCGATACTGTTATTGTTATTTTGCATGGTAATTACTGAATGACCATTTTACTACTTATTACAACAGAAAATATTTCGTAATTAGTTGTTTTAGTCCATAAAATGAAGCCAAGTGTACGAAATATGTTTTGAAGACGGGTAATTGCATTTAAAATCATTAAAAAATCATATAAGAGCATTACAGCATAAAGAAAAATTTTCCTTCCTCCATGAAAAATTGAGGTCTAAAAGGGTTAATTATTGTCGACGTTTCACTAGGCGTTTTCCCGAGTTTGCTCACAATGAGCATCCTGTGTGTCACCGTAACTAATGCGCCAAGAAGGCAAACAGTGTTGCTAGCAGCCACAATCCTTCTGTGCTGAAACACGGCCAAGGCCATTTCAAGGACGCACACGTACCAAGTACCAGGTAACATAAAAACAACACCTGTCCCTTTTCGGTATTGCAAACTGAGAAACAAAAACGTGTCATGGAACTTTTCTGACAAAGGTAGTATTAAGAGTAATAAAGAAGCTGACTGCTAAATCCTAATACTGACGCAAGGTCCGAGCCGGCACCCCATCAGCGCGCGAACTGGTCGTGAAAAGCTTGTCGTGATAAGGTCGTCGGAGGCCACACTAAGGCATGCCGATGATGCCTGAAGCGTCGGTATTATGGCCAGAGTAAAAGAATATTGGGAGCAGTAGACTCAGGGCACTCAGGCAACGGCACCCCGCTACAAGACGTTTGCCTCAACGAAGTTGTAAAACGGCCGAAGGCTACCGTAGACTATCACAAGTAAAGGTAGAATGTGTTAGTTTTTATCGTAGCTTTGGTCACTTAAGGCCGTACCCACGTCACCTGCACGTTAGATTTGCATAACAGTCGGGCGTTACCTCATTTCTATTGCTTTGCTTTTGTATGACATCAATGTCTTACCAGATTCCACTAGCAAGCGAAGGCGGTGAACCATCTGGAAACTGAGTGAGGATACATAAAAGGCTGCTAAACGTACGGGCCATTTTTGTTCTACATATTTATCTTCCTGTCTGTTACTTCAAAACATATAGTATTTATATCAAAATTGAAATCGTCAATACTTAATTCAATTTTTACTCTAAAACTGTTGATTTGTAATGTGAAACACAGGTATGTTGCAGCAAAAAATTAAAAACAAAATACAATTACCATACAGCACTACAAAACTCAATTTCCTCAGATTAAGGCGAAATTAAATTAAAAAAAAACACAAAACAAAAACATACCTAAGATTGCTTCAATACTTCGTCGAGCCTATATAAATCATTCTTCTGTTATTTACAAGCGACTTGCACCCTTGTCAATAATAACCAGAAACTCATGCCTGTAACCATGATGAAGAACATTGCATTGAGTGCAATAATAATAATAATAATAACAGTAATAATAATAATAATAATAATAATAATAACAGATTATCTTCAGTTTCTACATGGAAGCTGTCTATGCATCAAAAGTAATTGCTGTGGTTGCAAAATGTGAACAAGTTACATGATAGTTAATGTTTATTACTTATAAAATGTAACTTATATTTTGTAAGGATATAAAATACACAACGGACGAACACTGAACGATGTGCGGTTCTGATTACGTCGCAAAGCAAACAAAAGCAAAGCGAAGTCGTTGGCTCCCAGTTTTTCTGTAAGACATTCATATATGTTTCTTTCCCTACCAGTGCTGTCAATACTACCGGTAATCCGACCATTACTTACGTCTTTATTTATTGTACCAAACGGACCGAAACGTAGTTTTGGTAGAGCGTAACTCTACCCAAACAGAAAGTAATATGGATCTCAGAATGACCCCTGGATCTAGAACTCTTCATTTAGGGATAATAAATTGCAGAGCTCTAGGACCCAAAAATAAGTGGTTGGAAGATCAGGTAAACACGATCAAATAGGATATAGCAGGGCTATCAGAAGAATAGCGAAAAAATGAAGGCCGAATAGAACTAAAATCAGGACATAGAGCAAGAAATCAAGGATGAAATTCTGGTGTAGGCTTCTTGGAAATTAAAAACAAAATTACCGATACTGAAGGAACTTTGGGTGGAAATATGATACTTTAAAACCAAATTTTAAAAAAATCCCAAGAGAATAATTTTAAACTGTGCACACAAGGAGAGAGAATATTTGTACCAAGACCGACAGAAACTGATACATAACAAAGAATCCCAGGAGAAAATGATAGTGGGCAAAGAGGGGGAGGGGGAATCGGCTTTTAATGCAAAAGTGGAACACAATCTAAACAGGTTCAGTGGGAACCTTCAGATAGGATATCAAAATTGTCAGAGATCGTAAGTTAGTACTGTTTCAGATAATAACGTCCTGTTCGCATTTGGTACATTATTTCTGAAGACAACAAATAGAAAATTAACTCGCCAGGAACTAAATGGAGCTAAAAATAAGAAGTGACGACATTTCACCGAAAAATCAAGGAACTAGAGGCGAAGCTGTATTGCTAAATAACTTTCCTATTGCACATGATCGTTGATTCTGGGATTCAAAGTAAAAATAAATACAAAGCTAGAGAGGAAAACATAAATCAAAATTACGATACATCATTTACGGACACAAGTGTACCGGATTATTTGAAAGAACAAGTGGCAATACAATGGAAATCTCATCAGGTACAAGACATTTGTAAAGAGAAGGCGAGAGTTTCAAAGAAATGGCAACGTGACAAAATATGCTGAGTTAAGCAAAATTGTTTCGAAATTCCTTCGAGAGGATGTGAGGAAATTTAGTAATAATTTGGTAAGAGAAACAGCTGACAATAATGAGCGAATGAAGAAGACGAAGCATAAACTTAGGCTGGATAGTCACCATATTTCATCAGTAAACATGGCGAGTGTCACTGTAACTAACAACTGAAGGAAAATTATACAGGCATACCAAGATTTCTTTAACGTTTTTATTCTTCAGTACACCTATAAGAAATGTGTAGAGCATTAATAACGGAAATAATGACATACCAAATGAGACGTTAAAGCATTTGAAGTATGAGGAAACGAAATGTGTCTGTAAATAATGGTGTTTCAAGATAAATGGTTAAAGTAAACAAATGGATAACCATATAGAAAGCTATTTACCGGAAGGAAGACAATTCTCCAAAACTGTTATAATGCTATAACTGTTTCACCTTCAAAAGAAATGAGATAAAAAAGACTTAATAAACAATAGACTGATGATTTTCCTCTTTTTTTACATACGAGACATCCACTAGGATAAATTTGCGTGTGTGTGTGTGTGTGTGTGTGTGTGTGTGTGTGTGTGTGTGTGTGTGTGCGCGCACGCGCGCCCGCGCGCTGTTTATGGTCGTTCCACAGCGAGGTTATCAGCGCCCTTGCTAATATTCATAGGAACGAATGTGATTAAAACGTCGTAAAACAAGGAAGGGTAAGTCGTACGCAAACACCACTAGGATAATCGCTCAGCGAATAGAATGCTGAAAGTGTTCAGGAGACGGTAAGATACAATATTTCCTGCAAGTTTTTTTAATGGTTGACAACCAGAACAAGAGAGACAATGTAGGTTATTTGAGGGAGAGTGTGTGTGTAGTGTCTGTGACTGTAGTCGGTCACTGTACGAAGACAGCAATACGATAGCTTATATAGTTTAATCTGTGTGCAACTTATAATATTCGAAATATAGTGAACACAAAAAGTACAAAGGCAACAGTTTATGGCCCAGATATCTAAAAATAAAACAGGTAAAACAGTAGATGTGAACGACGTAAAGAAATCGTGAAATTTTAAAAAAGGAAAAAAAACGCGCAACATCAAGAAACCCTGAAAAATATGAAAAACATTTAAAACTGTCTCAAGAAAATGAAGAATTCAGTTATATACACGTGGTCAAGCACAGCAGTACATACGTCATGTGGGTCGTGAAACCAGAATACTGTTTAAATGGTATTGCGGATGGAACTGAATCACTTGAAAAAATGTGACACAGAAGGAAAAAAAGAAGAAATGACAGCAACGGGATACCACGGCGAATCGTTATACAGGTCCACTACATATGATTAATTCGTTTTCAAAGCCGTATATTTCCCAAAGTTCTACAAGAACAAATATTTCTGATGCGTGAATAGAACCGTAAACCCACCCAGTTTTGAATTTTGCACTCTACAAATGTTCTATAGTGTCCTTCTGGTCACATGACACACATCCAAGCGGCAGTCAAATTCGTTCCGTGCCTTACGTAGCAACATCCTGTTCCAGTGGTCTTGGCAGTGGGGTACGTACACACGGTCCTTAATGTATCCCACGGAAAAAGTCAAAAGGCGTTAGGTCAAGCGACCTGGGGGACCAAGAGAACACAGACACATCTCCTTCACCACTAGGCTTGATGCAGCGATGTGGAAGTTCTTCGTTCAGGTAGCGACGCAAATGAAATTATCGAAATTATAAGTCAGTTTTGGAAACAATCAAAACTGCTACAGATCAAGGTAAGAGGTGCCCGTCACAGTATTCTCAGGGAGTAAGAATGACCCTTACAGCTTCGTCTGTGTCATTCTACATAAAACATCTACCTTCGGCAAATGTCGTTCTTGCGCCTCAGTTTAACGAACATTTTCAGTGCCCTACGCTCTCACACCATGGCGATTAACCCTACCAGATAAATAGAAGGATCCTTCGTCGCGGAATATCAGCTTGGAGGCGAACTGTTCATTCTTAAGTGATGCAAAACTGAAAGCGCCGGCCGTTTTTACTTGTGACACGAGCTGCAGACTGTACGGTTTGAAATGTGTCTCCGCAAAATCTACTACACAGTACCCTGCGGTATTCCAAGCTCGTGGCTCGAGTGGACCGTTAATTTTTTTTTATTATTGCGTACGAAACTTGATCCATGACAGTATCAGACGATTTCGGTATAAGTCAGAGGGTGTAAGATTCATAACAAAATATATCTTAAAAGTGAATACAGGTCAGTCTGAAAGTGTCAAAAATAAGATGTGATGAAGCTGGTGAGTACACCAGTCATGACTTTAAGAATTGATGTGAGTGACCAGAAACTGTGCTAGCCTACAGCATTCCTTATAGTCCTCAACTTAAAGGGAAAAGTAGAGAGGCTAAATCTGACACGAATGAGCAAAGCAAGATTTGTGGTATTAGATAGTAAACTGACGCAAGAGTTATGGGAAGAAGCAGCGTTCATGGGTACACTTTGATAAATGGAATCCCAACTGTCAATCAAGAGTTTCATATGGAGAAAAGTGTTTTTGTTAAGACTACAAGATTTGGACCTATAATTTTTGCAAATGACTATAGGAAACTTTAAGGCAAGAGACCAAGAAGTACTCCATACCATTTTTGTTGATTATCCTCCAAATAGCTAGAGACTGTTTTACGTAGAAATAAGAAATATTGTTGTGTCAAGAGGGGTCGAATTTGACCAATGCGGGACAAAAGCAATATACAGAAAAGTCTTGTTATTGACGAAATATCGAATGACACTAACAATCAATTAAATGAAATTCAAGATCGAGAAGACGAAGGAGAAGAAAATCAAGAAGGACGAGGAAACAGTACTACCTACGTATGAAGAATTTATTAGTGGACCACATGAAGAAAATTGAATAAAAGCTACGGAACAAGAAAAGAAATCACGCGAACAGAGTGAAACATGGTGAACCCAAAGGAAGCAACAGAGAAAGAGATCTTGACAAGCAAATGTATCTTTAGAGTCAAAGAAGTTCATGTTGCTTGTCAAAGTTTCTCAACAAGAAAATGATATACACTTCAAGTTCAAATAAGACTGTTGTTTCCTCTAGTAGCAGAAAAAAATTTCCGTATGAGAGTGTTTGATGTAGAAAACTTTTCTCCGTGGAAAACTGGATCAAGAGATTTTTATGAAGAAACCTGAAGAATACAAAGTGCCTAGAGAACTTATGTTTTTAAGGAAGTTCTGTATGCACAGAGCTCCATCCGAAGGGTATGAAACTCTGACAGATTCCCTACACACAGAATGACTAATTCAATTGACGTCACATCAGTGCATATTTGAAGATGTAACTGAAGAAATGTACATGGCTATACATGTCGACAGTGGAATAATTATAGGAAAAAACTTGGACAAAATTGAAAACATGCTGACGAACTTAAGAATTTGGAAAAGTCTCTGGTAGAAAATCCAGATATGTTCCTAGGAGTATAAATAGTGAAGGCAAAGGATGGAATATTTCTACATCAAGAACAGTATGTGAAGGAAGTACTGGAAAAATTCAATGTGACTGACTGGACTATCTTGAAAACTCCATTAGTTCCATTAGTACAGAAAATCAAGAAGATGAACACATTAAATTTCCTCATCGTGAAGCCACAAGAAGTCGTCTCTGTTTGTTATGTAAGGCCGTACAAGATCTTGGATTCATAATCGTTTATGAAGATCTTCGCAGAAGATCCAAAGGAAAGAGACTACCAAAAGGTCGAAAGTACTTTGTGATAGCTACATAATTACAATTCTTATGGCCTTTTGATGAGAAGAAAGAAGATGACACTATTCATCTAATTGTCTATTGTGATAGTGATTATGCACAAGGAAGAGTACAAGTGGATACATTATTCTTTATAACGGTGCTCCCAAGCAACAAAGCGTAAGAGCTACTTCATCAAATGAAGTACAATACATTATAGCAGCAATAAATAAAACACATCAATACCTCCATACAAGAGCTAACCACTTGATGATGATGAAGTTTAGTTCAACATACAGATGTGAAATTCTACCATTTAAGTGAACAATACGGAGAAGCCGAATTTGTGATAAACAATTGTAGGTCAGGAGAACAATTGCCATACACACTTATCAAAGCTCTGCTAAAGCCAATGTTTGAGGAACTTAGAACTGCTAACATAAAACAATTATGATAGCTTATTTTTTTGAAAAATATAAAGTGATAATTGTTTACTGTTTGAATAAATAAAAAACGTAAAACTTGCGATTTAGATTTATGGAAAACAAATGTCGTATATATATTACACAGCGGAGCAATGAGTACAAAGTGTGAGTTTGGTAGGGACTAATAGATTTTGATGCAGTACCAAATAAAGCTGTACTCACAACTGTTAATAAACAAGGCATAGATCCAACATTTCAGTATACTGAAGGATGCGAGAGCTTCTATTAGACTTCATAACCATAATGAGAAGTTCAGAATAGAAAAAAAGTTCGGCAAGCGAGGTTATATATCACCAGATCTTTTGGAGATCATCGGTCCCATCGGATTAGGGAAGGCTGGGGAAGAAGTCGGCCTTGCTCTTTCAGAGGAACCATACCGGCATTTGCCTGAAGCGATGTAAGGAGATTACGAAAAAACTAAATCAGGACGGAGGACGGCCGGATGTGGGTTTGAACCGTCGTCCTCTCGAATGCGAGTCCAGCGTGCTAACCACGGCGCCACCTCGCTTGGTCCGAATCTGTTCTCAGCGGCCTTAGAGGAAGTCGTCAGGTCACTGAAGCGGGAAAACGGAAAAGGAGTACGTATTAAAGGCAAATGTCTCAGTTACCTTCGTTTCGCTGATGGGAATGTACGTCTAGCGTACAGGACAGAGAAACTCCTACTACTAATGGAAAATGAAGTCACAATGCAATGACAAAACCAGAATGTTTATAAGTAGTCAAATGCCTGGAATTTGACTAAGACAGAAGAAACACTAAACGTGTTAGTGTGTGTGTGTGTGTGTGTGTATGTGCGAGAGAGAGAGAGAGAGAGAGAGAGAGAGAGAGTGAAAGGGAGAGAGAGAGGGACATGGAGATGGAGAGGGAGAGATATGAAAATCATTAAAAAAATACTGTAATCACCAAAAGTGAAAGGTGAGGTCAGGGTGAGAAGTAATGACAACTTGTATAAGAAAGCGGAGTAAATTAATTAAGCCGTGGGAAAACGCAGAATGATATGTTACGGAAATCTGATTGAAAGCAAGAACATGATCGAAAATGTGAAACAGATGAAATCTCCCTCGTGCGAAATAAATAAGAAACGAGCCGAAAGAGATGAAGATGTAGGACCATGAAATTCGTAAGAGAGATAAAGTGTAAAAGTTTTTAGAACCCCCTACTTCAGAAGAAAGAAATGGAAAACAATTAAAATCTTGCGTAACGTGACAGAAGACCGGAAACGACAACGCCCACTAAATGAAAACTGGAAAAACTGTAGTTTACATCATAAGTAGTTATTTACTTGCTCCATATGAGGCACAAATCGGAAAAAATTAACAATCAAAAAGAAAGTTTCTCAAATTGACAGTGAAGACACAGAACCGGTTGAAGTGTTTTTGAATTTACAGCCTTTGAAAATTACAGAACGATAGCAAAGCATGACTAACGTATGTCGAATCCGGAAATGATTGTGTGTGTGTGTGTGTGTGTGTGTGTGTGTGTGTGTGTGTGTGTGTTTATTTCCGACGAAGGCCCGGTTGGCCGAAAGCTCACTTTCTGACAGTTTTTTTGTTCTGTCTATCTGCGACTCAGCATGTCCGCTATCCTTTTCATAATATTATTATTTATAGTGAAGTACTCGTTAAGTTTCTGCTAGCTCTGCACGAATGGTTGTCACATATTTTTTACAGTTGTTAATCGATTGTAACAGTGCGATGCAGCAGACAGATGTCAAATGTCAAAACTGGATGGCACACAGCGGAAATTAACGTGTGCATATGTTTTATGTAAATGAGGAAGAATCCTGTTTTATTAAAAGCATGAGGTACGTGGATATGGCTGGCACACGGACAGGGTCCCCGTAAAAGGAACGATATGCACTGTCGCACTTAACAGTGAGCTGTAACTTGGGAGTTGCGTAACAGGCCAAAATCATGCTCATGTTGAATAGATGCATTTAATAATAGTCCCGGTGTAAAATGTTGTCCTTCTATATTTTCGACAGCAGAATTATGCGAGCTTTTCGCAAGGCCGTAACCCGTTTCGAGTAGTCAGTGGTCCTTTCCAGAGTAAAGGCGCTTGCTGCAAGAGGTTTGTGTTGCGTTATGAACGTTATTGAGCATTGTTCACGGCGCAGCGGAAACCGCTTCAGCACGCGCCTTTATTCTGAACATGACCACTGACTACTCAAAACGGGTTACGGCCTTGCGAAATGCTCGGGTGATTGTATCGTGGAAAGTATAAAAAAATCAAGATTTGGTTATGAGATGTGAACCCAACGAATGTCATGTCAGGAGAACATAATTTTCATTACGCGACTATTTTACGCATATTGTATTTCGACTGATTATATCTGCCATTTTGATGACGTGACGGGTCGAAGAAGACGGGTGGCGTAGTTGAGTATTTCTACGGAATCATTACGCTCTCTGGCTATTCGAACATTTCTGAGTGTCCTTTTACAGTTCAAATTCGCAAATCGTATTGCGCCTCCACGAAAAACAGCCGTGTGCATTGGTCCGGTCATTGACACAAATGGAGACTGAGGAATTTACGAAGGCAACATTAAGGAATGAGACGTGCCGCCGTGTAGGACGGATTTGGTGTACACGGGAAACGATCGGTACGCCTACTGAGACGACGTCGTACGGGGCGCGCAGCACGAGGAGCCAGCAGGCGCGCCTTTGTCGTCCCGCTGAAAGCCCGCACACAACTTGGATTTGGGTAAAGTTTTAGCGGGGGAGGCGCTTTAAGTTGGGCCCGCGTTCCATTTCCGCGGGGCGCGCCGCACAGCGTGTGCCGAAATTTATGCCGACGCTGCTGGCGGCGTGATTTACAGCGCGCCAGAGTGCGCCCTGCCCTCCGGACTAGTAACGACGCGACGCCTCTATCCAGCCGCCAGCCGGGCTCGAGCGCTGCACTTGAAAGGCAAACGACGCGTGTTGTCAGGCGTCGCCGCTCGCCTCCTTCCGCAAGCTTCACAGCAACAGCAAATCGACACCGCTTCTCTAAGTGGATGCTACGTAATTCCTACCCGTCACCCGTTTCGCTTTATATTACTGGCATACATCTTCCACTGTAGCAAATAACGCCACCAAAGTAACGATTAATGGTGCCTGCTCATCCTTATAAATATACGCGGTGTTTGTAAGTTAGTTATACAAAAGTAACATTTAATTATGAAATGGGTAAATAATTTACATAAATGTCTAATGCAGCACTGGACGCAGTACATCTTCAACTCTTATTCCCGCCTATCACTGTTAGTTCCTCAGGTTTCTAACACGTGGCGTGTGCGAATGAGTTATTCCATCAGTCGTCATGTAGCCGTACAACGATGCAGAGCGTGCGCAGTGTTGTTTATGGTTTCAGAATCGAAATCCACTGCTACACTTGAGAGACAGTTCAGGGCTAAATATCGTAACCTACCATCTCACACACAAACTGTTATTAATTGGAGAAATCGTTTCACCGAAACTGGCTTTGTATCAGATAGGACGCCGGGTCAGGGTCGGCCAGTAGCCTCTGTCGCACCAATCGAACAAATTCAGCGTTTTTACATTCGTAGTCCGCATAATTCAACACTTGCCAGCATAGAATATAATATGCCTAGAGTTACAGAGCAGTGAGCAGACTGAATATGATTTTTTTAATAAAACTGTCTTCAGTGACTAAGCCACATTTTATATCTGCAGTAGAGTGAATCATTGTGTGAGGTAAGGAGAGACCACCCCACATAATCGAACGTGTGCGGGATTCTCCTAATGTAAATGTATTTTGCGGTGTAAGCTATAACACGATTTAAGATCCTTTCCTTTTTGTCGAGTCACCTTCAACTGGCCTATCGTACCTGGACATGCTTGAACATTATTTAATGCCTCACATGCCGCGGGGCAGCCGCGCGGTCTGCCTATCGTACCTGGACGTGATTGAACATTATTTAATGCCTCACTTGCCACGGGGGTAGCTGCGCGGTCTTGGGCGTCTTACCACGGTTTCCGCGGCTCCTCCCGTAGGAGGTTAAAGTCCTCCCTCGGGTAGGTTTGTGTGTGTTTGTCCTTAGTGTGAGCTAGTTTAGCTTAGATTAAGCACTACGTAAACCTAGGGACCGACGATCTCAGCAGTTTGGTCCCAGAGGAACTTACCACAAATTTCCAATTTCCAATGCCACGGGCACAGAAATATTCCAGCAAGATGGTGCGTCACTGCATTATCATCGTGAAGTTCTCCGTATCCCGTAGGAATGCGGCGGCTTAGTTTGGATGCGCTGGAACAATATCCTGGTCGCCACGATTACCTGATTTAACCCCAACGGACATCTGCGTATGAGATTACATTACAGACAGAGTGCTTGTTCCTCCGCTTCGGGGAAACGTCGGCGAGCTGCGGCAACGGATAGCAAGAGCAGCTGCCAGCACACACCAAGACTTGCTTCATATCATCTGGCAGGAAACTGATTACAGATGGGGCATTCGTCGTGTTACAAACGGTAGCGGCACTGAACGTCTGCAAATGAAACTTGAAGATATACTCCATTCAGAGCCGTATCAAACATTTCTGTAAGTTATTTACCTTTTTCACAATTAAACGTTACTTTTTATAACTAATTTATAAATATCCTGTACTGCAGCCACCCGAAGATTCATTTAACCTGGCAAGATTAGGCCATGAGGCTCAGTCTCTCTCTCTCTCTCTCTCTCTCTCTATCTCTCTCTCTCGTCAACTCTTCCCCCAAAATTCTTTCTAGCCATCTGAAGATAGAAAATGTCATTAATTTGGCAAGTTAAATAAATAAACAAAAGAATTCGTCAGGCTGGTGCAATACACTTATTCTCATAACATGGCCTAATAATATTTTACATTATATTCTTTGCGACAAGTATGCTACAAGTTACATATCGTCTACAATCAAAATTACTGCAACATAAATAGTGCAAAACAACAAAAAAGCATAGTTTATATTCGTTCTTTACAAGTACAACAACAGGAGGATTTAAACTACCTCTAATAGCAATGGACACAGGAGAATAGGCGGAAGAGGCAGGCAAACAATAATGTGATGAAACACAACCAACGAAAACAGAAAAAAAAGAAACGGCGTGACTGATTGACAAATGAAAAGAGAAAGAAGTGTAGCTGGGAGAAGATAGATAGGAACATTCGCTTTACTGTTTCACAGAAGGAAAACCTGGACATATACGTTAATTTTTGGAAACTAATTATAAGGTTGACAGAATGCAACTGGACAGAATAAAACGTGCGGAGAGTACGCAAGACAATGGTCCCAGATGGTGAAGGATCAGCGACAGAGAAGTAGTCTGCGAATGATTTTGTTTTAAGGATGGCCACGGCCAGGATACTATGTAAGTGAAAGCCTGTGAGATGACAGCTGCTTAACCTCTTCTGTCAGCTACTGCGATGTGTATACCCTGAGGGGCCGGTGGAGCAGACATACAGTGACCTACTGTAGTTGAATAACTTGTCTGACCGTCAAAAGCACTGACATGATCAAATAAACGGATGTTGCAGCCGTAACGCAGACAACCAATCGTCGTTAGTTCTAAGCGTCTAGATGTTTCACTGCTCGTGCTCGTGCGGTGTTGGATCACATCGCAATAGTGGAGGCTGGGTAGGACGGCTGAATGCACAAGTTTACGCTTCACGTTCTGTGGAAGATGGACTGCGTCAGTTAGAAATCGACAAGGTGGTGGACAACGTATTTAAATATTATCATCAGAGGTCCATCAGCTCACTGGTCTTCCCAAAAATCCGTTGCCTACCGTTCGGTATTCAGTTTACTGCCCATTCGAACGACATGGTTTAAGCAATTTCCGCCTCCATTCTTCAGTTTTTCTAATATCGAGAAATCTCCAATTCAATCACAACATTTCCATTGCGGATATGATCCATTCTGCTACAACCTTTGCTTCCTCTCAGAAACTTCCTTTTTCTGGCTTGGATCCCGTTTCAGTTGTCGGCCATTGGGCTCCGTCTTCGCTGCCAGACGGAAGAGCTGGAACTGACATAGTCTAGTAGAAATTCATTTTAACTCTATGCGACAGGTTTACAACAGAGTTCTCCTAAATGTGCAGCGGAATTCTCGCAAAGTCTCGATCATATTCATAACTGACATTATATCCTTATGTAATTTAAGTTTGAAGTTTGTTCCAAGTAGAAGCTAATTATGCACATTCTTTTACCTAGTAATTTATTTTCTGTTCATGGCCATAACTTTAATTTTAGCAATTTATAGTAGTATGTTTTGATTCTGTTAAGCAACAGACAGGCTGCTTTCTCTAATTTATTTTCAGGGGGGCACACAGATGTGCTGTTCGGTTGTATTATATCTACCGAGCAAGTCGGTTTACCCTCATCAGCTAGAAACATGGTATATACATAACGGTGTTAGTTTTTCAACCCCATGAATCAAACATCAGACGAGACGTGTTATCTGCAACGTTTTGTTTTAAAATATTCTCCTGATACATATTGTAAATCAAATTCTTCTACTTCCTCCATTTGGAGCAAGTAAAGTACAAATTTTTTCTACGAGCTTGTTTGTCTGCAAAGAGAATGTTATCAGTGAGTATTAACGTTGCATATGGATACCTGGTGGATTTATTGTTATCCAATCCTTCAGCACGTAAACTAAGTACAGAGGGAACAAAACTGGGCACAGGCAGCAACTTTGTCAAGAAATTACAACCACAAGGCCTGCAATAACTAATCAAGGTATTCGACAACTGTTTCACATTTTTTCGTGCAAATATCTTCCGTCTATGCAACTAATTGAAGGCAGTTTGTTTATTGCCATACGTGTTTCGCTTTTTTTATTTCTGAAGCATTTTCAGCGTTGTTAGCCCATACGTGTGGTCCTGGAGATGTTTTCATTAGTCTCCATGTTCCAATTGGCCGATTTCTGACGTTACTTCAACCACATTTGATTCAACACATTGCATACATCACTTGCTCTTTACAAGTTGTTTTACAAAAAGCTCATCTTACCACTGAACCACGGTCGTCCCTCAAAATGTCATGTAGACACGAAAAACCCATATTTTAATTGCTTAATGAATCCTTTAAAATACTTCAGAGTTTCGTGCATTCTTATATTTTATTCAATCACAAAAAACACAGGAGTTCTTCAGTCGTTACCTTTTAATAAGACTTTACGTTGCGGCCCAGCGCCATGTTCACTTTCGAAACTTTGTAATTGTCTGTCGATACTGGCTGTGTTTGTTTCAGTAACACCCATCCATAAGTTCTTGTGGCGGACGAAGTGCGTACGTAGATACCTGTACGCGTCTTTTAAACACTAAGTTTATTTTTTTGTTTTTCATGTATTCTCCTGCTTCATCATGATGGCTCTGAGCACTATGGGACTTAACATCTGTGGTCATCAGTCCCCTAGAACTTAGAACTACTTAAACCTAACTAACCTAAGGACATCACACACATCCATGCCCGAGGCAGGATTCGAACCTGCGACCGTAGCAGTCCCGCGGTTCCGGACTGAGCGCCTAGAACCGCTAGACCACCGCGGCCGGCCTTCATCATGAAACTGATCGACGACAGAGGGGATGGACAATTTCGACTCGTTCAAGGACGTTACGTAGGAAATGAACTTCCAACTATTTTCTGCAACACCCTTCACGAACGTCCAATTGAAAAACGACACACACGTACAATTTCTTAAGACTCTTTACTATTTTTTCTATCGATTTCCGTACGTTGTTTTGTAGTAGAACGCAACAAACTCTGTTTTCTGTAACAGAAGAGATTTCTTTCTTTACAAGTTACATGTTGGTATAGAGGGGAAGTTATGTATATCAGTATTAGCCAAAACTATTCTGCTGTAATCACGTTAGAATTAAGTTTAGAAAGTTAATGACAGCCTACCCGTTGGAACACAATTCTTCGACTATCACTTTGGCAACAATTTCGCCTTATGTCTAGCGTCGCAATGATGTATCGTTTCTCTTTGACGACAAGGCCGATAAGGTCGGATCTGTTCGTAGCCGGGAAGTCTCTAGTGTTTCTCCAGCCGGTTGGTTGCAACAAATGGCTCTGAGCACTATGGGACTTAACTGCTGTGGTCATCAGTCCCCTAGAATTTAGAACCACTTAAACGTAACTAACCTAAGGACATAACACACTTCCATGCCCGAGGCAGGATTAGAACCTGCGACCGCAACGGTCGCGTGGTTCCAGACTGTAGCGCCTACAACCGCTCGGCCACTCCGGCCGGCTGGCTGCAACATCATGTGTCTGTTCTGTATTGCTTGGCGAGAGTGTTGGTCTTTACCTCCGGTAAGGTACAAGTAGTTTTCCCGGATAAAGCTAGCCAAATTAAAGTGACTCTACTACTATTGTGTTCTGTCCATTTTTGACTGCATCTGACAGATTCTGTGACAAATTCTGAATCTAGCGGACGCCAGAAATAGATGGTTAATCTAGCAAAGCCTACGTCAATTGCCTCTTTTCCAAGTAGGTTGTATTCTGATTTACCTTACCATAGCCAATATTTTTACTTGATGCCATAAATCGCCCACATCATGGAAGTCTATCTCCCATAATAACATCTGAAGCATTGTTGACAACTTCTCTACTTCCGAACTCAAGTTTCGACCCACTCTTGGTTCAAAGTATTGTGTTAAATTGCCTGCTTCTCTGGAAAAAAAAGTGAATTCTGGGACTTTGCTGTGGCCTCTTCACCACAACAAACTCAGAGACACGGCACTAAAATCGTGGGAGACTGGCATAACTTAAATGCCGTAAGAGGCCGGCAGCCGTTTCGTTATCAAATAAATAATAATTTGCAGTGCACCTCGAAAGTATTTCCTACTTAATATTATTTTCGCGTTCTCTCGAGCACCGAAGGAAAATTCCGTGCCGCGCGGGATTAGCCGAGCGGTCTCAGGCGCTGCAGTCATAGACTGTGCAGCTGGTCCTAGCGGAGGTTAGAGTCCTCCCTCGGGCATGGGTGTGTGTGTGTTTGTCCTTAGGATAATTTAGGTTAAGTAGTGTGTAAGCTTAGGGACTGATGACCTTAGCAGTTAAGTCCCATAAGATTTCACACACATTTGAACATTTTTGAAAATTCAGTGCCGGCCGCGGTGGTCTAGCGGTTCTAGGCGCTCAGTCCGGAGCTGCGCGACTGCTACGGTCGCAGGTTCGAATCCTGCCTCGGGCATGGATGTGTGTGATGTCCTTAGGTTAGTTAGGTTTACGTAGTTCTAAGTTCTAGGGGACTGATGACCATAGATGTTAAGTCCCATAGTGCTCAGAGCCATTTGAACCATTTGAAAATTCAGTTAATGTCAAATGGGAACTGCTGCGTCCACGGCGACGCAAGGCACACAAGGCGCAACACAGTTCCGGTAGGTAAGTCGCCACACAGACGGCGCACACAACATTAACCTATTGCTGCTTCCGCCGCAGGACACTAAAACGGTCCATTCCATCCGCCGATGGCTATGTCAGCCGCCAGAGAAAGTGCTGATTAAGCGCTGAGTGTCAAAGTCTTTATCGTCATTATTATTAAACTGTCTGATAGCTCTTCAGTATGAACAACAGTTAGATCAGTTACTCAACTTGCACTGAGTTACGTTAGAACGGAGCCCGTAACTAGGCAGTGCCACGCCTTGTCGTCAGACTAAAGCCGAGTATTTCTGTGTATTATTTTTGTAACTGATTGTTGTTCCTTATTGGTGTATTTTCACCCTTTTTGTGTTTTAGTTTACAACAGCCCACTGACGAGTTTAGCTGCAAGCGCGCAAGCACGCCATCAAAATACAGCAACTACTTTGTTGTGGGAGGGGCTTGGAGTTCCGCTACCTTTCATACTGAGCGCCAAACTTACTTGGTGAGGACAACAGGAATCGTCTGAAGTAGGACGATAATATTCTCGGGATTCCTATTAAGTTCTGTAAAGTAATTTGTTCCTCGCTTCGTACACGAGAGGAAATAGCATAAGGAGGTGGTTAATCCTGGTATGCAATGCATCTGCTGTGTACTGCACAGTGGCATTATACCGTAGATGGACCTGCGAAGTAGCTTCACTGCAAATAAATACATTCTAAGACAAAGAGAACGACGCACCACGATGGAATCATCCGAATGGGCCGGAGATCGGTAGAAATAACGTACATACTCGGACAAACAAATTATTAGAGTTTCAAAAAAAATGGATGATTTATTCAAGAGAAAGATTCACAAACTGAGCAAACCAGTAACACGTTAGTCCACCTCTGGCCGTTATGCAAGCAGTTATTCAGCTTGGCAATGATTGATAGAGTTGCCGGATGTCCTCCTTAGCGATGTCGTGCGAAATCCAACCGGCGCATTAGATCGTCAAAATCCCGAACTGGTTGCGAGGCGCTGCCCGTGATACTCCAGACGTTCTCAATTGGGGAGACATCATCTTACCTTTCTGGCCGAGGCACGGTTTGGCACGCTTGAAGACTAGCTGTAGAAACCCAAGCAATTTGCGGAAGGCCGTAACCTTGCTGAAATGTAAGCCCAAGATGGTTTGCCATGCAAGGCAATAAACCAGAGCGTAGAATATTTGCTGACGTACCGACGTGCTCTAAGGGTGCTGCGGATGGCAGCGGAAAGAGCCCCACTATGAAATGGAATGGCACCCCAGACCATCACTCCTGTTTCTCCGGCCTTACGGCGGGTGACAGGCATTTTGGTATGCCGCCACTGTGCGGGGCGTCTGCAGACACGTCTTCGTTCGTCATCAGGGTCTAGAATCTCATGGAGCGGAATTGTCTTCAGTGATGAGTCCCGCTTCGAACTGAGCCCCCATGACCAGTGAAGACGTGTCTCGAGACGCACCGGACAGTGGTGGGATACTAACCTGACGGTTACCCGCCCTGCGGCCCCACGACCAGGAATGATGGCCTGGAATGCCAAGCACACCTTTGGCTGTCATCCACTGCGCGGTTGTAGTACAGCGGTACGTTGACGATACTGTACGCCTCGTTTTGTTGCGCTTCATGGACAGCCACCAGGGCTTGTATTTTAGCAAGATTATGCCCTTCCGCACACGGCGATAATTTCTTCTGCTTGTCCTCGTGCTTGCTAAGCCCAATCTTTGCCAGCAAGGTTGCCAGATCCCTCCCCAATTGAGAACGCTTGGAGCATTATGGGCAGGACCCTCCAACCAACTTGGGATTTTGACGATCTAACGAGCCACATGGGCAGAATTTGGCACGGTGTCCCTCAGGAGGATATACAACAATTCTATCAGTTAATGCCACGCCAAATGATTGCTCGAAAAGGGACAGACGTGGACCAAAGCGTTAACGACTTGCTCAGTCTGTGAAACTCTTTCCCTCGAATGAATCATACAATTTTTCTGAAACTGTAATCATTTATTTGTCTGCGCATATTCATCACGTCTACCAGTTTTCATCCGATTCGGATAATTTCTTTGCGACATTACTCTTAAACATTTGGCTTTATACAGTGAAGACTCCCCTGAGAATTTTGCAATTATCTCTTTTCGTATGGTACGCGCTTCAAATGCCGTCCGCCATCATGATAACTTCATTGTTGTCCTTTACGACTTAAGTTATAGGTATGTCTGTGAGTCACATTAGTTGCACTTACAAGTGCACCAAGCAACTGCCACTGAAAGCTCTTCACCTCTTACGAACTGTGCAACTGAATGATAGTAAACAGCTACGATTACCGAAGTAATGTACTCGTACTATTAATAACCAGTGACAACCACGTATCTTACGACACCGAGTGTCTTTGGCTTTGTGGAGTTCACTAACACCCTGTAGAGAAAAATCTGGGCATCTGATCGCATACGTAGCCCTTCCTCATAGGCCTACCCCCAGTAAATATTTCATCGATGATCAAGCATGCAACGCGACTGTAAAGTTGCGTGGCACCGCTCTGTTGAAAGAGCAATTTCTACCTGACAAGGGAGAAGCCTCAGACAGGACCAACCGTTTCGGCTTATATTTGGCAGGTAGCTTGTGTACAGCCTAAAATGAAAGACTATAATGTATTTTGGCTCACCAACACCCTTTTTTAAGGAAATTACCCATGAAGTTCAGGACGCGCAATCGACTCAGAACTGACGGGACCGAGAGATAATTGAAAACTGAACATTTTTCATCTACCTGTGTCGGATCTGCAAACGCATATTTTTCTAGATATGAAAGAAAGAAACTTTTTTGACCGCCGCTTATGTATCTGTGAGGTAACAGTTGTGCAATGAAACCGCTGCTGTTGTATCGATCAACACGAGTGGCTGCGTAGCGGAGAAACTGTGTTCGATTCCCAGCTCCATTCTTGCAAGCTGTTTTTGTATTTTTTTCCTTTCTAAACTGGTAGGCTTAGGAGGGTTAATAAGGTAAGTAAATAAGGAATAATAACAAGAAAGGCACATTCATTTCTCACATGGCGTGGATCAACAAAGAATTAGAAAGTTAATCCTGGTCGACTTACAATCTCTCTTTCAATCACTCTGTTACATGTCCTCAAGTTTCTTCGAACAACTAGATGGTATCTGTCATATAAAGATTCGAAGCAAATATACTCACGCCACCAAGAAGATATAACGAATGCGATCTTCGCGCAACTACATCGTTCAAAAAATGGTTCAAATGGCTCTAAGCACTATGGGACATAACATCCGAGGTCATCAGTCCCCTAGAACTTGGAACTACTTAAACCTAACTAAGCTAAGTGTGGTGTCACCGCCAGACACCACACTTGCTAGGTGGTAGCCTTTAAATCGGCCGCGGTCCGTTAGTATACGTTGGACCCGCGTGTCGCCACTATCAGTGATTGCAGACCGAACGCCGCCACACGGCAGGTCTAGAGAGACTTCCTAGCACTCGCCCAGTTGGACAGCCGACTTTGCTAGCGATGGTTCACTGACAAATTACGCTCTCATTTGCCGGGACGATAGTTAGCATAGCCTTCAGCTACGTCATTTGCTACGACCTAGCAAAGCGCCATTACCAGTTACTATTGATGCTGTAAAACATGTACCGTCAAGAGCGATGTTCACCATTTACGGATTAAAGTTAAGTATTCCAGCAGCTACGTACGTTTTTTGTTAGTCTCATTTCCTTGACCTGTTCCAGACCTCACGCCAGCCTGCGTGAGCTAAAACGCGTGCCTTTCGGCTTCCTCTCATAGTGGGTTGGCTGTCTTGCCAAGCCCAAACACTAAGGACATCACACACATCCATGCCCGAGGCAGGATTCGAACCTGCGATCGTAGCAGTCGCGCGATTCCGGACTGAAGCGCCTAGAACCGAACTACATCGTTCCTTCCGGAAATTAGGAGGGAAAAAAACTCGGCTAACATTTTAAAATATTTGTTTTTAGAGGATTAATTTTGATGAATACCGCGTATATGGAGACAACGCCTGAAAAATCGGCGCTGAAAGTTCATCACGAATATGTTGTGAATCATTACTGCATCTGCTAGGTTATAAAATTCCCGCTGAATTTCGAGCAACAGACTGTAATTTTGGAGCCATGAAATGAAGTTTATAATTTAGCGATAAAAATAAGAATCACATGGCTGGCACAGAGATGTGCTGTTCGGTGGTATTATTTCTACCAAGCAAGTCGCTTTACCCTCGTCAGCTATAAACATGCTATATATATGACGGTGTTAGTTTTTCAACCCCAGGAATCAAACGATAAGAGGTGTTATCAGTAACGTATTGTTTTAAAATATTCTCTTGATATATATTGTAAATCAAATTCTTCTACTTCCTCGATTTGGAGCAAGTAAAGTAAACAATTTTCAACGAGTCGGTTAAACGTTTGACCTCTTCTGTATTCGAAGAACTAAATTAATCATTATTTTCTTTACAGCGCGGAAAAACTTAAGGCAAAAATTTTCCTGACGCTGTGATGGGACACTGCCTCGTATATGAACGCATTATTTTATGTAACTACCAACTGCGACAAGTGTTAGTTTTTCTCCCTTATGCGGTAACGTCCGCCGAATGCTTGTCTTCGCAGCAGCAATCTCGGAATTGTTTTAGGACAATAAGGCTTAAATTTTAATTCTTTACTATTCCATGTCGTTTCAGAAATTTATTTGCCTACTCTGTTATTATTCCTTATTGATTTACTTATCTTAATAACTCTCCCATTCCTATTAGTTTTGATGTGGAAAAAAATTCAGATGAAAAAAAGGTTGCAGAATGCAACTGGCAATCGAGTACAGGTTCTCTCCTTTCGAGCCAGATGATCGTTAAGCCAGCGGCGTTTTCGGTTAACAGTGCCTACCTTACATGAACCTAAGTAGAATCAGAAAAAGTTTCTTTCCTCGATTTCTAAGAAAATATACGTTTTATGGCCGCACATGTTGATGAAGAACGCTCAGTTTTCAATTATCTATTGATCCCGTCAATTGTGAGTCGATTCAGCGTCATAAACTTTAGAGACAGTATTCTCAAATACCAGCGGGAAAGGCTGTATACAAGTGACTTGCCAAATATGAGCCGAATCGGTTGATCGTGTCTGAGGCTTTCCACTGTAATGTTCCTAAAAATCGAGAAAGAAATGAATCGAAGCGTTTGTATGTGGTTTTACAGAAGGATGCTAAATATTAAATGGACTCATAAGATATGAGGCGGTTCTCTGCAGAATCGGCACGAAATGAATATGTAGGAAAGCCCTGAGCACTATGAGACTCCGCATCTGAGGTCATCAGTCCCCTAGAACTTAGAACTACTTAAACCTAACCAACCAAAGGACATCACACGCATCCATGCCCGAGGCAGGATTCGAACCTGCGACCGTAGCAGTCGCGCGGTTCCGGGCTGAAGCGCCTAGAACCGCTCGGCCAGGAAACACCAATAAGAATAAGAAACAGACTGACACGACATGTGTTAAGTTACAAGGGAATAATGTCCGTAGTACTAGTGGGAGTAAAATTGAAGGGAAAAGTCAGATCTCTGAACATATGCAACACATAACTGACGTCGTTGCGTAGAGCCAGTATGAGAGGAAGATGTACGGCTTGCAGGTCCTATTTTCTTCGGGGAACAATGGCTCCCAATTCTTCGGGTAGATGTATCACACTTTCAACTGCCTACATGCTGTCGCAGAATGTGAGGAGTTTTATTGGCCCAATAAAATCATCTGAGGAAACTGACAGTGCCACTTGGTATAAAAGTTGTCTGATCCGATGAAACAATCCAACGAGAAACGTGTTTCGTTGTCATTGCTTCATAACCAATTCAAAAAAATTAGAACACCAGTTGTTCTACAATGCGCTGGTCAATGCGCTTGCTACATCGACCGTAACTTCTCGGGGGAAATACGTGAAAAGCTACAAGCTACCTTTAATCCCTTACCCCTCTTTCACATGATCCGCTGCTAGCCGTAATGCTGTAACTATTAAACACGGTAGTAGTACAGCACTGTGTTCTACCACAACCATCTCTGTATCTCAATTATTTTCGCACTATCCAATAACAAAACAAAATATATCTGCGTCAACCCAATGAAAAGTTATTTACTTTATCAATCATGTGGTTCCTACCGTTATTTTTTATAACTAGTTATTTGTGCTCTCCGGTACTAACTTGTTTCCATAAATCGAGTCCATACGTTACCGGACTCATTAACAGAGACCCAACGTGGCATTTTGTTCCAGTTAAGTTCAATACATTCGCTCACTGTAAATGATAGCGGTTGTCGTAACATACACTCTGGTGAATTTATCATTCGGCTTTGAGTTCAGCTAACAAATATCAAGATAATATAACATGTAATTTGTATGTAATGGGATTCATTAACGTTTATTCCGTCAAGTTCCCACTTTTTTTCTGAGCATAAACAATAAATGACCGCGTGCACGCAATATTGCGTTACTAATGAAGATATTACTGACAAAGGATGACGTAAACGGTTTCGTAGTGTTTCAGTTTTCATTCAGCCAAAATCGTATGGATTTCAGCATATCTACCAAATCATTACATATAATCATTACATATCATAAAGTGACTGTTAATGATTATTTCCAGGTAACCAGTAAAGTTCTAAACCCGAAGGCAATAACGGATGTTTAATAAGAGGCGATTAAATTTCGCTGCATAGAGATTAATTTTCAGAAGTGAATGTTTGCGGTTTCCCTGTTAACATCATCTCGGTGTACAAACGAACTGATAGTTGGTCTTGGACTATTTAAAACGAATCTTCGTGAGTTGTATGTAACTAAGCAGAAAGATGTCTAATGGTGCGTATTGTTTGACCACTCATCTTTTATTGTACTCCTTTGTTTTAAAACTGTCACAACAGAGGTCGCAATATTATCGCCGCCATCCTTATTCGATGAGTTTCATCGCACGATAGAACACTGTTCCTGAAAAGATCACTTGTGACTTAATTTTATGTTTCGTGTGGTATTTAGCTATTAATTCCCTGAAAGAGGGAATGAAATAACTTCAAAAGTAATTTTTATTTCTGCACCTTTACAATTTTCATATGATTTCAAATATAATGTTGCTTCTTAGGAATATGAAAGAAGGAAATTTAAGTTACAAGTCTTCACGAATGAGTCGTAACAAGAATTAATTATAACTAAATGGTGAAACATGGCCAAACCAGGACCTAAGAAGTTGCTGTTTCCGTGCAGGTCTTATGCAAATTGCACAAATAATGCGATTATTAACCGTTACATAGACAAAATGGTGGAAAAACTTTTGAAGCAAGAGAACACAATGATTTTGTGGTCCAGAGACGCCACGTTAGCCAATGCAAGTCTGATAATTTTTAAATGCAGTCTATGTCCTCTAACAATATTTGATGTAAAATAACTTCCTAAGAAAGTGTTTTGTCTAAAGTGCCTACTAACTCTTCTTTTCATTTAACACTATTGGTGGAGATGGCGCCAGCATGTAATGGACTCTGTCATAGTAGGTTTCCCATTATTTTATTTTTGTGACCTTTCTATCACTGACTGTCAACTAAGCTCAAGACAAAAGAGGTACGTCTAATACACTACCTGTATCCGACTCGTCACATTTTTGTCTGTGTGTTTTCGTATTTTAGGTCCTCGTCCGTTGTATTTGTGTGGTAGATGGGATCACAAATGTTTTTAATGCTCTCCCTTTGACGAAAAAAGCTTACTCTAGCCTTTTTAAATGCAACATCTGAGTGACGCACTTGATGAGAAACACGTCGTACACCGTTTTTCCCCGGCGAGTTGAACGAATGTAGAATTCTCAGGATCCTTGCCGGATGAATTCATGGAAAGGACGCGCCAAATCTACGAATGTTACACTTGCGGCGACATGTATTCAACAATCTTTAAAAATATTTTAAAGTATGTTCTGAGAGACCGCATTCAGGCTCCCTTATATACAAGAACCGTCCGGTGGTTATCAGCTTACGCAGTCACCAGGCTATATAGATATTAGATATCGGTTCACACGAACACCGCACTTCGCACAAAACTGGCCTAACCGTGAGTACCCCAACACCAGAACTAGCAGCAAACCTTTGATCTTGTCTTGGCTGCCTCCTGCAGCATGGCAGTAATGTATGCTGTAGGAGTGTAGCGATTAAGCTAAAGGTAACTAACAGATTTTTTACACAACTTTTTGAAAAAGTAAATTACTATCTTAAATAACATAATCGACATAAGGGTATCGAACAAGTCTTTAATGAAAAGAGACTATGTAATAACAAGATGCAATTACAAGTACTTTCATTCAGAAATCTTTTCTAAGCCGAAGATAACATTTAAACCTTGCAGGAAACGCACTTCACTTTCACAATCAGGTTCTGGATGAATACTTCCCTTTCTTTGTTCTATTGTCAGTTTTTGATGAGGAATCAGAGGCGACACTATTGATCCGAATGTAACAGTCTGTTTCTACTTTTACCAAATTACTTACAAAAATTTACGAGTAAATGTTAGGGCGAGTTGATTCAAATCATGAGTTAACGAGGATGAAAACTCTGGTACGAATTTGTCGTTCTCCAGAACACAGGGGGCTCGTTTGGCCAAATGTGATGTACATTCTCCGAAGGGCCAAATACCGATTTCAGGTCCGGGGGTTAATGGACCTTTCCTAGGTCTTTTTTGTACTACTGCCTTCGTGTCTGTAGTCGTACCTGTCGTGATTGGTCAGGGTTCTCGAACGTGAGTTTCCAGGATCCAGTTCCTGAGCGATATAAAATTTTCCTCAAATTACTGCTTTATCTACCTACCTTAACTGCGAACACTGCAGACGCTATGCTGCTGTTGTTATTGTTGTATGTGTTGTGCTCTTCAGCAGAAAGACTGGTTTGATGCCGCTCTTCATGCCATTCTCTTTCACGTGCAAGGCTCTTCATTTCCGAATAACCGCTGCAACCTATATCAGGGCGTATACTTTGACAAAGAAAAAAAAATCCCGGATTTCCCGGTTAAAAATACACGTTCTCCCAGGTGAAAATACACTTTTTCCGTGTTAAGTGACAGTATACTCTTCCTCGGCTCTGCAAAACTCGTCAATCCTTTGAATGTTTATGGTTTTAAATACCGTAGTAGAATTTCCCGGCACTTTAGGAAACGAAACTCCCGGGAGGGGGTGGGGAGGCATGTATGCTGCATATTTTCGTACTACGAAAGTATAAATTTGAATTCCACCAATCACAACATGTCACTTTCCAAAGCATTGAAATCGAGATTGCGATGCGCTTTTGTAAGCCAGTGATAGTTCTTGTCACTTGATCTCGCCAGATGATAGCATAGGACACGTGATGTAGTCAGCCAATAGCAAGATCACTCTTAAGTTGCGCGAACACACAAATAAGAAAAGTTCATGGTTTAAATTAAGATACATCACACAAATGTGCCAATAAAAATTTTAATAACGACGTAAATGTCTGATCTGGGCTCGAAAATCTTCTAAATGGTCGTCCTCAAAGAGTTAATTTTTAAACGGAGTCAAGCGCTTTGTGATTTAAGAAATTCATCGTACATTCTCGCACATAGTTCATCTTGCACAAAAGGAAATTTGCTTTGAATGTAATGCTTTTCAAACCACCATTCGCAATATTTTCCCGCGACCTATTAGAAATAGGTTCGTTTCATCAGTAGCAAGAGAGCGCCAGATAACAGGCGTCACCTTGCTTGCAATAAGCCAATATGTTCGTACGTGTAAAACATTAAAAGATCTTACATTATGTCATAAAAGCACACTAAAATGCATAATTAGGCTTAAAGTGCACATTCGTATGTCCATATTCGGGAGTAAATTTTCTTGGAGTACCAGTGCTGTATTATCTCATGTTTGGTTCCTTATTATGGTACAATGCCATACATGCACTTGAAACACAGCCAACAGTTGAAACCAGCCAAGAGTGTAAAATTAAACAATTAAAGACTTCGTTTCAAATAAATTGACTGCCTCAGCAGAAAAGATTAATAAAAGTCAAATCTCTTTAGCAAACCGACAAAAATAACTTCATTGTTCTGCAAGGCGATTAATGCTTGACTGTCAGAAAAGTGGAAATAAAATCTGAAACTAATAACATATTAGAACAGTTGTCACGTCACGGTCATCGGAGGCAATTTGTTGTTACAAAGCATTGTATAGTCTTCATAAGCCTTCGAAACACTGTGCTGTTGGCAGACGCTTGTATGAGCACTGTGTTTGTTGTATACGGCGCATTTCCTTTGCAACTTTAGTTTCATTTTCGGGTTTTCTTTCTCTCGTTCATGTTTTGTTGCTGCAGTATTATTCTGCAGTAGCGGGATACAGTAATATCCTTTGTTAGAGTATTGGTTCTTACCAGTCAAAATCACAAAAATTTAATTGAAAACCAAAACAATGAATAATTCCCAGAATTCTAAACAATTCCCGGGTTTTCCCCGGATGAAAAAATTCCCGGGTTTTTCCCGGATATCCCGGTTGTCCCGGGTCGTATACACCCTGTATATGCTTCTGAATCAACTTACTGTATGCATCTCTTGGTCTCCCTCTACAACTTTTACCCTCACAGTTCCCTCCAGTACCAAAATTGGTGATCCCTTGATGTTTCAGAATGTATTCCTATGAGCTGATTCCTTCCTTTAATCAAGCTGTGCCACAAATTTATTTTCTCTTGAGTTGTATTCAGTACCATCTCACTAGTTACGCGATGTACCTCTCTAATATTTAACATTCTTGTGTAGCACCACATTTAAAAAGCTTCTATTCTCTTCTGTTTGAAGTCCATGTTTCAATTCCATACATACTTACACTCCACACAAATAACTTCAGAAAGGATTTACTAACACTTAAATCTATATTCCGTGTCAGCAAATTTCTCTTATTCAGAAATGTTCTTCCTGCAATCGCCAGTATACGTTTTCTATCCTCTCTACTTCGACCATCAGCCGTTATTTTGCTGCCAAACAGCAAAACTTATCTACCGCTTTTAACTGTCCGCCCCCGGTAGCTGTGAGTGGTCAGCGCGACTGACTGTCAAGCCTACGGGCCCGGTTTCGATTCCCGGCTGGGTCGGAGATTTTCTGCGCTCAGGGAGTGGGTATTGCGTTGTGCTAATCATCATCATTTCATCCCCATCGACGCGCAAGTCGCCGAAGTGGCGTCAAATCGAAAGACTTGCACCCGGCGAACGGTCTACCCGACGGGAGGCCCTAGTCACACGACATTTATTTACCACTTTTAACTATCTCATTTCGGAATCTAATTACCTCAGTATCACCTGAGTTAATTCTACCAAATTCCATTATCCTTGTTTTGCTTTTATTTACGTTCCTCTTATATCCTCCTTTCAAGGCACAGTCCGTTCCGTTCAGCTGCTCTTCCAAGTCCTCTGGTGTCTATGAACAGTTTTTATTTCTTCTCCCTGGACTTTAATTCAAAGTCCAAATTTTTCTTTTGTTTCCTTTACTGGCTGTTCAACGTACAGCCTGAGTAGCATCGGGGATAGGCTAAAACCCTCACTCCGTCCCCTCTCAATCACTGCTTCCCTTTCATGCCCCTCGACACTTAGAACTGCGGTCTGATTTGTGTACAAGTTGTAAATGACCTTTCGCCTCTGCTACCTTCAGAATTCCAAAGAGAGTATTCCAGTCAATATGGTCAAAAGATTTCTCTAAGTCTGCAAATGCTAGGAACGTAGGTTGCCTTTCCTTAACCTATATTCTAAAATAAGTCGTAGAATCAGTATTGCCTCGCGTGTTCCTAAATTTCTTCTAAATCCAAAATGATCTCCCCAGAGGTAGGCTTCTACAAATTTTTCCATTCGTGTATTATGTTACAAATGTCAAAGAAACGTGGTGCCGTATGTGGCACGTCAGTTACAGCAGTAGTGTCCTAGTGGCACCGGTCCGCCTCAGCCGCCTTTTCTCGGGTTTCCTGAGACTGGTTTATCTGAAGGAGGCAGCCGTAGCGCAGCGCAGTGCAGAGCGCAGCAGGGGGCGCCGCGGCAGCCTCAGAGGCGGTGTCCGGCCGCCCTGTAGCTAGTCGTGTGAAGTTAGCACCCCTTTTTCGAGAAATATACATTTTTTTCAGAGTTCTTGATAGATATGGCATAGTTCTAGAGTTCTTTGTACAAAATTTCAATAGTTCTGCAGAATTTAGCGAAGAAAACAACAAAATTCGAAAAAATTTTCGTATCGAAAACATTTTTTGTCAATTTTCGTAAAAATTAAACTTGTACAACAGTTCTGAGGACAGTTCTGAACAGAACCCCAAGAGCTCTATCGAAAATCCCAACAACATTTTTCTATGGCGATAATGGTTTCAGATAAATTGATTTAATATGGGACACACTTTCTTTACGGAAAATATAAATATATTCGTACAACAGTTCTGATGACAGTTCTGGACACCACGTGAAGAGTTCTATCGAAAATCCTAGTGAAATTTTTTTGTGCAGCTAATAGTTTACGAGATAATTGCATTTTAATGAGAAAATCTTTTCACTTACTGTGAAGTTGGCACCCTTTTTTTCAGAAATATATATTTTTTTCAGAGTTCTTGATAGATATGGCATAGTTCTAGAGTTCTTTGTACAAAATTTCAATAGTTCTGCAGAATTTAGCGACGAAAACAATATTCGAAAAAATTTTCGTATCGAAAATATTCTTTGTCAATTTTCGCAAATTGTAAATAAGTACAACAGTTCTGAGCACAGTTCTGAACAGAGCTCCAAGAGTTCTTTCGAAAATCCAAGTAACATTTTTTTGTGCAGCTAATAGTTTACGAGATAATTGCATTTTAATGAGAAAATCTTTTCACTTACTGTGAAGTTGGTTCCCTTTTTTTCAGAAAGATATATTTTTTTCAGAGTTCTTGATAGATATGGCATAGTTCTGGAGTTCTTTGTACAAAATTTCAATAGTTCTGCAGAATTTAGCGAAGAAAACAACAAAATTCGAAAAAATTTTCGTATCGAAAACATTTTTTGTCAATTTTCGTAAAAATTAAACTTGTACAACAGTTCTGAGGACAGTTCTGAACAGAACCCCAAGAGCTCTATCGAAAATCCCAACAACATTTTTCTATGGCGATAATGGTTTCAGATAAATTGATTTAATATGGGACACACTTTCTTTACGGAAAATATAAATATATTCGTACAACAGTTCTGATGACAGTTCTGGACACCACGTGAAGAGTTCTATCGAAAATCCTAGTGAAATTTTTTTGTGCAGGTAATAGTTTAAGAGGTAATTGCAACTTAATTAAGAATTCCATAAGAGCTCCTACTGTGAAGCTGGCACCCTTTTTTTCACAAATGTATACTTTTTTCAGATTTCTTGATACATATGCCATAGTTCTAGAGTTCTTTGTACAAAATTTCAATAGTTCTGCAGAATTTAGCGACGAAAACAATATTCGAAAAAATTTTCGTATCGAAAATATTCTTTGTCAATTTTCGCAAATTGTAAATAAGTACAACAGTTCTGAGCACAGTTCTGAACAGAGCTCCAAGAGTTCTTTCGAAAATCCAAGTAACATTTTTTTGTGCAGCTAATAGTTTACGAGATAATTGCATTTTAATGAGAAAATCTTTTCACTTACTGTGAAGTTGGCACCCTTTTTTTCAGAAAGATATATTTTTTTCAGAGTTCTTGATAGATATGGCATAGTTCTAGAGTTCTTTGTACAAAATTTCAATAGTTCTGCAGAATTTAGCGAAGAAAACAACAAAATTCGAAAAAATTTTCGTATCGAAAACGTTCTTTGGCAATTTCCGCAAAATGTAAATAAGTACAAGAGTTCTGAGCACAGTTATGAATAGAGCTCCAAGAGTTCTTTCGAAAATCCAAGTAACGTTTTTTTGTGCAGCTAATAGTTTACGAGATAATTGCATTTTAATGAGAAAATCTTTTCACTTACTGTGAAGTTGGCACCCTTTTTTTCAGAAATATATATTTTTTTCAGAGTTCTTGATAGATATGGCATAGTTCTAGAGTTCTTTGTACAAAATTTCAATAGTTCTGCAGAATTTAGCGACGAAAACAATATTCGAAAAAATTTTCGTATCGAAAATATTCTTTGTCAATTTTCGCAAATTGTAAATAAGTACAACAGTTCTGAGCACAGTTCTGAACAGAGCTCCAAGAGTTCTTTCGAAAATCCAAGTAACATTTTTTTGTGCAGCTAATAGTTTACGAGATAATTGCATTTTAATGAGAAAATCTTTTCACTTACTGTGAAGTTGGTTCCCTTTTTTTCAGAAAGATATATTTTTTTCAGAGTTCTTGATAGATATGGCATAGTTCTGGAGTTCTTTGTACAAAATTTCAATAGTTCTGCAGAATTTAGCGAAGAAAACAACAAAATTCGAAAAAATTTTCGTATCGAAAACATTTTTTGTCAATTTTCGTAAAAATTAAACTTGTACAACAGTTCTGAGGACAGTTCTGAACAGAACCCCAAGAGCTCTATCGAAAATCCCAACAACATTTTTCTATGGCGATAATGGTTTCAGATAAATTGATTTAATATGGGACACACTTTCTTTACGGAAAATATAAATATATTCGTACAACAGTTCTGATGACAGTTCTGGACACCACGTGAAGAGTTCTATCGAAAATCCTAGTGAAATTTTTTTGTGCAGGTAATAGTTTAAGAGGTAATTGCAACTTAATTAAGAATTCCATAAGAGCTCCTACTGTGAAGCTGGCACCCTTTTTTTCACAAATGTATACTTTTTTCAGATTTCTTGATACATATGCCATAGTTCTAGAGTTCTTTGTACAAAATTTCAATAGTTCTGCAGAATTTAGCGACGAAAACAATATTCGAAAAAATTTTCGTATCGAAAATATTCTTTGTCAATTTTCGCAAATTGTAAATAAGTACAACAGTTCTGAGCACAGTTCTGAACAGAGCTCCAAGAGTTCTTTCGAAAATCCAAGTAACATTTTTTTGTGCAGCTAATAGTTTACGAGATAATTGCATTTTAATGAGAAAATCTTTTCACTTACTGTGAAGTTGGCACCCTTTTTTTCAGAAAGATATATTTTTTTCAGAGTTCTTGATAGATATGGCATAGTTCTAGAGTTCTTTGTACAAAATTTCAATAGTTCTGCAGAATTTAGCGACGAAAACAACAATACTCGAAAAAATTTTCGTATCGAAAACGTTCTTTGGCAATTTCCGCAAAACGTAAATAAGTACAACAGTTCTGAGCACAGTTCTGAACAGAACTCCAACAGTTCTATCGAAAACCCTATTAACATTTCTTTGTGCAGCTAATAGTTTACGAGATAATTGCAATTTAAGGAGAAAATCTTTTCACTTACTGTGAAGTTGGCACCCTTTTTTTCAGAAATGTATACTTTTTTCAGATTTTTTGATAGATATGCCATAGTTCTAGAGTTCTTTGTAAAAAATTTCAATAGTTCTGCAAAATTTAGTGACGTAAACAATATTCGAAAAAATTTTCGTATCGAAAACATTCTTCGTCTATTTTCGCAAATTGTAAATAAGTACAACAGTTCTGAGCACAGTTCTGAACGGAACTCCAAGAGTTCTATCGAAAACCCAATTAACATTTTTTTGTGCAGCTAATAGTTTACGAAATAATTGCAATTTAAGGAGAAAATCTTTTCATTTACTGTGAAGTTGGCACCCTTTTCTTCAGAAATGTATATTTCTTTCACAGTTCTTGACAGGTATGCCATAGTTCTAGAGTTCTTTGTACAAAATTTCAATAGTTCTGCAGAATTTAGGGAAGAAAACAACAATACTCGAAAAAATTTTTCTATCGAAATCATTTTTTGTCAATTTTCGCAAAAATTAAACTGGTACAACAGTTCTGAGGACAGTTCTGAACAGAACCCCAAGAGCTCTATCGAAAATCCTAATAACATTTTTCTATGGCGATAATAGTTTGTGATAAATTGATTTAATGTGGGACACACTTTCTCTACAGAAAATATAAATATATTCGTACAACAGTTCTGATGACAGTTCTGGACACCACGTGAAGAGTTCTGTCGAAATTCCTAGTAGAATTTTTTAGTGCAGGTAATAGTTTAAGAGGTAATCGCAACTTAATCAAGAACCCCATAAGAGCTCCTACTGTGAAGCTGGCACCCTTTTTTCAGAAATATATATTTTTTTCAGAGTTCTTGATAGATAAGTCATAGTTATAGAGTTCTCGGTACAAAATTTCAATAGTTATGCAGAATTTAGCGAAGAAAACAACATTGTATAACAAAGCTGATTCAGGAACCCTTTCCTTTTGATACAATTCTTTTTGTTGCCACAATAAATCACTTGTGCATAGATTCCAACTGTACTGATCATTACAAAAATACAACCATTGACCAGCGGCGCACATTTCTTGCAGCGTTGTACATTGCATTTGGCTTATCCGCTGTGAAAATACTACACTTAACGCTATTTTAAAATTTACGGTGGATGGCTTCCGTTTATCTACAATGTCAGCATCTATCGAATTATCTTCATGCAAACGTGATGCCTGGATCACTCACTTCCCCTTTTAGGTACGGAGGAAACTAGAGTTCAGTCTTGTGGAAGTCAAAAAAGGAAATGTGGGCAGCCCTTCTTTTACTGGTAGCAAACTCTAGAGAAATCTCCACACTTGTTTTTCTTCATCATGCCAACAAAAGAAAAACTCTCCCTTCATAGCTCTATTATCATTCCAGTACTAGTAAATCAGTTGTCCGCTTTCACATTTCGACCTGACTGATATATAGGTTTACACAGTCACAGAACAACATCAAATTGTTTATTGCTCAGTTGGTAAATCCTTCTGGTTGCAACACAGCGTATATTTCCAAATTGTACAGGTAAAATACTTAAGAATCCACACTTAAGAATCCATACTCGTTTGTTTTGATTGATACATATTGGCGAAAACTGTACCTTCCACAGAATCCTTCCAGCTTCTTGCCTACTGTAACATTTTCTCCAAGGGTGTAAGATTTGTGGTGGTTGCGTACAATCACAGTAAATATTTCCCGAATAGCTGTTAGCTTGTCTAATTGTCTCCTTTCATCACGAATAGCGCGACTGTAAAATCTAAGGCTCTCCAGAATAAATTTGAAACGTTTTATGTTCGTTTGCGAGGTGAAATTTTTCAATGCCATCACCATCAGTTCCACACAGATCTTCCAGGCTTTATCTGTTACTTTTGTTAACAACAATTAAAAACAAGAGACTGATGAAGGCTTTCAATTCAATATCATCTATTGATTTTACCCCTCTCTCATGCTGAAATGAGGCTTTGATGCTCTCAAAATTCTGATTGGAATACAAAACTACAATAGACAAATATCGTTATCTATGAGGTAATTACAGCATCACAAATGCCGCTTTGGCTGCACCTATTGGTACAGGTAAATTTCGAATAATATTATGCTCTTCGAACAATATGCTTCGAATTTCTTCAACATTATCTAGTACTTCCCACTTAAAATAATAAAATTCCTATAAAATAACGCAACCAGGCGCAGTGTATTAATCTGATATTTGATGTTCATACAGCGGACACTGACTATTAAACAGTTCAAACAGAATTTAAGTGCAGTTTATATTCTGGATTAGCTTTGTACTACTTACTACGTTGATAAACAAATAAACTAATCGCTGAAATGAAATACGAAAGGGCACAGTGGATAAAAACGAGCAATCGGCTCATATCTCATCAAGAGAGCATTAGCGTCGATACTGAATCATACATACAACAATGAAAGGCACACATGAAGTGTATGTTTTTAGAATCAGGAAGAACCAGATGAATTTTATCAAGTAAAACAGTAATTGTTTTGAACTCTCATGACATCCAGGACCCACTAACAGCTAAAAATATGCCCAGGACCCTCATGGATGAAAGTTATATTGCAACATCACCAGCCGCTAGGATACATAAAAACATGTGCTGTGTGTAACGAATAAATTTGAAATTGATGTCGTTAATATTGTTGCAAACATTTGTTCTAGTTAGAAAGGAAGTGTGGAAGTTTGATGAGTTACACTACAGCGAGAGTTAAAAGTCTTTACAATGTACAGAAATGTAAGTATATTTACTGAATATATCGTACAAACGAACTAAGTAGTATGTTTAAATCCTAATTCAATACATGACTGATAGAGGTGTTATAATGTTGAGGGGATACAGTCTCAAAGTTAATAAGAAGTTCGAAATTTGTAAATAAGAACCTCGTTTATTTGGTCCTCAATAATCCGGATTTCCGGTTTATCCGGATTCATATTTTGTGTCCCTTGGTATTTTTCTCTTTTTTTTCTTATAACACGAAGATGTGTAGTCGGTGAGGTACATAGGCTGCTTATCACCTGGCCGGTAATTTAGTCTAGTACTGAGTGATAAGGAACTCGGAGTGTGTGAATGACATTGTTTCTCAAGTATTGTACATTAATATAACGGTGTATTGATGCCCATCAAGTAAGTTGCATAGTAACCACGCCAACAGCACTCCACCACAGCTCATTGTACCTCTGGTGCGATTCTCGACAGGTGTGACACCATCTGGTTAGTGGAGCGTGTGAATGTATCTGCTCTCTCAGCCATCTGTTTGTTTTGCACTGACGAGCCTTCTCTCCTTGAATCATCTAAGCGTGCACATCCCACGCTTCCACCTACAGTTACTACAGTCAGCCTTAAGAAGGTGTACTGGCATTTGTATAGTGCTGAACATTTAGACTTTTTGTATTTAGTAGAATATACATCCGGTTTTCGATTTTCGGTTTTCCAAAATAAAAGTGAGAATTTACGATCGTACTCATAGCTGTACTTCCAGCAGTACTTCATCTCCTGCGTTCCCAATTTCGTAGAAGTTGTCCTACCAAAATTGCAGAAGAAGCACTCCTGGACGAAAGGATATTGTGACGATATTCTTTGGTCACAGCCTGGGGTTAGAGACCCGGTCCGGCACACAGTTTTTATCTGCCAGTAAGTTTCACATCGGCGCACACCCACTGCAGAGTGAACACACAATCTATTTCATAATCTACTGGCACCATCAAAATGTTATGAGGATTTTTAAAAGAACTCTTTCGATGCTATCCAGAACTGGCAGCAAAAGGGTTGTGCCAATTTATTATAATGTAGACCAAGTGGGTCTCTCGAAAATGCTATTATCTCATTAACTGTTATCCCCACAAAAAAGGTTATTACAGTTGTCGGTAGAACTCTTAGGGTCGTATTAAGAAATGCCGTCAGATCTTTTGTACGAATTTATTACTTTTACGTGACAAAAGTGAGTCCCACATTAATTATCTCATATAATGTCATCGTCACAAATAATGTTGTTATAGTTTTTGGTAGAACTCTGTGGGTGATATTCAGAACTGTCATCAGAACTATTCTACGAATTTTTCTATATTAGATAAAGTGAGTATCAGATTAAAACAATTATTGTATAAACTATTATCGCCACAAAAATGTTCTTATCATTTTCAATGCAACTCTTCCGGTGCTATCCAGAACTGCCGACAGAACTGTTATACAAATTTATTCTTTCCAAACTGACAAATAATTTTTTACCATACCAAAATTTTGCCGTGTTATTGTTTTCTTCCCGAAATTCTGTAGAACTCTTCGTGTTTTGAGCAGGGAAATCTAGAACTATTGCATATATATCAAGAACTGTGAAAAAAATTTATATTTATCGTAAAAGGGGTTCAAACTTCACGGGAAATGCTCATAAGCATTCCTTAATAATAGCAGTTACTACGTAAACAATTACCTGCACAGAATATGTTACTAGTTTTTTCGATAGAACTCTTACAATGCTATCCAGAGCTGGCATCAGAGCATACGAACAGACATAATTTTTTTTTTTTTAGTAAGAGTGCCCCACAATTAATCAATTACCATACAAACTATTACAACCACAAAAAATGTTATTATGATTATAGATAGAAGTCTTGACGTGTTATCCAGAACTGTTCATCAAAACTGTTGAACGAATTTACTTTTTCTGTGGAGAAAGTGGGTCTAACATCAAAGCAGTTACCGTATAAACTATCATCGCCACAAAAAGATGTTATTAGGATTTTCGATAGAGCTCTTGGTGTTCTGTTCAGAACTGTTGTACGAATTTACTTTTTGCGAAAATTGACAAAGAATGTATTCGATACGAAAAATTTTTCGAGTATTGTTGTTTTTTTCGCTAAATTATATAGGACTATTCAAATTTTGTACAAATAACTCTAGAACTATGACATTTCTATCAAGAACTCTGAAAATATATATATATATTTCTGAAGAAAAGGATTCCAACTTCACAGTAAGTGAAGAGGTTCCCTAATCAAATTGCAATTATATCGTAACGTGTTAGCTGCACAAAAAATTGTAATTAGGATATTCTATAGAACTATTGGGGTTCTGTTCAGAACTGCCCTCAGAACTGTTGTCCGAATTTACTTTTTGCGAAAATTAATAACGAATGTTTGCTATACGAAATTTTTTCGAGTATTGTTGTTTTCTTCGTTAAATTCTGCAGAACTATTGAAATTTTGTACAAAGAACTCTAGAACTATGCCATATCTATCAAGAACTCTGAAAATAATATACATTTCTGAAAAAAAGGGTGCCAACTTCACAGTAAGTGAAAAGATTTTCTCCTTAAATTGCAATTATCTCGTAAACTATTAGCTGCACAAAAAAATGTTACTGGGGTTTTCGGTAGAACTCTTGGAGTTCTGTTCAGAACTGTGCTCAGAACTGTTGTACTTATTTACAATTTGCGAAAATTGACGAAGAATGTTTTCATACGAAAATTTTTTCGAATTTTGTTTTCGTCGCTAAATTCTGTAGAACTATTGAAATTTTTTACAAAGAACTCTAGAACTATGGCATATCTATCAAGAAATCTGAAAAAAGTATACATTTGTGAAAAAAGGGTGCCAACTTCACAGTAAGTGAAAAGATTTTCTCATTAAATTGCAATTATCTCGTAAACTATTAGCTGCGCAAAAAAATGTTACTTGGGTTTTCGATAGAACTCTTGGAGTTCTGTTCAGAACTGTGCTCAGAACTGTTGTACTTATTTACAATTTGCGAAAATTGACAAAGAATATTTTCAATACGAAAATTTTTTCGAATATTGTTTTCGTCGCTAAATTCTGCAGAACTATTGAAATTTTGTACAAAGAACTCTAGAACTATGGCATATCTATCAAGAAATCTGAAAAAAGTATACATTTGTGAAAAAAAGGGTGCCAACTTCACAGTAGGAGCTCTTATGGAATTCTTAATTAAGTTGCAATTACCTCTTAAACTATTACCTGCACAAAAAAATTTCACTAGGATTTTCGATAGAACTCTTCACGTGGTGTCCAGAACTGTCATCAGAACTGTTGTACGAATATATTTATATTTTCCGTAAAGAAAGTGTGTCCCATATTAAATCAATTTATCTGAAACCATTATCGCCATAGAAAAATGTTGTTGGGATTTTCGATAGAGCTCTTGGGGTTCTGTTCAGAACTGTCCTCAGAACTGTTGTACAAGTTTAATTTTTACGAAAATTGACAAAAAATATTTTCGATACGAAAATTTTTTCGAATTTTGTTGTTTTCTTCGCTAAATTCTGCAGAACTATTAAATTTTGTACAAAGAACTCTAGAACTATGCCATATCTATCAAGAACTCTGAAAAAAAAATATATTTCTGAAAAAAAGGGTGCCAACTTCACAGTAAGTGAAAAGATTTTCTCATTAAAATGCAATTATCTCGTAAACTATTAGCTGCACAAAAAAATGTTACTTGGATTTTCGAAAGAACTCTTGGAGCTCTATTCAGAACTGTGCTCAGAACTCTTGTACTTATTTACATTTTGCGGAAATTTCCAAAGAACGTTTTGGATACGAAAATTTTTTCGAATTTTGTTGTTTTCTTCGCTAAATTCTGCAGAACTATTGAAATTTTGTACAAAGAACTCTAGAACTATGCCATATCTATCAAGAACTCTGAAAAAAATGTATATTTCTCGAAAAAGGGGTGCTAACTTCACACGACTCCTGTAGCTGCCTAGCCTGCGGCCGCTCTCGTTCCGTATTCAGGGGGCGGCGGCGCGCGCGCCGCGGAATTCCAATCGCGGATTATCGGCGGCGGACGAAAATGTAAAACAAGTAATGCTCCGAGGACAAATACGTCTGGCCGCAGCTATTCAGCGCGCCACTCACTTTTTGCCCTATTGAACTTAAAGGCCACAGCGCAGCAATCGAGCCGTGTGGGTGACGTGCTCTGTATAAATAAGCAGGCGTGGACGACCGCGATACACAGTAGCAGGCGTCGGTTGGAGCGCACTCTGCGTGTGTGTAACGACACACAATATCCGGATGCTAAGACGGAGACGTTTGGAATTTGTGTCGCAAAAGTTGGTCAGATCCTTCAATTACTGCGTGCAAACATCTGCAGAGTAATTTATAACAATAGGAGGTCCTACGGCAGAGAGCCAAGTACACAGAAGTAGCGAAAAATAAAAAAGATCTAACTATCAAACAGTAAAATATGGCATTAGAAATACTTGAATGCAATAATAAAACCTTGTAAACAGCGCAATTATTTGGTCGTTGCTGTATCTAAAAACTGTAGGACTCTTCACATTCAATATTTGCCAAACCAATCACTATACTTTCGTAACGAAAACACACAAATGCTCTTTCTATTATTTACGTAGCACATAGTTATACAGGAAACACACAAAAACTGGAATATGCAAATTCTGTTGAAACGTCATATGGAATAATACAGTGGAACCATTTGTCGCTTTACATGGTCATCACTTTTAACCATACCTTAATCCGTTGTAGTCAAGAGGACGGAGAAAATCAGTTGCGATGAGGAAAGAAAGGTAAGGCTTTGACTGCTATGGAGTAGACGTCATTAGAGACAGAAAAAGAGCTAGGTTGAGGAAAGATGGAAAAAGAAATAGGCCGTCTCCTTTCTTAAGGAACCATCCCGAAATTTTCTTTTAGGCTTCCGAGGATACCACGGAAAAGACACATTTGGGTGGCGTAGGGCGGGTATCTGAACTACACCTCCCCACTGTTTGAATCCAGATGTCCGAAAGCAATCACATCAGTACCCCTGTCGAAAGTAACCCCTATTCCGACAAAACAAAAAAAGGCAAAGTGAGGCCTCTCAATATTTCTGTTCAATCATTACTATACAGCGTTTGTGAAAGGTACATTTTACTTGAAGTCAATCAAGTCGTAGTACTTAAGTACAATTTACGAAATTGTGCTTGATAAGCTTCAAGCCATTCCCAGCCTGACATTTTTCATTTTTTTTTTTTTACACGAAAATCACATCTGGCACCTATTAAAGTGATGTGTAGGCCGATAAACTCTTTTTTTTTTTTATTCAAATGATGAGGATTACAGTAATGCTCGTGTGAATCGAGCCACCCTCAGCAATATCCTTTCCATCTGGTAACTGGGAATAGATGCACGTACGCAGAATATTCGCTCGCAGATCGAAGCCTTGAACAGCCAGTGCTAACAGAGCGAGAGGAAGCGAGCCACACCCAGCTGTGCCGCTCCCACGGGAGTCTGCAAGAAACTTACAGGCGGGACGCTGACTGAAGGCGGAGGCGCTCCTGGTCGCTCACAGGGCAGGTGCTCTGGCAATGTACTGTTCTGTTGGAGTCGCGTTGATCGGCACAGCAGTCGACTACCGAGGGATTTGGAAGGTGAAGACCTGCTCGTGGTTCCGGCGAACACGCCCGCAGCGACTCGCGTCCCGCATAGTGGACGTTTCCCAATAGGTGCCTCCGTGCAGCATGCTTTCTACAAGGACTGGCCGCCGAGTTCCTTGAGGGCACGTGGAGTCAGAGAAAGCTTTTCCATACCAGTCGTGAAAGGTATGACATGGTTGTTGTGAAAATGACAGTTAAGAAACGGAGGTCACTGACCGCTTTCCAAATTTTTTTGGGAGGAGGTCTGGAATGGTGTTCCGTGATTCTCGGAAGGGTACGAGCGGGAGAGTGGGCGATTGGAGGACGATTTTTAGGCAGTCCATGGTCGAAGAATTTATCAACACAAAAAATTACACGACTGGCTAGTGCCAAGAGCACATCCGCTCATTGGTGGACAATGTGGTTTCGGGAGAGACTCTGAACAAAGCAAGCAAGGAGAGGTACGTTCTCATTTATTCGAGTAGCAATCTGGCCTTCACCCTAGTAGCATTCTGGCATTCATTCTTGTAGCATTCACTTTCGGAGCAGTCTCGTGGAAATTGTCATGTGAGCAGCAGTTTTTTCTCTCCGGCGGCCGACTTCAACTCTGGCAGCAGACAGCTCTTGGATGGCAGACTTAGAAATAGAGAGACAAAGTCTATTTACAGAGCAGAATGAGGCAAGAAATCTATCTGCAACATTCAGTATACAAGTCCACATGCACATGATGGTGAGGATATGTAGCTGCAAAGTCTGGTTACCTTGAAACGGAGTTAAATATTTGTTAATATTTCAGCAAATTCAAGCCGGTTTTCAATGAACAGGCGGATAAGTAATTTACACGTAATGTCATGTTCTCTTTCCGGCATGACTATACAAACACTGGTTTCATTTGGTAGTTGTGTTTTACGGTATTAACAAGTGAGCAGTTTGACTTGCACGAACTCCTTTTCCCTGTCAAATTGTCTATGCCAACCGTACCATTGCTTATTGTAACATATTTTCCTGTCTCATTTTTGATGTTTTTCCTGTCTGCTCCGTTAGAAACCTTGTAATGTCAATTGTAAATTGGTGCACGAAAAGAATTGTAATAAATGCTGGGATTTACCCGGAACAAGATTTTGCTTTGTAATCAGTAAATCCTTTTGATGAAGTTAGCGAACAGCAAATTACGGGACTACAGTGCCAGGAAGGGCTACCCTTTCCCCGTTGACTGCGTCAGTCAGATCCGCTGCGTAGCTTTTATCAGGCGCTGAGTTTCAGGGGCGACCTACAGCTCTGTAGGCCCACACTGATTCAGCTAAACTGAAAACTTACACCAGTGTTTCGCGTGCTCTGATTATAAAAAAAAACCATTATAAGGCTTTACACTTTTGCGTCCAACTATTTAACAGAGGCCTATAACATTGAATCGAAAAGTAATCATATTTTGCGGATTTTCAGGAGCACTGGGATGGAGGCTGCTCGTAAGACCCCTGTTTACGTCCTGCAACGAATACAGCTCAAGAAATTCTCACAGTTACCAAATATTTCCAAGGCAGAACAACGAGGAAACAGAGACAATGGCTGTAGCTATAGCTATGCCAAACCACTATTAAGAATTTCGTTACGTGGACCGGCACTGTATGAAACCACAGCCATGCTTCACAGAAAAGGGCAGCACAATCACGTTCACTGTTGGAGTTTTTCAACCAAGTACGATATCATTACAGTAAAACGTAAAACCGTATTTAAGAGAATTAGTACGTACATTCTTTACCGATCAATCAATATCTACTCTGATAAGCCAAAACATTATGACCACTACCGACAGCGACTTTGAAGTCTCCTGGTGGCGTTGCGGGCACGAGATGCGTTAACAAAAGTATGTAAGCGGAGGAGACACGAACGGTGGATCAACCTAGCGAAGATATGCGCTGCAAATGGGAAAATCCACCGAGATAAGCGACTCTGACAAAGGGCAGATTATTATGACGCAGAACCTGTGAACGAGTATTCGAAAACGGCGAAGCTGGTCGAATGTTCACGTGCTACTGTCTTGAGTACGTACAGAAAGAGGTAGGACAGTGGAACTACCACCAGGCGCCAAATGGCTGGACGTCTACGACCCTTCACAGAACGTGGGGTTCGGAGGCTTGTCTGCGCTGCAAAGTAGGATAGATGGTGATCTGTGACTTCTTTCCCGAAAGAGCACAGCACTTGTGCACGCACGAGTGTTTCGGAGCACACCGTTCATCGCATTCCTCCACTAATTTTCTAAATTAGTCATCTTCGGCTGCAGTAACTCAGTCATCCAAAACAGTAGACCGTATAATTTCATTTACTACTCTTAGACCCGTATTTCAACATTTTCTTCTTCACTTTCTATATTTTTAGCAACGTGAGAGAGATACAACAACAGTGCCTCAATCACGTGTTAACCCTGAATTTTACAGGTAGACTTTTATCTGTACCATTAATTGAATTTTCCGTCGGCGAATGGCGGAACATAATAATATTAAATAGGACACACTTCCTCGAGTTCTGAATTTGCAGAACAATAGGAAGTGTTTCCTATTTAATGTAATTTTGTTTTTACGACGAACTGCTCCATTCTACCGTAAGCCTTAATTTATTGTATGCCAGCGCAATTTTGTAAGGAAGATAAACATCTTTTCTATGCTGTCATGCGAAGTTCATGACACCGTAATACAAATAAAATGATTATATATGGAAATTTCGTGACAGAAGACCTCCTACTTATATTACTGAAGTGCGTATTCAGGCTGAATGAACATCAAACTGATGACCGATAATTCATTTCATGTAATATATCTGGAGGTAATGACTCACTGCGCACTTCCGTTGACAATAATCCAAGCCAGGGATTCAGACAAATACAAACGGTGTACATACAAAGACCAATATATATTCGTTAATGTTGGTATGGCAATTCATCCCTAGCCAGAGAATTGCTGGCTAACACACCACTTCACATGATGGTGGCCGCCTTTATTCTGAACCTTATTGAGTGGGTAGCAGACATATCCACAAATCATAGACGGAAGCCTGCATCCGTGACCATAAACGTCGAACCTGACTTCAAAGCACTTACGCCCATTGACATCGGTGACAAGTTAATGCTGTGTGCCGTAGCGAAATATTAACTATGATGGCTTTCACCGACAGTACGCTACCAATTACGCAATCCGGAGGCGCCTCAAGGACGAACTTGAAGCTTCCTCTCCAAATGTTCCAACTTCAGTTTTAATTTTTCTCGTGTCTCTGTCGTATTATATACTCGATTGAAGAGTAAAAATACAAGGTGTATCAAAAAGAATCATCTGATCTGGCACCTCTATATTTCTGAAACTAATAAACATATAAAATGAAACTACCTTTTCATAGGTGTTCAATACGCCCCTCTTGAGATGGATGACGTATGTCAATGTAGTGAGCATGTGTTGAATTACAGCTTTCACAGCTGCAGTTATGTGATATCTCAGTTCATTCATTGTTGTTGGTAACGGAGGCACATAAACAGAGTCTTTTATAAGCCCCACAAGAAATAATCAAAAAAATGTTCAAATGTGTGTGAAATCTTATGGGACTTAACTGCTAAGGTCATCAGTCCCTATGCTTACACACCACTTAACCTAAATTATCCTAAGGACAAACACACACACCCGTGCCCGAGGGAGGACTCGAACCTCCGCCGGGATCAGCCGCACAGTCCAGAACTGCAGCGCCTTAGACCGCTCAGCTAATCCCGCGCGGCCAAGAAATAATCACATACGGTAGGTACGGTAGCCTGGGAGGCCATTTGCTCCAGTGCGACCGATCCATCGTTTATCGTTCCGTAATCCTTTGATTTAAAAATTTCCGCACTTCCAGATGGCGGTGTGGCGGTGCTCCATCCTGTTCGTAAATGAAGTCGTTCGAATTAGTCTCCAACTGTGGGAAGAGAAAGTTCTGAAGCATATCGAGGTATGTGCTTCCTGTAACAATGACGGATGTGTTCGACGGTTTGCCTTTACACAAATAACCTACGATTGGAGATCTAATAATAGTTATCAGCTTAAGCATAACCTATATATTATGTCTTCCTCTGAATAAAATGTGAAGTAGTAATACGATAGTTTAGTAGCAATGTAACGCCCCCCCGCCCACCTTTAGTGTTCTAGGATAATTAGACTATGTCCACTCATCGAAAAAGTTTCCTTCGGAAAAGGTTAGATACAAATGAAATACAGAAAGTGCAGAAAAATGACGACTGAGAGCGGGTGTTAATTGTGGAAAGTGTTAATTGTGGAAATAGTAACACAACCGCCTGAGAAATTGCGAACAACTGCGGAGAGCGCAGTTAAGCATGTGACAGTGTCTTCCGTTAGAGAAACATTTAGCTTTAATTCTGCCCAAATTCGCGGCTAACGCGGTGAACCAGCATGACGAGAAGTAAATTATTTTGACACCGCAAAGTGAACTGGTGTCGGTGCGGAACTTCGCGTACTAACGTTAACGTAGCCCTGCTCGCTGGTTAACGATGTTAGGACGGCGTAAATGCAACGTGTTGTCGCGGAGTGGCGCCTTTTGTACGGGTTGTTCACAGCTGGTGGCTGACATGTTTACGTCGCTTGTCGCGACGGGCACGGCCAGCACCCGTGTGAATTATTTCAGCTTATCCACTAACTTACAACTCTCAGCGGTACGATCAAATTTTCGGTGTCTTTCGTTCTTTTGAAGCTGCTCCATGCCATGGGCAAAACTGATGATCCAGTTTGCAAGTACATCATTAATATTATGTGTATTAATAACAAAACATGTGTCTGTCAATCTGTCTGAACACGCTAATCTCCAAAAGAACTAGGTGAATTTTCGTGAGATTTTCACAGGTAACTTTGGCGTTGCGACGCAAAATATAGATTTTACTTTATCAAAATCGGAACACGTCGAGAAAAGTTTGGTAACTTAAAACTTTATCTAAAATCGTCAGCTCAGCTTAATAGTTCAGATGTTTAATCATCACGGCGTAATACATTAAAGATACAACAGATCGTGCTGTTAGTTTCATAATACACCAAAGAATCCATAGATGGCGGTGTTGGTACCTTATTTTTTTTTTTTTTTTTAACTCAGTGACAGATGTATTTGCGAAAGTTCCCGTCAGTGATAAAATTAAACGCTGCAGTTTTACCTTTACGAATACAAATTAACACCGAATTTAACTTAATGAGATTGCTTTGCTTCTTTCGAGAGGTTTTATTTATATTCTTTGCTAGGAAAACGGATTCTAAAGTTTGCTTTATGATTTGGGTGCCCCCTCGTTCCCTTTTTATTTCTTTTTGTTTTCGAATAAGAATGCTTAGAAAACGGTGGAGTCTTTCTGCATACACCAGAACGGCTGAAAGACTGAGTGAGGACTGCGCAGTCTCGAGAATCCAATGAAGATCGTGAGGCAAGGCTTGCTGCAGCTCGAGAACATCAGACTTTAATTCGCTCTTTGGAAACTCCTTCCGAAAGTGAGGTGCGATGTAACTCTGATCGAGAATGTCATGCATTATCTTACTCCTTGGAGCCCTTCACTCATAGAGGCTTAACGTTACACTTCACCACAACATCATAGGAGTGGGAATCTTTACGGGAAGTGGCGCACGCGACCAAGTTTTTATACCGCGAACCCCATTTATTCCTAACAATTCACCATTTCGCTTTATACGTGTCCAATTCCCGGTTCTTTTATGTTATGCCATGTCCGTAAACAAGGCCCTACGCCAGATGCTGTGTTTTGCGGGCGTGGACCATAGTGCAAGTGGTTTTTCGCACGGCCAACACTACGGGCTCTCCCCCATCTCACTGAAGCAAACAAGCTCTTAGCTCATGTCTTCAGTCACACTACTTCAAACATTGTATACGATGCTTAAGTCTGCAAGCGCTACTTATTGGGCGACATACACTGACACAGTAGAGGCACTCAGTAATACAATAAACTGTAAGTTTGGTGTTACACAAATAGAAGATAGCCGGGCAATATCGAAATGCACGCATCGTCCGGAAACAAAGCAAATGTCGTCAACGGGCAGCGGCCCGTGGAGTCAAAGTCCCATCAAGAGACCACGCAACAGGCGCAGGCGCGCGGTTGTCGCTGGTGGGCGGTCACGGGGTCCCACCCTGGGGAAGCGGCCGCTTCCCAGAGCACCGCTTGAAGAGACAGCTCGTAGATCGCGGCGCCATCGGTGGAGAAGGCTGCCGCTATGGATCGATCTCCGACAGCTGGGTCCGCCTGCTTAGCTGAGAGGTAACGTGCTTGCATACCATACATACAGCATATCACTTCCCTCTATATTTTACAAATTATTCTTAACCACGCTCATTGTGTTACAGTTTCTTTTTATTATTTTTTATTTTGGCATTTGCATTGTATAAATTATATTTTCAGCAACTATGTAGTAACAAATTATATGGAACCATTTTAACAACTGTTAAGCATTCAATTCGCTGTAACCTCAGAGAAATCTTTATATATTATGTTCTTTGTTGTTGTTGTGGTCTTCAGTCCTGAGACTGGTTTGATGCAGCTCTCCATGCTACCCTATCCTGTGCAAGCTTCTCCATCTCCCAGTACTTACTGCAAACTACATCCTTCTGAATCTGCTTAGTGTATTCATCTCTTGGTCTCCCTCTACGATTTTTACCCTCCACGCTGCCCTCCAATGCTAAATTTGTGATACCTTGATGCCGCAGAACATGTCCTACTAACCGGTCCCTCCTTTCTGTCAAGTTGTGCCACATACTCCTCTTTTCCCCAATTCTACTCAATACTTCATCGTTAGTTATGTGATCTACCCATCTAATCTTCAGCATTCTTCTGTAGCACCACATTTCGAAAGCTTCTATTCTCTTCTTGTCCAAACTATTTATCGTCCATGTTTCACTTCCATACATGGCTACACTCCATACAAATACTTTCAGAAATGACTTCCTGACATTTAAATCTATACTCGATGTTAACAAATTTCTCTTCTTCAGAAACGCTTTCCTTGCCATTGCCAGTCTACATTTTATATCTTCTCCACTTCGACCATCATCAGTTATTTTGCTCCCCAAATAGCAAAACTCCTTTACTACTTTAACTGTCTCATTTCCTAAACTAATTCCCTCAGCATAACCCGAATTAATTCGACCACATTCCATTATCCTCGTTTTGCTTTTGTTGATGTTCATCTTATCTCCTCCTTTCAAGACACTGTCCATTCCGTTCAACTGCTCTTCTAAGTCCTTTGCTGTCTCTGATAGAATTACAATGTCATCGGCGAACCTCAAAGTTTTTATTTCTTCTCCATGGATTTTAATACCTACTCCGAATTTTTCTTTTGTTTCCTTTACTGCTTGCTCAATATACAGATTGAATAACATCGGGGAGAGGCTACAACCCTGTCTCACTCCCTTCCCAACCACTGCTTCCCTTTCATGCGCCGGCCGGTGTGGCCGTGCGGTTAAAGGCGCTTCAGTCTGGAATCGCGTGACCGCTACGGTCGCAGGTTCGAATCCTGCCTCGGGCATGGATGTGTGTGGTGTCCTTAGGTTAGTTAGGTTTAATTAGTTCTAAGTTCTAGGCGACTGATGACCTCAGAAGTTAAGTCGCATAGTGCTCCGAGCCATTTGAACCAACCAACCCTTTCATGCCCCTCGACTCTTTATATTATTTAAAAAAACATTAACAACTGTACACCAATAAGACTGTAACAATGAGAAGTCTTTGATATTAGATTCAGATGCATACGACCCACCTTACATTTCAAGCCAGTGGGTTACTCAATTTTAAAAAAAACACCATGCAGCGGGCCCGGGTTCGATTCCCGGCCGGGTTGGCGATTTCTCTGCGCTCGTTGACTGTGTGTTGTGTTGTCATCATCATCCATTGTGTTGTCATTATCATCCACGATCACCGACACGCAAGTCGCCCAATATGGGGTCACCTAAAATCAGACTTGCCACTCGGCGGCCGAACTTCCCCGGATGGGGCCTACCGGCCATCAATGCCACACCATCATTTCATCTCTGACAGCTCCACGTCGCTGTCGCAGTTTGTTACTGCATACACAAAAGCTTTATAAGTCAAAAATAAAATCCAAGCGTACAACGTCTCGGACACGGCTATAAACACCGGGCAACGCTAGGTTTCTCAGTTACTTATTATGACGGGAATAGTAATGCCTCCGAATATTTTAAGTGGAAACTCTTAAAGCTTTTTAAATAAAACAAACGTTATTAACATTTCACGTCTTTATTCTTCATGTCTAGATATTTGCAGCCCTTGCCGCCAGAGGGCTCCGAATTGTAGCGGGTAACGTTCACTATGTCGGTGTGCGAGAGACCCTCAGAAAACTAGGAGTACAATCTGGAAAAGTTCGTCCACACATGGAGAAGCCTCTCCTGAAGCAAGACAACGCCAGACCACACGTACGAGCGTTGCGACATCTGCAGCAATCCGACGCCTTGGGTCCACTCTCATCGACCATCCTTCGTACAGCCCCATCCGATTTTTATCCGTTTCCAAAACTTAAAGAACGCCTTCACTTTAATATTGATGAAGCGGCGCAAGCAAAGCTGAGGTCGTAGCTCTCGTTCTACTGTGATACTATCAACTTGCTGTTCATTGCCAGGGTGACTATATTAAGAAATATTCGTAAATACGTAGATATCAAGAATAAAGATGTAGAATGTTGATAATATTTGTTTTATTTGAGAAGCTTTATGAGTTTTCACATAAAATATTCGGAGGCATTACTTTTCAACACGCCCTCCTAATATTCCAGAATGAGATTTTCACTCTGCAGCGGAGTGTGTGCTGATATGAAACTTCCTGGCAGATTAAAACTGTGTGCTGGACCAAGACTCGAACGCGGGACCTTTGCCTTTCTTGGTCCGGCACACAGTTTTAATCTGCCAGGAAGTTTCCTCCTAATATTAACTAAAAATTATTACACTCATGACACATACAAGTTGCAATACTACTAAATAGATATTGAAACTATGTCTCAATACGGCCAGCTTCTTTCCATGCTCCATATAACAATGATGCCTAAATTATGTAATCAACTAATTGCTAGAATTAAGTTAATTTCCTGTCATTTCACCGAGAATTTCATAAAATGTCTCATGGCATAAAGTGGTGGCTCAGTAGCTGGGAAGAATTGAATTTAGAATCACGAAGCACGAAATAAGTTAGAAAACTGCACTAGGAACAAATAAACAAAAAACACGTATGTTGATACAATACATTTATCATTTCAGCAGGACCAGATTTTGAATGAATACCTTGTACTGGATAGTGTAGATACATCCGAAGAAACAAGATATATCTCATAAATACTCTTATCCTGTAAGAGGGAATATAATTTACATGAAATTTATTTTCAACTGCGAATATGGACAACCATCAACCGTATAATGGAATGACGACAATGAAAATTTGTGCCGGACCGGGACCCGAACCCGAATTTCCCGCTTATTGCGATCGGTCGCCTTACCATTACACTATCCGAGCACGACTCACGGTCAGACCCAAACTTCCATATGTCGTCAACCATGTGTCTACGACCTGGACTCGGACATCCATTATGCATATTCCCGTACAGGTGAGATATTTAACTTGCAAGTCGCTTGTCCTTTATCGGCGGATAAATGCGATATTGCAGTGCCTGTGTTAGTCCGAATTACGATGCAATGTTTCTTTGGACATAAATGCGTGTCCACAGGGACATTGCACAGTAATTCGGAATAACACAGGCACTGCAATTTCGAAAACATGATTTGTTGTTTGCGAAAATTTCGTCGACATTTTATTAGACAAATAACCTTACAGCAAACTAAATTACTTTACGATCTATCACAGCTGTCGCACATGATATCGAATTTGGATGGTGTTCTATTATATTTAAACATGGAAACTATAAACAGCCTGACATTTACTACAGGAATATAGCTCGTATAATTAAATTTTACTACTAAAACCAAAGGAACTATGACCATAAACTTTAGAGCTGTCAGTCTGACAAGGGCTTTCTCTTCTGATTTATTCCTATGTTAGTACAACTAGAGAGTAAAACTAAATATCTTACTGTTGAGCAGTACTTTCGCTGAGGTTTTTGATTTCAGTACCGGAAAACTAAAACTCTGAATCGATTCCATGATTATATTCATGTTATTTTCTCTTCTCCTCCTCAACAAATTTTCGAGTATAATATGAAGTATATAACGTGTTCCGAGAGAGGTATTTACTAAAGCGTCCAGGTCACAAGACAGCGAAAATTTGTATGCCATAACAGCCCAATGGAAGTAAAAGTCGTCAGTACAAGTCTTCAGAATCTAGCGACTGAGATGGATCGTGTAACAAACTAATCGTAACCCGTGACTGAAGTACACAGGCACTACATGAAATTACGTCATCAAATGGCAAACGGAATATGACATATATCCTTACCAATGTTACAGTTGTTGTTTGTTGTTTGTTTGGGGGGAGGAGACCAAACAGCGAGGTCATCGGTCTCATCGGATGAGGGAAGGATGGGGAAGGAAGTCGGTCGTGCCCTTTCAAAGGTACCATCCCGGCATTTGCCTGGATCGATTTAGGGAAATCACGGAAAACCTAAATCAGGATGGCCGGACGTGGGATTGAACCGTCGTCCTCCCGAATGCGAGTCCAGTCTGCTAACCACTGCGCCACCTCGCTCGGTCCAATGTTACAGACTGACGTAGCTGCGCGGGCTAGACGCGCAGTCTAGGGCGCCTTGTCACGGTCGGTGCGGCTCCCCCCGTTCGAGGATCGAGTTCTCCCACGGGCATGTGCGTGTGTAGGCTTAGGGACCGATGAACTAAGTACTTTGGGCTCATAAGACCTTACCATAAACAAACAAACAGACTGACTGACGTAATAATGCAGTAAGGTAACAAGCACCCGGACACGACAGTAAATTTCTAACAAAATTTGATCGCAAATATAAACCTTTTACAAGGCTATAGTACGTGTCTTGATCACTATTTACATTTATAACAACCCCCCCCCCCCTCCCTCTCTCTCTCTCTCTCTCTCTCTCTCTCTCTCTCTCTCTCTCTCTCTCTCTCTCCGGTCGCAGGTTCGAATCCTGCCTCGGGCATGGATGTGTGTGATGTCCTTAGGCTAGTTAGGTTTAACTAGTTCTAAGTTCTAGGGGACTGATGACCACAGCTGTTAAGTCCCATAGTGCTCAGAGCCATTTGAACCATTTGCTCTCTCTCTCTCTCTCTCTCTCGGGCCAACTTCTGCTGGTAAATTATAAGATTATACGGATACTGAGCATTTTAGGCAGCACAGGATATTTGAGATTCGGTTGGGAGACGATATTCGATGACTTGCAGTAAATATTCTTTTCGATTCCAGTCAGCTCTCTGGATCAGCCAGAGCTGCGGTCCCCAGAGACGGCACATTGTGGTGGTGTTGGTGGATGCACTCACATATCAAACCCTCATTCCCCAACTGTGTTAGCATCTCAGTAATTTTGTGGTCCTTTGAGGTCCCAGCACACAGACAAGAACAAGAGACACATGCCTTCTCCGCTAGAATCAACCGATACCTAACTTTAAATTTCGTCAATTACGTACACACAGAGACGACGTGCAGTGGCTTTTTCCCATGCCTTCCGACGCCACGAAGACAGCCACTTTATCGTTTAACAGTGCTTCGTCTGAAAACAAACAAGTTCATTCTGGAACAAAGCATCTTTGAGAGATGTGAATTGTAATTTACGCGACACCTACAGTTTTAGAAATGAGTGTCCGGTGCAGCTTCGATCTCAGTCACTGTTGGTGAAAGTAAGTTATATTCTGCATGACCGACAACATAATATTCCTCCTGAAACTATTCAAGACTAGCGTGATACACACAACTACGTAACAGGCGAATTGTGCCAGCTCTCCAATAGCGTTTGATGCAGGGAGTCGTTGAAAATTATATTGCAGTGGACAATTAATTCCCGCCTATGTATTTTGTAAACTGCGAGAAAAATACACAATTTTCTTGAAGAGGGGTGAAATAAACTTGCTTCACAGCAACGCAAATAAAGTAATCAGATGGCAAGCTAGCGGTCCAAGTCTGACACAATTGCGAGGGGCCAGGTCCGAATGACACAGCTCTGCGGCGAAGTCTCTGGACACGACACAACTGGTGTTTACCAAACGACTGCCTACGCCACTGAGATCGCACGCATTTGTTTGCTTCCACTTGACGCCTTGGTTTACTTGAGACGTACATGAAACATTTAAATCTTATGGTTACCAGAAATTATGAGGAAAAGATTCAGCATAAGTTTTACTAAAATTTGGGCACCAGTAACAAGCATGAGACTGTTGCACCAAAGGAATTTCTTTATAATCGTTAAACCGCATGACTATTAATTGTATCAGGACGGCAGGTGGTCCACAATGCAACTTCTTCTGGAAAAGCCAACGTGTCGTTCCAACTGTCAACCTTCCACTATCCTCCACGTTCGTCACTCAGCTGCATCGCCACAAATTAAGGTTCTTCTCAAACAGAAAAAAATGCAGACGGTTGCGACAATTGTGCATCAGTCACCTAGATCCCATGGTCCGTCTATCAAGGAGCACTTACAAAATTTTTTGGTACCCAGAGCAACTGATACCAATCTAGGTAGTCACTTGCATCGAAACGTAAACAAGAATGTACAACAATGTTGCAAAAATCACTTGACTACGTGACCGAGTTTTTCAGCTTGACGAGGAGAAGTAAATCATTACTCATCGTGCCTACTGTCCCTCAGCAATGTGCTCGATTATAATAAGCGCTCTCTTTATATACCTTGATGAATATAGGTACAGGTTCTACGTTCAGTCGCCTCAGATTATGAAGATTTCGGAACTACGCATGTAGAACTGCAAGTCAAATGCCTTATCACTGTCGTAATAAAAAGAGTTTGGTGGTAATGTAAAGGCTCGATTCTGCCAAACTGTATCAGAACACCCCGCGACTGTACTTTTGTCTGACGGACGCATCCAGATGTGGTCTCGAAGACACCTCCGCTTCGGCACTGCAGATAATGACGACCTCACATGCATAGCAGAAAACGTGCTGGTGGCTTACCATTTCTCGATCAAAAACAAATTAATTAGGTAAATACAACTCGTAATGATTATTTAAAAACTTTAGTGACTTATACATCTTTATTGCCCACAGCACAAGTAGGCTGCTTGGTACTCAGCAGTTGATAAGTGCTTTAACCGACACATACGAGCTTACATGAAAATCGTATTATCCGTCACGAAAGAGAAGGCTGTCGTAAATAGTTCAGTAGCTTTGCAGATGGTGTTGATCTGACATAATTAATGATGATTTTTTTAAACTTTATCTGCAACGCCAAATACCCAACCTTCCCCATCGGCCGACTTCAATGGACCGGTTTAGAAAATTTGTGTGTGCACGGGAGGATACTTTGTAAATAAAAATGTTAGTACCGAGAAGTAACTAGGCTACACCATTTAATACAATGTCATGCGATAGCAATAAGTACACATACAGATGGCGGGAGTAACGCGTTCATAAGGTAAAAAGGGGCAATCCGTTGGCGTAGCTGTCATTTGTACTCAGGTGATTCATTTGAAAAGGTTTCCGACGTGATTATGGCTGCTCGACGGGAATTTAACAGACGTTTTTCGCGGAATTGTAATTGTCTAGAAGCTTGGGACATTCCATTTCGGAATTCGTTAGGAAGTTCCGGGGTGCTGCGAGTATGGGGAGAACTGCACAGTTAGGGCATTACCTCTCAGAGCGAACAATACTGTGGCCGACGGCCTTCACTTAACGACCGAGAGTAGCGGGGTTTGGTGTAGAGTTGTCAGTGCTACCAGACAGACAACACTGCGTGAAATAACCGCAGAAATCAATGTGGAGCGTACGACGGACGTATCCGGTAGGACAGTGCGGCGAAATCTGGCGCTAACAGTGTGTGGCAGCAGACGACCGACGCCGCCTGCAGCGCCTCTCCTGGGCTCGTGACCGTATAGGTCGAACCCTAGACGACTGTGAAACCGTGGCCAGGTCATATGAGTCCCCATTTCAATTGGTAAGAGGTAATGGCAGAGTTAGAGTGTGGTGCACACCCCACGAAGCCATAGACCTCAGCTGTCGACAAGGCACTGTGCAAGGTGGTGGTGGCTCCATAATAGTGTGGGCTGTGTTTAGATAGAGGCGTCCGCTAGTCCAACTAAACCGATCACTGACTGAAAATGGTTATGTTCGGCTACTTGGAGGCCTATTTACTGTTCATGTTACCAAAAACGAATGGAATTTTTATGGATGACAATGTGCCATGCGATTGGTGTGAAGAACATTCTGAATAATTCTAGCGAAAGATTTGGCCACCCAGATCCACCGACACGAATCCCATTTATGGGAGATAATCAAGAGGTCAGTTTGTGCACAAAATCCTGCACCGGCAACACTTTCGCAGTTATGTACCGCTACAGAGGCAGCATAGCTCAATATTTTTGCAGGGGACTTCCAACAACTTGTTGAGTCCATGCGACATCGAGTTGCTGCACTACGCCGGCCAACAGGAGGTCCGACAGAATATTAGGCGGTACCGCATGACTTTTGTCACCTCAGTGTATGTTTCGTAGCTTCCAGTTTTTGAGAAACAGCAACGATATCTCTGGTAACTTTGCACGAGTTGGGAATCCATGAAAGCTAACATAAGGGATTTGTGTACGACTCTATTACCTTATGGAATCTTTGTCTCTAAAAGGAAACGTCGACGCGGTCGATGCAGTCTTTTGAGGCGTACCAGGTTCCGTTCCGTACCAGGTTCCGTTGGAACACCTTACCCTGCCCAGCAAGCCGGACTAGTATTGTTCCAGAGAGAGAGAGAGAGAGAGAGAGAGAGAGAGAGAGAGAGAGAGAGAGGGCGGGGGTGGGAGAGAGCGAGGGAAGGGGCGAGGGAGGTGATGGGGAGGAAGGAAGGGTGGGAGCGATGTGTGTGTGGAGGGGTGATAGCTAGGTGTGCAAGTAGAACAAGCACTGAGGAGGCAAATAGAGCAGGCGAAGCAGTGAGACAGACGGACAGTCAGACCGACGGGGTCAGGAGCGGCCTGGAGGCGCGTGCCCGGGATGGCGGAGCGGCCGCAGCTCGGCGGCGATTCCGAGCATGTCGCGGTGGCGGCGCGGCGCGGTCGCGGGCCGGCTTATCGACTGCGGCCCGATGTGCAAGGTGGCTGCGCCCGCGGCGGCGGCGGCGGCGGCGGCGGAGGTGGAGGCGGAGGCGACAGGCATTGTTCTCGGGCTGCAGCGCCGGCGCCGGCCCCTGGCTGCTCATTTATTCCGGGCCACATCCGCCGCGTGCGCCCGCTAACGGCCGGCGGGAAGGCCTACATACTGACGAGACCGACCGCGCCGGAGACGCGGCCGCCTGCCACGCAATGACTGCGCAGCCCGATTGACATTGGCTTCCAAACTGTTGGCAAGCGAACGCATTACACTTTCACACCAGTAGCTACGTACCGCCGTTTATGGTACCATATCGATCGGGGTGGCAAGTTCTTTGGAGAGTCGGACTTTTTGTTGTAAACTGTCGTCTCGACAGCGCGAAATTTTCGAACTGAGCGCGCGTGCGTTTCTAAGTAGTCAGTACGAGTAGGTCGGTAGGAGCCGAGGGTCGAGTACTGAACCGTGGCGCGATGGCACGCAGGAAGAATATTGAGTGAAACCAGATGGATTAAAGCAGTCATTATCAAAATTTAGGTAAATGTCGACGGAAGGTGTAAGACGCCTTTTCCCGGCCACGCAGACGTCTGTTGACTGAGCTGATTTCGGTGGAAAGAGGGTTTCTCCAGCCCGGAGATAAGGACTAGTTTTTCCTTTGTCTCATGACTAGTACAGATCGCTTCTCGATCTTTTATCGGTTCAGTTACAGTTTATTACATATACAAAGCGGGCATTGCCGACTGATGGGTGGTGGCTGAAAGATTCTCAAGCGAAGTTGCGGATTCCGGAATTTCCCGTGAATACTGTGGAGTTTGCTCAAGTCACATGACAGTTCCGCGGTGGTTCCCAAGGCCTCCTACGCATATTTTGGAGTTGCAATTAATACCTGACAGCAGTGCCTCAGACACCAAGTGCCCACTAGAGATGTAGCAAGTATATATTCATCAGCATGGATGTAATAAGAATCCTGGCTTCAAGTTAATGTGATTGCTGTTCCCTCAGTCCTGTGAATGGTCTCCCTTCTAGACACTGCGTACGCTTCGTCAACCACTAGTAAAACACTGGTATAGTTCGAACTTGGTAGCAACTCAGAAATTGTCTATGCATATTTGTATGTTATACCAGGGAAAATTTTGCAACGTTCCCCTCTATTTTCAGACTTCGAGGCAGATGTACATTCGTCACAATGGCTGCACAGTTGATGTCAAACCCTCCAAAGAGAGTTTAGGCTGAATACAGAGGACTCGACATTTTTGTCATTCGTTTCTGGGAAGTTGTTTCGTGATGACTACCATTCGCTACCTGGCACTCGGATGAGTAGCGTTCTCGCATTTGTCCCTTGCTGACGCTGCAGTCTGAACATGTAAGCGTCGTGTTTCGTTATAGCATGAGGTGTTAGTTGCATTCTTCACAGTCTGCGCTCTGAGCAGGTAGCAATTTAACTGATTCTGTGTGCATCGAGGATGGGAAGTTCACTTTTTTGTTCTTCTCTTGTTTATTCGAAAATGTGAGTTCTGCAGATGAGTAACTATGACTTTGACCTTCTTTCAGTCTTCTTTACAATATAAATCGAAGTCCCACGTAATTAAGTTCAGTATTTTACGTTAGTTTTCTGGTTCTTTCTTTCCTTTCCTTTTAGGGGTCACAGAGCAATACGTTTCCATGTTGGTTTTGAATTTGAGGAAATTTTTGGTGTTATCCCACCGATTTCATTTACGAACCCTACTTCCTACAGCTTCTCTCATGGTTAAGCGACCCTCATTTAACAAATACAGTATAATAACGAGTACATTTTTAAGTGGTGTTTCGTTGTGATGGTGTTTCCGTTTCATGTAATGGCCAAATTATAAATGGAATGTTCTATAACCTTCGAAATTGTTTATTTGCGCCGACGAGTAAGGGTTCGCAGTCTTTTATTTCGTAGCTCTAGCAGTAACCAATGTACATTAGTTTCACTTACCTTTAACCCTCCTAAATATGTTGCGTTGGAGGCTTAAGGGGCCGGCTCAAGGGCGACTGATTCTCCCCGGACGGCGCATGTTTCCAGCCGCCTGTTCGCACTAGACTTTTGGAAAGTTGTAGTAGAGAGTAATATTTTACAGTGGATTCGCGCGAGCCGAAAATGGCCACTGAAATTGCCTGCACGTGGCTATTGAGTCCGTCTGGGCGAAAAGTAGGATCTTAAATAATTTCGTCCAGCTGTCTGGAACGCGTAAGATCGAGATGTCGCCAATCGTTAGACATCCGTGTGTTGAAATCACTGGCGCTCTAGAATGGATGTTCTGAATGGAGATTATCACTGATTTCTGTATTCGGAGAATGCTCCACGAAGTATTTCTTCCACTACGAAAAGGAGAGAGAAAAGGCCAGAGCGTTTTGCATGCGTGGATATGGTGTATCCAAAGGTTTTGGTGGGAGCGTGTTGCCGTTCAGCGAGTAATCATACGCTGAGTTGGGAGTCCTCAAACCAACTCTCGGTGGCAAGTAGCTAGTTGGCCAATCGATGTTTCAGCGAAGTTTGAAAAAAGGCACTAATTTATATTTCTTTCCGTTTTAGTGTGGTGTTTATGTGTGACTTCTTCCTTTTGATTTTAAACTGCATTCCTGTTTTGCTGTAGCGGAAATTATCGGCAGATGTTGCTGGCGTACAGATACAGGCGGTTTATTGAACTGTTGGCGATGAACGTATTCCAGTCCAGTGGTGTGGTATCGGAATATTTTTGAAAGTGGTTGGATCATTTTAGGGTTATTAATTACTCACTTTGGACTAGTGAGAAGTTTAAACTTGTCTTGCGGGTCAAAGCGAGGCTGGTGACACACACAGAAACTGTTTGGATACTACAGGAGTACAGAGGGTTATCCACATCCGCCAGTAAGAGCTTCTGATTAAATCTACCGAGCAGTCCGTCGCAAAATCAGTATTGGACGCGTGACTCCTGACCGCTACGCTACGGAAATTCCGAAGCACGAAAGAAAATCTTCTAAAACTGCCCAGGTCGACTGCTGGTCATGTGGCTGACGTGCACACGCGGAGGAACAATCACGAAGATCAGTCAGACGTCATGCAGGGCCTCCTAATGAACAGAGAACGCTGATCATTGAGGACGGACGCTCTACGTCGACATCTACATGACTGGAAGCGTGAGTTCAGAAGTGCTACCAGCAGTCCATCTAAAACAATGAGCGTGCACAGTAAGTGGCACAATGGTGGAGCAGCTCCTCACGAGCCACACATTTCTGCAGTCAGTGCTAAGCGGCTCTTGAGATGGTGTAAAGAGGGACGCCACTGGATGGCGGGTGACTGGAAACGTGGGAATTGGATTGATAAATCACTCTATACCATGTGGCAGTGCGGTGGAAGAGTTTGGGTTCTGGCGAATGCCTGGGAAACGTTACCTGTCATTGTGTGTAGTGCTGACAGTGAAGTACAGAGGAGGTGCTGCTTCGGTACGGGCGTGTTTTTGTAGTTGGGGTGTGGTCTCCTTACTGTGCTTAGGAAAATGCTACATGCGGAACGATATGAACATATTTTATACCACTGTGTAATGTAGAGGAACTATTAGGAGACGATGACTGCATCAACATGGCAATGCACACTGACATAAAACAGCATACTTAATGCAATGGTTTGTGGTAAACAACCTTCCTGAAATGGATTAGCCTGACCAGAGGCCCGACCTGAAGCCCTGGGAACAGCTCTGTGATGATTCAGAATGTCGACTTCGCTCCACACCCCAGCGTTTTACATCAATACCCTCTCTAACTAAGCTGCCATTCCTCTGCAGACATTCAGAGACCGCACTGAATGTGTTCCGAGTAGACTTCAGTCACTCATTAAGGCGAAGTGTAGACACCAGCTATATTATTAGCGTCCTACAAAAAGAAACGAGCCGAGGGCCGTAAAATGAAAACGGCTGAAGGGAATCTTGATAACACTCCCTACGGAAGAGGGTGTGGCCCCAGAAAGAGTGCTGAGGTCCCGAACTCTCTGCTGGCGGGGCACGGGCGCACAGCCGCGTGAAGACAGAGCGAGCACGTACACGCGTCGATCGTTCATTGCACTCAGTCGTGCTAAAAATGGAGGAATGGGGATTCAAAAGATGACCGAAGCGGTGTAGTGCCTTTCCTTACAGCGGAAGGATTGCAGGGAACAAAAATTCATCGACGAATGGCACAACTGTGCAGAGAGCGCTGAATTTAAGTTGCGATTCCGATACTCAATTAGACCTCTGGGGCAATGGCTGTCACTGAAACTCGCCAGTCGTCAATAATGAGGGTATCCACCTGCTACACAAACGGTAATGCGGTGTGACGTTCCAAATCGTGTGTCATCGGCCAATGACGTCTGTTCCTCCTCGAACTGCTTGTGCCACGTCTTGACCTTTGCAACGGACTTGCAGTGCTCATCCTGCACTTGTGCCGTTCTTTTTTTGTACAGTACCCCTGATGCCACGTGAACTATTACATTCTCGAGGTTACTGCTCGGCACAGACGGTAAAAGAACCAAGTCTGACGTAGACTGTGTCACAATCATAATCTAGAGCAAGTAACGAGTGCCAATATTGCAAGAACAGGGCAACGCTCGTAACTCACTGCCACACCGTGAACAGAGTCACAGAAAGGAGCTCAAACGGTTCAGTACAACAACCTCCAGAGCGTCGTTCTGCAAACTCTACAATACGGAGTAATAACATGCAACATTCCACCTCCGCCACTCCGTGGCGTTCTAGTGCTGAAGAGAAATCCAAAGGCAGAGAAACCGTTCGTAATTGAGACACCACGGTGCGGACAGATCGACTGACACCTCTGGTTAAACGAGGGCAAACGGCCACCTAATCTGCTACAACGACGCGGTGTCTGGTTTTAAATAGCAGTTTGACACATCTCGTCCTCAGTGTCTAGTCATTCCACCTGCATCACCAATCTCTACGGAATGACAGTCTCGCTAGTTACCGGTTAATTCTGGTGGCGAACCGTTATGTGCTGCCTGCTGCCGGTTTGAAGAATTCTTCAATGAGACTGCAGCCTTCTGGCTGTGGATGGACTTCCATCGGTCCACGCTGCCGCTACCGATAGGTCACGGACGTGACATAGAAGAAGACGCGGACCTACTGAGCCTTCATTTTTCTGGTGAAGAGCCAAACCGATTGGCTGCAAGCTGCCGTCTTCTGCTTGCTGGGTGGCCACCTGAGCGCTGCGTCCTAGGCTGCACGTGCACCGGCTACCTGGCTGTACGCTGCGTATACCTTCACGACGTCCGCCATTCAGAAGATGCTGTGCATACAGACGTAAGCACGAGTCCATCTGTGAGTGCGCTGAGGCCCATCGTACCCACAGAAGTGCGTCCGCGGTCCGCCTCGCCGGCTGCCACTTCTGCACACGGCGGCGCCCCATCGTCAAGCAGTGCGCCTGAACTGCCGCGAGCTACGTGCCGGAGTGCCGTCTCTAGGCTGCATTTCTCGCCGTCGCTTGAGAAAGCAACCCCGCCCGTTCCCAGAGCGCCAAAGAAGACAAAGTTAATTGTAACAGCTACGTTAATTAAATGTTATAACAGGTACGTTGTTTCATTGGCGCCTTCAGGCATAAGACAGAGACACTCGCCGGCCCTATAGCTCGAGCTCCGACACTTGTAACGTCACCGCCTCATCTGTCCAACCTCGACTCCCACCGACCTCCTCAACTGAGGGTGACAGTTACACTCCGATGAATTTCTCTTCCCTGTATTGTTTCCGCTGCCAGGAAAAGCACTGCAACTATTTGCTCTTGTTTTGAAGCCTCAATTCCCCTGTTTTAAACGAGTGCATTGGATGGACGATGCGTGCATACGCTCGCTCTGTCATCAGCCGGGCGTGCGCACATGCCTCTCTGGTGGCGAGATTGGGGTCTCGCAGCTCTAACAGGAATCACAACTTTTTCCGTGTGCAATGACATTACGATCTATACGCGATTAAACCCACAGGCCTCTGGTACTGCATTGGTACATTTACGTAGTGAGGCTATGGAACGAGAGAACTCATTAGCCTCCCCTTATTTCCACATCAATGATAAGATGTAATACAACTTATTATATAAAAATACGTTTATTCCGTAATACTTTACAAAGTGCTCGCGAGTTGCGGGCCCTGGCTTATCGAGGCAAACTTCTACGAGCTGCAGAGTGTCCGCGCTACGTCTTATTCTAAAACGTAACAAGATAAAATGCCTTGCGCTCAGTGTGGTACACGCCTCGATTAGACATCTTTCCGTTCACATTGGAGGCTCCGAGTTAACTCTTATTATAACACATGGCGAAATACAAAGTATTCCGGTCACCGTGGTGCATGCCTAGCAGAGAAGCATCTGCTCGCTGCAGATTTTGCCCGGTAACTAACTTGTCCGCTCACTGCAGCCCCTCAGCAATATCTGCCTACCCTTAAGCAAGTTCACAAGTGTAGTTGCAGGGTTCTCGACTAGGAGCAGCTTATACTGGGCAAACTGGCCTGTCGAACTTGCAAGACGCCACTAAATGTCATTAAAAGTGGCAGAAGTCAGTGAAAGAACTCAGCACCATCCCTTCAGCGGTTTTCGTTTTACAGTCTTCAGCTCGTTTCTTTCTGAACGGAATATGTGTTGGAATACTTTTGATTCGAGAATGGAGGTCCCACCTCAAATACTATTGGCCTCCGAATAATGACAGAGAATTATATGTGTCATTAATTCACTGCGATAACTTTTTAACGTGCTCAAAAATGCAGCAATATATACCGCAGCACGAACGTAGCGCTACGATTATCATTGTTATCTTTTGGAAGAAACATGGTTCAGTATAGCGATGTAACACTTTGGTGGAACAGAAGACATGAAACGCGGCAAGAGCGAAATTTTCGCTGCCGCCTTATGCGGTTGCATTAACACCGCTGCTCGACGACTGACACTCTCGCGTGGGATTCAGCTTGCTGGTAAAGCTTTGAAACTGTATTTGTAGAAAAGTAGACCGTCGTTTGTTACATTTAAGTATAGAGTACAATCGCACGAAAGACGAGCGAAATCGAGGAGCTGCTTGGTTACACCGACCCTGTCGGCGGATCCTGATTAACTGAGTTGCTGAATGAACTGGTGGGGTGGGGGCTGTCTTCCACCAAACTATAAATCAGTTCTGTGATCAACGTCTGCCACAGATAAAGAGAACGTAGGCAAGTGATTCTTAAGTTTTTAGCACATATGGTCGATGTAACTATCGAAGTGATGTGAATACAACGACAGGTACACAGTGCAGAGTAATAAGTTGCGGGGCTTGAAGTGATGTCGTTCTGACTGTTGTTAAACATTACATCCGTGGCTATCATTCGCCATGTACGGGTTAACTGGGGAGTATATTTACAGAAGTAAACCATCTCTGGCTTAGAAACCGAGTATTAACCGGAAGGGGGTCAGTCAGCTGAGCAAGTACCTTGAATACTACTCTTCACTGACAGTGGAGGTGGTAGTAGTAGTCTCGTCAGGTAAGAACCTACAAAAGATATATACAGCTGAGTTGTTGATTACAAAAAAAGAAACGGGTAGTACGGTACTCTCATTGAATGGAATACTGTAATCCGGAGTCTTACGAAGTAATCTTGATTGGCCTCAGTCAGCTAGAAAATTTCCGCTGCCGTTGATACAGGACTACTTCAACTATTTAATTTATCAATGGACTGCGACACTGTATTTTCGTTCCTCTACCACCATGGTACTACGGCACGAGTATTCCGAAGAGTGCCAGGAGCGCAAACAGACACACAGTTTATTACGTAGCGTTATTTGATCGAGGTAACAATTAAAACTACTACTCGTAAAACAGAAAAAGAACTGAAGAGCCTATTACCTGTTGGAAGAACATTGTCTAGTACAGTAATATTGGAAACAGCTTCCGGAAAAAAGGAAGCGTGCAACTATTCTACTCACTTTCCTGTGAATGAATCACAGTCGCAGTTCTACCGACACATAGTGCCAATTTCAGTTTCCATTTCATATTGTCGCAGTCCGCTCATTTCTAGCGCGAAGACTGAAAGTAATATGGTGCGTGAGTTACATTTTTTGAGGAATGGCCGTCCTCTTATGAGCGGAGTCTGTCAGCGTCCAGTTGGCACCGGAGTGCAGCAACGGTGATGACACGGCAGTCGACGGGCGGCGAAGTGCCACGGGGGCGGGGCAGGGCGGCGCACGTGTGGCGCGGGATTCATAATTCAAGAGCCGCGCTGCGATGGCGGCGGCCAGGAAGGAAGCAGGCAGCAGCTCTGCATTGCAGTAAATCGTGACGCGGCGCGGCTGCCTGGCTGGCTGGCGGCGCAGCGGCACGTACAGACAGCGCAGCAGCCGAGCCCAGCCTAGCCCAGCGTCTTACACACCACGCCGCTGCCGACCCAAGGGCCGGCGCCTCGCACAACCACGCCTGCCTGTCTGCCTGCCTCTCTTTCCTGAACGCCACTACGTCCGTGTGTCCGTCTCACAACGGACCTTGCGGACTAGTTCTCTTCGATTATCTTCATCCTTATGAAAATTTACGGTCAAATTCGGGACATCAAATAATACAGGAGTAAAACGCACACCTCAAGAACACTGGGAAACAAAAGACATCGAGGATTTTAAGATCCGAGCGCTGTTATGTTCAAAATATTTGGAGCTTCTTTATTTAACACGGACGCTTGTGTACCTAGTACTCTAGTCTTGCATTCGTGACGTCACTTCTTTGATTCTCGCTAGATACACTCTTTTTACTCTTCTTTGAATTTTATATTCATGATCATACTGAAATGTTAAATAACAAAAACTGAAACACTATTTACCAAACACAATAACGTACTTTAATTTTTAACATTTACAGCGTGAGATTACTAATATTTATATTAAACTGTTATTCGCTAAAAACATGCGAAATGTCTCATTGTCAAATTACCTCAATAACAATGCTTTTAATTCTACGTTTGTACTTATTCGCACTCTCTAGAAACAAAAAGGGTATTGTATTTTCTATTTGATGTTTCGAATTTTCATTTGATTAGTAATAAAAAATAAAAAGTGTTGTTTTATCAAATGGTTCAAATGGCTCTAAGCACTATGGGACTTAACATCTGAGGTCATCAGTCCCCTAGAACTTAGAACTACTTGAACCTAACTAACTTAAGGACATCACACACATCCATGCCGGAGGCAGGATTCGAACCTGCGACCGTAGCAGCCCCGCGGTTCCGGACTGAAGCGCCTCGAACCGCTCGGCCACAGCGGCCGGTGTCGTTTTATCAAAAAATGTGATCCAATATCGGATAATTAAAATCAGTTAACACACAGACAATTCAAGTAAAAGTTAAAAAAAATGTCCATCGAGAATTGAGCTGGTAACCTCGTGATTACAAGATTAAATCGATACGTACACAGCCATATTTTTTTCAGAAAGGTTTTATTGTTCTAAATTCCATGTGCTACAACGCAGTACTTATGTTGATACTAAGCTTTACCATTACCAACATATCCTTCAAATTATTTACACAAAGCAAAGAATTTTTATGACGGCGACAACAGTGACACTCAAGAGGATGAGGAGGAAGATGAGGAATAAGAAGATGATACTGGGCAGTAAATAAGGCGCCTAGAGTTATGAATCAGATATAACATGCCAAAAAGCAATGGCAAACGGCTCGAAGAAACCATTCACAGGTATTCACAGCCAGTCACATCCGGTGATGGGACAAATCTCTCCTCTATGGTGTCATATCTTTACATTCTTCTAAAAACAAGCAAATTTTATTTATATTTGAATTATTTGTTATTTTAAACTAGAATTTATTGTGTGTCAAATGTTGCAGATTAAAAACAAACAAAAAAGATGAAGAACGAAAACTGTAATATGTACGATCTGATTTCCTATATCAAGTAACAGGTCTTTAAATAAATAAAACTGACCATCTTGTCTCGCAGTGGAATAAATGTATTAACAGTTGTGGCGACTGCTTTTGAAACAATAAAACTTTTACCTATTTTTTCCCATCTGTCCCGTGGAGGTGGATGGAACAACTGCTATACTGTCTGATGCTGCAGTACTAAGAGGTGCGATAGCGAAAAAGCCACGCAGTTTCTCGTTCGCTTACAGTATCAAACTGAGTGAGTCTTATCAGTAGGAAATGCTGCCAAATTTAAATTTGTTCTTTAATACGGATTTTAGTGTAACAAATTGTCAAAGTTATTGAAAATTCATCACGAAATTTGCGAGGACTAGCAAAAGGGAATATAGGCGTCTAAGAAATAAGACTGATAGAAAGTGAAAAATAGCATAGGACTGGCTAGAGGATAAATGGAAAGCTGCAGAATTACGCGTGACTATGGAATGGAGACATGCCGCCTACAGGAAAACTGAAGAGACCAAAAAAATGGTTCAAATGGATCTGAGCACTATGGGACTTACCTTCTGAGCTCATCAGTCACCTAGAACTTAGAACTACTTAAACCTAACTAACCTAAGGACATCACACACATCCATGCCCGAGGCAGGATTCGAACCTGTGATCGTAGCGGTCGCGCAGTTCCAGACTGTAGCGCCTAGAACCGCTCGGTTACCGCAGCCGGCCTGAAGAGACCTTTTGCAAAATGAGACTGGCGAAATAACCTCGCACTTGAAGGACAATGCAACTGTTTTACTTTCACAGAAGGCAGCATCTCACATGTAGGAATGTTACAAAATCAGCAGCTCAATAAGTGTCGTTTACAAAATACCACCATTAATTAATACGCGGGGCAATACTGACCCTACGACTTACCTTGGAGCCGGCCCCTGTGACCCAGCGGTTCTAGGCGCTTCAGTTTGGAACAGCGCGACCGCTACGGTCGGAGGTCCGAATCCTGCCTCGGGCATGGATGTGTGTGATGTCCTTAGGTTAATTAGGTTTAAGTAGTTCTACGTTCTAGATGACTGATGACGTCAGATGTTAAGTCCCATAGTGCTCAGAGCCATTTGACCCATTTGAACTTAGCTTAGAAAGTACTCTGAACAAAGAACTCATAGAACTCATAGATTGGAGAAAGATTTTGACAGTGTTGACTGAATACATTCTTCGAAGTTATGAAGGTAGTAGGGCCAAAATACAAGGCAACGAAAGTTTATCTACAACTTGTACAAAAACTGACGATGACCGAGGTAGGATCTGGCTAAAAGACGGGATCGGTATGAACGTGCTTACTGTACTCACGCCGTGGTCTCCCTCTACAATCAGGGCACCACAAGGTTGGTGTTTCCCAAAAATATAAAGCTCGACGTTGTCTTCTTCTTCTTCAGACTCTTTTTGGTTACGATGCGGAAGAAGACTGTCTAGTGAAGAAAAGCGCGACTGTTGACGAGACATGAGTTCCCTATGCCACCGCGAGAACGAAACAGAATTCACTGGCTTGTGGTCTCACGCCTCTCCCGCAGTACCAGCACAAGCTCCGCTCTCATCCACAGATAATAGTTACAGCGTTTTTTTAGGGGGATGGTGAGGGGGGGGGGGGTTAGACATTATTTTATGTAACCTGGAAGGATAATCAGTTCTCAAACCAACTGTGAGAAATCAAACAAGCTGAAAAGACTCAGTTAAAACAAGTACCGCACTCTTTTTGACTACCGTTGCCTTGTTTTGTGCTACAATGCTAGGACACACTCTGTCTGACAAATATACACATCAAAAAAAGTACTGCATCACCCCGGTTCCTAGAGTCCCGGTACCTGTTCAGAAAATTGTAATAGAGATCAACAGAAACATCATTTCCGCCCTTTTTATTGCTCAAGAAAATCACACACTGCATGTTGTACCACCATGCAGCGAGATCTTCAGTGGTGGTGGTCCAGACTGCTGTACACACCGGTACCTCTAATACCCAATAGCACGTCCTTTGCAATGATGTATACCTGTATTCGTCGTGGCATACTATCTATAAGTACATCAAGGCACTGTTGGTCCAGATTGTCCTACTCCTCAACGGAGTAGATCCCTCAGACTGGTTGGTGGGTCACGTCGTCCATTAACTTTGAATCTATCCCATGCATGTTCGTTGGGGTTCATGCCTGAAGAACATGCTGGCCACTCTAGTCGAGCGATGTCGTTATCCTGAAGGAAGTCATTCACAAGATGTGCATGATGGGGGCGCGAATTGTCGTGCAGGAATACGAATGCCTCGTCAATATGCTGCCGATATGGTTCCAATATCGGTCGGAGGATGACGTTCACGAATACGTAGCTACAAGGCGAAGTTTAAATATTTTTCTGAAAAAGATTTAAAGCCCGCCTGCAGCTTAAACCACTACGCACACACTGCTTCGTCCAAAGAAATCACTTTCGCTAATACTTGATGCTTGGTGTTAATAATTGCTTCTGGCCACATCATAACAAGTAGCAAAGACCTCTCACTCAGTACGTACAGTCCTCCAATGATCGGTAGTATGGCTGTTGTAAGTTTATGTATTCGTTATTTAGTAACTGCTATTTCACAGGAACCCAAGAACTAATTCGGTCATCTCCAATACGTTTCGTTACTATCACGTTTTTCGATACGAGTCCGATTTGGGCCGTGTCGTCATGCCGAAACCGTTACTCCGATTTGCCTACTTGCTTCTACAAACGTTTAGCCAGCTCAGCCGGCTGGAATGGCGGTGCGGTTCTAGGCGCTACAGTCTAGAGCCGAGCGACGCTCCGGTCGCAGGTTCGAATCCTGCCTCGAGCATGGATGTGTGTGATGTCCATAGGTTAGTTAGGTTTAATTAGTTCTAAGTTCTAGGCGACTGATGACCTCAGAAGTTAAGTCGCATAGTACTCAGAGCCATTTGAACCATTTTTGTTTAGCCAGCTCATAAAATGTAATTATGATCGTTATCTGGCGTGTGCAGAGAGAAATCTTACTTCGCAGCGTACCAATTGTTATATGTCGATATGGATTCATATTATCATGAAGCAAATGAAGAAAAGTAACGCTGGAATGTTTTCAGTGAAGCGTCAGAGTGACAGCTTTTCGTGCTATTGGCAGTCAGAACTTTATATCCTCTTTATTCGGCCATAGCCAGTTAACCTGTTGGCAAATACCAAGACTCATCCACTAAATTTACTGTCTCATTTCATAATCTAATTCGCAAGCATCGCCTGATTTATTCGATTACATTCGATTATTTTTGTTTTGCTTTTGTACATGTTCACCTTATACCCTGTTTTCAAAATACTATCCGTTACATTCAAATGCTCTTCCAAGTCATTTCCTATCTGACAAAACTACACTTTCATCTGCAAACCTCAAGACTTTTATTTCTTCTCTCAGAACTCAGATTCCCTTTCCAATTTTCTCCTTGGTTTCCTTCACAGTTTGCTCACTGTAGTGACTGAATAACATTGGGGACACGCAACAAACCCATCTCACTCCCTTCGCAACCACTCTTTTGTCCTCATGTCCTACGACTCTTATAAAAGCACTCTGATTTCTGTACAAGTTGTCAATAACCTTCCAGTCCCTGTATGCTACCGTGTTCCAGTGACCACTGTCAAAAGCTTGCTCTAAACCTACAAATGCCTAAACATAGCTTTGCGTTTCTTCAACCTATCTTCTGAGACGTTGAATGATCACAATTGCCTCGCATGTTCCTAAATTTCTTCGGAACACAAAAAGATATTCTCTGAGGTCGATTGGTACCAGCTTTACCATAATTCGTGACAATATATCACAAATATGGCTTATTGAACTGGTAGCTCGGCAATATTCACACACGTCAGCACGTGCCATTTTCGGAACTGGAATATATAACATGTGTGCCACGTTTTACTTCTCCAAACCAGATACACACTACGACGTCAATCCTAACGCTCAAAAGGCCTACAATTGCCAATAATAGGCAATCGGACTGATGGTGGGTAGAATTAAATTAAGAAGCTGCAGGTAGTATGGCGTAACGAAATCAATATTTATGTAAATTTACACCCAACAAAATAATGACAAGCTACCTGCGACAGCGTGATTAAAACTCTCATTGGCAACAATGCACAACACAATTTCAATGTCACTGCTGGTGAGAACACCACATGTCCGAGTGACACTGTGAAATCACTTCTAGTTTAGTACCATTTTCACGAAATAGAACTGACACAGTAACGAAACAGGACTCATGCACTAATGCTTTTGTAACACCACAGTTACACCTCATTGTTAATCATAAACATACAGAAATTAGAAACATCAACGTAATATTAAGAAGTTCAGCAATCAGCAATTACAGTGCAATGTTGAAGTTAGAGTCTCTCCCTTAATATTTTCTCAGTGCAATGCAGCGCAAAGTATCTTCAGCAAGCTTTTACTAGTGTATCCGCTATGCCCTTTCTAGCAGTTTTTAATGGGTGAATCTCTGTACTCGGACACAAATTTTTCTTTCGTAAACTGAGTTCATGTAGGCCTACTTTTTTTCTGATTCGGAAGCCACAGTTACAGAAGAACTAAATTAACTGCAGACATACGCTGACTTTATTGTGATAATCACATCAACACTCGAAATATTACAGGCACGAGAAGGGGAAATCAAACGGACGGAGACGTTCAGATATCTAGGTGAGTGGATAGAACGAAAAACGTCTGAGAAAGAAGACTCTGCAATACGCATCAGAAAAATGAAAACAGACTATCAACTACCCAAAAGGTCTATAAAAAGAAATCATTGGCAGTTAATGCGAAGTTATGATATACGAGTCGATGTTCTATAAGGCAGACAATGCCTTGTTAGAAATCGAAAATGTCTGATCGAGAAATTAGAAATTAGAGAAACGCAGAATCCTAGGCGCAGTCAAAGAAAGTCGTGAATTCAGCAGACGATATAACCATTAACTCTTTACACACGTAGCTAAGACGACAGGCCCCGTTCAAAGGCGGAAGATTGTTTCTCTATGGGCACACTGTCCGTATTAGTCCTACAAGGTTGGCAATCGGTTTTGCAAGAAGTGAGGGTAACACTGGAGGTCATCCGTAAACGCATTCCGCTCAAGGACAAACTCCAAGAACAACTCGGTTTCAAGAAAATCAGTAAGTAAAAACTGGCGAAACATGGACTGAGGCGGGGAAGGAGCTGCACAGGAAACGAATGTAGGACCTCTGTGGTCCAAGGAAAATGCGAAAGTGCAGCTGAAATACGTGTGGTGCGGAGATAGCGAATACGAAAGGAAGACCTCGTATATTACTTTTACTCTTTATAAACGAATCTGTGGCCAAGTTTATAATCAAAAAATCTAATCAGGGTCCCGAAAACTGTACCGAGGCAATGCATTACCACAAACACTGCACTGATGAAGTACGTCCGCTTATCTGCATCTCCCGCCTCAATTTGGTGGAGCCACTCGTCGGACAGGTGAGCATGTGATGTGCCCATCGCAGCTTCTGCTCGCGCCATGTTCCAGGACGGCCACGGGCGACAGCGACCACGCCGCCTTTCACCATAGGCGCACGGCACAGCTCAGCGTCTCACCAGTGGACACTCTCTCTTGCGCATTAACAATGAATGACGGTCTAAAGCGACAATTTTGACCCCTACTACCCGCACAATAGATTCATGGAGAGTTTCCTCTGTCTTATTACACTTCAAAATATCAAAATTTGTAAAAACGTTATTGACAGTACCTCCTCCGCAAATAAGAATTTATTTACAAACTGAAATATTATTTATTAAATAATAAAAGGTATGAGAAACACTATACGAAGGTAAAGTATGATACATTTAGATAACCAACTCAAATATAATATTAAGAAAAAAAACTAATTGAAGTCTGAAGGTTTTGTTTTACAGGCTGTTTACATATTTATTCGATTTTGACTATGAATTCGGATTATAAGTGATGGTTATCTGTTTGCGCTTAGCAAGTATTTCAATGTCGACAACTAGTGCTTCGTACTTTACCAGTCAAACATTCTGCAGATTCTGCAATTCCGAAATCTTCGACAAATTACGACTGTGTTTCGTATAATTGTCGGTTAGTGTCAATAATCGTGCGAAGTCTGGCGCACAAAAATATTTTTACTTTGTATTTAAGCTGCAGAGCGTTGTACACAGAGGAGCCAAAACATTGTGACCACCGCCCACCGCGGGAGTGAATGCTGCTGAACGTTGCGGGCGCGTGACGCTCTAATTGAGGAATACAAGAGGAGCAGAGGCGAATGGCCGGTCATTCTACCGGCGATACTGGCCGAAAATTGGGAAATCCACTGACGGCAAACGGCGACTGCTCGCAGCCCCTGCGACTGGAGAAGCTGTTAGGCTGTCCGCGCACTGTTGCCTTGAGCATCTGTGTGGAAAGTGGTTAAAAGGACGATGGACCCACTAGTCAGCCGCGCCACATCACAGAACGAGGAATTTGGAGGCTTGCCTGCTCTGTACAGCAGGACACGCGGCACATCTGACGACGGATGGCGCATGCGAAAGTGTTTTAAGGCACACATTCTTCACTGCAGATTTTTGATGGTTCAAATGGCTCTGAGCACTATGCGACTTAACTTCTGAGGTCATCAGTCGCCTAGAACTTAGAACTAATTAAACCTAACTAACCTAAGGACATCACACACATCCATGCCCGAGGCAGGATTCGAACCTGCGACCGCAGCAGTGGCGCGGAGTAGATTTTTGAGGACCCCCTACATGTTCAGATGTTGATCCAACGACATCGCCAACTAGGATTGCAGTGGGCGCGAGGCCATGTGAATCAGTGGGAATATGGTCGCCTGGCCGGATGGATCGCATCTCTTCCTACAATAGATCGGCATCTTGTACGGATAAGCAGTCATCCTGGCAAACGGCACCGCGCTACGGACGCAGGCCTGTGGGGGCACTATTACGCTACAGGGGACGTACACCCGGGCCTCCATGGGACCTATGGTAGTAATCGACAGCACCACGACAGCTGTGGAGTATGTGAACGTTATTGGTGTCACGTTCTACGTCCCCCCCCCCTCCTCCCCTCCCCTCCCCGATGGCACTTCCCAACAGAATAACCGTCCATGTCAAAAATCTAGATTCGTGGTATAGTGATTTGAAAAGGATGGTGGTGAACTCACTTCTCGTACTAGCGACCAAATTCGACTGATCTGGACCTGATGGAACACATCTGGGACGTTATCGGGCGCCAGCTTCCCGCCCACGAACCAACGATCCGTAATTTACGGCAAATGCGTGAACTGTGAGTAGATACCTAGTGCCACTGAAGTGCGGAAAGCTACCGAGGACTTGTAAAATCCATGCTTCCCAGAAACGCTACTATATTGCGTTGCAAATGTGGAGCAAACACGCTATTAAGCAGGTGACTCATCACTGCAGATTGTTATCGTTCTTTACTTGCCACCCGCCAACCCTATTTTTCGATACCGTAGATTAATGAATATTTTTCTACGTAATGTCTCATATTTTTCACTCTATTCAAATTTGGTTTCTTTTTTGTATGTATGAACGTCGATATTTTGAGATGTTGAAATCAATATAATATCTAGTGTGAATATCTTTGTACTTACTGAAACTTCCTGGCAGATTAAAACTGTATGCCAGACCGAGACTCGAACTGGGGAGCTTTGCCTTTCGCGGGCAAGTGCTCTACCAACTGAACTACCCAATCACGACTCACGCCCCGCCCTCACAGGTACTACTTTGTACTAATTGTTATCTTTGAGGCGGGCTTGTTTCTTTTGACACGGAAGCGTACAGAGAAGCAAGTTTTTGTGTTGAATTTGAACAGTCTTGACTTTGTGTTGGAAATGAAAAGATGAGTCTGAGTTGTGGAGAATGAAAAATGTTGTGAGTTTTATAACGAGCAGTAATGGCTAAGAAATTGTATGATGAAGTAATTAGCCGGCCGGTGTGGCCGTGCGGTTAAAGGCGCTTCCGTCTGGAACCGCGTGACCGCTACGGTCGCAGGTTCGAATCCTGCCTCGGGCATGGATGTGTGTGATGTCCTTAGGTTAGTTAGGTTTAATTAGTTCTAAGTTCTAGGCGACTGATGACCTCAGAAGTTAAGTCGCATAGTGCTCAGAGCCAAGTAATGTTTTGAACATGCGAAAGTATAAAAAGTTTAATAAATGTGAATTTTTGTGAAGTGAGTGTCAAGCATTATTTCCAAGTGACCAATTTTTAAAAAAGTATGAAGCACATTGCAATGAAAAACATAAATCATCAAATTAATCCTGAAAGATTGTCTTCGTAAGTTCTTCAGGTCGGCGGCATTAACATCCGAGTGCCTTTCGCACCAACAGCGATAGTCATGCTACCTAGACAACATTTTTAATTACGAGCCAAAGCCAGAGCGAGACCGTCGTTCGATTGCAAATACAAGATAGGTGATATTATTGTTAATTTTCTTCAGCGACTGTAATCAATTGATGTAGCAATACCTGCCACGTTAAAGACCTTTTAGTTGCGCAATAAAAAGATCATACTCTGAGTGCGCGACGTGATAATTTTTGAACTAATTAACTGTTAGTTGACGTATTGTTATAAGATGCATATTGTTTTTCTAAGACGTACCTATAAACTTTGATCGCTTATTTGATTGCTGATTTGTACGTTCTAGTGGTGCAGAGAGAATGTAGACCGCGCAAAAAATAGTAAAAAAAGCGGAGCACTGGGAGGGAACGTTTGCACAACGAATGTCGGGTTTCGAGTAACACAGCGGCTGTAGGTACACACGTAGGAGCTGCACTAGTCGTCTGATATCGCGTAGCCAGGCGTCCCGCGTGGGCTGAGCTCTTTCGACTTTAAAACACGAGATCACAGTTTCGGATTAAAACAGGGAACGGCAACGTACATCAAATTTACGAAAGACCAGAGCTCTTACCACCTTTGGAGGGGTGAAAAAAAGGGGGGGGGGAAATAGAGTTGGGTGTTTTGGGCCCTAGATCGTCGAAAACGCGAGGCGCGTGTTCGCCGGCGCAGAAATTTGCCAAGTTGCCGGCCTGCCTGCTGATTGTAAATGAGATTAGCGGCTCGGCGGTCTTAACGAAGAAGAGCCGGGGTCGAGGCGAGCGCGCCGCTACGTGACGGCGGAGGCCGCGCCGCCAGCGAGCCGGCCCTCCGAGCACAGACAGCCTCGCGCCTCCGCACCTGCTGCAGCGGCACCAGAAAAGTCTCTTTCTGTGGTCTTATATCCAAATGTACAAGTAGCTCTGTTTCAGTCGCTGCAATACTGATCCCAGTTCACGCGACTTCAAATATTCTGGCTACTGACGTACTTACGAGTGAAAGCAGAAATAATGTTAAATCTGCATCATCTTTCCGGAACGTAAGGGTGCTTTTATAAAGGAATATTCTTGGCGTTTCAGCATGCGCATGGCAAACTTAACAGATCTCCAACGGAGAGCTGGGACGGCACGATGAAAGTAAAGAATGAAACAATGTTCACTTACGAAAACCAGCAATACTTTGCAATCTTCGTTCACTGACGTCAGAGAGCAAATGTGTAACACCATTCTCTACTTTAATTTTATACATAGGTATTATCGCCGGATGGTGTGGCCGTGAGCGGTTCTAGGCGCTACAGTCTGGAACCACGCGACCGCTACCGTCGCATGTTCGAATCCTGCCTCGGGCATGGTTGTGCGAAGTCCTTAGGTTAGTTAGGTTTAAATAGTTCTAAGTTCTAGGGGACTGATGACCTCAGATGTTAAGTCCCATAATGCTCAGAGCCATTTGAACCATAGGTATTATCTGTAAGTGTGACTACACTGCACACAAAAGTAAACGTGAACAAAATTATTTTTACGAACCACTGGCTCTTCACACACAGTAACTGTCAAGTTTTTCATACAAACTCAGCAAATTAATAAAATAAAATATCATATCTATTACAGAAAACACAAAGAAAATGTTATTTTAGCATTACAGATAAAAAGCCGATACACAAAATCGGTACCTGATGAAGAACAACAAAAAAAAAGCAATGTACGTACACAATTTTCCTCCAATAACATATTGCTCTATTTACTTTCACAGTGTATAAAAACACACAGAAAAAAAGCTGGTAAAAGTGGAGTATATCTCGTAAAACATCTCTACCTAGTTATCCTGCCTGCTGTACTGGAAACAGAGACCCAATTTCCCATAGGCGTTTTCAATAACATACAAATATTTACAGTTTAAATGATTACGGAAAATGAGAAACTGCGAAACAAATGTACTACACGAAATACGTTATTCATTATACATAATGCAATCTGACAATATTAAATACTTAACAAGTATTGTAGACCTGCCGCTACATAAAATCAAATTACTTTGATGGTGCTATTTTAAGGGTCTGTTGCAATGTCGCAAAACTTTAATACAAGACACGAGAAATAACATCGACCACAACAAACCTTATCTTCGCGTCATCCTTAATGTACCAAACTGTAAGTAGGCTGTTTAGGTTTTCTTATTGGTAACGCCACGTAGCGCTCTGTATGAAAATCACTGGCTATGCTGTGTGCAGTCTGTGGCTGGTTAGCATTGTTGTAATATTCGCCATTGTAGTGTTGGGCAGTTGGCTGTTAACAGCGCGTAGCGTTGCGCAGTTGGAGGTGAGCCGCCAGCAGTGGTGGATGTGGGGAAGTGAGATGGAGGATTTTTGAGAATGGATAATTTGGAGGTGTGTCCATCAGAAACAGTACATTTGTAAGAATGGACGTCATGAACTGCTATATATATTATGACTATTAAGGTAAATACATTGTTTGTTGTCTATTAAAATCTTTCACTTGCTAACTATGCCTATCAGTAATTAGTGCCTTCCGTAGTTTGAACCTTTTATTTAGCTGGCAGTAGTGGCGCTCGCTGTGTTGCAGTAGTTCGAGTAACGAAGATTTTTGTGAGGTAAGTGATTTGTGAAAGGTATAGGTTAATGTTAGTCAGGGCCATTCTTTTGTAGGGACTACTGAAAGTCAGATTGCGTTGCGCAAAAAAAAAAAAAAATATTGTGTGTCAGTTTAAGCACAGTCATGTATAATTTTTCTAAGGGGACGTTTCAAAACCAATCAACTATTTTAGCTCTGCTTATAAACATGTGCACCCTGAGTGAAATGTAATACTGTGGTGACTGCTCGATACTATCCGATATTAAAGCTGAAAAACGCATTTCCTATCTTTTCCCTTGCGTTATTCTCGGAGTTATCCCATTTTCCTTCTGTGATCTATGATTTGCATTTTTCAGAAAGGTAACATATAAACTCTTTGTAACAGGAAGATATCACTGCAGGAGTTCAGCTCGCTTGACAGAAAAATGAGCTATAAAATACACAAATTACACTCGAAAATGTTTCCAGTTTGTTTGACTATAAAAAATATTGCAATCGAGCTAGAAGACCATAGTCAGAAAATTCCATTGTCTCTCAGATAAAGAAAACTAATTTTTGTTATCTTTTTCAGGTTAGTGTTATGTTTTATATTACGGCAAGAGCGAGTCAGAACTTACTCCCAGCAATTGTAAATTCTCGTGAAGTTCAGTAATAAGACCCACTTTCCAACAGAAAAAATAAAAAATAAAATACGAATAGCAGCAATATTAGCTGGAAAAGTACTTGCAGCTGAGGCACCGACATCGCCTTGCCGTGACGGCCAGATATACCTGTGCGCTTTGCATTATCGAATAAAGAGGGAATGGGAACATAATAAGGAGGCGACGTAGTCGTAATGGAACTAAACCACGCGAGAAACGGCCATCAACCAAAATTATCATCTACGGAAAAGTTTTATTATTCACTAAGGGCTCGTGATTGTCCAAAATTTATTTGTGTGTTAGAAAAAGCGCAACATGTATTTCACTAACGTCCATAGCTGAACAATTGCTTATCGTTTGATGTTTAGATGGCTATAAATCATAAAACGGAAGAGAACGAGTTTGATTCGACTAGAGATGTCCATTACTTTTTATTCAATTATGGTTTTGTGTGTGTGTGTGTGTGTGTGTGTGTGTGTGTGTGTGAGAGAGAGAGAGAGAGAGAGAGAGAGAGAGAGAGAGAGAGAGAGAGAGAGAGAGGGGGGGTGGTATGACTCAATTCTTCAAACATCTTTCACTGAATTACTAGTCATGAATCTGTGCATCCCTTTCAGAAAGCGAGATCTTGCTGAGATTTATGATGGCCTTTTTGGAAGCTGCGGTATTAGCTGCTCGTGAATTTTGATCTACAAGTTCATCATCAGGCCACAAAGTATCACCTTAGCATATCTTTATTACTAAGCAACTATCCCGGAAACCGGATCCGCATACAAGCTGGGTGTAGCATGTCCAACGGCTTGGAGGGGCATCGAAGATTTGATTTTCAGTATTTCGCGCAATTATTGACCGAATATAAAAATTAAAAATGCTGTCATAATCTAAGCATTAAGAGGTATAATCATACGTTAAAAGGTTATCACAATAAGATAAGACAGAATTTACCTAATTGGCGGCGCAATAAACCTCTGATATTCATTCACGACACGCTTCGCAATTTCCAAACAATTTTCAACATGATTTTAAATCTTTTCTAAGCTTTTTCTCGCTTGCATGCTTAATGTCAAATATTGTACACACTAATTCATTTGTAAGTAATCAGAGGATTGAAACTGTTTTATATATGGGTGTTCGAGTCTTTAAAGAATCGGAGGTTTACTAGTGGTTGTAGAATCGATTAGGATTTTGTTCATGACAATTCTGTTTAAAATGTGGAAAGTCAATTCTACTTCTGAATTTCTATCATTAAAATGTGAGGAATGAACAGAAGTTGAGCGTATGTGTAGTATGTCGGCTTAATTAGAAAAGCCATTACCCACTCTAACACTTCCATATTCTAACCACATGCTAGAAACACTTTTGTCAACGATATCATGACTGATTAGACACAACTTTCCTAACGCGATTTTTGATGGCCTTATAACGATTTTGTACATCGAAACTAGAACACAATAGAGGGTTCACTTACCGGCTGTTGGTGTGCTTTCCAGCATGACTTTCAAAAAATACGTTACAGCTGTGGCGCACTGGCTATAGATATATCATTCTTAGTCTCGCATTCGGGCCGCGAAAGCAGTAAAACAACCGGTGGTCTGTGATCTGCTGAGAATACTTCGGAAACAACACTTACTTAACGTACGTTCAGCCGTGTGGGTTAGTACAAAGGCTTCTTAAGGCACAAAACACATCAAGATGAAGTGTGATAGGGACACCAACAACCCAACGGAGGTAACACGAAACAACCTAATGGTTGACATTAAATGTCTTTATTGTTAGTATCTATAGGAGACAGCACTGAAAAAATGCTGACGCAGCAGTGTGATAAAGTGTAGACGACATAACTAAATATTCCAATACCTGTCTCTCGTCCTTTCGTCTCTAAGTAGTAAAACAAACTGGCAAAAGTTAGGGCGAACTTACGCAGAAGTTCACGTTAGGCGCGGATACAGCGCCAAGTTTCATCTCTCGTTGCGTCCCGGTGTTCGCAATTTTAATTAACCCAATAAGAAACGAGGTGCTTACAAAGGAGACTCTACGTCGCGAAGCGGTTAACTAAATAGTAACGATAAGTAATCAAGCTCTGTTTGCACTTCACGCAAATTCAAGCGCAAACAGAAGAGTTGCTTCAACTGTCAGAGGACGCAGCCAATTAGTAAGAAAGCCCGCGTAGTGGAGAGTAGTTTCAATATTGAAGCACCATCAGCTGCAAGCAGATGTAAATAGCGCATGCCCGCCTGCAGCTAACGGCCATATAATCCAGTTTGCGAGCTTCTCAGACTGCTTAATTCCGCACATATTCTCCATAAATCAAGTTGATGCACAGCATTCTCCAGGGATTTACATATCTATGGTGTGTCCAGCAAATGTGGCGTCCGGACGGAAACTGGGACGTTCCCTTTCGTCGACCGTAATTCACTTAGTATGGAGTTTGCGGCGACACATTCATACCAAACACACACACACACACACACACACACACACACACAAAATCATTACTACTACTACTACTACTACTGTGCGAACAGGAACTGGAATTCTGCACCTAGTTTAAGTATTAATAAAAGAAAACAAGCGATAATTGCCTGTCCAGCTATGAAGAAGAAAATGTATTCAATGCTGCAAAACGGATTTTTGTTGCAGCCCTTTTTATGCTCTGATACAAACGTTTTATATGTACCACCAGATTGGTAAACATCGATTTTCATATTAGTATTCGAGCAAAGGAACCACATATATATAATGATTTTTTTTTTCTAATTCGCTTCCTGTCTACTCGACCTTACTGCTAACAACATATTTATTTGATATCAAGCTCTTATTACGCACATTATATTTACTTATCGTTACTGTTAATTCTCACTTTTCATTTTCATTCTACAGTACATCCCACCGAAGCTATAATCCAATATTATGATTTATATTCTTAGAGAACCAAGGTATGAACTGCGCTTTCAAAAGTCTGTTAGTTAGTTACATGTTCCATAGATCATTTGACCGATTCGTTTATTGAAATGATGTGGCAATTAATAAACTTCAAACTAACTACCTAAGGATAGTACTTAGAGGCTACATGAAATCGAACGAATGCGTGAATTCACCAGTTGTGAAACTGAATGGAAGGCTTTGGTTTCTTTGGATTAAAGTGCGGCCGATCTACTAAGGAACCAATATATAAGAGATAACAGTGACTAATCCTATGACAGTTTTCTAATGTTCGGATGTCTTATTAAGTAGATATGGCAGTAGACTTCGACAAATCCAGAGGCAGATCGGAACAGCCCATACAAAAATGGAACAAATATGCTCTGGGATCTTATCTAGCAACATTTGGAAGAAACAACATTGGGAAATTTAGAAAACGAGTATTTGAGTAACACTGTAAGAGATATATTGCTTTCTCCTTATATCCCGCGCACGGATCTTGAAAATAAGGCGAGTTAATTATGGCGTTCACAGGGGAGTGCAGACAGCCATGTTCGCCTCGCTCCACACGCGAACAACACAGGAAACTACGGACGAAGAACCTCCCGGTATGGTCATGCCGTAGCTTTTAAGAGTGTGTACAAGATGCAGATATAAACTCAGAATGACTAAAACTTACAAAGAAGTCGTATACTGTAAATGGTGCTCGCTGCAATTACGTGCAAATAAATTCGAGGTGTCAATAATTACAGTCAAGTACACCCCAGTAGCGTAGAGGAACACTGAGACACAAAAATAAAAATGACCGAGTGGGCTCTACGTTAGAATCTTACGAGATCAGTTCTTGTCAGTCGAAGAATACTAAATGCATTGTCAAAATGACGACTCAAAGTTACGGCAAAATGTAATGCACCTGTAAACGAAATCGCACACAAGAAGCTAGTGCGACCAGTTGTTGAGTACTAATCCAGTGTTTGGAATCCTTATAAAGTAGGCACGGCAGTGTGCCGACATCGAACGAATTCATAGACGTAACAGATCGATATAGCCCACACGAAAAAAATGCCCTGGTCAGTTAAATGGGCAGCCTTCGCAGAAAGATTACTTGTCGCAAATTCTACTGGATAAATTTCGACCACCTGCAGTGGAAAAACACTGAGCGGCCAGTATCGATTACTTCGCGTAATAATCGTGAGAATAAGAGAGATTACGGTGAGTACAGAGGCTTTCGCTAAAACAGCGAATGGGATAGGAAAGGATGCACTGAAGAGTGACTTGCGGAGTATACTGGGTGTCCCACGAGGAATGGCCACTATTCAGGGATATGACAGCAACGATCATTCAAAGCAAGAAACTCTAGTACACAAGAGTTCTAAACTACATACTTTCAGATCTGCGAGCACTTGTTCGTTTTCGCTACTGTGCACACATCAAATGCTCATAGCTGTTAAGGTATGTTTTTCAGAGCCCATGTTTACTTGACTTTTTTTCTTCGAATGATCGTTCCTGTCTTATTTCTGAATACTGACCACTATACCAGGGACACACTATACGTGTAGATGTAGATGAAGGCCGGCCGGTGTGGCCGTGCGGTTAAAGGCGCTTCAGTCTGGAACCGCGTGACCGCTACGGTCGCAGGTTCGAATCCTGCCTCGGACATGGATGTGTGTGATGTCCTAAGGTTAGTTAGGTTTAATTAGTTCTAAGTTCTAGGCGACTGATGACCTCAGAAGTTGAGAGCCATTTTTGTAGATGAAGACCATCTTATTCACATAAAAAGTGGTTTGAATCCCTATTGCCAAATTTACAGCCACGCTTGGCAGCGGAACGTAATAATCGCATATTTGCTGGAACATTTTGAATTGCGTGGAAGCTAATAGAGAAGCCCGCTGAACGAACGCTCGTAATCGGGCCAGACAAAAAGAAGTCAACTGCTCAGGTAGCGTGGCGAGATGAATTGCAGCTCTTATCAGAAGCGATAGCGGAGTCGGAATCGGAAGAAAGCGGAGCAATCAAACGCGCAGCAGCCGTGAATCATGGACGGCGCCGACAGCGCTCGCCGGGCCATACATCGCAATCAGCGCGCCGACTACAATGGCGGCCTTGATGGATCCCGCCATCGGCTGTCGCTGCCCGCCCGTAAATTACGTCAGTCACCGCGGCGCCGCCCGCGCCTCCACGACCTAATGACGCAACGCAGCGGTCCGCTCCAAGTCACCTGGCACGCGCACTGCAACACTCCACCAGTCTACGAATTAGCAGGGAACGTTTCGTGATTAGAGACCAGCGCAGCGGGTATTTAATAGCGCCAAATTCGTCACAATTGTGCGGAAACTACAGTTGTTTCCTCTACGTCCAAATACACAGCATTTATCACAATTAATAGCGAAAACTGACAGGGGTGAGAGTATACGATGGTGGATGCGGAAACGTTGCAGTCAAAGTGGCGCCGTAGAACGAGGCGGTTTCGAGGTAATTGGGAACGTGTCCCTGCGAGCCGCAAATAACTTCAGTACGAAATATTGTCCTAATTAGAACAAATGAACTTGAAATGTAAATTCTCCAATTAAATAATGTGAAAAAGGAAAACTCTTCCTCATGTTCTGCAAAATTATATTTATTTGGTCACGAACCAGCTTTCGGCTTCTCAGGCGACAACTGAATGTCGCAAACAGAGATAAACATGATGTGAAACTTACACAGATAATAATATTTGTACAGAAGATACAAAAATGACAATATTACAATAATTCCATTAACTAAAAAAGAGTAAACAAAACTTTTATGTGGAGATACATATGACAAATGATGAGAAATAAAATGAATTTACAGTTTGAATCCAGTATTTGTAACGGAAACTTAAATTAACAGGGAGGAAAATGGAAACCGAGTTTGATCATTTAATACGAGGCTGGCATTCTGCATCATGTGTTCGTTGATTTTCATTATTTCCAGTACGGTCATCTTTCTGCTTTTTTTGACGGAGCGTAAAACTTCAAATTCTGCATCATATCGATGCTAAAAGATGATCTAAAGGTCAAATCTCCCTTCCTTAATTGCCAGTTTCTCTCATGTTCACGTAGCATAATTGCCACAGCTCTGCCTCACTGACCAATATGCACTTTTCCACATTGCTTACAAGTGATTTTATACACACCACTCTGTGCCGAGGGTTGTATTATGTCTTTACTATAGAGTAAAAGTGTTGAAATGTTAGTGGTATTATAAAATGCAAGTCTGTAGTTGCGATACTTAAACTTTCTTGCAAAACTGTCTGAAACGTTGCGAGTATATGGAATTTTGCACCAGGCTTTGAAACTGACGAGTTATTGCCGTTGGCCAGAACACATATTTTTCGCAGAATATAATCAACCAGGGCAGATCTATGGCCATTGCTGGATGTGATTTGCTTCATGGTTTGTAATTCTGTTTGAAAGGCTGATTGGATAATGGAAAAGATATGAGACGATGCACCATGACTGTGTAACTGTCTGGATGCTGGGAGCTTGCAGGGATTACTGTATCAGCAGCTACGTTTTTTCTGTAAATACTAAATACTTGTTTTCTTGTACTACTAATATCTATACTAAGTCCAAGAAATCTACAGAAGAGCCTCCCGGCTCCGTTGTAAACTGAATGTTCTTATGTTGCGAGTTTAACTGCTGTAGTAATGTACGTAACTGTCTTGTGGTACCGGTTCACAAACATAGCACATCATTGACATATCTGAACCAGTACTTCATTTTACGATTCAGTGACTCTTCCTGTGCAAAATTTTGATCGAAATTGAATCCAAAGACTGACTATAACACTTGTTCTGAAACTGGAAGTAATTCCGTTTTATACACATTTTTGAGTAGCATCAGTTATCTCACCCTAATTCAACTGCATTAAATAATCAGTTAAACACTCACCTAACCGGACTCAAATTTTCCCGTGGTCCACAGTTGGCGAATGTGGTACATGCATGATGCGGCCACCGGCCCATTCTGGTGCTGGTGTGCGACGACTGTTAACGCGCCAGTATGGTCCAAATAGACAGGTCGGTCAGGGTGTGTAGCTTGGCGGCCATAATCACCTGATCCCTGCCCTGCGGACCTTTTCTGTCTGGGGTCACTTCCAAAAGAGAAGTGTACGACACTCTCTCTGATACGGTTGAGGAACTGGAATACTGAACTGTACAATCTCGCCAAGATTTCCTAAATGATCAGTGGGTGTTTGAAAGATTTCGTAACTCACTGTACAGATGAGTGAAGCATATTGTGCAGATAGGAGGTCGACACGTCTTTCAGCATGTGCGAGAGTGCTGAAGTAGAATTTCTTGCAATAGGTCACGAGGGAAATCTGATCCTAACCTCAAATTCAAATGCATCTGAGCTAACCAGGGAAATACTTGAGACTCAAATCTGTGGTGCCTCGTAACCAAACAACACATTCAATATTATCTCGAAAACAGCTCCTTTTGAGACCCACGTTTACTACAACGTTCTTGCTTCTACTGTACTTTCACCCATGTCTGTTTTCACAACATTAATTATGATATTCTGTATAAAATATAAGTATATTTTCAATATTTTTCATTCCCTAGAAATTATTCCTTCACATCGATCTCACTGACTAGATGGTACTTAACATTTATAATACCGATTAAACTAGCGTCGCATCGAGCCTCCCCCTCGCCAAAAAAGTTACTAGTAACATTTTTTCAGTATCGTATAGTTCCTGAAAGGAAGGTACAGCTAGCTGGAAAAATCTCTTTAAAACAAAAGAAGTTCAGACTCTGTTAGAAGTACCTTATACTGATATAAAAAATTATACCGTAAGTATACTATCCTATCCGAAAATTAGGGAATGAACGCACGAACGAACACACACACACACACACACACACACACACACACACACACACACACACACGAAAATATTACTCATTAATAGTGTCTTGAAAAGAGGTTGTACAACGAACATGAAAATAAGTAAAACAAAAGTAATGGAAGTTAGTTAAGTTAAACCATGCGATGCTCACTGAAATTAGATTATGAAATTAGACACTAGAATCAGTAAACGCGTATTGTTATTCTGACAGGTAAATAACTATCGATAGCCGAAGCAGAGAGAATACAAAACGCAGACTTGCAACAACACGGAAATCATTCCTGAATAAGAGAAATTTGTTAACATCAAAAATAAATTTAAGTGTTAGGGAGTATTCTATGAAGAAGGCATTAAACTGGTACGTCGTCTTGTATGGAAGTGAAACGTGAGCTGTAACATTCTTTGGGAACGATAAGTAAACAATTAGAATCTGACAAAATTATTCACGTGTGAACGGTCAGACGTCAGTGTCCAACGGGCACAACATTTCGACAGCAGACGACGTTGCCATCATCAGGTGCAACCGATGAACTGACTGATTTACGGCTGTCACAGACGGCGGACTGAACAGTAGGTGGAAGGAAGTGGAGGGGGGATAAGAGATGAAAGTGCTGCGCCGAACCCTAATCAGTCTGTTCATGAGCGCACCTGAAGACGGCAAGGCGGTTGCTTGCCGGGATACTGGTGCCGCTTGGACACTGACATCCGGCTGTCCATCAGTGAACTGTGCCGTCATGAAGTACGATGGGAGAAGCCGAAGAAGCACAAGTAGAATCCGTACTGGGCAGTATGTAATGCTATAGATATATATTTTTAATAAATGTGAAAAGCTTGTGCTCTACTGACATGGTGCACACTACGAAGTTTACGACGGATGTTATCGATCAAACGCATAACTAGGCAGGACACAAAAAATGAGCATAAGGTGAAAGACAATGAACATCACTTTGAGGAATTGATTAAACTTCTTCAAACGCCAGTTCCTCTTAAATAGAAACAATGATCTTTGACTTCTGAGAAACATTGTGTAATGAAAAAAATAAATGCTCAGTGAAAAATAAGTAAGAAACAAAAAGGTAAAATTTACAAAAATCTATCGACTAGTGGCATCGGAGGGAAGTTCTCATGGACCGTTCTTTCTCAAATAAAAGACGGAATGCAGCGTACTGAGAGGCGCCTCGTTCTCGCAAAGACCCCCTCGGCGCTGGTATTAACTGCAGTCCGGAGGCGCCACTGGACGGGGAACATCGTCGTCCCCGAGGCTGGCCGTCCTTTCTGAAGCCTCAGTTCCCTCCTAACGCAATTCAATTAAATTTCGCTAAATGCTCGGGCGTCAGCGACACTGGCAAAAAAAAGGCGGAAAATGGGGGTCTGACGTATCTGGTAAAATGTCAACGCCAAAGTGTAAAAATTACGCCGTCCTGCTTTCGCATTCCGCAAAAAGTTCCGACTGCCAGCTGCGCGCCGCGCACAACCGAATTAGAAAGACGCCGCTTTTCCCGCTTTTAAAGCGTGTCTCTCTTGTACCCGTTTAGGGTGACAACGCAACCCACCATCAAGAGTCTGATGACATGAAACGACTCTCACTGTAGCTGGAGGTTGTGCAGCAGTTTTCTTATGGGAGTATGAGTTAGCACTATGAGAAACAACATCTGAACATGTTTCGAAGCAGGCCGATTACTCTATCGTAGACACTGCATAAAAAAAAACTTAATGTCGTAGTTTCTGTTACGATAAAAAAAAGTTTTAGGTAGATAGTCGTCAGCAATTTGTGTCCTGAGTCCCTTAAAGCGGTCTGACTACTACTTGTGGCTCTGAAAAAAATATAATGCGAGAAGAACACAGGCTTTACGTTGGTCATCCAGATTTTATGGTGCGAGAACCTCTGAGAAGAAATAGTGCGGTTAAACATCACACATTTAGTACCGCTGGTGAGGAGCATTTATCATACTCGCAAAGGTAAGAGAACTTTTACCAAAAGTTAGTTGATTTTTGGACTCAGCTTGAGAGAGACGAGTACCTATTTTTACATCCACGTAACATCTACATGATTACTTTGCAATTCACACTGAAGTGTTACGCCCTTGAGTAGCACGTGGAAAAATGAACTTTTAAATCTCTCCGTGAGAACTCTAATTTCTCTTACTTTATGAAACGTAAGCACCACTCACGAATTAGACCTCAGACCCATTCCGAATGGCTGACTGCTGCCTGCAAGGCAGTGCGACGTTCTACGATCGTGGGACATCTGATCACTGTGTCGCCAATCCCTCCAGCCTTTATTGCTAGTAGATGAATTCTCGTGATGTCGCTGCGTCTTTATTCATGGAGCTCCTCTTTGCGCTTTATGAGGCTAAGTAAACTCCATCCCATTCCCCCTAACTTACAAGAATCTGAGGAGGTACAGGGAATAGAGCCCGGGTCCTTCCCCATGTATCCATCCTGGGATCTCCTTGAATTGTCTTCAGTGATGAGTCCCACTTCAGACTCTGCCCAGACATTCAGCAAAGACGGGTCTGGAAATGCCCAGGACAGCAGTGAGATACCAACTTGTTGCCGCCCGCCCATATGGCCCGACAGCCAGCAGTGATGGTCTGGATTGCCACTTCATTTCATAGCAGGATCCTTTCGTTATCATCTAATGGCTCTGAGCACTATGGGACTTAACTTCTTTGGTCATCAGTCCCCTAGAACTTAGAACTACTTAAACCTAACTAAACTAAGGACATCACACACATCCATGCCCGAGGCAGGATTCGAACTTGCGACCGTAGCGGTCGCGCGGTTCCAGACTGTAGCGCCTAGCACCGCTCGGCCACTCTGGCCGGCCCGTTGTCATCTGCAGCACCCTTACAGCACAGCGGTGCGTCGAGATACTCTACGGTCACTTTTGTTGCCCTTCATGACAAGCCATCCTGGGCTTACATGTCAGCACCATAATACCCGCCCGTACGCGGCTAGAGTTTCTACTGCTTGTTTTCGTACTTGCCTAATCCTACCTTAGCCATCAAGGTCGCCGGATCACTCTTCAATTGGCAGTGTTTGGAGCTTTATTGTCAGGAACCTCCAACCAGCTCGGGTTTTTGATGATCTAACACGCCAGCTGGACAGAATCTGGTACGATTTCCCTCCCGAGGACATCTACATCTACGTGATTACTCTGCAGTTCACATTTAAGTGCTTGGCAGAGGGTTCATCGAACCACAATCATACTATCTCTCTACCATTCCACTCCCGAACATCCAACAACTCAATCAATGCCGAGTGAGATAACTGCTTGGATCAAGTGCCAGAGGAGGACCAATGTGTTATTGCCTTACTCAGTTTGTGAAGCTCTTTCTCTTGGATAAATTGTCCAATTTTTCTGAAACTGTAATCATTTGTTTATCTGTACATGTGCGTTACATCCACCGATTTCCTTCCCATCCCGATAATTCTTTCGTGCTGCGTCTTTTTGACTTAGAGTGTACCTCCATGAACTGTTGACTGAATTGAGAGCTGACTTATTGAGAGAAACCATGTCAAAAGTAAAAGCAGAAGAGAGAATAAAAGATATATGACGCATATCGAAGGAAGGAATATTTGAAATTTTTGGATCTACCACTAAACAGTGAGACATACCACGAATCGTGGTAAAATGTGGATTATGGTAACATGTAAGGAGGTAAGGTAAAGAATCACCGTAGTTTAAAGACGTAGAAAATAAAAGGAACTGGTGTGGAGTGAATTTCACATATGTCGAGAGTCAAAATACGCTTGAGGTTTTTGATATAGTTTTGCGGTCTATAATTTTAAGAGAACCCGCAATATGAGTAGCTGATGAGTTGACATGATGCGTGAACAGATGATTCAAACTAAGAGACGTAATAATGAATTGAAATATCAAGAAATAGTAAGAAATTTGATAACTGAATTGTGGCCGCAGAGATAACTGCGTGAATAAGAAATAACTAACGTAACCTCACCTGAGCTCCCAACCAAAACAATTTTGTGCAGTGTTTTAAAAACTTTCTATGAACCAATGAATTGTTGAAACGTGCAAATGCTAAACGTCAGGATTCAGTAAGAAGGCAATTTAATCTTGTAAAAGTAAAGTAGTAAAATGACATGAGTTAATATGTAGTTTTACAAATGGACTTTAAATTAGTGTTTGAGTAAACTCACTCACAAAGTCACAGTGACATAACTTTATGTAAAATTAAATTAATATTTGAAAAAAATCTATGTAACATATTAGTTATATATTGATGTAAAGTCATCCTAAAAATGATTGGAAAATGCACGTACAAACAGATTGTATTTGTATTTACGTGAATTGTATTGTTAATGAATATCTTAAAAAATTGTTTGAAGTCACGACATTCACACAAGTGATGAAGGTACGAGACAAATGCAGACGGGAGATGGAACGAGAGATGGATGGATGCTGAACCGCAGCCAAACAGCCTACACCCGCCCGCTCACACACACACACACACACACACACACACACACACACCATACAACACTGGGTTAGCAAGCTGGATAGCTGAGGCGCGTGGCTTACTTCAATGCCCGCCTGCTTCCTGCAGCGTCCACGTGTCAAGGACTTACCTGTCGACAAGTGAAGGGGAGGCTCATGATGCAAGCTGCCACGCCAAGGTGCTGCCAGAACCCCACCGGTTTGGCGCCTACACTGCAGTGTGTTCCGCAGCCTCACTACTACAAAATCGGGCAAGCGCCAGCAGCGCTATTTCGATACCCACTGTTTATGATGCTAAGGGAAACTTCACTTAGCCTGTTAACAAACTGCTGCGTATTACGCAGACCATCCAAGACTGTGATTTCATGCCAAATGAACATATAAACTGTGTTGTGCAACAGTAGATGTCCGACCACTTCCTTACACTAACAAGCTTCAGTCGGGAACCGCGTGACTGCAACGGTCACAGGTTCGAATCCAGCTCCGGGCATGGATGTGTGTGATGTCCTTAGGTTAGTTAGGTTTAAGTAGTTCTAAGTTCTAGGGGACTGTTGACCTCGCATGTTAAGCCCCATAGTGCTCAGAGCCATTTTTTCACATCCCGTTTGTGTGTGTGTGTGTGTGTGTGTGTGTGTGTGTGTGTGTGTGCGCGCGCGCTCGCAACAAAGATAGTAAGAAAAAACACTGCAGTGTGGACGATGTTGCATCGTAGTCAGTGTGCCTTTTGTCAAACTATGGCCACTCTGCGACAATGAAATAAGTGTACTTCCAAGGACGGTGATCACAGACATTAGGTATGTACCGCTCATACTAAGTATGTGACACTGCAGTTCACGTGTGAGAAACTTGTTGCGCCTCGATTCGACATTAGTATTTGTGTGATTCTTTTTCAGGTACTATACTTCTGTATTTTCTGTATTTTATATATATATTTTTTGTAGAACAAAAACTGACTTGTAGGTCTTACGAACGAACATTATGAATTCTGAACTTTTGTTCTGTTTGTCTTATGTAATCATGATTTTATATAGAGAACCAACTCGTGGCAATACTCAACTAAACTAGACTATAAATTAACACTGAACGTTCCAGTTGAAATCTTGTTTATAGACTTGTATTTCATTTCATACACAGTGACACATGTGTAGTTTGTATACTTCCACAGAGATACGAATTTCATAGCTCAGTTTGAACTGATAATATTTACTGTGAGCTTGTTATTCTATGTTTCTGTTTTATTTCAATCCTGTATCATGTACTTGTTTGAATTTTAAATTATTTTATGTTTTGACTTGAGTGTATTTTATTCTCCATCTTATTATGTGCTGATGTAAAATTTTAGAGTTCTGTCGTGCTTCTATATCTTACATGTTTTACGAGAGTTTGGCTGAGGTCAATACCAAAAACTGTTTAGAGTAAAATGAGAATCAATCACGGTTTAAAACATGGAACGGATGACTGTGTTCAAGCCACCAATATGTGATTCAGCAATCAATCTAATTTCAAACTGTTTATAAAGTCTTTAAGTATGAACATGCGTTAATAAGATATAATTTGTAATGCCAGTTTTACAGAAGAGTGGATGAGTGTAAACTGACACAGTAATGTCCTTCAATGTCTAATAAAAAAACAAGTTAAACTTACCTCAGCACAGTAGAAAAATAACGGTCTGATGGCTTGGTAGATTAATTAGGAACCTGATAAAAAAATGTAATAAGTGTAGCCTTGCCAATACCCAAATATGAAACAGTATTTCAACTGAGCACGTAATCTCAATGCCACGTAGGCCCTAAATTTCTTTCATGCATTTGTGACTTAACAAATTTTGAGCACTACTGCACCAGCACAAATTTGAAAAAATTGCACGAAAAGGTAACGTTAGGTAACCTTTTTTTGAAAACTGTCTCATAAGTGATATAAAATCAGATTATAAAGACTCACTTGACTGGAATAATTAATCCACACCAAGAAACGAAATGCGTATTAGTAGTAGTGATTGTTAGTAGTTAATTATTTTAATTTAGATTTTAATTCACATTTATTTGCAGGGGCACCACCACATGGGGCATTCTCAGAAGGATGTGCGGAATGGATCGCTAGATACGATCTCCACTGGCATAAGGCCTCCAGGAGCGACTGTTTTTACAAATCGAAGTTCGAAAGATGAGATATCCTATTTTTAGCAACGTCCAAGACACAGCTGTTTTGAACAATATGTCGACAGCTGTGATTCTTTGCCACACGCTGGACGCACAAATAAATAAAATCTAGAAAAATAAGTGACAGCCCATAGTTTGGGACCTCTTTTTAAGTGTGGGACACTGACAAATGTTGGATCCACAAAAACTAAATTTTTACGCAATATAAGAACTCCCATGATCGACGGATCTAAATAAACTGGAACTGTGCTGCCGAGGTCCCACTTCATTCACCATAGAAAAAGACAAAGAGAGTGAGAAGCCTTTTTTTCGGCACTAAATGGTAGAACGCGTGTCACTGGTCAACTACCTGAAGGATCAAGGATGTAGACCATTTCTCTTTCAAGGAATCTTTTTACTGACTGGCACTTGAGATACCTGTAGCCCAGCCAATCCGTGCAAAGTAAAGGACGCGAAACACAGAAATACGTGTTTTCTTTTTTAACAATCAGTGCGCACAGTTTCATTCGAGACTTCGACTTCTTCTTTGCTTGACCACCAGGAGCCATGTCCCTCGCCAACCATATTCACCACTAGGGTCCATCTCTGAGCAAATGAACTGTGGGACTCACAGGAGAAACTCCGCATCGCAGCCCCTTCAGGTTTAGTGGTAAAAGGTCCCAGTGGACAGCCAGCCAAAAACTGAACACAGATCAAGCATGAAAGTAACAAGAAGATGTACTGAACTGGAAAAAAGGCAAATCCTATCTTAATACGTGCAACATTGAGCGAATAAAAGAAGCGGCGGCATCGTGGTTAAATGATCACTGTGTTCGACTACAAAACGGGTGAACCGTGTTCAAAGCTCTATCGTGCCCTTTTTTTAAATTTTTTTTTCGATGTTCGTTGTATTCAAATTTGTATCTGTGTCATCGTGTAATGTCCGTCTGCAACAGCGAGGTGTAAGGAAGAGACGTATAAGTTGAATCCGCACAACTACTCTACTGGCAGCAGAAAGGAAGTGACTTTCGAATGGAAACCACAAAACTTTGATGACAAGTCACCCTAACCCTCCAACGGAAAACATGTCTGGCGTGTCACACATGGCATCAGTGACAGTACGTTTGTCATATAACAGAACCTTATTTGTACGCGTGGTATATGAGTGAGACATGTTTCCTTGCCCGATTTAAATGTTTGTATGAATGTGAATGTGATCATTCAAGAAAATCATGAAAACATAATAGTTTTCATATAAGCTGCAACAAAAGAACGCAACAGTTTCATAAGCACAAAGTTCCTCTGTGTTCTGTCAAAACATAAGTTTTTAACGTTTTTGAAGTTGTGTTCCGTTTTGAAAGTTTTTACTCTTGAATTCCTCTGTTGTAAAATAGTCCACATCCCTTTATTTGTTGTTTTCATTTCTGTGAGACGTCTATGTGGTATCTCGCCTGCTCTCACTATTCATCACATTTACTTGCGACGGTAATATATTTTTACCGTATGACTCGTATTCTGTAACCACTGTATAATAAAACTGCCAAGACTACAAAAAGATAACAAACATTTCAATGACCGGATGGACAGTTCATAAACTAGTGAAAAAAAATATTAACAAAAATAAAATGGGACGAACGGGTTTCAAATAGGGCTCGTCCGCTTCCCAGTTCAACACTGTGACTACTAAACCTCAATACCATGACTTTTACACTTGTTAACATAGGAGTACTTGTTAATATTGGGCAGTTCACTGTTCCTCTTTTTTTCACAGTTCATTACACCTTCTTCATGTTTTCATGCTTGATCTGAGTTCAGTTTCCGATGGACTGTCCACTGGGCCACCTTACCGCTAAATCTGACGGGGTGCGATGGGGAGGTTCCCTTGTTAGAAGGATTTCGAGGTGACTCGAACTTAGCAGCAAGTACGGATTGTTGGAGTGACAGCAATGACTGAATCTACAGCCCCTTCCACCTCCGCCTACAGATAAACATGGTAAGATCGAGCCGCGACAGTGAGATGATTCGTAGGGACATTAAAGTCAAATTTATAGAATTTCAAAGACCTCAAGCTTCGGTGAGAAGACATGGTTTCCGATTCCAATGAGCGATTTGCATCCAACTCGAGCCACAGGTACAATGTATTCCCTTCTCTAGTACTATTCTGCCTTTCACACTAACATCCGGCAGTAACGGGACAAATTTGCAACTGCAACTGTTTCACTTTTACACGCGATTATTAGAATCTTACTTTGGAGCCTTTAGCCAAACGTGGCAAGGTTTTACTTTAGAATTATCGATGCTTGTCAGTTGTTTAGTGAGTTACTTTAACGTAAAAAACGGAATTCATTGTGTCTCTTGCTTCATTTAGAAAACATTGAATTCCGATTTCACTATTCTGGAGGGTTTGTAACTAATTAAAGTTATATAACAGGACTAATTAGAATACATTCAGACTAGACAACCCGACTGTTCCCCTACACCTTCCCGACAACATTTTCTATAGGATGGTTCCAATTTAAGTTGTTTGTAATCGTAATAGTAAGGTGTTTAGCTGAATTTACGAGGTTTAAATTTGTGTGATATACCATGTAACTGAAAATTAAGGGATTTCTCTAGCACTCATGTGGAAGAATTCACATTTTTTATTGTTTAGGGCCAGTTGCCACTTTCAGCATCATGCAGATATTTAACGTAATTCTGATTTTTATGAATTTGACGAAGTTAGTAACAGTGTAGTCTTGTCCCGTAATGGATGAAGACTACTAATAAAATAAAATGTAGTGTGTAATCAACAGTAATGGGATTATTAGTTGGTTATTTGTAAATGGTGTAAAAGCGAAAAAACCCGAATATTTTATAGGAAACAATCTCGTCTTTTTAACAGCAGCAGAAGACAGCACTAAGAAGACAATGACAAGATTGTTTTCATTTTATTTCTAGCGAATCCAGAAATGCTTCGCAATCGCTTAACATTTATATGAGAATTGGATATACGTCCTAAACTCCCAACCCCCTTCTCTCTGCCCCCTCCCCCCCCCTCCTCTAAGTCCATTTCATCCTTTCTCCTTCTGTCCTCTAATTCGTCTCTCTTATATTGAGCCTGTTTGTTGTTATTGCAGACGAGATGTTGACTGGGAATTGAAGTCGATTAAAACGAATGGGTAAATCGATTGGGATCATCAGTAACGGGCTATGCAACACACCTCTCCAGTCGCTGCATGTGTGAGGATTGTATCCTCAATAATAGAATTTCGGATAGTTTTAATCGGTGAAAAAGTTTCGGAAAATTCAGATTTGCTAACAGTATTCTAATCATAAGCGGATAAGCCATAAATACAAATTTGTGTAAAACTGCCCGGAAGGAAGAAAACTAAACAGCACTTTGTTGTGCATATATTTTTGTTCGAAAATATGTATAAGGAGAAATAATATAAATGGAAGAGACAATGTGTCTTATTGTTTATTTGTCCTCCTATCTGACTGCGAGGTAGATCAAAGCAGAGCGAAGCATTTTCTTTATGGCAGTCGGTTTTAAAAGAAAATCTGAAATTGTTGTTACAAAAAATATACGCCGACATCCGTTGGAATGTTCAGTCAAGTACTTGAAATTTTTAGCAACAAAGTTAAACAACGGCTTGTCTTTATACAGGTCGAATCATCTACAACTTGCACCGCGAATATTGCGAAATGGGAACTGCTACTGATGTGCAGTTTTTACAGAGTGGGTTGGCAGTCAGGGACTCTTACTGTTAGTCAATAAACAGACTATAATAATAGTTGGAAAGTGTATTTTTTATGCAAACATGTACTTTTTGAATGGAACGATTCCTACTGACATTTGCAAACTGAAAATAGAGTGAATTAAAATGCCAGTGGTGTCTGTTCCAGGATCCTACTGCGAGTCGTTTACGACTTCCTGTAGTTTGAAAAGTTTCCACAGACACTTGTTTGTACCATTCGACTTGCATAGTTGCTAGGTACGATTTCGTTTTGTTTGCTTACAGTGTGCATTGCGACTTACCAGTCGCTTAGTGTGTGATAGTTCAAGCAGTAGGTCGACAATGGACGACGGGATTTACCCATGAAGAAAGAGCCGATACTCACATTGTGTATGGAAAATGTAGGAAGAGCACAGTTCGCAAGTCGCACTCCACTCAAGGAACACACAAGCACACTGTAACGAAACATGAGAACATCGTACCTAGCAACTGCGTAGGTTGAATGGCACAAACACGTGTCGGTGTGGAAACTTTTCAAAATGTGATATCTCATAAACACTCGCACTATAATCCTGCAACAAATGTCATTGACTTCTGATTTATTATACTTTTAGTCTCTAAATGCCAATCGGTATTGTTCGATTTACAAAAGTGTATGTTTGCACAAAAAACGTACTTTCTAAGTATTATTATAATCTGTAGACTGACTAACAATACGAGCCCCTGACTACCAATCCATTCTGTGAAAACCGCGCATCAATAGCACTTCCCATTTCCGCAATATCTGCTGTGCAAGTTTCAAGTGTTTCACACGGTATAGTAGTACAGATTCGGACTCATTAGTTTCATTGTGTAAGGTACTTGCAGTGGATTGCGGGGAAATGCTAGTGCCACAGTTACGTTACGTGAGAGTTCATTTAAAAGCTCAGATTTGAACTAAATACAGAGTTTACCCAGCGGCTGGGAGAGCAAGGCGACGGGTGGCGTGGCCAGGCAGGGCAGGGCAGGTGAGCCGGCAGTGTGCGGCGGCTCCCGCCCACCGTGGCCCGGCTAATGGGATTCAGCTCCACTCCAGGTCTGCGGCCCTTTAACCGATATCGGCAAGTCCTGCCGTGTCCGTAATTGGTTTAATTTTACGACCGTGTCCTCGTTGCTGAAGACCATACACGTTCAGCGGGTTACGCCCAGACTGCACTGATCCTGACAACTTAATTAAACGCGTACTTTAGCCGGCTGCGTGCTAAACTATACATTTTACTACAACAGCACTGCAGGATGCAGCGTCAAATAACACCACCAAGTTCCGATCAGCGACTGTTTACTACAGCAAAAAACATATACTCTTCTCCCAGCACAGAAACAACAGAATTTTGTGCAACACCGCTATTGATGTTATAATACAATCTCAATTAACATGTGCACATTCCGAAAGCAAAATAACTATGTAATACACACTTCTAGAGGAGGAAAAGGATGACAGGTATTCAAGGGTCGACAAAAAAAGGGTTGAAATGGCTCTGAGCAGTATGGGACTTAACATCTGAGGTCATCAGTCCCCTAGAACTTGGAACTACTTAAACCTAACTAACCTAAGGACATCACACACATCCATGCCCGAGGCAGGATTCGAACCTGCGACCGTAGCGGTCTCGTGGTTCCAGACTGAAGCGCCTAGAACCGCTCGGCCACACCGGCCGGCAAACAAAACAAAATACGCAAACTGTCTGTCTCTCTCTCTCTCACACACATAACACATACACACAAAGGTAGGCACAACCACGGAAGTGAATACCAGAGACGAACAGCTTTACCCTGTCTGCATCACGTACTCTAGAAACTGCGGATCGCAATCCGATGTATACGATGGGTGGACAAAAATATGGAGACACCAATAACATAACACATTAACATGCGTAATACGGCGTAGGGGCCGGCCGGTGTGGCCGACCGGTTCTAGGCGCTACAGTCTGGAACCGCGCGACCGCTACGGTCGCAGGTTCGAATCCTGCCTCGGGCATGGATGTGTGTGATGTCCTTAGGTTGGTTAGGTTTAAGTAGTTCTAAGTTCTAGAGGACTCATGACCTCAGAAGTTAAGTCCCATAGTGCTCAGAGCCACGGCGTAGGAAAACGGCTAGCATTCAGAACAACTAGGAATGGATAAATACGCATATGTTTTGCACAGTTTGAACGGAATCTCATACCATCCTTCCTGCACGATTGTGGCAAGTTCAGGCATCGATGTTCGAGGTGGACAGAGATCACGCAGACTTCTTTCCAAAGCAGGCCACAAAACCTCAATAATATTGAGATCTGGTGATTGTGGTGGCCAGGGAAGGTGCGACAATTCATCTTCGTGCTCAAACAACCAGTCCTGGAGGATACGAGTTGTGTGTACAGGGGTCCCGTCGCCTTGGATCACAGCATCGCCAATAGGGAGCAAACACTGTACCGCGGGACGCACCTGAGCAGCCAAATGGTCACATAATCTTTGGCAGTAATGCGACCTTGCAGAGTAACCACGGGGGCTGTGGAAAATCACGACATTGTTGCCCAGATTATCACCGAGCACCCGTGCCGGCCGCGGTGGTCTAGCGGTTCAGGCGCTCAGTCCGGAACCGCGGGACTGCTACGGTCGCAGGTTCGAATCCTGCCTCGGGCATGGATGTGTGTGATGTCCTTAGGTTAGTTAGGTTTAAGTAGTTCTAAGTTCTAGGGGACTGATGACCACAGATGTTAAGTCCCATAGTGCTCAGAGCCATTTGAACCATTTTTTTCACCGAGCACCCGCCATCTTTCACTCTTTGGACGTAAACACATCCCACCGAATGACTTTCTTCCACTATTCTGTAGCCCAGGTTTTACTGCTTCGGCACAACGTTCTCCTCTCACAGGCATTTGTATCTCGTTATCTCGGTTTGGAATTCCAGCTCACTCTGCAGTTCCCAACTTATCTAGCTCTTCAAGTGTTGTTTTAGTGCTGACCCAGACTGACACTTGCAACGAACTAAGGAGATGCACAAACGTTGTACATGTAAAATACAACAGCGCAACCTGCAGACTTAGCTATCATCTGTGTTTATTTTCCTTCGTGCATTTCCAGCGGTGTTTCAGTATTTTTGTCCAACTGCTGTTAAGTTTCTGCCAGGAAACGTTAATATAGATATCCGAGGCGTAGGGGTACTAACAACGTTTTAATTATCAGCTCGAAAAAAATAAAGTTACGTAATTAACGTTTTGTTTGTTTGCAAGTACATGTCTGGATTCTCGGTAACACAGAAGCCCCGCCACACAGTATAGCACCACGCTGCTAGAGCGGCTAAGCCAAAATGGAAAATTCCATTGATACAGTGGCGTCTTGTGTGGGAATTCCTTTTATAAATTTGACGGGAAACAACACTGCAACAATCCATGCTGTTACTGTAGTCAACATAAGCGTCTTGTGAGTTCAGCAGCTGTCTAGGCATTTAAGATATTCTGATTTATCGTTCCGTCTCAGTTGCAGATTGTTAATTGGATTACACGTTTCGATCACTCTGGATCATCTTCAGATATAGGCTGATACTTACATAAATTGTTCATTAATAGTTCGTTCCTGTTAGGCAGACGATCAATAAAGAGAACTGCGATTTTCTAAGACGTTCGAGGGAGGACATGAGGAGAAAAGTCCACCAAAATGGTGTACAAACGATTAGGTATTTCATGCACGACTGCACAGGGCTCATATTACTCAGAAATAGTCTCCCTGAAGAAAAAAGAAAGTTGGTCCCATCCACCGTACTCGCCAAACGTAGCTCAGTGCGACTTCTTCATCAAAAAATGTTCAAATGCGTGTGAAATCTTATGGGACTTAACTGCTAAGGTCATCAGTCCCTAAGCGTACACACTACTTAACCTAAATTATCCTAAGGACAAACACACACACTCATGCCCGAGGGAGGACTTGAACGTCCGCCGGGACCAGCCGCACAGTCCATGACTGCAGCGCCTGAGACCGCTCGGCTAATCCCGCGCGGCCTTCCTCATCCCCAAATCGAAATTCTAGTTGGAGGGGCGACAAATGGAAACACTAGAGGGGATTCAAGCGAAATTCAAAAGTTTACTTAACATGCTAACAATGTAATTCCCAGGATGCATTTTATATGTGTCAGAATTTTTGGATCGATGTATTCGCTCTCAGAGGGACTAACTCGCATGTTGTGGTGCAGAATAACATCTCTTCAAGACGTAATAATTCTAATTAATACACTCTGGGAACTTTTGGATACCACGTCAAAATTTCAGCCTTTATACTATAATTTCATCGTTACCAAATATTGACAAATAATTTGCCAAGTACGTGAGAGGATTTCGTGTAGCACGAATAAGATATTTGCGAAGTCTGGAAACTTGGAAAAATTTGAGCGACCTGCTGGTAAGAACAGCAGACAAATTTACTGGCAGCATTGTCGCGCCTGCACCTGCTGCAGACAGCTGCTCCGGGAAGAGCCGGCCGCTCGCCGCCGCCCCCGCCGCCGGATGAGCTGAACTCACAAATTGCGGGAGCTAAAAGGCGCTTGTTAGCCGGCCGAGGGCGCGTCATCGCCGGCGACTAACTTTAAAATTGGTATGCTAATTGCTTGCTCGCCGTCACGTTAACTTCGGGTGCGGCGCTAGAATTTAATAATCAACGCTTGAAGGCCAGAAGATATGACAACACGTGAAAAGTTCCGACCAACAATACACAAAACCGCTCTTCATTCTGTTAAATTCTCTAGCAGCAGATCGCAACGTAACATCTCAAAAAGACGTCATTTTGGAGTCAAACTCATCTGAGAATGGATTACAAAGAAATAGAAAAAAAACCACGGAAAGGAAAAATTAAAAACAGAGGCATAACATGTGATCTGAAAGTTATCTCTGATCTGCGTCAACGGAAAAATGCAGAGCAAGGAGTGTGAAGAGAATATATCGTACAAAATTCCGTGATAGGTGCGCAGTGTGCAATTTATTTTGGAAATGGAAGTGGGCCTGGAAAAGCTGGACATGGTAACTGTTATTTGGCCTTTGATTTTCTGTGTCCGTTAAGGAGTATCCTGAATCATCCGGTGAATAATTGACAAAGTAAATAGAACTCATTCAATTCGAATACACTACGTTCTTTCGCGAGAGGACGCGTACGGCGGCTGGTCCCGGCGGAGGTTCGAGTCCTCCCTCGAGCATGGGTGTGTGTGTTCGTCCTTAGGATAATTTAAGTTAAGTAGTGTATAAGCTTAGGGACTGATGACTTTGGCAGTTAAGTCCCATACGATTTCACACACATTTCATTTGCACGCGTACGTGTCACTATGGCCACTTTAAATAGCGATCCCTAAGGCCACGTTAAATAATGATGATATGCTGCATATTGTCACGCTCGGTAACAAAAGCTATGGGGACTACTATGAAACCTTTTGGGTACTCAAATTTATTATGTTTCCTGAACAGCGTCTTCTCCACCCGTTATATGACATTTAATACGATGCAACAATCGAAAAGCTTTTATGATAAACCAACACAACGACCACAATGGTGCTGGGATCCAGGTGGCTGCTTGGGGTGGAGGTGCTTTAGCAAGCGTGTGTGCACTTCTGGAAGATCGGTAAATTTGGAATAAAACCGGATGTCACTACGATTCTGGCAAGGAATCTTAAATTTCGAACGGAAACTATACTGTAAAAATAGAAAGGTGGCGACATACTTATTTCCGATAAAAAAATCAATAACGTGTAATGGCTTAATGAATTAAATATGGGATCAGAATGAGAGAGAATCTAGACTAACATAAAAATTCGAATGTTGTATCTATATCTAACATTCCGATGTCGTATCTAAACCAAGTTTCGGAGTGGTGGAATGCTTCGTGTAATAGTTTTATCCACCCGTTATGCCGTGATAACACAGGAGATTTCGATAAGACAGCTGCAGACGGAGAAATGCAAGGGTGTACAACCGGAGCAGTAACATATGCTCATGTCAATGAACTATACGTGTTTTCGATTAAATTATCTTGAACTGTGAGGGCGTACAAGATACTCGCATGGGAAACGTGTCGAATGCGCCATGCCAGAAAGAAACGTAGCCGATGGTTTCGATTCAGACGAAATAAACGTAACCGAAGATTTCGATTCGGTAAACGTAGAAACAGAAACCAGCGGCCTAACGGCACTTCGAAGAACGAGAAGTTCAGTCAAGCGAAGCCAAATCTGTATGGAGAAACGAAAGGTAAATCAAAGCAAGCGGAAGGGTAGTTATGAGAGACACGTTCAGTGAATTGTAAATCATGATTTGACATGCTGCTTTGCCAAAGCACACTAATGAAAGCTAAAATGTATCTTCCGAAATCGCTTTACCAAAGAAGATCAATACGCGCCTCTTACAGAACAACGAGGGTCGCACGTGACTGGAAAAAAAGGGAAGATTGTTGTAACTTGTAATACGGGGCACAGTACGAAAGACCAATCTCACTGACGTCAGTCTGTTTTAGAAATACGGAATACATTTTATGATCGCGTACGACGACTGATTCCGCATACAACGCCAGTCTGCTCGACGATCCAGTTTGCTGCGGTGTTCCCCGAGTTCTGGAAACTGTTAGATACAGCCTACACCTTTAACTAGTGTACAAAATGCGTTCTTACAGAATGTAAGGAGATTGGAACGAATATCTGCTAGAAAACAGAAACCAGTGCGTCGTTCTTGACAGATGCGAAAACAGCGATTTGTGCGAGTTAAGGAAGTGTGGTAGAATCACCCGCGTTTAGACTATAAACCTGATCGATACGTCAAACAATGGTGTTCGCAGTCTGTTCACAGAAGGAGAAGTGGTAAATAGAAAATACGCGACGATACAAAATTGTTATAAAATTCCTTAAATCTGAAGACGACCACTATTTGATGCGAAGTCTAGCTGCTGAACATACTCGTACATAAACAGGTGCCCAATCAATCATACTCGCCAATATATATGAGTTCCTTTACGGGGCGAGGAGGAAGGATGTCACAACTCTCGGTATGGCGAAGGCAGAGTTGTGACTGAAATTTTCAGAAAAATGACAGGGGACTGCAATCGTCCCATCACAGCAACAATCTGAACTCTACAGAGAGGTACCGAAAATTTTTCTTTCTTCGTGTCATCCATGAATGGAACAAAAAAAATGGAATGTGTGTTGAGTAGACCATGAGCCCTGTAACGATATAGATTCATACGTAGATAAATGTTTGTTCAACATATCGTGATAGTCACATAGTATGCGTGTGTGCTAAGCGCATAAGCCACTGTATCAAGAGTAGCTGCAATAAGGATTTTTTTTTTTTTTTTTTTTTTTTAGGAGCCAAAGGCTATATCGGATTGGGGCTATAAGTGTGAAAGCACAGGTGAAACGAAAACAGCGAAATGAGACTGGAACTGAGCCGCCAGTACGTCGAATAGAATAATTACCTGTATCCGGAAAAAATTTAAAGCCGACGGCACTGCTCATGATGTCCATGAGCAAAGAGTTGGGCGATCACGAATAACATGCAGTGCAATGTTACAACACCACCGCAAATCTCTGTGGATCAGCGCTCAAGCGAAAAGTAGGGTAAGGCGATTAGGTACATGGCGAATTCCGACGGCAGCTGAATGTGAAACGTTCATTCCAAAACGCTAAAAAAGACGACGACGCTGATTGTATTGCGTACGCATAGTGCTTTGGAGGCAGGGTTAACGTGTGTGACGAATACGCAAAAAACGAAGTCTCGTCTGAAAACCGCAAATCAAACTGATGAAAACTATAAACTACCACAATAATGTTCAATGACGGCCTTTTCAGTCATCACTTTTACGTAAACAAAGAAATTACTCTAATCTGGTTGAGGTGTGGTGGACTTTTCCTATCTTTCGAGAGCTATTTGGAGATAAAAGATTTTACCAGTAACACGGCGGTGCTCTATCTAAATAACACTGAGACGTCGGTTTGTACCATGATGACACGCTTACCTGGTCAGTGGACAAAAAAAAAAAAAAAAAAAAAAAATGGCTCTGAGCACTATGGGACTTAACATCTGAGGTTATCGTTCCCCTAGAACTTAGAACTACACTCCTGGAAATGGAAAAAAGAACACATTGACACCGGTGTGTCAGACCCACCATACTTGCTCCGGACACTGCGAGAGGGCTGTACAAGCAATGATCACACGCACGGCACAGCGGACACACCAGGAACCGCGGTGTTGGCCGTCGAATGGCGCTAGCTGCGCAGCATTTGTGCACCGCCGCCGTCAGTGTCAGCCAGTTTGCCGTGGCATACGGAGCTCCATCGCAGTCTTTAACACTGGTAGCATGCCGCGACAGCGTGGACGTGAACCGTATGTGCAGTTGACGGACTTTGAGCGAGGGCGTATAGTGGGCATGCGGGAGGCCGGGTGGACGTACCGCCGAATTGCTCAACACGTGGGGCGTGAGGTCTCCACAGTACATCGATGTTGTCGCCAGAGGTCGGCGGAAGGTGCACGTGCCCGTCGACCTGGGACCGGACCGCAGCGACGCACGGATGCACGCCAAGACCGTAGGATCCTACGCAGTGCCGTAGGGGACCGCACCGCCACTTCCCAGCAAATTAGGGACACTGCTGCTCCTGGGGTATCGGCGAGGACCATTCGCAACCGTCTCCATGAAGCTGGGCTACGGTCCCGCACACCGTTAGGCCGTCTTCCGCTCACGCCCCAACATCGTGCAGCCCGCCTCCAGTGGTGTCGCGACAGGCGTGAATGGAGGGACGAATGGAGACGTGTCGTCTTCAGCGATGAGAGTCGCTTCTGCCTTGGTGCCAATGATGGTCGTATGCGTGTTTGGCGCCGTGCAGGTGAGCGCCACAATCAGGACTGCATACGACCGAGGTACACAGGGCCAACACCCGGCATCATGGTGTGGGGAGCGATCTCCTACACTGGCCGTACACCACTGGTGATCGTCGAGGGGACACTGAATAGTGCACGGTACATCCAAACCGTCATCGAACCCATCGTTCTACCATTCCTAGACCGGCAAGGGAACTTGCTGTTCCAACAGGACAATGCACGTCCGCATGTATCCCGTGCCACCCAACGTGCTCTAGAAGGTGTAAGTCAACTACCCTGGCCAGCAAGATCTCCGGATCTGTCCCCCACTGAGCATGTTTGGGACTGGATGAAGCGTCGTCTCACGCGGTCTGCACGTCCAGCACGAACGCTGGTCCAACTGAGGCGCCAGGTGGAAATGGCATGGCAAGCCGTTCCACAGGACTACATCCAGCATCTCTACGATCGTCTCCATGGGAGAATAGCAGCCTGCATTGCTGCGAAAGGTGGATATACACAGTACTAGTGCCGACATTGTGCATGCTCTGTTGCCTGTGTCTATGTGCCTGTGGTTCTGTCAGTGTGATCATGTGATGTATCTGACCCCAGGAATGTGTCAATAAAGTTTCCCCTTCCTGGGACAATGAATTCACGGTGTTCTTATTTCAATTTCCAGGAGTGTACTTAAAGTCAATGGACAGATCGAAGAACTTCCACTGATTACCTACCACAGTTCCTAAGCCTCTCTCGATTTTCGCTTGTGGAAGGAAGTTTATCGGTACAGACCAATGAAAGTAAAGGCGCTACAGTTTGCTCAGCAGTTCGGCAGCCGTTAGCTGTTGATGCAGGCCACTTCGATTACATACAATGAACCCACAATAAAGAAAGATTGGTAACTACATTTATTTTGTACTAACCACATCTAAATTTCCAAAGAATGACTAGATATATTCAACTCCCTTCTTTGTATACGGCATTTTGAGTTGACATTCCCATTCTAAAACAATGGTTGTGGATTTATAAAAAAAAAAATAATTTAAAAAGGTAGACGATAATTTTATGTGGTGGAAACCCGGTTGCAGGCCGCCACATCGCACCGTACGTCAAACTCTTCAAAGTGAGCACACATGGTGTCGTGAAAAGAATCGAACATCTGTGCCCCAGGAAAAAAAATGTTGCGTGAAATTCTTCAAAACGTTTGTAAAACATTCGTTGTGCGATATGGAGTTTGACAGTGGCAGCTTGGAGTGGATCCTTGAGGAGCGCTGAGACAGCGTGCTCAGTAGCTCTGTACCAGCGGAAGGTAGGCTTCCGGGTGCGAGGCCCATACGGCCACAAACATTCACCACTCATGCGCCTGAGGCAGTCACTTCATGTTGCAATTGCGGAAGTTAGCGGTAAGTATTATTAGGTCACCTGAAATGTATTCGCCAGTTCAAATGACCAAATAAAGCGAGGGGCAATGGATGACTGCCTTGCAACAAAAGCAACGTCTGAAACAACGTTCAGCGGGAACAGCTCTATCCAACGTTGCCAGTGTGTCACATGTGTCGAGAGCAACAATGTCAGATTCGATGGCGGCACAGACATCATCACTCGAGTGGAACAACGGACGGAAACCAGTCGTCAGTGTTCGGCCTCAAAAATGGTTCAAATGGCTCTGAGCACTATGCGACCTAACTTCTGAGGTCATCAGTCACCTAGAACTTAGAACTAATTAAACCTAACTAACCTAAGGACATCACACACATCCATGCCCGAGGCACGATTCGAACCTGCGACCGTAGCGGTCGCTCGGCTCCAGATTGCAGCGCCTAGAACCGCACGGCCACTCCGGCCGGCTGTTCGGGCTCGCCGAACAAGATTTGTTGTAAGAAACTGTACAGCAGAGGCCACTGGAGCGACTTCACAGCTCCACCACCGTTTCCAGTTTATTGTTTCCACAGTCGCACTTCGACACCAGAAGGAGAACACAATTTCGTAACTGCGTCAAAAAATTCCTCGCCAGACAGAGGAATGCATTCACGTAGCGTAAGAGGTATAAAAACGATGCAACATTAGCTTATCATCAAGAAAGTAAAACAGTTCAGAGTCTTCACTTATTTACAGTACATTGGGTTTCGATGGACCGGACGAGAAAATGTATGTCTTGGACTATTTCCCGCTTTGAAATCTGGCTGTTGTTATTATTAGGGACAAGGTTTCGTGACATTTCACGCACCTTGTCGTTGTTTATCAATAAAGGATTATAGCCTCTTATTTTACAGTCGTCTTTATGGGTAAGGTGCTCACGGTGGTAGAGATGTCGTGCTGCAATAAACGCCCCGTTTCCTGTCATGACAAGAGTGCCCCATTGCACTACTAACTCTGTTCGGTCGCGGTTTGATTTCTCTCCTACTCCACCCGAAACTCCGTTTTGACAGCACTGGAAATCTATGCTCTGTTTTAGAGCAACAAGCAACTGCATCACAGACATTCTCCGCCAACAATGCAGGTATTATATAAGCACCGAAATGTAGAAAAGACTAGTGAGGCATTCGGCTTCACCAACGTGCGTGCTGTAAATGCGGAAACGTGAATTATGACAACATTATTGTCATACGCACCCAAATAGGACCAACATGCTGTTTCCTTTTCTTGGCTGCCGAAGGCCAAACACCGGGAAGACATCCGCCGGACAGTGAAGAATGCGTATGGGCAGCATGTCTGTCGAAAACCACCGTTGTGGAATGGTGTGCCAGGTTCCGTGCTGGCCGCAATTCGACACAAGACGCCGGTCGATCTGGTAGGCCACCTCACGCAGGAAGTACACCAACTCAAGTGGTAGACACCCGAGCACCTACCCTAGACTTCTGATTTCACACCTTCGGTCACTTATAACGGGCCTTGTAGGGTCGACAATTGCTGTTGGACGAGACTGTGCAGCAGCCAGTGAAGAGCTTCTTCACGCAGCAGCACATGATAATTTACCAAATGGGTATCTTCAACCTGGTGCCTCTCTAGGACGATTACCTCAATGCTCAAGGCGATTTTGCCTTGTTGGATTACCTATTGTGGTCTGCACGGACTTCGAACGGAACCTTTTCGATCGCCCCTTATAAAATGAAAACAATACATGCTCATCAAACGATGCCTAAATGTAAACACCAGTAGACTCAGATTATTACTTACATTTCTAGACAAGAATATAGCTTTAAGTGTTCCCACAGCAGAGATTTATGCTATCATTATGTCAAATATTCTAAAACTTATGTCAAATTATCAGTATCTCCCAGAAATACATATGATAACTTGATAGGCTGTGCATCTTCCTTTTTCCTTGGGGAAACCAGTTGTCAAAGAGACTTTTCCTGTAGGATTGGGGGTCGGGGGCTTGCATGTTACAGTGAAATCGTCGGCTATCCCAACAGTAACAGAACTACCAGTAAGGTAGCACAAGCACAACAGGCCTCGATGGCAGAGCTAGAAGAAGTGCGGCCCACATCTTGGGGCATGGAGGGTTCTAGAATGATAGTGACGCCAACTTATTTAGGTCAGAGAACCCAACAACAAACCCTGCTGGCCCGCAGACCCCACTACTGGGTCTACCCTGTACACCATCCATGACAGGGCATACGTCAATCACCAACAGGTTGGCAGGTTGGTTTTGGGGAAGGAGACCAGACAGCGTGGTCATCGGTCTCATTGGATTAGGGAAGGATGGGGAAGGAGTCGGCCGTGCCCTTTCAGAGGAACCATCCCGGCATTTGCCTGGAGTGATTTAGGGAAATCACGGAAAACCTAAATCAGGATGGCCGGACGCGGGATTGAACCGTCGTCCTCCCGAATGCGAGTCCAGTGTCTAACCACTGCGCCATCTCGCTCGGTCAATCAACAACAGTTTGCCACCAAGCTGTGGAATGAAATGATCAACTATAGGACGAAAAATGCAACTAACTGATCTATGGTCTCAGAGCTACAGAGATATGGAGTTGATGTCACTGCTATTCATGGCTGGAATGGCTAGGAACTAGTTATAGACACTCGATCTCTAATATTGCGTGGAAGATATATGGAGAATGACAAACACGAATTTGGAAAGGGCACTGTGCCCAGAGACCGAATTGTGACAAGTGAAGCAATTGTGTGTAGTCAACAAATAGATCTCGTGTCTTACCAAAGTGCAAAAATATTGAGATATTCACACTTGTGAATGTATAGCCTTAGACATAAAATCTGACCGCCGGCCGGCCGCCACACAGACTAAGTCCGAGTCGTTCAGTTAAGGTGGCCAATAAAACCGACCGCTCCTGACAACGCTAAGTCCAGCCATCTGCACAATCTGGCAACACTGTAAGATGCGGAAGTGTCAAGAGGAAGTGTTGTCTACTTCCGAGATGTTGTGTGGTGTGAGCCCGTGGTCTATTGGTAATCGTCGTGCCTTCTTAACTTACAGTTACGTGTTCGCGTCCAACGGTATTTATTTATTTACCATATCTCGGCCCTCGTCTAAAGTTATGACTCTGCTAGATCATCGAAGATAATTCGTTGCACATTCTACCCACCAGTAATAACAAATACTTCCAGAAAAAATACCACAGGACAGCTCGAGGCTGCATCGCGATCAGAACAGCTTACGCTCGAGCGTTTCCTTGCACTGCAACGGCAACCGGCCACCGGCTAGACGCCACCCACCGCCCAAAGTCGGACACCGCACAGGTGAACGAGGCTTCACGCTGTCAGTGTATGTATCAACTGTCGTTTTCGAATTTGAAGTTCTAGTTATCACCTTGCAGTTAAGCACTGGATTTGGCGTACTTGGAAATCATGAACTAAGGTCAAGCGCTGCAAAATTGGGTCGCAAGTGGAAAAAGGTGTAGCATCGGCAACACAATATTTACTTTTAATATAATAAGAGGGACGAATGCAGAGGAGGCAGCTCGAAAGATTTGAACTGCTTTTGGGAAAAAATACGCTAGAAAAGATATTCTTGTTTCAACAAAGATCGTTCAGGCAGGAACGATTTTCCACATTAAGGAAGTCTCGACTACTGATACATGTGAAGGATTACCATTTAAGCATCATGCGACATTTGCAGTCAACAGGCAAGGCTCAGAACTCTGCTGTAGGAGTACTGCATGCTCTAATTCGAAACAACAAAAATCAATGGAGTGACTGTTATTGAAGTATTGCTTGAACATCATCAGGTGGCTCGTTGAGCATTCCTATGCAATACTGTTACTGGTGACGAGTTATAGTCTGTGTGGCGGGCGGTCTGCCGAAGTCAGTGACGAGTATGAGACGAAAGATTTTTAATGAAGAGCTACAGAGGTCTATGGAATACAGCAGCAGCATGGTATGACATTTTCTTTCGACGAGTTAAAACGGAACGCTGGGATGGAGATTGAAAGTTTACATTTGAGAAATATTTGCAGTTAATCAATTTTGCAGCAAGCCAGAATAATATTTTAGCTAACTCAGTGATGTTCCTGTACAAATGTATCTACATCTACATGACTACTCTGCAATTCACATTTAAGTGCTTGGCAGAGGGTTCATCGAACCACAATCATACTATCTCTCTACCATTCCACTCCCAAACAGTGCGCGGGAAAAATGAACATCTAAACCTTTCTGTTCGAGCTCTGATTTCTCTTATTTTATTTTGATGATCATTCCTACCTATGTAGGTTGGACTCAACAAAATATTTTCGCATTCGCAAGAGAAAGTTGGTGACTGAAATTTCGTAAATAGATCTCGCCGCGACGAAAAACGTCTTTGCTTTAATGACTTCCATCCCAACTCGCGTATCATATCTGCCACACTCTCTCCCCTATTACGCGATAATACAAAACGAGCTGCCCTTTTTTGCACCCTTTCGATGTCCTCCGTCAATCACACCTGGTAAGGATCCCACACCACGCAGCAATATTCTAACAGAGGACGAACGATTGTAGTGTAAGCTGTCTCTTTAGTGGACTTGTTGCATCTTCTAAGTGTCCTGCCAATGAAACGCAACTTTTGGCTCGCCATCCCCACAATGTTATCTATGTGGTCTATCCAACTGAAGTTGTTCGTGATTTTAACATCCAGGTACTTAGTTGAATTGACAGACTTGAGAATTGCACTATTTATCGAGTAATCGAATTCCAACGGATTTCTTTTGGAACTCATGTGGATCACCTCACACTTTTCGTTATTTAGCGTCAACTGCCACCTGCCACACCAAAAAATGGCTCTGAGCACTATGGGACTTAACATCTATGTTCATCAGTCCCCTAGAACTTAGAACTACTTAAACATAACTAACCTAAGGACATCACACACACCCATGCCCGAGGCAGGATTCGAACCTGCGACCGTAGCAGTCGCGCGGTTCCGGACTGAGCGCCTAGAACCGCGAGACCACCGCGGCCGGCCCTGCCACACCATATAGCAATCTTTTCTAAATAGCTTTGCAACTGATACTGGTCTTCGGATGACATTACTAGACGGTAAATTACAGCATCATCTGCGAACAACCTAAGAGAACTGCTCAGATTGTCACCCAGGTCATTTATGTAGATCAGGAACAGCAGAGGTCCCAGGACTCTTCCCTGGGGAACACCTGATATCACTTCAGCTTTACTCGATAATTTGCCGTCTATTACTAGGAAATGCGACAGGAAATCACGAATCCAGTCGCACAACTGAGACGATACTCCATAGGCCCGCAGCTTGATTAGAAGTCGCTTGTGAGGAACGGTGTCAAAAGCTTTCCGGAAATCCAGAAATACGGAATCAACCTGAGATCCCCTGTCGATAGCGGCCATTACTTTGTGCGAATAAAGAGCTAGCTGCGTTGCACAAGAACGATGTTTCCTGAAACCATGCTGATTACGTATCAATAGATAGTTCTCTTCGAGGTGATTCATAATGTTTGAATACAGTATATGCTCCAAAACCCTACTGCAAACCGACGTCAATGATATAGGTCTGTAGTTCGATGGATTACTCCTATTACCCTTCTTAAATACTGGTGCGACCTGCGCAATTTTCCAATCTGTAGGTACAGATCTATCGGTGAGCGAGCGGTTGTATATGATTGCTGAGTAAGGAGCTAATGTATCAGCGTAATCTGAAAGGAACCTAATCGGTATACAATCTGGACCTGAAGACTTGCCCGTATCAAGCGATTTGAGTTGCTTCGCAACCCCTAAGGTATCTACTTCTAAGAAACTCATGCTAGCAGCTGTTCGTGTTTCAAATTCTGGAATATTCCATTCGTCTTCCCTGGTGAAGGAATTTCGGAAAACTGCGTTCAATAACTCCGCTTTAGCGGCACAATCGTCGGTTACAGTGCCATCGGCACTGCGCAGCGAAGGTGTTGACTGCGTCTTGTCGCTTGTGTACTTTACATACGACCAGAATTTCTTCGGATTTTCTACAAAATTTCGAGACAATGTTTCGTTGTGGAACCTATTAAAGGCATCTCGCATTGAAGTCCGTGCCAAATTTCGCGCGTCTGTAAATTTTAGCCAATCTTCGGGATTTCGCGTTCTTCTGAACTTCGCACGCTTTTTCCGTTGCCTCTGCAACAGCGTTCGGACCTGTTTTGTGTACCACGGGGGATCAGTTCCATCTCTTACCAATTTAGGAGGTATGAATCTCTCAATTGCTGTTGCTACTATATCTTTGAATTTGAGCCACATCTCGTCTACATTTGCATAGTCAGTTCGGAAGGAATGGAGATGACACTTTATCCGCTTTTTTAAATAAAATTATTTTGCGTTTGTTTCTGGTGGATTTGGAAGAAACGGTATTGAGCCTAGCTACAACGACCTTGTGATCACTAATCCCTGTAGCAGTCATGATGCTGTCTATTAGCTCTGGATTGTTTGTGGCTAAGAGGTCAAGTGTGTTTTCGCAACCATTTACAATTCGCATGGGTTCGTGGACTAACTGCTCGAAATAATTTTCGGAGAAAGCATTCAGGACAATCTCGGAAGATATTTCCTGCCTACCACCGGTTTTGAACAAGTATTTTTGCCAACAATCGAGGGAAGGTTGAAGTCCCCACCAACTATAACCGTATGAGTGGGGTATTTATTTGTTATGAGACTCAAATTTTCTCTGAACTGTTCAGCAACTATATCATCGGAGTCTGGGGGTCGGTAGAAGGAGCCAATTATTAACTTAGTTCGGCTGTTAAGTATAACCTCCACCCATACCAATTGGCACTGAGTATCTACTTCGACTTCACTACAAGAAAAACGACGACTGACAGACACAAACACTCCACCACCAATTCTGCCTAATCTATCTTTCCTGAACACCGTCTGAGACTTCGTAAAAATTTCTGCAGAACTTACTTCAGGCTTTAGCCAGCTTTCTGTACCTATAACGATTTCAGCTTCTGTGCTTTCTATTAGCGCTTGAAGCTCAGGGACTTTCCCAGCACAACTACAACAATTTACAACTACAATTCCGACCGTTCCTTGATCCAAGCACGTCCTGTATTTGCTATGCACCCTTTGAGATTGCAGCCCACCCCGTACTTTCCTGAGGCCTTCTAACCTAAAAAACCGCCCAGTGCACGCCACACAGCCTCCGCTACCCGTGTAGCCGCCAGTTGAGTGTAGTGAACTCCTGACCTATTCAGCGGAACCCGAAACCCCACCACCCTATGGCGCAAGTCAAGGAATCTGCAGCCAACACGGTCGCAAAACCGTCTGAGCCTCTGATTCAGACCCTCCATCCAGCTCTGCACCAAAGGTCCGCAGTTGGTTCTGTCAACGATGCTGCAGATAGTGAGCTCTGCCTTCATCTCTACACTGACGGAGAAAATATCGCACTACCAAAAAGTAATTAATGTATAATTTTGGAAACACATTTGTCTAGGTAACATTTTAACTGATTAACATTGCAAGATCACAGGTTAACCTAAGTGCGAGATAAGCCATTGCATTATGCAAAATTCTGGTACATTAATAACCAGTTTAACCGCCAGAATGTTGAAAGCAAGATGCACTGTGTTATACAGGTGCCGAATGCCAGTTAGTGGCATGGAGTTCCTTGCCTTTTGCACTTGGTCGGTCAATACAAGAACGGTTACTGCTGTCTGTGGATGATGCTGGAGTTTTCGTCAGATGATGGTCTATATGTACCCGATTGGAGACAGATTTGGTGATCGAGCAGGCCAAGGCAACATGTCGACACCCCACAGAACATGTTGGGTTACAGCAGCGGTATGAAGCGGGCGTTATACTGTCGGAAAACATCCCCTGTAACGCTGTTAATGAATGGCAACACAACAGGTCGATCCTCCAGACTGACGTACAGTTTTGCAGTCAGGGTGCGTGGAATAACCAGGAGAGTGCTCCTGCCGTCAAACTGCACTCCTGGAAATTGAAATAAGAACACCGTGAATTCATTGTCCCAGGAAGGGGAAACTTTATTGACACATCCCTGGGGTCAGATACATCACATGATCACACTGACAGAACCACAGGCACATAGACACAGGCAACAGAGCATGCACAATGTCGGCACTAGTACTGTGTATATCCACCTTTCGCAGCAATGCAGGCTGCTATTCTCCCATGGAGACGATCGTAGAGATGCTGGATGTAGTCCTGTGGAACGGCTTGCCATGCCATTTCCACCTGGCGCCTCAGTTGGACCAGCGTTCGTGCTGGACGTGCAGACCGCGTGAGACGACGCTTCATCCAGTCCCAAACATGCTCAATGGGGGACAGATCCGGAGATCTTGCTGGCCAGGGTAGTTGACTTACACCTTCTATAGCACGTTGGGTGGCACGGGATACATGCGGACGTGCATTGTCCTGTTGGAACAGCAAGTTCCCTTGCCGGTCTAGGAATGGTAGAACGATGGGTTCGATGACGGTTTGGATGTACCGTGCACTATTCAGTGTCCCCTCGACGATCACCAGTGGTATACGGCCAGTGTAGGAGATCGCTCCCCACGCCATGATGCCGGGTGTTGGCCCTGTGTGCCTCGGTCGTATGCAGTCCTGATTGTGGCGCTCACCTGCACGGCGCCAAACACGCATACGACCATCATTGGCACCAAGGCAGAAGCGACTCTCATCGCTGAAGACGACACGTCTCCATTTGTCTCTCCATTCACGCCTGTCACGACACCACTGGAGGCGGGCTGCACGATGTTGGGGCGTGAGCGGAAGACGGCCTAACGGTGTGCGGGACCGTAGCCCAGCTTCCTGGAGACGGTTGCGAATGGTCCTCGCCGATACCCCAGGAGCAACAGTGTCCCTAATTTGCTGGAAAGTGGCGGTGCGGTCCCCTACGGCACTGCGTGGGATCCTACGGTCTTGGCGTGCATCCGTGCGTCGCTGCGGTCCGGTCCCAGGTCGACGGGCACGTGCACCTTCCGCCGACCACTGGCGACAACATCGATGTACTGTGGAGACCTCACGCCCCACGTGTTGAGCAATTCGGCGGTACGTCCACCCGGCCTCCCGCATGCCCACTATACGCCCTCGCTCAAAGTCCGTCAACTGCACATACGGTTCACGTCCACGCTGTCGCGGCATGCTACCAGTGTTAAAGACTGCGATGGAGCTCCGTATGCCACGGCAAACTGGCTGACACTGACGGCGGCGGTGCACAAATGCTGCGCAGCTAGCGCCATTCGACGGCCAACACCGCGGTTCCTGGTGTGTCCGCTGTGCCGTGCGTGTGATCATTGCTTGTACAGCCCTCTCGCAGTGTCCGGAGCAAGTATGGTGGGTCTGACACACCGGTGTCAATGTGTTCTTTTTTCCATTTCCAGGAGTGTAAATCGCAACCCAGACCATAACTCCAGGAGTAGGTCCAGTGTATCTAGCATGCGGACTGGTTGGTTGCAGGCCCTCACCTGGCCACCTCCTAAAACAATAAACGGCCATCACTGGCACCGAAGTAGAACAAGTTTTCATCAGAAAACATAACAGACCTCCACCCTGACCGCCAATGAGCTTTTGCTTGACAACACGGATATCGCATATTGCGGTTGTTTGGGGTCGGTGGAATGCTCGCTAAAGGGGCTCTAGGTGGAGCTGTCGTTGAAGTAACCGATTTGTAACAGTTCGTTTCGTTACTGTGGTTCCAACTACTGCTCGAATTGCTGCTGCACCAGAGCCATACGGCGAACACGATGGTCTTCCTTCTCAGTAGTGCAACGTGACCATCCGGAGGTCGGTCTCCTTGCGACCGTACATTCTCGTGACCATTGCTGGCAGCAATCACGGTCAGTGACTACATTGCTGCCAAGTCTTTCTCCAATATCGTAGAAGGAACATCCAGGTTCTCGTAGCCCTATTACACGTTCTCGTTTAAACTCAGTGAGGTGCTGATAATGGCGTCTTTGTCACGTTAAAGTCATTCTCGACTAACATTAACTCAATACGTCCAATCTCAAAGGTAACTAACGCTCACGACCGTCACAGTGTGTATGTAAAACAAATCTGATTTACATCCTCATAGAGACGTTACTAGCACCACTATTATGGGACGGGCGCAAAATTTTAATAGGCGTCATCTCTCAGATGTAGAAAAACGCCTACCAACTTTCGTTTATGCCGCACAGCTTCTACTTGGCGTTCCGCTTTTTTCCCGCCAGTGTACAAATGAAATCATCTAACGGCTTCACGACCAGCCAAACAGCTGATATATTGACAGATGAGGTGCACAAAGAAGACATTACAGATGTAATTCCATTCAGAGGATTGATGCTGACACAGACATCTCCTGGTTAATAGCATGATGTAGCTGAAAATGAGCTACAGAAGACTGAAAAACCAAAGACTTAAAGGCAATTCATACTCGAAGGCTACAAATCCAGAAATGAACCAACAATCCAGTGGCAGTAGTACGAAAAGTTTTGAAGATCTTACACAAGGTTTAAAGGAAAGGAAGAAGAACGTTAACGACAAATTGTCAGATAGAGTAGCAGCTCTGGTCGGGGCAGCACAAGAAATAAAACAAGACCAAAGAAGAAATGGTTCACAGAGATAAGAAGGCTGTGAAATCCAAAAGAAAAGAAAGACATAATACGCAAACCAATCACAGTAATAGCAAAAAAGGATGATTTCAAAAATTAAAAGTAAGCACCTTGGGTTGTACACACTGAAAGAAGGAACTTCATTTTGGGTATAGTACAGAAAATGAGAGGACAACTATGGAGAATAACAGCACACATGGAACGTAGCCGTGCGGTTTGAGGCGTCTTGTCAGGGTTCGCGCGGCTCCCCCCGTCGGAGGTTCGAGTTCTCCCTCGGGAGTGTGTGTGTGTGTGTGTGTGTGTGTGTGTGTGTGTGTGTGTGTGCGTGTGTTGTCCCTAGCATAAGTTAGTTTCAGTTAGATTAAGTACTGCGTAAGCCTAGGGACCGATAACCTCAGCAGTTTGGTCCCATAGTCCTTACCACAAATTTCCAATTTTTACATTGAAAAAAATACTCATAATCACTAACAATGAGACGAACAGATGCTCACAAGCAAGGAGATAATATTCGACAGGTGGAATAAATATTTGCAGCAGTTCGTGAGGTCAGAGGGGCCACGTAAAATTTTCCCAGATATGGAGCACGGAAGCGCACAATAATGTAAGGGCAGAGATTGGGTGCAAATGGCTCTCAGCACTATGGAACTTAACGGTGGTGGTGGTGGTTAGTGTTTAACGTCCCGTCAACAACGAGGTCATTAGAGACGGAGCTCATGCTCGGGTTAGGGAAGGATTGGGAAGGAAATCGGCCGTGCCCTTTCAAAGGAACCATCCCGGCATTTGCCTGAAGCGATTTAGGGAAATCACGGAAAACCTAAATCAGGATGGCTGGAGACGGGATTGAACCGTCGTCCTCCCGAATGCGAGTCCAGTGTGTTAACCACTGCGCCACCTCGCTCGGAGGAACTTAACGTCTGAGGTCATCAGTCCCCTACAACTTAAAACTACTTAAACCTAACTAACCTAAGGACATCACACACATCCTTGCCCGAGGCAGGATTGGAACCTGCGACCGTTGCGGTCTCGAGGTTCCAGACTGAAGCGCCTAGAACCGCTCGGCCAACGTGGCCGGCCAGAAATCAGAAAGGTCACCACTGCGCACAAAGTAACTGCAGAGATGTCGAAGACAAGAGCAAAACGCTGCAGAGAAAACTGTTCATGTTGGGAAACCATCTGTACTTACTGCTACTCATAGTATTAGCAAAATGGACAGTAATAATGAAATTTCACAACAATTTATTTCGCAAACCCAGTTGGATAATTTGATGCTGTTGGTTGAGAAGGTGGTTATCAGACACAGTTTTGTACGGGAATATCAACAACAGATCAAACATTTACCGCGAGGAAAATCTGCGAAAAGTACTGCGAGTTCAACAGGCTCATTCTGGCATCAGATACAGATTACTTCAAGGCATATATGGCGTCCAAGTGCTGAACATGTGCGACATCCTGAGGGAATGTGATGTGCCGAAGAATTTCGTGTACATAACCAGCGCATGCACAGAAGAATAGAAACAAGTGTAAGGGCGAAATACCAGGAAGAAACGTCCCGGTTTGCGACAATACGATCCTCTCTCGCGCATAATGTTTAGTATTAGACTCTAGAAAATCATTTGAGGAACAGACACCGACCACGAAGCCGCCAACCTGAATGGAGGAACATATTTGTTACAACATGCTGACGACATTGCAGACCTGGCACAGTGGTAAGGCGGTAGGGTGGAGACAGTGAGGAGCATATCATAAAATGCAACAACAAAAAAAGTCTGTCTGAAAATCAACTCTGAGAAGCGGCAGTTACGGCACTATTCAAAGCAGCAATGTAGAAAATCTCATTGCAAGCTAGTGATATAACAGCTAACTATTAATGCAGCCAGAACATGCCTATGTGTAAACACATCTGAAGTCACACGTGCTCTCTAGTAAATTCACATTAAAGGATTACAATGCAAAAATAGTGCCAGTGGCGTTATATAGAACAGAGACTTCGAGTGATGAGAAACTGTTAGTTGTTTAAGCGAAAATGTTGACACAGGTCTTTGGCCCAATGCGAGATGCGGATGACTTAAACAGATGGAAGGGCCAGTAATTATAGTAATCGACACAGCAGCCAAACATCGTCTATGAAATAAAGGTGGAGGATTTATACAAGCCCGCATGCCTCAGTACAGCCAAAGACTACAAGAAACATGTCCGGTAGGCTGACCCACGCAGCGATGGGTGGACGAAATCGGGGTAAGACCTATGACAGCTGGAAGTTTAATCGAACCTGATGCAAACAGTCCAAGAGTGCAGTCACCAGATTAAGAATGTGTGGTCGAGCACGGTCTTCGAGATCGGTAAACGCCTGAGAAGTAAGGATAAGCATGTGCTTTCACAGAAAGCGCATCTACATTAGACCTGAGAGACAATATTTGCTGAGGCGCAGTCCACGGTCTCTGCAGTGAGACTGGCGCCGCGGTGTTGTGCCCGTAATGCGAGATTCTCAGCAACTCTCTTTTAAGAACTAGTCTACAGCAGTAGCCGGGTATATGTACTTTGCTTATCTCAAAGTGGTCAGAATCACATGACAATGACTGGAGAAACGGCTGCTCATTTGTTTGGAAATTGAACATTTTTACAAGCAGTCATTTAGCAGTAATTAGGATAACATGAACTAAATTTATATCCAAAGAATCCTACCATCTGAAGATACAGTTATATACTTTTGCTCCTAACGGCGTGTACAAACGAAATTCTGTTCTAATCTGTCCACAAGAAATCAGAGTGACAGGCCTTGATGTCGAATTGAACTTATGTTTTTGTAACCATCAGAACGCGTCACTAAAATCACCAGATTAGTGGTGGCAAACTCGGACTCTTTCAAGGTGATAAATGAATGGAATAACGACTCTTCTTCGTCAGTTATTGAATGAAGTTCTTTAACTCCCAGAACAGACATACTTCTTCAAAAAAGCACAAATGGTATCAGAGAATCAATACATGCAATAAGACTATCGGAAAAATATCATTTAAAAACGTCACTGCAAGTTACACAGGAAATAACAAAATAAAGGAACTGCCAAGTAAACAAATGTATCTTATATACTTACCTCACTGGAGAGTAATTCAGAACATGAGTAAAATGCAGACGGCAAGCGTACTGCCGTTAACCGCACAGCAGAGACCTCCAAATTATTTACTTACCTGTAACAAAAGAAAGAAACAAACATATGATTCTGCAGCAAACAAGTAAAGTCAATGTTCTACGATGTAATTTCTTAATTTTACCACACAAAAATTACGAACCTGTACAACACATGAAAGATCTAATACAACGCGCACAGAACTCGTAAAATGTGGCTCGTATGTAGTGGTATGCATATAAGATGGACTATCCACTTACGTTAAGTAGCTACCATACGCTTTTGGGTGCATACGTGACAGTTCACACGTTATTTGTGGTGCTCTCAGAATGGAATAATTTCTTTTCCTCCTGTTAAGCTAACTGTTACTTTCATAGCAGTCAGTTAACTTCAATTCGATTCTTTGCCTTACAGAGATGACTTCCACCTGACTACACAACAAAACAAGAACAAAAATTGCTGAAGTCTGTCAACAGCGAACAACTTAAACATACGACATGTGCCATGAGCAGAAGAAAGAGGGATAAACGCAGTTATTTAGTACACGCACCTGAGAAATGCCTTACATGAGTTTTTGTTCAAATTTTTGAGGGGAGAAAAAATAGAAGACACGCTATAAATTACGCAACAGTTTATTGTCAAGTTCTTCATTGCAAAACTAAGAGTGAGAAATGGACAAATCAGGTATGAAATTGATCAACGTATGGTCTTGTTTTGCAAAAAGATATTTAATTGTTTGAAATTAATCATGCTAATTAAGTAAAATTTAACTAGTGATTTGAGTAAAAACTGAAATATTTCACGGAAAGATGCAGCTAGCTACTTAAATGAGGTGTCAAAAAGTTCAGCTCTTCAAGACCTGCCTATTTTGCACATCAAAAGTTACAGTGGTGTGATATTTAACTGTCGTGATGGATTCGTTCAAATCTAGTACTGAATTCAGGACTTTGAACAGAAAACTCTAGGAAAGCAAATTTGGTGACAATAAGATGGTATTTTCTGAACAAAATTTGAAAATAAAAAAATATTGAATAATTAGCCAGATGTTTTGTGAAATGATTCGTCTAAAAGTAACAAATAAAAGAGACTAGCAAAATACTTGACCTGACTTCGAATGACGGTCGAAATCATATACAGCAAATGACGTATATGAAATGTTTCTGGACTTTATTTTATTTATTCCATTTAGACAAATCGTTTCACAAAACATTTGACCAATTTTTTCTTTTTCCATCTTTTTCGTTGAAACTATCCTTCTTGCAACTAAATATTTTGGTCTCTCTTTGTTTCACAGTGCGCGAGTGCACCCACATAAAAGTGTGCTGAAAAGAAATAACAGAGCTCTAGTTCATTTTACGAAAGGGAAGCACCTATTGAGGAATCTCTTAATGAAACGAAATTTTTCATCAAATATTATTATCCGAGAGATAAGAAATAGGAAGTAATAGGCCTCCACTGCTTGACGCGGATTGGAACGCTGATATTCTGAACACTGAGAACAGAGCTTACCACGAAGCGATGAAATCCTAACACTTTTCTAACGACATGACCTTGTTTACAACTGTGTCGTCTCGAAAAGCCTCAGGCTCTGAGAAATATAAAATTTGTCTGTCAGATAGTTTGTATGTATCGTAAACAATGAAGGTGCTGCCATCCTTCCTTGAGGTACGCTGAATGCTGTTTTCGCTTCTAACGGATCACCTCATTACACAGTTCATTTTATAACACTACAACACAGTACTTCACATTTTTTGTCATATTTCGCAATTTTCATAGTAATTTCAAATTTTAATTGTATATATTGCGTCATTTCACTGTCAATATTAATTATTTGGAATACAGCAACGCGAATTTACTGTAAAGTGTTTAAAAACAATATGGCAAAGAAATGCAGTAGACACGTTGACGAAGTCAGGGTTTTTGCTATGTATTGCAAGAATCTGTACCGAAAGATAATTTCGGCACGGCACTAACATCGGTATGCAGGAACGCAAACGGCTTAGCTGCAAGTTGACAGTGAGCGGAGCCGGCCATGAGTAACTGCGAGAGTGCGCGTAAAACATCGTGTGTGAACTTGCTGGTGACAAAACGTTGGGTGAGGCAATGTGAAGATAACGAGCAATAGTATGGGTCACAGTACAACAATTATGTGAAAAGAGTTAGAGAGAAATAATGAAAGAAATATGGCTACTGAAAATCAACTTCAAAGTAAGACTGTGCCATTACGGGAATTTAGAAATGTAAAAGATTTGCCAGCGTATTAGGATCAGAAATCTAAATTTTGCCAGTGTTAATAATTGTTCCAAGTCATCACTACCGACTGTAGAATCCTGTTCTTATCACTGTAATAATCGACTGCCGCATAACTGAAAAGACTTCCATCCGAAATTCATGATGGAGACCGAGAGTAAATCTTAAATTTTATTAGTTCAGAAAAATGGTAAACTTAACAATTTAAGTGACAATGTTGATTTATTTTGCAAATTATGCTAGGAAAAGACTTTTGTGAGACTTTTGGTAACAACGTTAAACAACGACTTGTCTTGATATTTACCTAGTAGTATATGTTAAAACTAGAATCTATTGTGCATTATTTCAGTTTATTTGTAATGTAACTAACGCAAAAATTGAAAATAAAAATAAAACATATTTCTGCACAGAGACTCGAGCCTACGACTCTCGGTTTGGCGTTCTGCACTATTTCCGCTACGCCAGCCGCTGCCTGAAAGTATGATAACATAAATGGCTCATCATTCGCCCCACCCGCGCGAATTATCGTATTTTTTCTGTACGTTTGACCATATGAAGCACTTGTTTCACTTTCGTTTCTGGCCAGTCCTTCATATACCACAAATCTGAACAAAATCGATGATGACGAATAGATGCGGTTCCCTTGTGAGTAAAACACGAAATGACATCAGTAATGTTTCTGTGAGAAGGAAATCGCATCATCCTAATGTGAAAGACACTGAACTAAGTAGTGCGTAGTCTAGAGAAAAAGAAGGTAGCGCTGTGAAGTCCAAGCTCGCATTGGGGAATGATAGGGAAGGAGTTTCGGCGTGTCCTTTTCGAACAAAGTATTCCGGTATATTTGCCATCAGGTATTAGCAAAACCACAAAATACATAAATCTCGATATCCAGACGAGGAACTGACCCTGGTCCTTGCGATTGCAAGACCAATATCTCAACCACTGCCCTACCTCGCAGGCTAGAGTTGACTCGTAATCGATGAAAGATGCGTCAGTCTCTGGCGTATAACACAATCTAAGACGAACCTTGGTCTAAGTAGAAAATACATCTTTATGCCGAGAGACACCTTGCAGTGCACGGCGGAGTGTCCTTCACGCTGCACCGTAATGCACAGCCTTTCCCTGCTCCATCCGCAAATGGTACGCGGGTAGAACCATTGTTGTAGGCCTCCGTATGAGCCTGAGTTTCTCCTGTTTATTATTATCCTTATTTCGCAAGGTAGTTCAAAAATGTTCAAATGTATGTGAATTTCTAAGAGACCAAACTGCTGAGGTCATTGGTCCCTAGACTAGCACACTACTTAAACTAACTTACGCTAACGAGGGAGGACTCGAACTTCCGGCAGGAGGGGCCGCACTGTCTGTGACATGGGGCCTCTAACCACGCGGCCACTCTGCGCGATGATAGTAGCACACTGTTTGACGTTTCTTTGAATATAGGCTTTTTGAAAAATAACCATAAAATCCTCCGTGATGTCTAAAGCCTATGCTGCAGCGTCTGATACTGGAGTTTCATGAACGTCTCCTTGAGCTCTCGCACTTCACCGACACAGGGCTCTTATTCGGGACGACTGTGGTACGAATCCCTACCCGGCCACCCAGTTTTAGGTTTCCCACTACGTCCTTAAATGGCTTAAGTTGAATGCCGAGATGGTTCCTTCGAAATGGTGCGGTCGATTTCCTCCATCATCCTTACCGTATTCGTTCTTGTCTGTCTCTAAATGTTCTCGTCGTCGAAGGGACGCTAAATGCTAATACCCCTTTGTTCCTTACCAATAAATTTGTCCAGCATCTGCTTCATCTGCAACTCGGTTTATGTAATCTTTAGGTCGCTTCGGGTGCACACTGTTAAACATTTTTCTATTGCTGCTGTTTCAAGTGATTTACGTGCAGTACTTTACACGTCCGTGTTTTGAGGGTCAACAGCCAGTTCTTGCAGGAAGCGTTGAGCGTCACCAAGTCTTTGAGTATTTCGTACTATTCCTGTGTATTTCAAAAATGTTCAAATGTGTGTGAAATCTTATGGGACTTAACTGCTAAGGTCCTCAGTTCCTAATCTTAGCTCCCCTGGGACCAACCGCACAGTCCATGACTGCAGCGCCCAAGACCGCTCGGCGAATTCCGCACGGCCTGTGTATTTCGAAACAGACCTAAGTACTCTGTGGTACGGGCGATAGTCATCTTCGAATTAACGTTAGACGTAATCTGATCTCGGTAGTAAAAAAATAGCAATAGAATAGCACTGCTAATTACAGTGTCATAGTTGCTGTGTTCAAAAATCCACTTCTACTGTACATTATTCGATGGGGATTATTTGTATGTACGGCAACCAGTCATAATATTTAAAGATTATTGATTTTATAATAAAAATTAACTGGCTATGAGTCTAGAGTCCCTGTTGTCGCTGATGGTTGACTGCATGCACGTCCATTGCTTTCAGTCTCGTTTCACTTTGCACTGTCTTTTTAATGTACAAATATCACAATATAGAGAGAAGATGGTCATCATATAAAATCTAATTGTTCGGAAAATGTTTTAACACTTTGGTAGAGATGTTTTACTTAATTAGCACTGAGGAGAGATATTTTAACGAAATAATTTGTAGCATATTATTCCTTATTTCTGAGCAGGAACGCACAAATTTATCTGCTTTTGATACTTTCAACAAAATTCAATGAAAAGTTCAAATGTAAATGCTGCGAGTACGTGGCGAAAAACTTGTTCAACGTCAGAGATGAAATAAAACTCGAGCTTCGAGGGCGATGTGTGAAACTACCTAATAAACGTTTTACTTCAAGTACCATACATTATCTTTTTAGTCTCTAGAATTTAGTAACTTGTTCCCGGTTGTCAGCGATCAGCATGATATCGAAATAACAGAAGTGTCGTCTATTTTACAGCAAGTGTACAAATGCAATGCTGTGTAGATCTCGTCAAGATTACATTTGTTGTTCACAGGAGAAACCATTTCCACCTTAATACTGTTCCACCTCAATACTCTTCGGTAACTGTTTCGTGTTCTGTAAGGGATGTTTAGCACTTAATCTCTAACGCTGAGCGCCTGCGTGCAGGAGAAGGCCTTGCCTCTGTTGGCACCGTTGTTGAAACATTTATTTATCTTTAAACCTGTCCTATGATCTTGATTGCCATAATACACGGTGTTTCAAAATGAATTATTCTATTTCGCAAGACTATACTTTCTATATGAATAGGTATACAAATTTGGGGTAAGTTTTAATTTATGCTTACGAGTATGAAGCTTTATTTTCAGAAGAACCGTCCGATTTTAAGAGGATATGTGTTTTATAGGCACTGACATATGTTTTCCACAATTACATTTGGGATCAAAGTTCTAGAAAGATGGTTCAAATGGCTCTGAGCACTATGGGGTCTAACTTCTGAGGTCATCAGTCCCCTAGAACTACTTAAACCTAACTAACCTAAGGACATCACACACATCCATGCCCGAGGAAGGATTCGAATCTGCGACCGTAGCGGTCGCGTGGTTCCAGACTGTAGCGCCTAGAACCCCTCGGCCACATCGGCCGGCTCAAAGTTCTCATTTACCTTTCACAAATGTCCAGTGTGCCCTCCACCAAGCTCACGATAAACATCCAGAAAGTAGTAAAACTTATGCCATACTTCTGCGAACATGTCTGAGTTGCTGCATTCACTGGCGATAGTATGCAGCATCGTACTTCACCCAAGCTTGTTGGAGGGGCAGGCACACAGGCCGAGTCTTTCACAAACATCGACAGAAAAAGGAAAAAAATTCCACGCCGTGAGATGACGCGACTTGGAGGCCACTGGCGCAACGCCAGATCGGCACGAACAATGCCGACCCATCATTGCAGTGCCGTAACACGTGCTACCGATGAAAATCATGCCGCACAGCAGTAATGGAATTGGAGCTATTTGGTTCAAATGGCTCTGAGCACTATGGGACTCAACTGCTGAGGTCATTAGTCCCCTAGAACTTAGAACTAGTTAAACCTAACTAACCTAAGGACATCACAAACACCCATGCCCGAGGCAGGATTCGAACCTGCGACCGTAGCGGTCTTGCGGTTCCAGACTGCAGCGCCTTTAACCGCACGGCCAGAGCTATTTATTGTGGTGTTATTACCTCGACTTGGCGCACACTGGGGTATGGACGGGCGAGCGAACGCGCTAGCTGCACCAGGAAGGTCGCTACCATCAACCACACGCGGCGGAGCTTACAACTGGCGCTACGGTAAACCTTCAGTTTCGATGTGAAAGTGACTCATTTCCTGAGTGTGGTGCTACATTTCCCTGAAGGGAAAAAAAAACAGTAGCGTTAAAGTCACTTAACACCCAGCTTCTCCTCGTACGGCTGACGCAGTGGTGAGGGAGCGGGCCACTGTACTGTACACTAAGCCGCGAATCCACAGCACGGGGGAAGGCTGGCGATCGAGAACGATCGAGCCAGCGCGCCAGCCAGCATAGCGCAGCATAGCACAGCACAGCTCGGTGCGGCCTGTAACTGCGGCGCGGTCGTGTATCCGTCAGCGCGGCCGTAATTAATTGCATTAGCAGAATGTGACCGGGCCGCGCGGCCCACGCCACTATTCCGTTTAATGCATTCTGCGCCATGAATGCGGCCTGCTTAAAAGAGAGCCTGGAATTCTGGCGGGCTGTGTGCCGGCCGGTCCCATTGTGCCATCGCTGGGCCAGCGGCCGCGGTTATTCCGCGGCTGCGCGCCGGCAGATCTAATATTTAAATGAAGCGCCGGGCGCGCCAGCGGCAGCGATGCACAGTCGCAGGTGGCGCGACACGGATAACCCCTCCCCTCCCCTTGCTATCCTCTTCCCCTTCTCGTTCCCCCTACCTCCCCCGCCCCTCCCCACTCCTCTCCACTCCTCCTCTGGCCACCTTGTTTGTCTGTTTGTGTACTCGGCCAGAAACAGCGCTCGAGCCGACAGATTGGATAAAAATCCAATGAAAAATTGATAACCCCGGTATGTAAATTTGCTGCGTGATTAATGGCAGCCTGTTAGGGAGAGAGACAGAGACGGGGAGATCCCGCCCGGATACTGCGGCAGGGTCGCGACGCCTGTTTCCGGCGCCTCATTAGCGCAGGACGCTGAGGTGGGCCGTTATCGGCTCTGCTAGTCGCTTATCTGCTGACAGCGTCCACCTCGTTTCTGGCGCCTCTGCCGGCGGTGACGTCAGCCGTGCCGCCCTCCCGCCCGCAGCGCACTGTGGCGGCGGACTGCAGCTGCCATCTGCTGTGCTACTCTGCGCAATGAGTTTCGCTTTTTACTGTCGGAGCAGACGGAATCGATGGCGGAAGTAGAGAGCTAAATGTGCCAGTGCCTCGATAACAAAAGCTCTAGAGTAGTTGCGCTTCAAATATGACGTTTTTGTCTTTAAAAATAATGTTCTAACAAGGAACCCTCGAGGGCGAGGTCGCAAAAGGCCAATGATACTTACGGCATTCGACGCCCCACATACTGCACACCACGCAACCGCAATATTGGCTGCTAATGACAACAGGAGGCGGGACTGGAGGTATCCAGTGGTGAGTGAGCACAGCGTGAACTGTTTAGTCGACGAGTAACTTACAACAGTTTACAACAGTGCTGCAGAGCTAGTGGTGTTGATACAAAACGGAGCAATGGCAACGTTAAACAAAGGAAACACTGCGTTTTATCTACAACAGTTCCTGAAGTTGAAACTTCATCAGAAAGGAACCCAAAGAATTTAAAAAGGTGAGACGACAGATAATATTAGCGTCCCTGCAAGATAACTGTGGTGTGCGTACTGTAAAACCTTCCGTACACACACCATCAGATTATTTGACTTGTCGCTCTAACGAAGTAGGCGAGTGTCAGCAATATGTCTCGTGGTCTTATTGTGGCGTGTTTATATCGTGGCGTGTTTATCTTCTGCCGTTAGGCCAGACGATAGAAATGCCACCTGAACGCTTAGGGTAGCAGATTGACGGTGACCAACTTTAAATAGAACTTGATTAATTTTCACACACATTTATTAAAATAATAAAAAGCATAGACATTACGTAACTTGATTCTGGAATCTGTTTACAATTGACAATCTGAAGCTCATTTGGTCTTGGAACGTTAATCTTATTCTCACATATCTCTGATACTTGACAAAGTCTCTATGCATTTCTCTTCATGGCTATGTACAGGAATATGATAATCTTATTAGGCGCAGACTGAAACTTGACTACAGACAAATGCAGACTAATGCAAACTGACTAATCGGAGGTCTGTACACTCGTTGTAATACCTCGAGCGTTTAGGTATAACTGCGCGAGTGTGATCCGCGAGGAGAAAGGGTTCTACGTTAGCAGCAATCTCACTGGCTGCGAGACATATTAATACGCGGACCGGCGGAAGCAGAATTTGGTCCGTCTCTAAAACAGCGACAGCTCGTAGTGCGGAGACGGACGAGCGCTGCGCCTGCGCTGTTGTGCTTAGCGGGGCGCGCTCCAGTGGGAAAGTTGTGTACGCGCTGACTACGCGGAACTGTGTACACAACAATAACTCAGTGGAATGTGTGGTGTCACGTGCGCTCGACTATGCGGCCAAAATACATGAGCAGTTCAAATGGCTTTGAGCACTATGGGACTCAACTGCTGTGGTCATCAGCCCCTTAGAACTTAGAACTACTTAAACCTAACTAACCTAAGGACATCACACACATCCATGCCCGAGACAGGATTCGAACTTGCGACCGTAGCGGTCGCGCGCTTCCAGACTGTAGCGCCTAGAACCGCTCGGCCACTTCGGCCGACTACATGAGCAGTAAAATGATAACAATTCGCGGTTAATAAGTGAAAGTGATACTAAAACAGTTGTCGAGCCATGTAGTTCATCATCTTTGTCGGACAGAGAGCCACAAATCCCGTCTCTAGTGAAACGTAGTAAAGGAAGGGGTACTAAACATAATTACGTACATGGAAGATCATCCACCGCATAGTAAAAAAATAGCAATGAACAGATTCTTTTAAGTCCGCCGCAATATAACCGTGTAGTTCATAAGAAAAACTACGTATATTCACGGGAGAACAAGGCGCACTTGTTACAAAAACTGGCGTCTGCGCGTTTCAAGGGCGTCTATACAATTTATAAGATGTGCATGACAGTGAACTACAACGTCACGTACGTTAGACTGGGTGCGACACAGCGATTTCGAGGGAAGTTGTGGTTGGCTGCATAACCTCAGACAGTGCTACAAAATTGGAAGACGTAAAATAACGATATTTCAAGCAAAGCGTCAACTTGACGATGCTCATCAAACTGCGGAATCGGCCAGAAAATCTTCAGATGAGAAACAAATTTATCCCGCCGTTCAGAAAGGAATTTGTCTGCAACTCATGCATATGAAAGGAACCCTGGAAATCAGAGATACCAAGAGAGTTTTATCAAGACCAACTAACATCAATATCTTAATGCATTAGTATACAATTATGCTGGCCGTTAATCTGGATGGTAACCTGGCAGGAAAGTTATTTAGTGTGCTGCGAAAAGTCTGTATTGCTCGGCCTCCAACGATTCTTTCTCGTTTGTGTGACCTTGCAAGGGCAGTAGGGAATATTTATGTCACAGCAAGCAACAGTCGTAAAACGGGCATACGAGAACTACAACTATGGTATGAGCACTGCTTTTGGCCAATAGCTGGTCAAAATAACTTGCTTATGCTTGATGCCTGGTGTGCGAATAAAAATCATATTCCTTTAGAGTAAACTATCCCTCTTGAAAAGCGTTTGACATTGCAAGTTATACAACCTGGAACGACTGGACAAATTCAGCCTCCGGATGTTTGTTTTGTCAGTGCCTATAAAACATATTACCACATTACCTGTAGCTGCGCCTTAAAGCATAACAAGTTTCACGATGAGGTCCACAACAGACTGTTTCGCATTCGATTGCACACCATCACGTTCCATGAGTTCGCATCTCCCCGTTACACCATTATGATTTCACATGCTTTGTTTAAGAGTGGATACCTAGGTGAACGTCTCGTACGGTTTGCAACTCCCAAGGAGTTCGCCTTCAATCTTGACGGTGCGAACCTTTGTGATCATTGTGCAGCGCCATTTTCATTCTGTGTTCGTGGTGCAATTTAATGGTTTGTTTTGAACATTTCTTGAATGTCGACGACGTCCATTTTGTGAAGTGTAATACATACATCCGAGAGAAGTTTGATTTCTGCACCCTGCACCCATTTTGTTGCCCTCCATGACGAGCCACCATATGCTTACGTTTCAGCAAGGTAATGCACGCCCGCACACGGCGTTCCTCCTACTTGTCTTCATACTTGCCAAACCATATGATGGCCAGCAAGTTCGCTGGATCTCTCCACAGCTGTCAAAGTTCGCTGCATTATGGGAAGGGCCCTCCAACCATCTCGGGTTTTTCAGGATGTAACGAGCCAGTTGGACAGAATTTGGCACTATATCTCTCAGGAGGACATCCAACAAATCCATCTATAAATTCTAAGCCGAATAACTGCTTGCATAAGGGCTACGCGTGGACCAACGCATCACTGTCTTGCTAAAATTGTAAAGTTCTTTCTCTTGAATAACTCATCCATTCTTTCTGGTTCAAATGGCTCTGAGCACTATGGGACTTAACATCTGTGGTCATCAGTCCCCTAGGACTTAGAACTACTTAAACCCAACTAACCTAAGGACATCACACACATCCATGCCCGAGGCAGGTTCAAATGGCTCTGAGCACTATGGGACTCAACTTCTGAGGTCATTAGTCCACTAGAACTTAGAACTAGTTAAACCTAACTAACCTAAGGACATCACACACATCCATGCCCGAGGCAGGATTCGAACCCGCGACCGTAGCGGTCTCGCGGTTCCAGACTGCAGCGCCTAGAACCGCACGGCCACTTCGGTCGGCTGCCCGAGGCAGGATTCGAACCTGCGACCGTAGCATTCGCGCGGTTCCGGACTGCGCGCCTAGATTCTTTCTGGAACTGTAATTATTTGTTAGTCTGTACATATACATGACATCTTCCGATTTCCGCCCTTTTCGTGGTGGGTCCTTTCTTTTGAGTGTACAAAGGGAAAATGTTGTTACAAAAAAATCTCGAAAAGTTTTTGACGGATTTACCTCCAATTTTTTACACCATACTTTACCGAACATTGGGATGGACGTAGACTGAACATTTCTTTTAATATTTTCTAAACTAATAATAAATCTGTAAGACCGTCGTGTCTGTCTGTCTTTGAACACGCTAATCTTCAAAACTACTAGACGGATTTTTATGGGGATTTCACTGCTAGCTTCAGCGTAGCCAGGGGCACCGTTTGGGCTATATTCCATCAAAATCGAACCACGTAAAAATATATATTCATACATATTATAAAAATGTGCATATGTATGTTCAACATCTCCTCCGAAACGTCTGGACCGATTTCAACCAAACTTGGTGCACATGTCACCACCGCCTTGAAGGAATCGCTGTTGCGGTAAGAACTACCTACCTATCGAAGAGATAAGGATGGCGATGAAAAACAAGTGCAGGCAACGACTCGCGAATATCTTAATTTTTTCCTTCAGTATTGAGATAAGAGCACTGACTGACTTGCAAAAAGCTTTACACATAATTTCAAACATCTACAAAATTTTTTTCGCTGACACGCCCCACATAATAATGAAAGCAAAAAAGTTCCTCAACTACTACATTTTCGGTGTCCATGCAGTAAACCTGCCGCTGAAACATGACGTTTTAATTTATTACTTCTTTATTACTAACTGGATTCACGGCATATTTTGTAAACAATGTTCACATAAACGGTGATTTTTTCCACCGTGTGCAAACACAATGGATTGATCGATGAAAAGATACGGAACAAAAGAGGTCTCATGAAAATGTCCGGAAATACATGGTTTTTCATGCTAGAGACAATTTATTCCATTACACTTAGTTACACAGACTGCGGTCTAATACGCGCTGTACCGCAGCCACAGTTAAATGGTTCCGTGTTCGAATCGAGAGCTTGCCGAAGTGGTTTTTACTTACGTAAAGGTAAATGGCAACGGCTGGCGGGTAGCAATGTTGAAACAGGAGACCTACTCCCGCCGACAACCACAGCATTGAGTGTTTGCAATAGTGTTTCGCCGTTTGTCTGAGACAGGGTCGTTACAGGAAGCAGGAAATCGACGTACCCGAAATGTTCGGACGCCAGACTTGGAGGAAAGTGTGATTACCACTGTGGAAGGCGACCGCCGTGTCAGTATCAGGTAGTTTGCCCGCTTTACAGGGTAAGCCAGACGTGTGTGTGAAGCATTCTCCATGACAATTGTTACTACTCTTATCACTTACAGCATGTGCAGGGCTTACTAGCGAGACTTTCCATTTCGGGAGCCGTGTCTGGTGTCTTCATCATGCAACCACGATTCAGGCACCTGTGTCATTCATCCTGTTCACAGGTGAGGCCACCTTTACGCGAAGAGGTATCTTCAACTTTCATACCAGTCATATGTGGGATAGCATACAGAATCCCCGTGGTATGGTGACAGCAAATCATCAGCATTGGTGCAGCCAGAATATTTGGGCCGGCTTAATTGGCGTCTGTATTTTGGGACCAGTCTTCCTTCTACGTTGCCTAACAGGACGGAACTATCGGAGTTTCTTGCGGGTGACGTTGCCTTCCCTGCTGGAAGAAGTGCCGTTGATGGTGCTCCAGCCCACTTCGCTGTTAACGTCCGGACGCATTTCAGTCGTGTCTGCATATCAGTCGTGTCTTCCCTGGTCGATTTATCGGACGAGGGGGTCCAGTTTCATGGTCTGTTCATTCACCGGATCTCAACCTATGCGATTTCTGGTTATGAGGCCATCTCAAAAGTATCGCGTACTCAGAGCCCATTCCAGATGTGCAGACACTGGAGCAGCTTATTCATGCTGTCTTTACACTGTTCAGATGCAGCCCGGCCGATGTGAACGTGTGAGACAGAATACGCTACGGCGCTTATATACATGTGTTGAGGCCAATGGATACCATAACTGTGGTTGCATCGTACAGTGCAGTCTCTGTAACAATATATGGTTGAATAAATGGTCTCTGTGGTTAGACACTGGACTCGCATTCGGAAGGACAACGGTTCAATCCCGCGTCCGGCCATCCTGATTTAGGTTTCCCGTGATTTCCCTGAATCGCTTCAGGCAAATGCCGGGATGAAAGGGCACGTCCGACTTCCTCCCCCATCCTTCCCTAATCCGATGCGACCGATGACCTCGCTGTCTGGTCTCCTTCCCCAAACAACCCAACCCAATTAATGGTCTCTAGCATGGTAACCATGCCTTTCCGGACATACGTTCATTAGGCCCTTTTTGTTCCGTATCCTCTCGTCGATCGGTCCCTAGAGTTTGTACACGGTGGAAAAAAATCACCTTGTATAGCACTCCTGGTGTAGCACTGAATATACGTGCAAAATTGTATCATTTTTCGGCACATAGTTCAGAAGATATGACGTCATAAACACTGGGATGAGTGAAAATCTGCCGCTTCGTGTATAGCGTTCGAATTTATTACTTCTGTGATACTAACTCTATTCGCAACACATTTAACACACAATATCTAGTATATGCCGCTGAATGTACCTACAAAATTACGTCACTGCACGGCACAAAAAGAGGGGGAGGAGGAGATAGATGGGAGAGAGGGAAGAATAGAAGATGGACACGGACAGTGGGGAAGAGGAAATGGACATAGGAAGGAAAGAGCAGGAGATGGAGAGAGAGGGAGGGTGTGGGGTGGTGGTGGTGGGGGGGGGGCGGCAGCAGGAGGAGGAGAAGGAGATGGACAGGGAGAGGGCTAAGGTGAAAACTGACCCACAGAACTGAAATAACTATATACGGGGGGAACGCCGGGTACTCAGCTAGTATTTTCATAAAACCATGAAAAGGAAAAATAAATGATAGTGTGAGATTGCAAATAAGCTCCCAGGAAGGGAATGTACGGCGTTTATGAGAACTTCTTACATAAAATTAGACACTTTTATTGTTTTGCAGTTGACGGTACACAAGTGCTGGACTATAGCCACCGCGAAAGCAGGGGAGCAGAAATTTTCTCGGCCATTCACACACGATACAAACTCCGCATTTTTACAATCACAAAGCCGCTTTAATGTTTCTACAGATAAACAAACTAGGTTTACATTCGTAAAAAGCTGCCTGTCATCGCACAGTTTGGCAGCTAAGCACACGTAAAGCATTATTTTGCCAGATATTGGCGAGGGTAGCTACTCTTCTCTAGATGTGTTTTTTTTCGATGACGTAAAAGCTGTTTTGAAACTTTTTTATCAAATTCTTTACCTGACTACAGACATCGCAGGATTGCATTAGCGGAGTGCACTTGGTGGGAGGAATCGTTTTAATACTGCACAATTACAATCCTCCTCCATCTTGAAAAATCTCATCGTATTATTATGGATTTAAGAATTTTTAACATTGTGCAGCCCTGTCAGCAACTGTGATAATTGAACATGTAACACGCCAGCCTCAGTTGCAAATAGAAACCAATCTTAACCCAGGTTTCAGCCAAAATAATTTGGCCTTCTTCAGAAGCCAGTAACACTAAACTATAGCATGCCAAAGTTTGGCAATGTCAAGTATAAAACTGTAGCACCGTAGTAACCTGTCATAAATCTACATTACTTGGCCTGAAGAGAAACAGCAGGCCCTACTGCGCGGACGAGGTCGGTAGGCCGCGAGAGCTGCCTAGTAGTTCCTCGGTAAAGATTGGTTTCTCTTTGCAACTGAGGCTGGCGTGTTACATGTATTATAGATGTGTTTGTCTTCCCCACGAGTCACTTAAAAGGAAAAATTGGTTCTCCTGCACCTATGGCTTCATCACATCAGTCAAAACGTTTTTGTATAAGGCTGGTGTCAGTTTCCCAGATTCCGGAGAGGTAATGACCACATTCCTACACTGTGACGCCTTCTCATCCACCGTTTTCTGAATACTCCATCAAATTAAACCAGCACTCTCTACTAGGAACACTTAGACAGTTGGCAATCATTTTCCAGAAGTATTGTAGCGTACTGCGCTGTATACGAGTGAATTACTTCGTTCATATCTAGTCGATTCATGAGAAATACTATTGCACATCGACTGTCCATGGTTCGGTTATAACTCGACTGATATTCGCACCTGGAAATCCAAAAGATGTATGTAAATATTTTATTGTATATGAAGTGATAGTATTTACAATTATGTCGACGAATGAGTTTGTCAACTTACTTAATTTGATCGGACACTTTAATGCAAGTCCCGTCTTGGAATGTTATTTGCAGAGTCCTCGTGGACGCTGTAAGTACAATCCTAAGTAAAGTAAAAATGAAAAATGTTTCCGAATAAGAACTCGACCCCACGACCCGACAGCCATTCTATATTCTTTCAGCTGAGCCAACCGCTGCCTACAAAACTTCGCTAACATAAATGGCTCCTGTCTCGCTCGAATCGCACTTATTTTCTCTAAACGACTGGCCAATCAGTATCTCCCACTTACGTCAGTTTCATTTCTGGTCAGGTCCAGCATATACCATGAACTTATACGATATCGGTGATGACGAATAGGCGCGGTCTCCTTGTCAGTTATAGACTCAAAATAATACCGGACTACTGGACAGGTGACGCGATGGTTTCTAAGAAGACGTACGGGGCTCATACTGAAAGTCATAGGTAAACCACTGTAAAGAACATTACGTTTTATTTGTTAGACGAAACACCTAGTTCACCTTTGTCTAAAGACTTTTCTGTCAGTTTTCAATATCTTCTCCAGTCCTGCATACGTTTTCCCATCGTTGCGATGAAAGTGTGTCTGTTTCAGTTGTCAGAACAGAGTGAGACATCGCTTTACGTGTTGTCCTCCAGCGCCTCGCTCCTCTTCTGTTACACAAGTGATGAGTCGGTATTCGGAGGGTGCCAAGCCTCCACTGAAAGGAGGGTACGGAGAACTTTCCCACACAAATGTCTCAATTTTCTCCAAACTGACACAAGAAGTGTAAGGCCGCGTGTATTGTCATAGCAGGATTATCTTATTTTCAGAGCTTTTAGCGTACAACGAAAGATGGAGCTTAAGAAGTGTATAGAGGTAGAGGACAGCGTTTGCGGTCTGTACTGATTGGAAAAATCGACAAGAATTTATCCCTCTGGATCCCAGACGACTCTGTCGGACAAACGTTCCCACAACATAGCGATGTCCTTGCTCTCTCCTTTGATGGTGTATCCAAACGGTGTCTTGCATTAATCTGGCGTTTGCTTCAGACACACAATGACGGAACCAGCGATTATCACCTGTCACAGTATACATTAAAAAAATCGTCTTCTTCATTTCGGAATATCTGCAAAAGGCTACGAACGGAGATTACTTTCAGACTAGCGTCGTCTGTGGTCAGCGAACGTGGAACGGGCACAAATTTTCTGATAACCCAAGCTATAAATCACTTACTTCAATGCAAAATGTTTTGTTGGAAATTTTGTTGCGATTTCACTGATAGTGCCACGTCTGCCTTCTCTAATACGCTCATTAGCTGTGTCGTTGCTGCATAATGTGCAGGCAATACAACGAAGATCACTAAAAAGCTCACCTTGGACGCCTGCGTTCTTATATTTGAAGTTTTTCATCCACATTGACACGGGCAATCCCAGTGCACCCAACGTCATTTGCAAGCGAAGTCTAAGATGAATTTCAGCAGCAGATCTTTCCCCTTCAATCAGCAATTCAATGACAGCACATTGTCGAAATGACATGAAGAAATTTAGTTAACTGTCAATGTATCAAGAAATACACCTTTAACCTCCGACGCAAAGAGATGGATGTTATAAGTTAACATCCCTGTGGTATCGTAGCTCGTAAACGAAAGGTCCGATTTTAATGCACTCTCTTGTTATTTGAAGGCTGGTTGAATCGGGATGGTTTTTATCTATGTTTCAAGAAAGTCTGTTCAGCCATTTAAATTTCATCAGCAAAGTTAGGTAAAAATGTTCTCCGCCAGCGCGCTCTCTTGATATACGCTACGTAAGAGCTACATCCAGTTACGTAGTACCAAATTGTACAACTCAAAAAGATCTACATAAAAGTCTGCAGGAATACATGTTTATGTTTTACGATTAACCAACAATGGTGATTTTTGTCTTTTGAAGTTGCCCGTTTCAGCGCCTACAAAGCAGGCAAATGCTGACTGTGGCTCATCCGTAAAAGATGAAGATACGCTGTCGCAGACCTGCTTTGCAGTTCTTTTTGAGTACTACGTCAAGAGCTTAGGCACCCTACCGTAACGGAGCGCACTGGCAGCCCATTTTCTTCCGACTTGATTTAGAATTATCGCCACCGCTACTGCTTTGATTACCTAAATTAGCTAAATGTATACTGAAACATAGACAATGAATATATGTGTGAATCGCAAAAAGGAACTTGTAAATCGCATAAGCGAACAGAATATCAAAGAAAAGAAAAAAATCTTGCAAATGTAATAATACCCATGAAAATACATCTGTTGTCAGAATATGCAGATTTTGGCGAGACAATTTCGTATTGCGTCCCGGAAAGCACTTGTGTGAATGTGAGGATAGAGTGGCGATCGTACCGTGCCTATTAGTAACATATAACGTCTAAAATGCACGAAATAAAACTTAAAAATTTTAAAAACCTGACACGAATCTCTACAAAGGTCCCTTGACATTTGATAAAATTAGTATTATTTTGATCCATCGAAATGACATGAAGAAAGTTGGTAACCATTAAATGTATCAAGAAACACATTTTATAATAATGCGTACGTTTTTATCACAGTATTGGGATTAGTTGTAAGAAATGGCAGCTAAAGAATTTCAGTACAACCCGCGGACATGAACTGCGACGTATCATCCGAAACAGAGTAGCAAGCTCATTGTGGCTTACACCTAAAGGTAGGGGCGGTAGCACTGACAATGAAGATCAGACAATACAGAGTAGCAAACTGAATAGCTTATTAACAAACTTCAAAATATACCGCGTTTCGTGCCAAAGTCCTCTTCCACACATTCTGTAAGTGCCTAACGCCTCATTGTCCTTACTATCGTGATTTCAACTATAAGGAAAGCTCAGATACTTTACGAAATATTACCGGTCTATAGCCTTCAAAGTGTGACAAAATTTTGTGATTTTGTGTACTGCTACTTACGGCTGTCTGCAAGGGGTGGTACAAAAAATTCACTCCAAGAGAAAGCCAAGCAAATCCTTACAATAAATTTAAAGTTTCCGGAAACGTTTTAGCTTTTGCAGTTCCACTCTATGAGCCTCAGCAGGGGTCCCAATGAAAGTCCATAAAATTTGAATAGCGATTAGTGCGCATAATAAAACAGCCCCGGGGTATTCATTGGCCTTTAAGGGGGACACGCGGAAGTGTAGCGGCGAGAGAACAAAGAAAGCTGAGGAAGCGGAGCGCTGAATGATTAAAGTCCGCGCCCTGGGGCAGGCCGGCGACCGCTCCGTCTCAAGTCAAACGCCGCGCCTGCGCTCTGCTTTCTTGCCAACACTTCTTTTCTGTGGACGTGGTTTTTCTCTACGTTGCTTACATACGGTGCTGAAAATGCTACGGAACTACTACTGCTTCCTAATATATTTATTATTCAATGAAATTCATCACAAACAACATACCTCCTTGTCAAGCCAACGCAAGGAATCGACACTTGAAATAAGAATAATCTACATACAAACTTAAAATCACTTAACTTGGCTCAGAACGGTGTCTATTATTCAGGAAGACACATTTTCAGTATCTTACTAGCAGCCATAAAACGTTTAACTGACAGGAAAATTCAGTTTAAGAGGAGTCTAAGCGATTTTTTGTTGGTCAGTTTCTTCTAGTTCATTGGCGCATTTGTTAGTAGAACCGACTGATGTGAGTATATTTTTAATACCAACGTGTTTCATAAAACTTGACTTATGCGTTTTTTCGGTGCAAATGGTTCAAATGACTCTAACCACTATGGCACTTAACATCTGAGGTCATCAGTCCCTTAGACTTAGAACTACTTAAAACCTAACTAACCTAAGGACATCACACACATTCATGCCCGAGGCAGGATTTAAACCTGCGACCGTAACAGCAGCTCGGTCACAGCGGCCGGCTCTTCGGTGCATTTCAATGTAAATAAGTGTTGTAAACTGCTTTCTGTTTGATGCTTGCCTACAATAGCACGAGTATTATCATATACTGTATACTCAGTACATTTACATATTCAGAGAGAAATCTGTTATTACCTCTTAAAAGCAAAAATACATACAGGATGACCATTTAACTTACGATCTGTGGGGCAGGTATTAAAATGTCTCTTTTCTTTGTAAATATGAATTACGTGTTCTTTCTTACGGTATGTTTTCCTCCATTGAGGATCTCCTCACAGGTGATCAATGTATAAAAAAGTATATCTAATCTAATATAGAGAGGGAAGATTAAATAATGCAGGCACCGCACACTTAAACTTTCCAAAGTAGACATTAAAAATAATGATGACAGTTCACAATTATTTGAAAATTAGTCTAGTCGTTATGTCTTGTTCTCTTCAAACAAACAACCTGCTCATTCTTCTTCTACGTGTACGTCATCTCTGAAAAGTGTCTGCCAGACAGGGTGTGGTCCATAGAATAAACAACATAAGGAGGAAACCCGATACAATCTCAAACGCAGATAAGCAACAACATTTTCAGGTACATAATGGAAGTTAAAAACTCTTCATGTCACATTTGCTAAAATATTACGAACTATTGCGTCGTGTCAAATGTGTATCTTCAGAATATCAACGTTTCACTCCAGTCTGTGGCGGAGATCTTCAACAGGGCGTTGTTCGATTCCACGCACTGACTCGCTAATAACCGTAGAAAAATTAAATTTCTGTGTGTTCCCCCACAAAGACATGACATCTCAAGTTTTCAAAACTGCAGCGCAAACGGCCGTGTTGCCGCATGTCCTCGTCCGCTGCTGCTACCGCATCGAAGTGGAAGACTGGCATGGGAATCTGGGTATCATTCACTTCGCACCGCCGGCCGGTGTGACCGAGCGGTTCTAGGCGCTTCAGTCTGCAACCGCGCGACCGCTACGGTCGCAGGTCTCAATCCTGCCTTGGGCGTGGATGTGTGTGATGTCCTTAGGTTAGTTAGGTTTAAGTAGTTGTAAGTTCTAGGGGACTGATGACCTCAGCTGTTAAGTCCCATAGTGCTCAGAGCCATTTGAACTATTTTTTTCACTTTCGCACCCTCTCCCTTCCGATTGAAATAACTGGCCTGTTTAATCCAATTGCCCGGTGTTTCGAAATGAGAACAATATCTTTTAAATTCGTGTTCATTTCGAGTCATATAATGGTAAATACCAATGCTGGTGAAAGTTTAGCCATTTTGGAGGAAAATAAAAACTTTTCAGAGACAAATATATACACTGATCCTCTGGGGCTAATAATGGCTCTGAGCACTATGGGACTTAACATCTATGGTCATCAGTCCCCTAGAACTTAGAACTGCTTAAACCTAACTAACCTAAGGACATCACACAACACCCAGTCATCACGAGGCAGAGAAAATCCCTGATCCCGCCGGGAATCGAACCCGGGAACCCGGGCGTGGGAAGCGAGAACGCTACCGCACGACCACGAGCTGCCATGGGTGGGGGAGAGAATAAGACAGCAGAGATGAAGAAACATGCCGTACTGCTGACAATTTGTCTAGTCGACAGCTTTCAGCAGTTGCTGAAGCAAAAGTCATCAGACGGTGCTGAACAGAGTATATGGGCAGAACTGCTTCATCTGAACCATAATCTCAGTATAACAAATATGAAAGTTGTCCTAAACGAAGCTCACGACATAGCTCATCTTATTATGACAGGGAGAAGTCTGAAATTACCTCCGAGTGCTTTGAACTATTTTTTGACAATGGCGCATTGCATCATCTTCGAGACATTTTTACCCTATATGCTTACCAGAAAGGTGAACGCCGTTTTGCAGTTTCATGTGACGAACTGAGATATTTCTTGACAGTCTCGATTCTATCAGGACACCTAACCGTTCCTAGATGGAGAATGCTGTGGAAAGTCGACACAAAGACATGCAATACATTTGTCACTTTAGCAATACGACGCAACACATTTGAAACCATAAGACAATTTGTGCACTGTGCTGGTAACTCCAAAATACCATCAGGTGACAGATTTGGAAAATTCTAACCCCTAATAAAGCTTCTTCATGATCGCTTTTTGTCTCATGCTCAATTAGGTAAATAACTATGAATTGCCCAGAATATGGATCGGAGCGTGGAATGTCAGATCCCTTAATCGGGCAGGTAGGTTATAAAATTTAAAAAGGGAAATGGATAGGTTGAAGTTAGATATAGTGGGAATTAGTGAAGTTCGGTGGCAGGAGGAACAAGACTTCTGGTCAGGTGACTACAGGGTTATAAACACAAAATCAAATAGGGGTAATGCAGGAGTAGGTTTAATAATGAATAGGAAAATAGGAATGCGGGTAAGCTACTACAAACAGCATAGTGAACGCATTATTGTGGCCAAGATAGATACGAAGCCCACACCTACTACAGTAGTACAAGTTTATATGCCAACTAGCTCTGCAGATGACGAAGAAATTGAAGAAATGTATGATGAAATAAAAGAAATTATTCAGATTGTGAAGGGAGACGAAAATTTAATAGTCATGGGTGACTGGAATTCGAGTGTAGGAAAAGGGAGAGAAGGAAACATAGTAGGTGAATATGGATTGGGGGACAGAAATGAAAGAGGAAGCCGCCTGGTAGAATTTTGCACAGAGCACAACATAATCATAACTAACACTTGGTTTAAGAATCATGAAAGAAGGTTGTATACATGGAAGAACCGTGGAGATACTAAAAGGTATCAGATAGATTATATAATGGTAAGACAGAGATTTAGGAACCAGGTTTTAAATTGTAAGACATTTCCAGGGGCAGATGTGGACTCTGACCACAATCTATTGGTTATGACCTGTAGATTAAAACTGAAGAAACTGCAAAAAGGTGGGAATTTAAGGAGATGGGACCTGGATAAACTAAAAGAACCAGAGGTTGTACAGAGATTCAGGGAGAGCATAAGGGAGCAATTGACAGGAATGGGGGAAATAAATACAGTAGAAGAAGAATGGGTAGCTTTGAGGGATGAAGTAGTGAAGGCAGCAGAGGATCAAGTAGGTAAAAAGACGAGGGCTAGTAGAAATCCTTGGGTAACACAAGAAATATTTAATTTAATTGATGAAAGGAGAAAATATAAAAATGCAGTAAGTGAAACAGGCAAAAAGGAATACAAACGTCTCAAAAATGAGATCGACAGGAAGTGCAAAATGGCTAAGCAGGGATGGCTAGAGGACAAATGTAAGGATGTAGAGGCTTATCTCACTAGGGGTAAGATAGATACCGCCTACAGGAAAATTAAAGAGACCTTTGGAGATAAGAGAACGACTTGTATGAATATCAAGAGCTTAGATGGAAACCCAGTTCTAAGCAAAGAAGGGAAAGCAGAAAGGTGGAAGGAGTATATAGAGGGTCTATACAAGGGCAATGTACTTGAGGACAATATTATGGAAATGGAAGAGGATGTAGATGAAGATGAAATGGGAGATTTGATACTGCGTGAAGAGTTTGACAGAGCACTGAAAGACCTGAGTCGAAACAAGGCCCCCGGAGTAGATAATATTCCATTGGAACTACTGACGGCCGTGGGAGAGCCAGTCCTGACAAAACTCTACCATCTGGTGAGCAAGATGAATGAAACAGGCGAAATACCCTCAGACTTCAAGAAGAATATAATAATTCCAATCCCAAAGAAAGCAGGTGTTGACAGATGTGAAAATTACCGAACTATCAGCTTAATAAGTCACAGCTGCAAAATACTAACACGAATTCTTTACAGACGAATGGAAAAACTAGTAGAAGCCAACCTCGGGGAAGATCAGTTTGGATTCCGTAGAAACACTGGAACACGTGAGGCAATACTGACCTTACGACTTATCTTAGAAGAAAGATAAGGGAAGGCAAACCTACGTTTCTAGCATTTGTAGACTTAGAGAAAGCTTTTGACAATGTTGACTGGAATACTCTCTTTCAAATTCTAAAGGTGGCAGGGGTAAAATACAGGGAGCGAAAGGCTATTTACAATTTGTACAGAAACCAGATGGCAGTTATAAGAGTCGAGGGACATGAAAGGGAAGCAGTGGTTGGGAAGGGAGTAAGACAGGGTTGTAGCCTCTCCCCGATGTTGTTCAATCTGTATATTGAGCAAGCAGTAAAGGAAACAAAAGAAAAATTCGGAGTAGGTATTAAAATTCATGGAGAAGAAATAAAAACTTTGAGGTTCGCCGATGACATTGTAATTCTGTCAGAGACAGCAAAGGACTTGGAAGAGCAGTTGAATGGAATGGACAGTGTCTTGAAAGGAGGATATAAGATGAACATCAACAAAAGCAAAACAAGGATAATGGAATGTAGTCTAATTAAGTCGGGGGATGCTGAGGGAATTAGATTAGGAAATGAGGCACTTAAAGTAGTAAAGGAGTTTTGCTATTTGGGGAGCAAAATAACTGATGATGGTCGAAGTAGAGAGGATATAAAATGTAGGCTGGCAATGGCAAGGAAAGCGTTTCTGAAGAAGAGAAATTTGTTAACATCCAGTATTGGTTTAAGTGTCAGGAAGTCATTTCTGAAAGTATTCGTATGGAGTGTAGCCATGTATGGAAGTGAAACATGGACGATAAATAGTTTGGACAAGAAGAGAATAGAAGCTTTCGAAATGTGGTGCTACAGAAGAATGCTGAAGATTAGATGGGTAGATCACATAACTAATGAGGAAGTATTGAATAGGATTGGGGAGAAGAGAAGTTTGTGGCACAACTTGACCAGAAGAAGGGATCGGTTGGTAGGACCAATTTAGTATTGGAGGGCAGCGTGGAGGGTAAAAATCGTAGAGGGAGACCAAGAGATGAATACACTAAGCAGATTCAGAAGGATGTAGGTTGCAGTAGGTACTGGGAGATGAAAAAGCTTGCACAGGATAGAGTAGCATGGAGAGCTGCATCAAACCAGTCTCAGGACTGAAGACTACAACAACAACAACATGTTACCATATTACAGGGGGCATGGAGCAAAGCAGTTCCTGACGGGTAAGCCCGTCAAATTTCGTTTCAAGATGTAGCGCCTCTGCGAGCCACTTGGATACTACGTACAATTTTTTTTCCTGCAGCGGAAAACATATTGATCTGATGAAAAACCTTAGCTTAGGTGAACATGTGGTTCTGAAAATAGTCAAAGACTTGCTACCAGCTCCATATAAAATTTACGCAGATCGCTTTCTTTCCTCAATTTGTTTGGCCAAAAAACTAAGAGAAAATGGAATAGTATTTGCATGTACAATAATGAGGAATAGAACACAGAAGTGTCCTATAAATGATCCAAACAAAATAGCGAAATCCCCTCGCGGTAGCTTCGACTACAGAAGAAAAAAACATTCTGGATCAAATGGTTTAAATGGCTCTAAGCACTACGGGATTTAACATCTGAGGACATCAGTCCCCTAGACTTAGAACTACTTAAACCTAACTGACCTAAGGACATCACATACATCCATGCCCGAGGCAGGATTCGAACCTGCGACTGTAGCAGCAGCGCGGTTCCGGAATGAAGCGCCTAGAACCACTCGTCCACAGTGGCCGGCCCATTCTGGATCAGCTATTTGAAATGACAACCGACCAGTTCACGTTACATCAACGTGTGACCCTGTTCACCCCATCAGAGAAGCCTGTAGATGGTTCTAGGCTGAAAAGGAAAACATAGCAGTTCAGGAGACGAACATAGTCCAAGCACATAACCATTTATTGGCGGCGTAGATCGGAAGGACGAAGATACTTCATATTATCGGACATCTGTATGATAAAAGAAAATGGTGGTGGCCAATATTTATTTTCTGTATTGATGTGTCAATTCAAAACGCCTGGAGACTTTACCAGGAAAATATAAATGATCAGAGTCTTGACAGCCTCTCCTTTAGACGGAACATAGTACAAACATATTTCCAAAAACACGGTAGACCACCAACTTGAGACCGAAGACATCAAAAGAATTACTAAAGAGGACTATAGAGACAATACGCTTTGAAAATATTGGCCACTGTATTTCAAATGCACCCAAGCCGAGAAGATGTGCTGTTTGAAGGTAAACAAAAAAGCCCGAAAGGCAAGCGAAACATGTAAAATAATTGTTCATGAGCATTGTTTCAAGGATTATCATTACCATTCTAAGAATTAACTATTGGGACGATATATGTCATAAATATTTGTACTAAAGATTTTGTTTGACTAAATAAATCAATGTTACTCAAAAAATTATGTTTTTGTTTCTTTTTTACTTCTGCTTCCCCTCCTGGTGTTCCCATTTAGGAAAAATGTATTTTGCCAAAAGCAATGGAGCAAAATCAAAAATTATAATAAGGATAGTTCAAAAGATTATTTTAATTACATTTTAAATGGCTGCACAAACTAAAGCAAAAAAAAAAAATTACTCGGGCAAAAGTGGGTTAATAATTTCGATCACCTCTTCAATATAGCCTAACGTAATACACGCCAGTGATGTGAAGATATTGCTAAGGCAATTTTTTTCTTCTTCCTCTTCTTCTTTTGCTTCTTTTTACGACTTACAATATTTTTTTTTGTTTTATATTAGGAAATGTATATATCAGTAAATGTAACTATGGTTTGCTTTATTAATACCGCTACATGATTTTCCCATTAACTGAGTATGCAAATCTTCAATGTATCGGTGATCAATAAAGAATGATCATAATTTTGTTTTGACAACATACTTTTACTCATCCTCACAACTTTGACGGTCGGTCTCAAAGTAGTCTCCCATGAATGTGATGGACTTGTACCAGCGTTTCTGCCAGTCTTCAAATACATGCTGAAAACTATTTTTTGAGAGGTCCTTCAAAATCGCCTCTGCAGCCTTCCCCACTGCTTCTGAATATTGATAATGCCTCCCACGAAGGCATTTCTTCATGTTAGGGAATAGAAAAAAGTCATATGGGGCCAAATCCGGACTTTAGGGAGGGTGAGTGATGCACTTCACGTTAATTTTTGCAAAATGGCTCAAATGGCTCTGAGCACTATGCGACTTAACTTCTGAGGTCATCAGTCGCCTAGAACTTAGAACTAATTAAACCTAACTAACCTAAGGACATCACATGCATCCATGCCCGAGGCAGAATTCGAACCTGCGACCGTAGCGGTCACGTAGTTCCAGACTGAAGCGCCTAGAACCGCACGGCCACACCGGCCGGTCTTAATTTTTTCAAGATATTCAGCAACAACATTGGCAATTGCGGCCGCCCATGGTCGTGGTGCAGCATCCAGCCTGTTTTACGGAAATGTGGTCTTTTGCGCCTGATACGGACTTGCAATGTTTTCAGCACATCCCTGCAGTATTTTCCAGTTTCTGACGTGTGTACAGGTACAACATGCTCATAAACCATTCCATGATTATCAAAGAATGAGATGACCATAACTTTCCCAGTAGAAGCAACCCCTTTTGCATTTTTGAGGGTTGGTGATGAAGGCGATTTCCACACTGAGCTTTGCTGTTTGCTATCAGGATCAAAATGATGTCGCGAAATTTCATCGGCGGTGGTTACATTTAAAGGAAACTCCTTATCTTCCTCTAACATCAACTTTAACTGCATGCTGCACGGCAATGTCCTTTTGTTCGAGAATCAACAGTCTTGGAACCCATCGCGCACAAACACGTGTCATGTGTAAATGTTCTGTCACCAACGTGTGGGTGGCACCCAATGAAATGTTCAGTGTTTCAGAAAGTGATCTTACGGTAATTCGTCGGTCCTCTCTCACAATGACAGCAGCAGTGTTGTTGTTTTCTTCCGTAAGAGCAGTAACTGGAGTACCGGGTCCACTTCCTTTGAAATTGATTGTCTCCCCTCTTTAAACATTTTAAACCACCTTCGAGCTGTGCTGTAGGGAAGAACTGACTTTCCATAGCCCTCCTGTAACATTGTATAGGCATCAGCTAAAGATTTGTTGAGACGAAATCAGAATTTCAAATCCGCATATTGTTCCTCGCGTGTTACCTCCAATGCAGCGGGCCGGCCGCGGTGGTCGTGCGGTTCTAGGCGCTCCAGTCCGGAGCCGCGCTGCTGCTACGGTCGCAGGTTCGAATCCTGCCTCGGGCATGGATGTGTGTGATGTCCTTAGGTTAGTTAGGTTTAATTAGTTCTAAGTTCTAGGGGACTGATGACCACAGCAGTTGAGTCCCATAGTGCTCAGAGCCATTTCCAATGCAGCGGTAGGCGATACTCAACATGTCTGACCGCGTCTGCCTCTCACAGGCGGGAAACAGGAGTCCAAACAAAGAAACTACTACGGTGTGTTCGTTGCACATTAAGCTAACAGAATATCATAAGATTAAATTTTAGCGCGAGAAACTATGACCATAAAAATTATGATAACTTTTTATTGAACAGCCCTCGTATGTTTGATCATCTTTGTAATGCTTTTGCGAAATGCACCATGTGAAACTAAATTTAATATGCAGCACTGTTGTATAAACTGTGACGCGCGAAAGATAACGATAATGGAAGTCGAACAGCGTCAAAAAAATGGTTCAAATGGCTCTGAGCACTATGGGACTTAACATCTATGGTCATCAGTCCCCGAGAACTTTGAACTACTTAAACCTAACTAACCTAAGGACAGCACACAACACCCAGCCATCACGAGGCAGAGAAAATCCCTGACCCCGCCGGGAATCGAACCCGGGAACCCTGGCGTGGGAAGCGAGAACGCTACCGCACGACCACGAGGTGCGGGCTCGAACAGCGTCAGTCAGTTGTGTTCATGTATGTACAGTGGCGGGGCGTACGTGTGTGTGCGTCGTGTAAATGTGCTAGACAGGAATGCACGTACATTTATGGCCGCCTCCTTATATTTAGCTCACGGTTTAAACTAAATTTCGACGTGGATGTTATGAAACAAAAGGTTAGAGCCTGTGAATACCATGAGTTCCATTGAGTACTGTTAAACAGCAGTGACAATGCTCAAGCGAATGGACTGTGACTATAGTGATTAGACCCGAACTGTTTTATTCGTAACAGAATTGCACGAACTAATGTATATTGACCTTATTATCTTGTGTGTAACTTAATCAGCTGCCGCTCGCGTTAAAACATTAACTGTAGCTGTGGAGAGTTTAAGTGCGTTTCTGTTTTCTGCCTGAACTGTGAATTCGAGATGGTGATCGCTTAAAGCGGATGGGCTGTAGTTTAGCGATAGGCAAGACAAAGTGAGTTTTACACTATTTTAAAAACTGCGTACGGGATGTTGATAACAGAATCGTGTGTGTAAGACACGTTCTTGCGTGCACATACGGAACTGGATCCATACAACAACGATTACGTGCGAATGGCTTGTGACACAGGGAATATCACGGAGGATAATACTACTGTATCGTTTAGAGAATCATATTCCAAACAAGAGAACAAATTCGTTGTAAATTCAGAAACGATGAAGTTACAAGCCGCCGTCGACGTAACAACGTGCCACCTACAAAGAGATGAGTCCTCCTCCAGTAAAGCTTTGAAGCATTTCGTCTAGTTGCAAATGTAACGTCTTTTTCTATTGTGACAAATTTTTCTCAATATTTGCTTTCCTTAGAAAGAATGCTGAAGATAAGGTGGGTGGATCACGTAACTAATGAGGAGGTATTGAATAGGATTGGGGAGAAGAGAAGTTTGTGGCACAACTTAACTAGAAGAAGGGATCGGTTGGTAGGACATGTTTTGAGGCATCAAGGGATCACAAATTTAGCATTGGAGGGCAGCGTGGAGGGTAAAAATCGTAGAGGGAGACCAAGAGATGAATACACTAAGCAGATTCAGAAGGATGTAGGTTGCAGTAGGTACTGGGAGATGAAGAGGCTTGCACAGGATAGAGTAGCATGGAGAGCTGCATCAAACCAGTCTCAGGACTGAAGACCACAACAACAACAACAACAACAACAACATAGAAATAAATGTAATTTCTGTGAAGTGCGCTTGATATCTATGTCGACACTGTTCACCTACTATTAACAGTTGCTATTTACTGCCGGCCGTTGTGACCGAGCGGTTCTAGGCACTTCAGGCCGGAACCGCGCGATTGCAACGGTCGCAGGTTCGAATCCTGCCTCGGGTATGGATGTGTGTGAAGTCCTTAGGTTAGTTAGGTGTAAGTAGTTCTAAGGTCTAGGGGACTGATGACCTCAGATGTTAAGTCCCACCCATAGTGCTCAGAGCCATTTGAACCATTTTGCTATTTACCACCGCTATGTTATTCATTTACTTTATTGTAGTTGTTATTGCATGTGTTTACTTATTATTTTGGAGGAATATATAAATGTGCAAGTTTTATCAGACGCAATTACGTGATTCGTTTTCGTATGTGGTATTCCGCGTTAGCTGTGGCGTCCGCCACTAAATTCCAAGCGCCGACCAATCACATCTAGGCGGCTCGTCCATCATTGATCCAAGGCACGCTATACATGGGAATTTTGAATCTGACAGCTGTCAGCCATGTAAACTGTGTCTGTATTCAATACGACCACATATTATGGCAGACTCATGACCAAATACGTATTCATTTGGCTTTACAGTTAGGCTATAACAGCAAAAAAGTTTGATGTTTTATGTTGTTTTGGAGGCAAGGTAGACTGGGTTTAACGTCGCATCGACATCGAGATCATTAGAGACGAAGCACAAGTTGGGATTGTGTCCAGGATAGGGCAGGAAAGCGGCCGTGCCCTTTCACTGGAACCATTCTGACATTTGCCCGGAGCAATTTAGGGAAATACGAAAAAACTAAATCTGGATGGCCGGACGCGTTCTCCGGAATGCGGGTCCAGTGTGCTAACCAATGCGCCACCCCGCTCGATGTTGTTGCTTTAGAGTTAGTTATCGAAGCATGACTTTTAACAATTAACTTTGAAAGCAAAGCGGGTTCTTTCGACTTTAAATAATGAAAATTCAAGATCAAAATTACGCAAAGTAGATCTCTGAGAAACGTTTCCTTGAAAGTGACATCCAGTACCCGAATGTTATCACATTCGATCTGATTTGGTTTCCGACCATGAAAGTAAGAATTCAAGTGCTGTGCTGTAGTTTACATGCATTTTTTGCATGAAACTACACTACAACCACCCACAAGTTTCTGTCGTACTGACATGAAAGTGACAGTCTTATAATACTCACAAAGCCCTGAAAATGGCGCTTGCTCCTAAATGTACATCCTGTCAAAATAAAATTAGCATTTCTAAGGATTTTAGAAAGATTTTGTCAGTAATTTACAAAATATTCTAGTACGGATAACAGTCTTATATCACTTTTGAGATCGGGTGCATATTGCGTTAAAACACTAATCACAATTCCTATGACATTAACTGTACCAGATCAATAATTCATAGTTGGTTTCCAAAATAATGCCTCTCACATTATTTGCAAAAACAATGAGAGAATTTTAGAAAATATCTTCCCTTAGTTCAATTACATAACATCGAAATCACGCACTATCAATGTACAAAACTCTTATAAGTTGAGCAAATACTTGTCATTCACATCTTGCCAGCTTCTCGTGATATTTATGTCCATGTAGCGCTCGCGCGCGCGTGCTCGTGTGTGTGTGTGTGTGTGTGTGTGTGTGAGAGAGAGAGAGAGAGAGAGAGAGAGAGAGAGAGAGAGAGAGAGAGAGAGAGGGGGGGGGGGAGGGGGATGGAGAAAGAGAGGAAGGGGGGGGGGGGGAGGAGATCATAAAAGTGAGTATTCTGCTTTATTTTTCCTAGCAATATGAAGCCTTCCACATGAAAATCAACTACAAAAAACAGAGACATCATTTTCAACGTACTCGCTGTTTGCCCTGAGACACTTCACAGTACTATGTCAGTACCACAAAATATATGGGAACATTGGAACACGTCTGTTTGAAACTATAAATGGCACTTTTTTTACAATAAATATGATAATTAATAATGGCAGCTGCTTCTTTCTACTTTCTATAAGGAGCCGAGCGTAATACTGAGAATGATCCTATGTCGACAAAAAAAATATGGAATCGGAGAGACTCACGAAGTGTGCCATAAGCCGGGTGTGCTGTGATGCGACATCTTGCTCATCAGGTGCTCCGTTGGTATGCACGCACATTAGACTAATGCTATCACCCCAGATCGTATAAAATGATTGATTACCCCCATGAAGCGGAGGGGCTGCTTGAAAAATCAACTGCTGTGCACATGGAAAACGTTTTTTGTTAAGTTCTTGAAATCGTCAGGCCTCGCCCATTGCTTATGGTTGGAGGAGTTGGGCATTTCTATTTAATTTACTTTAATGGCTGCTGAATGATAGAGTTTGATCTGATGAAATAATATTTATTCAAACACTGTGCAAAAAATTACTCAGGACACACAAACGTCGAGGTCATAAAACAATTTGAGAAAGAATTTACACAATTAAAATAGAACAATGATAAGAAAGGAATGATTATTAGGCTCGCCTCCGGCACGATGTTGCACAATTACGGTTGAGATAGTGCAACAAGACTAAGAACTTCTCTTCCGCCACTGCATCGCGGTTTTCGAAGTCGAGACTGCGCACTGCAGATGCGGTCTTAACCTGGCTGCCGTCGAGGACTCTGCGGACAAGTCGTGCTGCGCCGAAATGCCGGCCTCTGCTTATAACTATTGCTGGCTGAGCCATTGTGATCGCGGATCTTGTCATCCTTCTGATTACTCGTCGCGAATGAATGTAATTTTAAAGTGACACTTCAAAGACTTGAGAGACGTCCGAATCAAGAAAAACACATACGAGCTAGGAAAGTAGAGTCATCAAGTAGGGGTTCGAATCAGAACACGAATATGAATCGAATACGAATGCCTCTCTGAATTTTGAAAGCCTTCCTTGAGACCTCGGAAATGCACCCCGCACAATCTTTTCTAGCCAATTCCAGAAAGGGCCCAAGAGCTCCTCCAATCAGGAATCTGGAAGCCCGTTCACTAGTTCCCACCATTAAGTTAAAATGCATTCGCCAATGAGACACGTGTCTATGGAAACTGGAAATCAGTGTCACCTCATTGCCACACGTCCAAACGTGTGTGTGAAAAATTCTGGTAATTTTGTTGAGCCTTGTACATCGTTCCCATGGGAACGGCAAAGTTTGGAAATTTTGCAGACACACGAGTGGCTACACATTTTGCTCGAGGAAACGTATCTGGGAGCCATACACAGCAGCACAGCGGAAAGTGGAGAGCTCAGAACATCATGCGATCTTTACCAGCGAAACATGTAACACTATTACGGATTATGAGTGGTTAGTACAGTGCAATTAAGTGTATATAACGGTGATGTGTTTATTCTTTACGCCTCATGTTCTTTGCACTGTTGGAGGGACATGGAAAATTGTGATGCATAATTTGTTTTAACTTAACAGTGTGCTAAAATAATGAAATTTTATTAAATATGTCTGTTTTTGAGAACAAAATTGTATGTAGGAAACTGGTTCATACTTACTTGTGAAATAGAAAAGACGAAGGGAACCCCCTCCACTACGGAAGGGACTCGGCGCGCGAGAAAAGGTGGAAGTGGCGGTCAATTTTGGCGGCAACAGAGCGAGCATGTTAGGCAGTCAGTGGCCAACAGTCACGTAGTCAACACCGCAGGTGCCAAGTGAGGCGTTCTGAAACCAAATCTATGATGGAATGGCCTCAGATGTGCTTCCGGTTGTAAAATGGTGCTCTCACATTTGGAAAGGCTCTAAAAATGATGCATGCGTCGCCAGGAAGAATTAAATAGAGCTTAAAACCGCCAGAAGGAGACCTGATAGCCACCACGTGCTTGCCACCTCTATAGCCCCACTGCTTCACCTACTTTGGAAAACAGATACGTATGCCAGTATGAACCCGTGTGCTTGTGTGTGCTTTTGCAATAATAATTCAAGTGTTGCAAAATTTGTGTTTGAACTCTGAAACTGTCCTCTTCATGATACCAAGCAGGGTCCTATCCTAAAAGTGCTAAGGACCGAGTATCCTATTTATGATGAAATGCAAAGTTGTTTCTATTTAAATGTGTCTAAGTGTCACTTTTAAAGTATATAAAAGATGTTAGTTAAATCATTTGCTTCATAGATAAAGAGAGAGGCACATTATTTTAAACTTGTTAAAAAGCTTTATTTTGCTTTGAATTGCAACTACTTTGATTGTGCCAAAGTTTAGTGCTAAAGGGTATAAATGTTAATAGTTAAAACCACTTGCTTCATAAGTAGTAAAAGAAGCACATAATCTTGAACCTACTGAAAACTTAATTTGAACTTGAATTTATTTCCGAATCTAAATAAGAATATTGCTAGTACAAATTGTTATAAAGCATTGTGGGCTAAATAATCTTAAGTGGGGTTGTAGTTCAGCTTTTATGTGATGGAAACTGTTTCTGAAATGCGTGCATAGTTGCATATAAAGGAAGGGATAGTTTAAGGGCCCCCACTTTAATCTTTGCTAGCAGGAGAAAGTTAATTTGAATATGGTTCTTGCTATTGAACTCTGGAACATTTCAGCAGTAGAGTGAACATGAAATATCTTAGTACAGTGTTCAATTATTGCATTTGTGATGTGTATGTCTTAGTCGAACTTCAACTCTTGTCCGTTGCCACTTAATCTTGTGAGGTTTTTTAGAATATTTTATGCTGAAATAATTAATGGTTGAGGTAGTAATTACAGTTAACAGGGGTAAAGCCTCTTTTACATTTCTGTGATTGCTAACCTATGATATTAATAGCTACTGCTATCCACTGTGCATTTCGCCTGGTAGTCGTGTGTGTTCATTGCACTTTACTAAGACAGAATTTATGAAAGTCCCTTTTGCAAGAGTATATTTAAATCCATTGAAAATAATGTTTTCACATTATTATGCCTAATTAGGCTGGCGACCGTTGATTGTTTCATTTAAGGGAACTTTATTGCTCACATTTCTTACAAAATTAAAGTATTTCTGCTTTCTACTAATTGCCACAGTAACGAAATTTATGTCCGACACCCTCTGTCAATTAGGTTAACACACGGTCAAACAATTCAGAATTCCTCACATACGGTAACACTTAATGTATGTTAAGGTCATATTTGGCACAACGTACGTATAGGCGTTATAAGTAGAGTTCTGACCCTTCCAACAGTGGTTTCCGGTTCTGCTATAGAGGCCACCAGTATACTGTTCCCATGCTCACTGTCCGCGGAAGCTGAGCCAGGAGGAAAATCCCTGCAAAGGCTCGTCCGACAGTCCATGCGGCCCATTAGCCTGTAACCCTGGACCCTAAGTCATCGACAGCTCTTCCAGAACGTGCGAAAGTTGTCCCCGTTTCCTCCTCAGCGAAAAGGAGTTCTTCTGTGCAAGACGAGATGCATTTCATAGAAAAAACTACTACAAGAATGAAATGTTAGATTAGGTGCAGAGGGATGGGTTACCTATATTGGTACACACTACCCGTACCCACTCCGTTATCAGCACGTAGTATAGGTGAAAAGTCAGCAAATTAAACTGGACTGGAAAGTAAATGAAGAAAGGGTGCCTCATAAGCAAATTGAGTACGCAAATAGGATAAACTGTGAGCTGAAAGGCCTGGAACAGGCCGCTGCCTCACAAGTGACATCTTCAAAATCAGAATAAATGGGCGATAAAATAAGAATATTATATAAACGAAATTAACGTGGTTTCCGTGCGGCACTTTTCCATTACACTCTGTGCTTCTAGAACAGGATATTACTGGAAATAAGCGAATGTAACAACTTCTGTTACGTATCTTTCAGTCAGATTATGTTACACATAACTATAGGCCTATGCTACTGAAGTCAGTTTGCACAAATATTATGGAGTATCATTCACATATATGATATACGAAGTTTTTGGAGAAGGAAAATCTGCTCATATGAATTACAGTAACAGAGATTTTGAAACATAGCTGTCTCTCTGTCCATGAAATACAGAGCGCCATAGATAAAGAAGCCCAGGTTAATTCCATGTTACTCGACTTCCAGAAGGCATTCGATACAGTTCTGTATTTTGGTTCAGTGAACAATGTACGAGCTTCGCCAGTGTTGGATCACACATGTGAATGGGTTCAGGACTTACTAGCAGATAGAACTCAACACATTGTTCTGAACACGAGGAAATCGACAGATGTAAAGATAATAATGGAAGAACCCCAAGGTAGTGTGACGTGGCCCATTACTGTCCAGCATCTTCTCCTAAACCACTGGATCGGTTTCAACCAAATTTGATATACATATTGCTTACCATATGAGAATCAGTATTGCAGGGGTTACAACCTCGTAACTCCAACAGGAGCGAAGATACATGCAAGAAAGTGTGTACAACCCCTGACGTGGCTGGCCTGCACAACATGCTTCTTGAGGGAGAGAGGGCGAAGACGAGATATACAGAAAGAGCAGGTAGAAAGAGATGGACAGAGAAAGGGGGGGAGGAGGAATGTTGTATGTGTAGTATTGGCATGCCCTGCAGGGGCAAACATGTGGGTGGGCATGGTTAAGCAGTGGATTTGGGAGAGGAGATGGACAGTAAGAGAAGAGGGAGAATGAGATGGACAGAGAATGAGGGGAGCAGGAGATTGACAGACAAGGATGTGATTGAAAAGGAGAGGGAGAATGAGATGGAACGGGAGTGGGAGATGGACAGAGAGAGAATGACCACGTTGAGAAAACCAAAGAGGCAGCTTATTGTCTGCCGTTCTTCCCAAGAATCATCTCCAAACGGAACTGACAATATGGAAATCCCAAAAGTGCCCTCCGTCGCACACAGTAAGGTGGCTACTAGTGTGGATTTGGATGTATATGGACAACTGCGGCCAAACCGAATTCCTTGTCCTGCTGACAGTGTCATGTTGAAATTTTTCGGTCCTGACAGTGAAATTGCTTCCACGTACAACACACATGGAAACATACATCACTCTGTTGACCTATTCCAGAGAAAATTACTACAGTTACGTCTCCTGTTGGGCCAACCCACGCCGATACGACTCTGCTGCTGTATTTCATGCTTCCTTTATCGATCTAAAACTTGTGCAGCTTCCTGCTATGGGATGAACTACGTTTAAAACGAATAACACCACTCGAGCCGAATATGGAAGAGAGAGCGAGAAAATGTTTTTAGTCTTTCGTGGAGTGCGCGGTGTGTTGCGTTTAATGTTTGTTCAACGCAGAGAGAGAGAGGAAAGAAGTGAGAAAACGAGCCTGCCAGCTAGCTCGCAGGGAAGACATACGCGGACCTTGCCCCACAAGTCACGGGCAGCGCCTAATCCCTTTCCCGGGCCCGGAACTCGACTCGTGGATTACACATTCTCGCGCTGGTGTAACTCGGCTCGGCATTTCCCAGGGCGGCGCAGCGCGCCGAGTCGCCGCCGCAATGGAACAATAACTCGGGGCGGCATTCTGCGCGCAGCGTTTACAACAGAGTTAGCAGACCTGCGTTTTATTACGCAGGCACAGCGGCGGCCGGGCTGGCCTGGGGATACGCAGCCCCGAAGTGGGGCCGCAGCTCCGCAGAAGCCACCCTCACGGTGCCGTCGGCGCGAGTAACACTGTCCTGTGCTCGCCCTGCCAAGGGATTGCGATTGCTACACTCGGGCACTGGTGTATGCCAAATGGAATATGCAGCAGCTACACTAAATCTACACCATCAGCCAGTATTTCATTAAATCGATAATATTTGCAACCAAACATGTCTCACCAATTCTAAGTGTCCTTCATCAGTATAATGAAAATTACTGAATTTACATATTTTATGAGATCCGTAGTATTTCCTGCCAGCACATTTAAATTACCAAACTATTTACAATTATAGTGTAGTGATTTATCAGCATGCATGCGACAGCATGCTTTCCGATAGATTCCAAAACACCGTGCATAAAACCGCGACTTTTCGGTACTCATGATTCAAAAAAATGGTTCAAATGGCTCTGAGCACTATGGGACTTAACATCTGAGGTCATCAGTCCCCTAGAACTTAGAACTACTTAAACCTAACTAACCTAAGGACATCACACACACCCATGCCCGAGGCAGGATTCGAACCTGCGACCGTAGCGGTCTTGCGGTTCCAGGCTGCAGCGCCTTTAACCGCACGGCCACTTCGGCCGGCCTTTTCGGTACTCATACCTCGGGTTCTGTTGATAAGAATGAGATCGAGTCAAGTGTTTTGCACAGCTAGGGGCAATTTGTATACCCAATAGAAGGATCGTCTTAGGACCACTATCCTACAGTACAGGGTCAAAGTATGAATATTAGAGACTTCCTCCTGCTTAGGCAAATGGAGCAAATCGGTTGGTTCTTTTCGCATTCGATGTGGTCGACGGTGAGCTTGATGGAAATTATAGAGGCACCATTAATTCATCGATGGTTCCAAGGAACCCCTCACCCGCCAGAAAAGGTTTTCTACTGTACTTTCATAATCACCAGCGGACCAAAACACAGACGAGGATTCCAAAAAGACCACGCACAGCAAATGTCTGAGACTTTTACGATATATTCATAAGATACCGATCTCGAATAATTTTGACAGTTTTATTGATCTCTTTATTCCTATACAGAGGTTCAACGTGATCCTACTCGTGCCAGTAAAATACGCACGTAATAATTAAATAGATTGACTAATCACGGGCATACCCGTGATAAACTCGTAATTTAATTCAACTGACGCGTATGCCCGCGAATGAATGAATGATGCATTTGCTTAAATCTATGTGCGGTTCCTAAGAAAAAATACAAAAAAATTTTCACCACTTGTTTTTCGCCGTCAGCAGCGGGCCAAACCTCAGTAGGGGATTCCGAGACAGCTATGCACAGCAAATGGCTGAAATGTTTATAATTTACATCTAAGATCCTAAACACAGAGTTTCAAGGTTACCCTACATATGCAGGTAAAATGCGGTGCGAGTCGAAAACGTAGTTTATAAAGTGACGTAGCACGGAGAAATATGATGTGAAGTGCCTCCGTTATCATCAGAAGGGTTTTGGGAACCCCACGTTGTAGTACTGAAGCACATGCAAAATTTTTATGCACGTAAAATACGGTCAGATGCGGAAAATTAGCTTTGCGTTCTTTCACATAAGTAAATTATCAAACTTTTATTGAATCATCATGTTCTTTTCATACGAGTGACATGCCCTGTTGTCGTACGGAAAAGAAGGGAACCAACGGAAAAATGCTACTACAGCAGCACAGAAAAGGCCAATATGTTCCTCTTTATTAAAAGACTCTTACTGAAAAGACTGAAAAGTGGGGTACCAGTTGCCTCATTCTACCTTTCTTACCACCACTTAAAATTTTTCAGAGAAACGTTGGCATGCGAACCTATTCGCGTGTTTTTACGCTGAGGGAGAAGGAGACAGAGGTAAAGACATGGAGAAATAATAAATACTGGAAGATAGTAGACAGTGGCTGTGGTATAGAAGGAGCGAAGGAGAAAATTGCAGTATGAGAAAAGAGAGGGACACAGTGGCAGCGGAACATAGTAGACAGTGAGAGAACAATGCTAAGAAAAGAGAAGACAGTGCCAGTGAAAGAGAAAAAAAACAGAAGGAGAAAGTGGAAGTGAGTGAGTGACAGTGTTAATGAGAGACAAAGTCTATGACAATGACGAGGGAGAGAGAGAGATAGTGACAGTGAGACGAGAGAGGAGCAGCAGTAGGGCATAACGAAGGAGTCTGTGGCTTTGAGACGGGAGACAGTGACAGTTCGAGACTTACAATGAGATAATGACAATGAGCTGGGCCGAATGTGTGGGTAAGAGTAGGTAACTGGGGGTGGATGGGCATGAGAGACTCACAGCGCTGTGCTACAGGGTGCGAGCGGGTTATAGTTAGTGCAGCTTGTGGGAGTGAGGGCTGAGCTGCATGTTAAAAAAAGCGCGAATATTTTAGCGACAATTTTTAAAGAAGCTGAGGAAGGTGGAACGAGGCAGTTGGTACCCCCCTTTCTGTTAGAGTTCTTTAATAGAGAGGAGCATTTTCGCCTTTTTGTGCTCCGATAGAAGCATTTTTCCACTGGTCATTTGCTCTCATTTTTCTATTCTTTTCATACGTCCATTCATTCTTCTGCAGCCACTAAGATACATACAGTACAAATTTTCAATTGATATATGTCGCACTATCGCATTTTGCTTCACAAAATCATTGCACACTGCACATGGTCTTGCTCAGTTACTGTAGAGTATACTGAGAGGATTGGAGTGGACTAGGATGCTGGGATGTGGAAGGACGAAGGGTAGGTCGTGGGAGGACTCTGTGTGTGTGTGTGTGTGTGTGTGTGTGTGTGTGTGTGTGTGTAGTTTCATTATGTTGACTATTTTTTAAAAATTTTTGTAGGTTTTATTTGTATTAATTTTTCTTCTGTATAGTAATAAAAACGCAAAATAATTTAAAAAATAAATTATCATTCATATGTCTCATTAAACTAAAAAGCAAAACTAATAAAAAAACTTGTAGCCAAATCTGTCACCGTCAGAATTTATAAAAACACGATAATACTGTCGTCAACGCACATGAGCCGTAGTGTAGTGCCACTGTCAGTACTGTACGGAAAGTACATAAGACTTTGCATTAAATACGGAATATCACATGTCACTTCAAAGTAACAAGGGTATAATGGGCTCAGGTAGTTTCACCGAAATGAATTGCTTTCTCCGTTAAGTTTCAGAATGGTCTCGCTGAAATAGCACACTCCTTTCATTTAAGTTGCACTACTTTCCTCTCGTAGCAAATTACAAATTGTCTAATCCAATCTGCAAGAAAAGCTACGAATTCCGTTATTTCCCCTCATAATATCTTTGAAACAGAGACTTCCAATGTATCCTCGACGCTTAACAGTCAAAACCTATCAATGGATTTGATACAAACATTCGAGAAGTAATTGTTGCTAGCATTATTGAAGTTTATGTGCCCAATTTTATACAGCAGCTAATAACGCTCTGTAATGATTAATTTAGGTCTGGACGATCCATACTGCTTTCCGTGGGTAGGTGCATACGACGGAAGCCAAATTTCTGCCTTTCGCCTCACTGACTAGACCAGAAATTTTCTGGTGGAACAACGGTTATTTCTCGTACGGAGAGAACTGTAAATACACCTTTAATTGTCTAATCAGAGAAATTTTATTTTGACACTGTTGCCATAGTTGACAGGGTTAAATAATTTTCGTTCGGTGTCAAGGTCTATAGTGATTTACGTCCAAGTTAACATAGCGACTTACACAGTAATTACCTTTTGTTGTTTCTGACAATGTAACGATGAACAAATTTTATTCTGAAGTGATGTCTTCGTTGGGAAACTCTTCTCCCGTCTCTTTTAGAGTCAGAGAGTAAGTGTGACACGGACGACGCCATGCCGCCCGCCTCGGGGGAAATTAAGACACTTGGACACATTCCTCTCCAGGAGTAACGTAACTGTCGGCGCCATGTTTCATCCCCTCTACAATGTCAAGTTCTGCAGCCGTCCACAGTAATGGGAACACAGGACTCCGGTTTAATAGAACTATCGTGGTCACCAGCAGTTTTCGAAACAGTTTAGCACAACTTCCTAAGCTGAAGGAGTCGCACTGAGTGTACAGTATAGCAGATCGGATGGAGCTGAGTCTGAGGAATCCTTTGCTCTACGGACATTTCTGAAGAGTACGTCTTTTTTGCTTTTTACGTTATAATTGCAACTCAGTTACTTATAGTAAAGCTTTGCCACGAATGTTCAGCGATAGAGGTGACCTGTTATTCAATGACATCTGCAGCTTTAACACTGTTCTGTGTTGGACATACAATCTAAATCTGGATCTACAGCTACATAATTGCTCTGCGATTCACAATTAAGTACCTCGCAAGTGGCCTCATCGAAATACTTTCAATCCATTTCTCTACCGCTCCACTCTCGAAAAGCACGCGGGAAAAACGAACCCTTAAATCTTTCTGTGTGAGCTTTGATTTCGCTCACCTTATCATGATGATCGTTTCTCCCTATGTAGGTGGGCGCCAACAACATATTTGCGTTATCGGAGGAGAAAGTTGGTGATTGAAAGTTCACGAGAAGATCCTGTCTCAACGGAAAACACGCCTTTGTTTTAATAACTGGCACCCCAATTCAAGTATCACCTGCGTGGTACTCTCTTCCCTATTTCGCAATCAAATACAAAACGAGCTCCCCTTCTTTGAAGATCTTCGATGCCCTCCGTCATTCCCGTCTGATGCGGGATCCCACACCGCACAGCAATATTCCAGAAGAGAGCGGAAAGGAGTGGCTTAAGCAGCCTCTCTAGCAGACCTGTTGCATTTCCTATGTATTCTGCTGAGAAATCGCAGTCTTTGGTTTGCTTTCCCCATAACATTAAGTGATTCATAATTGTAATCCCTAAGTATTTAGCTGAATCTATAGCCTTTTAATTTGTGTTATTTAGCGTGTAACCGAAATAAAGCGGATTCCTTTTAGTACTCATGTGGATGACTTCACACTTTTTATTATTAAGAGTCAATTGCCACTTTTTGCACCATACAGATATCTCGTCTAAACCATTTTGCAATTGGTTTTGGTCATCTGATGACTTTACAAGATGGTAACCGACAGAATCATCTGCACACAATCTAAGAGGGCTGCACAGATTGCGTCAGAGGAATGATGATACCTGTTTCATATTAAAAATAACGACTATCTTTACATCTCGTGTCTTTAATATGTGTACAGTAACAGATAAATATATTTAATCAAATTACACGGTTTTAGTCAGAGCAAGTAAACGTCAGCCTAGCGATAAGAGCAGCACTGTGACGTGTTGCGATTCGGAGGAAAAGAGATGAAGCTATTGGGTACTTCTGATCAATAATTATGGCCTTTGGCTATTCGTTTTTGGTCGACTCTTCGGGTAACGAACACAGTAGAAAACGAATACAAATGCCCTTCAGAATTTTTGTCTCAGTTCCAAAATACACCTGCGTATCATGAACAGACGCGAAAAGTAGAACTGCTGGCCTTGCGCTGTTATGAATTAATAAAGATTAGGGGACTGCGTCGGATATGCATTAGACTATTTTAATTAAAGTTTCAATTGATCACAGATCTAAACGTAGGGCTCTGAGGAAGGGGCAATCTAAGTTCAGTTTTACATTTTAATTATTTATTTATTTTTTGTTTGGTTATTTCTCTTACATCAGACCAGTGTTTAACACAAAGAAAAAAACTTTTGGATTAAATTTTTGATCAGTAATAATAATTGTCACAATACAAATACAAATAATAATAATATTACTCATAATTATAATAATTATAATTGTAATAAATACTAACTATAACATAAAAATATGACTTGATTCAGCTTGAAGTACACCTAAGACAGACACACTTTCTGTTATAACAGAAACATTAGTGACTGTGAAGTAGTATTATTAACAAAAACTAGTCGGCGTTCCAGCAGATGGAGTGTGCGACGTTTCAGACATGTAACAGTAGTAAAGGCTAAAAGTAGTGCTCATAGAGAGTAATTTTGTTGTTGTTGTTGTTAATGATGGCAGAGAAGAGACAGCGTGGAATCCGATCCGCTATACATTTTGTTCACCTAGAATAGCACGAACAAGTCGTGCTGTTCAGCTTTTCCACCTAGGGAGTAATCAATCATCGGAGTCTTTAGCTCATTTTAGTTTTCCGTTCAATATTACTCCTACACTCCTAGGCTAAAAATGGAACAGAATGCACAAATTTATGCCCACTGACCATAAAATGACCAAGGAGTATCAGTCAGCATCAAATGCCGGTTCTCTAAATTTTCTTAATAGCGTTCCTCGAAAAGGACGTCCCCTTCCCTCCAGGGACACCCATTTTCCAAAGCCTTTCCGTACTACTTGCGTGTTGCTCGAACCTGTCGGTGACAAATCTAGCGGCCAGCCTCTGAATTTCTTCGATGTCTTACTTTAATCCGACCTGGTATGGAACCCAGAAACTACTCAAGAATAGGTCCCACTACTGTCCAATACGCAGTCTCCTTTACAGATGAACCAAACTTTCCCAAAATTCTCCCAATAAACCCAAGTCGACCATTTACCTTCCCTACACAATCCTCACACGCTCCTTCCATCTCACACTGCTTTGCAACGTTACACGCAGATACTGACACGACGTGACTGTGCCAACCAGGATACCACCGCAGCATCAGCACAAACAATCGCAGATTCCTGCCCACATTGTCCGCCAAACCATTTATGTACATAGAGAACAACAGCAGTCCTATCACATTTTCTTGGGACCATCCTGACGATATCCTTGTCTCTGATGAATACTCATCATGAGGGATAACGTACTGGGCTCGACTGCTTAAGGAGTCTCTGAGACACTCGCATATCTGGGAACTTCTTCTAAATGCTTGTAACTTCATTAACAGTCTGCATTGGAGCACCATACAAGCGATTTTCGGAAATCTAGGAATATGAAATCTGCTTGTTGCTCTTCATCGTTAGGCCGGAGTGTATCATGTGAGAAAAGGACAAACTGTATTTCGCACAAGCGATGCTTCCTCAAACTGATACTTTAAGCATATTAGTCTGAGAGGTGGCATGAGCCCCCTCTCATATTTCTATCTTACCATTTTCCTCTCTAGTTGCATGCAGTGAAGGGTCGCTGTTCCTTCACACGCGGACTTCCCACGCAGCGTCTCTCGTCACTCGGGTGGTCCGGTGACAGGCGGGCTCTCCTGATCTGGAAAGGGTTAAGCCGACGGGTGTGAGGAAGTCGAGTGAATGCTTTGCAGACGCCGACACTGTCAAAAGACACACCCGGAGGGGTCTGAAGTAGCGGCTGGGCTAGAGGTTCCGTTACTTCGCAGAATCTTAGCGAAAACACTTTCTGGCGGGCTACCAGCGAGGCGTGGGAATGACTTGTGTACCCAGGCAGTTGTGGCGGGAATATTCCCGCGCTTTCTGCAAAATAGTAACTGTGATTGGCTGGCTCAGGGCATAGCTCCGTGACGTAGCAAAATCAGCGCAGAAATTGGCGCCAAGAATCTCCATTGGTGGAATGGTAGTGCTCCGGAAATGGAGTGGAATTTTCCGCCGGTTTTCGAGTTGCTGATTGGAACGTTTAACCACGGCCACTGTCGTGGGGGCGGGAATGTTGTGTGTTCGGCCTGTACGGGTGCTGTAGGTAGTCGGCTCTCGCCTTTCGGTCGAGGACGTCGAAGCAACCAGCCATCGCCTCTTGTACGCCAGATCGTGTTCTGGCAGTTAAGAAGACAGTTTGGTAATGTATGTCCGCAGCACCGGCAGATAGGGATTTTCCTAGGTGATAATCAGAGCTCAGCAGAGTGCGCCTGTTCGTCTTTTTCTAACTTTGTTCTGTCTTGAGTAGCAGCAATTAATGTTGGGTTAGCTGTGTGTCTCTCTTAAGATTTGAGTGGCAAGGAATTGGCTCCACTTACCACTTCGTCATAAACCTCACAATCTAGTTTAGGGACAACTTCGCCTTCACAGCGTTTGTTTGTGCATCCAATTCGAGCCAATTTGATGTATTATAAATGTTTCATGTGTTTTTGTTTATTATTTTATGTTTAGTCTTAATAAATCATATTGTTATTTTGGACAGAACTTTCATTCTGTTAATCGGTAGAGCAACCCATCATTTCTCACTACGTTAATGAAACCTTCCTTTATTTAACTTATTTATCAAATTAAATTATTGCAGGTGCCAAACTCTTTTCTACTCCACTTGCAGGGTTGATTACAGTCAGTTCGCGTATATTTTTTTAATCCTCGTGCAACAGCAAAAGTCGGAGTTAGAATAGTGGGGGCTTAGAGCATCATTTACATGTGTAGATTCTAGAATTTAGTGTTAAATACACTGCTAGCCCCGGCACCTCGCATAAAATGGCGACCCTTAGCCTCGGATCTTTCCTGTGAATCGCTGATAAGCAAGTATTATTAGTAGTAGGGACACTCAGAATTTTTTTTGCTTAATTTTTTATTGATTAATACCCAAGTTTTTTTTCTGGTAGTTCCGCGTTTAGTTTTAAGTAGCGGCGCATGATTACAGTTTTTGTTTTCAGTGTATATATTCTTTTGTTCATTGTTTTTGTGTTCCTTTGATGGTGTGTCCGTATCACATCACACTTTGTCGGGTTTGTGTGCGGTTTCTGTACTACAACAAATCGTGCGTATAATTACAGCGTTGGAGAGGCGTTGTTGAAATTTTATGTCTATGTGTAAAAATATATGGAGTAGATTAATTTTATTGTGCATTTTAGATAAATTTGTTTTTCATGAATGATAACGAGAAGTAAGGCACGACTATTATCGAGCGAAGCTAAAACAAAAGAGGATAGCATAATGGATCAGGGGCAGTTTACTGACGGGAATAGGTTCGGTGATGAGATGGGCACATTTTTAGCAGGACAGGACGCCAGGGTCATTGATGAGGAAGGTGATTTGGACGCAATCTCAGAGCAGCGTTGCGGCCGTGATTAATAGTGAAGTAGAGGATGAAACAGAGACAGGCACACAGGTCGAGACGGTAGCAGAAGTTTATAATCAAACGAACGAGAGCAGACAGGGGCTAGCTCGGCCACGTCAGAGTTCTAGCGCCCAGGTGTCCAGAGTTACATCTCCCACGTTTGAAGAGGATCAAAAAGATGACGTAAACCCAATACTGAGCTTCCTACGATCAATGAAAGAAGAAGATGAGAAACAGCGTAAGAAGGACACTCAGACTATAATTTCGCATATAGGGGAAATTCGTGTGGAATTACTAACAATAAAGAAAGAATGTGGAGAAGCAAAACAAATGTCAATGGTAGCACAAAAAGTAGCAGGCCTAGCCAACACGGCAGTAACAGGGGCAATGAAAATCGCAAAAGTAACTTCTCAATTCGCAGGTCGCTTGCGACGTGCGACACAAGCCCACTCAAAATCCCTAGCGTTCTTAAAAACTCAAGGTAATATTGCGGTTACGAACATCACGAAACGAATGAAAGAAGTAGAGAGTCGGATAGCAAAACTAGAGCGAAACGGGCACACGAGCACTGCGCGTTCGGATACCAATGATGGAGTACACAGAATGGTGTCTCCGAGGAAAAGACCGCCGCGCTCTAGCCCAGTGACAGAGTGCGGAACTAACAAGGCACACGCAGAAACACCTAGTAATAGCTCCAATAATTGTAGCCCACTTAGGAGAGAGAATTCGGAGTGCCACTTCCACTGTGATACAGAGGTAGTACATCACAGTTATCAGCAAGATAGATCAGGACACTCAGCAGACGTGCAAGTATCGGAAACGAGTGACAACACCAGTGCGAGGATCGGACAGGATTTTGATCAGAATCACTTCCTGTCGATACTAAAATTCCATAAGTTCAAAGATAATGGAGGGTCGATGCATCCGAAGAGCTGGGTGCTGCAGTTTACAAATTCATTACCGTCGTCATGGCCAACCCAGGCAAAATTAGAATTCATGTGTGGACACATCGAAGGCCAAGCTGCGGAAAAGATGCGGGGTGTGGCAGCGACGTGTCGGACTTATCAGGAATTTGTTGGTGCATTCTTGCGGACCTACTGGTCAGAGGAAACGCAAGACAGGATTAAAGAGGAAATAATATTTTGTCCTGAACTGGAAGTGTCTGGGCATAGGAACGCAACCAAATTTTTTGATGATTTACTCAAGAAGAATCAGTTTTTAGATAGTCCATATAGCAACGGAGAAATCATTAAATTTTGCTTTTCCAAATTGCCAGTTAGGTATCAACAGACACTTATCGGGAAGTGTGGATCTGACATAGAAGCATTCAAGAGTCTATTGCACGAGCTCGAAGTAGTCTTTGATAAACAAGACGCAAAGGACAGGAAGAAGGCACAAAATAACAAATACCACGGGCCAGCAAGGAAAGACGACAACAGATCGCATAATGGCACTGGTCAGTTAGGAAACCAGGGTTACGGAAATCAAGGTTACGCTATTCAAGGTTATGAAAACCAGAGACACGGAAACCAGAACGTCAGGGAACAGGGTCATGCTAGACAAGGAATCTGGGAGAGGAGGAATAACGAACGGCAAAGCGACCGTAATTGGAGAGAGCGAAACCAAGGACAACAGGAGAACCAGGGGATTGAAATTAGACCTGCAAATCCTAATGCACATCAGAGGAGGGGTAGTCTGACAAGGGATTGGCGCTAGTCCATAGGACTCCACCACGTCTCTCACACAAAGAAGTTCGTGGAATAATAGTAGTTTAAGTGGTGTACATAGTAGAATAGGCAAATATATGAACCTTTCTTCGGGGAACAATAATCGTTGCATTAATAGATTAAGATTGTTAAAGTATTAATACGCTGCGTTTTCTCGCATAAGAATTTACTGCTGTTAACTTTTTTGTCTATGTTCGGGATCACCTCTGTCGTTGCGATAAGAGGCACTACCTTTCCATGAGCAATGTTTTTGTCCTTTCCTATCTGGCGTCCATGTTAAGGGATAATGATGAGTGACGAGACGTCGCACAAACTGGCGCATACAAGAACGTGCTCTTAGAAGCGTTCTGGTACGCTCCATAGCGGCCACAACCAGTTCGTGATACGTTCATACCTATGCTTGCAGGCACGCGTCAGTGCACTGCAAGATTGTGGTATATTGCGTGATTTCGAGGGTGAATATGGGCAGTAGAGTTTTTTGCAGAGCTGCGCCAGCATCGTTGTCTTGCAAGTCGGGGTGAACCTGTGAGCGTTTGACTCCAATGGTGCCCTAGACGAGAGAAATGCAGGCATAAAGCCTACCATGCCAATGTGCTGGTTGGGGATTTAGCGTACTGCTCGTGACTGTCACAGATAAATAACCAGGGACTTATACTTGGATATTCGTGACATACTGTGTAACTGGCGTGTGTTGGGCGACTGAATCCTCAACAGGAACCAGTTCTGGCTTGGTCATATTACATTGCCTCTGGAAAGGTGTGCTTTGATCGCGAATACTGCATAACATAGAAAAAGAAGTTGCAACTATAAATTTATTGTCTTGTATAGCCATGGCTAACCCAGTCTCTGGAGTTTCAGTGAGGCGTAGTGAGAACTCGGAGGCCATGTCGCACATCACTGTCGTCAATAGCGGCGAGCAGCGAGACATCTCAGCGTAACAGGAATTATGTAAGAGTGTTGTATAAAAAATATATATATATATATATATATATATATATATATATATATATATATATATATATAATAATAGAGAGAGTACCATATACTAGGATAAATTAAACTTTAGGATTTTACAATAACTAGATCCTCAATATTGTGGCGGTTTTCTACCACAAGTGTTTGGCGCGCGCCTGTTGAGATGCTATTTTTCAGGTCACCAAACCACAGACCGGAGATGGAGGGACGACGGGCGAGCGAAAGTAACATAGTTGCATGTTCTTTATAGCACAGTAAAACTTAGACCTGCATAACAACATAATAGAATTAAAAGACATAGAATGTAGATCGTTGGCAAATGGTAGTTAATTCTTGAGCATGTCTACTGTCGATCTATATAATTAATAGTAATATTAGTGCGGGCCCGCACATTTATTTCTTCATCCAATATAGCGTCAAACACCATGTACAATAGTGAGATCGGTCTCTACACAAATATCAAGATAAATTATTTCCATGATTTTGTTATGATAGCTACAGATAAATAACTATAAAATTAAAATTAGAGTGTCTGAAATGACAGACCATCAATGTATCGTTATGCAAATTTATTATAACATAGGTCATAGGGAAAAGTTAGGTATAAGATTTTTGTAAGAATTGTGGAGATGACGGGTATCGTGGCAATGCAGAGGCCAGCCGGAGCAAAAGCAAGAGGTCATCGGCTACCTGCAAGAAGAGAGCGTCAGCGTGCCACCTGACGTGAAGGGCGCGAGAGCATCCGGTCCTACAAGCTGACAGTCACCGGGCCGTATACCTGAGGGATTAGGCGGCAGACAATCCTCGCCGGGCCACAAGCGAAAGTGAGGCTGGCCGTTGACACTGACACGCGACCCACACGCGACAGCCTGCTAGCTCTCCGGACACGGCAGCCGTTTGGAGGGATTCCCTGCGGCAGAACACGTTGTGAGTACACGAAGAAGATCACATATCGTGTCAGAACCTGCGTCTCATGTGCCTCAGGACAGAAAGGGACGCTATATACTCACCTGTTTGGGTTTTTACAACTCACTAGCATTGGCCGATCTGCATACACAAAGCAGTATCGTGCCACACATTCTAACAAATGAATGGTCTCATTTCTAACTTCTCCTCTCTCTTAGAGAGCAGGTGTAGCAATCGTCGCTCCTAGTTCGATCCTGTATGGATGACCTCACACACTTGTGGAGTCACTCCACATGCCATCATCCCTCGTCGGACTGCAATATTGGGAAACGTAAAAGTACTGTCCAGCGAGAGAAGAGACCTAGACTAGTGATGTATCCCAAGAAGTAGACCTCAGAGACAATTAATCGACGTGAGGAGAGCCTATCACTGTGTCCTCCTACCGTACTGCCGTCGTCATATGCGTGGGTCTTGCTGCAATCTCAACAGAGTACTGCAGATGCTCCAGCACATCCCATTGCCGTTGCAACAATGTAGCAACAACACCTGATGATTAGCCCTATGTGATGCCAGTACTGTGGAATTTGTGAAGTGCTTCGAATATTTCTAACAATGTGATTTAGTGCCTCATTCTCAGCACAGTCGTGAACATTGTGCAATGTGGAAGCACAACTTGACACCCCATGAACCTTGTTTTCTTCTTAAATTTCTTTCTCTAGCGTTGCTTTTGTAATGTATGTTATCCCTTGTATGTGTTTGTGTTTTACACTGTAATTCTTATTACAAATTACTGTATTGTTCTCCACACCATGTTGTTTTTTTTGTATTTGGTATTTATTGTTGTGTGTATGCAAACAGTGTGCCTGAAGTCCCCATAAACTGAAGCAGATACCACCACTGTCATTGTGAATGGACCATCAGTACAGGGAACATTTTGTAAAGGTTATTCTTGCTGCAGGGAGACAGAATGAATTGGAGGTTGTAACTAGATTCTGAAAGCTCACAAAGAGATTGTCAACTTAAATAGTATCATGTGTGAGTGAGTTCAGGTTAGTTTCATGATTCAAATTGTTGTAAAATTTTGGGCATTTAATTGCGGAGCACTCCAACTCTGATTGTAAAGAATAAACTGCTCCATATTTGGCTCACATGCCCGGGCCATATTTAGAGCGTGAATGTCTGTGTGAAACGGTGTTTAGAAGGGGCTCCCTGGGTATGGATGTGTGATGTGAGTGTTAGTGTTCCATATTAAGAAGGTGAAGTTGGCTACATCATAAATAATCCTCCCTCTATGAGCTGCATTTTTCGGTTGCAGTGGTTTTTTTTATAGAGTGCGGCATGTGGAGTCAGTTTGTAAGATTGTTCTTGGGCGATTGACTCACTACCTTGCTCCTAAGTGAGCCAACCGCTCACCAATTACAATCTAAAATGGCGTAGGGGCTATGAGAGGTGGCATGAGCCCCCTCGCTCCTAAGTGAGCCAACCGCTCACCAATTACAATCTAAAATGGCGTAGGGGCTATGAGAGGTGGCATGAGCCCCCTCTCATATTTCTATCTTACGATATTCCTCTCTAGTTGCATGCAGTGAAGGGTCGCTGTTCCTTCACACGCGGACTTCCCACGCAGTGTCTCTCGTCACCCGGGTGGTCCGGTGACAGGCGGGCTCTCCTGATCTGGAAAGGGTTAAGCCGACGGGTGTGAGGAAGTCGAGTGAATGCTTTGCAGACGCCTACATTGTCAAAAGACACGCCCGGAGGGGTCTGAAGTAGCGGCTGGGCTAGAGGTTCCGTTACTTCGCAGAATCTTAGCGAAAACACTTTCTGGCGGGCTACCAGCGAGGCGTGGGAATGATTTGTGTACCCAGGCAGTTGTGGCGGGAAAATTCCCGCGCTTTCTGCAAAATAGTAACTGTGATTGGCTGGCTCAGGGCATAGCTCCGTGACGTAGCAAAATCAGCGCAGAAATTGGCGCCAAGAATCTCCATTGGTGGAATGGTAGTGCTCCGGAAATGGAGTGGAATTTTCCGCCGGTTTTCGAGTTGCTGATTGGAACGTTTAACCACGGCCACTGTCGTGGGGGCGGGAATGTTGTGTGTTCGGCCTGTACGGGTGCTGTAGGTCGAGGACGTCGAAGCAACCAGCCATCGCCTCAGGTACGCCAGATCGTGTTCTGGCAGTGAAGAAGACAGTTTGGTAATGTATGTCCGCAGCACCGGCAGATAGGGATTTTCCTAGGTGATAATCAGAGCTCAGCAGAGTGCGCCTGTTCGTCTTTTTCTAACTTTGTTCTCTCTTGAGTAGCAGCAATTAATGTTGGGTTAGCTGTGTGTCTCTCTTAAGATTTGAGTGGCAAGGAATTGGCTCCACATACCACTTCGTCATAAACCTCACAATCTAGTTTAGGGACAACTTCACTTTCACAGCGTTTGTTTGTGCATCCAATTTGAGCCAATTTGGTGTATTATAAATGTTTCATGTGTTTTTGTTTATTATTTTATGTTTAGTCTTAATAAATCATATTGTTATTTTGGACAGAACTTTCATTCTGTTAATCGGTAGAGCAACCCATCATTTCTCACTACGTTAATGAAACCTTCCTTTATTTAACTTATTTATCAAATTAAATTATTGCAGGTGCCAAACTCTTTTTTACTCCACTTGCAGGGTTGATTACAGTCAGTTCGCGTATATTTTTTTAATCCTCGTGCAACAGCAAAAGTCGGAGTTAGAATACGGGGGGCTATTTTGAGGGTCCCTTCATTTACCTTTCTTATACACAGGAGTCACCTGCGCTTTTTTCCGGTCGCTTGGGACTGTGCGCTGAGCAAGAGATTCGCGATAAATACAAGCTAAGTAAGGGATCGACGCTTCTTGTGAAACTGAAGTGGGATCCATACGGACCTGGCGAGTTATTTTTTTCCAACTCTTTTAGGGTTTCTCTACGCCAAGGATACCTATTATTATGTCGTCCGCACGGGAATCTGTTAAACGGTCAAACGACAGAGTGTTTGTACGATTCTCTTGCGTAAACGATTTCTTAAAGGTAAAATTTAAAACTTCAGCTTTCCTTTTTGCTATCTTCTACTTCCAAACCAGACTGGTCAACGAGTGTCTGAATAGAAGTTTTAGAGCCAATTAGTGATTTAACTTAGGAGCAGCATTCTCTCGGGGTCTCAGCCAGATCTTCTACTAAGATACGACGGTGGTAGTCGTTTGCTTCGTGCATAGATCTTTTTACACTCGCAAGAATTCTACTAACATTTGCATTCATTTGCTTGTTCTCTTTTGAACCAAGAGTGCAGCAGCTCCTCCTTCCTTAACATTTTCCGAATCTCGTTGTTGAAACACGGTGAGTCTTTTCTGTCCTTAACCCACCTACTAGACACATACTCGTACTTCTCCAGGACACGATTCATAATCTGTGTAAATCTTGCCCGTAATTCCTCTAAGTGCATCATACACTATGTGATCAAAAGAATCCGGACACTTTGCTGAAAATGACTTACAAGTTCGTGACGCCCTCCATCGGTAATGCTGAAATTCAGTATGGTGTTGGCCCACACTTAGCCTCGATGACAGCTTCCATTCTCGCAGGCATATGTTCAATCAGGTGCTGGAAGGTTTCTTGGGGAATGACAGCCCATTCTTCACGCAATGCTGCCCTGAGGAGAGCTATCGACGTCGGTCGGTGAGGCCTGGCACGAAGTCGGCGGTCCAAAACATCCCAAAGGTGTTCTGTAGGATTCAGGTCAGAACTCTGTGCAGGCCAGTCCATTACAGGGATGTTATTGTCGTGTAACCACTCCGCCACAGGCCGTGCGTTATGAACGGGAGCTCGATCGTATTGAAAAATGACTCGCCATCCCCGAATTGCTCTTCAACAGTGGGAAGCAAGAAGGTGCTTAAAACATCAATGTAGTCCTGTGCTCTGATAGTGCCAAGCAAAACAACAACGGGTGCAAACTCCCTCCAAGAAAAACACGACCACACCATAACACCACCGCCTCCGAATTTTACTGTTGGCACTACACACTTTGGCAGATGATGTTCACCAGGAATTCACCAAACCCACACAACGCCATATGATCGCCACATTGTGTACCGTGATTCGTCACTCCACACAACGTTTTTCCACTGTTCAGTCGTCCAATGTTTATGCTCCTTACACCAAGCGAGGAGTCGCTTGGCATATACCGGCGTGATGTGTGGCTTATGAGCAGCCGCTCGACCATGAAATCCAAGTTTTCTCACCTCCCACCTTATTGCCATAGTACTTTCAGTGGATCCTGTGTGATGGTCTGGATAGATGCCTGCTGATTAACATTACGACCTTCAATTCTCGGCGGTTTCTATCAGTTAACAGACTAGGTCGATCTGTACGCTTTTGTGCTATACGTGTCCACGTTTTCACTTCACTATCACATCGGAAACAGTAAACCTAGGGGTGTTTAGGAGTGTGGAAATCTCGCGTACAGACGTATGACACAAGTGACACCCAATCGCCTGACCACGTTTGAAGTCCGTGAGTTCCGCGGACCGCTCCATTCTGTTCTCTCACGATGTGTACTGACTAGTGAGGTCGCTGATATGGAGTACCTGGAAGTAGGTGGCAGCACAATGCACCTAATAGGAAAAACGTATGTTTTTAGGGGTGTCCGGATACTTTTCATCACATAGTGTACTAGATCTAAATGATAACAACTCACTGTCCGGCGAAGGTACAATATCTGAAATATTTCTATTGCGTGTGGGTTACTGAACTAACTGCTCAAGATAGTTTTTGGAAAATGCGCTCAAAAGTACTTCGCAAGACTGTCTGTCTGTATCCTATCCAATGAACCCATAGACGTCCCAGTCTGTAGTCGGTACGTTAAAGCTTAGGAACTAAGGCAAAGTGCATGCTATCAAATATATAGCTATTTTTATATTGACTTGTGTGTACAGAATACTGATTTCAACAGTCCAAAAATTAATTGATATTAATTTATTTGTCTTGTGATATTGTTTCCCCTAAGTTCTGTTGATAAATCAACGATAACTGATCTTTTTGACGTCCTTAATAAATACAAATTTGAAGATATAATAAATGAGGCTACCACTGAAAAGGAAAGGACACGATGGAAAGCACCAAATATTAAACAATGAGTTCGCTTCAAAATCAGTTCAAATTCAAAGCATTTACAATGTATGAATAAAACAAACCCAGTGTCGCTTTACAAGTACGTACAAGAATTTATTTTGCTTACGTTTTTACCAATTTATTTTAGAATAGAAATGCTATACTACAAGCGACTGCTCGAAGGAGACCCAACATAGACGAGTAAGTATTTCGAACACTGCGTAATTTTCATAAACTTTAATTTTCCCCTTATAGAATCATTATCAGTAAGTCTTGCTGTTAACCAGAACTGTAAGCAGACTATTGTTTGTGCTTTTGCTGCAGTTTTGAAACATACATATTCACCTGGATTCCTTGCACTCATGGCAGCTCGTGGTCGTACGGTAGCGTTCTCGCTTCCCGCGCCCGGGTTCCCGAGTTCGATTCCCGGCGGGGTCAGGGATTTTCCCTGTCTCGTGATGACTGGGTGTTGTGTGATGTTCTTAGGTTAGTTAGGTTTAAGTAGTTCTAAGTTCTAGGGGACTGATGACCATAGATGTTAAGTCCCATAGCGCTCAGAGCCATTTGAACCATTTTGAACCTTGCACTCATTACATTTGTGACAAAGGTGCTGAAAAATGAACTTTGACCGAACTTATAGAAATATTTTAACGGCAGCTTACGATGTTACATGAAGTAATTCCTAAACTCAAAGATGTAGATCGCAACCAACAGAAAATATTTCGGACACTTAATTCGTTTTTTACTGACGTTAAAAAATCAGTTTTTAAGTACGTGGGTTTGTCGTTCGCTTTCAGCGGCTTATTTACCAAATATATCGTCAGATGCAACAGGGAGTTCAGCACTACTTTGCATTTACGTACATTTTAGCTTGTTTCCTTGACTGGTGTTGCATGTTCTTTCACATCAGCGTACGCAATATCTAACCTAGTCTAATGGAAAACAACGTGTGAATTCTTTATACAAATAGTTAATAACACCTATGTCGAAAAATTATTGCTCAATTACCGACAACTGACAAAATCATGTTTTGCTATAACTGTCAACTTTTGATACTGATAGTGGTCGTGCAGCCAAAGTGCTGTGATCAGCCGGCCGGAGTGGCCGTGCGGTTCTAGGCGCTACAGTCTAGAACCGAGCAACCGCTACGGTCGCAGGTTCGAATCCTGCCTCGGGCATGGATGTGTTTGATGTCCTTAGGTTAGTTAGGTTTAATTAGTTCTAAGTTCTAGGCGACTGATGACCTCAGAAGTTAAGTCGCATAGTGCTCAGATCCATTTGAACCATTTCTCTTTTTTTTTTTGCTGTGATCATCTTTATCCGATTATAGGTCTTCATAGGTTTCAGCGCTGAAAAACTATCGACGCAACAGAGACGCTAATTAAAACCTCTTCGAATTTCCTGCCGGGTCTAGTTTATATGGTAATTCAAGCTTTCAACGATGTCCTACACTAATTGATGCTTCGTAGGTATCATGCAATACCTTTCCACGGCAGCTTCATTTACGACCGTCAGCTTCTGAGATGAAGTCAGGGAAGAAGTCGGGAACTGGAGTCATCACTCAATTCTGACGGTCCAACCGAACAGCTAAGTCTAGAAAGTCGGCATTGCAGGGAAATGAGACATTTGAGGCACAAAGAAGACCCTGCACCGCATTACACAAATACTCCTTCAGCGCTGTGTGCGCGCTAGCTGTCCGTAAAAGAAGAGCGCGAGAAGTGCGGCGATTCGCAACTTTAAAAACTTTCAGATTTTTGGCAACGCTCTCCAATTTATTGCGTTCTTTCTGCGAACGAATTACGATTCTGGGCACGGAACGCGGCAGAGTGTGATTTCGCAACTGCTCGCGGTTCATAATCCATTTATCGGGCCGCAGCCGCCACTGGGGCAGTGGCCCCGGCTGGCTGAATACGGAGTTGCATCGATTGTAGCGGCGCCGCCGACAGCCCGGCCACGCTAATGAATGCAAATTAACGACCAGCCGAAAAAAAGCGGCACGCGAACGAATAAAAATAAGGAAGAAAATAGGCTTGCTCTTGACGACTTCTTACTCAGGAGAAAATCGAGACCATTCACACTGGTGACAGGAAGTGGCGGCACGTCGAAGGCCGTACGGAAGGACAAAACGGCCTGGTTGCAAGTAAGAACAGCATTCACACTATGGTATCCAAATTCCCGAGGCACTGAAAAAATACACGGCCAGGACAGTCACCGCACGCGATTTCGGCTGGTGGCTACCCGAACTGCAGTCGCGAAAATGATGGTAGTGGTCCCTTCAGTTACGGAGAGGGACGTACATAGTACAACGGTATACTCAGTGGCATAACGTTCAATGTTCACCGAGATCACGTAATCTCCTGATGTCAGCGTAACTGAACGAAAATCTGTTGATCTCCAGACAACAGTGAGATACACAGGGTGTTTCAAGGTCTTTGCGACACACGTCCATGGGTGACTGATCACGCAATGGGAAACAAATCTTGTTAAAGACAAAATGACAAAATGTTGCGCTTACACTTCTCAGCGACATCAGGCGTTCTTTTTTTCAGTTTTCAGGCCCTGGGACAAGATTTCACCGCACTAGCACTGTCTACTAACCAGGAGCGCTGCATCTGCATACTATCCACCCCAAAACTTCACAGTGCGATTTTCAATAAGAAAACCTTGAGAACGTGTGTCTCTAGGTGGAGAAAGATATTTTAGAAGCGCGGCCTATCACCATGCACGCGGACCACGTGACTGGCCTACAGTCAAGACAAATTACATACTAACGCCGCACAGTGACTACGCTACGACGCCTCTCAGGGGAATAACCAGTTATTAAAGACGTTCAATCATCGGATGAGCGACGTGAAGCCCTGGGTGCTTTTTTTAGGAGGCAGACTATTTCCCAGCAACGAGTTTTCCCTCCTTTCTTAATTACTCAATAAAAGTTGTAAAAATGACTAGCAACTCAGTGAGGGCCATTATTAACAATTTTAACAGAATATGTATCAGTTCGTCTTGTTTAACCTTAGGAGCTTTCTTCTGTAAAATTCCTGGAATTACGCAATGGTCAGTGTGTTATTTCGACACACCATCAACATTACAGGAATATCACATGCTACTGAGACGTAAATGGTACTGAATAAATTATTGATGGTGCATAGAAACTGGACAGAAATTTGTTTTAGGTTACTTTATTCAAATACTACTGCTACAGGTTTCAGATTTATACAATCCATCATCAGTCAGGTTTGATGCTTTCGTAAAACGTATGATGCGTTGTTTTACTGGTGAACTGCTCCAGGATAATCAACAATTAACAGTCATAAACGTGTAATAAAGGTCGTTGCTCAACAGATTTACGTCAGAATGCAACTTGCGTGAAATGTCCGTCTAGAGCATTTGTTTTCACATTTTTCTTCGCACGAATCATATTCCTAATGATATTTGTATTTTCACACTCACATACATCGGTTTGACTATTCAGACATTTTCGTTTGGTCACAAAGTATATTTCCAATGCGTACTACGAGTTTTGACTCACCCACAACGCGTCGAAACAAGTAAGGAGTATTTACAAATTACATGACTGTCCAAGATGCTGCGATACAATGATATATTACAAAGATATGGCATTTAGGAAAAGGAAGAGTATATTACTGTTACGTTAAACGGATAAAGTATTTTACATTTAATTTAGGACATTAAATACAGAAAGAATAATGGCGTTTTGTGAATTATAGAGTTACAAACTTATTTTACAAAATGGTATACAAGTAAATGTGGAAAAGAAAGTTGGTGAACTCCTTCTGTGCTATATGAACAGTGATGATGACAGTACATAAAAATTTGTTCATATTTAGCGCCATGAAAATTATTGACCATGACAGATATATACAAAATGGTTCAAATGGCTCTGAGCACTATGGGACTCAACATCTTAGGTCATAAGTCCCCTGGAACTTAGAACTACCCAAACCTAACTAACCTAAGGACATCACACACACCCATGCCCGAGGCAGGATTCGAACCTGCGACCGTAGCAGTTCCGCGGTTCCGGACTGCAGCGCCAGATATATACAGTGCTGTATAAGATTTGTTACTTGATCTTCAGATAGGTGTACAAATATTATTTATATTGGAATGTGGAAAGTACTACTTGAGAGGTTTTCAGGAAAGAAGTGTTAACCAAATGAGTCTGCTTATTAAGGACACAGTCTGGCGAGGTGTGTGTAATAGATTCACAGTAGCTCGTTTTCCTGCTAAACGTAATATTTTCATATTGTTCTCAATGTTCGCTACTGAATGATTTTCTTCGGCAATATGGGTTGCAAATGTAGATTTGTTCAAGTCGGTAAGTCTTATTTTTAAAGCATCAAGGTCTTCTTTGTATCTGGTCTCGTCCCAAAACTTCTGCCTGTCTAACTAATGTAGAATTTTGCGCGTGACCATATGGAAGCTTGTATATTCCTGATTTAGTGCAGAGGGCCTTGGAAGGATTTACATAATGGATTACGTTTAGTCGTAATTTACTATTTGCAGAGAAGCTGATTTTAATATTCTTTTTAAAGAAGTGTGCTATATGGCATGGTGGTAAACCTACGTATATGATAACGGTACGAGTATATTTGGGTTCGGCTTCTGTGGAAGAGTGATTTGTTTTGGGGCAGCCTAAATGTCGGGACACTGAACAAGCTCAGTATGAATCACTTCGATCCTTTGCTCTGCTAGATGGTAATGTTCAAGTGCCATAGACAATATATGTTGTGGGAGAAAGTATATGTCATATCTCTCATCTGAATCAATATTCTTATTTCGGCTACAAAACAGGGAAATTCATATACGTAAACAAGATTTCCAAGGCCAGAGCACTATTTAACACTTGCGTCAGTCTCAGAGCTGTTTCAGTGGTTCCTCACAGCACGAGTGCTAAACAGGTTCTCTGAGCTAAAAGAAGAAACAGAATCCCAAGACGTAATAGAAACGATTATTTCACCAACTACATCAAGTCGAGTTGTTTCTTGTCCACTAACCGCCGGTATCATTACAGACTGAACGTCCCAACCACGAAGCCCAGAATTATTTAATGCAGACTTTAATCAAAGGTTCCAGTTCTATTTAGGAAGCAATCGGTACAGTTTACTTTTGATTTCATAATACATATTTTTGACGTAAGATTCCACATGCAATGTACACGTTGGTTGAGTCAAATTGATTTCTCAACAGTACAATATTGTTCATAACGACAAAAAATAAACTTGCATTCAACTTCCACCATTTGCTGGAGTTCTTCGAGTCTGCAGAGCAAAACGACCTACCTGATACGGTAAAGTCAAAGAATGTCACATAAAAGATAACATCTGCAAAAGTTAGCAGTTGTGTAAGGTTTACTATAACGACGATGAAGTCCGACAAAGCAGCGAGGCCATTAAACGAAACCACAGAGAGAAAAATATGTAAAAAAACACCTTAGCCGCCGTTATATATAGCCTCATTAGACATATGTTTTCCCTCGCCTGTAACTTTCTTTGCATCCTTCCAAGCGACTTTTTCCGTATGGATCAAAGACAGACAATGGAACGAAACGAGAAAATTGTCCATGATTTTATTCCAAGCGTTACTCTAAACGCACGGTAGTGGCTCTCCCACAAAGCGTTAAAGAGTCCAGGGACATTCAGATAAAATTCATCACCTGCTTGCGGATCTGTTTCTGCCCTGACATAGGCAAAAAAAAAATATCACTGTCGAACGGATGACATCACCAAGAAAGTTTATTTTCTCTCATGTTTATGACATGTGTTAGAAACCTGGAGGTAAGTACCATCGTCGCGTGCACTACAGTACAAGCAGACAAGGAGAACGATTATACCAATTGAATTGCTCTTACTAGAAACAGTACATCACTGGCGTGAGTGTATGCACATAACCGCCCCTTGCATAATACATAAATTAGTATCTAATTGTGTGGCTAACATTGTGTTCCCATGAATATCTACGTTCTATGGTCTGACCTTGAAAATTTACACTGCGACACTATTACTTAGTGATAGAAAACGACAATATTACGAAAAGGACAGATTGCTACCCACCATATAGCGAAGATGCTGAGTCACAGATACGCACAACACAAAGACGGACAAACAAGTAAACTTTCAGCCGGAAAGCCTACATCCGAATTACACACACACACACACACACACACCAAGGCCATGCTTGTGTGAATTGCGTTTGTATGTGCGCGCGTGTGGGTGTGTTTTGTCTAATTCGGGTGTAGGCTTTCCGGCCGAAAGCTTGCTTGTTTGTCCGTCTTTTTGTTGTGCGACTCAGCATCTCCACAAAATGGTGAATAGAAATCTATCCTTTTGATAATATTGTCATTATTCCATCATGGGTTTTCCAAAGCGAAAGATAGGTTAGTATTTAGGTAATCTGAATCTCCGTGTAAGAAACGTAGAATTCAATAGTACCAACAGAAAATAAAAGCAAAAACGATACAAATATATGGGATGTCAGAATTCAGTGGTTGCCTCCCCAAACAGTATTGTGGCACCTGTGACTGGCCAAACAAGGGAAGCCAAAAGCAAACAAAAGGTGAGTGGCTCAGCGCTTCCGCCGCAGCTGCGCGTGGGGGTGGGGGCAGTGCGTCTCCTCCGCCTGGAGAAATGCGGTAGCGACCAATAGTAAGGTGAGCAGGTGCGGAAACCGGTTGCGGACACTTGTGTATTGGACAGTGGCGTCATGGAGGGAGGCGGGGGCGTGCCCTGAAGAGCTACCTTGGCGGCTCAAAGGCTTCCAGAGGACTACCACCTGCTGTCACCGCCCACGGGGCGTGTAGCGGACATCTTCTCCTATCACGTGCACGGGGACAACGGCAGCCTCAGCCGTCGTGTACTGGAGATAAAACAAACTGAAAGTTGGAGATTACGAAATATTATGCAAACTCTAATGGTTTTCTCGAAGGCACATGAAACTTCTTATGCCATTCGTGTAAATAATTTTTCTTTGTAGTTTCTTTACCATGGAACAAGTCTCTGAACATATCACAGAATTGAAATAACAACGAATTACGATGATTAAGTGTACAAAACATTTTGATATTAAAGGAACTACAGGAAAGAAACATAAATTGGTGGCTCATCATCAGATGAAAGTATTACGGTAATGTTTTATCTACGACTAAGCGCAGCTAGACACTAGGCGCAAATAACGCAAAATTTGTGACATTCACTGCATTGTATCTTGGCATCCAGCACAGATTCATTCGGATGTGCATTTTGCCAGCTTACACACACACACACACACACACACACACACTTAACGTTCACAAGAAACAATAACTTACCATTTGTACGAAGAGTATATGATGCTAGTTATCACACTACGTTTTGCACATACTTTTAGTGTTCGTTTACTGTGAAACCACGTGCACCTAAATGCTGTGTGTGTGTGTGTGTGTGTGTGTGTGTGTGTGTGTGTGTGTGTGTGTGCGTGTGTGAGAGAGAGGGAGAGAGAGACCGGACAAAATGTACATTATCGGAATGAATTCGTCATGGAGAATACCGCGAGGCAGTAAACAGTACACGTTTATGTGTCGTATAGGTCATTGTTTATGTGTCGTATAGGTCATTGCGCACTGTTTCCCGTTCTTCTTGTACTTGTGTATTACTAAGGGTGTTACAGTCGCTACGACATAGCATTCACTTTTCGAAACTGTTGCCGGCGTCACTACAATGTGCGATCTATTTCAGCTCGGGTACGCTCTCAGTTACTACGGCTCGCTATGTATTTCTCGTCGGTATCTCTTTACACAAAAGCTTTAAAGCAACTGCATACTTTAAAAACCATTCAGTGCTCATAGCATCCAATCTCTATCTCGTTGACCTCTGTCAAAATTGATGGCATAGAAAGCAGAGCATTATTTTCTTTTCCTCTCCATTCTCCTCTCTCTTTTCTGTATGTATTCTAATACTGACTGCTTGCACAAAGATATTGTGCGCAGTATACAAATTTGTTCAACTTAATTGATAATAAAAAACTATTCATGCACACAAGAATAGATAATAACGTTTCGCAGTAATGTTATTACGTCGTCGCACTGCTTTTCTTAGAACCAGTTTATTCGTTCTTAATTTAGTTAGTGAATGCACGAGTGTAGCCTGACCACTAAAAATTTGTTATATTTACGAGGCAAAAATTTGAAATGTCATGCTCAGCTACACTGTACTGTGGCGTGCGATTCCTGATGCCGTACATATGTTGCCGTATCTTTTAGGCTATATAATTTTATCACACCTATTTTAACATACGGATATTTTGTAATAATAGTTTTACATGGGTGACGTGTAGCAGTGATGCTGTGGCGTCCAATGACATTTTTATTCCCTTTTTCTGTTGTGCCTGTAAATTACTGCGGGCACCCGTATTACGGGTGGGTTGCGTGAGCGCGCTGTCCACATTTGATAATGTTTCCGCTAGTGAGATGTAATTCTTTCTGTAAATACATTGGTTCAGTTTCTGAAGAGACTGTGTAATTTTCTAACACAGGTGTTTGATTTAATAAAGCCTCCTTTCCTATTAAATTTATTATACGACGTGTAAACACAATCATTTCCGTTCTATCTTTTATATTTTCTTTTATAAAACGTGAACTAAGTCTTTATATACTTGAGTACAAGGAATGCACTTTTCTGAAATCATGTAAGCCGACGAGGCAGCGGCGGCATCTAGCGGACTTGGGTGGAGGCACGTTTCTGGCTGCTGCACGGAAGTATAACTGAGTTTTGTACCCTTCAGTGGTACTCTTTAATACCATAGTATTATTTGTTTGACGAAGCCCAAATGGCTAATGATTTTGACTGCATTACAACATGCAGTGGCGTGATAATGTGTAATGCAACACATTTTTACTCACTTAGGAACGTTTTAAAAATTAAGCTACCTCTATGTGCTTATATTTTCTGGGCCAGAAGATGATCATTACCGACCGAAATTAATAACATGATTATAACTAAATATTGTGAACATTGTGATCCAAGACTGTAATTATTCTGTTGGTACAGAAGTTCGTAGCTTATTTGTTCTACATGTTGCTATTCCGGTTGTTACAGGTTTATTTATCGACTGTACTTTTATTTGTAGTTCAATGTTACTATTTGAGTTTACTTATTATCTTATTATCATTTGGAGATAGTGAGTGGAACTGTGGACGCTAGAAAATGGGGTGCCCAGAGGAGCAATCAGAATATTTCCGACATATTCTTCTGTCTGAGTTCGATAAAGGAGTGACAGCAACGGAGGAAGCCAGAAACATCTGCGAGAAGAAAATGGTTTTCTCGTATTAAGGAGGATCGTTTTGGCATTAGTAATTCTCCACGTCCAGGAGGATCTTCAGAATTTGATGAAGATCGTTTTAACGCATTAATCCACAATGATCAACGTCAGTGTACTCTAGAACTGGCAAATGAGATGAATTGCGATCATTCGACCTCTGGGTGACACTGGTAAGTAATGAGCAAGGTTCAAAAATAGGGCGTATGGGTACCACACGCTATAAGCCAAAAATTACAAAAATCAGTGGGTCGCCATATGTGATTCTCCGGTTGCTCGTCATCAACTGGTTCGTCAACAACAACCGTCATTCATTCTATATCGTTACTGGTGACGAGAAATGGTGTGACTATGGCAACATAAGGGGAAGAGAGGATAGCTTAAGCTCAAACAAAGCAGCAATTCCTCGTACAAAGACCCCACGCGTTCACAAAAGATAACGTTATCTGGTGGAGCAGCGATGGTGTGGTTTGCTTCCCCAAGGAAGGTGTGACCATCATTGCTGACATTTATTGTCACCAACTGCAGACGCAATCCAAGAACAAGACCAGGAAGAATGCAAGAAGTGACGCCACTGCACGGTAACCATCGTCCCGACGTAAGTATTCCACACTTCACCGGATCATTCCGCACCGATCTCATTCACCTTGTCTTGTACCATCAGATTTTCACATTTTCCGCTCACTATCGCATAGCCTTCAAGGAACTTTCTTCTCGCATAAATATGCGATCCGAACATGGCTCTATCAGTTCTGCGCCTAAAAACCACGTGATTTCTATAGTCGCAGAATCGAACATTTTCCTCAGCGTTGGCAGACTTGCGAATAGTGAAGGAGAATATACACTACTGGCCATTAAAATTGCTACACCACGCAGATGACGTACTAAAGACGCGAAATTTAACCGACAGGAAGAACATGCTGTGATATGCAAATGATGGGCTTTTCAGAGCATTCACACAAGGTTTGCGCCAGTGGCGACACCTACAACGTGCTGACATGAGGAAAGTTTCCAACCGATTTCTCGTACACAAACAGCAGTTGACCGGCGTTGCCTGGTGAAACGTTGTGCGATGCCTCGTGTAAGAAGGAGAAATGCGTACCATCACGTTTCCGACTTTGACAAAGGTCCGATTGTAGCCTATCGCGATTGCGGTTTATCGTATCGCGACACTAATGCTCGCGTTGGTCGAGATCCAATGACTGTTAGCAGAATATAGAATCGGTGACTTCAGGAGGATAATACGGAACGCCACGCTGGATCCCAACGATCTCGTATCACTAGCAGTCGAGATGACAGGCATGTTATCCGCATGGCTGTAACGGATCGTACAGCCACGTCTCGATCCCTGAGGCAGCAGCTGGGGGCGTTTGCAAGACAACAACCATCTGCACGAACAATTCGACGACGTTTGCAGCAGCATGGACTATCAACTCGGAGATCATGACTGCGGTTATCCTTGACGCAGCATCACAGACAGGAGCGCCTGCGATGGTGTACTCAACGACGAACCTGGGTGCACGAATGGCAAAACGTCATTTTTTCGGATGAATCCAGGTTCTGTTTACAGCATCATGATGGGCGCATCCGTGTTTGGCGACATCGCGGTGAACGCACATTGGAAGCTTGTATTCGTCATCGCCATACTGACGAATCAACAGGCGTGATGGTATGGGGTGCCATTGCTTACACGTATCGGTCACCTCTTGTTCGCACTGACGGCACTTTGAACAGTGGACGTTACATTTAAGATGTGTTACGACCCGTGGCTCTACCCTTCATTCGATCTCTGCGATTTCAGCAGGATAATGCACGACCGCATGTGGCCGGCCAGGGTGGCCGAGCGGTTCTAGGCGCTACAGTCTGGAACCGCGCACCCATTACGGTCGCAGGTCCGAATCCTGCCTCGGGCATGGATGTGTGTGATGTCCTTAAGTTAGTTAGGTTTAAGTAGTTTTAAGTTCTAGGGGACTGATGACCTTAGAAGTTAAGTCCCATAGTGCTCAGAGCCATTTTTGAACCGCATGAAGCAGGTCCTGTAGAGGACTTTCTGGACACAGAAAATGTTCGACTGCTGCCCTGGCCGATTCTCCAGATCTCTCACCAATTGAAAGCGTCTGGTCAATGGTGGCCGAGCAACTGGCTCGTCACAATACGCCAGTCACTACTCTTGATGAACTGTAGTATCGTGTTGAAGTTGCATGGGCAGCTGTACTTGTGTACGCCATCTAAGCTCATTTTGACTCAATGCCCAGGCGTATAAAGGCCGTTACTACGGGCAGAGGTGGTTGTTCTGTGTACTGATTTCTCAGGATCTATGCACCCAAATTGCGTGAAAATGGAATCACATGTCAGTTCTAGTATAATATGTTTGTCTAATGAATACCCGTTTATCATCTGTATTTCTTCTCGGTGCAGCAATTTTAATGGCCAGTAGTGTATTGTTGGTGGAGGGGACGGGTCGCGACACTCGTGACCCCATATCACCCCTTGGATCCGCGCCTCATGTTTTTCGTGGTACACCTCAAAACGCAAGGTGTCGCGCGAATAAGAGAGATGTAGACGTAGGCAAGGACGCTGGCAGTAACAAACTTGTCGATCAACAACCTCTAGGGCTGCAAACTCGGTACCGCATCTTGTCGCGATGGAAGCTGCAGGGCTCTTTCGGACCCAAGTCCTTAAGCTGAGCGTCCGTCCGCGGGCCGCATCACGAGATCGGGCCAAGTTTACCCGCCAGAGTGTATCTGGAAATGTATCCCACTTAAGCTGGATCAATACGGAGACGGCAGGGCAGAGCACGGCAGGGAAGGGCAAAGCCGGAGGATCCCCCGGCCGCGCCACTTGCTGGATAGCGCCGCATCGCGTCGGATCAGGCGCCGCACGCGGACGCTACCGCAAGGTTTACGACCTGCCAGTCAGCGGCCATCGTGACCTGATGCACTCCCCAGACGCGGTAGCGGTACACTCGCGGTGGGAAGACAACGGAACGGCTCTTCTCTTCAAATGAGGCTCGCCTGTTTAAAACGTTAGTCCGTAGACTTCGGCGGCAACACTAACTGCGAGTAACAGTAAGCAGCTGGCTAGTAATCTCCGCGTGTGCACCCCGACAGTCGGCTAGCAAACACGGACGTACAGATAATTGAATTTATGGCGTCTGCATCACAGCCATTAGGATTATGTCCGGAGGTATTTCACGATAATCTCGTGATTTATGTCTAACTACACGACGACAGAACTGTGCGACTCCTTCCGATATGTTACTGTGTAAGTGATTTACGTGTTAAATTAGTACTCGTTATCCGACTGACTCTAGTTGTCCAAGTGCCACTATTAATCAACTTTTGTTTTTTATTTTGTTTATAACCCTCCTTAGAGCCAGATTCGGCATTTCGACTCAATCCCTTGGGTTACAGATACTCTGCAGAATGAATTTCTAGCAAGAACCATTCATACTTAAATAAAATTTCTCTCAAACGAAAAAGACTAGGGGTTCAAAGCCTCTAGAGCGCAACCGATATCGATAAAGAGCTACCGAACAATATACTTTTTGTCACTTACGAAGACGTACAGCAAACTCGAAATCAAACATGCAGTTAATGTCAGAAGACCGTTCCCGAAACACGCTACCAGGGCGGCAGTTTACCAAATTCTGAAACTGCGTAACGTGCTGCCTGCGCTTATTTTCAGTAATATTCGGTTAATCATTAACCGGCAGAAAATGGATATGGGATTCGAGAGAGAAAAGTTAAAGCATAACATTTAGTGGCTGTCGGTGCAATCGATATATTTCTTCAGTTCACTTTATCCAGGACAAGGGAGGAAGTCATCTTCGGCGTTCCTGAAGCAGCCATCCCGACATTCGCTGACGGAAGTTTAGGGAAATCACAAAAGACCTAATTCAGGTTGTCGGGAAAGAATTAGAACCTCGCTATTCCTGAATACGTGTTCATTGCCTTTACTATTCGAACCATCTCTCCGTATTAGGAATGATGTACCACAATTTGTGGGAAAAAATAACGTTTTCCTTGGCTGTCCGAATCCTGGCAAAAGTTACTCTCAACGAGCGGCATTTTCATCACAACACGAGAGCCTCGAAGACACGCCTCCATTTATTAGAATCAAACAAATAAGCAAGGTATTATACAGGTAATATTCTAAAACGAGCCTAGTTGGGAAAAAAATGGATCTGTACCATCCACTGAAACTTGAAAACATTATCTCAGTCTGTACAAGACACTTCGGGCTCGGTCACTGATACGTATACCACTCAGGCACAGGACTTACTTGCTACATGCCCACTAACATCTCCCCAAGAGCACAAAAAAGTGCTGACGGAATGGAACAACTGAACATGTCTTTGCACAATACCATCGTTGAACGATTTCTTTTCCTTGAAATTATTCTGTCTACTGGGATTTTATTGCCTAGGCGCATTAAAACAATAATTCATATTCTCGTCAAGTCTCTTTTTGAAGCGCTTCCTGATTTATTTTGATTTTGACAACAGAAAAATATAATTTCTAATTTCTTTCGATTTAAAAGAAGTGTCTAAACCGGTTCACTAACAAATCAATCGTTTGTTTTTCCATCAGTATCAGATGTACGAAGTGCTACTGTTTCCTTAATATAAAAATTATTTTTAGATATACCTGTGAATGTACGAAGTTCACAGTTTCTGAAGGTAGAAGTTCTATAGTTCCTACTTTTTTCCAAGCAAAACTGTATCAACGTATGGTATTCTTGGAAAATTACTTTCTTCGGTTACATTCCGCCACTTTCTGTAACCTATAAGACAAAATATGTGGCAAGTTTGAATATACGTGTTACATTAACATTTTTTTTTATTTTTTTGTCACACGTTGCCGTCTCTATGCATTTTTGCGCTGCACACTGGCTGACACAGTATTACTTTTTTCAACTTTAACAAATGCTTGTGGATTTAAACATTCTATTTGGGTGATTTGTTTTTTAATTCATTTATTTAGCCTCACCCAGCAACAAATACAAATCTTCTCTCCTGGGACATTAATCAAATTAATGATTACAATGTTTCAATAGACTATCAATGAAACATTTTGCACTTCACATAAAAATGCTACAGATTGATTATATACATGTTCAGAATTTAGTAGCAGAGCGATTTAAGAGGGCTGCAAACTTTCCTTAGCTACTAGGAATTGTAATCCTAATTGTGACCTACAAAACTTATTCGTAGTAGGTGCTTTTATTTTTAAAAGAGTGTCTGACCTAGAGGGAATACTGCGACAGCTATTTTACTACTTTTTTCTTCGCGGGCAATAAATATTCCGAGTAAGTTAGTTATGTGCCTGGTAAGTTAATTCCAATGGCTTCTTGGGCTAAGAATAAAAAAACACAACTCGGCAGAAAAGAAAATCATCCTAGAACTCGTTGTCGCGGAAAAAAGTAAACAGAGCACGCGAACTTGGGGGCGAGATTAAGTCGAAGGAAGGGGCTAATATTGCCGTTTATAAGGAGTGCTTCTGGTGCGTTAACGTAAGTTAATATGTATGCAAATTTCCGGCGGACCAATACGCCGCCGGTTATTCTGGCTCGTGGGCAAGTAGGGCAGACGATGGACAAAGAAAACTTGCCGATCTGCGAACAGAAATGACGACGGATGATGAAGCGGGCGGCCCTCTGTGCGGAGCGGAACCGGCTGCGACCGCATTATACGCGAGGCGCTGCCTTAAGCGGCCGTCACGCAGTGCTCAAAGGCGCAGCCAGCCGCTGGAACAGGCCGGCGACCGGCTTGTGTACTGAATTCGCGAGAAGCAATTCTCAACTTGAAATGAGATACGGCCGCCCGGAAAAGGAACGGCGAGAGCATTACCAAGAGCGGATAGACACTTTTCGAGATCGATAGTGCCCAAGTTTTTCTCCTGAGAAAGAAAGTTCCCTTTGACAGGCGAATGTTCTGTGGCGCCTTGCAACAAGGTTCGCCGCTGGCGGAACGGATCGGCGAGGAAATGCTGCGGCGGGCCATTGTGGTTCCTCCACGAGGAATCCCACTCCCTGCGAAGGTGCGCGCCCTCGAGAGCGTGCAAAGAGTTCTGCATCTGCATGCCTACTCTGTAATTCACCTTCAGCGTCTGGCAGAGAGTACACACACCACTATAAGACTATGTCTCCACCTTTCCACTCTCGAACGGCACACGGGGAATATTAACACCGGAATCTCTCCGTGCGAGCTCTGACTTTTGTGATTTTATTACGATGGTAGGTAGGAGTCAACAAAATATTTTGGCATTCCTGGAGGAGGCTGATAATTCAAACCTATTCCACAACAATAAAAGACGAGCAGCACTTCTTTGAACTTTTTCGATGTCCTCTGTCAATCTTATGGGTTAAGAATACCACACAGTGCAGCAGAAGGAAACGGACAACAATAGTGTAGGCAGTTTCTTTTAGTAGAGCTGTTCGATGTTCTGTGTGTTCTGCCAATGAAATACGGACCTGGGTTGCCTTCCCCACTACATACTTGAATCAGCAACCTTACGACAACAATACGATCCTCTCTTCTGCATAATGTTTAATATTAGACTCTAGAAAATCATTTGAGGAACAGACACCGACCACAAAGGCGCCGACCTGAATGGAGGAACATATTTGTTACAACATGCTGACGATATTACAGACCTGGCACAGTGGTAAGGCGGTAGGGTGGAGACAGTGAGGAACATATCATAAAATGCAACAACAAAAAAAGTCTGTCTGAAAATCAACTCTGAGAAGCGGCAGTTACGGCACTATTCAAAGCAGCAGTGAAGAAAATCTCACTGCAAGCTAGAGATAAAACAGCTAACTATTAATGCAGCCAGAACATGCCTCGGTGTAAACACATCTGACATCACACGTGCTCTCTAGCAAACTCACATTAAAGGATTACAATGCAAAAATAGTGCCAGTGACGTTATATAGAACAGACTCTTCGAGTGATGAGAAACTGTTAGTGGTTAAGGGAAAATGTTGACGCAGGTCTTTGGCCCAATGCGAGATGCGGATGACTTAAACAGATGGAAGGGCCAGTAATTATAGTAATCGACACAGCAGCCAAACATCGTCTATAAAATAAAGGTGGGATGACTTATACAGGCCCGCATGCCTCAGTATTTTACAGCCAAAGACTCGAAGAAACGTTCGGTAGGCTGACCCACGAAGCGATGGGTGGACAAAATCGGGGTAAGACCTATGACAGCTGGAAGTTTAATCGAACCTGATGCAAACAGTCCAAGAGTGCAGTCACCAGATTAAGAATGTGTGGTCGAGCACGGTCTTCGAGATCGGTAAACGCCTGAGAAGTAAGGATAAGCATGTGCTTTCACAGAAAGCGCATCTACATTAGACCTGAGAGACAATATTTGCTGAGGCGCAGTCCACGGTCTCTGCAGTGAGACTGGCGCCGCGGTGTTGTGCCCGTAATGCGAGATTCTCAGCAACTCTCTTTTAAGAACTAGTCTACAGTAGTAGCCGGGTATATGTACTTTGCTTATCTCAAAGTGGTCAGAATCACATGACAATGACTGGAGAAACGGCTGCTCATTTGTTTGGAAATTGAACATTTTTACAAGCAGTCATTTAGCAGTAATTAGGATAACATGAACTAAATTTATATCCAAAGAATCCTACCATCTGAAGATACAGTTATATACTTTTGCTCCTAACGGCGTGTACAAACGAAATTCTGTTCTAATCTGTCCACAAGAAATCAGAGTGACAGGCCTTGATGTCGAATTGAACTTATGTTTTTGTAACCATCAGAACGCGTCACTAAAATCACCAGATTAGTGGTGGCAAACTCGGACTCTTTCAAGGTGATAAATGAATGGAATAACGACTCTTCTTCGTCAGTTATTGAACATGAAGTTCTTTAACTCCCAGAACAGACATACTTCTTCAAAAAAGCACAAATGGTATCAGAGAATCAATACATGCAATAAGACTATCGGAAAAATATCATTTAAAAACGTCACTGCAAGTTACACAGGAAATAACAAAATAAAGGAACTGCCAAGTAAACAAATGTATCTTATATACTTACCTCACTGGAGAGTAATTCAGAACATGAGTAAAATGCAGACGGCAAGCGTACTGCCGTTAACCGCACAGCAGAGACCTCCAAATTATTTACTTACCTGTAACAAAAGAAAGAAACAAACTTATGATTCTGCAGCAAACAAGTAAAGTCAATGTTCTACGATGTAATTTCTTAATTTTACCAGACAAAAATTACGAACCTGTACAACACATGAAAGATCTAATACAACGTGCACAGAACTCGTAAAATGTGGCTCGTATGTAGTGGTATGCATATAAGATGGACTATCCACTTACGTTAAGTAGCTACCATACGCTTTTGGGTGCATACGTGACAGTTCACACGTTTTATGTGGTGCTCTCAGAATGGAATAATTTCTTTTCCTCCTGTTAAGCTAACTGTTACTTTCATAGCAGTCAGTTAACTTCAATTCGATTCTTTGCCTTACAGAGATGACTTCCACCTGACTACACAACAAAACAAGAACAAAAATTGCTGAAGTCTGTCAACAGCGAACAACTTAAACATACGACATGTGCCATGATCAGAAGGAAGGGGAATAAACGCAGTTATTTAGCACACGCACCTGAGAAATGCCTTACATGAGTTTTTGTTCAAATTTTCGAGAGGAACGAAAATAAAAGCGACACACTATAAATTACGCAACGGTTTATTGTCCAGATCTTCACAGCAAAACTATGAGTGAGAAAAGGACAAATGGGGTATGAAATTGACCAACGTGTGGTCTTGTTTTGCAAAAAGATATTTAATTGTTTGAAATTAATCACGCTAATTAAGTAAAATTTATCAAGCGATTTGAGTAAAAACTGAAATATTTCACTATTTTGCACATCAGAAGTTACAATGGTGTGATATTTAACTGTCGTAATGGATTCGTTCAAATCTAGTACTGAATTCAGGACTTTGGAGAACACAAAACGCTAGTAAAGCAAATGTGGTGACAATAAGATGGTGTTTTCTGAACAACATTTGAGAATTAAAAAAAATATTGAAAAATTAGCCAGATGTTTTGTGAAATGATCCGTCTAAAAGTAACAAATAAAACATACTAGCAAAATACTTGACCTGATTTTGAATGACGGTCGAAATTATTTACAGCAAATGAAGTATATGAAATGTTTCTGGACTTTATTTTATTTATTCCATTTGGACAAATCGTTTCACAAAACATTTGATCATTTTTTCTTTTTCCATCTTTTTCGTTGAAACTATCCATTTTTCAAACTAAATATTTTGACCTCTTTCTGTTTCACAGTGCGCAAGTGCACCCACATGAAAGTGTGCTGTAAAGAAATAACAGTTCTAGTTCATTTTACGAAAGGGAAGCACCTATTGAGGAAACTCTTAATGAAACGAAATATTTCATCAAATATTATTATCTGAGAGATAAGCAAGAGGAAGGAATAGGCCTCCACTGCTTGACTCGGGTTGGAACGCTGATATTCTGAACACTGAGAACAGAGCCTTCCTTGTATAGTATCCCATTGGAGTTTGTTGAGAATTTCTGAGGCGTTCTCGCGAGGTCACTAAATGCTTGACGAACTACGCAGCTTTTTTTTTTATATCTCTTCTTTATGTTACGAAAATTTAACTTTGTACGAAGCCAGTATTCAAGAACTGGTCGCGAGAGAGAACGCCAATGTACTCTTTCGTCGAAGGATCACACTTTCTCAGGAGTCCTCGAACAAATTTGAATCTATTAACTTCCCCATCTCCCACGAAGCGATGAGATCCTAACACTTTTTTAACGACATAGCCTCGTTGTTTACAACTGTGTCGTCTCGAAAAGCCTCAGGCTCTGAGAAATTTGTCTGTCAGATTGTTTGAATGTATCGTAAACAAGGAAGGTTCTGCAAACTTTCTTGAGGTACGCTGGATGCTGTTTTCGCTTCTAACGAATCACCTCATTACACAGTTTATTTTATAACACTACAACACAGTACTTCACAATTTTTTTGTCATCTTTCGCAATTTTCATAGTAATTTCAAATTTTAATTGTATATATTGCGTCATTTCATTGTTAATATTAATTATTTTGAATACAGCAACGCAAATTTACTGTAAAGTGTTTAAAAACAACATTGCAAAGAAATGCAGTAGATACGTTGGCGAAATCAGGAATTTTGCTATGTATGGCAAGAATCTGTACCGAAAGATAATTTCGGCACGGCACTAACATCGGTATGCAGGAACGCAAACGGCTTAGCTGCAAGTTGACAGTGAGCGGGGCCAGCCATGAGTAACTGCGAGAGTGCGCGTAAAACTTCGTGTGTGAACTTGCTGGTGACAAAACGTTGGGTGAGGCAATGTGAAGATAACGAGCAATAGTATGGGTCACAGTACAACAATTATGTGAAAAGAGTTAGAGAGTATTAATGAAAGAAACGCGCTACAGAAAATCAACTCCAAAGTAGGACTGTGCCGTTACGGGAATTTAGAAATTTAAAAGATTTGCCAGCGTATTAGGATCAGAAATCAAAATTTTGCCAGCGTTAATAACTTTCTCAAGTCATCACTACCGACTGTAGGATCCTGTTCTTATCACTGTAATAACCGACTGCCGCATAACTGCAAAGACTTGCATCTGAAATTCATGTAAGAGACAGAGAGTAAATCTTAAATTTTATTAGTTCAGAAAAACGTTAAACTTAACAATTTAAGTGACAATGTTGATTTATTTCGCAAATTCTGCTAGGAGAAGACTTTTGTGAGGCTTTTGGTAACTACGTTAAACAACTTGTCTTGATATCTACCACGTAATATACGTTAAAAATAGAATCTACTGTGCGTTATTTCAGTTTATTTGTAATGTAACTAACGCAAAAATTGAAAATAAAAAAATAAAACATATTTCTGCACAGAGACTCGAGCCTACGACCCTCGGTGTGCCGTTCTGCACCCTTTCCGCTACGCCAGCCGCTGCCTGGAAAGTATGGTAACATAAATGGCTCTTCATTCGCCCCACCCGCGCGAATTATCGTATTTTTTCTGTACGTTTGGCCGTATGGATTACTTGTTTCACTTTCGTTTCTGGCCAGCCCTTCATATACCACAAATTTGAACAAAAGCGGTGATGACGAAGAGACGCGATCCCCTGGTGAGTAAAACACGAAATGGCATCAGTAATGTTTCAGTGAGAAGGAAAACGCATCATCCTAATGTGAAACACACTGACCGAAGTAGTGCGTAGTCTAGAGAAAAAGAAGGAAGCGCTGTTAAGTCCAAGCTCGGATTGGGGAATGATAGGGAAGGTGTTTCGGAGTGTCCTTTTCGAACAAAATATTCCGGTATATTTGCCATCAGGTACTAGCAAAACCACAAAACACATAAATCTCGATATCCAGACGAGGAACTGACCCTGGTCCTTGCGATTGCAAGACCAGTACCTCAACCACTGTCCCACCTCGCAGGCTAGAGTTGACTCGTAATCGATGGAAGATACGTCAGTCTCTGGCGTATAACACAATCTAAGACGAACCTTGGTCTAAGTAGAAAATACATCTATATGCCGAGAGACATCTTGCAGTGCACGGCGGAGTGTCCTTCACGCTGCACCGTAATGCAGCCTTTCCCTGCTCCATCCGCAAATGGTACGTGGGAAGAACCATTGTTGTAGGCCTCCGTATGAGCCTGAGTTTCTCCTGTTTATCATTATCCTTATTTCGTAAGGTAGTTCAAAAGTGTTCGCAAGGTAGTTCAAAAGTGTTCAAATGTATGTGAATTTCTAAGAGACCAAACTGCTGAGGTCATTGGTCCCTAGACTTGCACACTACTTAAACTAACTTATGCTAACGAGGGAGGACCCGAACGTCCGGCAGGAAGGGCCGCACTGTCCGTGACATGGCGCCTCTAACCACGCGGCCACTGCGCGCAGTGATAGTAGCACATTGTTTGACGTTTCTTGGAATATAGGGTTTCTGAAATATGACCATAAAATCCTCCGTGATGTCTAAAGCCTATGCTGCAGCGTCTGACACCGGAGTTTCATGAACGTCTCTTGAGCTCTCGCACTTCACCGACACAGGGCTCTTTACGGGCCGACTGTGGTACGAATCCCTACCCGGCCATCGAGTTTTAGGTTTCCCAATACCTCCTTAAATGGCTTAAGTTGAATGCCGAGATGGTTCCTTCGAAATAGCGCGGTCGATTTCCTCCATCATCCTTCCCCTATTCGTTCTTATCTGTCTCCAAATGTTCTCCTCGTCGGAGGGACGTTAAATCGTAATACCCCTTTTTTCCTTTCCAATAATTTTGTCCGGCATCTGCTTCATCTGCAATTCGGTTTATGTATCTTTAGATCGCTTCGGGTGCACACTGTTAGACATTTTTCTATCGGTGCTGTTTCAAGTGATTTATGTGCAGTACTTTACACGTCCTTGTCGCAGGCCGGAGTGGCCGAGCGGTTCTAGGCGTCACAGTCTGGAACCGAGTGACCGCTACGGTCGCAGGTTCGAATCCTGCCTCGGGCATGGCTATGTGTGATGTCTTTAGGTTAGTTAGGTTTAAGTAGTTCAAAGTTCTAGGAGGCTGATGACCTCAGAAGTTAAGTCCCATAGTGCTCAGAGCCATTTGAAATTTGAACGTCCTTGTCTTGAGGGTCAACAGCCAGTTCTTGCAGGAAGCGTTGAGCGTCACCAAGTGTTCGAGTATTTCGTACTATTCCTGTGTATTTCAAAAAATGCTCAAATGTGTGTGAAATCTTTTGGGACTTAACTGCTAAGGTCATCAGTCCCTAAACTTACACACTACTTAACCTAAATTATCCTAAGGACAAACACACATTCCCATGCCCGTGACCAGCCGCACAGCATTCCTCAAAATTGTTTCTCATTTACCACATAGTGTACTCCAGCTCATGGATACTTTATGCTAGGTTGTAGAATAAATCATGAAACCAGGTTAGGACCTTTCCTAGTGATTCCGCAGGCGCATAATTCTTAAATCTGTGACTGTCACATGGCAATGCTGTTTGTTTTCGTCGCCTTTTGCGATATTCCCATAAATCATAGATTCGTCGCGGTTTTTATGTTTTAATGATTCTACATAAAAGTAAGGAGAACTTATGCTGCATTCTTCCAGCGCGGCAAAAACAGAGTCACAATGATAACTGAGGACAAAGAAGATTTTCTAAGCTTTAGGGCTGCTGCCTGCAACTTTAGTAATGTATCTTACAGCAGGGAAAGTGAAATTGATTCAACTCGACTGAAATAAAGCAAATGAAACTTAAATTTTCTAGTCGACTCATGTTGTTTCCAAACCATCCAATTATGTGACTAAGTCTACCGTTCGTCGGACACACAAATTGCTTCGTGCCAGACTGTCTCATTTACCCTCACATTCCAATGTACGGCACGTAGCTGAGAAACCCGGTGCTGCACGGGTATTTACTTATACCAGTTTTCTATTGACCATCTCCTTCTGCCTCTCTCTGTCCCCCTCCTCCTCATCTTCTCCCTGTCCATCACTCCGTTACCACTCCCATCCCCAAACCACAATGGGAGGTTGGTGATTTTTTACCCCCACAGTATTTCTTTCCAGACAGTAAGTAATATGTGTACCTAGTTTGGTTGGAATCGATCCAGGGGCATAAGAGATCCTGCTGTTTTACACGAAACGACTACATAGAGGACGTTGAATTTTTCTGTGGTATTCGGCCTTGCGGCTTCTTCTTCGGACCCGAAACACGTTGACAAAATTATTGACTTGCTGACGTACCCATTCTCCGACCTGCTTAACTCACTGATAAGCTCAAGTACGAGAAAAATATGCACTCCATCCTTTTAAAAGTATTCTAGATCAGCTAAATACAGGAATAAATACCAGCAGGTGGTTGTAGTACATTTTTACGTCACTCCTTTTCATCTTCGTCCCCACCCTTAGTGCTAGTGAGGAATCCTACTCCCGCAGTAGCTTTATACAATTAATAATTCAGGTACATAACAAATTTAGTTGATCTGCTCCAGAAGTGCCTGAATTATGCTTCAGTGTCACCCCCTTTTCATTCCCACTCTGCGACTTTCTAGATAGTAAGCAGGGTAAACCCACAGTTCTTTGAAGCAGATGTGGCCAAGATTTCAGCTCGCGAGCCACGGGTGGTGGGAACGAGTGCCAAAGCGCTCAGCCTCGCTTCACATTTTCCCAACAGTCACGCCACGCTGTCTGAGCTCAAGAAGGGGTAACAGGGGAAAACATGAATGCGCCGCATTTAAATGGCAGTGCAGTCGCAGTGCATGCGACTTGGTTTTATATTTCACATTTCTCAACAGCACAGATCACAAACAAAACAAGTTTTCAGTGTTAATTGTTTTTGGCGCGTTGAAGACATAATATAATTTTTATCTGGTACAAACTGCCGGCATACGGGCAGACGCAGAAAATTTAACAGAGTTTCGCACTCAATTGCCACGAAGTTGTGACTTACTTAGTTTCATAACCGAAAAAAGGTCTTTCACACAAATATGTCGATCGCAATATTTTAGCGGCTTTGCAACCTCATTAGGGAGACTTGGGATATTTACCTGACGAAGGAAGTGTAGATGTCCTGGACAGTTTTAACGTAAAACGATGTGTCACTGAAATTGAAATTACCTTTCAGGACAATCGGTTACATCTGCGCATGCATTGGGCGCTTTCAACGGAAACGGCAAACGGTGTCGAAAACAGCTTGAAAAAAGATGTAAGACTGACAGTGTCCTCAAAACTTTTATAAATCTATCCTTTTAATTCTTGCAACGTCACTATGAATTATTGAAACCTCGCGCTTTCGTTAACGGCAGTGAACTTACGGCACTGGACTGCATTGTCAGAATGTGTCCCTTCTACAACGCAATTTTCTTTTTAAATGCATCCCCATCAAATCAGAAAGAAATTACATTGCAATGTTTTGTTGTGGGCAGCGTACAGTCAAATCCACTAAAAAAGGGAAGTCTGCAATCCATTCCGGATGTTCTAATTTTCGTTAAAATCGCTCCAGTTATGCACCTTGACTTAACCTACGTACTCTACAGTAATATATGAAGTCCTCATATTCTTCGTTCATCTCCACTGAAAACCGATACAACTGACAACTAAATAATGGCGGCGACTTCACGAATTTTACTATTCGTACCATCAATTTTTTCAAGCGCTCCATGCCTGCTAATTTAGCGCAAAGTACTTCTTGCTGGACAGAACAATGAATGCGGTCTGTCTTTCATTGTCATCAAAATGCTTAAATTCTCTCTGCATGATACTGTAATGTCGTTTCAAAGCAAATAAGCAGTACCTGTCGCTTATGCGAACTGCGAGTTCTCATACCTCTCTTCTGTCATTCCCGTTCATTTTAAAGGATTGTTACAATAGATCGCTAGAGTGCCTTTGTTTGCCGAAACAGCCTCTGGACCTGTGAGCGTCCTTCATATCACAGACAGCGCCGAACTGAGAGAGTTGTGCCGACCGTGAAATGCCGAAGCCGCAGTGCTAAATGAAGTGTCGCGCCACTTCAGAGAACGACCGAGCAAGCCCGGGCGGGAGGCAGCGCCTCGGCGCGCCCGCGGCTCGCAAACGCAGCACGCCTGGAGTTTGGCACGCCGTGGCCGGCCCTGTACATGAGAGCTTCAAACTTCTGATTACTTTACAAATAAGACAATGTGTCGAATATTTTGACGTTGAGCATGTTCTTGTAAGCGAGAAAAATTTTAGAAAATGTATGACATTATGTTCACAGTTCGTTGGACGTCGCTCAGTGCTCTCACACTCAAACACTGGGTGAGCGTAGCCTGGGGAATTTTCACTCCGTTTTAAGAAAACCTAGTTCTTCATGCATTCAGAGGCTATGACGTCCTATCTCCTGAACTATGCGTCGTATAATGATATAATTTTTCAGGTACTTTTAATGGTATAAGTGGATACTGTCCGCAAAACGTGTTGCGAACCAAGTTAATAGTAAAAGAAGGAAAAAATTTAAACGTCATTCTTGATGCGGCAGTTTTGCTGCGCGAACAGCGAAAATGTAGCAAGCAATAAACATTTATTTCTTTCATCATCTTGTACGGGCTGCCAGCGAAAAGAAGCTTCCAAAAGTTTTGAAATTATGTGTAATGTCACAGGATGAATAAAGTCTGTGTACATGCGCGCGCTGCGTTACGGTTCTTTTTCATCCACGCCCCCTCCTTATTGGGAGGCAGGTGGTTCTTACACCAACAGCGCTTCTCTCCAGATAGCAAGTGATACGCATATAAAGTATGGTTGAAATCGACCCCTCACTGTCGGAGGAGATGTTGAATATACATACATAAACCATATACAGATAGAGACACTGACGGAAAAATAATCGTGACACCAGAAGGAATCATGCGACATTAACTAAAGTTGGTAGGCGTGTTCCTATATCTGAAAGATGATGTCTAATCAAATTTCGCGCCAATTGCTTAAGAGTGGCGCTAGTAGCAACACTTTGAGGATACAGATCAGGTCCGCTTTAATAATAAATAAATAAACAAACAAATGAATAAGATATTGGACGTGGTGAGTAGACGTTAGTCAAGAATGCCTTTAAGGCTACAAAAACGCCATTATCGTCCCGGCGGAGGTTCGAGTCCTCCCTCGGGCATGTGTGTGTGTGTGTGTGTGTGTGTGTGTGAGTGTGTCCTTAGGATAATTTAGGTTAAGTAGTGTGTGTGTTTGTCCTTAGGATAATTTAGGTTAAGTAGTGTGTAAGCTTAGGGACTGATGACCTTAGCAGTTAAGTCCCATAAGATTTCACGCACATTTGAACATTTTTTGAACGCCATTATCAGAACGTCAATGAGTTTGAACGCGGTCGTGTACTACGGCTACGAGAAGCCGGATGTTCCTTCTGCAGTACTGCAAAAGACTTGGCAGGATGACGTGTTGGCAGCGGTGGTCATGAGAGTGTACGATGCCAATATCGAGGTGGAAGACCATAGTGTTCGGCATATGGCTCCTGCGTATCGTACTTCATCTGCAGCAGCAATATGAGCAGCATTTGGCACCACGGTGACAACGAAGCGTCACAAATCGGTTACTTCAAGGACAGCTCCGAGCCAGATGCCTTGTGGCGTGCATTCCATTGACCCCAAATCACCCCCATTTGCGACTTCAGTTGTGTCAAACTACAGCTCATTGGAGGGCTGCTTGAAGGTCTGTTGTTTTTTCTGGTGGAAGTCAGTTCTACTTCGGTACCAGTGACGCTGTGTGTTGGTAAGAAGGAAGCTAGTTAACGGCCTGCAAGCAACTCGTCTGCGTGCTAGAAACACTGGACCTACACTTGCAGTTGTGGTCTGGGATGCGATTTCGTATGACAGTAGGAGCACTCTCGTGGTGATTCCACGCACTGTAACTGCAAATTTGTGTGTTAACCTGGGCATTCGACCTGTTTTGCTGCCATTCACAAACGACATTCCAGAGGGTGTTTTCCAACAGGACAACGCTCGCCCACATACCGCTGCTGTAACCCAATACGCTGTACAGAGTGTCGACATGTTGCCTTGCCCTGCTCGATCGCCAGATCTGTCTTCAATGGAGCACATAAGGGAGATCATCGAACGACAAATCCAGCATTATTCACAAACAGCTTAAACCTTACCTGTATTGACCGACCACGTGCAACAGGCATGGAGCTCCATCCCACAAACTGACATCCGGCACGTGTACAAAACAATGTATGCACGTGTGCATCGTACAACACAATGCATGCACGTTTGCATGCTTGCATTCGCCATTCTGGCGATTATACCGGTTATTAGTCGACCAGGATTTCACATTTCCAATGGCTTATGTCGCACTTTCATTAACCTGTGATCTTGCAATGTTAATCACTTAAATATGTAACCTAGATAAATATATTCCCGAAACTAATTTCATTAATGTATATCAATAAATTTCTGGACTTGCCACTTTTACCCGTCATTGTCAATACACACATTTTTGTAACGAGATACATAAATAGCGTTGCAGTAATCTGTTATCAAATGAGACGTTAGAAATATTGATGTGATGTTACTTATCAAATCCATGTCTTTTTATAGTCTGTAGGAGACTACATTTCTACTGGTGACGCTGCCTGACTGTATGGACTGCCGGCACTCTGTTAAATACAAAATACATGGCAGCCGACGGAGAATTTGCGACTAATCAGGATTTTTGAGCTGGAATAGTAAACATTGTAGTAGGTGGTTCTGTAGACTGTCCGCCTTCGTAGCTGAGTGGTCAGCATAGTTCGGTGTCAAGCCAAGGACTTTTGCTTGTCGGGAGGACCAGTACTGGGCTCTTAGTCTAGTGATGTCAATTGAGGAGCTACTTAGTTGAGAAATAGCCGCTCCAAGATCTTATAAGCCGGTAAAACTGCCGGGAGAGCGGTGTGCTGATCACATGCTCTTGCATACCGCATGCGTATGATGCCGAACGACAGAAGATGACACGGCGGCCAGTGGACATCCACCGGGCAGAGCCTGGGAGAGTAGCTTGGTGGTATAGACTAAATAGAATAGAGCATGCCATATCACATATGTCCAATTTTTACTGGTCGCAGATATACAACTGTCAGAATGGAACTCAAACAAAGACTCACAGAAGGTGTTAAGCTAAGACAAATGCTTAAGTTGGAAAGGCGATTTCATACGTTCCAACTCGTCCGAATTCTCTTGACAATACTACGTGTAGGTCATCTCAGGCGGTCTTGGCTTTCTTTGAAGAGAGCAGCACTATCCATAATCTGAATGATCAGTTAAAATCCTTTATTTACTTCAGGGGAATCATCGGCTTAGATGGTTCAAATGGCTCTGAGCACTATGGGACTTAACTTCTAAGGTCATCTGTTCCCTAGAACGTAGAACTACTTAAACCTAACTAACCCAAGGACACCACACACATCCATGCTCGAGGCAGGATTCCAACCTGTTACCGTAGCGGTCGCACGGTTCCAGACTGTAGCGCCTAGAACCGCTCGGCCACCCCGGCCGGCCATCGGCTTAGATGTTATGTCACCGGACGACTAGAATATTCAGCGGCCCCGTCATTCCAGGAGATGGTATGCGATGTGTCGCTCACGCCGACACAGGGAAAAGTGATCAAAGTTTACAAAAGTTTATTGACCATGGAAAGAAATGTTCCAATGTGTGTGAAATCTTATGGGACTCAACTGCTAAGGTCATCAGTCCCTAAGCTTACGCACTACTTAACCTAAATTATCCTAAGGGCAAACACACACACCCATGCCCGAGGGAGGATTCGAACCTCCGCCGGGACTAGCCGCACAGTCCATGACTGAAGCGCCTTAGATCGCTCGGCTAATCCAGCGTGGCCACGGAAAGAAACGTCTGCTTCGACGATAACAACAAAACACGATCACAGTGTCTCACAGGTATAAAGACTTGACAGTATGGTGATTGCAAAGTCAGGCACGTAACACGGTTAGGATCTTCACAGATAAAAACACTTGTATGGAAAATGTTCTAAGCTGTCCTGGATAACACCAACGTAGGAACAGAAAAACCTATCCTGGATACAGTCGGATTGCACAAAGGGAAACAACTATGACTGCCGAATACAACGGCCTCAGTCCCTACGATGGACTTCGAGGGCGTCCTAAGATGATGGAGTGAATAGCACCCGTTCAGAAGTCAGGAGATGGTCTCGAAGCCGGAAGAAGTGACATACGCATCTCTGGCGCCAACCTTTATAGTGGTCGGCGGCGGAATACTCGCGGCACTACTTTCTGGTCACACGTGTGGTAGACGCGTATAGGTCCTTTGGAAGTGGCAGCCCCTTCTACCGCTGGTACATCCGCCTGATGTCCGCCTGTTACTGAGACAGCGCGACTTTCGCGACGCTGACGCGTGCAGGGGAAGGCCGGACATTTGCCACACTTGCCCCTTCGCCAGGTAGCTTGAGTAGCGATCCCTCAGGTAAGGGACGCCCTTCCCCGCACTACCTCTGTCCGCTTTCAAACCGCCGTCTCCACATCTTACTCGATACAACCAGTACGTAAGGGACCTTCTTCTTCGAAATCTTGGCCAAATACACAGCTTCTTTTCCGAAATCGAAATATTTATAACTTTCGGGAAACGAAAGCAATACCGACGATTATGTCAGTATGTAATTAGTTCTGCCAAGTATAAATATAGATTCCTCTGCCTGTACGGTAGCGTCCTTTCACGCTTACTGATTGCGATAGAAACAGTCCATCGGCCTGGTAGCAACAAGAAAGGAACGATGTAACGAGAATGCGAATGTACGCTAATCATTTCTTTTTGATCACTGCATTTGTGCCTACTTTAATTACTACAACTGCATACCCAAAAGACAACAGGGAAAGAATAAACGGGTATGTGAATGTTTGAAAAGAAGAACGACATACTCCATATTAATTTACTCTCTAAAAACATTAGTTAATAAAGTGTATGTTCAAAACATAACTGAAAACACGTTCACTAAATAGAGATAAGAACATCTATGATTGACACGTCATCTAAAGTCGACTTACAATTTTAAAATGTTAGAAATAAGGAAATGAAGTAATACAGAATGCTACGCTTGTAACGCAGGTTGTTGTTCTACATTGTTTAGCTCTGGTATTTACAGGGTCACAGAGAAGGCATCTTAGGTTCTGGAGGGAAAAGCCGTAATTGTAATTATTTGCACTACAACAGAAACAAGAAGGACAACTTAAGGAAAAATAATGTAAGCTCACAATCGACTTTGAAGCAGATAGTTTCTGTGACTTAGTATGGGCAGAGGTTATATTCGACAACCGGAATAAATTAATAACTGGCTCCTTTTACCGACCCCCTGTCTCATATGAAACAGTTGCTGAACAGTTCAAAGAAAACTTGAGTCTCATCACAAATAGGTACCCTACTCATACAATTATAGTTGGCAGTTACTTCAATCTACCTTCCCCATGTTGACAAAAATACATTTTCATACCCTATTGTAAATAGAAAACAACTTCCGTAATTGTTCTAGATGCTTTTTTTTAAAAAATATTTTTAACAATTACTTGACGAGGCCATTCAAGTTGTAAATGGTTACGAAAACACACTTGACCTCTTAGCCGAAAAAAAATAATCCTGAGCATCACGATGGATACAAGGATTAGTGAATATCCAGTCGTAGCGAGGCTCACTTCCGTAACAAAGAAATTCACCAACACTAAACGCGAAATATATCTATTTATAAAAGCAGCTAAAAATTCGGGTGACGTCTTTCTAAGAGATAGTCTTTAATCCTTCCAAACTATGTAAATGAAGACCATATGTGGCTTAAGTTCAAAGAAATAGTATCAACAGCACTCAAGACATTCATACCAAATAAATTAATAAGAGACGGTACTGATCCCCCATGGTACACAAAACACGACAGGAAGCTGTTGCAGGAGCACCGCAAAAGACACGTATAATTTAGACGAACGCAAGCTCTCCAAGATTGGTGAAGTTTTACTGAGGCTCGAAATCTGGTGCGGATTTCAATGCGAGATGCATTTAATAGTTTCCACAACGAAACTCGCTCTAGAAATGTGGCGGAAAATCCGATGAGATACTGGTCCCATGTTAAGTAAACCAGCGGAAAGGCTCAGTAAGTACCTTTTACTGCGCGACAGCGACGGTAATGTTACTGATGACAGTGCCACTAAAGTGGAGTTAGTAAATGCATTTTCCGAAATTCCTTTACCAAAGAAGGCGAAGTAAATATTCCAGAATTCGAAATGAGAACAGCTGCAAACACAATTTAGAAGTAGATATCCCTGGTGTTGCAAAGCAACTGAAATTACACTGTCAGTAACAGAGGAAATGATCAAATATCTTTTCAAAAAGTCTATAATGTATAAGAAAAGTAGGTCTAATACATTTGTTTCTGATGTTCTTTACTAACAATTAATTTTCAGTAGTAAGCTCCTTGCTTTTACTGGCCTGTTTAAAGATAATCAACAATTTAGTAAAAAATTTTAATTTTTAAAGGACTATATCTAAATGTACTAAAGTAGATTTACATCTGCTATAAATGTTTGCAGCTAAACTTAAATAAAAAATATTTGAGGTGCCAAAATTGTCAACCTTAGGATCAGATCATTTTTGGGATGCAAATTTTAGGTGCATTTCAAAGGTTACAAAAGCGTATACTTCATCAGTTTAACAAACCATGATATTTTAGGTGATAGTTGCAATTCTGAAGCTTCAGAAAATTATTTTAGAACTCACAATTATTTAATAGTATGGCCATAATATTGGAAGGTAGAAAAAAATTATCTTAACGTGACAACAATAGGAATACTTTTGTGAGGCTTGAAACACTTTTTAATTTTTACATTAAAGGCTGATTCGCATCACACTTTGCACAGGCTTTGGACCGTGAAAATGATAAATGACCACTTACCATTCTGGCGTGTGTAAAATCAGCGTAAACACGCTGAACTAATGTACACTCTATTTACAATTACAACTTAATATTAGGTCCGATAATGCTGCTTCAATGTTTTAATAATTTTATCTCAGTAACCTGCGAGGACTCAGTGGTGTTCATAGTTTTTAATGCATTATTATGAACGTATTTTAGTCCAGTTTCAGAATATGGGCAATGGCTTTCAAACAAGGCTTAATGTTGCCAGTCTCTTCATAATTCTTTACGATTCTCTCTGTCCTGTCGTCCAGCTTCAAGAACTTCTTCCTCCTCTTCTTACCTTCAAGATTCATTTCTAATTTCATGTACATGCAGTTTGTGAGCTCTGCTTCCTTTTTCAAGCACTTCAGCAAATAGTTGCTTCTAGGGTGAGGATTTCCAATAATACTATTTATTTTGTTGTGCCACCCTTCAACAGCATTCGTCGTTCGGTGCCTTTTTCCGTAACAGTCCCACATTTCTATTGCGATATCCTCATTCTCTATCCAATTATCCACAAAGTAGTCAAAAAATTGAGAGAACATTCCGTTATCAGGAGCTTCTGCATGAATCTCAATCCATCCATTGCTTACGTCCTCCGGTTTTGCAACTGCCAGCGCTGCACACCTGCTGACGTGAAGTCTTAAATCCTCGTTCTAGCGGTACTCCTCAGTTAGACCGAGAACTCGAATTCTTCTCTATAAACTCTTCTTCATATGGAAATAGAATCCATTTATTTCAGTTGTGGGAAAAACTTGACGAATGGCCGATATCGCAGCTACCTTAAAGTCCACCTTTACTTGTTTAGGACACCACTCAGCGACTGCCTGTTTTATCAGACGAAACAGACGAACATATGTGTCTTTCTTCTTATTAGGGAGCAGTGCAAATACAGTAGGAAGAATGTTTGTTTCTTTCATCGGGCCTCCTAAGTCTACGTGTTTTGTGTAGATCTGTGCAAACTGCTTGCTGCATCTCTTAAATGTTCCATCCACAAAAAAATGGGAAAATGTTTTTAAACTTTCTTTTCCTTTGTTTCCATTAAAAATCATTATTCTCACCTCTAATCTATCGTCTTCCAGAAGACAACTACTGACATCTCCCATTTTTCATAGATCTTCATGAAGATCAGTTTCATAAGAGTTCTTAGGCTCTTGTTGGTTCCCCCGCTCTTGACTCCATCAACGACGCATGGTTCTCTTCATAGATCCTGAATTAGGCATCACTGTAACAAAGTCATAAACTTTATTATGTAGATTTCCCATTTCATCCGTGTATATCTCCGATAACTGTGTAGTTTCTTCTCGAGACCTTCTCTTCGCCCTTTCCATTTGCTTTCTCACTTTCAGAGCCGCATCGTCAGGTGGTCCACAGAGATGTTCTAATACGTTCATTACTTCTCCGTTCCCCGAAAGCAGCTTTCCCTTGCAATGATCCGCTTTTCGGCGTAAGCACATCCATGTAACGACACCTACTTTAGATTCCCTCTGTTTAAGATACGAGTAACCTTTGTAATGAGCAGGACGCCTGCCCTTGTTCGTTGTAATAGCTTCCATACTGATGGTCACGTTAGGAACTTCGAAAGCAAACTGGCCGGGCGGGTGAGGGTGAGGAGGAGGAGGAGGAGGAGACAAGGGACCCAACCTTACGGAGCAGGAAAAATCCTGGCAAATGTCCGGCGTGGCAACTGTCCGGACACCGTGCAGGGGCCATGGAGACTGTGATGCCCGAAGGGTTGCCGACCGCTTTTGCGAAGATGTCCGGTACAGCAATATCCATCCTTGCACCCAAGGCAAACCTCGTTCAGTAATTTTGAAAACTCATTTCAACAGTGTCTAGTTAATGAGGCCCAGTAAGACGATGCTGTAACGCAACAGGCCCAACCAACTGATTGTCTATCACATCGCATCACGTACTTACAGCGAAGCGTTCTTTCGAATGTATCTCCATAAAAGCATGTGCGTTTTCGTTTGACAACTTATGTGATTACGAATATTATTGATACCGTCAGATTTGAAGTGGCTTCATCAGTAAAGAGAATCAGTGTAATTACTCGACAAGCTGCGAGTAGCCAACAGCGGAATTCACATTGTCTAGCTTGAGCTTCTTCACGAAGGTGTTGAATCCACTGGAGATGGCAAGGATAGGGGTCGTACATATGTAGTGTCCGACAATATTGTCGTATGTGCAACGCCGACACGTGCAGAGATTCTGCGAGTGCTTGCTGAAGGACTACATTCTACCAACTGAATAGTGTCCTCTATTTCATTCACTCTCTGTTAAATTGCACTTTCACATGAAATACGGTAGATCGGCACTGCAGCAGTCCTACATAGTTTAGCGAACACTCAAGAAAACGCTCTTGAGTCTGGTAATCTATGGTTAGCAAACGGCCTGTCATACGCCCAAAAGTGGCAGCAGCATTTCCATTATAAAAGCCGCACTTAAATACCATATCGGCAAACTAGCATTTGTAAATATGTACCGCATGCCTAAACGATGCAGTAAAATTGGCCAAGCATCACAGTTGAAAAATGCAATAATACTCAATGAAGCATAACATCACAACTTAACTTCAAAACAGGGAAAATTAAAACTTCTCTCTGTGCGCAATAAAAACTGTACACCTCCTGGGACGCCCGTTATCCGTTCTCTTGTTCTACGAAACCTAAGGCGCCGCCTAAGAGCACGCAGAGAAGTGTATATATATATATATATATATATATATATATATATATATATATATATATATATATATATAACTAGGAAAGGTCATTGTGGAAAGTCACCATACGCATCATTTAACATATATATTCTCCATAAGACGCAATTGTTGACATTATGAACACGAAATTATCAAGAGTAGCACTCGTTTGCTACAGTTATTTCGGCGATGGACTACAAGGTTTGTTCACTGCTCAGGAGTTTAGTTATCGACTGAGAACGTACGGTTCAATATAATACAGCAAGGTCCTCTGCAACTGATACATGAAAAATATTATTGGCAACTGACTTTTCTGGTTAGATTTTGAGGCAATGCAGTAATAATGCTTTTCCTAAAAATGTAAAATGTAAGTTTCAACGGTATTCGTTCGTTCTCGCAACGAAGAGCACAATGAGCTAACGTTTTGTCTTTTACTAAGCTCTTGGATGCAAAAGCTCATCGATGCAGTAAGCAAACCTACTCTTTGTCAAACGTTGGACTACATGAACATACAGATTAATCACGAGTTTTATTAAACCTGTAAACTACTCCTAAGACAGAAGAGCTGCGGCCCACATCTGCGGAGAGGTTAGAGGAAATATTTGCCTCATCGTCCCTTCCGAACTTGTTGCCGTCTGCCATCTTGCCTAAACTTCAGAATTAGTTTTCTCATGCTACAGGACCGTTTAACAAGACGCCGCGAGACCCTCAATCATCTGGAACGTGCAGACCTTTAACATAGAATTTTTTTTTTTTTTAATTCACATTTGATTTACTTACGCAGTTTACTAATTCCGACTCTAATGAGTTATGATCAGAACTATAAAAATACAGAGAAGACTAAAAGAAAAGTTATATGAAATATAAAAAATATTAAGTACAACATAAAGAGAAAAATAAAATACACCCAGTGTCTTCTTACAAAAGTAACAAGTCGAACGGTTACCTAGCGCTCAGGTTGCTCACATGACGTCAACTGCCGTGCCTGACCATGCAAGTGCGGAGGGATTAAAGGAAAACTTAGCCCATCATTTCCTCCAAACCTATTATCGACTGCTACCTTGAACTAAACTCCACGAAATTATGTTCATGGATGGTCCACGAGCTTGCTCGGCTTCCATGAGCGAAAGGTACACTGACATATGTTTAAAAAATAATAACGTAATCACCATTTTTTATTTTTGTAATACAATCAACCACCATGTTGAAAATATATTTGTTTTTGGATGGGGTCCGCCTTCAGCAAAACATAATTTTGTTTCATGTCATATGACAAACTGTAAAAGAAAACAGACACTGTAAAAATATAATACAGCAGAAAAAACACGCCAAGTGGTAAAAAGGTATGAATACATAATTTTATGAGCTCTTCAAAAATCTGTAATTACTGTTTAAAACCTAATATTTACATGTATATAAACAGTAAAGAACATTTTTTATGTAACTCTTCAGGCTTTCCCGGCGAGATCTTGACATGTGGAGTAATCGGGTCTACTGCCGGATGTTTGTGTCACTCTGGCACAATATTTCGGCCACGTAAGTCGTATACTGGACAAGATCCTCCAATATGGCAGTCTCAGGTAGCACCTGAAGAAGGCAACGAGGTACGTGGCCGAAATATTTTGCCAGAGCGACACAAACATCCGGCAGTAGACCCGATTATTCCACATGTCAACATTCTTTATGTCCAACAAACATAAAATAAAAAACCCATTGATGATATAACTGCAGTGAAACATGTTTGGGATTAAAAAAAACTGCGTTTTGCTAAAGGCGGACGCCATCCAAAAACATATGTATCGTTAAAGTAAACACAGACAAAAGAGCTTCAACCTCAAGGTGATTACCATGTTCAGTATTTATAGAAACTAAGATTAACGATTACTAACGTTACAGGAACCATTCGTTCGACGCAACGAAAAGAATATGTTTGATAAATAAACAAAGAAGTTAACAAAGGTGTTATTTTTAATTTAATAAGACGCGTGCTCCACATGATGCCAGTAATCGTTTATCTTAGTTTCTTTAAATACTATGTAAATGGTTTTTTGTTGAACTGAATTTTCCGGGCGTCTAAGCCTAGTACACTCAAGCGCCAGATTCGCACGTAACAGTTCCACGTTATAAGTGAAATGTCTGATAAGCTACGGTACGTGATGCCAACGGACAACGATGGCCACTACGTGACTGCTCGACGCGTTAGTTTTCTCTTCATCTTGCACTTTTTAATTTTTGTGTGTTTCACAGTAACTCCCCATTCTGTCCTTTTTTTTTGTTCTGATGATGACCTCTCTTAAAATCTGAAACCGGAAAACTGTTGTAATTTCAGCCAATGCAATCAAGACAACTATCAATAAAAAAGTATCTCCAACGCTAGATCGAATGCTCCAAACTGACAATGTCAAACTTTTCTAACAGAGGCTAACCCATGCCCACAAAGAATTCTAAGCTGTACCCTGTACTGTGTGAAATCGCTCTACACGCTGCGGAGGGACATCGGAGATCCAAGAACATCCTGAAGAAATGAGGCATACCAGAAGAGGAAGACATCTTTTGTGGATGTGAGGAGCTTCAGACAACAGAGCACTTCGTGTACGTATTGTCCCGTACGAGCAACGCCCTAAGAGTTGTACACAACTTTACTCGTCACTGGGTGTTGACGGTGCCGTAAAGATGGTCAAATTTGGGAATGAAGTGCAAATATAAACATGCAACTAATAACCATCACGATTAGTTTAACGCCGGCCGGGGTGGCCGAGCGGTTCTAGGCGCTATAGTCTGGAATCGCGCGACCGCTACGGTCGCAGGTTCGAATCCTGCCTTGGACATGGATGTGTGTGATGCCCTTAGGTTAGTTAGGTTTAAGTAGTTCTAAGTTCTAGGGGACTGATGACCTCAGAAGTTAAGTCCCATAGAGCTCAGGGCCATTTGAACCATTTGATTAGTTTAACACTATTTACATTTTTAATTCCCGGGGCATTACGTAGTTATTTCTCACATCGTTGTACAAAAAAATTTGTCAATTATTCCTTCTTTCGAATTTTTATATGTAATAATTTAACATCTACGTCTTACGTCTCAGTGTTAATTCTTTACTTATAACTTACAGGAAGATGTATCGTGTATTGGACTACTGAAAAAAAAGCTCCTCTGATTAGCACGACAGACGTGAGCGTACCGAAAAAATATTCTTCGAACCTCTAATGCTATGCTGCCAACAAGAACAATGGGTCCTACATTTTTAACTTCATGTCTTGTAATTGCAGATTTAAAACTGGCCCTGTCTATCTAACGAAACTTTAAACGTTTCTTCTGACTAAGCGCAATAATACCAGAAAGCATAATTACATTTTATACACGTCAACAAAAGAGAAAGATGTATTAGTAATGCGACATGATAATTTTTTGTTTTCATCCAAGGTATTTTGAGTATTAATAAACTAACAATCCCCGTACACCCCTCCCCCCTACCCCATTCTCCCCATTCCTCGCATCAAAAGAATGAGGTCATGCCGGGAAGTAAATGATCACGAGTATTTGTCCTAAGGTATCAAAATAAAACGTTTATAATAATTTGCCACAATGATGTGTTAGGAATATGTATATAGTCATCCTCAGATTATGATTTGATATTTTTAATGCAATGTACTTGTGCATAATATGACTGATGGCATAGCGTACAATACAAAACACACTGGGAGGGAGAGTAGCTCCCCAGAGTGAGCCTACAATGGCGCATAAAACTGAAAAGACTAGTGTTGATGATTTTGCGTACAACCACCTCAGGTGACAGGAGAGAACATAAGACAGACAAAAATATTGTTCCCCTTATTATTTTTAATGGTCTGCTTCTGCCAAACAGTTCAGATCAATCAATTCAATTAAACAGTAGTTCTGCACCACCCATTTATTTGAAAATCATGTCACAGAAAAAAATGGCCCATTTTCATAGGACTCGTAAGCAACGTCAATACGTGGTCAGACGTCCCCTTGCTCTGTTGGAGGCTTGAATCCGTCGTAGCGTACCATCGTTAAGATCATCAAGACAGCTCTGGTCCAAATTTTTCCATTCTTCAATCGCGATTTTGCGTAAGTCGGTCGTTGTTGACGTCCAAAAACAGCTCAGTTCAATCAGTCTCACACAAGTTCGATTGTGTTCGTGTTCGGGAAACAGGCAAGGCACTCCATTCTAGTGATGCTACCATGCTGAAGCAAAGTGTTCGCGAGAACAGAAAGATGAGCACGTAGGACATCATCCATCAAGATGAAACTGTTAGCACAATATTGGTGATAGCTTCCCAATAGGTTGCAGAATCTCGTCCCTGTACCGCAGTGTAGTGCGATTGCTCTCAACACTATCGAAAGATTTATGCCGGCCTTGTATAACACCACCAGAGGGTATCACTGCACCACCACCTTGTTGCACATGTGGGACACAGTGTTGGAGGCGTTCGATATTACTGGTTTGTCTCCAAACAGATCCTAGGTTCGTCCGTAAACAACACCGACGCCAATTCTGGGGCGTCCATCTCGCATGATTTCTTGCCCATTTGTGACGGGGTCCATGGTGTTGTTGTGTACGACGTGGCTCTCTCCATGGTCGTCTTGAATGAAAATTCGAATCATGGAGTCGTCTGCTAACAGTTTTATGCAAAACATGACGTCTTGTAGTCCTTTCTAACGCCGAATTGAGTTCCGAAGCACTTAGCTTACAGTTACTTTCTCCAAAGTCGTAGGTACCGATCATCCTGGGTACCTGTCGAACGCGGACGGATCGCTCGGTGTAATTCCTCAACATTAGCTCTCAACTGGAACCCATACATGTCCTCTGCGCACCACATCAGTCTGACACCGGTGCATACGTCGAGCAGCTTCCCTGTTTGAAAAGCCTTCTGTGCATTACTTGTTGACGCGGAACCGATGATCGGGCACGACTATCCTTCGAGGCAGGATGGATGATCACTTTACTGTACCACAGGCGTCTCTAATGCGTCCGCAGCTCGTGGTTGTGCGGTAGCGTTCTCGCTTCCCGCGCCCAGGTTCCCGGGATCGATTCCCGGCGGGGTCAGGGATTTTCTCTGCCTCGTGATGACTGGGTGTTGTGTGATGTCCTTAGGTTAGTTAGGTTTAAGTAGTTCTAAGTTCTAGGGGACTGATGACCATAGTTGTTGAGTCCCATAGTGCTCAGAGCCATTTGAACCATTTCTCTAATGCGTCCCCTATGGCGCTTTACTTACAGTTGAAATGCTGCAATCCATTCGAGTGCGGCGTTCTAGCCCCAGGTAGCGCTCATTGTAACTGTGTGTATGTTTATAAAGAACATCTTACAATAAAGAACACCTTGCAATCGGTACAGAAACACTCACAACAGCAACACACTTGCACGACATATAGTGCTCATAAAACATTTTTGTTGATGTTTGTATTTAAATTATAACCTAATTTTCATATGGGCCCGCAAGTTTCTTCATAGAATTTGAGTTATCGCAACGCGTTCATGTGATGAGAATATACTTGTCCTTTTCTTGAAGTTTGGAATTTTTAAATGCCTCACGCATGTGAGATGGAAAATGGCGCTAAAAGCTGTGCACTTGTGCAAAGTTGTGCAGATAGGTGCTGAAACAAAACATTCTCAGGCGAGTAGATGCGCCAAAGCCAGACCGACGGTCATTAACCCGGCGCGCCGATTCGATCCGAGTCTGTCTCAACTCGCTGCACAGCCCTACGCGTTGTCCCGGAGGTGTTGGCTCTTAACTGCTAGCAATCTGGCACTCTTATCTTTCTACTATGTTGAATTATCTGTGGCATCATCACTTTGAACCTGGTAAACTATACAGTCTACCATATTCACTTTTTTACTTTCAATACGCCGCCGCCAAGAGAAGAAATCAGACGAAATCATGCATTTGCGTTAACATTTACACAGGTCCACCGGCAGCGTCAGCGTTGATTCTTGCATTTTTTACTTGCAGATGGTGTTTAATTTCCCCCTTCTCCACCCACCGAAAAGGACTATGAGCTGTGGAGGATGTGTTGAGCAGATAAGAAGCTGCTACTCCGTAGGTAGAGCAGCCAGGAGACGCAGCGGCGCAGTGTATGACCGGCAAACACACAACAGTGTCCTCTCAATTAATACGCATACCGCCAGCAATATCGCGACCACCGCGCGGATGAATTCACACGGGCGCTTGCGTGTGCCAGTCGCATTCCGCGTGTCGCGCGCGTCACTCGCATGCATTCCAGTCATCTCACGTCTACCACGTACCTTTCTTATTTCCACTGCGGCGCAGTTTCCGAGCAAAACGAGTGCCACAAATCCCGCCAGTAAACGAACATGCGAAGACGTGTAATAAAACCGCGAAATTTTCGAAATTAAAAGCGATATGAGGCAATACTGACCTTACGACTTACCTTAGAAGAAAGATTAAGGAAAGGCAAACCTACGTTTCTAGCATTTGTAGACTTAGAGAAAGCTTTTGACAATGTTGACTGGAATACTCTCTTTAAAATTCTAAAGGTGGCGGGGGTAAAATACAGGGAGCGAAAGGCTATTTACAACTTGTACAGAAACCAGATGGCAGTTATAAGAGTTGAGGGACATGAAAGGGAAGCAGTGGTTGGGAAGGGAGTAAGACAGGGTTGTAGCCTCTCCCCGATGTTGTTCAATCTGTATATTGAGCAAGCAGTAAAGGAAACAAAAGAAAAATTCGGAGTAGGTATTAAAATTCATGGAGAAGAAATAAAAACTTTGAGGTTCGCCGATGACATTGTAATTCTGTCAGAGACAGCAAAGGACTTGGAAGAGCAGTTGAATGGAATGGACAGTGTCTTGAAAGGAGGATATAAGATGAACATCAACAAAAGCAAAACAAGGATAATGGAATGTAGTCTAATTAAGTCGGGTGATGCTGAGGGAATTAGATTAGGAAATGAGGCACTTAAAGTAGTAAAGGAGTTTTGCTACTTGGGGAGCAAAATAACTGATGATGGTCGAAGTAGAGAGGATATAAAATGTAGGCTGGCAATGGCAAGGAAAGCGTTTCTGAAGAAGAGAAATTTGTTAACATCCAGTATTGATTTAAGTGTCAGGAAGTCATTTCTGAAAGTATTCGTATGGAGTGTAGCCATGTATGGAAGTGAAACATGGACGATAAATAGTTTAGACAAGAAGAGAATAGAAGCTTTCGAAATGTGGTGCTACAGAAGAATGCTGAAGATTAGATGGGTAGATCACATAACTAATGAGGAAGTATTGAATAGGATTGGGGAGAAGAGAAGTTTGTGGCACAACTTGACCAGAAGAAGGGATCGGTTGGTAGGACATGTTCTGAGGCATCAAGGGATCACCAATTTAGTATTGGAGGGCAGCGTGGGGGGTAAAAATCGTAGAGGGAGACCAAGAGATGAATACACTAAGCAGATTCAGAAGGATGTAGGTTGCAGTAGGTACTGGGAGATGAAAAAGCTTGCACAGGATAGAGTAGCATGGAGAGCTGCATCAAACCAGTCTCAGGACTGAAGACCACAACAACAACAACATGTATACGCCGGGCACTCAAACATTCAGCAGCGATAAATAATTAAACTACTGATTTCACCATACGATGAGCTATTCCACTAGTGGTAAACGATCTTATATAAGTATAGGGATGGACGTAACAGAACGACTTCTAGAAATATATATTTTAGATTTCCTGGGATGTGTCTTTCCTGGAATGGGAGGAATCCGTGGCCAACCTTCCCATTCATTGTCTAGGGCGCAGCTGCATCACTGTCTTGGTCGATTTGTAGTTGTTCCTGGCAAAGCGTAGTGCCCAATGACACATCGCTGTTCTTCTCCTTAACTATCTGTTCCTTGTCCTATCTCTCAGACTCACGCCGGGCATTGGTCTCCATATTGCCCCTTGACGGACAAGCAGTCGATTTGCGCTGCTTGTTGGATCACTGTTTCGAGCCAGCATGTTATTACTGGCAGAATGCATGTGTGATAAACCTTCCTTGTTAAATTTATAGAAATAGTCGGCTCGGCTTACGGAGTATCAATATAACAAACCAAAATTACACACGTTTTCCTCATGTATGTCTCGTCTGTAGAGCGGTAGCAGACCGTGCAGGATACGTGTCCACACACCCCGAGGACACACGATCCTTTCTCTATAGGTGGAACATGTTTCACCCACATTCTCTGTTTTATTTATCTATTTATTTATTTTACAAATATTATATACAAGGTGTAGTCATAAAATTTTTGATCGTCATCTCCAAAAAATAGAGATGTAATAAATTCATGTTTCATTGCAGGTATATGACTGCAATCCTCGCCACAGTTCCGCAGCATACCACTACAAGATATAAAAGAAAATGGCGCAGCAGACTGATAAAACGGCGTATCGTTTCGTAATTCGTTTCCTGCGTTTGAACGGTAACAATGCTACAACAATCCATGCAGAGTTGGTGGGAGATTGCAACAACACTGCACAGTCAAAGGATACAGTCATTATAGGGCGCAAACGTTTCCAGTGTGGTCAAACGGGCCTCAATGACAAAGGACGAAGTGGAACACCATTTCTGTCTTAAGAATGGCTAGAGAAGTGAAGATCCTGCTGCTCGACTATCGGCGTGCCACAATCGAGGCGTCAGTGGAAAAAGTGAAAATAAATCACGGATCAGTTGTCAGTGTCTTGTACGACATTTTGAATCATACAACAGGTCACCGCGCGCTGAATTACGTGACTATTCACATCCACTGAAAAGAATCCACCGCACCAAGTCAGCAGTGGATACGTTGCAGCTTTGTGAGGCCAGTTCAAATCACGTCTTTAGCCGCCTTATCAGCGTGGACGAATGCTAGACAAAAGAGCAAAGCAAGCCGTGGAACGAATGAAAGACTGAAAAACAAAGCGAATCATAATCATCTACATTATTATTCTGCAATTCACATTTAGGTGCCTTTCAAAGGATTCATCAAACAACATTCAACCCACTTCTCCACCTTTCCACTATCCGAACAAATGGTTCAAATGGCTCTAAGCACTATGGGACTTAACATCTGACCTCATCAGTCCCCTAGAACTTAGAACTACTTAAACCTAACTAACCTAAGGACATCACACACATCCATGCCCGAGGCAGGATTCGAACCTGCTACCGAAGCGGTCGCGCGGTTCTGGACTGTAGCGCCTAGAACCGTTCGGCAACACCACTCGGTGCTATCGAACACCGCGCGGGAAAAACGAACAATTAAATCTTTCCTTGCGAGCTCTGATTTCTGTTACTTTATTATTATAATCATTTCTCACTATGTAGGCAGGCGCCAACGGCATATTTTCGCAATCGGAGGAGACAGTTGATGATTGAAATTTCACGAGAAGATTCTACCTCAACAAAAAGCATGCCTGTGTTATAATGACCGCTATACCAATTCACGCATCATATGCGTGGTAATCTCTTCCCTATTTCGCAATCAAATACAAAACGAGCTCCCCTTCTTTAAAATCTTCGTTGTCCTCCGTCATTCCCGTCTGATGCGGGACCCCACACCGCACAGCAATATTCCAGAAGAGAGCGGAAAGGAGTGGTTTAAGCAGTCTCTTTAGTAGACCTGTTGCATTTCCTATGTCTTCTGCTAAGAAATTGTAGTCTTTGGTTTGCTTTCATCACACCATTATCTATGAGGTGGTTCCAGTGGAAGTTATTCATCACTGTAATCCCTACGTATTTAGCTGAATCTATAACCTTTTAATTTATGTGACTTATCGTGTAACCGAAATGTAGCGGATTCCTTTTAGTACTCTTGTGGATGACTTCACACTTTTCATTATTTAGAATCAATTGCCACTTTTCGGCATCATAGAAATATCTTGTCTAAATCGTTTTGGAATTTGTTTTATTCATCTGATGACTTAAAAAGACGGTATATGACAGCATCATTTGCAAACAATCTAAGAGGGCTACTCAGATTGTCTTCCGAATCGTTTAGATAGATAACGAACACTAGAGGGCACATAACACTTCCTTGGGGAACGTTAGATATCAAGTCTGTTTTACTCGATGACTTCCCATCAAGTATTAGGAACTGTGACCTTACTGACAGGAAATCACGAACGCAGTCGCATAAATGAGACAAATACTCCACAGGCACCCAGTTTAATTAGAAGTCGCTTGTGAGGAACGATGTCGAAAGTCTTCTAGAAATCTAAAACTTTGGAATGAATTTGACGTCCCCTGTCGATAGCACTCATTACTTCATGAGAATAAAGAGCTAGTTTGTTTCAAAATAAGGATATTTTCAGAATCCATGTTGGCTGTTTGTCAATGAATCGCTTTCTTCGAGGTAATTGTACGAGCACATTATAAGTTCACAAATTCTACTGCAAATCGACGTTAGTAATTTGGGTCTGTTTTTCAGCGGATTACTCCTATTGCCCTTCTTGGGTATTGGTGTGGCTTGTACAACTTTCAAGCTTTTGGATACGGATCTTCCGACGAGCGAGTGGTTGTCTATGACTGCTAAGTACGGAGCCACTGTATCAGAAAACTCTGAAAGGAACCTGACTGGCATACAATCTGGACCTTTCTTAAGTGTTTCGAACTGCTTCGCTACACAGAAGATATGTAATTCTAAGTTACTCATGTTGGCAATGGTTTTTGGTTAGAATTCTGTCATATTTACTTCCTTCTCTTTGGTGAAAGACTTTCGGAAAACTGTGTTTAGTAACTACTGTGTTATAGTGGCATTGTGATCAACATCACTACTGTTATAGAGCAGTAAAGGTGTTGATTGCGTCTGGCCCCTGGTGTACTCTACATATGACCAAAATCTTTTTGAGTTTTCTGCCAGATCAGGCGAGAGTTTCGTTGCGGAAACAATTATAAGCATCTCGCATTGGAGTTCGAGCAAAATTTCGAGCTTCTATACAATTTCGCCAATAATGGGGATTGCATCAACCCATGTGATGCTGATTTTTGTTTTTTTGTAACGGACTGCCATGGGATGGTGTTAATAGCTTATCCTGTTAAGGAGAAAAATGTCGCAGGAGCATACTACCGAAATATTCTGACGAGGGTATGAGAGGCTGTCAAGACGTCAAGACGGCGCGTCAGAGAAGCTGCCCAGTGGGTATGTTGGGGGGAGGTGGGTGGGGGGGGGTTGTTTGTGCTCCACGACAACGCCTCAGCTCATTTCGTTTGTATTAGACTCAGTAACACGTGCTGCTTCGTTTGACCACCAATTTTTACCGCATTCCTAGTTTTATCCCGACGTGACTTCTTCCTTTTTCCTGTGATGAAGAAACCACAGCGTGGCAGGCATTGCGAGAATGACGACGAGGTGATACTAAATGTGAAAATTTTCCTGAACAGCCAGAATACAGATTTCTGCAACCGAGATCTCCGCCAAGTCATCCATCGTTGAGAAAAATGGATCGCGCGAAAGGGTGAAAGTGTACAAGAGGCGAAACACCGCCGCCAGGTTTCATGATCGCAGGCAATAATTACTGTTATTCCCACCACGTGACAAGTAAAACTTCATGACTAAGCATACGTGCATGCCACTTTGAACCGCGTGCAGGAACGGGTAGTGGGTTAGAGGGAATCTTTAAATGGAAAGCTTCGGCAGGGGCGCAGGACTCTGACAGAGAACACTTGTTTCTGGAGCATTACAGCGGCGGCGTGATGGACAGGGTGGCGTTGGGCGGCCGGAGCGGTCGCGATTAATTCGCGAGCCAGGAGCCGGTGGGGCCGCGCCGCGCCGGGCCGGGCCGTTACAAATGCGCGCTCTTCTCCATCACACTAATCCCCAATTGCGCGTTACGGCGCCGGCGCTAATATTTTACGTAATTTATTTGTCTTGCGTCCGCAGTTGACTACGGCTTGTCCCTTCCGCCGAATTTATCTCCGCCGCAGTATTAAACACACAGTCAGTTTGAGCCGGTTAGCACGGCGGATCGCTGCCACTAGAGTGCAATGCATGTGCACCGTTATGTCCGCCGACCGCGGCGCTTCAGTGTAATGGCGTTTCCGCCGTGTTGGCGTGCAACAGCGTAAAATGCATTTCCGCGTTTTAGCATCCTACACACACTCCTCCGACATCTAGCTACAAATTACCTGCCCTTCAACGACTACTTTATTTTATTTCTGGCAATGTTTGAAGTACTGGGCGAGCCATATTAACCTGAACTACTTCAATTGGTCACAATTTCCTCCGAAACCTCGTGCAAACGGGAAAGTTATTTTAACGATCTCAGTAGCTCTGGTAGGACCAGAAGTTCCGCCCATTGTCCGTTATAATACCGCGGTTGATCGGCTCGTATTAGTTCGTTCATAGCCTCGTCGGTCACGGTGTGTGAAGTCTGTGAGTGTGTAGTTCGTGCCGCGCTACCCTAACGAGTAGATAAGTAATCCGTTTGCAGTCTTTTGCTGGCAATAACATGCAATACACACTTCGAGAGCTGGTTTTCATTGTGAAATCATATTGGAAGACAGACTCATCGATTACAACGCTACGGGTATTCCGGAGTGAATTCAATGCGCGCGATTTTGTCGACTGTAAGGAAGCTAGAGATAGCTAATGTCCGAATCAGTGACCGTTACTGTCGATGGTTTCATGGGTTTCTTGTTCAACGTCTACATAACTTGGTTTACAGATGGGGCATGGTACCACCATCTGTCAGGTTACGCCACCTCACAAAACAACAGATACTGGGCTGGTACAAACCCCCGTATCATCCACGAAACACCACTGCGTAATGGAAAGGTTGGAGTGTGGCGTGCGGCGTCAGCTTCCAAGATTGATGGCCCCATTTTCTTTGATACGACCTTAGACACTACAGTTTATACGGCCATCTTCAATACATTTGTTGAGCTGCTGGATGACGGCGAACTTACTGAAGGTTAGTTTCAACAAAATTGAGCAACATGGTATACGTCCAACGCTTCCACGCAACTTGTAACCAGTTTCTTTGGTGACGGAATGATCCCAAAAAAAATTGTGTCTCCTCCAATCATCTGATCTCACTCCTTGCCTGGATTTTTTCTATGGGAATTTTAAAAGCCGAGTGTATAAGAATAGAACACCGACAACAGCAGAGCTCCGTGAGGCCATTACACACGAAATAAGCGAGATGCACCTCACAGAATATCGCGGATTATGGTGAACAAAGTTCAGTTGTGCATCCTTACTGCTGGAAACGTAAATGTGTCCCATTATTAGTTCAAATGTTATGGCTTATTAAAATAGTTCACTATGGCGACACTATTACAGAAATAAACTAGTAAGAAGACTGTGCAAGAAATCGGAACAATGTATTTATCAACGAATGCAAAAGATAGAACGGTATGGACTGCTGGCCCACATTTAATGTCATCTTGTCGTTTTTCAAAGTACACCAACTGTGAACTTTACAATTACGTGGCATTCAGAAATAAATTTCTTATTCCGAGTAGAGTGCACGTTGTCTTTATTATGTGAGAGGAGTTAAAAGTGTGCGCCGGACATTTCGTAGGCAAAGCGCTACCGACCGTGTGTCCAAGCATAGTTCACGGGCATACCCAAATCTTCCAGCTGTCGCGGGCTCGCCTTCCCTCCTAACAAACTCTAGAAAGACTCTTCCACATACACCTCAGAGAGTTATGTGCTCGGGTGACGTCGCTGATAGCACACATTGTGTGAGAGGCACGACTCCCGTTTCCGTGCGGCACATGGTTTTATCTTGTCTCATATAATCATTACATGGAAATTATATGAATGGACTTCCCAAAGACGACTAGTATACCACTTCAATTCATGCCTACATTGAGGATGAATTTAATTTGGAGACCGAACTGACGGGTAATAGTTCCTACACTACCGCCAATATTGACTCGTAGCAACAGTGACACGTCAACATCATTATTCTGCCGCATAGTGACGTACACCAGCAGTTGACGCTAGCTAATACAGTGATTCGGTACACACGACATGACGTACTTTGTGTAATCCCTGAACGGTGTGATTGTATCTCTTAAGTGACGGGTGAATTATAGGTAGCGCTTCACAACAGCATCCTTTTGTTGTGCTCATGTTGTCTAGTTGTCCAGTCTCTCTTATCTCTTATACCATTTCAATGCAGCGAAGAAAACAGTACTAGTTGGAAATCTGGTATCTTATAGTTGACTGCTTTCGTTGAAAAGCTTCCACAGCTACAAAACAAAAGGAAACTTTGCTGTGTAATTGAAATTTTAATTCCGACTGGCATATACTTTTACAATATTTATTCTACAAGAATACAGATACTTAACTTTAATTTCGTTCTGGGTCTAAGAAAAACCTACGGCGGCGCCCTAGTTTTTCAAAATGTTTCAAATGGCTCTGAGCACTATGGGACTTAACAACTTAGGTCATCAGTCCCCTAGAACTTTGAACTACTTAAACGTAACTACCCTCAGGACATCACAAACATCAATGCCCGAGGCAGGATTCGAACCTGCGACCGTAGCGGTCGCGGGGTTCCAGACTGAAGCACCTAGAACCGGTCGGCCGCACTGGCCGGCTGCACTACTTTTTATTTTATTTGCTGTGCACCTATCTAATCAGCGACCTAGGTAACCACAGCGGATTACGACGTTTTATCAATGCTCTTGTTGTTATTGCTCACAGAGTGCAGGTATTTTCTCTGATATTTCAATCAGTTCTATGCAGTTACACGCCACTTCTACCAGAAAATAGCGAGAGTCGTGTTTCAGTTGTTAACGAGTTTTGAGAGGCAAGAGGGAGGCGCAAACACACAACCCACTCATCTTCAACAGACCTGAGGAGGCTGTCGCCTTAGCGTCCCCGTACAGTCCCTGAGGCACAGGGGAAATGTTTGTGTATAGAGGACGTTGGTCCATTGTCTGATGATCCCACAATACTCCACCATCTCTCTTCGCCTTTCTGGCCAAATTATTAACTTTTTTCTACGAGGCCAATTCAAGCCAATTGCTGTAGTATCAAATACCACCAATTTCACTGGAGGTCGGTATTTTTCCATGGTTACCGCGGAAGCGCGTATAGATATTATCTAACTGTAAAATAAGAAACAAAAAAACGAGGCAGGTAGGACTATATCTTCAATAATATTTCTCTTCCAGACGGGTGTCCAGCATTCAATGTGTGTGGAGATAAGGTTACTTGATGGTACGCGCTAGGTTCCAATGAGCGTATATACATCTTTGTTAGCTGAATCGGACGTTATTCAGAATTCAGTTGGCCGTTTCGTTTATTGGCGTTTGGTTACAGATCATGTAGCTGTCATAAGATTACATACGGTAATGGTACTGACTAAAACAACGTGATGTAAGTAGGCCTACATACAGAGCACGTAACAGCTGACAACGGATCACAATGACACATCATGGCAACATCTAACAGACAAAATTGTGTCACATTAAAACACGTTTATGAGCAACATTCAAAGACTTTGTAACTCTATATATCTCGTAGCTGATACATGTATGTTTATACTAACATTTTAGCTCAAAACTGTTCGTAGAAGGGAGGTTATAAATGTTTCCAGTCTACATAGGGATGACATAAGTGTGACTGAACTACTACGACATTCGGTAAATACGTACGTTTATTTATTAATTATGGCGGACGTGTAAGAATTCTACAGTTAAGAATTTCACAAACGACGAATAAAACTGAATAGCGAATTGTTAGAAAGTATATCTTTTAATAAGTTAAAGCCAAAGAATATAATATAGAAGTCGAGTCTCGAGATTAAAAAGACTCTTTCCCTGCGTTTCCGATGTGTAAGAAGTGACCAGATGTATTGAAGAGTGTCCGTGCATTCAGTGAAGCTGATCAGCGCTTATGAAGTCCAAAAACGTGTACGGTTGTATAACAAATTAAAATGTTTTATTCACGGCCAAGATTGCAAGAAAACTTGATATATTGTGTTTACAGCATTTTACACATTTATCAACTACAAATCCTTCCGTTCAATGACTCACCGCCGATCAACCATCCTTCAAAAACGCATTCAAATGAACATCGTTAAGACTTGCTTGATGCGAATTTTGCCGGCCGCGGTGGTCTCGCGGTTCTAGGCGCGCAGTCCGGAACCGTGCGACTGCTACGGTCGCAGGTTCGAATCCTGCCTCGGGCATGGATGTGTGTGATGTCCTTAGGTTAGTTAGGTTTAAGTAGTTCTAAGTTCTAGGGGACTTATGACCACAGCAGTTGAGTCCCATAGTGCTCATAGCCATTTGAACCATTTTTTGATGCGAATTTAGTGAGTTCCTTCGACGTTTCATAATAGAAGAGAAAAGATGATTTCCTCATTAAACGTCAGAGACGACGGCCCAATCGAAACAGTGGGCGACAAAAGCTGAAACTGTACAGAAGCCATTGTAGGCTGTTAGGGGATTTTGAGAGGCTTACAGATGAAGAGCATCGCTATAGATTACTTCAGTAATGAACAGATGGAAAGAAGCTACTTCAGGCTTTTTCGCCACACGCCTCGAGTAGTTGTTGGAAAACTGAGTAACCTTCGAAGTAGTCCCACATCTGACCTTTCGGTTCCAAATCCGAAGAAATTTCTGAGGGGCGACACTTCACGTCAAATGAGGAGGTTAGTGCTGAGACAGTGTATTCTCCAATTTCTAGGACCACCACATATGTGACGACGCAATAAAACTTTTGTAAAACACATTTCAATTGCCACCAAATAGCTCTTGGCAGCTTTACATTATTGTGAAACACTCGTACGTATTATTTTACCTTAACTTTAAAACGCGTATAGAAATCAAACTGTAATAGCTTCCACAACTTCGTCTAGCTATATGAGGACTTGCAGTGGCTAGCTCCAACTCATCCTCTACTCAAGTATGACCCTAATGGGAAAAATTGACTTCCAGCGTACTCTGACGTAAAGACGAGGGCTAAGAAGTGTTCATCGTTTCAAATTTAAATATTATGTAATGTGGTTAGGTATTTATTCAACTTATTACATGCGTATTTGTTTACTTTATGGGTACTTCACGATTTGAACTTTTTTACACAGTATTTTATAATTTTTAGTCAGTTAATGTGAGCACTGACTGGCATAAACTTTATAGCTAAAAATAATGTTCTAATTGATGTTCTTTCCCAGTAACATGGCAAATATTAACAAGAGGCATAAATGGCACCACTGGAAAAGCTTATTTTGCTGATGGAGTTATAAAGATGGAAAAATTATTGAACTAAATGGATGGCGTTAAAATTGTAGAAAATAAACATTACCTACACCAATTAAATCTTACGTATCTTTTCAGGACGAGATATTTTTGAAAATTCGATGTAGTATCACCTTTTCGTTTTGTAATTGCGTTGTGAATAGTTACGCGAACCAAGGAATTTTGACCTTGTCTTTCGCTTGAAATGATGAGGACACAGAATTTTTCTTTGCTGAATTAAATTCGAGATTTTTCTCATAAACTTCAACAGGTGCTTAGGTTTCTGTATCCTCGTCACCTATAAATGAGCAAGGGTGTCAGTGGCCGATTTTATGTTGAAGGTCACGCCTTTTCAATAATACACAAGTATATATAGAATATTATGTACTAGTGCAAATATTTCTTTTGTGCTGTATTATTTGTTTGAGGTACTCCTTGGACAGCGTGTAGCGGTTGGAGTGCGCCAGCAGAAGCAGAAGCCTCTACGTCACAGCAAGGGCAGACTGGATCTCCAACAGTGTCCAGAGATTTGCGGATGCCGGAACTTTTTGGACACAATAATTGCACCCTTCCCCCATCCTCAAGCGCTAGGTGGCTCCCTGTCCCTGTGCCTGTCCCTCAGTCGCTCGCTGTACTTTGGCCTCTGTCCCAATCCTCAAACACAAATCCCTGTCCGTATTTTTCCGAAGATCCTAGTGTGATTTATTAGTATGGAAGTTGTTACATCGACCAAGGACAGACCTTCTGCTAGTTACAGTAGATATGCCCATATTACATTTAGGGGATCTAAAGAGGGTGTTGTTACGTGCATGTGCTTCCGCAAGAAATCGGATCACTGCAAGGGGAAAATGGAGAAGTGTTTCACGTGTCCGAACATTCTCTGTGAACTACCTGACGACGCAGCTCTAGAAATAAAGAAGCTAATGAAGGGGGGCGAAGAAGAGTGATCCAGAAGAAAGTACCAATTTATCCGAGATATGTGTGGATGAAATGGGAAATCGCCCTAATGAAGGTTATAATTTCGTTACGGATCGCCTTACTCAGACAATATGAAGAGGGCCTTGCATTATCAGCGGAGTTAAGCACGAGGTAACCTACATGATCCCAAGAACTGTTTCACGAAGGCCTCTAAAAATTGATGGCGGCTGTAGTTTTCTTCTGGAAGATGAGAGATTAGAGGAAAGGATAATCAGTGTTCGTGGAAGCAAATGAGAAGAAATCTTAAAAACGTGTTCCCATTTTTTTTGATGGACGGAACATTTAATAGGTGCAGCAAGCAGTTTGCGCAAATCTAAGCCAACAAGGGCAAGGCTCAATAAAGAAACGAAGATTCCTCTAGTTTTATTTGCCACGCTCCCTAATAAGAAGCAAGACACCTATGTTCGCCTGCTTCGTCGGATTAAACGAACAGTTTCTCAGTGATGTCCAAGAAAAATGAATGTTCATTTTGAAGCGTATGCGATATCAGCCATTCGTCAAGATTTCGCCTCAGATGAAATAAGTGGAAGTTCCATATGAAGATAAGTTTATGAGCAAATGAAATAACTGGAAGTTCCATATAAAGATAAGTTTATGAGGCAAAGTTCAAGATCTTGGTCTAACTACGAGACTGTCAGAACGAATATTTAGGACTTCACGTCAGCATGTGTGCTGCGCTGGAACTTGTAATACCAGAGGACTTAAGTAATGGATGGGTTGATATTCATGCGGAAGCTCCTGATACCGAATGATTCTCTCGATTTTTTGACTGTTTTGTGGATACCTGATTACAGAATGAGGATATCCCCATAGCAATATGGAACAGTTATGGAAAAAGCCACTGAACGACAAATGGTGTGGAAAGAGTGGCGCAACAAAATAAATATAATTGAAAATCATTTGAAAAAGGAAGCGGAGCTCACAAACTGAATGTACAAAAAGTTGGAGATTAATCTTGAAGTGACGAATAGACTGCAAGATCAGGTTATGTCTGACAGCCATTACCCACATTCACAAAGCGGACTAAGATCTATTTACAGTGACATACTAAAAGGCCGTAAAAGCCATCGAGTCATCGCAGATTATTTGGTTAAAATTATTAATTAAAATGTACTGCAGTTCTAGCATAAAAATAATAAAGCCTGTTTAGAATGACTTTAAACACTCCAAAGTCGAAAATAATTAATTATGATTTTGACTGTCCAAATCCTCTGCATGTAGCGATGAGAATCAGCTTGTATTATTTGTAACAATTAAATATTGTTTCCGATCTCGGAACAGCTTTCTTAAACAGTTTAACGAGGAAACTAACTGGTCGCAGTTCGGTTCACTAGCGCTTAATCAGTAATGCTTGAAATTTTGCCCTGTAGTTCGACTGAGTGTGGATTTACGATCCACTCGATCTGAGTGTAATAAAAGTGAATCGTCGTGTACAACAGTGAATGGTCTCTGTAAAACCTCTTTCATAATATTTTGCTATATCTTAAATTCACTTTCCATGTCTTTATCACCTCGAACTTCTAGTGCGTTTAATAAACCATGCTGGGAGAAACATTCAGCAGATAAGTACTGTATATGATTATCAGCGACGAATCCAGACATTCCCGAATTAATGTTTGCATTTGTTTTACTTGCATATATTCCATTTACTAAGTATTTATGTTTCCTCCACCTTCCCCACGCGCGATTGTGATGTTCTAATGTTGTGCTGCTATCCTTCTTTCCCGTTCCTATCTTCTTTGAATGACAGAACGGGTGAATGCGTCTGGATATTGGGTTCTCATTGTGTCTGGTGGAGGGTACACGTCTTGTCTGCTGTTGTGGCAGTTTACTCAACTTTTGAGCAGGCTTAGAGAGAGGCAAACAGGTTTCGTTTCTTCAGGTCGAAGGTGGCTGGGTGTGGACGAGTTTTGTCTGACGGTTACCGCTACCTGTGAGGGGCCCCGCTTTGGCTAGGGTGCTGCATACTCGTCCCTGGGATTTTGGTGAAAGACGTTGGACTTGGGAGTTCGTCCGCATTAGTGAGCAGGGTAACTGAATTTACGTAAGTTTTAGCCTAGGTGAGGTCTTAAACCGTCCCTTTTGTAGCTTCAGACTTTAGAATATTTCATTCAGAACAGGAAGGGCGTAATTATTCAAATTTACTAGTAGTTTCTTTGTTCAACCATAAGCTAGGACTGTGGAAGCGTCATGTGCTAGTTATGTTTCGTTTCTGTTAATATTCGTGTATCTCAGTGTAAATGTGCATGTGCTTCGTTTCTTATATTAGTTATTCTTCTGTTTAGTTAGTTTAAGCTTTAAACAGTAATTTCCATCAGTTAGTAGGTGTGCCTTTGTTTTTTCAGTCGCAGTTGTCCGTCGTTGATTTGAAGAGCCATCGGCCTGACGACAGGTACAGCAAACATTACGTTTTTATATAAGTATGTAGCGCTTTTCTAATTGTTTATGGTAATATGAATGTCCAGTACTAGTTAAGAGAATCTCAGTGTTACTGCTGCTAAGTCTTCTCCCGCATCCCAACCTTTGTCCCATAGGATACATACTACAGCGTTTTCCCTTGTGCATATATATCTGAAGAAGTAATCAACCTAGGAACAGATAGACTGTTTGATTAATAATAGATTTAAGCCATGAATCGTATACTCTCAGCCTGCTCCACCAACCAAGGAACTAATATTTTAATGTGGACTAAATATTGATGAAGGGCGTACCCTTCCCTTATTAAATTCAAACTATTTACTGTTTACTGCTGGAGTTACTCTGAATTAACCCTACGATTCATCCAAAAATTGCACCACTAGATCATTTAATCTATTAATTTTTAATAAAATATTTGATCTTTCTAAAAATTGACAAATTGAGACGTGTTCTCAGGCTTTCGAGAATCAGTTAATGGAAGATATCTTCCGCAAAACCTGTTGTATCACTGCGAATAGGAGATGTTTCTGGCTTTCAAAACACCTTAATATAGCTTCGGATAATTTCTTAAAGAGGAACCTAATATGAAAATTATACAACTAAAAAGATCGATAGGGGAAGGGACGGAGAACTTCAAGAAATTTTATGAAGTGGTCGAAAATTTCTTATTTTGCATCAGAACCGAGTTTTTTTACGTAGAGTTTTAGATTGCAAATTTTAAAAGTGTTTTCAACTGAAGCAATCGACTCGAAATAAATAGAGAGCAATCTATCCCCGATGTATGAAAACAGCGGCGAGTTCAGTAGTTATATCGCATCATCATGATTACATTTTTATAGGAAATATTCGGAGACTTCTGTAGCAAAGTAAGTGTGTGCGGTTAATTGAATTTAAAGCAGCATGTTATTTCCAGCAGCCGCAATGCTCGACTCAGTGCAAAGCCGGGTAAACACTGGGTAATGCCGGCAGGCCCTCTCTGAAGGCTGGGGTAACGACTCGGGTAACGCGCGCTGAGCCACGATACGCCGTGCGATCCCATTACCCGGCGCATAGGTGGCCGGCCATGCAAATAACGGCACGGCGACGGACGCTGCCCTGACGAGGCGAATTAAGCCCTCTCAACGGCAACACCGGCGGCGCGCTTTGAGGGCGACGGTTACGGCCCGCCTAAATCATTTAGCGGCGGACGCGCTTTTCGCACCTGCACCAAGTCGTTCTCGTTTACCAGAAAAATCTCAAAAGTGAATCATCAAACTCGAAAAAAAGATTTACACGAATCAGTCGGAAGAGACTGTCGCTAATATGAGAACAGCGCAGGCTAGGAACATGCATTTTGTTTGTGGATGTCTGTACCTACGAGACAAGCTCTGCGCCTGCAATCTTACAAGTATCAATTTAATTTTATATGTTAGAAAGCCTACAACAGTAAAAACAATGATTTTCTCTCTTATACAATAATACTTTCTGGTATCAGTCAGTCACGATTTTCCTTTATTTATTTCTTGCACGATGCGTTTCGGGGAATGATTCCCGTTACCAAGTACGTGTTTCATGTATCACGGATATTTTGAGCGTGAGGTTTGCCATCTTTATATCTGTACATAAAGCTGAATCAGTAATTACGACATAGAGTGTCTTTATAATGTAGTAAAGGCACCAGAATAATGCAGCAGCTCGCACAACACAAACGTCATGCCAAAAAATACGAAAAAAACGGTTCAAATGGCTCTGAGCACTATGGGACTCAACTGCTGAGGTCATTAGTCCCCTAGAACTTAGAACTAGTTAAACCTAACTAACATAAGGACATCACAAACATCCATGCCCGAGGCAGGATTCGAACCTGCGACCGTAGCGGTCTTGCGGTTCCAGACTGCAGCGCCTTTAACCGCACGGCCACGTCGGCCGGCTAATACGAAAAACGCAGTTGATAATGGGATTTATTTCCCGAAACGCATCGTGCACCAAATAGATAAAGGACAATCGTGATCCGTGACAGCAAACGTTTATAACAAACAAAACCATCACAAGTTTTATTTCCATTCCTCGGTATCGTATAATAGGTGAACTTTGTTATGGATTGCCCAGGACGACCGACTGTATTATATTTTAATCCAGAAGTACATCGCAAAGATAGGGGATTTTATTAATAAATACTGCTGAACGGCCAGGCGAACTACAAACAGGGGGCTTTATTGTGTGCTAATATTTGCGACAGTGTGTTGCAGAAGCTGTATCTTGCAACGAGCTTTACAGTGAGCGGATCTGCTGCGAGATGTGATTGTCGCAGGTCCGATGTTGCGTGGCAACAGCAGCCGCCATACAACGCCGGCGCGCCACTGCCGTCGAACGAGAAACAGAAAAAAATCTAGTACTCTACATTCGTTCTACCTACCTTCTTCCGAATAGACTGATGTGTTGAAATTATTACTGAAATTATTTTGAACTATTTGAGTTCATTACAAAAAAGTTAGCGAAATATGGCGCATTGCCTGTATATTGCGTTTTATGAATATTTTAAGGATATCGATAGAGCAGTCATACTTTTCTGATTTGTAGTTGAACTTTAATGATGTGAAAGTATTTCAGCGTGTATCCTGATTTGTAAGGTAACATGCTCAACGCTTTATTTCAAGTGACAAATATTTACGTGAGTGACTCCTTGGAATTAATAGTTATTAACAGATATTTGCAAATTTTAAAGATCGCTTCGAGGGATGAATATTTTAACTTTTTACGCAGCAGATACACTTATCAGTCAGGGGAAACATCGCAACTGACCTGGGGATTTATTTTAGGCCCCTACTGCCGGTGATCGCGTCTGGAGCTGACTTACAGCCTCTGACCGTCCAGGATCGGGAAAGTGCGAAGTTAGTCCAACTTCGTAATTCCATTCAATAAATCACATTTCGATAGGGAGGCCGCCAAAACTTTCAGGCCAGCAAGTGGATGTAAGCAAACTCTAGTTTCGTAATCTTGTTCGAGTAGCTTCCATCACTAATCTGAAATCGCTTAAAGTAAATGCTTGGTTCCTTTGCAAACATCGCGGCCAATTTCCTTTCGAACAGTTGCAAAACTGAGCTACAAGTATGTCTTTAAGTGTTCTCGTCGTCGACGGAATATCGAATTATAAATGTCCTCCCTCCCTCCCCCCCCCCCCCCGGGCCACCTTGTCTGTGCTTCAGTTTGGTTTAATGTCACATGAAAACCTGAAGCAAATGTAAAACTGAAAACCAGAACTGTAATCCTCCAATAAACTTTACACCGAAACATATCTGACGCTGCGGAAATCAAATACTTAGTAACTAGAGACTTTTTGTATTAGTAAATATAATATCCTAAAACTAGTGGCTCGTTGGCTCAATGTCATCAAATCTAAAAGTATGGATTTCGTTACCCAGCCGGGTCTGGGAGTTAACTGTCTCGTCTCTCTCTTCTTCTTCCTCTGGAAATTTTTTGCTAACGAGAAACTGCCAAGCAGTACCGTGGTTCGGAATCCACGATAAATTTTACCTTTGCCTACCCTTGGCCTGGCACATAATGATGATGGGTGGTTTGTGGGGCGCTCAACTGCGCGGTTATCAGCGCCCGTGCAAATTCCCAACCTTTGAACAGTCCAAACTCGCCACTTTCATGAATGAAATGATGAGGACAACAGAAACACCCGGTCATCTCGAGGCAAGTGAAAATCCCTGACCCCGCCGGGAATCGAACTCGGGACCCCGTGCTCGGGAAGCGAGAACGCGACAGCGAGGCCACGAGTTGCAGACGGCACGTAATGAAGAACACGTCAGTCTATTCGGAACAAGGTAGGTAGAACGAACGTAGAGTACGGTCAAACAAAGACATACCACCTTCAGCAGGACCATGCGTAGTAATAAACTGCTGCCTTCAAACCAACCTTTGGGTTGAGGACAGCTTTTGCTTTAGTTTTGTACAAATTATACGTGTTAATAATGAGTGCTAGAAATGTTGGGAGCACGACGTTTTGTAAGGACACTGTGTAGTTTAGAAACCAAATGTTCTGTAACTATCCCTTCTCTGGGAGCCTACTCGTATTATGAAGAGGTACGCCTTTATCGCCATTAACTGAAACACTCGCCTGCCATATTTAATCAGATTCTTTGACAATTGAGCGTCAGAAAGATGATGTGGAGGTCAACATCGAACTCTGACGAGTCTCAACGCATCAGCAGAATACCCTTTTCGAAAGGTCAATCGCCGTTTCGAAATACAGGTCGAGGCGACTAACATGTTACTCATTATAAATATCATGTCTTCCCATCTAGAATCGTAGACGAATCTTGACCAAGCGTTCATGATGTAGAGATTGACACGTTTTCGCAACTTCATTGATCACCGAGATACACCATTAACTTCGTTTTTGTTAAACGTAACTGTGGTTGTTTGGTGACAGAATAACACACTGCAGTGTCTGGGCTAACTATTTTGCAGGTCTGACAAGAAATTTCGGAGTAAGAATACGTTGAGTATAGGGATTTGTGCGCTGCTGCCGTGTCATCTTGAATAGCGCGGTGCCCATAAGTTTACGCCACTTGCCACAGAAACAAGCACCGCCGAGGCAAATGGTGCGCCGTGTTGACGCCTGTCTCGAGGGAGACTGGAGTAAACGTAAGGGCGGCCCAACATCTAGACAGCCTCAACAACAAAAATTCCCATGAAACTTCCTGGCAGATTAACACTGTGTGCCGGATCGAGACTCGAACTCGGGACATTTGCCTTTCGCGGGCAAGTGCTCTATCATATGAGCTACCCAAGCACGACTCACGCCACGTCTTCACAGCTTTACTTCCGCCAGTACCTCGTCTTCTACCTTCAAAACTTCAGAGAGACTCTCCTGCGAAACTTGCAGAACCAGCACTCCTGGAAGAAAGGCTATTGCGGAGACATAGCTTTGCACTTGCACGCGAAAGGGTAGGAAGTTTCATATTAGCGCACACTCCGCTGCAGAGTGAAAATTTCGCTCTGGAAAAATTCCCATATTCAGTGTATGTTTACTCCATAATTTCTTGTCAAACTTTCAGAACTCTGCCTATGTAAAACTAGGTTACAAATATCCACTATTATTTCTCATATACGCAAACGACCTTTCATCCAATATACAACAAGCAGTTCAATTACTTTTTCAGATGACATTAGTATTGTAATGAGACATACATACGTACAGTAAGAAAAGAAATGTTAAATAATGCTCTTGAAAATATTGTTGAGGTTGTTTTTTCTTTTTTTTCTTTTTTTAAACGGTCTCACTCTCAACAGCAAGAGACATAACATGATCAGTTCTGCACATCTAGGAGTATTACTCCTATGGTATATGTAATACATGGTGAGGTAACAACAACTGTCGCGCGGGATTAGTCGAGCGGTCTAAGGCGCTGCAGTCATGGACTGTGCGGCTGGTCCCGGCGTAGGTTCGAGTCCTCCCTCGGGCGTGGGTGTGTGTGCTTGTTCTTAGGATAATTTAGGTTAAGTAGTGTGTAAGCTTAGGGACTGATGACCTTAGCAGTTAAGTCCCATAAGATTTCACACACATTTGAACATTTTTGCATCAACAACTGCCGAAAATTTAAACGGGAGAAAAAAAAACTGAACAACTGTGCCTAGGATTCCGTACAACCTTAGCTAGGGTGATTCAGCTGCCCCTACATCTGCCATGAGCAAAATTTTTATACGAAATTTAATGTAGTCAAATATGGTATTTGAAGCTTTTGCAGGTTGCATATCAAATCCAACGGTAGAGGCAGCTGAATAATCCTGTATAGATATTTTATCTGTCCCGGGAAATAAGAATCTCATCGATTTTTTTCTGATATCGATATGAGTCCCAGGAATTAAAAGACTTTCAAGGATGTTTTAATTTTATGTTTAAGTTTTTTGTGTAATTTCGCATACCTTATCGTAAATTTTCATTTAGTTTAATAATTCTGAAGTTATATACACATGCTATGCTAACTGGCAATTACATACGCGCTGACTTCATCTGCTCTCGTCCTTGGTACGATTATTGTTAAGATTTGACGGCAGTCTCCACAAAAGAAACCGGTACACCCAGCCGTAGGGCAAATTGTTACGTGAAATGCTTCAACGGATATTTTATCGGATACCGGAACGTCATTCCACACCATGGAAGAGCAATCCACATCCATTATATCCATTACCGGTATTACTTTGCTCTGAAACATCACAAATGCTGTACATGTCGTTGGCATAGACTATCAGGGAATGTTTGTAGTGACCCGTCCGTAATGACCTCTGGTGTCAGCGCCAGCGACGTGACGTGGTAGTAGACCTGCCTTACGCCTGCCAATGCTAGATGGCAAAAGCATCGTTTTCACAATGGCATGGGACTTGACTTTATCGCAGGTTAGCCAGTTAGCCCAACATGTCAGTAAATTATATACACAAACCTTTCTCGTCAATTACTCTACCTATTACTGAAAACCAGACCAAAATTCCTACAGCAGTTCCCGCAATTTTTGACGGACTGCGAATGCAATGTAAGTTCGTAATGGCAAAACATTTTTATGCCATATTATTACAAATTAACCATTTTCCGATTTTGTTCTTTACTTGTACTGTGAAACCATGCCCCTTGCCAAATTTCATTATTCTATGTCAATGGGAAGAACCCTACAGGTCTTCATGAGTGAGTTTGCGATTGCCAAAATATGTGACATAAATGGTCGTATCGTTTGATTGCATAATACTAACATCAACGTTGTCTTTGGTACAAAAAAGGGTGCACAGTGCTGTCACCTAAATTTTTGGTCCCTTAGCCAACGGCATAAAAGTGTGACAGAGAACACAGTTAAATTTGAAGACAAAATGAAATAGTTTCTCCTTGACAGATTCTTTTACTATGTATAAGATAGGGGGTAAGAATTATTAATCCATGTCGTAGGTGTTTCAAATACTTGTAAATAATCAGCATATGGCCACATTCATACATGAATATAAAATGACTCGTGCCACATCATTACGATTAATTGTGTACATGTTCCACAAAACCAACTTACTAACAAGAACTTAATTAAAGTGAATAATTTAAGCGCCTAATTCCGTATATAACAAAATGTCGCCAAGAGGAAGGAAGCCCCGGTCAGAAGCATTAACTCGTCCTCGCACGGACCATGAGTTCGAAGGACAACGTACACGCGGTACACGCACCGTATGAAGAAGACAGACAGTTTCTGCACGTTAGGCATGCCGGCCGCGGTGGTCTCGCGGTTCTAGGCGCGCGGTCCGGAACCGTGCAACTGCTACGGTCGCAGGTTCGAATCCTGCCTCGGGCATGGCTGTATGTGATGTCCTTAGGTTAGTTAGTAGTTCTAAGTAGTTCTAAGTTCTAGGGGACTAATGACCACAGCAGTTGAGTCCCATAGTGCTCAGAGCCACGTTAGGCATGCACGGAATGGCAGGTCCTTAGGCGACATTTCTGGCCAAGTATCTAGGGGCACGAACCTTCGCAATGCATTCAGGAAGCAGTGTCTCCAACAAGCGAGAGACAGTTGCTAAGTTACCGCAAAGGTCGTAAGTTGCAAGGTGCTCTACAATGTCTACAAAGCTGATTTCCCGAAATCGCCGCGGGTCAGTAGAAATGTGTACGCTTACGACACTGCGCTCATTACTAGGAGCAGATGGTCTGCAGCAGTCCAGAGAAGATTACAAGGCGCGTGGAACGACCCAGAATAATGGTTGGCTGAGTGGAGCATAGGAGTACAGCTTGGCAGGAAAATCGTGAGGAGTCAGAAAGAAGCCGCTGCAGAGCGTAGACGCCGTCTGCCTGCTGCTCAACAAAACTTAACCATCTCCGTAGATTGCAGATCTGGAATCTATAGAAGCCACGTAAGACCACTGGTGGATTATGCAACTCCAGTATGAGGTATGGCAGCCAAAATCTATTTAGGCAGGTCCCAGAAGCAAGAGTACGTCGATCTCTGAAGAATACACTACTGGCCATTAAAATTGCTACAACAAGAAGAAATGCAGATGATAAACGGGTATTCATTGGACAAATATATTATACTAGAACCGACATAGATTACATTTTCACGCAATTTGGGTCCATAGGTCCTGAGAAATCAGTACCCAGCACACCCAACTCCAGCCGTAATAACGGCCTTGATACACCTGCGCATTGAGTCAAACAGAGCTTGGATGACGTGTACAGGTACACCTGCCCATGCAGCTTCAACACGATACCACAGTTCATCAAGAGTAGTGACTGGCGTATTGTGACGAGCCAGTTGCTCGGCCACCATTGACCAGACGTTTTCAATTGGTGAGAGATCTGGAGAATCTTCTGGCCAGGGCAGCAGTCGAACATTTTGTGTGTCCAGAAAGGCCCGTACAGGACCTGCAACATGCGGCCGTGCATTATCCTGCTGAAATGTAGGGTTTCGCAGGGATCGAATGAAGGGTAGAACCACGGGTCGTAACACATCTGAAATGTAACGTCCACTGTTCAAAGTGCCGTCAGTGCGAACAAGAGGTGACCGAGACGTGTAACCAATCGCACGCCATACCGTCACGCCGGGTGATACGCCATTATGGCGATGACGAATACACGCTTCCAATGTGCGTTCACCGCGATGTCGCCAAACACGGATGCGACCATCATGACGCTGCAAACAGAACCTGCATTCATCCGAAAAAATGACGTTTTGCTATTCGTGTACCCAGGTTCGTCGTTGAGTACACCATCGCAGACGCTCCTGTCTGTGATGCAGCATCAAGGGTAACCGCAGCCATGGTCTCTGAGCTGATAGTCCATGCTGCTGCAAACGTCGTCGAACAGTTCGTGCAGATAGTTGTCGTCTTGCAAACGTCCCCATCTGTTGACTCAGGGATCGAGACGTGGCTGCACGATCCGTTACAGCCATGCGGATAAGATGCCTGTGATCTCGACTGCTAGTGATACGAGGCCGTTGGGATCCAGCACGGCGTTCCGTATTACCCTCCTGAACCCATCGATTCCATATTCTGCTAACAGTCATTGGATCTCGACCAACGCGAGCAGCAATGTCGCGATACGATAAACCGCATTCGCGATAGGCTACAATCCGACCTTTATCAAAGTCGGAAACGTGATGGTACGCATTTCTCCCCCTTACACGAGGCATCACAACAACGTTTCACCAGGCAACGCCGGTCAGCTGCTGTTTGTGTATGAGAAATCGGTTGGAAACTTTCCTCATGTCAGCATGTTGTAGGTGTCGCCACCGGCGCCAGTCTTGTGTGAATGCTCTGAAAAGCTAATCATTTGCATATCACAGCATCTTCTTCCTGTCGGTTAAATTTCGGGTCTGTAGCACGTCATCTTCGTGGTGTAGCAATTTTAATGGCCAGTAGTCTATATCGTGTCTCTCGGAACTCACCAGCCAACTGCCTTCATGAGGATGCCGTCGATCGATTCCAAGGTCATGCCACGAACATTCATCGTAAAAACAGTTCACAAATTACCCACTAGTTCGATGCCTGGTACGTCGAAATGAAAAAGGAGATTACTAGCGAAAGGATAGATGGTAGTGCAGCTCACAAAAGGACAAATTGGCTGAAGATGAATAAGTGCTCAACAAGAAAAACAATAGGTACAGATGTGCACAAAATCTCACCCTAGAATAGCAAGCAATACTCCGCAGTAAATCCCACACCATACACGGCCAGCGAACCTCACCCCCTAACAAGAGAGTCGTGTGGACTGAATGAGAGTCAAGCAGCACGGCGGACATTACGTTTAGAGGCCGCTTGTCGACTACGGCCTATAGAGAGGAGTATCGAGGAGGCAGGCGCCTGAGCGCCGCCCGCGAGCGTTTTACGAAACGCGCAGAAGGAGCGGGACCCGCGCGGCGCTCGCGGCCGCCGCTACCTGCCCGCCACCGGCCGCCTTTGAATTGCAAAGTGCGGCTCGGCGCGTGCCGTAAGTCTTGGCCCGCAGGCAGCCAGCGTTTGCATAACGGCTCCCCGGGGGCAGATCGCGGGGACCGCGTCTAATCTCCTTACTCCGCTCCCATTCTTACCTCGTTCAATTTCGCTGGTCCGCGTCGCCTCGCTACGTGACGTCTTCGAAAGGTCCTCATTAAACTCTTCCGTGTAGTAACAAGCAGAGTTCGCGATACCGCCTCGTAAACTGCGCCGTCATCGTGTCGAACGACCCGCTCAAGAAGCTTGTTAACTAAACGTATTACCAAACTCAGACGTGCAGAACTCACGTTAGTGGTTTTCTCGTGCTCCGTGACCAACATTATTTAGTGCCGGCCCACTTGGTCAATCTGACGAGATATCAATAATAGTAACTTTTCGCCACTATTTTAACGGTCCACGAATGGTCACAATTTCCTTGTACGAGGCGTTGTACCGCTTTGAATTTCGTTAGACCAACTCTTCCGAAAACGCGAAACCGACCTACCGGAGGACTATCTAAAGAACTGCATTCGTCATTCACCTGGCCCTCACTTCATTTTAAATACCAATTGTATTTAGCCGCTGTACAAGCGAATGAATTTAAATGTCAGATCCGTTTGGAAATGCCGTTCACTGGTCAAGCAGCCCTGGGTATCATCTTCTCACGATACCCAGGGAAATACATTCGACATGGTGTTCTGCGCCAGGCTGTACCGTTCTTCCTGCGGAACATGAAAGGATGGTTTCACTGACCATGGGACTGAAGATGGATCACGCGACGCTATCCGATATATGGAAAGGAAGTGGCTCTCACTTCTTTCTCGGAAACACCCTCTCATCACTTACGGCCAGCCACTCTTCGACTTTTTTTCGTAACGGACAATAAAACAAAAAATTAAAAATTACGAATTCTCAAAAAATCACCTTTGCAGATCTCGGAAATCCAATTTTCAAAATCAGTTTTTTCGAGTTCTAGAGCTGCGCCGTACTGCCTTACCAAACTCCGCGCACTGGCCTTGAAATCCTGCAGCTACGAAGAAAACCTACGACAGCAGACCAGACCCTGAGAGGCCACCGTCAGTTGATCATCTTGGCTCTAGTCAAGACATGTACCCGTTTCTGAATGATTGCGGCAATGAGGAGGGCATTTTGAACGTTAGGGGTTTCGGCGAATATTAAACGAAACACATGGTCCTATTTATTAATTTAAAAAAGCAATGGTGGATGTTTCTTTTAAGTTGTATAGTAACACTTTTTACAGCAAAAATTACTTCACGAGTCAGCACGGGGCCAATTCGACGAAGAAATATGTTAACCAATGACAGAACGATACTTGTAAGCACACTGAAGTATCGCCGCCCGTCCTGTGTGCCCTCAACACTTGCCTCACTGGTGAGCGCAGAGCGTGGTTCTAGAGTCGTGGCTTACATTCCGCGTTGCACGTATCGTGCAGTGTTGAGGCTGTTGCGGCAGAATGTGAATCACGGTAATTCTCAAAGTAATCAAAATTCTTACCACGACAGTTGTTTATTTTATACCACTGTTCAAGGCTCAGTATTGGTGATTTATTTAACAAGTGAAAAATCCGATATCGTGTGTCAAATGGTTCAAATGGCTCTGAGCACTATGGGACTCAACAGCTTAGGTCATCAGTCCCCTAGAACTTAGAACTACTTAAACCTAACTAACCTAAGGACATCACACACATCCATGCCCGAGGCAGGATTCGAACCTGCGACCGTAGCAGTCACGCGGTTCCGGACTGAAGTGCCTAGAACCGCACGGCCACCGCGGCCGGCAAATCGTGTGTCGTGTCGCTAGATAAACAATAAACCGCGTCACGACGGTTACAGTACAAGTGACGTCGATTACATTAAATTAAATCTCAGTGAACATTCTCAGTGACAGAGAGGCATAGCCGGCCGCGGTGGTCTAGCGGTTCTGGCGCTGCAGTCCGGAACCGCGGGACTGCTGCGGTCACAGGTTCGAATCCTGCCTCGGGCATGGGTGTGTGTGATGTCCTTAGGTTAGTTAGGTTTAAGTAGTTCTAAGTTCTAGGGGACTTATGACCTAAGATGTTGAGTCCCATAGTGCTCAGAGCCATTTGAACCATTTTTTGAACAGAGAGGCATATAATCAATCCGACTAAATACTACGGGCACCGGATATTGTACCGCTGAATCATCAAACAGCCGCGTTGCGATAGTCACGCGTACGCTCGTGAAAATAAATGGTAGTGCCACTAAACGGATTAATATAAACTGAAGAACTCTGGCACCGTCTAAACTTATAAAAACCTGCTGGAACAGCGGATTTCTTGTGTTTGTGCTCCAAGCATCTAAACCGAGTAATGAACAGTTCGACAATGGATTTCAGTACATTTCTGCTCACTACGTGGCTGAAGTGCCAGTAAATGAGTACATCGATTATTTGAAAATATTAGCTGCGAACAGTGCAGCTCAGATTTAAGGCGTTTTAATAACTCTATGTATTTGGATTTTACCAGATAACGCTTGATCTCATTGTGTGAGCGTTTACTCAATCTGTCAACAGATAAATATTACAGGATTCTATCTTTACCATCACCTGATGAAGAAATACATCCACGGTAGAGGTGACCACACAGATTTGGCACAACTTTGAAATATAGGAACATTTTGATCGCAAAGTTCTTTATTAAGCGTTACGCGCTTCAAAATTTCATCATCAGACTAAAGATTTAACTCAAACTTTAGTAAAAAGCTCAAGAAAGTGATCAGATAGTCTAAATATAATACAGATCTCATCTCATATTGGCCTAGTTGATACTGCCGTTGTCTATTCGCAGAGAACCAGTACCAAACGGAGTTCTATTCTTAGCTGACGATGGGAGTAGCCGCGAGCTACACAGTCAATACAAAGGAAGACAGACAAAAAAAAAAAAAAAAAACAGTACTAGTGCGCATACGTTCGTTGACCGTGAGATAAAAAGAATTCTCATTCAAGGGAAGGCTGGTGTATCAAACGCATCTGTCTAGCATTAAACACTAGAGTGTAGCAAATAGGCTATGCAGTACATGCGAGAAAGAGCAGGTACAGACTGAGATTCTCGTACTTGCCTAACAACAAGTGCCAAGATATTATGACAGGAAATTTCGCCTATTTCTTTCACATCCACTCTAAGAGCACAGTAAAAAATAAGTGGCCCAGACAATTCTAGCGCACCGAGTTGGAAGACTGTACTGTAGGTTAAGCCAGGAGCATAGTGCAGTCTGTGTAAACTGCTGGTTTCTCGTCTACTCATAGAATAAAGATTTTTTGTAAGTTATAGAGGGTAACAATTATTAACATAATGTCTTTCAGTCGACCCGGGTTCCCGGGTTCGATTCCCGGCGGGGTCAGGGATTTTCTCTGCCTCGTGATGGCTGGGTGTTGTGTCCTGTCCTTAGGTTAGTTAGGTTTAAGTAGTTCTAAGTTCTAGGGGACTGATGACCATAGATGTTAAGTCCCATAGTGCTCAGAGCCATTTGAACCATTTTTTTTTCTTTCAGTCGACACCAGTCTCTTTTGCAACTGGCTTATCCCCTAAGTGGTCTCGTTTAAGAAACAGCCTCGCATATTCTTGTTCATATGTAATACACGAAGTACATTTATTTGACAAATATGTAATAATATATGCAGGAGGTTGTGACTTAATATCATGAGTGCCAACGATACTGTTTTGCGAGAGAACAATCCTCGTATGTGTTTTAATCGTCCACTGGCAATAGTTTAATCAACTCTCAATGCAGCGTAAATAATTAACCCAAAATATGTATAGTAATTTGTATTGAGAGAAGTAAATGCTCTAGTGGTACTCATTCCAATATGTTTAACCTACGTAATGTGAGAGTGACACGCTAAGAGTTATGTTATTCAAGTAAATATCTTCATTTGCATAATGTTGAAAGTACTAATGCAAGATTCTGGTTTTTTAATTCAAAATTATAAGATTCCGTCAGGTCCAATGAGCCCTTTTCTCTATTAAGTGAGTACTCAATTTTTAGTACAATTTATGATTAATAATATAATATTTCATTTGCTACTGTGTGTAGATTTGAGTACTGGCATTATCTCTAAGAGTTAGCTACACAGCATACGTCAACAGTCCTGGTTTGGCTGGTGTAGTAGAAGCTCACAGCAATAAAACTAGAGCCGGCCGTTGTGGCCGAGCGGTTCTAAGCGCTACAGTCTGGAACCGCGCGACCGCTACGGTCACAGGTTCGAATCCTGCCTCGGGCATGGATGTGTGTGATGTCCTTAGGTTAGTTAGGTTTAAGTAGTTCTACGTTCTAGGGGACTGATGACCTCAGATGTTAAGTCCCATAGTGCTCAGAGCCATTTGAACCATTTTGAACCAATAAAACTAGAGAAAAGTTACAGCGTGTTTTGTATAGGTATGACACTCTCTATAAAAATAAAAACTTGATATTAAAAGAAAACGCATTGACGTTTTAAGTTAATAGTCTCTTAATGTGTGGGTCCACATCCAATTTACAGAAAGTCTCGTGAACGAAAACATAATTATATCGATTAATTGTGACCAAGACCTGCTCTAGTATCCTACTATACTCAGTCTTTCTCGTAATTTCGTCGCTTATTTACTTCCAAGAAACACAATTAAAAAGTTGTGCATTCTCTCATACTTTTTAAGGCTTCAACGCCTTTGATACATTATGTTTGTACCTACGACATTTTCTATAAACATTTAGATTGAATGTAATAATATCTTTGACAAAGTCTGTGTTTGTTTTTGGATAGGAGTCTTTAAGTCTCTGGCGATAGGGCCGAGCCGCTTAGCTGCTGACACGCATACATTTTAGAACGCTGACCATGCCATGTGTGTTTTCATCTCTGTAGTTACGGTAACGTATTTTGAAATACTGTGTGTGCTGGCACAGTGACAAAGTCCGCATAAGCGTTGCAATATTTTCTATTTTACGTATGAATTTCATGTCTGTGATAGTAAGTCATTCTTCGATAGTACAGTACGAAATGAATCTGATGATGTGTTTTTGGTATGAACTACACTGCTTGAGAAAAAAAGTACAGCACCTAGAAGACGTCAATATAACTTCGTACATGAACACACACGTCAATGACTAGAGTTGCAATTCTCTGTGCCAGGTAGAACAGCCACCAAACTGCATTAGTGTTGCTTGTGTTTAGTATCGCTACCAGACGACGTACGATACGTGAGGAGAGTGAACAGCGCCAGACGTTGAGCAATCACAACACGAAGATGCCGTGCACTCGTCTGAGACAGCGTTATCAGCTCCTGACAGCGTTTTAATGGCCAAATCTTGCAATATACACATTTTTAGGGTTTTTGGATATGACAGCGGCCGGATGTTGGATTGCCTAGGAACGTGAGGACAGGAATACTCGTCTCGTCAACATTCCGATCGACAACGTGTGACCGCCGCAAGACAGGACCGCCGTACTGTGTACCGAGAATATCGTAAGCCCTTCACATCTGCGCCAGTCAGCCGAGAAACAGTAACGGACTCCATGCAGCACAGTGTTATCCCGCACCCTTTGTCGGGGCTACCAGCAGCCTTTACCGCCCCACGCACAGGCCGCCGTTAATGCCTGGACACGAACGGCTGTCTCTGGAGTAGTGCCGTGACCGGTGAGCACGGGCTGCTGCCGGATGGCGTCTAGCGACGAATCGCTCTTCTGCGCTGCCCCAGATGGCCGTCGTCGATGAGTGTGGGAGAGGTCCCATTCTTCCAATCAACAATTTGCAGAAGCACAACGATGTTACTGCCGACGTCATAGTTATTAACGGGGAAGCTTTCTAAAACGTGAAGCTATCGTTGTGACAGCGGAAACAAATGTCTAAGAAATTACAATTACGGTATTAATCTTCAAACAACAGCAAACTTCCTTCTGCTGTGCTTGCTGACTTGAACAATGGCATTCTGGTAACCAAGTCCAAAGAGGAAAACTTACTTTCAAAAGACACTCGAAAGCACAGCAAAATTGTTGCAGAATTGCACGTCGGCCCGAATTGTGACAAGAAAAGCAGCACTGAACAATTATGTACATGGCGTATGCAATATCTGAAAACTTTCTTAATTGTTAAATGAGACACATGAATAGCTGCTCGTTTGCTTACTCTCAACAGTGTCATTAAGGGTGTTAATGCATGTCCTCGTAAGGGAAATAATAAATTTTCTTATTAATGTACTCTCATTTCTTTTATGTCACCAAGACGTCTATTCCTGTGTTGATTATTGTCTTTTGTCTTCATTCGACGCACGAGCACGATCTGTAGTAGTAGTAGTAGTGTTCTATCATGACGAGACTCTCCCCCCCCCCCCCCCCACACACACACACACACAAACCTCCTAATTTTAATTATTTAATTATGACAGCATTAGTTTATTTCGTGATTGTTACTAGCAGGATGTGTTATTAGGTCTCAAACTTGTAATTTGGTGTCGATGTGTCGTAGTCCAGTCTGGTAAAAAAAAAAAAAAAAAAACAGAAGTAAGAAGAATGTGGAAGAATTATAATTCTGTACTTAAGAGCTTGTGCGTACAATGGGCAACAACCGAACAGTATAGTCTCAGCAACATTTCTTTGCATTCAGAGACTAGATACGTGATGCAGTCTCTCTGAACTATTCTTAACAGCATTAGAAGTAAAGTTACCCAACATCGAAAATTTTTGTGCACCTACCCGAGAGCGCTTTTCTGTACCCACGAGGGTTTTAGAGCATCTTGTAATATCTTCATGTGCAGAAAAAACTCCCCTGACAACGAGAACATTACAGTAAAGCCATTATGCACCATAAAGTCTGCGAAGTATATGGCGGTTTTGCAGATATTATGCTTCCAGAACTCATAGTTCTAATTTTTCTCATTTTTCTGTGTTCTTCGTCAGGATAACCAGCTGCCAGAAGAATATCAGAAACATATTTTGAATGGTTTTATTTGATGGTGCACTCGTTTCTTTCCAAAGCTTCTTCGTCTCAGGTCTATCTACCGCCTGCATACCCCCGTCTTTTGCATAATCTGTCATTTTCATCTGCCACTCAACCCTGATTACCAGGCCAAGCAGCGGTTTAGTCCATTCCCCCTGTATACTAGTCGGACTCCTCCTTCGGTGTGCCAAATATGTTTTCAGGGTTGTGATAAATCATTTAAGGATGATAAGACGACAGACCTTTACGTTCAAAATCCTCCTCCTTTCTTCTCGAACTGAAAATATTTACGTCCGCGCCGCAATATACCCTATCATATACTTTCTATCCTTTGCAAAGTCGCAACGGGGATACAGCTCTTCCCGTCTAGCTTCGTTATTGGCGAGTATGACGTATAATGCTTTGCATAAGTCTTCAATCCTGCGTACACATCTCATCAACTTCTTACTGTGTCAAATTGTACACAAACGACAATTATGATCCACAGTTAACTAAAATACATAAGTGACTACGTTATTTCAAGATCTGCACCAATTTTCCTCCAGCTGTTATCATTGAAGCTATATCTGAACCTTTATTGAGGAACTTAATTCCAAAGCGTCTTAACTTCATAAAATAGAGAAAAACATAAATCACACCTTTTTGAACTGTAAAAGATGTCGTTCGGTTGCAGCTATAGAAAGTGGAATTATGTTTACAACCGTTTCCCGCTTTTTCAGACTAAATTAAAAACGTATTAACCTTCTGGAAAGGTTAAAAGAAAACACTTTCTACTGTTAAGTTCTCTGGGAACAAGAAACCGTTTAAATATGATTTAGCTAAGGTAAAATTCATTTAATACATTCCAGTAGCCAACACTCACTACACTATAGCTGGTTTAACATTTATAAGGAAGATATTTAAACAAATAAATACGAAACTGACAAGAGAGAATAAAATTGTAATTTTATTGTAGTAATTTAACCATTTGTAACCAAAATAAGATATTCAATTACTTCTGTTCACACAGATATATTACACACATCTGAAATATTTGCAAACGTGTGTAGACTTATATTCTGGAATGGTGGTCAGGCATGCAGTAAGCGCTAACTGAGGATGTTAGGCACGTGAGATAGTTGAAGTAGGAGCAGGCAGAGTTAGTATCGCGGTCTTTTGGTTGCTGTTCTCGGTTGGGCAAGGTGATAAATGCTTGAACGGCCTATGAGTAGCGCGTATGTAAAATTGTTGGCGTGAGGTGCACCTAGATCAGACATGGTCATTTCAGTGCAACAGTTTGCAACTTGATAATGTGCGTTCATTGTGAGTTAACATAGACTTTTGATACTGAATGTTACTATTGACCACTTGCTATTCGGATAGCGTACTAAATGTGGGGAATTTGTTCATTTGACGTTCTGGTGTACTGGACAACGCTATTGGCTCTGCTGGCTTTGATTGCACTGCGATTTTATATCGTATTTTTTTCACGTAAACGTTAGCCATTGTAAGGCCACCATTCAGTATAGCTTTTTTCTTGAGCTAAATAAAACTGAGGTGGTTGTAAGAGTACATCCTACGCCTGAAAGACTGTTTATATATCATGTTATTTAATATTTCACATTTGTGTATGTTTTGCGATTTATTCACTGACTGTTTCTTAGGCTGGGCTTTTATGATTCAAAAGATTTCATTAAGGCACAGTGCAACATTGCACAACCACACTCGTACTAGTAGTCGAGCAATTAAATTAGTAGCCTATATGATTACACGCCCGCCCGCGATGGTTGGAATGTAACAAATAAGTTTCATCAGACGACTTATTTTACTTCAAAACTATGTTACCATAAACTACCCCAGTGCATTGCAATTAGTCGGTCTCGTCTCGCATTAATCAGTTGTAGCCTGGTATGCTGCAAAACCATGTGTTCGTACTTTTGTCAAAAAAACGTTGGTGTGACACTAAGTCAAGAATTTCTGTACACCCTTTCCAGGTCGTCATGTGAGAAGAGCGTTAATTGGGTTTCGTATGGCCACTACATGTAACGCAATTTTACTTGCCCGACGGAAGAACATGTTCACTTTATGCACTACATTATTATTATTACTATTATTATTATAAATAGAAACGTTTCCTGATCTGGAAAATTATATTTCTTTGATCACAAGCCACCTTTCGCCTTCTTAGGGCATCTTCTGGTGACATCTGGATGGCACCAACATAGACACAATTACGTACGACTTTCACAGATATAATTACACATAAGATGAAAAAATGATGACATGTAGAGTTTTACATAGGAGAGTATTAGGTATACCTGTATTTTTTGCCATACAGATGTTATTACATCAAATAAAAAAGGAAACAATGTTATTTGCGGAGGTAATTTAACAAGCGATGAAAAATAATTTTGAATTTAGAGTTTCTCTTATTTGTAACTAAATTTTAATTTAAAAGAGGAGAAAAAGAAAATTGATTTTGATCATTTAATACTAATTTGTTATTCTGTATCGTATGTTTGTCTACTCTTGTTTGCAGAATGTAAAACTTCGCATTCTACATCATACGAATGGTTTTATGGTAAAAGATGATCGGCAAAAGCTGAATCATATCTCTTAATCTCCACCTTCTGTCATGTTCAGAAAAACCTAATTGCTATAGCTCTGCCTTACTGAGCAATATACAGGATGATTCAAAAAAAGTCATGTCCCATACGACAAAATATGTATTGGTGATAGACAAAGTCGTATTCAGGGCATGACAAGAATGATCATTTGAAGCAAAAACACCAGTAAACATGGGCTTTAAAATGCGTACCTTAAGAGCGGTGAGCACTACCTCATCTCCGATAGTGTGAAACAAATCTCTTCTACGATAAGCTCTTTTTAATATTCTGAGAAGCCGTAGTACGGACCAAAACAAGAAAAAGATGTCCAGTAAACAAGGGCTCTAAAGTGCATACCTTAAGAGCTATGAATACTTGTTCATATTCGCTACTGTGAAACATGTCTCTTCCACTGAAGAAGTGTTCCCAGCTCTTGAGGTATACACATTATGGCCAATGTTTATTCGTCTTTTTTTTTTGTTTCGAATGATCGTTCCTGTCATCCCTGAATGCCATTAAACCACCAATGTACATTTTGTCCTAGGGGATATTACTTTTGAAACACCCTGTATATTTCCACCAAACCCTCCTCACCCGTCCCTACCCAGTGCCAAGAGTTGCAGTATGTCTTTACTATCGAATACAAGTTTTTATATGCTATTAGTATTACTAAATGTAGTACATAGGTATGTAGCTGTGAGATTTCAATTTTTTCCGAGGTTACTGAAATACTGCCAATATATGGGATGATGCATCAGTGTTCCATTACCCGAATGTACGTTTCAACAAGAACTACAGACCATCAAATACATCGTTTTAAATAATGGCTACTGCTCTTCCCTAGTTCATAGTATACCATAAAATCACAGCACTTGTGTACGCAGGGCAAAAGGACCGAGTCAGTCGTTACAGAAACTGTTGCATCATCCCATATACTGACACAATTTCCATGTATTAAGCGGGAAGTCGGGGTTCGAGTCCCGGTCCGGCACAAATTTTTAACTTTTCACCATCGATTTCTTTTGATGTCAGATTGCGGTTAGAGTCGGCCTCTCCTTTGAAATTAATACTAAACGATAGAACTCAATTTCTTTTTCCCTCTCTTTTAAATTAAGTTGAAAGTAATAGACTGAAACTGTAAATTCAAAATTATTTTTCACCTGTTGTTAAATGTACTTCCATAAAAAATGTTGTTCCTTTTTCATTTAATGTAGTTATTTCTGCGTGAGAAAAAAATGTAATACTTGCCTATATGAACACTCTACATGTCGTCATTTTTGTATCTTTTGTATCTTATTTGTAAATAATATCTGCGCGATCCGCACGTCACTGTGTCTGCGTTTGCGACGTTCAGTTGCCACCCTAAGATGATCTACGAAGCCCAAAGTCAGTTAGTGCCCAAAGAAATATAATTTTGCACAACGTAAGAAAGTGTGCTCCCAAGCACCAACGAAAAAATTTAATTATTATTATTATTATTATTATTATTACCACCACCAGACAAGTATTAGTCATTTCCTTAAAAAGAGTGCATTAGTCGCTTTGGGGTGCTGTTGATGGTGTAGAAGAGGTATCTACATATATCGAAGACTGCTGAACATTTATTTAAATAGTTTAAATAGTCAAAATATATTCAGAGAATGTCTAAGAGCTGCGTTGACATACACACACTTCGGAGGCGTTACCGAGTATGTGACGACAGTAAAAAAAAAAAAAGGAAAAAGTAAAAAGAAAAAATACAGCAGTCTTCGAATAAGTAACAGAAATGAATGACAAGTTCGACAACTCGCTGTTAACACACAAATACAACTTGCCATGACCAAAAAAGAACAGAAATACCGCGCTTTTTGGTCGCAAGGGCATAACAGTGGTATTGCTTTATACCCACTTTTTGTTTCATGATGAAGGTGGAATAAAAAAGAATGAAACTGCTTTGTTTGGATTGGACGAACTTTATGTGGACAGTAACATGGAACTTATTCCAGACAACTCTTAACCGCACCACTTAATTTTCATCTTATGCCTTGGACAGTCTCACAAAACACAGCTTTGTTAAAGGCCGTCTGATGCTGACAGTCAGTCATTTCGCCTTGTCAGTGATATTTTACAACAAAAACATCGAGCACTAAACTTCCGTACAAAGTCACGACCAGCCTCACTCCAGCACGTTTTAGTGAGGGAGAACGAGTCGAAGAGTACGAAACGACAGCAGTACCATCGTTGTCATATTCGCGAAAACCGGGAACGAAGGAAGGCGTCACAACCCTTACCTAACAGTGGCGCCTTATTCGGAAAATATTCAATCCGCAATCGCCACATTAGTTTCTTGTCCGTTTCTGATCTCTGGTGCGTATGTGCCACTCGTCGGTATGAAACACTGCAGGAAGATGGGTCGGCGCGGCGACGTCACACAACGGCAGAAGGGAAATTTGTGGAATGTTCCTATGGGACCAAACTGCTGAGTTCATCGGTCCCTGGGCTTACACACTACTTAATCTAACTTACACTAACTTAGGCAAAGGACAACACACACACATTCATGCGCGAGGGAGGACTCGCACCTCTAACGGGGAGAGCCGCGCGAACCGCGGTAAGGCGCCTCACACCACGCGGCTACCCCGCGAGGCACGGCAGAAGGAAACTATCGTGTTAGAACGCGAATAAAGTTGCTCTATTTCTTTGTTAGTTAGTTACGTGACATTTGAACGATTCTTTTACGAAATGATGTCGAACGAGTCAGTTTAAGCATATGTATACATGATTAGTGTTGACATTAATGAACACATTAGTTTTTAGTCCTATTCACCAGCAACAGTTGAAAACAAGGTTTTCTTTTTTTTTCGGCTACCAGTTTTTACACTAAATTTCGTCGATGGAGTAGGAGTTATCTAGAGGAAAAAACTTTAGGTTTGATTTAAAACTTGCTTTGCTACCGGTTGACATTTTACATTATTCAGCAAATGATAAAAAATTTTAGTTGCTACGTACTGAACTCCTTCCGAGCCACTGATTCCTTTAATTATGGGTAAAATAGGTAATTTTTTTCGCTAGTCTTGTAGGTATCCACATAACTGTTCTTCTCAAATTGTGATGGATTTTTATTTATGACGAATTTCACTAGCGAATATATACATATAGTGAAGGTGCAGATAAAATGTCTAACTCCTTGAAGAGGTAATTACGTGACGGCTGCGGGTGAAGACTAGACGTTATCGTTACCGCTCGCTTTTGTGCAATTAATACTTTCTTTCTAAGTGATGAGCTATTCCAGAAAACATTACTGAGTTGGTGTATCAAAGCCAACAGTCCAAGGTGACTACAAGAAATGGTGTACCACTCGCAGCCACGCGATGCGGCGTACAAATAGCGGTCCGGAAAAGGTCCTCACCGACAGCGACCGGAAATGAGTGTAACGCTTTGCCAGTGACAGTCGGTTTCATACTCGTCAGGAACTGCAGCTGGTAGTGAATGCAGGTACACTTCGAGCACTTTCGGAGCTAATATTGAGAAAGGTGGTGCGTGAAACGGCCATTTACAGTCGAGTGCGCTGCAAAAGGCTATAGATCACAGCGGTACATAAAGTTGCACGTCTTCCATGGGGCAAACAGCAGAGAAACTGGACTGTAGTATCCGACGAGTGGCGATTTTGCAGCCTTTCAAACGATGAAACGCGCAGGGTGCACCGATGGCCCAATGAAACGATTAACTCGCTGTCTGTGTGTGGAGAGTGTAGTTCCTGCTGAAGGTGGTCCTGTGAAGTTTGTGAGTGTTTTTCATATCATGGCTTAGGGTCACTCACTATGGTTACGTGATCGTGAACTATGATGTTTATTTCAACATTCTATGTCATCTAGCGTTGCCCTTCCTTCTACAGGGTGACACAGAATAACGGGAATGTATGAAATAAGTAGTGGCAACCATGGGCAGCTGGCAGCACTGTGAGTTAGTGACAGCGAGTAAACAGTCCACCATTTCAGTAATCATGGATCAGTGGAACGGACAACTGCGTGTGTTAGCCATAGAAATGTTATATAAAAACAATGATAGTTTGGTAGCGGCGCAGACGGAGTTTCGACGTTTTTCTAATTTAGGACGTCACTATGCCGCTCCGTCGAAACACGCGATAAAATACTGGATTAATAACTTCGAAGAGATTCGGTCTGCCTTCGAGAAGAAACCAACAAGACGACCAAGAAGTGTGCGTTCTCCAGTGAACAATGATGTTGTACGCGAGTCTGTTTCTCCGGAGCCCACGGCGTTCAATTCGTAAGCAAGTAGCAGTGGTTGGAATGTCCCAGGAAAGCGTTAGCTTTATTCTTCATCTTGATTTAAAATTTCATACGCACAAACTACAGATGCTGCAACAATTGAAGGACAACGATTAGCGGTTACGATTAGGATTCTGTCAACAAATGATAACAAAAATAAACAATGGCGATGAATTTCTAAACAAGTTGTGGATGTCAAATGGTTCAAATGGCTCTGAGCACTATGGGACTTAACATCTGAGGTCATCAGTCCCCTAGAACTTAGAGCTAATTAAACCTAACCAACCTAAGGGCATCACACACATACATGCCCGAGGCAGGATTCGAATCTGCGACCGTAGCGGTCGCGCGGTTTCAGACTGAAGCGCCTAGGACTGCTCGGCCACTGCGGTAGGCTGTGGATGTCAGATGAGGCACATTTTCATCTCACAGGTTATGTGAATAAACTAACCAAGCGTTACTGGGCAAACACAAATCCTAATGACTTTCATGAGCGCCCTTTACACGTTAGCAAAGTGACGATATGGTGTGGTGTTTCATGACATGGCATTATCGGACCGTAGTTTTTCGCAAATGAACACGGAAACACAATAACTCAATAACTGACAATGCCAATCGTTACAAACTTTCGTTACACCTGCATTGAACAACTTTCCAAACGTTCAAGAAGCCTGATTTCAACAAGACGAAGCGACATCACATACTGCACGGCAATCAATGGCATATGTGCGAGAACTGTGTGGCAACCGTGTGATCTCACGATTCGGTAACAATGCCTGGCCCCCTAGATGGCCAGATTTATCCGTCTGTGATTTTTTGTCTTGTGGGCCTACCTCAAGAGCGAAGTCCACGCGACTCGACCAAGAACCCTGGATGAGATAAAACAGAAAATTAGGGATGCCATTCACAGTATCCCAGCGGTCAATGAGAAATCTCAACGGCAGATTTCACGAATGTATTTGTACAGGACGACGCCATTTAACGGCCGTAATTTTAAAAAAATGATAAATACCATAAATGTTTCTAAATGGCAAGAGTTGTAAGGTTTCAATTACTACGAATGCAATTTCTTTTCTTCATCACTTCTAGTTTTATTCCATTGTGGAAATGTTCCCGTTTTTCTGTGTCACCCTGTACATATTCGTGACGACGCTCCCGTCTTCCCAGTGCTGCACAGTGATGTTGTTGATTTGACGAACCTGTCGCACCTAGAGTGGCCAGCTAAATAAACCGATTGTACTCCCAAATTAGCTGTGTGGGACTGTTTGGAACAGCGGCTGAAATGCAGCAATAAACATGCCGATCATTTGGTATCCCTACGGGATCCTTCAGTGGCTCCAACCGGTGTGGCACACGTGAGGAAACTCGTGGACTCTCTTACTCGCCTAAATGAGGCTATTACCACGGCTAGAGGCGGTATTATCGTGAGATATCCCGGGATTGACTAATTTTTTGTCGGTACGATTAAAAATTGCGAATACGAGGGTGATTTGATAAGCCTGGTAAATATCTATGAAGGAATAGAAATTTTTTGTTGCGCCCTCATGGTTGGTAAGCTTGATTATTCCAAGGATCGTATAAACAATTTCCACAATGTACAGCGTACATTTCATTGCTGACAGCCGTCTGAATTGGTCAGCGTGTCAACTGCGGTAGAAAATGGAGACAACAGGCTTTCAGGTTGTTATTACACATTTTCATTCGAAGGCTTGGACTGCCGCACACTATCACTGCAGACCATTTACCAGTGGATTGATGAAATTAAAGGGCGTCGGACAAACACCAAAGACGAAGCGCGCTCCGATCGTCGAAATGAAGGCACCACAAGAGAAGCCACTGCAAAATACATGACATGGTTCTGCAAGACCGCCGAATAAAAATTCGTACGACTTCTGAGATTGTAGCCATGAGAAGTGTGCGAGTGCATAACATCCTGCACTGAGAATTCGCTATGAAGAAGCTGTGTGCGATGTGGATACCGCGTTTTCTTACAGTCGGCCAAAAGCACATCCGGCACAACATTTCAACACAATGTCCGACGATGTTTTGCGCCGATTTGTGACTGTTGATGAATCCTGGATCCATCATTACACACCTGAGTCAAAACGGTAGCCAAAACAGTGATAGCCACTGCTTTTTGGGATTACCAGGGAATAGCCCTAATAGACTACTTCGACAAAGGCAGGACCATAACTGTAGCCTACTATGCTCCATTGCTGGATCGTTCCAAGCTTGCGTTAGCTGAAAAAAAGGTTGGCACGCATAACAGTGCTCTTTCACCAGCGTAATGCACCATCCCACCTGGAGCTTCGAATTGCTTCCTCATTCACCCTGTTCACACTTAAAGTAGTACAGGAGTTTTGCTATTTGGGGAGCAAAATAACTGATGACGGTCGAAGTAGAGAGGATACAAAATGTAGACTGGCAATGGCAAGGAAAGAGTTTCTGAAGAAGAGAAATTTGTTAACATCGAGTATAGATTTAAGTGTCAGGAAGTCGTTTCTGAAAGTATTTGTATGGAGTGTAGCCATGTATAGAAGTGAAACATGGACGATAAATAGTTCAGACAAGAAGGGAATAGAAGCTTTCGAAATGTGGTGCTACAGAAGAATGCTGAAGATTAGATGGGTAGATCACATAACTAATGAGGAGGTATTGAATAGAATTGGGGAGAAGAGGAGCTTGTGGCACAACTTGACTAGAAGAAGGGATCGGTTGGTAGGACATGTTCTGAGGCATCAAGGGATCACCAATTTAGTATTGGAGGGCAGCGTGGAGGGTGAAAATCGTAGAGGGAGACCAAGAGATGAATACACTAAGCAGATTCAGAAGGATGTAGGCTGCAGTAGGTACTGGGAGATGAAGAAGCTTGCACAGGATAGAGTAGCATGGAGAGCTGCATCAAACCAGTCTCAGGACTGAAGACCACAGCAACAACAACTCACCCTGTTCAGCAGACTTAGCGCCAAGTGACTTTTTCCTGTTCCCTAACTTGAAGCTTTGGCTTTCTGGGAAGAAATTTTCATGAAATGAGGAAGTGATAGTTGCTGTTAACACTTATTTTGCAGAGTTTGACGTAACTTATTTTTCCAACGGGATGAAAAAGCTGGAAGATCCCTGCACCGCGAGCATACCTCTCAAAGGAGACTATTTCGGGAGGTAAGATGAGTTGTTTACGAAACAAACATTTTTCTTGCTTTTTTAGCGGGTTTATTAAACCACCCTCGTAAAGCTAACTTTATCCATTGCATCTTTACCTATTTTGATTCTCTTTCGCGATCACATCGCTGCTTCGGACGCCGTTCCTTCAGCGTGTGCCACTAGAAGTGAAGTCTGCTCCCGCACGCACGACGCACGGGGTGATGTGGGGCGAAGGGGGGCCCCGAGGTGAGGAGGGCGGCGGGACCCGGAAGATGAGCGGAGCGGGGCCAGAGCTGGTAGCTGGTAGGCCGAGTGCCGGCAATCGAACGATGCGCAATCGTATTGATCCCCGGCGCCGCGCCCGCCGTGCCGGCGTAGTCCGGGCTGCAGCAGCAGCCGCAGCCTCTGCCTCTGCCAGCACGTGCGGACGCGGCGCGGCCAGGCGAGCCGCAGCGACACGCCGCACCGTCTCGTTCCAGGCGCGGCCAGGCCCCGTGGTCGCCGCGTGGCTCTCAAGAGGCCCACTCTCCGTTGGTTTCGGGGTGATTGGTTGATTTGGGAAGGGGACTAACCAGCGAGGTCATCGGTCCCATCGGGTTAGGGTGGATGGCGAAGGAAGTCGGCTGTGCCCTTCCAAAGGAACCATCGCGGCATTCGCCTGAAGCGATTTAGGGAAATCACGGAAAACGTACATCAGGATGGGCGGACGCGGGTTTGAACCGTCGTCCTCCCGAATGCGAGTCCAGTGTGCTAACCACTGCACCATCTCGCTCGGTCGTTGTTTTCCGCCTGTAAAACAGTACATTGCCAATGGACTGCAACAGCAACTGTCGAATTCAAAGAGACTAAAGTTTCTCTAAAAAGCTAAACGTTAAACTCACACTTTCACGAGTGAAAGGAAAAAAGCGATGTGATTCTCTAACTTTCCTCCGACTAGATGACTGACGGTACGTTTCGCCTTTCCAGTCGAGCTGACGATTCGACTTTCGCGCAGAACATTTCGACGACTCAATGTCGTCTCCGTGGAGAAGGTGCGAGTGGAGACGGTACTTGTCCTTGCTGCGTATCTCCCGCCAGAGTGCAATGTAACTGGTATCACGCAGTGTCCAAATAACATCGCCGGGCTACATCTTATAGTGAGTCTTTCTTTTGCTCTACGTGTGTTAGTACCCCTCCAAGTTCTAATACCCGCCCTGACGGATGACACGCGAGATTTTAATAAATTGAGAGCCGTACTCCTTTTTGTTCTGAAACTGATACCAAGGATTCTCTTCGATAGACTTGTCGATATATTACACGATTGGATATCTAAGACTATGTAATGTACAACGCTACATGTTTTCTGATCACTTGACAACCAAAGAATAGAAGTTAAGTGTATCACCATGTCTACGTTGAGGTCATTAAAGACGAAACACTACCTCTGTTTCACAAGTACGACTTAGAGACTGTCAACCGCGGCACCATAAAGGGAATCATTACATTATTTGTCTGAAATAATAAAGGAAAACCACATAGTCTCTGAAGTACAAAGACTGAATGGTGATCTGAACTTCTCTTCTTAAAAACTCGTTTGCAGTGGTTTAACTTATTTCAGTCGGTAACTCTTAAGAGAGGGGAACTAGTGTCACTATACAAGTTATAATCATCGTAATGATAGCCACAGAGTGTGCGAATAAGAAACAAACCGTTTCCATCTACAAGAAATAGTGCCAAAACAGTCCTTTTTAACGCCTTTCTTTTTATACCTTTCATCTCTTATTTATTTTTTGTGCTACAGTACCACAGTGAAGAATTGGTTCGATGAATATCTTATCGCTCCCAGAATCTAACGACAGGCAGAACAGACTGGACTGTAAGTAACATAGTGTCGTTCATATCATTAGGGAGTCTACATGAATAACAACATAGCACGACCTTGTAAAGAGGGACGAGTTTTCTACTTCTGTTATGCTTCGGATACAGAACTAAGTTTGTTAAGATCTTGTCGGCGGTCTCGTTAGTGCACATAACACCGAGGGGATATGTGTTTCAAGGAACACAGCGGAGTGGTTAAGACGCCGCATTCCATTTCGGGAAGAGCGAAGTTCAAATACCCATCCGTTCACCCTGACTTAGGTTCTTCACGATTCACCCCAACCCGGTTACGGCGCATACTGAGATGATACCTTTAAAACGAATGTGGCATTATTCCTTCCCCACTCTATAGCAAACTCACATTTTTTTCGCTCTCACAGTGTCGTCGTCGTCATTGGAAGGTTTAACTGTAGTAGCTTATTCCTTCTTCCTTAACTCTGCTCCTATTCTCGAAGTATTCTGCTACTTTCGTTTTCTGCTGGCAACGTCTCTGTAGCGTGTCAGAAATGTAATTTGGTTCGACAAGTACTTACTTGACCAAACTACTGCCCCTGTAAGCTCGAAAATATCCGCAACACTTTGGTATGTATGAAGCTTAACACTAAGTAAGTTACTCATGCACTATAAATGCAACTGAATAATCTGTTACGACAGACGAAAGTACGTGTAGGGATGACATTCAAACAAGGGCGCCCATACCATACCCGGGAGCAAGGAGGGGCTGAGAACTCTACCCTCCCCCCCTTCCCAATAAATTCAGGGAAAAGAAAGAATATACTATAGTCAGCTCTTTTTCTTTCAAAAAAGTGAATTAAAAGGCGGTATTGTGCAGGTTTTTAACAGAGCTGGAACTGGAATTTTATAATGGCTACTTGCAAGTTGGCTTTCGTCTTCCAAACAATTAAAAATACTTCATAACCCCCTTCCCCTAACAATTATCATATGGGAGCTCTTGCATTCGAACTCCCATTCTCTTTTTGGCGCCAATGTTGCACACACCGTGAGGGCAACCGCACGAGCCATCACAGAGCTTCAAATTTCACAGAGGACACCTCCGCAAACCACGTCACCCTAACACCTCTGAGCAGAGGATATGAACGACACTATGTTACTTACAGTCCAGTCTATTCTACCTGTCGTTAAATTCTGAGAGCGATAAGATATACATCGAACCAATTCTTCACTGTGGTACTGGAGCACAAAAAATAAATAAGAGATGAAAGGTATAAAAAGAAAGGTGTTAAAAGGACTGTTTTGGCACTATTTCTTGTAGATGGAAACGGTTTGTTTCTTATTCGTACACTTTGCGACTATCACCACTAGTTACCCTCTCTTACAGTTACCGACTGAAATAAGTTAAACCACAGCAAACGAGTTTTTAAGAAGAGAAGTTTAAATCACCATTCAGTCTTTCTAGTTCAGAGATTGTGTGGTTTTCCTCTATTATTTCAGACAAATAATGTAATGATTCCCTTTATGGTGCCGCGGTTGACAGTCTCTTAAGTCGTACTTGTGAAACAGAGGTAGTGTTCCGTCTTTAATGACCTCAACGTAGACATGGTAATACACTTAACTATTATTCTTTGGTTGTCAAGTGATCAGAAAATACGTAGCTTTGTACATTGCATAGTCTTAGATATCCAATCGCCAAGAAGTTTACTGATTATGCACAACTAGGGAGACAAATTGTGTGTCAACACGACTCGGTTCAAAATGGTTCAAATGGCTCTGAGCACTATGGGACTGAACATCTGTGGTCATCAGTCCCCTAGAACTTGGAACTACTTAAACCTAACTAACCTAAGAACAACACACACATCCATGCCCGAGGCAGGATTCGAACCAGCGACCGTAGCGGTCACGTGGTTCCAGACTGAAGCGCCTAGAACCGCACGGCCACAACAGCCGGCAACACGACTCGGTTTATTGTTACAAAGCACTAGGAGTTGGGCGGAAGGGAGTTTATTTCCTTATGCCAGCTCTCAGCAATTTGTTCACCTGCTTCCAAATAAATTTAGCAACATAGCGACCACAGAAAACAGTACTTTGTGTGTTAGTCTTCTACACTGTTGTAAACTCATATGGCTTCGCAGATATTCAACTCTTCAGACATGACATGTACGACGATTCTATTAGTTCTTAAAAGCCAACTGTTGAATTTACACTGCATATTTCTTCGTTGTTCGCGATATTCTTCAGTAAAATTCTTACCGTGGGACATGTTGCTAAGGTTAGTGCTTCTATTATATCCTTTTACTTTTCCATTCTCTTCACCTATCAGTAGAGCGGGCTGAAGAGTTCGGAATACCAAGATACCTGGTAGTGGGGCAGGGTGAATCCAGTTTGGGATATGTCCCAGAGAGAAAGTATGTAGCCTAGTGTACGTGAATGTGTTATGTTGACGTGCATACCAACTAAAGTCGATGACCTGCTACACATATAGAGCGCCTAGAAGAAACAGGAATACAAACACAGGGAACAAAAGTTTAGTGGACGACGGTGTTATTATTATTGGAACGAAAATGAAATGGGGCTAGCCGGGGCATAGAGACAGGAGAATAAACGGAAGATTCATCAAGTCAAATTATAGAGTCCAAGACAAGGAAAGACCGAGACGACTGTCCAATTGTGATCGCGTAAACGTCACCGGGAAACCTCTCTGTAAGTCCAGCTTTACACTGGATGGTTGCGGGATCTCGGCTTTAGAAACAAAAATTTCAGATCGAAACACTTTCAACCGTCTAAATTCCCAGCTTTATTTTATTTTTGTTACCAGTTTCAGCGCTACACTACGCCATCCTACGTCCCTCTGGTCGACATGTAGGAAGAATCCCACTTCTTGAACAATCAAAATAGGAAACAGCATGCAGTCACTGGTACCCGACTGGAGCCGGCAGAGAATGATCGCAGGGATCGCTTTGTTAACAAGAAGTGCGCGCATGTGACTACGTGCAGGCTCCTAGTTTGCTTCTGCAAGAGGTGGGGTTCTTCCCACGCGTCGGTCAGGGGCCTGACGACGGCGCAGTGTAATGCTGAAAGTGGTAGGAAAAATAAAATAAAACTGGAAATTTGGACGACTGAGGTGTTTTGATTTGAAATTCTTTCACTGTAAAACAGCTGCAGCTGCAGTGCATGGTTGCGTATCGCTGGAGATCGTGATGCACAGAAAAGCCTAGAGGCAACCTTTAAACAGCAGTTAATGTCAAGGGACTGAGGATCGTAACGACCACGCATCCAGTGATTATGTCTGATGAATTAGAAACTCTTGTATGAAGTACGAGGAGCAGTCAAACAAACACTAGTTTAGTTTATATTTTAAATTATTTGTACTTCTCCTTACGGCTTACAGAAAAGCGGGTGAATTCTCAGAGATCTTTGTAGCTAGACCCTAGCGCCCAAATGCACATGGTCCAGAAAATGATGCTCCTGTAATATCTTCCATGTGGTGATGAGCTTGCAGTGGCTGCAAAATTAGGCAATGGTACTACAGATCGTGTCAAATTCAAAAAGCGACTGGTTTCGTAGTATACCAACATAAAATGCCAATGTAAACGTTGTTTATGAGCCGTGACTTATTGTTGAGTACAAATACAGTAATGAAAGAAATACACTGAGGGACAAGTATCAAAAAGCCCAGTTAATCTAAGGCAATACCTAAAACAGATCCGCATTTTACCCTTATTACAGATTTCATAGCTATGAATACTTTCTGCTCTAAAGAAGGTCTTTGGTATTTCTTTTATTTCTCTAGTTCTTTTTAATCAGCATCTTCAAAAATGTTGTACATTCGATTTTACTTTTCCGCCTTCCCACATGTCTAACAGATGAAGCGTACATGAGTCATCCGCATTGCAGAAGTGAATTTTTCCTTCTAGTTAAGTGGCAACCATTTGCTGAGAAGCAACAAACGAAGCTGCAGAAAGTTTCGCTTAGCTTTTCTGGTGCTGAAGTATCACTTATATACCAGACAATAATTCTTGCATACTGATTTAAAAACGCTCAGTATTCAGAAGAACCAAGCTTTAAATCCCCTTGAAGATGTCTCGTTTTAGGCTTTCCGTGATTTCCTTAAACTACTTGAGGGTAATCTCAAAATGATTCCTTATTCAAGACCATGCCCGTCCAGTCTGAATTTTTGCTCCATCTCTGGCCACCTCATTGTCAGTGGAACTGTTTCTGGTTCTAGAATACTTGACGGCAAATCGTATATAGGGAGTGAGCCATGGACGAAGAAAAATATTCCGAAGCCGGCACGCTACTATGAATAGAAAGTCAAGAACACATAGGCTTGGTTTTCTCTCTTCCGAACTTATTGCTTCCAAAGCAACAAAACGCTTAACCATATACCGCAAGGTATGGACATATTACTCTACCAGAAACGCATTATGTGAAGCACCCAAGTTCTGAGTTGTAGCAGTCAGCGCTGAGAAGAGCAGGAAAAAAATGATCTAATTGAACGGTAGTAGCAATAGTAAAAGAACGTATGGACCACATGTTGGCGACAGTGACAAGGAGGAGACTACTAAAAAGCGCGCAAATTGGGCTCTCTTGTCGTTCTCTTTTCCTGGCTTATGCAGGCGCACTACAACATTCAAAAACTGCCTTCACCTTTCTCAGCTTTATGAAGCCGTTTATGAAACAGATGCACTCGGGGTTTTTGACACAAGAACAAGGGAAAAACAATATTATATTTGCAGTTCGAAGTATGATGCCAGAAATATTTTTCCTTATTTATGAATCAAGTTGTGTAACAACCATATCTAAATTTTGTAAGCAAAACACTTCAAACTGAAGACTCGTTCAAACTGCGTGCCACTGTAAGAGCAAAGTGGTGGTTCAAACAAATTGTACCCTCGTAATAATATTCCGAATAGCATATAGGAGTCAGCTGATGAACACATTCTTCACAATCATTAAAGTTAGAATACTGTGTGTCACAACTTAATATGCGCTTAATAAGTAGCCCATATATTTCTGTGAGCAGCATCATCCAAAAAATTCTAAGCTGCGCCACGCGCGACCTGTCTTACGAGAGACGTTTTTCATTATTTTGTTCTCCGAAGAGGTGTACAAAGATGCTGCGAGTGCGGACGTCCGCAGGATATTCCGGGCACTTTCTCGCGCGCAGCTTCTGCATTTATGTATGGGCCTCCCGGACAAGGCCCCGAGCCGAGTTCTGAATAACGGAAAAGTTACTCGGGGCCGAGCACGACGTAACGGCCACCGCTCGCTCCCAGACACCGCCAATCCGCCTCGCCTCAGCAGATGGGGCTCCCCGTGTCAATAGCCAGGCGTTTACACAATGGAACGGCTCTCCGTTCTGACAGCAATGTTTCTCATAAATTAAAATGTGTAGCGCAAAGTAGTGACTAAATTAAACGTTTGAATGCGCTGCTCTCTCTCTCTCTCTCTCTCCAAAAGTCTAAAATATTGCAACGGCCGAAAGTTTTTTTGTCTACTAACGCGGTAGACATAATATAGGCCTAAAAACGCGTAATATCTCCCCAGTCTTTTTAAGATCTTGATTTCATCAGATCTTATATCAGTTTTGAACGCTATGAAGCAGAGTAGGTGAAATTCCACGACAAGCAATCTTATTTGGCAAAGCATCCAGTTTGAAATTCTGAAATCCTAGGTCAGGCGAAATAATTTATTGGTTTAAGTCTCAAATGGTGAAGGCACAAAAACGAATTTTCCCAACTGACTTCAACTTTCGCTCTTTGCGCAGTCTGTTTTGAACACACAAAACGACTTCGATGATGGTTTAAGAGTTCTGACACGCCTCTACGGCAGCCACAGCTGCATCTCTAATGCATGAATTCAGCTAGTTGTCCCACGCAGACTTCGTTTCACGATGTGTGACAACCTAGATGGCCAAGTTAACTGTTCATCACATGAGGTATTTTCTGGTGCACCTTCACCGCATTGGCATGAGCCCAACTGCATGAACTCACCGAAAGGTGAAATTAAACACAATCTGTTGCGTGCACAAAATTGGAAAGAAATAAGCGAGTGTTTTTGCTACGGCTATACCGCCTGAAACTAGAATTTGCTACAACCTCCCTCTCTGTCACGATATCATTGTAATTACAACGCCCCAACGGGGTTTATATTAGCATTTCTTGCAAAAAAGTGTGTAATTTCATTGTAAACAATGTCTGACCAAATTATGAAGCTACTCCACCACTATTAGGTATTAATATTATTATGTCATGTTTCCAACATTTTCGCTTTTGTACAAAATAATACTTTGTCTGCAAAACCCGCTCTAGACTGTGACGCCAACGACCAATTACTATACTCAAAAAATGGTTCAAATGGCTCTGAGCACTATGGGACTTAACATCTCTGGCCATCAGTCTCCTAGAACTTAGAACTGCTTAAACCTAACTAACCTAAGGACATCACACACATCCATACCCGAGGCAGGATTCGAACCTGCGACCGTAGCAGTCACGCGGAATTACTATACTCGCCGCGGGCACAGGAGTGGTCCCCTTCCATCTGATAGGTATCTCTCACTCGGTTATGTTCATCTTACTACATTCAACAATCGTCTTATCAGTATATGAGTAACCCACAGTGGACATTGATCGCTCCTGTCAGAACCTTTACATGGAAAAACTGGTAGAAGCCGACCTCGGGGAAGATCAGTCTCGATTCCGTAGAAATGTTGGGACACGTGCGGCAATACTGACGCTACAACTTATCTTAGAAAATAGATTAAGGAAAGACAAACCTACGTTTCTAGCATTTGTAGACGAAGTTCATTTACCGGCTAGAGCTGTGGATTTTTTGAAGTAAATAAAGGTAAAATACAGGAAGCGACAAGTTATCTGCGAATTGTAGATAACACAGATTATAGTTCAGAGACAAAGGACACGAAAGGGAGGTAATAAAAGAGAAGGAAGTGAGGCAGGGCTGTAGCCTATCCCCCATACTACTCAGCCTGTACACTGATCAAGAGTACAGGAAAACAAGGAGGAAGTTTTAAACGGAATTAAGGCTCAAGAAGGAGAAAAAAGAATCGTGAGAATATGCAATAGATCGTAATTTTGTAAGAGTATAGTCCAACTACATCATGTGATGCTGAAGGAATTAAAAAGAAATGAGACAGTAAGAGTAGTGAATGAGTTTTGCTATTTGGGTAGCACAATAACAGACGATGGCCACAACAGACACAATTAATATGCACAATGGCGACAGCGACTAAGTTTTTCTGAATAACAACAATATCATTTAGTTTAGCAAAAAGAGTCACGAATCATTTTACAGAAGTAAAATTTTAAAGAAGTCTAGACTTATATGGGAATGAAATGTGGACAATTAAGAATATAGAAAGAGGAAAATGAAAGCTTTCGGAATGCAATGCTACAGAAGAATGTTGAAGATCAGATGGGAAGATCGAGTAACTAACAAAACAGCGCAAAGCTGCTACTCTGTCTCTGAGTAAAAATTATAAGTCTGCAGTAAAAGAATGAGATGTAGTGTGGAAGCCTCTGTGGAGCATTGCGTTAACACCCGCGATTCAGTATACGCCATTGTGGTGACATTTGGGTCACAATAATAGACACGCAAGCGTACTGCGAAGCCAGGATAGGCACGTGTAGCAGGAAACCGTACCCACAATAACCGTGCAGCCAGCGGGGCGATGCCACCACACGAGGGCAAGTCTCTTGTTATGGGCGACGTGACTACATACCAGTTTCTAGTGAAACAAATGCGCTAGAGGCGCATAAACAAGTCTGAATTTCGAGGCAAGGGATCACTACTCTTCGCCGGAAACCAGCGACGTCACAGCTACGCCGAACCGCCAGACAACTGGGCACCGCCAGCAGCAGCCACGGATTCGAGACACGGCTGCACCTGCTTCCAGCACTAAGTCCTTCACGGTACTTGGTACCACAGTCACGACGACATGGCGTCGGGGCCTGTCGCCACCAGCGGCGAATTCCTAGTGGAACTCGGCGACTCGTGCCAGAGGGTGGCGAGTTGCACCCCGCGCACAGCAATCTTCGCGTGCCGTTGCAGTGACGCGACCGGAACGAGGAGCCGCCGGGCCTCCACGACACCGGGGAAAGCAGCGCGCCACTGATGTTAACGACCGTGGCCTCTGAAGGCTGTCGGCTGACCGCGGGCCGCCTTCCGTCAGCATAGCAGAGTGCCGCTCAGCTGTCAGGGCGGAAGCTGCCGCTCGCTCATCGGCACCAGCCAGGGACAACAGACAGACAGGGGATCACCTTGTAACTCCGGAAATGCATATCTTCCTATTTACATCTATAGTACTATAAATTTTTTTCCTTATTTTGTTACCTGAAGATATGACGTTTCTGTGTCTTTGTATATTGTAATTGTTTTACTATTTGTATATATATGCATTTATGGCGATGTATAATTGGTTTGTTATGTAAAGATTATTTGTATTTTTACGCTGGGTCTGGCCTAGGGAAAACTATGCTATCGAAAGATTACATCGATAGGTCGTGTGGAGAACCAAAGCGTTTAAGATCTTTGGTAGTGTCAACTCTGCCGCATGGAGCGCGAGAGCAGAGGGAGAGTCTGGCTGGAGGAGGGCAGTGGAGCAGGTGTGTTGTGTGACGCTCCCGCGAGTTGCCGCGCTTTCGGGGTTTGGCAGCATGTAATTGCGCTCGACTTGCTATGATAGTTTCTGACACGGTGTCGCGGACGGGAAGCATTAGCTGGCGCACATCTAGATCCCGTTTCGCCTGGTGACTGTCGAGAAGAAGGCGCGCCAACATCCAGCTTCTGCAACAGCGACGGCCGACAATGAGTGACTGTCGCCACCTCCTCGATCGACGGCTTCAAACCTTCAATCAACCAACAAGGAAGACTGGAAGCACATAAAGTTTTAGAACTGTATGGCAGACCTCAGTTTTTAAAATTGTTGCATCACAAAATTACAGCAACTTAGCACGAACCTTTGTTGCTCATTTTCCCAATTGCATTACCAAGCAGGGTCCCTTCCTTTTCCGAAATGAACCCGAGTGTCGTTGAAATTCAGACGCCAGCATTAAAGTAATATCATTCCATTTCACTGCTTTAATTTCAAAGTACAGTTAAAGTATTCATAGCTGGCTACAATATTTAGATTACTCAAGCACAAATTAAGAGTGCGAGTTTTGTTACCATATTTCAGCTTACCTGTGACTGCAGCTCAGCTTGGAACGTACTAAATTTTACTATTGTTAATTGTTCAGGATCATTTAATTCAAGTTCAAAATTAAATCTCTTATTTCTAAATTGCATAGATTCAAGTAGCTTTTGAAATGATTGTTGAGGTAGCCCAAGACTAACCGAATTTTACTGAATTTCGATGTGCTTCAGAAACAAATCTCACTATTAATTTCAGTCACTAAATTAACTTTCAATTTTCCGGTTTTATTAATTCTTTTGCTAAATTAAGTCAGAGTGTAGCGAAATTTATTACTTCTGACAATCTTTCAGTTTTCACACTACACGTGTCAACCTTCAGTTGCCACGCTTCTAGTGCTAATTATATGTGTAATAATCTTTCTTTTTCAGTTACTATAGTAATTGTCCATAGGACTGGCGACCGTAATTTCCCACAAATCTCAAATATCTAATTACCGCTAGTTAATTATTAACGTAACGGTCGCACATTTACTTTCTTTATTAACTTTACCCCTTTTCAAAATTAATTTCCACCAGTTTCATTTGCATTTTTCCTTTCATTTAGATGTAACCCTTTCCTCCCTCTTTACCGACAGATTAACTTCGGTGACGATTGCTTTTCCCAAATTTCCATTAGGTACACGCGGTTTAATGTTTCACTGTCATTAGGGTCGATAAGTGAGGGGGACGTTACAACCTCATTACGCCATTCACTGAAGAAAATAAAATTCATTATTAATTGTCAACAATGTTTCCTCTGGGGCTTTGACCCTACTATTCAACTCGCATCCTACAAAAAGTAGACTAAAAGGGATAGGTTGATGCCCACACCCCGGGGCCTGAATGAATACTTAATTTGGTACAGGAGTGAACAGAAAAAACCAAAAATTGTAGAGGGAGACCATGGTTTGAATACAGAAAATGGGTTCCAATGTATGTAGGCTACAATACAGAGAAAGAAAGGAGATTAAGGCTTAAAGTTCCATCAACAGTGAGGTCAGCCGAGCAGTTCTACGTTGCTAAAGTCTGGAACCGCGCGACCGCTACGGTCGCAGGTTAGAATCCTGCCTCGGGCAAGGATGTTTGTGCTGTCCTTTGGTTAGTTAGGTTTAACTAGTTCTAAGTTCTAGGGGACTGATGACCTCAGCAGTTAAGTCCCATAGTGCTCATAGCCATTTGAACCATTTTGAACAGTGAGGTCATTACAGACGGAGCAGAAGGGTAAGAACGTGGAAGAAAATCGGCTGCGACCTTTAACAGGAACCATACTGGCTTTTGCCTTGAGCGTTTTAGGGAAGTCATGGAAAACCTAAATCTGGATCACCGGACGTGTATTTGATCCCTCGTCATCCTGAATGGGTGGGAGTCCAATGTGATAATCACTGTGCCATTTCACTCGGTAGTGGAGTATAATAGTCATGTACATATGAAAACAAGCTCCTCACGACAGAATAAAGCGATGTGCTGTATGAAACGAGTCTTCAGACTAATGATTACAACAACAAAATCGAGAAGCTGCCTGAGCCGAGGGAGGAGGGGGGTGCTTAATACAACACAGCAAATTGACATGTCGACACTAATGTCTATCTTTGTGGACTAAAAAGTTACCCATGTTCGTACGTATTCAACGACTATGGCATCAATCGAGGTTCCGGTACCTGCAGTATACGACAAGGGAAGAAGTCGCGCCAACAGACACGTGCTTTGGTTTCCGTGACAGTGGATTAGTAAGAGCAACTGTAGATTTAAGTGGAACCAATTTTAAAGTTTGAGCGTTGTATTACATTTACATATTCAAATGGTTGCGGCAGAAGCTATTCAAATTTGGAGCAGTTTTCGCCATAACTCGATTATCGCCGGGTTTCAATGACTTGTGAATTATTCAGGGCGCGAAGAGCCCTCTACTTGGCTAGTCGGCGCGGGGCCTGCAAGGAGCGGCCGCATTAAGCAGAGCGCCCCGCCCGCCGCAGGACGCGGCTCTGAGTAAACACTGCGCGAGGGGCGCGGCGCAGCCTGCAGATTTCAGGCAGCGAGTCTCGTCCGCGCACTAATGGTTTACACGAGACTCTGCCAAGATTATAGAAGCGATCGAGAGACGTTTGCACAGAGAACTGTCAGGCTGGCGTTGACGGGGACGATGGAAATCCTGCATCTTAAAGCTTGTGTTCACGTTAATGGGAACACCACCTACATCCATACTCCACTCGGCATCATACGGAGCATGGCGGAGGAGACCTTCACCACTGCTAGTCATTCTCTTTCCTACTCTCCACGTAAATGGAACGAGAGAAAATCCACTTTCTATATGCCTCAGTACGAGCCTTAATTTCTTGTAGACTATCTTGTCCTCGCTGTTCTTACACGAAATATTCGTTGCTGCAGTAGGATTGTCCTGTATTCTCTTGGAAACGTCGGTTCTCTGAACTTTAACAATAGTGTTACGTGAAACCCTGGCGGGATTCTCATTTCAGCTCTCGGCCCATTCCAGAAATAAGGACAATCTCTCTAAAACTCGAGTGTTGATAGAACCCACCGACAACAAATCTAGCGGCACGCCTCTGAATTGTTTCGATGTCTTCCTTTAATCCGACGCCGGCCGGAGTGGCCGAGCGATTCTAGGCGCTTCAGTCTGAACCGCGCGACCGTTGCCGTCGAAGGTTCGAACCCTGCCTTGGGCGTGGATGTGTGTGATGTCCTTAGGTTAGTTAGGTTTAAGTAGTTCTAGGGGACTGATGACCTCAGATGTTAAGTCCCATAGTGCTCAGAGCCATTTGAACCTTTTTTTTAATCCGACCTGGTGGGGATCCCACAAACAATTGAGCACTACTAAAAGATCGGTCTCTCAGCTACTCTGTACACGGTGCCCTGAACTGATACGCAACAGCTTCCTGGAATTCGCCCAATAAACCGAAATCGACCATTCAAGTTTCCTGCAACCGACCATAAATGCTCGTTCCATTTCATGTCGCTTTACAATGTTACGCCCAAATATTTAATCGATATGGCTGCGTGAAGCAGCGCACTACTAACACCGTATTCGAACATTACGGGATAGTATCTCATACTTATCCGCATTAACTTACATTCTTCTACATTTAGAGGAAACCGCTGTTCATCACAAAATGGTCCAAATGCCTCTGAGCACTATGGGACTTAACATCTGAGGTCATCAGTCCCCTTGAACTTAGAACTACTTAAACCTAACTAACCTAAGGACATCACACACATCCATGACCGAGGCAGGATTCGAACCTACGCAAACGACAAAACACTGCCTCAGACCAAAGCGTCATCGACAAACAGTCACACATTGCTAGTAACAAGAATGGTGCTATCAAACCATCGTTAATACACTTATATGCTAACACGTGTTTCCTCAAGCATGATACATTCACGCTGTGCTTTCCGTTGGTGAGCCGAGTTGTTGCTTCAATTTTCATGGACGTGTCGACCACCGCCCCAGTCGTTTTCTAGAGGCCAGTCGTTTTCTAGAGGTACTGCGAGCAGTGTTGTTATGTGTACTCAGTTTATTAAGATCCCTCCGGCCAACTCTGCGTTCATGCACTCTGAAATGCAGGAAAGGTCGAGGATGGATCCGTCAATCCCCTACCGGAATGTCGCAATTTGCCCTTCACGGTCAAAAGCACGCACACTCATCCTCGCAAGCGAGGCATTTGCTATTTGGAGAACGGGAGATACGTTTGAGAGTTTTCATTCTCTCTAAGATTTACATTTTTGAGAGCAACTTGGGAGACTACGAACATTGTCTTAGATTCGGTTAAAAAGTGTCAGCTCTGGTTCCAAACCAAAAACTGACAAGAAAAGCAAGAAAGACAGGTGAACAACCAGAACGAAACTCAGCAATGGCAATATGGCAAAACGGAAAGCTTGCGTGAATTAAACTGTGTTTCCTACATAGCTTAAATGTTATCGTTAGCTCAAAAAATGTCTTCTGAATAGAAGTGTGATAGTCGCAACTGACGGTCGTTACAACACACTTTCTTCCCTTTAAACACTCCTTCGTCATCCTTCTGTTGCTTGACGTTGCTACACTCCTCTAATATGCCTACATGGCATGCTGCGGGGAGTGGCCAAGACAAAATCACAGGTCGGCTGCCGGTTCGTTACTGGCTGTAAGGGCAGTCTTGAGCAGCCTACTGCAGGTAAAAGTTGCGTAGTTCGAGTGAGCCACGCCAACTCATCGACCAGAGCTGGCAAACGCTGAAAGAATGTACCTTTCACGGAATATCAATGCGGGATGTAAAAAACAAATAAGCGTCCATGTGAAAAGGAGGCTTCGCGAGTGGAACTCTGCTATGACTAGGGGTGCGACACCAACAATTCACAAGCTGGCTTGGAGTCCAGGCGGCGAGTACGCTTAACATCACTGGATCGGTCATAGAAATATTATGCATAGAAATGGGATCAAAAGCTCGACTGAACAGCAGATAGCACGCCATTAAAGTGTTAACATCCTTCGGGAAAGAGTATAGTATCCTACATGATCTTTTGAGAAATCATGTGTCTTTATCCATAATGGGAGCCCTCAAATAGAATTTCAGAGACGATACACATTTAGCACATTCTGAGACGATTACACATTTAACTCAATCGTCTACTACAGTAACAAACATTATTCAGTGTAGCGATGGAGACATTTGTGAATTCATCGTTACCTGGTAAGAAAAATACCTTGGAACAAAGCACACAAGAGGAGCTCCTTGTTTAATGCTTTTAAATGGTGTCAATGAGTTTCCATAAAATTTGAAACTAATTTAGGATTAGTAACTGAATTTTACTGTCTCACAATACGTGCGAGTACTAGCCAGTCTTCACCACATTTAAAACATTTGCATTTTATTTACCGTTCCATTTATTATTTCGTCACAGCACACAATGAAAACACCATCACACTGAAGCATCTTCTTAAAGTACACTTGGTTGTATTTATTAAAAAAGGGCTACCTAACGCTGGAACAAACAGTACGAAACTGGGTTCACAAATATAAATCAAGCTAACAATTACGAAAACTTATATTTAGATTTTAAAATCACCAAAATGAAATCTTACTGCGATGTTAATTTTCAAAACTCTGATAAACTAATATGAAAACTGAAGATAAATATTGTGGGACTTAGAATGAAATCATTTGAAAGAGTGAAAGAAGAAAAAATAAGAGATCCTCGTCTGGCCAGCTCGAATTTTCAAATAAGCAAGAGAAGTATTGAGACAATGAACACTGTGTTCAAAATGAACTAATGAATAAGTTAAATGTGAGCTGCTCAGAACACGGATCCTTAAATACATCTAACATCTCATGCTGCCTGCGCTTCTTCAAAGGCGACACTTACATTTTCAAAATCCACAGTCAGCAAGAGGCGAGACCCAGGAAACAAATGCAGTAAAAATTAGCTGTACTCTGTTCTGAGTTGAAGATACAGCCCAAACTCCTATGGAGGGGCGACAAAATGATTCAAAATGGCTCTGAGCACTATGGGACTTAACATCTGAGGTCATCAGTCCCCTTGAACTTAGAACTACTGAAACCTAACTAAGGACATCACACACATCCATGCCTGAGGCAGGATTCGAACCTGCGACCGTACCGGCCGCGCGGTTCCGGACTGAAGCGCCTAGAACCGCTCGGTCACAAAGGCCGGCGCGGGGCGATAGAATGCTTGTTGCCAATACGACGAAATGTGAATAAGCCTTGTAGCTTAAAACTGGGGAGGGGGTGGAGGGGAGGGGGGAGCACTGCTACAATTTCACTGGCGTGGAGCAGAAATACACGTACTACTATATGGCATATTGGTACGAAGTCTGAGCAGTCTTGTTCTATTGGTAGGCGTAGTACACACAGTATCTAGTAGCAGGGACAATGCGCTGGATTTGACGGTCAAAATTTGTAGACATGGTATGAAGATTCTCAGGCCCTAAGGGAATCGAAAGACAGTGTTCTTGTAGACATCCAGTATGAATAGGCATTTGTCATAACTCAAGCGGGCCTTGACCCCTTGAAGGCTTAGCGCTCCTACGGCTATGAAGACCACTTGCAACAGTGGCCGTAAAGGTGCCTGTCTGTAAAACGTGCCACTGCCTACAAGTCTGACGAAATTTTATGGAAATGGACAGCGACCGCGAACTAACATCATGACAATGGGGTCAATTAGTTTCTTTGGTCAGTGTAATTATTTTACTGCAATTTTAGTCATTGGTATTCCTTTTCGCTGCAACAACGATTTCCACACTTCATCCGAAAGGTTTCTTTGGGCAGTATTCATGCTTGAGGTAATGCGTAGTTTTTAATGAACAAGGTGTGGACTGGAAGCTCAACTTGCGACGTACTGGCAATAACTAACTTGCGACCCCTGATCAGATCAGTTACCTGTACTGCGATGGCTGACCTGCGTTATGAACGGAGTATCATGAGTTTTGAGTCTTGTCACTTATTTTAAGGTACCACTTACAATACGTATATCTTTTCCTCTCGTTTCGGTCGGGCTCAGTTGCAATGGAAAATTTCGTTAACTGAACACGTGTTAGTTAGCTTTACAGCTTTCTATTTCTTTTGCCAGTCACAAACATTACAAAAATACCATTTCTACATGAGTCCACCACTAGTGTCAATGTACTACTAATTCAATAGATTTTAAATACGTCAAAAATGAGTCACAATAAAAGCAAACGTTTTCAAAGCTGTTGTCTGGGCAGCAATGGCACAACAAGCAAGGCAGCGTAACAACCTAGAAGACTAACTGTTACTAGGAACGATAATGAGTAAGAAATAATGTTCAGCGCTCAACGTTCCGTCAACGATCAGGTAGACAGAAATGAAGCGCACCATTGGATTCGATCAAGACGAGGCTGAAAATTGGCCACAGCACGGCTCGCACTTTAAACGATTCAGGGAAACTCGGTGGATGGCTGCAGAGATGAATTACAGTCTTCCTGCATGCCACTCCAGTGTTGTAGCGACAGTCACCTGACTCGGTTCACGGAATTGAGAATGCCGGGTTGGAAGACGGACATAGCGAGGGAAGAAAGAGACGAATGTTTACGCGTCAGGATAAACGAGGCTGGGAAATACGAAAAGCGACCGTTGTGCTAGTACGTGCACGTGACTCCATTACTCTACAGAAAATAGTTTGAACACACGAGGCGAGTGGGCACCTGGAAAGACAGCGTCGTTGGGCGCGGAGCTCCGCCAGAGTTGGCGCTGTGGCGGCCCGCGGGACGCCTCCGCATTAATGAGTACAAGTCCGACCGCAAGAAATTCGCCTCTTCCAGAATAACAAATTAGATCCGCTCTCCGAGGATCCTTTTAACGGCTCCCTAAAGCAGTGCGGGCCAGCGCTCATTGGGCGGCGGCTAACTTGGTAGGAGCAAAGTACCGCCCAGCGCTGCCTCAAAACGCACACTCCCGACTAAATAACACCCTACGAAAACTTCCCCAATGTTCCACAACGTCATTTTTATTCTGCAAATACGGTATTTACGTTCAAGAAGCAAATTAAAATTCATAACAAACCACAAGTTCGTATTCTTTACTTTAAACGCGAAGAAATATACACTTCACTGTAGAGAACACTATAATTATGCCGACGCTCGACATGTTGAAAAATTATTTCCTATTTTCCACATTCGTCATGAGCCCAAGTGTGTTAACCAAAAAGACCCAGGCACCAATGTGGATTTTGATATACCCAGTACTGTAACCATGGTATGGTTCAAATGGCTCTGAGCACTATGGGACTGAACATCTTAGGTCATCAGTCCCCTAGAACTTAGAACTACTTAAACCTAACTAACCTAAGGACATCACACACATCCATACCCGAGGCAGGATTCGAACCTGCGACCGTAGCAGTCCCGCGGTTCCGGACTGCAGCGCCTAGAACCGCACGGCCACCGCGGCCGGCTAACCATGGTATGCTGAAAGGACTTAAGGTGACTAATTTTAAAGACTTATCCAGAAATTTGACATGAGTGCTGTACTAAGTAAAAATGCTATTAGGCAACAGCAGGATAGTAATCAATATAAAGAACAGGAAATTTATGAAGTAAGTATGTTTCACAAGAGAGCATAAAACTGCAACTAATAATGGAAAGGCGGATAGTATAGACAAAAAGTAGACAAGTTTTCAGAATTATGTATGAATTAACTGTAGAAGCCTTTACGACGAAATACTGGCGAAGAATAAGATTTGAAATGGGGAATTTGAATACAAAATCATCAATGCAAAGAATAGAACATAAGAAAACTACATAGCCGAACAACAGGCGAAATGAGGTTACAGAATATTAAAAGGAATAAAGTAAAGAATTAATAAATTACGAGACATCGATGATTTCTTGGACAGGTTCATCTATAAGAACGAAGATGCAGAAGTTACACAAATATCTTGAATGAGATTGACGAGGTGGCTTGTTCATCGCACTGTGGATCTGTAAAGTATGCAAACAGATCTTCAGGAGTAGAGGGCTGTACTAGTGAAGTCTATAAATGAGAGGAGACGTTTGGACAGGGTATACAAGCAAACAAAGCTGTGAAAATATGAAGTGAACTGAAATGGATGGATTCAATTCTGAATTTTCAAAATCTGGAGAATGATGCAACCGCTTAGCATGCGATGCAAGTAAAAAGGCAGAAATAGGCGACCGCAACGCTGATGATCTACTGCTCCTCGGGTTTGTGTGTTCAACATGAACTGTTTATTACCAACACTCAATTCCGCATACCTAATCGCTACAAGTCTACTTGGCTGCATCCTCGCTCGAAGCTCTGGCACGCCCTTGACTATATCATCACCAGGAAATATGATAAAAAGGATGTCCTTGTCACCAGGCTGCAAGAAATATTGATGACTGTCGGACAGATAATAACCTTTTTTTCTGCTGGTTGAAGATCTCAATTGGTCACAAACCAAAAACATCCATTAATAACCTGCCCAGATGGAAATTCGACAATTCTAAACTTCAAATTAAATCCATTGCTACAGATTACAGAATCCCAAACTCAAACAAGGTGGCCACGCTTTTAGTTGGCACTGATAGTGCAAATCAGGAGTGGGCCACATTTCAGAAGGTCATTAAAGAGTCACCTAAAAAAAAATAACCGGTGTTGTGAAGGAAAAAAAGACAAGACTGGTTTGATGAAAATAATGAAGAAATTGTGCATTTCCAGAGCATTGTACCTAGGAACAAGATGTTGATATAAGAATTGCGGCTGTTCATGCAGCATTTGGACGGTTAATACACAGAGTCTTCGTGAATAAAAACCTAAAGCTGCACACCAAATTAATGGTGTTTAGAACTGTTGTCATTTCTTCGCTCTTGTATGGCTGTGAAACTTGGGACACACTATCGTCATGATATCACGAAACTTGAGCGTTTCCACCAACAAAAAATCAGATACATCTTGAACATTATGTGGGAGGAACATGTGACCCACACTGCAGTTCTCAAAAAAGCGCATCCAAGCAACACTGAGGCAACCATCATCGCTCATCAACTGAGATGGTTAGGCCATGTTCATCGCATGACTGATACACGACTTCCCCGCAAAATCCTTTATTGTGAACTCTGCTCAGCAGTAGACTTTATGGAGCCCTCTCAGGTGCTTCAAGGATCAGATAAAGCGCACCATGAAGACAACTGGCATAAACATACAAACATTGGAAGAATATGCTGTCGACCGCTTACTCTGGAGGAACACTAAATCCAACACTGCCAACTTTTGAGGGTGAGCGCCGCAGGCACGAAGACGCCAAGCAACGAGCAAGGAAGCTCCTTCAGTTACAATCCTGCCCTTCTCCAACCATTCAGTGCGATGTATGTGGACGTACGTTTTATGCCGGCACTGGTCTGTTCAGCCACCAGCAACACATCCATAAGTTGAGTTGGAATGCTCATTCTATGCAGGAAGAAGCTGTGCATACTCGGAATCGAGTGCAGTGGACTGCTACACGATACAGAAACAGTCTCAACTCAAATTACCTTTCAGAGGGTTGTAATGGGTTGTAGACTAACAGACAGAGAGAGAACGCGATTTAAAAAAAAAATAAAGTTCATTTAATTAAATGGCAGTACAGACTAGAAAAATTAACTTAAAATTACGAGCTAAGAGACCGCCGAAGCGTATAAATCTTGTTGTGGTATGCAGAATAAGCTATGTAACATAATCTTTAAATGCGGTCGAAGATGATGATTATGAGATAATGCTCCGTTTTCGTAACATCTAACGCTTTGATAATAATGCCGCTGTAAGTACACTACATGATACGGAGAAATCGATACACCTTTATATTTGAGTTAATAGACTGATACGATTTTATTTTATGCTTACGAAAAAAAGGGAACAGAAAGAAAGGAATTACAAAAAAATCCGATGATCATACAGCAAGTCAACATGTGAGCTAATTTCAAGCCAGTAAGATACATGAATAATCTTAGCATGCAGTTGAGTGGATAATTAGCGAATAATAAAGCCATTTAATCGGAAAACATGGTACTCGGCTCCCTATCATTAATGCGCCAGAGAGAGTTTATCTGTTAAGTGTCTCTGTACATAGCTATGCTAATTAATTTTAGTAGAATACGGTGAACCGTTGCGGCTTAGAAAATAAATTAGGACTGAAACATACGAGTTGTCAATCTGTTGGAGACGCACAGGACGAAAACTTCTGCGAAGAAAAAGATACAATACCGCGTGCGGGGCTTAAGCTTGTTGTCATTTGATAGATACTAGTGCGTCAACCCAGCTTAACTAATATCTTTACCGTCACATTCGTCATGCACTGACGTAAACCTTCTTTTCCAGAAAATTGTTATTGCAAATATGCTTACACGCCATTCGCCACTGATCATAAAATATCACCTTTTTCATTAGCACGTAATATCCAATGTTGAAGAGAGGTCATGTAATGTTCACTGGTTTCCATTTACCATGGGAGAAAAATCACGGAAACAGTTACAAATGAAACGTTTGCGTCTTGACTGTGACGAATATATGACAAGACGTTAAAAAATATGAAAATGCAGCTCCAGTCGTAGAATTTCTTTCCGAAATGGAAATTTCGAAATGTTCGTAACAGAGGAGGTGCCAGTCTCCCACAGAAAAGTAGGCTATATTTCCCGCATATTGCTCAAACCTTTGCAAATTATTGATACAAACATCTATAACAACAAAAGGGCAACATACTAGGAAAACAAGAAAACTGATTTTCCCTAGCATTTAACAACGACCTACACAAACAAATTTAATGTTTCTAAGGCTACGCAGCCTACACAGGAATGCAAGCATGTCAGACTCAAAACCAAACTCCGGTAAAATAAACGAGGTGTGCATTCTGATGAGAAAAACTGAATTTTCATAGAAATGAAAATGGAGGTTTATTTTGAATGTGCAAGACACATATGTTCAAGAACACCGGTAAAAATAATGTTTTGTCCATGCCTCAAAAAGAAACAATCCTTACTACCCTCATATTTCTGCAGTAGTTCAGGTTTATTTTGAATGGTCAGAGAGAGAGAGAGAGAGAGAGAGAGGAGGAGAAAAAAAAAAAAAAACCAACGTAGACAAAAATCTGTGTTTTCTTCCTGACACTTCACGTGTATTCTCTGATTTTATCTTTTCTACATCGAGAGAAACTTTGTTTGCAATTATTACTTTTAGTATTGATCCAGGATGAATGTAAATAATTCTTAATCTGACACATTTATTTCCCTTTATGACTGTAAATAATTTCTCTCAGTATTAAGACATTCCAGACATACATACAGTTTCATACGAGAATTTCCTGGTATTTAATGATCTGGGCAATAAATATTTACGAAATCTATTTAAATATTTATTGAAAAAAATTGAAGAAAACAAAGAAACGTATTTTTAATATGATTCTTGAGTTTCTCCCGGCGTATTTGATAATCAAAATATCCACGGGTGTGCTGCCGGTCTATAGTGTCCAACGGGCACAATATTTCGGCGATCATACATGTCGCCATCATCAGGTGAACGGCGGCGGCCGATTTAAATACCCTCCGCCCGCGGCGCGCTCCCTCCGCCGTCCGCGCCCCGCGCCAGGGTCGCGCGGTGGAACAGATTGCGACGGCGTCTGAGATGACGTCGGTGAGACGGCTCTGTCCGCCGTGGTCGTCACAACTATACGTTTGCTCGATTTACTCTTGATTAACCCGATCGCTGGTTCCTAAGCCTTGCTAAGATTATAGCCACAGTCACGGTTTGTGAGGTCGTCATTGGTGCGAATTTCGATGGCCTCTCTAACAACGCTGTCCCAGTATCTCAACGTCTGTACCAGAATCCTCGTGCGGTCATACTCCGTGGCGTGATTTTCCGACAAACAATGTTCAGCGACCGCCGACTTGCTCGGATACATCAGTCGAGTGTGCCTCTGGTGTTCACGGCATCGATACTCGACGGTACGCATCGTCTTACCAATATACGACTTGCCACATTGACACGGAATCTGGTACACGCCGGCCTTCCTCAAACCGAGGTCATCTTTGGCGCTCCCCACCAGTGTACGAGTTTTATTTGGAGGACAAAACACAGTTGCGACCCGGTGTTTCTTCAGAATGCGGGCGATTTTCTATGGAGACTGAAACGGAGGGTAAATTACCTTTCCTTGACGTCTTGGTCAAGAGAAGGGCTGACGGCACCCTAGGTCATGGGGTGTATCGGAAGACAACGCACACTGATCTGTATTTGCACGCAGACAGCTGCCACCACCCTTCACAGAGGAATGGGGTACTTAAAACTCTAGTACATACGAGGCGCACTATCTCTGACGCAGAGAGTCTACCCCAGGAATTGGAACATCTGAGAACTGTATTTCGAAAAAATGGGTACTCAGAGTGGCAGATTCAACGTGCTCTCCGCCCAACCACTGCAGCACAACCTGTTGAGATGGATGAAGTCACGAGGGAGGAGGTAGGCACTGCATTTATTCCATACACAGGCGCACTCTCGGGGAAAATCGCCCGCATTCTGAAGAAACACCGGGTCGCAACTGTGTTTTGTCCTCCAAATAAAACTCGTACACTGGTGGGGAGCGCCAAAGATGACCTCGGTTTGAGGAAGGCCGGCGTGTACCAGATTCCGTGTCAATGTGGCAAGTCGTATATTGGTCAGACGATGCGTACCGTCGAGGATCGATGCCGTGAACACCAGAGGCACACTCGACTAATGTATCCGAGCAAGTCGGCGGTCGCTGAACGGCGCGGACGGCGGAGGGAGCGCGCCGCGGGCGGAGGGTATTTAAATCGGCCGCCGCCGCGACCGAACACAGTTCCCTCTGAGCAGCCATAGCGTACGGATCTCCGTGCCGGCACGTTCACAGGAGCTCAGTCCGTCAGTTCACCTGATGATGGCGACATGTATGATCGCCGAAATATTGTGCCCGCTGGACACTATAGACCGGCAGCACACCCGTGGATATTTTGAGTATTTTTAATAATTCGAAAATTTGCCATACTCAGTTTCAAATTCTGTTCTGAGGCTTAAAACAAATCTCCGTTGCATTATATCCCATGGCTTGTAGCGCAATGTGTACGATGAATCTAGGCTCCATCATTTCGTTTTGTTTGTTTTAGTAATGACACAAAACCACTGTTTTTTCTATTATACAACGAGGTCTATTTATGCCGAAAAAGAATAATTTTTAAGTAGCCATACTGATCTTTTCAGATATCCAAAAGCACATATAAATTTACACAACTATTCCTCAAAAATATTTAAATGCCCAAGCAAGAAGAAATAACTAATCGAATGTCACTAGCATGAAGAAACAGCTAATCGAGGTACGCACGCAATATTCGTATTTTCTTCATAGGCAATGGTAAAAGTTTTGGAACTGTATGAATATTTAAGTTGTTGGCCAAGTCAGTAATTCTTTACGCAACTATCCCGAGTCAAACAGATTATTGAAATGTGGTTTTTAATTTATCCGTTAGAAGTGTTTGGTCAAAGTACACAACTGTAAAAACAATGGTTTTATTTGTTAAAAATAACTTTTTCTGCTGTCAATTTTGATTTTCTTTCATTTACTCTATTCACAACGCGTTTCGGAAAATGATTTCCATTCTTAACTGCGTTTTTTCCTGTATTGTGGCATTTATGCGTGAAGTTTACGTTGTATGAGTTTCTGCATTATTCTGCTGCCTTTAGGTTTCCCTGTAGCGGTCTTTTGCAGCAATTCATACATCATTGCATCACTTACAGAATTTACAGTAGGCAGTACATGTGAAAAAATAGAAACGTATTAATGTGTTTTCTTTAACAGTAGTTTCCATATACCACAACTGAAAAGTTTATAAACAAACACGCAAACAAACATTTTTCCTGTTCACAGAAATTGAAACATTTTCTTTTAACACACATCAGAAATCAGTTCGAACAAAACCCTGTCGTTGCTTTGCAGCTACTTGCGATATTGGCTCTGCCACTACAAAGTTAACTTCAAACAGAAACCTGCAGTGTAGCTTCTTCCTCAACGATTATGGAAGCAGTGATGAAAGAAAGTGTGAAATTCTCCCACTCTGTGGTCAATGAATACTAACCGACCAGTATTAGTACATTTTTTGAGCTATGTACTTAACAAAAAATACATGATACAACACTCGCATGACTGAATCGGCAAAAGCCCGCGAGTCTGACACCTGCGCAGTAAAACACAAAACGCTCATATCGTCCTCATTATTTTTCTGATCGTGTTAACGTACCATTACAAAATTGGAAAACGAAATTTCCAAGTTTTTCCTAGAATACTGTCACTCGAGAGAATACCTGTAACGTGCAACTGATGAAAAATTCTGTAGAATCCTTAATTAACTTTTTATGCTTACTAAAATTTTAGAATTTATTGTTTTTAAGGTTTGTCTCCTTTTAGGGATCAAAGACGTATAGACGCTTCGTATTGCGAATGTCAGAAGACGAGGGCATATTTTCGATGTATATTTGTTTAAAACATATCGCAGTGTAGTGGCAACATCTGGTTCTGGGCCATCGATGTTTCGTCAGACATCTCGTGCGGTTGAATGTGATACATGTGTTGTAGTGCTCTCCTGAAGACCTATATTTGACAGTAACACTTAAATTTTACATCAGTAATATCCTATTTTACCTTCCATTATGTCGATGTCTAATTCATTCTCATGTAAACGAGCGATCAACTAAGTCTTTACGACATGTGCCGTCCGAAAAGGTTTGCAAATTTCGGTTCCTTTTCTCTTGTTCTAATTTTAATCTACACCAGCTGATCTCTTCGTTACATCAATTATAGTCTCACCGATCAATTACGCTGCAATCCTACATACAATAGAATAGCCACGGACATGAAATACCTTAATTGTCCTATAGGACTCAGGTGTTATGAGCCCTGATTTACATTTTCTTCGCCGAATAATAATAATAAAAAAATCGGACGTATTATGTCGGTTGTGAAATTGCAATATCCATACACAAAACACTTTTGCTGTGATACTGACGTTATATTTCAATTAAGTATACGCTACCAAAAACGAAATAAAAATCTCGTACAGAAGTTGTTACTGCACCATCTTTCTCAACATTGCTAACTGGAATCGAGAAACATCAGAACCTAAAAGATGGGTCGTAATGAAATGCTACCTTCTGTAACGGTGCCTTCGTGTAGATGTGGCACAGTAATAGTGACAAACTCTCTCTTGTTGGCGCAAATTAGGTGCTGGCCGCTGCTAAATCCCTCAGATTAGCAAGATTAATTTCGCCATCGCAGGGGCAATTATATTGGAAATCGTGTACGAGCTGCCCTTGGGAGCTATAGTTTCCTATAGAGTCAGCACGGCAGACATTCAAGCGTCCGCGCCATTACTTGCTGGCTCACGACGTTATAAATCACGCACATACTGCCTATTCTTGTGGTCCGAATTACGAGCTACCGTCTAATTAAACAGCTGTTAATTCGACTAAACGTATTAAAAGCGCTAATTCGAATGCTATCTCGTCCCAGTTAAAACAGAATGTTAGCAAACACTGTACGTGAACGGATGTGGGCACTTCGAATGAAAGGCAACTGGGCAGTGAAAGGAATCGGCCGCAATTACACGCTCCAACGACTGAAGCAATTACGCTGGACTGCTAATTAGTCACACACGCCGAATTTTGTTAGAACGTTATGTTCGATGTTTAACTGGGCCCAAAAATAGGAGTATTTGGCAGCCTGATCATCTTAAATCATTCTGCCCCGTCAACAACCCGCAACAACAAGTGTAAACAATATTATCTCGGTAAAGGATTGCCTCTTAAGCGACCATATCATATTATGTTGTAACTTTTTCTGAATAATGCATTTCCACGAATGACAGGCTAACTTGGTACTCCGTGACTTTACATACTATTTCCAAGCTCAAGAGGTTCTGCTATTGATTCGTCCGCGCTATTAATCTATGCGGCACCCTGCTTTCTTCTTTTTCTTCTTCTTCTTCTTCCTTCTACACTGGCTCCCTTGAGTATGATGGTATTGTATGAGTACAACGAACAAGGACTACAGAATACGGAGGACCACTTGGATGGGATCTCTTCTAATGACTTCATCGTTGGCGCGACGTTGAATTATGATCTACTTTCCTTGATTGGAACACTGTTAAATTTATGACAGTAAATACAGTCTTTTTAATAATGATGGCTGACGTTTGGTGAGAAAACGGCAGAATGCTGAATTCTACAACATTAATGTACGACCTAACGAGAAGCACAAGGACGTAACGGTGAAATGGAATGGGAATGAAGATTATATCTGGAGTAGGCGAAGAAGGCTCCTTCGAAGGAGTAAAAATGTTGCAAGCTGAATTCTTCTAGCGTGGAAAGTATCTGAGACATACGGCAGAAATTGTCCTCTGCGGGTGGATTATCAATTACGAGGCCCTCTCCCATCCAAAGATGTGAAAGTCACCGAGAGAACTTGCGAATGGACTCCACAGGCGTCTAAAGAAGCACGAAATAACTAGAAAAGCGCGATAGAAACGAGAAATCCTTCAGAAAGTGCCGCAATATTGTGGAAATGTAAAGCCGGACGGCCGCTGTGGCCGAGCGGTTCTAGGCGCTACAGTCTGGAACCGCGCGACCGCTACGGTCGCAGATTCGAATCCTGCCTCGGGAATGGATGTGTGTGATGTCCTTAGGTTAGTTAGGTTTAAGTAGTTCTAAGTTCTAGGGGACTGATGACCTCACCAGTTAAGTCCCATAGTGCTCAGAGCCATTTTTTTGTGGAAATGTAACAGTCCAAATGGGTTCGGTATCAAAGAGAAAACAAGATATTACATCAATTAAGTTGTCCTCAAATAATTAATCGGTTTTGAACACCGATCCGCAGTGTTAGGCATGGCACAACTGAAGTTAGCTAGCCTTCGTTTTCCTCGGAACTGCGAATCGGATCACTCGGCCATTTACAGGGGAGGAAACCTTTCCTTTAACTGGGGGTCCGAAACAGGAAGCATCTTAGCAATTCTCACCAGGACCAACCGCGATAGAACCCTGGATCTTTGTATTTGCAGTCGACATCCGCGCGTTTGGTCAAGGTACTCCTACAAGGCGAGGCTGCCAAATCTGGCTTACTGATCTGGATACTCGCAGAAACGATCGCCACTGAAATAAAAACGTCTGCTTCGACATTCGGATGACCACGTCGTCGTTTCTGGAGAACTGCCGAGGCAAATTATTCGTATGTTACACATGATGAAGCAAAGCCTTGATATTTCTACTGCATGTACCACAAGTTCCTTTCAAATCTCACATACAAGCCCCTAAACTAAGATTAAGTTAATGTTATGGAAAAACCTAAAAAAGGAAGAGTTTATAACGTGCCGTAGGACGACGAGGTCATAAGGGATGGAGCACAAGCTCGAATTAGGGACGGAAATCGGCTATGGTCCTTCAACCTTCCCAGCATTCGCCGTAACCGATTTAGGGAAATCACGAAAAGCTTAATTCTGTATAACCAGACAGAGATTCGAACCGTCGTCTACCCGAGTGGGAGTACAGTATTCTGCCCACCGAGCAATTCGCTTGGTAGGATAATGCAGTTTAGTTTTGCTGTGATAAATTAAGATATATTATGATATGTAGTAACAAAACAAGATAAATAAGAACAACTAATTTTTAAAAAATGCAAAATTTTATAATACTGACGATCTCCTACTTATCGAATTTAAAGCTATTTACAATGTTTATAACGGTACTTACAATATAGTTTACACGAAAAAACAATTTCAAAACGGCAAGTCCGAAAATCGGAAGAATGACGTGTCCACCACTTGAACACTCACTCCCATTTTTCTCCTGCGCTCTTCATTCGTATTTTATACTTTCTTTTTGTTTGGAACATGTCCTTTGTATACGAGTAACACGCCTAATACTAAAATATCATACGTCATAAATTTCTAGCGACTGGGAATTATATGCCGCTAAAAAAAAAGTTACTTGTGCACGCTACTGAGAAAAGGCGATGCGTGAAGACAACGCTCGTGCAATATGGCCGTGAGCGATGGAGCCTTTAAAGAAGACAGAGAAGAAAATCTGCGAGAGTTTAATTATTCGACATCGACGACGCTATTTTAGTCACTGTTTTAGATGTGTAACAATGGTATAGAATTTCTACATCTACATCTACACAGATACTCTGCAAATCACACTTAAATGCCTGGCAGGGAGCTCACCGATCTACCTTCAAAATAATTCTCTATTATTCCATTCTCGAACAGCGTGAGAAAAAAACGAACACCTACAGCTTTCCGTGCGGGCTCTGATTTTCCTTATTTGACTATGATTATCGTTTCTCGCTATGGAGGTCGACGTTGCAAAATACTTTCGCATTCGGAGAAGAAACTTGGTGACTGAAATTTCGTGTGAAAATTTCGTGCCGGCCGGGGTGGCCGAGGGGTTCTAGGCGCTACAGTCTGGAACCGCGCGACCGCTACGATCGCAGGTTCGAATCCTGCCTCGGGCATGGATGTGTGTGATGTCCTTAGGTTGGTTAGGTTTAAGTGGTTCTAAGCTCTAGGGGACTGATGACCTCAGATGTTAAGTCGCATAGTGCTCAGAACCATTTTTTTGAAAATTTCGTCGCAACGTAAAACGCCTTTCTTTTAATGATGACCACCCCAAATCCTGTATCATATGAGTGACACTCTCTCCTCTATTCCTCGACAATACAAAACTTGCTGCTCTCCTTTGAACTTTCTCGACATACTACACTAATCCTATCTGGTAAGGATCCGACAACGCGCAACAGTCCTCCAAATGACGACGGGCAAAGGCAGTGTAGGCAAAGATCTATTGCACCCTGTAAATGTTTTGCCAATAAAACGCAGTCTTTGGTTAGCCTTCCCCACAACATTTTCTGTGTGTTCCATCCCAATTTAAGTTGTTCGTAATTGTAATTCCTAGGCATTCAGTTGAATTTATGGCCTTTACATCTGACTGATTTTTCGTGTAACCGAAGTTCAACGAGTTTCTTTCAGCACTCATATGGATGACCTCACACTTTTCGTTATTTAGGGTCAACTGCCAATTTTCGCACCATTCCGATATCTTTTCTAAAGCGTTTTGCAATTTGTTTTGATCTTCGGATGACTTTATTAGTCGGTAAACGACAGCGTCATCTAGAAACAACCTAAGACGGCTGCTCAGATTGTCTCCTAGATTGTTTATATAGATAAGAAACAGCAGAGTGTCTATAACACTACGTTGAGGAACGCCAGAACTTCCGTTTTACTCGATGACTTTACGTCAATTACTACGAAATGTGACCTCTCTGACAGAAAATCATGAATCCAGTCACGTTACTGAGATGATATTACATAAGCATGTAATTAGACAACAACCCGCTTGCGAGGTACGGTGTCAAAAGCCTTCTAGAAATCTAGAATTACGGAATCAATTTGAAATTCGTTGTCAATAACAGTCAATACTTCGTGCGAGTTAAGAGCTAGTTGTGTTTCAGAAGAATGATGTTTTCTAAACCCATGTTGACTGTGTGTCAATAGACTGTTCTCTTCGAGGTAATTCATAATGTTCGAACACAATATATGTTCCAAAAATCCTGCTACATATCGATGTTAATGATATGGGCCTGTAATTTAGTGGATAATTCCTACTGCCTTTCTTGAATATTTGTGTGATCTGTGCAATTTTCCAGTCTTCGGGCACGGATGTTTCGTCGAGCGAGTTGTAGTATATGATTGTTAAATATGAAACTGTTGTATGATGCAGTTTGGTCCGGAAGACTTGCTTTTATTACGCGATTTAAGTTGCTTCACTACTCCGAGGATATCTACTTGTAAGTTACTCATGTTGGTAGCTGCTATTGATTCGAATTCTGGAATATTTACTTTGCGTTTTTTCGTGAAGGAATTTCGAAAGGCTGTGTTTTGAAACATTGCTTTATCAGCATTGTCATCGATAATATTTCCATTGCTAACGCAGAGAGAGCATTGATTTTGAATTCCGCTGACATATTTTACATACTACCAGAATCTCTTTGGATTTTCTTCCAGGTGTCGAGACGAAATTTCACTGTGGGAACTATTATGAGTATCTCGCATTGAAGTCCGCGCTAAATTTCGAGCTTCCGTAAAAGATCGCTAATCTTGGGGATTTTGCGTCTGTTTAAATTTGGCATGCTTGTTTCGTTGTTTCTGCAACAGTGTTCTGACCCGTTTTGTGTGCCTATGAGGGTCAGCTCCGTCGTTTGTTAATTTAGTTGGTATAAATCTCTCAATTGCTGCTGATACTATTTCGTTGAATTAAAAGCCACATCTGGTCTACACCTATATTGTTAATTTGGAAGGAGTGGAGATTACCTCTCAGGAACGCGTCAAGTGAATTTTTATCTGCTTTTTTGAATATTTCGCTGTAAAAAAGTGTTCGAGATTTTAAGATTCGATGGGTATTGTAATTTGTTCTATTCTGCAATATAATGCATACTGTTGAAAGCATCTGTTTGTTTTGCTACTTTGAAAGATTTCACTAATATTTTTAATGATAATACTGCCTGAAGATGAGAAATGAGGATCGGATATTGTGTTTGATGTAAAACTGAATGTATTAAATTTCTTTCAGACAGCAGCGTAGAAAGGACTTCACGAAATTTCACCGGAAATATAACTTATGTTGTGGCAGGATAGAGGCGGTTGGTTTTTGTTAAAACAGATATCCGGATGCTTTTCCGTATATCTGTGAAAGTGGTTGTCTCCTACGTTATTGTGTGATGTTGGAAGTGCAATCACATTTAAACTTGAATGTATTTTTGAAGCTTATGTAGAGAGGATTGCTCCTGTTTTGAGCCACTACAGAAATGATGTATTTTTTCCTCGGATTTTTCGTGGAAAGCGGATCATTTAAGCTCTCGACTTCACTGATCGTTTCAGGTGGTAATTTACACTTCACCTTGGATAATACAATGCAAGCCTATTGACTACTGGTACCCTGGCGACCACACAGTCCAACATAGTCTATTTATAACTATTCTTCGTTCGCATTCACAGTACAGTAAATATTGACGTAGCAGCATTACGATAGATAATTTTTTATCTACATTTCGCATGCGCAAAGTTTATGATAGTGTTCGCATCAACTACGCATTACTTCTTAAAGAAGTTGAAATTAATGAAACGTGCAGCGTTTACAAATTCTTAATAACCTTGTAGTTTAGGTCAAAATGTAATTTTTTAAAATTTGATCTCTTTTATTATTACGTTAGAGTAAACCAGTGACAGACAGCCATACGGGGGAGATTTACAGCACTACCCTTGGTTGATAGTGAGTCTTTGTCGTGAGTTTTTGATTCTCTTGACTCTTTATATAAACGAAAAGTAAGTATTTTTCATCATTCTAGATTTTAATACACGTTAATATTGTATAGCACGTCAGTACTTCTCCACTTTTCCGTAAATTAGACTGTGAGTACTTATGGAAACCTACATTTCAGGGCTGAATAAATTTAGCTGCATACCATTGTGTTATTTCTCTTTTCGTTCTTGTCCACCATGTTTGATGACGCGCTATGGCCATTTCTCCTTGCCGATGGGGAGATGGCCGTGGGATAGTTACCCACCGCTTGAAACTTTATTTTCTAGTTCTGACAGTATTTTTTTTCAGGTGCCAACTAAGTACATTCCCAAGATTGGTTCTACAATAGCCAGACTGAGAGAAGAAGGCTTCAAATAGCTATTAATCAAGTAAAAAAATGCTAGCTATTCAGTTAGAGTTTAATATTCCAAGGAAAATCCTAAAGAGAAAAATAAAAAACAAGTTGCAATTAAAAAACTCCTATGGATCCAGGTTCCTGTTTGGGTTGAGTCATTGAGGAACGACTTGTTTGATTTCCTATAATTTTCTCTACAAAACTTGCCTGTAACAAGTAGTTCAATAAAAATATCTTAAGACCATTAGATACTCTTTTAATGAGATTTACTTTTTGGTTTTGAAGTGTTTTCCAATCCCTTGCTTGTCTGGCCATCTAACCCTGATACACGAGGAAGATGGCCAAGTGTTACACAATTTAAAAAAAAAAAAAACGTCGTTAACATTAAATTTGGTCGAACTTCGTGAACCAAGTCATTTTTTATGAATATGTAAATCAATATACGTAAATTTCCCAATTTTTTGTGTATTAGAATTTGATATTGGCATTTGAAAAGTATATCAGGCCATCCATCCCAATTTTACTCTATCATAATCTGTAATAACAACAGCAACACGCTCAAAACACTCGGAAAAGCTCCGAAGGGAAAACAACAATCACAGGAATTCCAGCATACTAACAAAGTGCGTGAAACCATATATGATGTACAGAAAAAATAAAAACGTCCATAACAAAATTTCTAATAAGCAGCAAAAAAGAGAACCGATTCGCACAGTTCAAGCTAAAATAAATGTGGCTCAAAGGTAAATCGAGGAGATAAAGAGACAGCTATCGTCGCCATATTTCACCAATTAAAACGGAACGGTGTATATTACGCTGGCGTACGGGAGCTCCGAGAAAGCAATTAAAAAGTCCCCCAGATTGGCTCGGAGCGAAGTGTATTTACGGCGTCGGCACAGGTATTTTATTGCGCCGGAGTCTCTGTTTCCTTTTTTGCTCGCCTCGTTCCGGTTTCGTCGCTCGCTGGGGTCCGGCGGTATTAATCCCGGACTAGGGGGGAGTCGAGCCCACGGTTGGGTTACACGTTAGTCCACGAAGTCGACACGCAGCGCGCTACAACAGCTGTTTCTCGGTGGAACTGTTCGTCGGTCTCTAGGCGTTGAAACAGCGTTTTGCAGGGATTAACACACATACTTGCTCAAAATTTGAATTTAGATTTGTATGACATGGCGGGAACAACTCAAGTAATGTACAGCGTGATGACACTACTTTAATGAGCCATCGGGGAAGCAATTTCCTTGTTGTGCCTGAGAGATTACTCTCACGATTTCGAATAAACTTATATAAAATTGAATTCACTGCTTTTTGTCTTGGAACAGAGCTCCTATGTAATATCTGGTGGAACTGGTGCAATTCGAACCACTTAAAACAATACTCCATTTTTTTTTTTGGGGGGGGGGGGGGGGTCACTTCAGTAGAACGTTACTGTCCTGAAAAAAGGCAGCAGTGGAATCGTTCTGTTCACATGCCAACGCACGAGGTTCTACCTCGGCGGTACTTCTGTTTTTCTTTATTTGCAAACAGAGCTTCCGTAAATAAGTTCGCAGAACCGCTGAGTGCAGCTACGAGACCTATGAACTACAGTTCCCGCTAAAGATTCTGCGATACAAACATTCTTCAAACGATCATATTCGTAAGAAACCAATAAAGGCAGTTGAATGCTTTCTCCTACGACTGTACAGTTCCTAGCGTGACCATCAGCATGAAAGTTATTACAATGACTAAAGGCAGGGCTTCCCCTCATTACAGTGGTTAGCCTATCGTAAAGTGAAGAAATCTAAAGAAGGAATTGTTACGTGAGTGCGCTTTCGTCAAATAGCGGATCGTCGCAAGGGAAGGATGCATTCGACGAACGGACAAATGCTTAATGTATCAGAACATCTATCTGGACAACCTGACGATGCAGCTCTGGAAGTGAAGAAGCAAGTGGAGACGGCGAAGACGAGGGCTCGAGAAGAAACTACTAAGTTATCCAAGATATACGTGGATTAAATGGGAAATCTTCATAATAAAGATTAGAACTTTGTTACCATGATGCCTAACTCAGAATCTATGAAGATTTTGAGTCGTTAGCGGATCAAGCGCAGGGGAGCCCTCAAGAGCCCAAAAAACTCTTATGAAATTGATCTTCACGAAGATCTCTAAAAATGGGAGATGGCAGGAGCTTTCTTTAAGAAGATGATAGATTAGAGGAGAGGATAATCATTTTCAGTGGAAACAAATCAAAAGAAAGCTTAAAAGAATGTTCACAATTTTTTTATGGATGGCTAATTTAAGAGCTGCAGCAAGCAGTTTGCACAACTCTATACCATACACACAGACATAGGAGGCCTGAGTGACGATATAAATATTTTTCCGGTTGTATTGCACCGTTCGCTGGTAAGAATGAAGACACACATGTTCACCTGTTTCGTCTGATCAAACAAGCAGTTCAAAAGTGAACGTCGATTTTGAGGCAGCAGCGATATCGGCCCTTCGTTAAGGCCTCCCCAGAAGTGAAATAAATGGATGTTATTTCCACGTGAAGAAGAGTTTATGGAGAAGACCTGACGATCTCGGCCTAACTGAGGATTACCGCCAGAACGAAGATTCAAGACGCGTCAGCATGTGTGGAGCGCTGGCATTTGCAAAATCAGAGGACGTAAGTAACGGGTGGGTTGAGATTCAAGCACAGGTTTTTGGCAGCGAAAGGCTCTCTCAATTTTTTGACTACTTCGTGGACAACTGGCTACAAAATGAGGTTATCCCCGTGCTACGGAAAAAGCACCGAACTACAAATGCTGTTGAACGATGGTACAGCAAAATAAAAAATATTATTGGAAACCCTTACCCTAGAATCACCTATTTGGTGGAGTGTTCGAAGAAAGAAGCCAGACTTACAGACAGCATGTACATGAGGTTGAAGATGAATGTTGAAGAGACGAAGAGGAAGACGGAATACTTGAAGGTGGACGACAAATCGAAAGCACCAAAAAAATTATGGAGAGACTGGCAAAATTTGGTCCTGCTTAAAAGCCATTGCCCATATTTACAAACTGGACTAAATTATGTTAAAAAGTAATAGATTGAAAAGCTATGAAAACCACAGAGTCCTCGCAGATTATTTACTTAAAATCATTAAGTATATTGAAGGAGCACTATCGGCGTTAATATTAGGATTTAAATTAAGTGTACAGTAGTCCTCGCAGAAAAATGATGAAGACTACTTAAGTTTGTTTTATATACGCCAAAATGGTAAATGACCATATGATGGAATCAGCATTTATTATTGTAAAAACTGAACTGTGTTTCAGGCCTCACAACAGTATCCCCAAACAGCTTAATGAAGAAAATATCTGGTTGCAGCTAAGTTGACTAGCGTTCGAGCAATAAGCAGTGGGATATGGCTTAACGCAGCCAACATCAAATACCACTCTGTCACCAGAAATTAAAGTCACGTCTATTTTTTTTCTCAACTGTACTTTACTATTTAGTTAAAACATATTCTTTCTCTGAATGTTGTCCAGCAACACATTATTAATGAATTTTTGGCCGTAAAGGATATCGGATTTTAGTGAATAAATTAACATGAAACATGTCGTCCTTCTTTTCAACGGTTCACAGCCCCAATTTGCCTTCTTTTTATGTCTTTTCTTTCCTGCTCCTCCCATGTGCGACGGGCAGTCTCAACCGCAGAAAATAAGTACGGAAAGAAGCTACCGAACAGGCAGAGCGAGGATGGTGCTATGTTTCGGCTTTAAAGAACTAATTAAATGTTGACATAGTCGACGGTACTGCTTTCGCTTTCCAAAAGTTTTAAATATTTCGATTTCCGGATTCTGAGAAGGAGCTCTGTACTTCGGTACATTGGAACGGTTTTTGGAAATATGTGGGTATTAAATACAACTACTATATCTAAAAGCCATCTATGTAGTGAGGCATCATCACTAATTACATCAGTATTTTTATTTGACAACGTGATTTCAAGAAGCCAAGATGTCGAAGAAAGAGGCCACATACGACTGGCTGTGTTGGGTACGATGCGGAGACGGCGGCTTCAAAGCAAGCACTACGAGTGCAAAGGGGGGGTGGGGGGTGGGGCAGGGGGGACTTACCTGATGGAACGCTCCTGAAACAACATGGCGAAGGGGCTGACCGGAAATGTACGGCAAACTTTTCGACTGCAAAACGTTCTCAATAGCAACTTCCGGTGCCACATCTACGCAGCCGAAGGCCGATTAGTTCTCAGCAGCGAAAAAAGAAAAAAAAGCACTATTGTTGTATTGTTCGATCAGCGACGAAAGCAGGTTACGCTGCGGTGAATTCCTGTTAGGCAAGGGATCACTGGGCGTGCTTTTGCTTTTGAACGTTGCTGCATGCTGAAAACTTAAGGTAGTGGGGACTACTTGTCCCAATTTGAGGAGAAGCGATTTTTTTCGCCTACATCAGAATGGTACGTGCATTGCTAAGTGAACTGGTACCGTAAAGAAAGGTAATACTCATGCAAAATTAGGTATTATTCACTGTAGGCGCAAATCAGACATACCAAAACGAAGCAATAAAAACTTGTTGAATATTAATGCAGTTGCCATCAAAGGAGCCTTATCATCGACCGAACGTTGGGAGATGTGTGTTCATATATTTTACTCAGACTTTAAAAGAGAACTTTGGGAACAATTCGAGGTACATAAATTGCCTCTCAAGTAAAACTAGAATTTTTTTTCGCCCGAAGGAAGTACTTCATTAAAAATATTATCTCCTCCTTAAACGTGTGCGGAAAATGCCTTCCACAGTAGGATTTTTCAACAGACTGTATCAAGACTGGCGAATTTTCGAATCGTAAAGATATCAACAGAGAAGAGACAACAGCGATGTAGCAAGTGTAAAGCAATTCGTCGTCACTTTCCAAAAATGATATATTTTTGGTACGAAGTTGCTGAAACGAGAGAGACGTCACACAAACAGCTCCTTTATCTCATGACACTTCCGACTGGTGATATCCAGAAGAGTGGCCTGAGATGTTTGTGACCTGCAAACCAGTGACTCCGAACAATCACTGTTTTTCCCCTCAGAACTTTGTTTTCCCCGGGATAAATTGACTGTCGGAGAAGAAAGACGACTTGGAACGTGGCCACAGAGGGACCCGTTTCCAAGTGCAGAACTACCGCCGCACTTGTGCAGGCGAATCCCAAGATGAGAATTCATATCTACTCGAAATTAAGCAATATAGTTCGTATAAAATGACTCTGAAACAAAATGATAGCAGTAGCGTTTCGTGGTTTCTAAAGGTTATGCATTACGAATCATCGATTTCGACCGGCTTTCACTATTAAATTACACAGCAAAATATTGTGAAATTTTCAGTATTTGTAGCACCTATTAAATACTTTCACAGTTGCGATAGTGCTGCGTCTCACTTCCTTTCTCACATTAAGTTGAATGTTTATAAAGGCAGTCACGGAGTACACATGTGGACGAGCGAGGCACCCACATACGAAATAATTTTTCGTAGCTGACACTAAGAGAGAAGCTTGAAATTAGCTGCCGAACGAACAATGCGGTAATTTAGCCCCATCGTGTACTGGATGTAACCCACGCTATACTAAACGTCATAAATTTCATTCACAAATACTGCCCTAAGACTATGTTTCACGAGTACTGACGGAAATGTGAAAAGTCGTATTTTAGTAAGGTCGGCTAAGTGTTATTTTGGATGATGTATAGAAAAAAGAATTGTTTCTGAGAATCAAAAAAAAAATAAATAAAATTTAGCATATCAATGGAACGCAGACATAGATAACCAGCAAATTTTATTTAAAGCAGTAACTAAGTACAACAGTGCCGACATTATTTATTTCAAACGATACATCTTACGAAAACTAATCTTTACCGTTTGCGGTTGCAGACATTTCTCGTTGAAAGTAAGATATACACAGTTTTGAGTGTTTATCGAAAAACACGAAATAAAAGGATTGAGTACAGTAGCATATCGCAGAAAAATTACATCGTAATATTTGTTTGAACGGAATTAGAAAATAAAATACTTGCAGATTTCTACTGATACAGCCACAGATACAGCAGAACAATGCCTGTATAGCGTTAAAACTGGTGCTTTGAAACCAGCCCATTTCTTCTTAATAAACCCAAGAAGAGACTTGGGAACTGATCTCACTGTTCGAAAACTGCGTTAGCTTTCTTGTAGCCAAGACGCGTACTCCTCTTCCCGCACAAGCCATGAAGGCCCAAAGGTAACGACTGGCCGCCGTGTCATCCTCAGCCCACTGGCGTCACTGGATGCGGATACGGAGGGGCATGTGGTCAGCACACCGCTCTCCCGGCCGTATGTCATTTTCCGAGACCGGAGTCGCTACTTCTCAATCAAGTAGCTCCTCAGTTTGCCTCACAATGGCTGAATGCACCCCGCTTGACAACAGCGCTCGGCAGACCGGATGGTCACCCATCCAAGTGCTAGCCCAGCCCGACAGCGCTTACCTTCGGTGATCCGACGGGAACCGGTGTTACCACTGCGGCAAGGCCGTTGGCGCAAGACGCGTACGGTATACAATAAATATTGCTCCTTCTCGGTGATGGTTCTCTATATATTGTTGATGTTGCACGTCGAAAGTAATAGCTTAGTTAGAAATGCCTTTTCCTAACGGAGCACTGTAGAAATTCTTGAGAGTTAAAAATTGTTTGAATAATTACCGAACAGAGTTAAGCAATTTCGTGAAACCCTTCCAATTTGGTCTTTTATCTCGGTAGGGTTTGTGGTTACAGCCTGCGTCATGTTCAACAGAGCATTCTATTGAAGTGAAATGCTAGGTTTCTTATATCCAGTCTAAACAGTCGGTAACGGTGCCTTCCAGGAACGATTTAGTAAAACGAACAGAGTACATCTATACATTTAATCTCGATAAATGAAACCCTAACTAGGGGAACCATACCTAAAAATGCGCAGTCAAGGAATAACCTTAAATATCTGGGTTATTATCAACAGGGAAACAAAATAATTTTAGGTTTATATGTACTAATACAAAATCTACATGTTTTGAAAACCACTGCAGCCGAGAGGTAATACTGTTGTTGAACTTTTCCAAAAAAAAGAAAAACATGAAAGGCGCACTCTTTCGTTCACCTGCGCTTAACAGTAGGCAAATTATGTACAAAGAGTACGCATTTAGAAAATGTCACGAATAAACGCAATATCATCCTCAAGTGAAGAGCGCCGTTCGTGCCACCATCTCCCACACTCAATGCACTGGATCCAGTCCTCTGGAAACGCCAAATCTATGTTCTCTACTCACAGTTTTCAGCCTTTTCCTTAAAGCAGACTCTTTCGTACCAGGAGCACCGGCAAACTAATTTGAAGTCACTCAGAAACATAACCTTTCCTTCGGACTCCACAACACACTCAAGAGGTACACATTTGCAGCTGGGCCCTAAAGACAACGCACACACTCTTTTGGGACGCTATATGCACGCTCTTTCGAACAGAAACAACGGTTCCAAGTGAAGTCAACAGATTGCAGCACACGTCGCATTTGCAAAATATGTGGATGCAGAATCGTAGAGTATAAGGCAGCCTTTCAAAATGCAATCAGGAATTAAAGGCTATTGCTCGTGGATTCTGTGTGTAAATAATGCAGCAGAGTACCAGAAATACATCAAGAAAGCTGAAAAGTGATTCTTACCCGTTTCACTATGGAATCACACCATTTCTTCACACAACTTCTGCAAGGTGTTTCTGATACCACTCTGAACACAACTACGACAGTGGCGAGCTGACGAGTTTAGTCAACTGCCAGGAACACAAGCTGCACTCTCTTTGGCACTGCGCACTCGGTACATTTACCCTACTAACTTCACGACCAGCCATTAGGAACACACGCTGCGGACTGAAGAATAGCAAAATCGTGAGTTCCAAATAAAAGCAAAATATCAGGCAAGTTTTACCATGAAATTCCGTTTAAAAAAACTGTCGCAAATCTATAAGCTTTCGCGGAAGAGAAATTTAGCAATGAAGAGCAGCACTCTTCTTCTGGTACACATGAAGCGCCATGTGATGCCAAAGGAACATTTTCACTAGACAGAACATTCAACGCTGCAACAGAATGAAATTAACACAGCACAGCAAAATCTCGAGATGACTAATTTGTTTTGAGAAACCAAGATATGACCATACGGAGACTTTTCGCAAACATGCGATTGCCTCGATGAGTACTTAGCTAACGGAATCCAGTACGTTACACTGCACGCCAAATGTTTTACAAAAACGAAAGTACTGTAAGGAGCGCCGCAAGGAAGCGTAGTAGGGGGTTTTAATGTCCTCAATACAGTAGATAAACGATTCATCAGAAAGGATCAGCAGCACTATGAGTCTGTTCACTGACGGTGCTGTCGTCTGTAGGGAAGTATAGTCGTTCGACGATCGTGAAAAAACGGAAAAACATTTGGCCTAAATTTTTACCTGGTGCAGTTCTCTTTAAATGTGGATAAGTGCAACATAATGCCTATAACAAAGAGAACGAAGTCAACAGTGTCGGCTGACAAGGTGAGACGTGATTATCTTGAACACGTGAGAACGCACGAGTGCTCAGCCGTAAGGCTGGTTTGCAGCAGTACGCCATTTCCCTCTTCTGTCTGCCTTCCACTTCATTTCCGCATGTGTAGTGCATCACTCATCATTCATAATCTGCTGCATGTATGGCATCCTGGGCAGGGCACCCGCTTGTCGTGGAAATGAGAAGCCATTTCTGAGGGCGGATGAATCAACTGATGGTCAACGGCGCAGGATGTGGAAGTCAAAGAAAAACCGCCACTTTAACGGATATCCCAATCATCAGCAATACCTCCTGTAACGTTTGCCGGAGACAAAATAGTTCTCTAATTGGATATCTGGGGGAGGACTGCAAAAGATACAGACAAGGTGAAGAAAAACGTATAAGAATTTGGGCGTAATACTGTGTATCTGTATGAAATAGAGCGACCTCGTAAAATGGATATCAGATTTGTTGAAAGGGATTTGGGATGGTGCAGTACATCTGTAGACGAAATCACGTTCACGTAATTCTAGAGTATTGTTCCTGTTTGGAATGCTCACCAAGTAGGCACGAAATCAGACATCAAGATGCTGCTAGGATCGTAACAGGTTGTTGCAGCCAGTAGCAAAGCGGAATAGAAACTCCTGTGGAAATGGGAATCTTTGGAAGAAAGACGACGTGGTTCTCGCGGAACCCCAAAGGGTGAATCTAGAGACCCAGTATATGAAGAAGAATGTGCGACCATTAGATTTCCATCAATGTATATCTCATATAGATTCTTGAGAAGCAAATAAGAGATGTTAGGATGCGCAAAGAGAGAAACATTTTCCATTTGCTCAACGGCGAATGAAACAGGACGAAAAATCGGTAGTATTGGTACGAAGTATCCTCCGTCTTGCCCTCCATAGTGACTAGCGGAGTATACAGGGTGAATCACTAGCTATTGCCACCTAGAATAGCTCCGAAAGTATGACAGTAGCTGAAAAGTTTGTGGGACAAAAGTTGCATGGGACAACGGGGACCATATATGACGTTGGTTTTTTGTTGCTAGGTGGGGTCGCTTCAGAGATATGAAGGTCAACTTTGTTTTTTAAATGGATGCTGTAGTTTGGTACTTATTTTATGAGAGCGCCTATCGTGGCGAATCCAATGATGTGTAATAGTAAGGTTGGTCGGTTGGTTGGTTTTGAGGAAGGAGACCAGACAGCGAGGTCATCGGTCTCATCAGCTTGGGGAAGGACGGGGAAGGAAGTCGGCCGTGCCCTTTCAAAGGAACCATCTCAGCATTTGCCTGGAGTGATTTTTAGGGAAATCACGGAAAACCTAAATCAGGATGGCCGGACGTGGGATTGAACCGTCGTCCTCCCGAATGCGAGTCCAGTGTCTAACAACTGCGCCACCTCGCTCGGTCTAATAGTAAGGCCTTTGAAGGTCAAAGAAGGTCGAAAATATGGTATGAACGTTCATCCCATATAGCATACCATTTAAAAGAACAAAGGTAATCTCATATCTCTGAAGCGGCCCCACCTAGCAACAAAAAACCAACGTCATGACATGGCCCCGTTGTCCCATGCAACGTTTGTCCCACAAATTTTTCAGCTCCTTTCGTACTTTCGGAGTTATTCTTGGTGGCAATAGTTAGTGACTCACCCTGTATACATGTATGCACATATAGAGTAAGATAAAAGGTGTACTAACAGTCTGGGAGATGCGATATTTCTCAGCTGTTTTCTTGAAATCGTTTGTATTATGTCGTCTCAGTGTAGCCAAATGATGATTATCAAGCTTACGTAACAACTGATGAAATTATGTGACTCAACTATTTTTTTTTTTAAACTGGGTGCTTTGGAAACTTCCAGGGTGTTATAATACGAGTGGGAGACGAAAGACGACATCACTGTTTCGCAACTGGCCTGTTTATACCAGACTGTCCACAGTATTTCATACAGTCACCGCAGGTATACTTGCATTCCGTAACTATACAACATGTGGACTATCAAAAGCACTTTGTCACCTTCTGGGGGGTATGCCGGCTGTGCATCCGACACGCGGGATTACTGGTACTCGGCAGAGTGCGTTTACGGTTTGCGCTGGTCACGTTTCCTCCTGCTGGAGTGCTCTGCCGCAGCCGCCTCCGTGAGCTGCCGGCGGTCAAGGGACAAGGAGGAGGCAGCGTTCGGCTGACCGTCGGCCGTGCCTGGCGCCAGTCGCCGCTAATACAGACGACGCTCCGCCGCTGCTGCGGTCGCTGGACGGCGCAGACAAGCCGCCTCCCGCTCAGTCTCTCACTCTCCCTTTCTTTACATTCCGCCCCGCATCACACCTCCGTCTTGCACTTCTACTAAAAACGCAGACCAATCCCCTAGAAAAATTTAAAATGTTTGCGTATCACTTCCAATACAGCGAGGTGGCGTTGTGGTTAGCACACTGAACCTGTGCTAGGGTCCATATCCTGTTTCTGCGTATTCAGGTTTTAACTTTCCTTTGGCTACCCTAAATTGCTTAAGGCAAACACCAGTATGGTTCCCTTCAAAGAAAGCAGCCGATTTCCTTTCCCATTCTCGTTCATTGCGGCCGCTTTTTCATCAAGACGACGGATTCCTTCCCTAGCCCTTCGCCGTTTGGATAAATGCCCTGTTTATGATGACCCAAATATAGACGGTACGTTAACCTCTTCTCTCTCCTCGTGGTGCAATGTGATACAAGTATGACAACTGTGATGTCACACACGAAGTGTTGGAACATATAGCTGATACATAACTCACGAATCAAAAACAGTCCACAGTTTACGTGCCATCTGTTACTTTGAATAAGAAACAATTTTGAGATTTGCCAAAACAAGATATGCAGGGAGCAACACACCAAATATGAGTTTAAGCTGCAGAAATTAATAGTACGAAGCCAAATGATTGACAGTCTGAATGACAAACGTTAATAATGAATACGGATAATAGACTGGAATAACGGTGTGTGATGTGATGCGTGTGTTTGTGTGTGTGGAGACGAGAGAGAGAGAGAGATAAGGGGAGGGGGGAAAGATGAGGGGTTGCTGAGGTTAGTAGGAAGGGAGGCGCAACACGATTAGGGCGTGACACTACTTCTCTCTTAAGTCAAAACAAGATTAGTGCAACTGTTTCGTAACAGCAGGCTACGGAAAACTAAGTGCCACGAGGAGCAAAGGATTTACTTCACATATATTCACGGAAACTTTACAAATCGCCAATTTTGCAGGTGAAACAAACGGAATCAAAGGTGTCCATCTTTATGTTTCCCGGCGCAATGGCTGAAGCATTAAATTTCGATCGTCCAACCGCATAAGCCCCACTTCTTATCAGCTTACGAGATTAAGTAAGGCTTATTCAGTTGCATACCCGAAATTTAATGGATGAGAAACAAAAGGTACTTCCTCTGTGAATATACATTATAGGCACGAGACAATACATATTACATATCGATTACGTTTTTCCATTTCTTTTATTGGAATCATTATTTAATGTTTGTCGGACACAGCTAACACTTTCTTACGGGGCAAGCATCAAAAACAATAACCACGGCAACTGTAAGACATTGACGGTTATATATGTGTTGTAAAAGGGAGAGGTTTTCAAATCAACAATACAAGTAAACTTCGCGTCATACTCACGTTCAAAAAAATTGTTAATACATAAAGAGAAATACAAACAGCGTCGCTTAACACAAAAGCATTAGTTCATAACTTCCATGCCAAGCAACCATTTATGGACCAGCTTTTCAACCATTCTGTTTATTCTCTGTTCCTTGCCAGCGTTTTTTTGTTATGATTTAACGTTATCTTCATCTACGTACATAGTCCGCAAGTCATTTGTTATGATTTAACGTTATCTTCACCTAAGTACATAATCCGCAAGTCACAGCGGTACCTTGTACCACTATTAGTCACTTCCGCTCCTGTCCCCCACGCAAATAGAGCGAGGGGAAAATGACTGTCTGTGTGTCACAGTACGAGGTCTAATTTCTCTTCTGATCTTCGGGATTCTCACGTGAAGCTAGCGATGCCGGCAGTAGGTTCGTTCCACAGTCAACTTCAAATGACGGTTCTCTTAATCTTCTCAACAGACCTCGTGAAAAGAACATAATCTTCCCTGCAGGGTTCCCATTTCTTTTCAGGAACATCCCTGGAATTCTCGCGTGTTGATCGAGCTTACCGGTAACAAATCCAGCAGCCCAGTATCGGTCGCACTTTTCCTAAAATTACCCCAATAAACCAAAGTCGACGATTCGCCTGTCCTCCTACTGTGCTCCTTCTATTCCGTATCACTTTGCAGCGTTACGCCCAGATGTTTAATCGATGTGACCGTGTCATGCAGCACACTACTAACGCTGTGTATTCGAAAATTACGCGATTGTTTTTCCAACTATTTTATAATGAGGTACGAAATTATGGGTCTAGGTAACGGAATTACTATCTAAGTAATGAAAAGCATCATCTCACGAGTACTTACAGGTAAAGTTTTACTGGAAGAAAATTAAATGAAGATGTATAAGTATTGCAGCGCGGTAGAGAAGAGGTAAATATAAGGTTAACATTGTATCAAACCGATTAATAACGACAAGCAGATCGATAAAATCACCTATGAATGCCCAGCTGGAGTATACACACGAAAATTACCCAGATCCAAGAACATCATGAACTAGCGAACCCTGCTGAGTCATCACGGCCACTGTTCGGATGACGCTATGGTAAGTACAATCCGCAACCAAGACAGTAATGGTGCAACACAATGCTCGATTTTCTGAAGACACTGCGTACGAGTTTAAGGTACATGTGTGTATCTGGAGTTAGATATACTTTTTACGGCGATGTCACGTAAGTACAGTAAATCATCCGAGTTAGGAGTAAAAACATTTTCTTTTATTTCTATAGAACTTTTCCCACTCCAACACGCTGCCTATTCTTAATGCATTTTTAAATCTGATGTTGAATCACATTTTCCTTGTGTATACGAAGAGTATGTTGGATGTAAGCTCTGCAAAAGCATTAGATACCAAAGCATGAAAGGAACTATGATTTTAGAAATTGAACGGACCCCATCTGCGTCCACGAACTCCTAACAGACCTCACGTCCGCGTAATGAGGCGCCAGCTGGTGCAGGAACGGAGGAATCATATGCAAAGCGACGGGCCGCGACGCGCCGGCGCCAGAAAGAATGCTGTCATTCCGTTTTACAGCTAACTGGCTGGCTCGTAATGAGATTACTACGCCGAAGTGCCACTGTACGGAAGAAACTTCCTTAATGGCATCTTAAACCGGTGAATTACTGTTTATTATCTACCCAGACAGCCACGCGCTCTCTTCTCGACACCACCGCCCGCTGGTGAGGAAGGCGTTTTCAATCCAAAGCCGCCAAGAATCCAGACTGTCGACAGCTGATGGGAAAGAATGTAAATTTGTAAGTTAAATGTGTGGGACAGGTTGCTCACAGTTTCTTAATATTAGTCAAAAGAGGTATGTAACACCACATACAACTTTACTACTTACACACACACACACACACACACACACACACACACACACACACACACACGAGAGAGAGAGAGAGAGAGAGAGCACTAAATTTTCTCACATAATATACTGCGAACTATGGATGAAGTGCAACAGGCAGATTGTATTTTTCTAGGTTTGCGGAAATGAAACGAAATGATTGTATGGCATTTATTGGCCGGGATATCACCTTCGGGGATCGGCCGCCGTATTGCAAGTCTTTTTAGTTGACGCCATTTCGGCGACTTGCGTGTCAATGACGATGCAAATGGTGATGAAGGACACACAACATCCAGTCCCCCGCCGGGAATCGAGCCCGGTCCCCCTTGCGTGGTAGGCGGTAACGCTACCGCTGCGCTATGGAGGCGGACTTGGATTTCCGGAAAGTATTTGCCCCATTGCAGCCTGTTAACGATGGTACGAGCATATGGAATTGTTTCACAGATATATGAGTGGCTCGAAAACTTCTTAAGTAATAGAATTAGAACCCAGTAAGTTGTCCTCGGCGGCGAGTGTTCTTCAGACACAAGGGTACCGTCAGGAGTGCTCCATGATAGTGAGATAGGACCGCTGTTGTTCTCCATATACATAAATGGTTTGGCGGACAGGGTTGGCAGCAATCTAAGGTTTTTTGCTGATGATGCCATGGTCTACGGTAAGGGGTCGAAAGTGAGTGACTGTAGGAAGATACAAGACGACTTAGACAAAATTTCCAGTTGATGTGATGAATGGCAGCTAGCCTTAAATGTGAAAAAATATATGTTAATGCGGATTAGTAGGAAGATCAAACCTGTAATGTTCAGATACAGTATTAATAGTGTCCTACTTGACACAGTCAAGTCGTTTACATATCTGGACGTAACGTTGCAAAGCGATATGAGATGGAACGAGTATGTGAGACCTCTGATAGGGAAGGTGAATGGTCGACTTCGCTTTACTGGGAGAATTTTAGGAAAGAGTGAGTCACTTGTAAAGGAGACAGCACGTAGGACGCTGGAGGGACCTATTCTTGAGTATTGCTCGAGTGTTTGGGATCAGTACCAGGTCGGTATAGAAGCCTCTTAAATGTGGTTTGCCAATAAAGTCAGGTCACCAGCAGAAATCCGGCATGGGATGCTTACATTGTCTGCTGTCATCCCCATCCTTAATTCGGTGTTCGCTGGTAGAGCTCTGATCCATTCCCTGACGACTTTTTCTAGGACACAGCTAAATAATATACATGAAAATTAAATACTTGCCTCATCCCTTTATATTGCGTTGTACAGGGTGGCATGCACCAACCTACTGAGGTTTTCGTTGAGTCCTAGTCTCTTAATATTCCAAAGAGAGTGGTTCCATCTACGGACTCGTACGTCTTTTGTTAGTTTACGAAGATAGCAACCCACTGTCTGTCCTGTTTCTTGCTGTATTGGAAGATGGTCTTGAGGTTATGTATTTGTTCAATAGAGATATCGATACTCTAATACTTTTTGCTAAATCATTTTCCAGCTCTCTTGTTACGCGTCGTTCGAGAATCCTGGAAGAGATTTTTTATGTGACTGCAAGGAACAATATTCCTCTGTAGTTACTGAGACCCGTTTTGCTTCCTTTACGCCGCATCGTTCAGTTATCGGCTGATTTCCAGTCATCTGGGAATTTCTCGCTAGATCCAATATATTTTACAACTGTTTTAGTATCAGCTTTCTGTGATTTCTCATCAAATAATAGCACGAAACCATTGAATACATCAGCTCAAGAGGAATAACAGATTATAAAGTCTGGACGACAACGATTCCATTAGACAAGGAGCACAGATCGAATAGGGAAGGCCGTCGGTGTAAATCGCCTGCGTCCTTTCTCTTCAGCCACCGTAATCGATTTAGAGGAATCAAGGAAACCCTCTATCAAGACGGTTTGAACTTGTATCGCCCCTAATGCGAATCCAGTGTGCCAGCCACTGCGCCACCCAGCACGCGCACAGCCTGACAACCGAAGTGGACGCGCAGCACTGAGTTGGCGTAATGCAGGCTGGTGATTGGTAGGGCAGGTGAAACATGAAACACTAAGCGCAGCCTCTTATAGATCTTTATTTTCCATTATTAATAAGGAATAAAGATAAATAAGATAAAAAGCTCGTCATGATATTTCGCCATTCGAAGGGAAGTCATAAAGTTTTAATTACAACTTCGAAAAGATCAAGCAGCGAGCATGAAATTTGTTGCTGGCGTTAGTCCATCTCTACGTATTCACCCTTCAATTTTTCAAAAAAATACATGACTTGACGGAGATCCTGGATGTAGAAGTCTGCATTCTAGCAGTTGAGGAAACACTGCAACCCAAAAATCACCTGGTCGTCATTCTCGCAATATCTGCCACGCAATAGTTTCTTCGTCCGACAACAGAGAAAGGAGTCACTGGGTGCACACAGAATAGGAGGCGAAGCAGCATGAGTGACTGTGTACCTCCCATATCTTCGTCGGGATATTTCGGTAATACGGCCCTGCGACAATTTTCCCCTTAAGAGCATAATCGTTTAGCACCCTCCCACAAAAGTCAACACCACGTTGGCTGATAATGATTCGGTTTTCGCTTTCTTTTTCAGCTTTCCATCCACATGTTTCCACTGCTTGCGTTCCTCCTTTGTCTAGGAACCACAATGATACACGAAGCACTCCTCCATGCTGATCAGGGCGCTGATGAAGTCATCTGGATTGGCCTCACACAGTAGCAACTATTCCGCTGCTGCCTCGGTGCGGTGGATATTTTGAGTGGGTGCTAGAAGTCGCGGAACCCAGCAGATAGTGCCCTTTCTCAAGTTCAAAACATCGTGAAAGATGTGGAAACTGCCCCACGACTGATTTTCACTTTTTCTACTAGCGGCTTGAATGACACACCAGACACTGACTCTAGGTGATACCGGTTTTTCGAGGAGAAATGGCCTGCCACTCGGTTTCTCGTCATTCAGTCTTATTTGGCCATAGCGCAACGTAACCACTGAGTCATATTCCATGGTTCATTGTTGCTGGACCCTACCATCTACTGTGCACTGATTGTTGCAACGTTGTTCCCCTTAACGGACAAATAATAGCCTCACGAGTGTAATTTTTTTTTGTCTCCTCCAGCAGCATGTTCTGTGCTTTGGGACAGGCATATTAACGCATTCCAGGACAACAGACGTGTACCTCCAAACAGACAAAAGCATGCAGTGATATTACCATAGAAAAAATTAAGAATATAAGTCAACGACGGTGTAAGTTAACTTGTTTTCTAGAATTCAGTATGCCGAGAATTCACCACCCAGTCTACACTCCTGGAAATGGAAAAAAGAACACATTGTCACCGGTGTGTCAGACCCACCATACTTGCTCCGGACACTGCGAGAGGGCTGTACAAGCAATGATCACACGCACGGCACGGCGGACACACCAGGAACGTGTTGGCCGTCGAATGGCGCTAGCTGCGCAGCATTTGTGCACCGCCGCCGTCAGTGTCAACCAGTTTGCCGTGGCATACGGAGCTCCATCGCAGTCTTTAACACTGGTAGCATGCCGCGACAGCGTGGACGTGAACCGTATGTGCAGTTGACGGACTTTGAGCGAGGGCGTATAGTGGGCATGCGGGAGGCCGGGTGGACGTACCGCCGAATTGCTCAACACGTGGGGCGTGAGGCCTCCACAGTACATCGATGTTGTCGCCAGTGGTCGGCGGAAGGTGCACGTGCCCGTCGACCTGGGACGGGACCGCAGCTACGCACGGATGCACGCCAAGACCGTAGGATCCTACGCAGTGCCGTAGGGGACCGCCCGCCACTTCCCAGCAAATTAGGGACACTGTTGCTCCTGGGGTATCGGCGAGGACCAATCGCAACCGTCTCCATGAAGCTGGGCTACGGTGCCGCACACCGTTAGGCCGACTTCCGCTCACGCCCCAACATCGTGCAGCCCGCCTCCAGTGGTGTCGCGACAGGCGTGAATGGAGGGACGAATGGAGACGTGTCGTCTTCAGCGATGAGAGTCGCTTCTGCCTTGGTGCCAATGATGGCCGTATGCGTGTTTGGCGCCGTGCAGGTGAGCGCCACAATGAGGACTGCATACGACCGAGGCACACAGGGCCAACACCCGGCATCATGGTGTGGGGAGCGATCTCCTACACTGGCCGTACACCACTGGTGATCGTCGAGGGGACACTGAATAGTGCACGGTACATCCAAACCGTCATCGAACCCATCGTTCTACCATTCCTAGACCGGCAAGGGAACTTGCTGTTCCAACAGGACAATGCACGTCCGCATGTATCCCGTGCCACCCAACGTGCTCTAGAAGGTGTAAGTCAACTACCCTGGCCAGCAAGATCTCCGGATCTGTCCCCCATTGAGCATGTTTGGGACTGGATGAAGCGTCGTCTCACGCGGTCTGCACGTCCAGCACGAACGCTGGTCCAACTGAGGCGCCAGGTGGAAATGGCATGGCAAACCGTTCCACAGGACTACATCCAGCATCTATACGATCGTCTCCATGGGAGAATAGCAGCCTGCATTGCTGCGAAAGGTGGATATACACTGTACTAGTGCCGACATTGTGCATGCTCTGTTGCCTGTGTCTATGTGCCTGTGGTTCTGTCAGTGTGATCATGTGATGTATCTGACCCCAGGAATGTGTCAATAAAGTTTCCCCTTCCTGGGACAATGAATTCACGGTGTTCTTATTTCAATTTCCAGTAGTGTATTACATTGTTTTTTCGTTTTCTCGCCATTTAACGACATACAGGAAAGCAGCACAAAGAAGAGCGTGTTTAATATACTTCTGCATATGTAAACTATAGTTATTAATAAGAACCAATATTTTTTAGTTCCTAGAATTTATCATCATCAGCAGAACAGAGGAGAAGAACAGTCGTAAACACAGTACTTGTTTCCTAGACGCTGTAAACATGTCAAATAAGAAACGTTATCCGACCTCGGACTCAGCTTTCAGGTTCAAATGGCTCTGAGCACTATGCGACTTAACTTCTGAGGTCATGAGTCGCCTAGAACTTAGAATTACTTAAACCTAACTAACCTAAGGACATCACACACATCCATGCCCGAGGCAGGATTCGAACCTGCGACCGTAGCGGTCGCTCGGTAGCTTTCAGGTAGCAGAATTCGTAGTTTATCTCTGACAGAATCTAATTGTTTACGTAGTTTTGTTGTTTACTAAACGCCATGGCATAAAAAAATCTCCACAAAAGTGTCTATGGCGGCAAAATCACGACTGCAAAACATATCTACTCGAGCTAATGCTGCTTATCATAAATTAATAGGCTGCTCCCAAACGCGTATTTCCTAGCATCTAAATGTTCCGCCTGGCGATATATTAAGTAGGAGTACGAACATAGACGCACTGCACGTTGAGTGTTGTGTGCGTAGTAACATTCTTTGATAAAGGTTCGGCACAGGTTCGTAACAAAGGAAGATTTGCGCATCGTTCTCCGGCATGAGATATACGTTCCGATACTCACATAGCGTATACTGACAGACACCGAGGGTGGGTAGTATGAAAAGATAAGCTTCGGATATCGCGTACTCTAGACAGGACTGCATAATTTCTGGGAATCCGCTAAGGTTACGTGGATAGGTTGAATATAAGTAGGGGCTACATCCAGCCGCGCTCGCTCGAAACTGTTGTCTCCCCTACGCTTCCATGGTATCCTTCCACACCTACGATATTACCGTGGTTGTTATTTATATCGCTTATCAGTCAAATCTTCTACCCACTTGAGTTTATAGCACATCGTCTGGCTTAATATCCTACCTCAGGGCAGCAATCCTATTCATCGCTCTTTCTGTCGTCCACAGAAGATAAGCCATGTCTCCGCAATAACCTTTCTTCCTCCTGGCACTTCCTCCTAGCACTCCTGTGCTAGTTCTGCTACGTTCGCGGAAGAGTTTCTGTGAAGTCTGGAAGGTAGGAGACGAGGCACTAGCGGAATTGAAGTTGTGAGGGCGAGTCGTGAGTCGTGCTTGGGTAGCTCAGATGGTACAGCACTTACCCACGAAAGGCAAAGGACCCGAGTTCGACTCTGGGTCCGGCGCACAGTTTTAATCTGCCACGAAGTTTCACATCAGCGCACACTGCACTGCACAGTGAAAATCTCATTCTGGAAGCACAAAATCGTTCACACGAGGAGGCCGACGATTCTAACGATTCTACTGTAATGTCGGTCAATGATTGGTTAGTGTGACAGTTTTCCTGTGTCCGTGTTTGTACTTCAGAACCATTCATTGTCGGTAGAATACATTCGTGAGCGGAAACGTGTCGCGTCAAAGCCGTGGACGGTGGAATAATGTATTGAAATGTGTACCGCCATGGTGACCTACCTATTGGTTCCTCGTAAAACTGAGGGCTGACCGATTCTTTGTCTACCTGCCGTCCTTACTAAATTCAATTCACTGTACAACGAGAAAAAGAGTAAGAGAGGAAAAAACTGTGGTTCGTCATCTTTCCAGCCCATAGGGAGAGAGCGTCACACGAAAAGAGACAAAGCCACTATATAACAATTTTTAGTATTCGAAACAGATTCGGATAACACCGTACGGGTTTGGAGACGCTTCTCAAACAACCGAGGACGTCATCACGACAGCATCCGAATTTCACTCAGACATCTACAACGTGAGGTGCAAGATCACGTGTAGCGCCAGCAAATATACCCGCACTGGCAAAGGTGCTGGCAGCCAGATCGACTCAATAGATTTGGTTCTGTCGTCTGGTCAATTACGTACCCCATGTTCTACGACCATTTGTCAAAACTTTACTGGAGGAACTACTTGTATTTGCGATTGTCTTATTACTAATAAGTCAGGTCAATGTTAATGACTCCCGTTCCTTCCGAGAAGAAAGTTCGTACACTTGTTTCCCATCATTGAGAGATTTACTCTTAAAATTAGAAGTGTGAAACTTCCAAAATCTGTCATCAAACTTCACTTCCTGTTCGTACACTTGTTTCCCATCATGGAGAGATTTACTCTTAAAATTAGAAGTGTGAAACTTCCAAAATCTGTCATCAAACTTCACTTCCTGGGACTTAACCATCACGATGACTATAAAACTAGAATGGGTCGCAGTAGTGTCCTATATGCGGTTTCCTCTACAAACGAAGCACAGTTTCCTATAATACTAGAGACATTCGACTTTATACTGACTGACGCCAACAGTAGTACATTCTGCGTATCACACGCGAAACGAATGGGCAAGGAGGGAGCCGGCACGTTTGTATTATTGAGCATCCTTCACACGCCGTGCGGCAGATGCTGAGTGTGCATGTAGGCCTCGATATCGGTATCGATGTCGACTGGACTACAAGCATTATAATATATAGGCACACAAGTCTCGTGAGATATCCTTTCGCTAAAAGGTACGAAACGTTGCGGTTGTAGCAATAAATTTACTAGCGGTATTAACCGTAGTTACAGCCACTCTCTTGCCGTAATTCCTACGTTACAAGAGTCCTTCTACCAAAAAGCACGAAATTTATCAGATGGTTGCAATGCCTTATATTCTGCCCTTATTTGAATGTAATAATAATAATAATAAAGGCGATAATTATTCTTAAGACTCGTGGACGCGCCACACGTTTCTCATTAGCGCCAATGTTTTTGTGATTTTTTTCCAAGCAAATGAAACGCTGGAAAACGAGGAAACAATAGGAAATGCTGTACCTAAAGTGAAACAGATTGAACCAGCAGACATTACTGATATCACTACCGCGTACAAAAATAATTCGTGTGGACACGACAAGTGGTGAGGGGAACGAGGAAAGAGAGGGGGAGGAGGAGGAGGAGGAGGAGGGGGGAGAGAGAGAGAGAGGAGGAGGAGGGGAGAGAGAGAGAGAGAGAGAGAGAGAGAGAGAGAGAGAGAGAGAGAGAGAGAGAGAGATTGTTTCGGAAATTTCCACTTGTTATGCACTGATTTTATACGATAACATTAAATGAATTTATAACAGCCGTAAAATTACATTGTCAATATGAGTTATACACAACGCCTTTTTTACATACGTTACCTTCGATCTTTGGCTGTAATTACGGTGCGTTCTTCATTCATAATCAACATAAATCGGAATAAGTAACCTCGAAATTAACCGGATACGTAGCAAAACTGAAACTTTCAAACTCATCCATTAACATACAGCCGGCCGCTGTGACCGAGCGGTTCTAGGCGCTTCAGTCCGGAATCGCGCTGCTGCTACGGTCGCAGGTTCGAATCCTGCCTCAGGCTTGGATGTGCGTGATGTCCTTAGGTCAGTTAGGTTTAAGTAGTTCTAAGTCTAGGGGACTGATGACCTCAGATGTTAAGTACCATAGTGCTTCGAGCCATTAATATACAAAACATGAAATCATCCCTGTTTTCTCGAATAATAATTCAGTACAATTATTATTATTAGCATTTATCGACGCGGTTGGCATACTATTTCTAAGATGAGAAGTAAATGAAATTATCTAAAGTACTGCAGCCTGCCTTCCAGAAGGCGTGACTGCACTGTTTCCGTCAGTCTTCTCGTTATGCTACATCCCACAAACATCGATATTCCTGTACGGTAGGTCCATTCTGAGTGTTACGATGGTGTGTTCTGTTACTGTACAACACGATCGCATATACAACGCAAAAAGATACCAAACGATTAGTTAATTTTTTTGTACGAAGCAGCAAAAGTCAAACGAACGGAATAAATCAGGAACTACATTCATATTTTCCTAATAGAATTTTCGGAAGATTTTTAAATACTGACGATCACCGAAATATTACAGATGTTCTGACACGCTTTATACTTCGTACAACTATAAAAAAAACAACGCATCTTTCGACTGACAATACAGAGAAGTGGAGTTCAATAGTTCCGTACAGGGAGCACTTCAACTGTGTCATCAACTAAACTAATCCACAAAAGCTAGCTTTAATCAGAAAGAGAGTAAAACGAGAGAAAAATAGTGACCAGTCACTGTCAATAACCATAATATAGCGATGTTTGTGAAGTTCGCTTGTTCTAAGAGGTATTAATTACAAACATAAAGAAAAACGTTTTATTACACCCGGTACTATGTAAGCCAAGTTTGCACTACTCTTGCGAGGATTATGTAAATTTTTCAACAAATGTACGATGTTAATTCAGGAAGATGACATTTGGGTTCGGATTTTCAGGACAGCATTCTCGGACACCTTGAACCAGGTCAGATGCTACAGGAACTGACTTTCACATATTCGTTCTCGGTTGGAGGAAATCTGTAACTACCAACGGAATAGCGATGCGCGCTGCAAAAGCTCGTAGGGGCTCTTCAGAGGTGTAAACGGCCCAGATTTTCTCATCCAGAGCGATAGTGCCCTTTCGTAACGAACTGCTCTGGTGTATGAATTCCTCGCAATTGAAGATGGCCATCGCAAGAAGTTACCCTGGATCTGAATCCCAGAAGTAAATTCGATAGTACCACCGATGAACACAGCCCTCTCTCGGTAATGGGAGCGACTGCTACAGGACCACTTCATGGAGAACACGCCACGTCGTTGCCAAGCATTTGTAGCAAATACGACTAACACTGACTCATGGTAACTGTTCTGTTGATGTGGACGAGATATTCCGATTTTGTTACTTGTTGGATAAGTATCTTCCAAATCGGAACTTTTCCAATTATAATTTTTGGACACTGTTGTGCAAAAAAGTCTTTGGATCAAAATTTGCCCTTCTCTGTGACCCTTCCCACATCCTGTTCAGAAAATACGGTATCACTTACTTACTATGCTTAACTTATGAACATTAGGGTTTATACACTGTCCACTCACATTAATGAGACCATCTGCCAAAAGCCTGAATAACGACATTTTGCAGCTCGAGACGTGCAGGAAGAACGTCAGTGAGGATCCGGAAGGTACCGACGGGGATCAGTAACTATGCTCACTCCAGTGTCGCGGCCAGCTGCGCTAGGTTTCTCGGTTGAGGGTCCATGGTGCGAACAGCCTGATCACGGTGGTCCGACAGATTCTCGATTCGGTTTGAATACGGGGAGTTTTGTGGCCAGTACAGTAAACTCACCTTGGTGCTCTTCGAACCTCGGACGTAAGTATGAGCCGTGTGACACGTTGCATTGTTCTGCTGGCAAATGCCACTGTGCCGGGGAAAAACAAACTGCATGTAGGGGTGGGCATGGCCCCCAAGGATAGAAGAGTACTGATCCACTGTGCCTTCCAAAATGACGACGTCACGCAGGGAATGCCACGTAAACATCCCCCGGACCATAACGCTCTCTCCTGACTGCAGGATGTTTGCTTTCAGACGTTTCACGCCCTACACGCCAACGGCCATCTGTCCAACGAAGCATAAAAAGTGATTCATCTCAAAAGGCCACATATCGCCACTCACAAGGGAACATTCCTGAGTATAAGTAACCGATCCTGATTAAGCTTGGCGGGTGAGTAGAGGGGGCAAAATGTGTAATACGTATTTATTTTGCTTGTGGCCAGTTTCACTTTTAAAGGGTAAAACGCATCCCGAAACGTAAACTGGCGTATTATGTTTAGAGGGAATATCTACGAAATAATGACAAATTCAGATGTTTTTCACGTAAAAGTCGATACGTAATTAACGTTCTTGAAAACTGCATGATCAACTTCTGTAGTAATTAGAAATTTTTCACTATACCTCACCAGCATCAATTAATTTTGAAAAATGAAAACTTTAGTTACAACATAAATTAAGGAAGCTTTCAAGCCATATACATCCACGTGTAATAAAGCTGGTTTCTCAAATACCAATTTTGGAAAATAAGCTATATTGAATGTGCAGCGGGAGTGTTTTCAACAAACCTATTTCATATACCTAAACACTCAGCCAAAGGGCTCGACGGCACAGATATAGCTGCATAGGACGTATACGGTTTTCAAAGTCAGAAGAGCATTGTGGGAAGATTTTCAGATCTAGTTCTAATGAATAATTATGATGTCAGTCTCCACTTTAGAAACAATATAATCAAGCTGCAGTACGTAATCAATTCTGTTCGCCAAGGCTTACCAATGTGCTGATATATGCCTGATAGAAATGACGATTTTTGGAGGATCACCCACGATAGCTTCAAATCCTGCTGAATTTTGTTTTATACTGTGCTCTCCATCTGTGTATTCTGTGAAGAAATTTCGTTCATTTTATGTTTTACGCATTTCTTTACATATTATCATTACTGTAGTGATTTTGAATCATAATAGTGAGTTAGTTACTATTTTCAAATAATAACATACTTGCGTGTGGAACGGTAAAGTAAAAAACTAATAAAAATACGAACGTAAAACGTAAAACAAAAGTAAGTAAAATAAGTAATTAGGATGACAATGAAGGTTTAGATATTTTAATTAAATATGTTCAAAATATTCCGGAGCACAGTTTGTCCAACTCATTTTCCAAAAATGGTATTTCAGAAACCAGTTTTATTACACATGGATTTGTGTGTCCCGAAAGCTTCTTTAATTTATGTTTTGTGCGAGAAACATTTTTTGTGAATCGTGGTTTCGAAGCTATTCCCTCTAAACCTTATATGTCAAATTAAAGAATCCAATTAATACAGTAACAGCAAACTATGAGTATTAATTGCAATTCACACATCAGGGATTTGAAATTGCAGAAGTGAAGAAGAATGCTTTGAGAACGTTCCGGCACACGCCGACAAATGGCATGACAAGCTGAATAGGAAAGGCAGTTGAAACATAAAGACCGCGTCCCCAGCTGTGCGCACCGTAGAAGAAAAGCGAGCAGTAATACCGTTTTTGTGGTCGCAGGGCATAAAACCTCTACAAATCCATAGACGGATATTGGAAAAGTATGGAGATAGCTGCATTAGTGAGAGAAGAGTGTACGAGTGGGCAGATGCCATGGAAAGAGGACGTACGGCATTTACAGATGAGCAACATTCTGGTCATCCCAGCACGGTCTTTACTGACGAGAATATGGGACGCGTTGACGCCTTGATTCGTGAGAACCGACGTATTTCTGTAGAAGTTTTAACCAAGGAACGGAGTAGCCGCTCATACCATTATTAGTGAGGTTCTCAAGTACCATTTTTTATAAGCACGGTAGATGCCTAGGATGCTCGCTGTTGAACACAAGATGATGCGTGTTCAGGTTACCACATCATTTCTGGCACGATATAACGCTGAAGGACACAACTTTCTGACACGTATCGTCTCACAGGAGACGAAACCTGGGAGCACCACTATGAACCAGAAAGCACAAGACAACCTTCAGAATGGCGACACACAACTTCTCCACCCAAAAAGAAATTAATATCTCAGCCTTCTGCCGGAAAGATCCTTTTCACTCTCTTCTGGGATATGAATGGGCCTATTTTGGAACACTACCAGCAAAGGAATGAAACAGTGAACAGTGCCCGGCACAGTGCCATGCTGGAGAACGAGCTAAAGCTAGCAATAGGGAGCCATCGCAGAGGACTTCTGTCTAGAGGAGTTCTTCTCCATCAGGACAACTCGCATCTCCACACCAGCTGAAAACTCCTGCCGACATTCAGAGATTGAGGTTGCATCCTCCATACAGCCCTGATCTCCTTCGATTGGATTACCAAGTGTTTGGAACGGTCAATGACTCTCTCAGCGGACGACGATTTGAAAGTGATGACGAGGTTAACGAAGCGGTGTACTCTTGGTTGCGGGTGCAACCGAAAACCTTTTATTCGAATAGAATAGAAAAGTTGGTGCAACGGTATGAGAAGTGTATCGAAAAGAAGGGCAGTTACGTTGAAAAAATACATGTTATTTGCATCTGTAAGTTAAATACATGCTTCGCAAAAATAGTTCGCTGTTACTTTTTGAATCACCCTCGTACCTGCCACAGTGTGTTTTATTCATCAAAAATAGAACTGGGCATACAAAAAAAGTATTGCATTATTTTTCCACCTCTAGACAACCGCCGTGCATCATCACGATCGTTTATTTACACTTGGGAATGTTTCCCTGTCAATGGACGTCCAGTCCCGGTACTGGAGTACAAATTCCGGCCTTCGCCCTCGATGAACAGCAGCCAGCATGGGAGCATGAACCAGGCGCCTGCTGCGGAGGCCTATACACTGCGAAATTCGCCAAACGTTCGTGAGGAGATACTGTTGGTAGCCCTGTGGTTCATGTGGATGGTCAGTTGCTCAACAGTTGCACGTCTACTCGGCCATGCGTATCTCCCCAGCCATCGTTCACCTCTGTCATCTATGGACCATAGTGCACCACTGTGTCCTCGGCGCCGGTTTTCGATATCGCCATTTTGCTGTGTAAATTGTACGATATACTTTAACCAGCACGCGAACAGTTTACAAACTTAGCCGTTTCGGAAACGCTTCCACCCTTGCCCCGTAAGCCAATGATCATGCCCTTTTGGAAATCAGATAATTCGCTCCGATTCCACATTACGACAAGGACTGCATTGTTCCCCGCGTCACTCCCCCCCCCCCCCCCCCCCCTCTCTCTTGAGACGCTTTATATATCCTCCACTGCTAGTGGCGCCACCTGCCGTCCGTGATTGGTTAGGCTGTGGTCATATTAATGTGACTGAACTGTGTATGGTAGGCAACTGCAGTGGGGATTGACGTTAAAATACGAAGACTACTCCCGCGAAGCAGTCAGTTTATCTGACAACAGCAACAGTATGGTGACTTAACAAGCTGTAGCGATTGCAATTGGTAAACACTACATAACCGAAGTCTCCCAACGCGACAGTGAACGCGCTCTGTAGGCAGGGTACATATACGTGCCAGCGGAATGCTCCTGCGACTGTCATAAATGTGTCAACGAAGGGAACAGACGAGGAAAACACGGAAAGTCCATCACCCGATTTCCCAGAAACTTCGCTAAGCGGTAGAGGAGTCGCAATAATGGAAAACGTGTCTCAGGTTATCCGTAGATACTCGTTCGTTTCTGAAAAAACGACGGTCAAAGTCTTCCAGGTATTTTCGAGAGACTTGATGTGGCTTTTAGAAGGGAATATCCTGGCGAAGTGGTGGCTCAGTGGTTAGCATCGTGGATTTTTAATTTTTCTTTTATTTTATTTTTAGTGTTTTCATTTATCTACCCATATCCGTAAGTTACTACACGAATTCTTCTTATCAATTTAGGGGTCACAAAGGTGATATATTAATTGTAAAATTACAACTGGATTCAAAAATAAATGCCACACATTTATTATAATATATATGTATGTATGTAAGGTATCTGGGGGGGGTTACAGTCTTTTCAAACCGTCATATTAGCCGGCCGCAGTGGCCGAGCGGTTCTAGGCACTTCAGTCCGGAACTGCGCGATTGCTACGGTCGCAGACTCGAATCCTGCCTCGGGCATGTATTTGATGATGTCCTTAGGTCGGATAGGTTTAATAGTTCTAAGTTCTAGGGGACTGATGACCTCACATGTTAAGTTCCATAGTGCTCAGAGCCATTTGAACCATTTTTTTGTTGTCTGTAGTTGTGCTACTGCACTTTGGCTTGAAAGAATACAGTCTGTATCATATTATGATATTTGATTGTCATATTAATTTTTAAATTTTATTCATATGTTTATTCTTCAGAAAGATTTGGTTGATTCCCTTGGATAGTACCGACCATAGAAATATTCGAAAACCGAAGTTCCGAACAGCACGAGTACCGCGCGAAGGCACGTTTGCCACAGAGACATTTCTCCGTACGAATCTCACTCAGGAAAGAAACGTAGTTAACATTTGTGAAGATTTCCCGCGTTGGCAGTAACTTCGCGGTAAACAACGCATAACGGATCACTTTTTCGAAAACTGGCGCTTGCAATTGATTATGAATCAAGATATACAGCTGAAATTTCACCGAAAACAATTTCAAATAATTTTCTCATTCCTTTTTGTTTTAACTCATTCATATGAAGTACAATTAGTAGACGAATAAGAATAACGTTATATCGACACACGCTGGAAAACATTCGTGCATGGGTATATAAACGAAAAACAAAAATAAAAGTAAAACTCGGGTCTCCAGCACGGGGCGCAAAATTAAGAAGCCGCGACGCTAACCACTGTGCCACCATTTCGTCTGAGGATATCCCCTTGTAAAAGGCACTTAAAGTACCTACAAATTACCTCGAAAACTTTGACCGACGGTGTTTCAGAAACGGTCGTGCATCTACGGATAAGCCGAGACACGTGTTAGATTATTCAGATCCCTCTTCCACTACGCGAAGTTTCTGGGAAATCGGTTTATGGCACTTGCCGTGTTCTGTTTGTGTATTCTGTCCTACAGAATACACACCAGTTATATTTAGGTACCAGTTAAAAAAACTATTTCCTCCACTGTACAGCCAGGACTGGCCGTGTTCCCTAAAGGTAATCGTCATTTAAAACGGCTCATACTTGTAGGTGTCGCTTATCGAATGCCACTGTCAAGTTCTAAGTGGGTCTTACATGCGTCAAGAGATGGGATGTGAAATGAGCGAAAAAGAAGATAATGGCGTGTGACATAATTGTGGTTTTCAGAACCATATTTGATAGCAATACTACTACTTCCATCTATCATACCATCATCAGACGATCTCACGGATCGAAACCCGTCTTAACATAAAGGAAAGATTTTCCGATCAAAGACTCTTCTGAATTCCACGAATTTTTGGCTTCCTGGTAGCAAATAACGATGAGATATGAGGCGCAGGAATATTTCCACTTCACTCGGGCGTTGGAAGGACTGTCTTCCATTCCGCAGCAGACGCACTCGCTTCCCCGCTGGAAGCGCGGCAGAAGAGAGTGGCGGCCGGAGCTTCCGGGCGACAGCAGATGTGCCTGCGGCGCGGCGCGGCGGTCCTCCGTGTTAAGTGGGGAGAGAGACGGGTGGGAAGAAGAACGCCTCTTGTGGCGCCGCATCGATTGTCGGCAGCTGCCGTCGCCCGCCATAAACCGCACGGTGGCAGACGCCGGAGCGGAAGCCGGCCGGACGCGCCCAATGACAGAACTACGGCCGGCCTGCGCCGCGTCAGCGAGCCGCGCCTCATCTCGTCTCGTCACGTCTCACCTCACCTCACGGCCGCGAGCCGACGCCGAGTTCCACGACTCCTGAACCGAGTGTTTCCCGTCCACTTGCCACCCGGCTTTTATGTTAATACTTCTGTTGTTCATCATTTATAGCATTAGTCACTTGACACTGTCAACAACATATACTGAATGTCCCAAAAGTGTGTCAGTAATCAGAACTATTTAGTTGTACCGTACTTAAGATAAAAAAGAAATACCGGTGCAATGATGTTACAAATTTAATCAAGCTTCTTTTGTCAAGTAAGTTGCGATAAATTTACTGTAGAGCAGATCTTTGAAAGGTCTGGAAGTCGAAACTGTTCACAAATCATTAACAGTCCAATGTGAATTGCTCGATTACCGATAAGAACAGAGAGGAAATTTAAGGTTACGTATGGAAAGATCCCAATGCTAAGGTTTGCATACAACATAGCTCTTCTGGTCGGATCTAAGGGCAGCTTAGAAGATGTGTTCAAAGGAATGGAGAACACACTAAAAATGTAACACTGCATAGCTTAACTATAAACAGGGCAAAGGTACTGGTTATGAAGAGTATTAGAAAGCACGATAACGACTTGCTTAAGATCAGTATTGGGAATGAAACAGTAGCGAGGCAAATTTATACAGGAAGCAATGAAGTAAACTGATGCAGGCGAAGAAAGCTCCCTTCAATGAAATAGTTGTGTTGATATGATAGGTTTATATAGAAATATTCGCTAAGGCATACAGAAATACACTGGTTGACCCCCCCCAAAAAAAAAACAAAAAAACAATGGAGCACCCAGAGGACATGGTCTGATGTCAATACAGATTCGTACACCCACACATCACCGGCATGTAAATGAATGATTCGAGTTGGAATTCTCTGTGACAGGTAGAACGGCCCAGAGTGCTACCACGTCAGATGTTGAGTGATCACAGTGAGGACACGAAAACGCCACGTACTCGTTTGAGACAGCGTTATGAGCACCTGACGAGTGTCGGAGGAGCCTCACCGAGGCTCCTTGTAGCCGGCTGCGCGAATCGTGTAATACCCAGAAGTGGAAGTGGCCTGATGGTAGACCGCATGGGAGCGTGGAGCTCCATAAAGTTTCGGGGGTACATATATTGCAAGTATTCGACAGTAGCCGCTCGAGTAGCGGCTCCGCTATTAATGTCGTTGAAGGTGTTAACAGCAGTGTTTTGGGAAATGTGTATAATGATAATCGTTGTCACTACAGGTTGAGTAACCCCGGACCAAATGGTCTGCCATTTCGAAAGGAGTTTGCTGCACACTTATCGGCAACATTTACTCAAAATGGTGGAGGCTTCCGTAGCATCGTAACTGCATTTATAACAAGTGCTACAGCTAAACGTGCACGATCTATTAGCTCTCATTGGAAATTTCTTACAGCTATCGATCTGATTGTCCAGCTTACCATTCGCAGCAGAAGTTACAAATCTGTGCACACACAGACAACATTATAATACAGTAAATCAGCACAGCTACCGTACGTACACTCCGCATGGAACTGAGCAGTGTATGGCGGAGGCTACATTGCAGCCGTATTATTAATTTTCTTTCCCACTTGAGCGGCGCACTGAATGAGACAAACGACTGTGTATATGCCTTCTGACAGTACCTACCTACAGCTAATCCAATGTAAACAGTAACCTGAAGTTGTCATCCTGCAGTTAAATAGTCTATGCATTCAATACAGTTGCAAGTTAACAAATACACAGAAATATAAAGTAAAAGTTATACGAGTAATTTAATAACCAGTGTTCCACTCTAACGTCCGTAACTGATGTAGCCGACAGAGAATTACGTTGAATATTGTTTATTCAAGAACGGACATCTCAAATAAACGGGAAGTGGTCCTACGATATTCAGCTGAAATACAGACAGAAAATACCCTTATAAAATGCAGTGAAGTTACGTTCAAAGAATTACGAGAATGGTAGCAAACCCCCGAAACTAGTCATCAAAGATTGCGAAAATTAAACCCATTCCGCGATCAGAATACACGAAACATCCGCCAGTTCAAAATAGTTCAGAGTTCAACACGATTATTGACAAATTAACACATCGCGATACAGAAAATAGTAACTCATGCTCTGTCTACGCGCAATTCCGTACTGCCAGCGAAAACATAGTCCTATTCTGGAGCACATTCAGACCTTTCGAAATGTGAAGCCCCCTCAGAAGCACGATAGCGGCCGTTCACCGCTCAGAATCAAACACCTCCACGATCGAATCACGCTCGTTACCACAGGCAGGTCTGCCTTCTTCCAGCACTCGACATAGTGTTTAGAATCGATCCCTCGAAAAGTCCCAGTCTCCACTTGACTCCCATAGTGTTCCGCTACTATGTGCTCTTCCTATCAAAAATTCATCGTCCTTAATCTATAGAGACATGCTTTGATTTAACATGATCACTTCCCGGACTGAACTAACATAGTACAACAATCTTTAAGTAAAGAAATTTTATAAAAACTCTCTCACACTCAGATAATTTACAATAATTACAAAGAAAGGTTTGTCCATAGGTAAATATGCCAGTATTTTTATACCAGTGCGCTCACATTAAATGAATACAGATTATCTCTAAATATTATTTAAACAATTATTTATGCGTTTTTTTACATAAGGAACTTTTGGTTCTCTTTTCAATTATGATGTCCGCTAATACATGTGATTGACCAGTTTTAAATTAGCATATTTTTTTTAGTAGCATTTTCGCTCAACATTTAAATAAAGCAATAGGCAAAATACTAAACAGTTCAGTAAATAAATGTACAAGTATAACAAAATATGAGATATTGATGCTGTATTCATTTGCTGTGTAAATGTGGAGAATACGATGTTCTGACAAACATTTGCAGAATGAAAGCTATATAAGAGACGTCGTAAATCAATAAATAAAATAGATAAAAATACGTAGCTTTCACGGATGATAGCTATAGTACAACGCTATCATCTAAAATATCGTTACGTTGAAATCGCTTGAAGTGATTGGAAGCTTTCAATTCAGAGGTTCATTGTGACAATGTATAATCAGTGTGAGATACTGACTTCTGTAGCTTTAAAGGTACTGAAATACTGTTGTGTCACTGGATGTGCTTCAATTTCCTGAGATCGCAAATTTTCAGATTTGCATGAATATTTGATGTGAGTCACTGTCGAAGCCCAAAGATCTGTAAATTAGTGACACTCCGCCATTTCTTGGAGCATCTGCTGTGCAAAAGTCACGCGAGTAACAGCTGGGCAAATTCCCAGCTTAGGGATTTTCCCCCATCCGTGGCTCGCCCGGAGGCCCTGTGGCTGCCCGCGCGGCGGCGTCGTGCTATCTGACTCTGGGACCGCACAGCTTCACAAACGAATTCACCTTACCTCGTTCCAATTCGGGACGGCTGACTAGGTCGCCTACTTACGTACCCTAACCTCTCTGATCTTATCCTCACGACCCCTACTTGAGATACACGGCTGAGGCATTAGAATGGTCTGTTGTATTCTCCTATGGTTTATAACGACCTGTTAGGATCTTAGGGGCTTGTGTCTCAATTGGTTCGATGTGTACTGTCACATGCACTTGCTGAGACTCAAAACAATGGAAGAATAATCTAAAATTAGTCACACTAGCTACACGATTTCCATTACAAAATGGCTCTGAGCACTATGGGACTTAACATCTGAGGTAATCAGTCCCCTAGAACTTAGAATTAATTAAACCTAACTAACCTAAGGACATCACACACACCCATGACCGAGGCAGGATTCGAACCTGCGACCGTAGCGGTCGCGCGGTTCCAGACTGACGAGCCTAGAACCGCATGGCCACTGCGGCCGGCGATTTCCATTACAGATGGATGCATTTTTCCACAACCCTTCCCACAAATGCAAGTCTTCCTTTCGCATTCCCTAATGCTGATCTTATGCGATAGTCCAATTTAGTATCGGTTCATAATAATACCCCTAAATAGTTATACAATGTCGTGCGCTCAAGATGCTCACCACTAATCTTGTAACCATATACTATCTGGTTCTTTCACTTTCCTTCTAGGTATTGTCTTACGTTTATGTTCATTTAAAGGCGGCTATCATTCATTAAACAAATGGAAATTTCGTCCAAGGTTTTCTGCTAGGTCCTCAGGATCATCGAAAGACGATACGATCCCGCAGATAAAGACACAGTCAGCAAACAACGTTATAGTGCTGCTGATCCAATATGATGAATCGTTTCGCTGTACATCTGGTATAAAATGCCACGCAGTTGTGAGAGCTGTCTGTCTACTGGCAGTAAGAGGCACCTGGGAAGAAGCGCGCCCCCTGACTTGGTGTGCGCGGCGTTTCAATCCCGGCTACGGCCCCTGCTACGGCCACGGCCACGGCGGGAGGGGACAGATAGCCCGGCTTACGGCCAACGGCTGCTGGGCTGTTACGTCCGCTTCTATCTCCGGCGCTCGCCGACCGCCGCCGCCGCCGCCCGCCCGTTTACTCTGATACCGGGACAGGCGTTCCATAAGTTCCCATCTAATCCCCGCCCAATGGACGGCTGAATTAAATCGATAGCAAAGATTAGGGCCAGGTTTGGCCAGAACACAGACGAGCAAGATGTCGGGATCAAAGGCTGAACTACCGAGCCCGGAATCCGTCCCGCCGGCGCGGCTACGTCAGCTCAACGGGACCCGTCCGCTGGGAGTTTGCTGTTCTCTCTCTCTGTCTCTCTCTCTCTCTCTCTCTCGCTGTCACGACACACACACACACACACACACACACACACACACACACACACTCACTCACTTTAGCGTCAGCGCCTCTCCAAGACGTTCTCTTTCCGAAATCTCCTCATGTGATGAGCTACGTAAGAGCGCTCCAATATGTTCGCTTTCCGAAATCCTTTCGTGTGATGAGTACGTACTCCCAAGGTAATTTGTATCATGAGCTCTTCCCAAGCTGGTATTGTTTCGCTTCTTATGAATTGAATACCAGAGTAAAGTTGTTGCTATCAATTACGGATGCAGTGGTCAGTAGCTTCGTAACAAGTGAAATGAACGAAAGGTAATTTGTTTAGAAAAGGACACCGTCTGAAACATTACTGGATACCTGATTTACGTGATTCTAAAAGAAAGACCTCAATGTTTCCTTAAAGCCTTACTGACGTTCTCTGCTTCTTGAATTAACGATAAATGTTAATCTATGCGCCTAACCAGATGTCCTAAGAATTGCTCCTTACTATTAAAATTGCATTAAGAAAAGGAACGCAGTTTCGAATTGGATTTGAGGTATCTTGCTCGCTAGTACGTTCCACAGTACGCGGCTGATGAAGAAAGAGTACAGCCTTTTAATTTAGAGCCAAGGCACCAGGCGTAACATCTTTTAGTCCGTATTACCATCAGAAATCACAAGGCAGTGAAATCAGTACAGTTACCACCCGAGTAAACTGGACGCCAAATCTGCTGCGAAATTACTAACTGAAAGTACACTTATTCAAGAAATAACAAAACAGGCCTGTTGTTGCGGTTACTGAACAGATTAATTAATACAGATTACAAATAAATTTGATTAATTTTAATGAAACTTCTGAGCGCGTATGAGTAGATCTAGGTGCAAACTGTACCTACTTTTCGACCATTATCGCCAGTGTCGTTCATCTGGATGACATTTTAAACTATAACGCCGCCATACACTCAGAGAACATACTGCAACTACCAGTTGGTCAGGAAAGCGCTCACTCACTAAATCGTCAAATGCCGAATATGCTCAAATATCTTACGAGAATGCAGACAGGTGACGCAGTCGACAACCGCCGATATTTCAACGGGAGCACACCCCACCATTTTCAAAGCATAACTGTGCAAGAGAATTTGAAACCTCCGTTTTCAGAGAAGCTCCGGAAAAAAATGGTTCAAATGGCTCTGAGCACTATGGGACTTAACTTCTATGGTCATCAGTCCCCTAGAACTTAGAACTACTTAAACCTAACTAACCTAAGGACATCACACAACACCCAGCCATCACGAGGCAGAGAAAATCCCTGACCCCGCCGGGAATCGAACCCGGGAACCCGGGCGTGGGAAGCGAGAACGCTACCGCACGACCACGAGATGCGGGCGAAGCTCCGGAAAGGTACCACACACACACTGTAACCACTATCGCCATCAAAAACCACAGATGACCGACGTGAGAAGCTATCGATGATGACATTAACGGGTGAGATAGCATTAACTCACTCTTTCTGTTTTCTTATCAAATCACAGAGCAGGACTCCATGCAGAGTTTAAAGAAAAACCACCATTTTCATTTATAATTTAATTATAAATATAAATGATGGTGCTTGTCTAAATTCCGCGTGGAGTCCTGCTACTCACTTGTCATAAAACAGAGGTAGAGAGTTAATGCTACCTCAAGCGTTGATTATTAATTTCACCATCGATAACTGCTGACGCCGGTCGTCTACGGTCTGTGATGGAGATAGTGTTTACAGTGTGTGTGATTGTTACCTTTCCGAAATTTTTCTGAAAACCGAGGTTTTAAATTCCCTTACACCGCGTTTAATTGCTGCAGTAATGGCGTGAAAACGGTGGAGTGTGCTCCTGTCGAAATATCGGCAGTTCTCACCCGGCTGCATCCCCATAAGTTATTTGATGGTTCAAATGGCTCTGAGCACTATGGGACTTAACATCTACGGTCATCAGTCCCCTAGAACTTAGAACTACTTAAACCTAACTAACCTAAGGACAGCACACAACACCCAGCCATCACGAGGCAGAGAAAATCCCTGACCCCGCCGGGAATCGAACCCGGGAACCCGGGTGTGGGAAGCGAGAACGCTACCGCACGACCACGAGATGCGGGCATAAGTTATTTGAACACTGTGTACGCCTGGAGAAACTCAGGCCTCGCAGAATAGGCTGTCACACTACCGTCGTACGATGCCGTTTAATTTCAGGGGCCTACTCAGAGAAATGTAACCCCGGCAACCTTTGGTTGCAGATAGTAGTCACCCTGAGAAGATAGCTCTCAAGGTAATATTTTTTCCTCTCCTCGAGATGGCGTCCCGATTCCGCACCTTCTTACTGCAACTTCTTATCTGGCTAATTTCTTCTCGTTTTCCTTTCTGCCCGAGTTCAAGAGTTTCCGCCTCGTTTCCTCGTTGTACTTAATCTTCCGCAGTTTGAAGAAGTTTCTCTGCAGCCACCATTTAATTGTCAACAAACGTGGCCGGGCGTTCTCTGCGAACGGGGGAACAACTTAATTTCCAGATATTCCGCACTGTAATTAAAAGGGACTGTAAATCTGACTGAAAATACATTTCTTAGTTTTACCGCCGTCGGCACCCGAGTCGGAATTACGTTTAATAAGAGATGTATACTACGGTGATAATTATGAAACTCACTGCGGCCGCTCTGGCAGCGTCATACAACATAATGCATGCTTTACGTAGACCTACTGACAGTAAATCAAATTAGCGGACTATAAAGCCGCGGCGGCGAACGAGGAAGGGAAAACATTAGAGGGAAAAAATGGAAAAAAATATTACGTAGAGGGCGGCGGGGAGGTCGTTACGTGCTCAGCTGCCCCCGAAACGCCGGCTACAAGTGGCTGGCTCGTTGCTCTCGGCCCGAGCACTCCCAGAGCGCGCCTGGACGCCTTCGTTTACGCGCCGTGCGGCGTCATCGCCGGCACACGCAGCTGCCGCGTGGCATGGCGTGGTAGGCGCGCGCCCCGGCGCCAGTCCGCCGCCGTCCCGAGAGAGCAAATAAACTCAGGCTTCAAAATCATCGGATAGCGACATGCACAGATACAGACGGCGGTAGTATCGCGTACACATCGTATAAAAATGCAAAGCGTTGGTAGTGCCGTCATTTGTACTTATGTGACTCATGTGAAACGGTATCGACGTGATTATGGCCGCCCGACGGGAATTAACAGATTATGAAGACGGAATGGTAGTTGGAACTAGACTCATGGGACATTCCGTTTCAGAATCGTTAGGGAACTCCATATGCTGAGATCCACAGTGTCAAGATTGTGCCGAGAGTGCCGTGAGAATACCATATTTCAGGGATTAACACTCACCACGGACAACCCAGTGACCGACGGCTTTCACTTAACGATGGACCCAGAGCAGCGGCGTTTGCGTATAAGTTGTCAGTGCTAACAGACGATCAGTATTGCGTGAAATAACCGCGGAAATCATTGTGAGACGTACGACGAACGTATCCGTTAGGACAGTGCGGCGAAATTCGGTGTTAATGGGTTGTGCCAGGAGACGACCGACGCGACTGCTTTTGCGAACAGGATGCTATCGCCCGCAGTGGCTCTCCCAGTCTCGTGACATATCGGTTGCAACCTCGACGACTGGAAAACCGTGCCCTGGTCATATGCGTCCCGATTTTAACTAGTAAGAGGTGATGGTAGGGTTCGAGGGTGGAGCAGAACCCACGAAGCCATGACACAAGTTGTCAGCAAGGCACTGTGCAAGCTAGTGGTGACTCCATAACCGTGTGGTCTATGTTTACATGGAATGGGTTGGATCGTGTGGTCCAAATGAACAGATCATTGACTGGAAATCGTTATTTTCGGCTATTTGGAGAGCAGTTGCAACCATTCATGGACTTCATGGTCCCAGACAACGATGGAACTTTTATTAGTGCGACACATCACAGGGCCACAGTTGTTCGCGATTGGTTTGAACTACATTCTGAACAATTAGAGCGAAGGATTTGGCCACCCACATCGCCGACATGACTCCCATCCAACATTTATGTGACATAATCGAGAGGTCAGCTGTTGCACAAAAATCCTGCACTGGCAACACTTTCGCTATTAAGGACAGCTATAGACGTAGCATGGCTTAATATTTCTACAGGGGACTTCCAACGACATGGCACGTCGAGCTGCAGCAGTACGCCGGCAAAACAGAGGTCCGACTCGATATTAGGAGGTATAAGATGACTTCAGTCACCTCACTGTAAGGCGGCAGCCACTGACCCACATCACAGTGCATCCAGACAGGCCGCTTTTCACTCCTTTCTTCCACAAAGGTAACATTAAACTTTAAGAATCGACGGGAAAAAAGGCACCCTCCTCCTCCTTTGTCGAGCAGAGTACATCAAAAAATTTCAATTAAATGCAGCGCTCGCAAGCAGTATATCGTAGTTAAAGAAACAATGCCGCATAAATCAATTTGTAGATTTTCCGGATTTCGGTCAGTTGGCGTACTTGACTCTGCACCCCTGATGTTATCACGGGCAGGAAGAATTTTCAACTTCTTACGAAGACAATGGAGCTGAAAGAATACCACAGAGCTCACACAAATTGAATAGAGATGGAAGTCCAAGGGAACGAAATAGCGCGTAACTGGAGCGTAGGAGGCTCCGTGTGGCTGCTCGTAGAAGATGCTGCAGTTTACCCTTACCACCCAAAATGGCCCTTCGTTTAGAAGTAAAATAAACAAATGTACCAAGCTGATGTTGTTTAGCTACCAGGGGGACATTAACCAGCATGACTGCTTTCTCCTAATTGTGTTCGTAACGAAGACATAAACAGCAAGCAGTATGTGTTTTTTTTAAATAGCAACCCATATTTTTATTCGGTAACCCAGTTCCTCTCTTCACGACCTGTTCAAATATGTGCGAGAGTGTCCGAGTCACGTAAACATGACGTTGCTGAAAACGTAACAAAAACGGACTTTCATTCTTCTCTACTCACACACAGTGCAGGTCGCCATGGGTTACGTAATTCGTCCACTAGCTGTAGTTGACAGTGAACAAATGGAAAAGCATGTAAAATGCGCATCGGTCATTCAGAGCACTGTGTTCAGCTGAAGGATTAGAGATCTGCAGGTGAGCGGCAGTACCATACGGACAGCAGTGACACAGTGTGTACGTGCTAGTCGGTTGTATGGACTCAGCGCAGAGAAAGGTGTCGACTTAAGGACGTGACAGCAAGGAGCAGTGGTGTTTCCACGCACCCATGACCACACAGTGAATTAAGTTGCCAAATTTATTCGTCTATCAACGATAACTGTCGAAAGTGTGCAAAAGAAATGGTGTACGACTCGCACGCTTGTAACAAGATGTAAGAACGGTATTCGCAGAAAGATCTCAGCTGACGGGAAGCAGAGAACAGTGTCACACTTTGTCAATAACAACTGATTTTAAATTGCTGCTTTCAACAAATACAAATCCATCTCAATTATTTTTCGAATGAACACTGCGATGGGAGCATCATGCAGTGGACGTTTGCAGGCGAGTACTTTTCACACGGGTACATGAACCTTCACGTCTTCAATAGGCCAAACAACACAGAAACTGAACGGTAGCTGTCTGCAGGCGTGTTTTGCCGCTTTTCAAATGATCGAAGGCGTCCAGTGCAATGACGGCCCGTGAAACATTATTGTAGTGTGTGCAGGGTGTAGTTCAAGTCGGATGTGACCTGTGACGTCCCCGGCTAACGCACAATTTTCTCTGAACATGAAGGAAGATACTTATTTAGAAACGATAGGTGACCCATCTTCATGAGGACTTCTCGACCCCATGACGACAAGAACCGTATTCACAGGACGGCGCACATGGGCTGCTGGTTTGACGAACAATCAGGTATCGTATGGCACCTCGACTATCGAGCTAAATCATTCATCATAATCGCATCGAAAATGGTTGAGACTATTTGCGAGAGTTTTATGGCGTACCGAAAAAATCTTCTCGACTGTGCACCAGGCCGAAATCCACCCATTCCAAGCTACAGGCAGTTTTAAACGCTGTTAGCGCGACTGCTCCTCCGGGTGACTAATTTTTTATCCTGTCTGATTACACAGTGTGTCCCTGTTCCTTTATAACTGCTTGTGTGAAATTCGAAACTGCATGCTACTCGTGACGAGTTGTGGCGTTACGATCACTGAAGTTTCAACAAGAGCCGTGTAGAAGGTCAAAGTGTAGCTTGACTGTAGCAGGTGTCCCGGCCACGAATGTAACAGTATGTGTCTGACACTTGTCGGAAAATGGCGGTGGAGCAGGGAGGCAACATTAAGCTGCTAGAATTCATCGAATACTACACGATTACAAGGAGGTGGGCTCCATGGTCACTCCTCCAAGACAATCACTCACCCAAAGTGAAGACTATGTGGGAATTTTTGGCCGGCAAAGGGATCACAGTGAAGGATCACCTGGCGTATTCGCCAAATTTGGCCCCAGTCGACTTCTGGTTGTTGACAATGAAAAGACAGAATTACGATGTAATTCACGATATCCAAGAAAATTGTATTGCAGTACTACATGCAGTTCCAAAAAAGGACGATAATGTCTGCTTCAAAACACTTTTGAAACGATTTTAGCTGTGCATTGATTCAGGGGGAGACTTTTTTTTTTTAATAAATACAGTGATGTCGTGAACATAAGCTACGACTTTTATTTTTCATGGCCACAGTCCTAACTGAACTGGGACACACTGTGTATAATGCGGAGTTTGCCTCACTGAAAGAGCGGGTGAACCTTACCTGAGGCAGCCTAAACACAACACGAATGCCGCTGCGGAAACTAAGAAGGCCCAATGGCCAGCGACGAATAAAGCCGCGTATACCGACGGCGCGTGGTCCTGCGGCGGACGGCCGTTACCTCGGCAGCGGCAGCAGCAGCCTTTACGACCTTAATCATCTTAAAGCAGGTGCGGCCGCGGCGCATTACGTCGCGATGCGGCGCTGCCCAATCCGCGGCCGGGCAGCGACGTTAAAATTAAAAGCGAGCGCCGCGACCGCGGAGAGCGCGAGGGGCCTGTCAAACCAATATCTTCAGCTCCCGTTAAATCGCGCCCATGTACCCGGTCCCTGGAGCGGAACCCTTTACGTGGAAACATGCATCTAGCATAGTTCAAATCGCTAACCAATTATCTTTTGCTACCGCCAGTGGAGCAGTGCGCCATCAATGAGCGGATAGTTTGGATTGATGCGTTACCGTCTCTATTTTTTTCAGTTGTAGATCGTTTGTCTTGGAGCATTCAGTCGAGCTAACGATACCACTGCGACGAATCATCTAGTTGTGTTGGTGTGACGGTGCACTCACTACCTGAATCCCAACCACTCCTGACCAAGACGGTTCGATTAATTTTCGAAATACCGTGTACTCCTGGTATTGCTTAATAGTTCACCATCTGCAGTAACATTTAGTGATCAACACAATAGACACCTTAGTTAAATCAGAGGAGACGCCTAATGTCTTTTTGTTTAATACATCCAGAGCCTCACAGAAAAAAGGGACTATAGAATTTTGAGTTCTTAAACCACTTCTAAAAGTAAACTGTACACATAACAGCAAATTACATCAACTGACATGAGCAGTTACGCTTGAATAATATAGAGGCTTTTCAATAACTTTTGCAAACAGCCGGCCGGAGTGGCCGAGCGGTTCTAGGTGCTACAGTCTGGAACCGCACGACCGCAACGGTCGCAGGTTCGAATCCTGCCTCGGGCATGGATGTGGGTGATGTCCTTAGGTTAGATAGGTTTAAGTAGTTCTAAGTTCTCGGGGACTGATGACCTCAGAAGTTAAGTCCCATAGTGCTCAGAGCCATTTGCAAACACCGATGGCGTAGAAAAAAAAAAAAAAATTGTTCAAATGGCTCTGAGCACTATGAGACTTAACATCGGAGGTCATCAGTCCCCTAGAACTTAGAACTACTTAAACCTAACTAACCTAAGGACATCACACACACCCATGCCCGAGGCAGGATTCGAACCTGCGACCGTAGCAGTCGCGCAGTTCCGGACTGACGCGCCTAGAACCGCTCGGCCACCGCCGCCGGCGATGGCGTAGAAATCGGTCGAAAATGTCTATATTTCTCCGTTCTCCTTTTTTTATTTTATTTTTTTCCTGAGAGGTTTCACTATTGAGTATTTCAGTCGTTCTGGAAGGCGACCATTCCGAAAGAAATGTAACTAAATACAAGAGTAACACATGCAGAAGACTGCTTTAGTATCCTACTAGAAATCCCATCACACCCACAAGAGTCCTTAGTTTTCAGCGATTTAATCAGTGACCCAGTATCTCCCTTGTCACACTCTCACGGTGGTGCATTTTAGACGGCAGTCTTGGAAAACCATTTTCTAAGAGTGTTATATGGTTCCCTGCAGAAACTAAGTGTTTGTTTAATTCATCAGTTAAATTCAGAAGTGACTGTTAAATACTGTACATATATCTGACTTAAAGGTTGCAAAAACATACTTACTACGTTCTGGTTTCGTGTTATCGACCTTATGCTGTAGGTCAGACATGTGCTTCATGGCTCACCGTATGGCTTTAATTTTATCCTGAGTATGAGCTATTCCATCCGCATACCACACGCTTTTTGGTTTCCTAATAACACCTTTAAGACCTTATAGTATCGTCTGTAAAGGACAGTTGCCGTTCGATTGTTGCTATCCTTAATGTTTTGATTTAAGTCCTACTTTATTCTATGTGATATCCTATTCCATTAGTCAGCCAACAGTTCACAGGGATACCAGAAAATACATATTTTACAAAAAGCAACTTGCGAAAAGCTCAGAAACCACATCTATTCAATCTATTTCGCAATTTTCTAGAGCGAAACAGAGGAAAAATGATATCAAAACAAATAGAATAAACAATTGTTCACATAATACCTAAAAGGCAGGAAAATTGTATGTCCGAAGAAAATGCAACATTCTGCGAGAAAGTACACGTAATCCTACGTACGCATATTTTTGGCGCAACTGGCAATAATTTGCGTTAATGTAGACGCGAAATTAGAGGAATGACGTGACAACAAGAAGCAGAGATAGGGAAGAATTTGACGACTGGTTTAAAATCTTGACTTTTATCAACAGTCCTACACCTGTTCAGAAACAACGGCGGATTTGCTCGAGTAGTGTGGCAAAAATAAGTTAGAATGTTTATTCTGTTAATAAGAACTACAAGTTGTCCACGTTTCTAGATATAGATTTACCGTTGTGTGTAAGAAAACTAAAAATACAAATATAGTGTCAAATACAAGATTTATATTTATTCCTACAACTGTCATTTAAGTATTTACCACTATAATACGTACTATTTGAGCGAACCCGAGAAATTTTTGTGGCAATTGTGCCACTGTGTGCTAAATTTCAAAGAGTAGAAAGTCTAAAATATGTGTAACAAAGATAGTATAATTATAAGATTTGTGACGGCGCCCAGAAGAGGCAACCCAGTAATAAATTTTTTATCTTAGTAATGTACAACTAAATTGGGAAAACACCGCGTTTAGAAGTCACGCTAAGGCATGCGCGCGCTTTGAAATCAGCCCCTAACAGGCGGTGCTAGGCTTGGGACACCCTGATCAAGCTGTTGTGTGCGAGGGGAGCTGCATTGCTCAGGCGATTGAAACTGGTGCTAATCCTTCGTAACACAACTTACTTTCGCCTGGGATGGAGGGATGGATGCCTGTAAGTACGGGATTCTGGCAGAATTTGTTCTACTTCCACCACAATAACATACAACATCGCTTCATTTATTCAGTTGAATTTACAACAGGGGAAGCAGCAATTTAGAGGTGTGATCTGAAACACTGGAATATTGCGTCAAATGTATCATATGACTCTCAATGAACCCAAGATTGTCCATATCCATAATTTTCTCAATATAATTTCATGCGCTGTTAAATGGAAGTGAAAAAAGTATTTGTTCGTAAAAATACACAGTTTTAAGGTTATAAACTGCTGCTTCAAAGCACTGAAGAATGAATGGTCTTAAGCCACTTAATTCAATACCGCTGCAAACACTTAAACATGCTGAGGCTCTTCTGCTATGATTATTCTTATAGTTTTTCTGGAGGTTTGCTTTTACAGAGTAAATTATCTCACTGAGCAGAATCAATCCTTGCGAAGTCTTATAACACGTCATCTGCAGTGTTTCCGCTACGTAAAATATCAACGTAACAGATATTTCTTAGAAGCAAAAGTCGTTTCTATTGAAAAACGGCTACTTTTCGACATTCCAAGTTTTCAATTAGTGTCCGAAATAATACGGTGTAACAGGTGGAAATTCTAACGGTAGGTACTCAGTCTCAGTACGTGTGTGCTATACTGCAGTAAAACTACTTAAAGTGTGGGGAAACACTCTTGCAGCTAAGAAGTGACACAGGGTATGTCCACCCGAGGGGGGCCTCGAACCTCCGACGGCGGAGCCACGCGGACTGTGACAAGGCGCTCTACACCGCGCGGCAAAGCAGAAAGCTGGAAGGAGTATATAGAGGGTCTATACAAGGTCTATGTGCTCGAGGGCAGTATTATGGAAATGGATATAATTCCAATCCCAAAGAAAGAAGGTGTCGACAGATGTGAAAATTACCAACTATCAGTTTCATAAGTCTTGGCTGTAAAATACTAACACGAATTCTTTACAGATGAATGGAAATGAAATGATCGTATGGCATTTATTGCCCGTAATATCCCCTTCGGGGTTCGGCCACCGTATTGCATGTCTTTTTTGTTGCGGCCACTTCAGCGACATGCGTATCAATGATGATGAAAATGACGTTGAAGGACACACGACATCCAGTCCCCTGCCGGGAATCGAACCCAGGCCTCTTGCTTCGTAGGCGGTAACGTTATCGCTGCGCTACGGAGGCGGACAGATGAATATAAAAACTGGTAGAAGCCGAACTTTGAGAAGACCAGTTTGGATTCCGTAGGAATGTTGGACCACGCGAGGCAATACTGACCCTACGACTTATCTTAGATTAAGGAAAGGCAAACCTACGTTTCTAGCATTTGTAGACTTAGAGAAAGCTTTTGACAATGTTGACTGGAATATTTTCTTTCAAATTCTGAAGGTGGCAGGAGCAAAATACAGGGAACGAAAATCTATTTACAATTTATGCAGAAACCAGATGGTCGAGAGGCATGACAGGGAGTGAGACAGGGTTGTAGGTCATCCCCGATGTTATTCAATCTGTATAATGAGCAAGCAGTAAAGGAAACAAAAGAAAAATTTAGAGTAGGAATTAAAATCCATGGAGAAGAAAGAAAAACTTTGTGGTTTGCTGATGATATTGTAATTCTGTCAGAGACGGCAGAGGACATGGGAGAGCAGCTGAATGGTATGGACAATGTCTTGAAAGGAGGATATAAAATGAACATCAACAAAAGCAAAATGAGGATAATGGAACGTAGTCGAATTAAATCCGGTGATACTGAGGGAATTACATTAGGAAATGAGAAACTTAAAGTAGTTGATGAGTTTTGCTATTTGGGGAGCTAAATAACTGATGTTGGTCGAACTAGAGGATATAAAATGTAGACTGGCGGTGGCAAGAAAATCGTTTCTGAAGATGATAAATTGTTAACATCGAGTGCAGATCAGGAAGTCTTTTCTGAAAGTATTTTTATGGAGTGTAGCCATGTATGGAAGTGATGGTTCAAATGGCTCTGAGCACTATGGGACTTAACATCTGAGGTCATCAGTCCCCTAGAACTTAGGAATACTTAAACCTAACTAACCTAAGGACATCACACACATCCATGCCCAAGGCAGAATTCGAACCTGCGACCGTAGCGGTCGCGCGGTTCCAGACTGAAGCGCCTAGAACCGCTTGGCCACTCCGGCCGGCGTATGGAAGTGAAACAGGGACTCTAAATAGTTTAGACGAGAAGAGAATAGAAGCTTTCGAAATGTGCTGCTACAGAAGAATGCTGAAGATTAGATGGGTAGATCACATAACTAATGAGGAGGTACTGAATAGAACTGGGTGGAAGAAGAAGAAATTGTGGCACAATCTGACTAAAAGAAGGAACTGGTTAGCAGGACACGCACTGAGACATCAAGGGATCACCCATTTAGTACTGGAGGGGATTGTGGAGGGTAAAAATCTTAGAGGTAGACCAAATGATGAATACACTAAGCAGATTAAGAAGGATGTACGAGAAGGTTGCTGTAGTTACTAGGAGATGAAGAAGCTTGTACAGGATAAGTAGCATGGAGAGCTGCATCAAACCAGTCTGTGGACTGAAGACGACAACATAAACATGCAATTACATGTACCCACTCATTCCATGACCACAGAGACTGGATTTTCAATTCGGTCCTTGGGAACTAAACGTGTAAAATAAAATAAAAAATAAATAATATAAAAAATGAGACTGGACCAAATGCACTGCCTGATAAGAAAAAGGGAAACATGCAGAAGATGTGGTCGGATGTCAACGTAACTTCGTACACGTACACATCGGCGGATGTGTAGAGTTACAATTCTCTGTGACTACAGCGGTCACCAGAGCGCATTAATCTTCTTCATGTTCAATGTTGTCACCAGTGTCGGTACGGCATCTGACATGTGTGTTTAGCATCTGATGTTGAGTGATCACTGTGAACGACACGTAAACGCCACGTACTCATGTTAGGCAGCGTTACCAGCACCTGACAGAATTTGAAAGGGACATCATTGCGGGTCTCCATTTGGCTGATTGGTCGAATGGTGCAATATGCACATTTTTAGTGTATTTTGATGTGACAGTGGCCCGATGTTGCACTGAATGGCACTGTGAGGACAGGTATTTGCGTTCGAAGTTCCGGTCGACCAAGTCAGAGCTCTAGAATGGGCGATCGCCATACTGGGCACTAAGCACATCGTAACCCCTTCAGATTTGCGCCTGTTATCTGAGAACTACTAACAGACTCTCCGAAACACTCTTTATCATCCGCAGCACTGTTCGGGGACTAGCAGCAGCCTGACTGGACAACAAGGATGTGCCGAATGCATGGATTAGGGGCAGAAAAGACCCACCGCGAGGTATTAATGAAATTCGGAAACTGCTGAGGAAGTAGAAATTGTTGCCCTTTCCACGGAAAAAAAAGAAAAATTCGACAAGCAAAAGATAGTAGAAAATATTCATGCACGAAGCATACAACGTCCACAGTCGTACCTTGGAGGAAGATAACCCGAGAAAATTCTAGTCCTACGAAATATCGCTTAACGGGTGGAAGGCTTCTATCCGCTCACTCATCGATCAGTCTGATGTGGCAATAGAAAGCTGAAGTTTTAAATTTCGCGTATACGAGATCATCCACGCGAGAGGATCGTACAAACATAGCGTCGTTTGACCGTCGCACAAGTTCCATATGGAGGAGATAGTTACAGGGATCCCTGGCGTAGAGAAGCAACTGAAAAGAGTTAAAAACAAACAAAGGTGCCGATGGAATCCCCATTCGGTTTCACAGTGTTCTCTACTGCACCTGTACCTTACTCAGCTTGCACTTCTCACGAATCTCTCGCCCAGCGCAATGTCCCAAGCGACTGAAAAAAAAAAGCGCAAGTGACTCCAGTATATTTGAAGGGTAAAAGAATGGATCTGCAAAATAACAGACCGGTATCCTTAACGTCAGTTTACTGCAGAATTCTTGAAAATATTCTGAGTTCTAAATTTAAAAAAATGTCTTGTGACAAAAAAATCTTCTGTCCACAAATCAACACGAATTAATAAAGCATCGTTCGTGTGAAAGAGCTTGCTCCTTTTCTTACACGATATTCTGTGAACCGTGGATGAAGGGCGACAGGTAGATTCCATATCACTAGACTTCCAAAAAACCTTTGACACGGCGCACCATTGCAAACAGTTACGGAAGGTCCGAGCACACGGAGGAACTTCGAAGATGTGTAACATATACGATTAAAGAAAGACCTCGAAGCAATTCAGAGGCATGCTGCTAGATTTGATACCGGTAGATTCGATCAACACGCGACTGCTAAGGAGATTCTTCGTGAACTCAAGTGGGAAACCCTGAGGGAAGGTGACGTTCTTGTCGTAAGGCACTATTCATAAAATTTAGAGAACCGGCGTCTGTGGCTGATTAGAGAACAATTCTACCACAGCAAATGTACATTTCGCCTAATGACCACGAAGATAATCTATGAGAAATTAGACAGTCGTTTTCGCTCGCTCTATCTGCGAGTGGAACAATAAAGAAAATGACTAGTAGTGGTTCGAGGTAATCTCCGCCACGCACCAAGCGGTGGCTTGCCGAGATTTATGGAGATGTAGGTGAATTACCGTCCCATGTGTACGCTGCCGTTAGCAGCACCACACAAAGTGCTGGACTGGTGCCGTTACAAGGAAACATGGACTGCTGATGGATGACGTTACACTGTGCTCAGCGATGAGCAGCACTTCTGCATTGTCCCAGATGATCATCGTCATCGAATATGACCGTGACCTGGAGAGAAGTACCATTCTTTCAATGTTTTGGACAGGCACAGAAGTGTTACGTTACTCCATGCGCCAAGGTGTGGAGAACCATAAGGCGTAACTTCTGGTCACGGCTGGTAGCGACTGAGGGAATCGTCCTATGTCCTTATGAGTCACCCCTCATTCAATAGTATCGCGGTGCCATTTTTCAACAGGACAATGCTCGTCCAGCTCCTAGTGACTAGTTCTTTGTACAAGTGACTCGATTTTGCAGTCGCTGAGATACACCCTCTGAACTCGTTAAGTTTCCTATCACTTCCTCTTCGCCGTCTGAGTGCTACACTTTTTTTTGTCAGGCGTAGTATTTCTCAATGAAAACTACCAAGCACGTATACTTACAGATGATTATACTTGACATTACCTATGTCTCTAAGCGAACATAACACACTCCTTCTTTCAGAAATCGCTGTAATTGTTTTCCAGATGATATACTGCTGATTTACTTCACAAAGATGCCTTGCCGCATACATAACTGCAAAGAAAATAAAAAAGACTGAATTTGTTTAAGAGACAGAAATCACGGCCTTAATGTAGATAACGCAGGCGTTGATTCATAATCAGAACTAAGAATCCAACTGCTGTCGGCTGCAGCACGGGCAAATTTTTGTGAGAACTGTCACAGCGGTCTAATACTTGACGTTAAGACACTACTGAGGGTGTCCACGACGTTCCGACCACGGATTTACTTGGAACTTTGTACACTTTTATATTAGCTCATCAGGACAGAATGATGGTCAACAAGTAAGGCGCACTAATTAGGCGATTTCGATAAAATGGCAAGAAAAGTTTTACGCGTCATTGATGTGCCGGTGATGGTTGGTTGGTTGTTTTGGGGAAGGAGACCAGACAGCGTGGTCATCGGTCTCATCGGATTAGGGAAGGATGGGGAAGGAAGTCGGCCGTGCCCTTTCAGAGGAACCATCCCAGCATTTGCCTGGAGTGACTTAGGGAAACCACGGAAAACCTAAATCAGGATGGCCGGACGCAGGATTGAACCGTCGTCCTCCCGAATGCGAGTCCAGTGTCTAACCACTGATGTACCGGTGAGTAGCGACGTTGAGCACGAGATGGCGGCGGTCATGTGGTTACCGTTAGAGTACCATAATTAGTGAATCGCTGGATCGAGTCCCATTCATGTTTTGTTTTTAATTTATATTTTTCAAACATTAGTCATTATTTCATGCATATTAACTTCGAAAAGGAATATGATGAAAAGACGCGTGTATTCGCAAGAACTTTTCTTGAATTTCCATTGTTATTTGGTTGTTCGCTAATTTTTATTATCAGAACAAATATTATATTTATAATCAACGTCAAGTAGACGACCAAATTCACAAAGTTTTCCTGAAAATGTGTGCTTGTCGTCATTTCCGAAATTCCTTACACCTGCGATTGTTTAAGGTACCGAGAACTACTTTGCACCTGGACGCTTCCATCTGCAGGCACAGGTTTCAAGTACGAGGGCAGGTTTGGAAAGCCCACGTCATATATCAATAAATAAAGGTGTAAATAACTACATTCGACAATACAACTTGTTACAATATGTCAGAATATGAGGGCACGATTAACTGCTGGAAGCTGTTTCGATATTACAATTTGCAGGACGATAATTACAGACATAAATTCAAACGGCAGCTACTACACCGAATGAATTCAGTTTTCCAGAATGTAAAAGAATCTTCAGAATTTCTACGAAAAAAAAGTTCTTTGACATATTGAAAAAAATTCTCTTTCTTCCGATAGTTTGAATGTCAACCATGCGTAACGCAATATTTTCGTAAATATAGTGCTGAAAGTTGGCGATGTACGATAGAATGTACATCATCTTCTAGAGAAGGAATTTCTCGTTCGTTGTTAATCAAATATAAACAAGTATGAAGGCGCTTGATAAAGTAGAAATGCGTGTAGAAATAAAAGTGGGCTAATATTTGTTGCAATTACAAAAATTAGTAAGCAGCCAATTAACATGGGAAATTCAATATAAGTTCACGCAAATACACGTGTCTTTTCATCGTATTACCGTTCAGACATCACTAGTGTTGAAAAACGTGTAAATTAAAAAAAAGGTGGGCGGGACGCGATCCAACGACTCCCTGATTACGGAGCTTGAACGCTAACCACATGGCCGCTGCCAGCTCGTGCTCAGGGTCCCAACGCACCGAAACATCACTGACGCGGGAAACTTCTCTTGCGTTTTCTCGAAACCGCCTAAGTAGTATGCCTTACTACTTCCACATCATGTTAATAATCAACTATTAAAAGTGTACAAAGTTTGAGGTAAATTCGTGATCCGAACGTCGTGTATCCCCCTCTTAGTAACAGGAAATGGAAAACAAAGAGCTAACTTTCGGGAAAACCGAAGGAATCAGTCAGTTCATATAAACATTTAGGTGTAACAATTTACCTCTGGATCCATGGGACTTGCCATCTGAGGTCATTAGTCCCCTAGCGTTAGAACTACTTAAACCTAACTAACCTAAGGACATCACACACATCCATCCCCGAGGCAGGATTCGAACCTACGACCGTAGTAGCAGCACGGTTCCGGACTGAAGCGCCTAGAACCGCTCGGCCACAGCGGCCGGCTGTGTGGATATGAAATGGAATGTTCGCAAGGGCTCAGTAGTAGATAAACCAGGTGACAGACTATGGTTCACTGGCAAGATGAACAGAGTGGGAAAATACGTCAGTCTGCAGAGGAGAGAACTGGCTGGAACTAACAAGAGGATACTGAAGGTATACAAAGAATGGCAGCACGAATGGTCAGAGGTTTGTTTGGCCCTGGGAAAACATCATAGAAGTGCTGAAGAACCTGAACTGGCAGACGTTTGAATATAGTCTCAATAACCAGTGAAAATTCTACAGATATACTTGAATCCCCTGCATTCCGCTCCCAAAGGGACCGCGAAAACAATGTACAGAGTCATGTACGACGTATTGTCTGCCATGCACTTCGCACTGACTTGCGGAATATGTGTGTAGGTGCGGGTGTAGAATCCTCCGTTTCTTACGAAGATTTGTGACACAGTCTAAGAAATATACGCATGAAATGAAAATGTCAAGCATCCCGTTCTTGGTTACTACTCCATTGTTCGAGATTTATGACTGGTTCTGCTTTTTGAAACAAATATTACCGCAAAGAAACTTAACTGCAAAGTTTGTGCAACTAGGAGGGGATGTAAAATTTTTAACGTCTCTTTTTTTCCTATACATATTGGCTAAGTGAATACAAAAGGAATATTATAAGGGGCATTAAAAAAGAAACGAGCCGGAGGCATAACCACAGAAACCAGTACCTGTATGTTAGAAGTACTGACCCTGGCTGTTGAGACACTTGTCCCACTGTAATACATGGCGGTGAATGGCTGTCTCATAAAATTCCCGGAGTTGCGATGTTAACCAGTTGGACGTCGTCGTCCGAGGTGGATCGTTTGCCCTCAGAGCCTTTTTAAGGGAACCAAAAATGGCGTTAATCACAGAGAGAGAGAGAGGTCTGGACTGTATGGAGGGTTTGCGGGTAACGCTGGGCAGTCACTGTTGTCCCGTGCTGCAGGGAGTGAATCAGAAAGGGGCCGTCTTGGTCAAAGAAGAACGCCAGCATAACATTCACCTCGGACGACGACGTCCAGCTGCACATACGTAACTGGTTAACATCGCAGACCCGGGAATTTTATGAGACAGTCATACACAGTGGGACAAGTGTCTCAAAGTCAGGGTCAGTACCTCTAACACACAGGTACCAGTTTCTGTAATTACGCCTTCGGCTCGTTTCCTTTTGCACGCCGCTTATAAAAAGACAAGTACAACGTACGCAGAATTTTGCGTATTATAAACGTACATACGGATATAAAACAATAGGAAAAATGACAAAGAGGCGTAGTTCCACGACGAGAAGTAAATATCGTGTTGTTCAGAATAAAGAACAGTTTTGTCACATACTGCGCTAATTTTGCCACTCGCCTCTGTGTCCTGAAGAGAAATTTGGCTTACTTCGAACACGAGTAATCTTTATATCGAATGAGCGTGTGAAACACGCAGCCAATCTGTAAAACCGGCGCCAGAGTGTGGTCTGCTCGGAAGCGCCTTCCGCTGATGGGTCCCGACAAACCAGTACAGAAATGTGTGTGACACGATGGCGGAAAGCTGTTAAAACAAATGATGGCATCCACGTGTGACTGATGCGCTGCAATTTTGAGCCGCCTAACAAAGCAATCAACGTAACGACGTGGCATCGAGCGAAAAATACACCGCTGTACAGCCGTGCGACACACGGTAATATACGTCCTCGTCATCCATCTGTGTATTTCGGTGTTAGGTTATTACACAGTTGGAAAACGTTAAACGAATTTGACCACTGTTGGAAAACTACTGATATTGTCTAAAATGTACGTCAATGTAAAAACTTCAAAATATTCCCCTCAGAAAATTGGTGTCTCTTGAATGTTTAGCATTTGCATACAGTATTAGAGAGCACAACGACCAGCAGAAACGACTTAAGTTATCCTGTCGTAGTGAAAACCGTGATGGGTCAAGTCATGTTCACAGTTTCTCAGCATGTGATCATCGTCATAGCCCTGACAACGTAAAACTGCAAGCAACTGGATATGACACTATGTGATCTCCGCAACATTCGACTTAATGACAAATCAATGATAGAAGCTGCATGTTAACGAGAAATGTCAGGAAAAGAGAGACCTTTCACAAAACATCTGTTATTTACAAAATAATTTTAATCTGCTTCAGTCACTTTTTACAAATATTTATAAGTGACAATAAATATTAGTAAAAAGTGACTGAAGAAGAAACATTATTTGACAAAATTTGTGATAAAGTCGCTGATCTCAACAAATTCCACACAATATGGATAAATTTAACTCAAACACATAAATCTGTAACATCAGTTATGTTCCAAAAAAACAATTCACGTTCCCTTGCTTGCTGTGTTTGTAGGGAAACTAAAATGTTATATTTTTTAATTATTTATGTAAATGACATGTAATGGCGCTGAGTCCTGACTGGAAGTGTCAATTTTAATTTATTTTTATGTACATTTTATGTTCCTGTAGAAAATATCAATAACCCTATGGAGTCTCCTATTCTCTTTTCGCGTTTCAACATAAATCTATACACAATTGCGCACCTAAGCTGAACAGTCATTGAAGTTTTGTAAAAAATATTTTAGTATATGTGTAGAAGTTACCTGGCTAGTACCAGCTAAGTCAGTTCAAAATTTATGTACAGCCGGAAATATGGTCCAAATGGTGCTAAGCACTATGGGACTTAAAATCTGAGGTCATCAGTCCCTTAGACTTCGAACTACTTAAACCTAACTAACCTAAGGACACCGCACACATCCATTCCCGAGGCAGGATTGGAACCCGCGACCGTAGTAGCTGCGCGGTTCCGGACTGAAGCGCCTAGAACCGCTCGGCCACCGCGGCCGGCCACAACATAGTGCCTCATAGTTATCACTTCATATACTTTGCAATCCTGACATTATTTTTCGAAAATAAATGTACGTATTTTATTATTTTATTGGCAATGATCACAATCTTCCCACGCGTTGTTCGCAAGTGAAAAGCGTTGGAGCGCATAGTTAGCGGTACAAAAAGTACCCTCCGCCACGCACCATTAGGTGGCTTGCGCACTAAGGTGTAGATGTACATTTGTGACAAATTGCTCAGAATTAGTATTGTAAAATACTGTAGTAGAAACACTGGCAAAGACAGGGACCGTGTAATGTGTAGAATCCAAAGACAGTGTTAAGAGTATGGCAGTAACATGGTTGATGCGCGAGCGCGCAAGGACAGGCAGAGAGTTGCAAGCATACAGTGTGGCAGAGAATGGATGGCTCTGAGCACTATGGGACTCAACTGCTGTGGTCATAAGTCCCCTAGAACTTAGAACTACCTAAACCTAACTAACCTAAGGACAGCACACAACACCCAGCCATCACGAGGCAGAGAAAATCCCTGACCCCGCCGGGAATCGAACCCGGGAACGAGAATGGATGCGAAGTTGCTGTGCTAGCGGGCGTAATTAAGTGCATTGTCGACGTGGTACCCGAAGCGGCAAGATGGCGGCCGAGTAGGTTGCAGTGTGATGTAGCTCCGCATTCAGATGCAGATTTTGTCGGTAAAAATTTGATTGTGGACACAGATTTTTAGTTATCGTGTACCGGGAGTGTTATCTTACACAGTCCGTTCTCGTTATCTCTTTAACTACACTAAATAAAACAGAGAGAATGATTAAAATGCTTCTAGTGCGTTCGTCGTGTGCAACGCGTCAACGGAGAGGCCGTCGCCCTCCCGCTTGGCCGAGCGCGTGTCGGTTTCGCCAGTCAGCCGCGTCGGTTCTCGCGTGTCAGCACTCCGTGCCGCGCGCTGCGACTCCTCACCAGCCGCAGCGGAATCCGACGCGTCGTCAGCGGCCACCGGCTGCCCGCGCCCGGCCGTCGACGTCAGCAGTAGCGGCCACCAGCTGTGCTCCCTGCTGTTGGTAAACAACAGCCTGCCTACCTTCGGCCCTGAATTCCAGCCGACGAAGCAGCGACACCACCACACCAGAGGCCGACGGAAGAAGAAGGAAAGCATGGGGTAAGACGCTAGCTCGAGTAACCAACGTCACACCCGGTATGGAACACACGGAGGAACAACTTGTGCCCATGTCCCCCAGTCAAAAGATAGCAGCCGTAGACAAAATATTGAGTGAAATAGGAGCAGAGTTAAAAGCTAAGCATGTTTCATCTGCCCTGTTAACCGTCATTAGAGACAAAGTGTTTCCCTTGGCTTTCGAAATAACTAGCCTTGAAGCTAAACTGTCCTGCCTAAACGATGAAAATAGGCGACTACGGCTAGAACTACAGAGAGCCTCGAATCCAGTCAAAGACTTACAAATACGAACTTTGCAAGAGAAGGCTGAGAAATTAGAGAACGAAAATAGGTAACTGAGTGTAGCGAACCAAGACTTGCAGCAACAAATAAGAGAACTAACTAATAAAGTCACACAACAAGCACAGACACTGACATATGCTGCCACCTTAACAATAGAGCCCAAAACCAAAGAGGCTCGAAGAATAGAACAGGCTAAAACAAAACAGGCCACAACCCTCTACATCAAATCGACAGAAAATCAAGACGCCAAAGCTGTTCGACAGACCATCACCAAGAATATAAATCCCAGGAAAGAGAACATACATATAAAATCAATCAGAACCACACAGACTGCAGTTATAGTAGAAACGGAAACACAGGAGGACTGTCGAAAAATAATAGAAAAGACTAAAGACCTGCACACCATTGTCTGTGAAGGACCGCGAAAACGCAAGCCACTCGTGGCAGTATATCACGTGCCAGATACACTTACCGACGAAGAGTTTCTAGAAAGCCTTTACGAGCAGAATCTAAGCGGTGACACCACGAAAGAGGACTTCGACAAAGAGGTCAAAATAAGATTCAAAACAGGGCCTAAGGGAAGGGGTTTCAGTCACCAGATACTGGAGGTCAGCGCACACCTGTACAGAGTGCTTACAAGAAGACAGAGATTCTATATAGACTTCGAATCACTTTCTGTGAAACACTATACAGTAGTAAACAAGTGTTTTAAGTGTTGCGACCTACGACATACGACTGAAACCTGCAGAAAAGCCGACGTCACGAGTGCCAAGTGCGGCAACCAAGGACACAAGCGCAGTGAGTGCAGGTCCGCGGTTTGCGTCTGTATCCCCTGCAAATACAGAGGCCGCGTCTGCAATAAAACAAAAGGAGGTGATTGTCAGACCTATAAACAGCTGCATGACCGGCTCCTGGACAGTATAGACTATGGCAGCTAAAATCAGCACACACACAAGAAACGCGAACGCCCAAAGCCAATCACCCAAAACACATAAATACAAATCACCGTCAACATTACAGAGAAGCTACCAAAGAGCAATTTCCTGGAGAAGACAAATGAATCTTCTGCCGGAGAATTACGTCGATAATGAACCCATCCCGCCCCTAACACACTCAACGACGTTACAGGATAGCTGCATTAATACGATAGAATATAGAGATGACACGACAATCTGTGGCTCCAACCACTACGAGGTGGCAAAGCAAATTAAAAGACAATTACACCACTGGATAAACTTTCAAATAACATTAATGCAGAGGATAGATGAGTTGGAAGATGAGCTTACATATATTGTGCACAAGAAAATGTACAAACAAAACCGACATACTCCCTCACAATTTCTCCCAGTCGAAGTACATCACACCACACATACACAGGATGAACACAAAGCAGAACCATCATCACATGGAAAACCCTACGACACACGTAAATGTGAACAGTACATCAAATTAGTCAAATTTGTCTCGGGAGGCACTCTTTACCCCGGGAAAAAGGAACAAGGAACAGACAGGCGCGCAGTCCCTGAATCAAAACACATCGAAACACTCAGGCCACAGACCAATACAAAACTCAAAACTACCGGACCCAGACTTATAAAAGTAGACCAATTAGATGAGGACAAATCTGAGGGAGAGACATGTGACATTTGCAACGATGTCAACGTGCGTCTAGCAACAACATCCACTCCAAACACAAACAAAGACAACATAACACATACAGTCAGTCCCATACAAATCACCACCATCGCCGACACGACGCCAACAAGCATCACCAACATCAGTGAAAAACGTGTGAAGGCAAACAGCATTGAAGAGGCGTGTGACAAAACGAAAAGTAACCGTGTGACATCCCAAAGAGGACTTAAAATGTCCCCCAGTCAGCGGCCAACACCAAGCCACAGTCCGTCGAGTACCACCTCAGAGACCGCAACAGAAACCAGCACCAACAGCAAGCCAGCTGCACCTAATTATGATAATTTAGAACTTAACTTACTTTTAAGTAGGCTAGAGAAAAAAAGAGATACTGCAGACAGCGCAGCGGATGCTACTTAGATTGTGCCATCCAAAGTGAGATTCTCTCTGTTTTCCAGTAACTGAGCAAACAGACAGAATCATCCTATAGACAGAAAATATTCCTTCATCAGAAGAGCCGCTGCTCGATCTCATGCTCCAGGTCTGCCTGCGCAGGTCAGAAACTTTCGACTAGGACAAAATATATATAGATCATGTAAGAGCACACGGACGAACATATTATGATCACTCACAGACTGGCAGTAAATGTTTTGTACACGTAAAACACCCGGAACACACAGACAAAAAATGAATATCTTACAACATAATACAAAAAACAGTACGACAGTCAGCGCGGAAATCCCTAAAATAGCACAAGACCTGCAGGCAGACATCATGTGCTTACAAGAACCTTATAATAGAAACGGGCAACTGATATGTCTACCAAAACATGCTACCACAATAACAGGCAGCAATGACTGTAAGGCTGCAATGGTAATTCTAAATAGAACTTATAACATAATTAAGGTAACACAGTTATGTAATCAACACTTGGTTACTATAGAGATAACTAACGGGAACGTCACACGGGTTATTGCATCCATGTACGCCCAATACAGCCATCAAATACAGCCGTATGCAGACTACATCAGAGACCTAGTAATGTATGCCAGAGGCAAAAAATTAGTGATAAGTGCTGACATTAATTCCAGATCGACCATCTGGAACTCAGACAGAACAGATGACAGAGGACGCATAATCACCGATCTAATACAAGATACACAATCACATGTAATGAATACGGAAGGATCTATACCAGCATATGCAGGGTTTGATGGTACGAGCAGTAATATCGACTTCACGCTAGCAAATAATGCAGCAATGGCATACGTAACAAACTGGACTGTACACGGCAACATAACCAGTAGTGATCACAATGTCATAACATACACACTAAATCACACTCAGAACACAATGACCAAATCACACACCAGACACTTGCTGTTGCACAAAGCAGACTGGAACAAATTAACGGAAATTATCCAACGACACGATCTACAAAACATCAATGGAAGTATCGATTATAGAGCACACAAGTTAACACAGGTGATAAAACATGCACAAAACACTTCAATACTGACAGCAAAGAACACAAATTGCTCACCAGTACCATGGACCAACGAACTTACGAGACTCAAACAAGACGCAAGACGCAAACGAAAATTATATCAAAGGGCGATAGCAGATAGGGACAGACGAATAAGACTTGAAGCATATAGGCATGCACAAGACTTATATAGACAGACCCTATACAACACGCGCAGACAACAATGGGAGCTATTTGTAACAACACAAACAGAGCAAAATATATGGGGGGAACCATACAAAATACTGACAGAGAAGATAAAAACCCCACTAGTTCTGGGAACGCTAAGGCAGGATGACGGCACGATGACGAGGGGATGGACGAATACAGCGGAGTTTCTGCTGTATAAACTGCTCCCTGACGACGTTATCGATACAGACACACAATATCATGCAACACTAAGAGGAAACCTACACACACCATACAACACTGCAACTGTCACCTGTCCTTTTGCGCAAGAAGAGGTTGCGCTAGCAATCTCAGAGCTCAAAAACAAAAAAGCACCTGGACCAGATGGTATCCACTCGGAAACACTGAAAAAACTAGCACCGCAGATCACCCCGTTCCTAACAACATTACTGAACGATGCCTTACGGCTGGGCAGGGTACCTACAGGATGGAAAACCTCCAAAGCAGTCATTATTAACAAATCAGCGGACAGGGATCCTTCAGATCCAAAGACTTACACGTCAATACGCCTAATAAACCCCCTAGCAAAGATTCAGGAGAAGCTACTGTGTAAGTGCCTGCAAACACACAAAGCTCTCAGGGGTATGAGCCAACACCAGTTCGGCTTCAGATCTGGCAGATCAATAGATGATGCCATCAACCAGGCCCTGCACATAGTTAACACCAAAAAACAGAAATACGCCATGGCAATAATGATTGACATTGATGGAGCATTTGATAATCTTTGGTGGCCAGCACTGAGGCTAAGACATCTGGAGGTACCGCAATCACTGTACAACAGTTTTCTAGACTACTGTAAAGACCGAGTAGTCGAATGGCAGATGGATAGCCGGAAAGTAATTAAAAGAATTACCAAAGGCTGTCCTCAAGGGTCGATCTGCGGCCCCATCTTCTGGGACATAACAATCGAACCCCTCCTACAGCTTCTGGATGTGGATGACCGGTCAGACGGAATCGTCGCCTACGCAGATGACCTATTAGTTGTAGTCCCTGCAAACAACAGAGCCCAGTTAGAAGAGAAATCCAGTGGATTACTACAAACAGTTACTCAGTGGCGTCACAACAACAAACTCAGGATAGCCGAAAACAAAACAACATACACTTTACTGAAAGGATCACTCCAAAGGAATCCTTCGGTTAAAATTGGAGACACAAACATCAAACGAGCACGCATTACGCGCTATCTTGGGGTACACATAGATGAAAAATTGAATTTCCACGAACACACAACGCTAACAACAGACAAAGCAGAAAAAATACTCCACAAACTGGTGAGGCTAAATTCAAAACAGTACAGACTACCTCTACCAGTCATACGTACATACCACTGTGCGCTCTTCGAATCAGTACTCAGCTTTGCAGCTAGCACGTGGGCACATAGACTGAACGTGGTCACCAACAAAGCATCCGTCAGACGAGGGCAGAGAAGTGTCCTACTTAGGCTATCTGGAGCCTTCGGTACCACATCTGCGGATGCACTGTGTGTGGTGCTAGGAATATGCCCCATAGATATCACAATCAAATACAGAGCTGCAAGGTACTGGTTAAAGGTGGGGAGACTAGATAAGGTACACAAAATAACCGGTGTGCCCAGAGACGATACGTCACCTTAAAAGTTGGCGTTTGGACACATGGCAAGGTGAGTGGAATGTAAGTGATAAGGGACGTAGACTGCACGACTTCCTTCCTGACATAAGGGAGCGGTTGAGAATGAGACATATCGATCCCAGCCGCGGTATGGTACATTTCTTAACCGGGCACGGACCTTATCCCACGCACTTAAACCGCGTGAGTCTGAGGCAGACACCTACATGCACATGCGGGGCAGAACACACTGTCTTTTTCTGTGGGCAATACGCGAACAATAGACATACACTACACTTAGGCTACACAGATACATAGATATATACACAGCAATAAGAGACGAAGAACAATGGGCACAATTAAACGCACTGACAAACAGTATTTCAAAAACAACACATGAAGAGTATATGCGGAAACGACATCACAGACATGCCTATGTGCAGCGTAACAGAGATCTCCAGAGGATGGACAGCGATACCCACAGTGACAACAAAAATAGTGACAATGAGGAGGAACAGGAGGAGGAAGCTGAGATGTGACAGTAAATAAGCAAATTGCTGGCAATCTAGCCAAGAAAACACCAAATGCTGTACATGGATGCGCACCTAAAGTAGTTCATACATAGGATTAGTAACAAATAGGATAAGCAACATTATTTCTCTAATAATAACCATTTGTGTGTGTGTGTGTGTGTGTGTGTGTGTGTGACTGGCGGTCAACGGCTCGAAGAAACCATTCCGAGGTATTCACCGTCAGTCACACTCGGTGATGGTACTAACAAATCTCTCATCTATCCTATCTTCTTTTTATATTCTTCTTAAAAAACAACAAAATTTTATTTATGTTTCAACCTTAAATTATTGTTATTTTGAAAAGTATCATTCTTTGTAAATGTTGTATATAAAACAAAAGGAAAGAAAACTGTAAAAAGATGAAAAACGAAAATTGTAAGATGTACGACCTGTTTTAAACATCAGGTAACAGGTCTATAATTTGGCAATAAATAAATAAATAAAAATACCCGAAGTGCGGCAAGGCGCTGTAAATGTTCAACGAGCGAACGTATTTCTGGTTCACAGTACTATGTTTAATCAAGGTGCGTTGGCAAAGTAGATTATCGGAAGAAGTGAATTGTATAGCCAAAGTTAATACAAACTGCTTGCAACTGAAGGATGATCCTATAGCCAATTACTCTTGACACATAATGCATTACGTCGCACCATCTGCCATTCATCACAAAGTAAGACTGTGGGACTGTAACAGACGCGCTAGTGAACAGATTCAGTATTTGCAATTGTAGTGCTTTTGTGGGAAAAAGCAAATAGCACTGAGTGTTAAGTATTTTACCAGGTCATCAACCATTAGTACGATCCTTTCCTGTCATCAATACTACCGAGTGAAATATTATTAAAAGACATATTATATGACTTGAAAGGTCTTGAATGCACTCGACACTAAAACTTAAACTGATTACTTCTGAAACTGGAAGCGGTAATAATTAACTGAACTTCATATTTCATTGTAGTATGTTAACTGCATTTCGTAATTATTTGAAAAATATTTAGCGCATATTAACAATAACTGGAAAAGCGTAGTGAATTTCTATATTTCAACAAAAGGGATTATATTTTTCGTTTTCTGTACACGTGATATGTAATCTTGGCTCTCGTAATTTCGGTGTTGTGTATAGTGGTTGCTGCTACTTGTAAAATGATGTTCAACGTAACTGCTGTAAAATATGGTACGGAATATTGATTAATCGTACGTATTGTTTCACAAACCTACTGGCAGTCAACATTAATAGAGAGTGACGTTGCTGGGTCTATACTGCGTTCCGTGGTGCTAGAAGCTAATCAGGACTGTTTTCCCGTGTTTCTAAATGGTTCAAATCGCTCTGAGCATTATGGAACTTAACTCCTGAGGTCATCAGTCCCCTAGAACTTAGAACTACTTACTTAAACCTAACTAACCTAAGGACAGCACACACATCCATGCCCGAGGCAGGAGTCGAACCTGCGACCGTAGCGATCGCGCGGTTCCAGACTGTAACGCTTAGAACCGCTCGGCCACCACGGCCGGCCCGTGTTTCTAAAGTTAGCTTTCATTCGTGTTATTCTACGTGCCTTCATTGTGATAAGGCATCTGTTTTTAAAGGGATTGTCACAGGTTTCAGCAAACGGCATTTTTATTTGAGCTTTCTCGTGTTCATTTACCATCACCACCTAAACACAAATCAGTAACTGCTACGTATTCCAACCAACCGATACAAACTCCTAACTATTCGTCCAGCGTTAGCTGGCTACTGATGGTACGATTCAGTATTTAATATTTCAGTAAATGTCACTAACTTAATTAATTAAAACTTCAGCTAACTACAACGAATTAATTAATTTGATTACAAAGTTTATTTCCGATCGTTGTTGTACAGTATACTCAATTGTTCGATAACGATCAATGACAATCTTGTTGGCAGTCTTTCTGCCGAAGTTTATTCTTTGGAATCTATGTCTTTTCTGTGAAGCATAGAACATTTGGGCAACACTCTATTCACAACATTTTCCGCATGCATGACGTCATTTTGACGCCAAGCGCAATATCAAATGACAGCAGGAACTGCTATCGAATTTCGTTAGCGATCAGTAAACGCCTCTCAGAAGACTTCATGTATGCATACCGCATATTTATAAAACACATAATTCCTGGAATTATTTATTATAATTATTGGTACAACTAAACTTCAGATAATGGTTTATCGACGATTAATGCCTTCGTATAAGAGAACTCTCTCAGGAGTGAGTTGTTATCGTCAATAATTTACAAATTAAGCATGAAACACGCTTCTAATATAATTTGCAGTACGCCGTTTCAAGGTAACGGAACACTGAAAATTTATCACCAGCACATCACCATTATAATTAAACGTCAGCTAATAATGCATCAACCATATAAGCATTTAAGAAATACTATAATAATCAAGAGACGATTTCACATGCCAAAGTGCTAGTGTAGTGGATAACGTAATGGCTTCTGGAATCATAAGACATAGGTTTGTATTTCGACATACGCAATTTTTTTTCATGTTACCATTTTTGACACGTTGTTCAACTCTCTCATGAACGTAATACAAGTATGTTTTGCAATATTCGATGCTGTTTACATTTCCATTCGATTAGAGAACGAAGAATGAAGGAAATATTTTGCGATTTCCGAGTGTGTGGTTGGGTAGTAACCTAAAAAGGCAGCTTTAATTTCTGCGACTGAAACGAGCACCTATTAAATTCATATTCTTAATTTTTACAAATATTTGGTTATATATTTCCGAATATGTGGTGATTTCCGAAACCTAAGTGGACAGCTTAAATTGCTGCAAATTAAAGCAACGTCCATATTCTTCCTTGTCGCAAAGTCGATAGCGGTTCCTGCGGTCATCGATATTGCGCGTGGCGTCAAACTGACGTCATGTTTGCGGGAAGTGTTGTGAAAAGAGTGTTACGCAGAACATTAGGTCAGACGTGTCATTAAACGTACCGAAGAGTGCGGGAGGATTATCGGTTAAGTCGGCTAATTGTCCCGTGCCTCCCCGAAAGCGTACCCCGGACAACGGCAGAAATGACTGAACACTTCCTGGAGGCCAATCGTTTCAATTGCAGAGGCGACGACTCCAAAAGTCTACGTGGTGTTTATCGGGAGGTCAAACCGTCTCCTCTGCTACTTTCGAGGATGTGGCGCCCGCGCCTGTCACAACCGGTGCCGTACGCTCTGCGGGAGCAGGGTGCAGCCGGCAGCTCATCAGGAAGGTAGGCAGCCAGCCACGCAGCAGCGAGGCGCTAACAAGGCGGCCGCGCGCCACGCCCCCAGACGGCTCGGGTGCTGGTGGAGGCGGCGGTGGCAGCGCCGCTACAGATCACACAAATTTGTCTAGTTACGCTTGATTAAACCCCGGCGGGCGCGCCCAGCAGCCGGTAACGAGGCACGCGAGCCGCCAGCCCTCATATGAGGCGCCCGCGACGAGGTGCGTCTTCCCAAATTAATAACTGACTCGCCTTCCGCACAGTAATTAACGGCACGTACTGCTGCAAGACGCCCCACGGGCACAGTTCCGTCCCGTACCTTCCTGTCTGTCCCCCAATTTCTGCCGTTTAGAACAACGTCAAGGGAGATTTGTTGTTCAACTGAGCTGCAGCTTCGTCTGCAGTGCCCTCGCCACCTACTTAACCACAGCTCGAACATGGCAGGAACACTCTCAGCGTCTTAAGGGCCCAAACACGGGCGACGGATCGCAGCAATCTGCCGCTCGCCTCGACATCCCGCACACGTACAATTTGTCAAGCAATATCAACCAGTATTATTGATCACTGTATTGAGAAGTTGTGTTATGGAAAATGAACTGTTATGTTTAGCAGCAGTCGCAGCTGATTTGCGTATCTCCACGAATACTTGCAAAAGAAATGTAAAATAAGCGAGAATTATAATTTATTAAACTTATTTTGAAACGATTCTCTTGCGCACAAACTTCAATTGACTCTTACAGTCTATTTTACCCTTCTTAAATCGTCAGTATTGCCGAGCTTATCCGGTATTGGAATAGCTCCCCAGCTTTGTAAGTAATGGGGAAATCCTGCATGTATATTAGGCAACTTAATCTTCGACAATTAAACAAGCTGAAGAAATGAATTAAAATTTGTGACACGGCCGGGGCTTGACACATGTGCTAGCCATTTCTTGGAAAATGTAGGTCACTTTAAATATACAATTACATTTTTCGCTGACGTCAAATGGAGTGTGTTTATCATTCCAGTGTGCCAATACAATTTGTTTTACGTTTATTAGTCCTCAATTCATTCGTATTCATTAGTTTTATAATTAAAATGCACATATTTACACTATTTCCTCGATGTGTCAGTAGAGACATTGTTAACAGCAGCACTACTGATTACAGTAACTGTTGCCATTAATTGTGTGAAATGTGGATGAAATGACAAGGGACTTGATTGTAGAAGTATAAGAGATGTGCCCTGAATATTTAATTCAGAATGTCCTCTTAACACTTCAGTAGGTATGTACGCCATTCTGTTCAGAAGTTGAAATCTTTAATAATATTATAATTATTTCATAAATAACTCAAAATCGTAAGAGGCTGCACATTATATCACGATTATTAATGTGAACTTTCCATAAATTTTACTTCTATAGCACAGGCTTCCAAATGCTAATCTCTACAAAATTGGAGGGTGTATTCTCTATGACTTCTTGATATAAATGACAACTCCACCTTCCATTTCTCTTCTCAGGGGAGTTCATAGTCCATGGATAACTACCAGTTCTAACGTGAATTCCTCTCTCAACGTGGGCAAAGCGAAACGAAACAACACAACCACGCTTAGTAAACACAGGCGAGTCGGAGTCGTGGTCTCGCTATCGCGTTCTCGCTTCACGAGCACCGGGTCCCGGGTTCGATTCCCGGCGGGGTCAGGGATTTTCACCTACCTCGAGATGACTGGGTGTTTTTGTTGTCCACATCATTTCATCATCACTCCTGAAAGTGGCGAGATTGGACTGAGCAAAGGTTGAAAATTTGCACGGGCGCTGATAACCGCGCAGTTCAGTGCCCCACAAACCAAACATTACCATCACCATCATCATCGGAGTCATATTGCCACACACCGCTGCTAAGCAGCCACGCGGCCATATTCCATGCACGAATCGAATGCGATCCATCAGACTGCCTGAGATTTCCATGCGACGAGTGATCGGAGACCGATCGCTGCGATCTGACCACACGCATGCGATGTATGAAGCGGTCGGCCGCCCATGCGACGGATAGCTGCGATCCGTCGCTCGTGTGTCGGTCCCTTTACACATTCCGGAGTGTGGATCCCGGCAAAATTAGCGGCCAAAATCAAATTATTTACGAGAAACGCGAGTAAATTTTATAGATTTTTACAAACGTCGTCTATAAGATACGTGGTCACAAAGTTTTGTCACCTCGAATAAATAAACATAGGTAATTATTTTTCTTTGAGGTACATGTGTACAATCTTGGTACACAATGAATTACCCGAACCGCACTAAAGTACAATGCCACTAAAGGGACCAAGACAACATAGAGCAGAACATTCATAAAGTGAGCTATCGTGCGGTAATTGGTTTTGCGGCAGCAGATGACTTCTTTAGCTGTCTGAATTGGCCTGACACAGTTGCAAAGTTTAGCGCTACTTCCTACTATTCCTTTCCACCATTTTGCCTCTTCACTCTGCAGCGGTTAACGTTCGGAAAACGCAGAGGGAGTCATATGAGATCATTGTGGCCTGGTCAGTTGCACAGAACAAAGGACTAGGTAAATAATGTAGTACTCCTGCAATGCCATCTCTCAGATACACTTGAAAAATGATTCTATTAAAACTCTTCTTTGTTCAAATCTTGTAACCCATAAAGATTTTCACCCGGCACCTCATCTCCGACACTGACCTCCCACCAACACCAAGGAAGGACAGTCTTATTTCGGTCCCAAATCTCCCACATACCGTGGCCCCATAAGAGATCTAAATTCCTAATACGTTAAGGCTTCTTGCACCTTAAAAGCGAGATCAACAGCAATGGGTGTGTCAAAAGGCAGCCGAATGCACCTGTCTGCTTTCGTTCGCACGACCTATGGCAGCAGAGCTTTAACTTTCTGGTGTGTGTGTGTGTGTGTGTGTGTGTGTGTGTGTGTGTGTGTGTGTGTGTGGATGACCGGCGCCCCGGTCCGCTTCGGCACACGTGACGCGGACAATGAATCCGAGGCGGACCCGGGCCGCGATCTAAATTGCATCTCTCGCCTGAGAACGTGCCCCGCCGGCAGCCGATAGCGACCGGTTTCATTTAGCGGGACGGCGGACCCCGACTCGCCGCACTATCTCTCCTGCAGTGGACACGGCGCTGCCGACTTAAAAAGCCGACAATCTTCTCCTTCACTAACGAATGATCTTTTTCCGCTGCGTTTCGTCCTCTACCGGACGTCTACAAAGATCGCGCCTGCATCTGCTACGAAACAACACGTCTTTCAGTTCAATATGGACGTAACATCAATTATTGAACGTTTGTTGCAGCCAGTAGAGGTACGTTATTTGGAGAGTATTGACAGTCGGTGAGAGTTGGAGTTGTATGTAAATAACGCTAACTTTAGAATCTAAATAGCTGCCGCTCTGTCGAGCCAATGACTACAAACCCAACAGATAGTACCAGGATGTAAGCATACACAGTGTGGTGAATTTCTTCCTGTACGTTAATGCGCTATTTTTTCTCACTGTCATAGCTCTACAAATATCTAGTGACAGGTAGATGTCCATAAAGCCTCCTGGCTCGTGGAACAGTGCTGTCGCCAGATGAGATTTAGAGAAAGTTACCAGGGCTTTGTGACTTGGCTGGGGACACCTAGACTGAACCTTACTCGTCAAAATAAGGTTAGTGCAAATTCTATGCATCGAACATTACGATTTGTGAATGGTCAGTATATGAGGAGAGGAAGAGGGGGGGGGGGGGGAGTTAAGCAATAGTCTGACAGCCGGACAAAATGGGAAGGCGGCTGAGAGGCGATGTCTTTACCGCTTCTTCTGTGTGTTGTGAGGAAACATTCAAATGGCTCTGAGCACTATGGGACTTAACATCTATGGTCATCAGTCCCCTAGAACTTAGAACTACTTAAACCTAACTAACCTAAGGACAGCACACAACACCCAGCCATCACGAGGCAGAGAAAATCCCTGACCCCGCCGGGAATCGAACCCGGGAACCCGGCCGTGGGAAGCGAGAACGCTACCGCACGACCACGAGATGCGGGCGAGGAAACATTAATTCCACCTACATACACTATGTGATCAAAAGTATCCGGACACCTGGCTGAAAATGACTTACAAGTTCGTGGCGACCTCCATCGGTAATGCTGGAATGCAATATGGTGTTGGCCCACCGTTGGCCTTGATGACAGCTACCACTCTCGCAGGTGCTGGAACGTTTCTTGGGGAGCAGCAGCCCATTCTTCACGGAGTGCTGCGCTGAGGAGAGGTATTGATGTCGGTCGGCGAGGCATGGCATGAAGTCGGCGTTTCAAAACATCCCAAAGGTGTTCTATAGGATTCAGGCCAGGACTCTGTGCAGGCCAGTCCATTACAGGGATGTTATTGTAACGTAACCACTCCGCCACAGACCGTGAATTATGAACAGGTGCTTGATCGTGTTGAAAGATGCAATCGTCATCGCCGAATTACTCTTCAACAGTGGAGAGCAAGACGGTGCTTACAACATCAATTTAGACCTGTGCTGTGATAGTGCCACGCAAAACAACAACGGGTGCAAGCCTCCTCCATGAAATACAAGACCACACCATAACACCACCGCCTCCGAATTTTACTGTTGGCATTGCACACGCTGGCAGATGACCTTCATCGGGCATTCGCCATACCCACACACTGCCATCGGATCGCCACATCGTGTACCAGGATTCGTCTCTCCACACAACATTTTTTCACTGTTCAGTCGTCCAATGTTTACGCTCCTTGCACCAAGAGAGGCGTCGTTTGACATTTACCGTCGTGATGTGTGGCTTATGAGCAGCCGAGCGACCATGGAACTCAAGTTTTCTCACCTCCCGCCTAACTGTCATAGTACTTGCAGTGGATCCTGATGCAGTTTGGAATTTCTGTGTGATGGTCTGGATAGATGTCTGCCTATTACACACTACGACCCCCTTCAACTGTCGGCGGTCTCTGTCAGTCAACAGATGAGATTGGCCTGTACGCTTTTATGCAGTACGTGTCCCTTCACGTTTACACTTCACTATCACATCGGAAACAGTGGACCAAGGGATGGATAGGAGTGTGGAAATTTCGAGTACAGACGTATGACACAAGTGAAACCCAATCACCTGACCACGTTCAAAGTCCGTGAGTTCCGTGGAGCGCCCCATTCTGCTCTCTCACGATGTCTAATGACTACTGAAGTCACTGATATGGAGTACCTGGCACTAGGTGGCAGCACAATGCACCTAATATGAAATTAGTATGTTTTTCGGGGTGTCGGGATACTTTTGATCATAAAGTTTATGTCTACCACAACCAGATGGTAATGGGGACTCACTCCCGTTTCTCTGTTTGCGACTACCATACTGACAGTGCTGAACCAGCTGCACTTCTTTAAGCACTTTAAAAGAGGTGCAAATCATGCAGCCAGTGACATCCGGCAGATTAAGGGGCCCGCTGCTATTCTATTATGTACTTGACAGACGCAAAAAGGTCTGGAAATAAGCACATACGACGTTATAAATAGCTATGCCAACATATAGCAAATATAGGAAAAGCAGTTGTCATACTGAGGGGGAATCATATCTACATAAAAAAGCATCGGGTCAAGCGATTAAATAATGTGTAACAAAGAATACGATTGCGCTAAAACGTACATGAGAGGGAGGACTTTGATAGAGACATAAATTGTCGATAAATGCAATTATTTATAAAAATAACTCCATCGACACTTAGGCAGAGTAAATGAAAATATGTTCAATCAGTGAGAGAAGGTCTCAACCAGCATGTATAACGAGGCTTGCGGGTGAAGAGTGAAGTGTACGTAATTGTAGTACACAGGAAGTATCATAAGTGAATCGAAAATGTTTAATTCCAGTGAAGACATACTAATATACAATCGACATTTTGCGCTGTATGTAGATATTTCGAGTGCAATACAGTGAAACCTTTGAGTTAAACAACGTTTTTGAAATCCTTTTATTTGTCCAACGACATTCCAGGGTAATACAAAAATGGTTCAAATGGCTCTGAGCACTATGGGACTCAACTGCTGGGGTCATTAGTCCCCTAGAACTTAGAACTAGTTAAACCTAACTAACCTAAGGACATCACAAACATCCATGCCCGAGGCAGGATTCGAACCTGCGACCGTAGCGGTCTTGCGGTTCCAGACTGCAGCGCCTTTAACCGCACGGCCACTTCGGCCGGCAGGGTAATACAAAATGCACCAAAAGGTACCAGGTGGGACACACATTCACACATGCAGTCTGCTGGAATACATAAGGCTACGGGAGGGGAATTTGCTGAAATGTCATTACCCTTTATTAATCGTGATACGTGCGGAAGGGTGTCATAGAAATTTGGTGCGCTGTCTCTCGCACGAGGCAGGGGGGAGCTCTGTGGGCAGCTGGCGGCTACCGGTCGCAGCACCTAGTGCAGCCCGGGGCAGCTGACGTTATTTTACACGAGGCAGCCCTCGGCGCAGACAATCTCTCATAATCAAACGTGCTTTGGTGCGGTGAACACGGAGTGTTCTGCAGTGTGATAGGAATCACTGTGTGAAGTACAGAAGCTAATGTTTTGCAAGTTTTTAATGGGTCACTGCACTGTCGGGTGTTTGTTTAAATACTGGCTTTGTAATTAACTGCATGCTATCCTACTAATTATCTCACTGCGATACTAAAATGCGAAGCACTGACGGCGGCAGTTGCGAACAGGGAGTGACTTCCGTACACTAGGTACTTGCAGACACACGTGTGTCTTCCCCTAGCCTAGTGAAGGCTTTGCGTGTGGAGTGTATGCCTTTCTTTCTCTGTATAAGCGTCCTCGTAGCCATTTTTCTGTACGTCCTGTGTAAACATGTAGTGTTAGGGGGACCTGGTAGTTTTGTCGTGCATTAAAATTTCAGTGGATGAGTTCGTTTAAACAAAACTTAGGCCTAGTGGTGTTGTGTAATCATTTCTTTACGTGTCTTCCCGAAAAAAAAGTGGCAAGTTGTGTAGTAGTAAGCTAAAATCGGTAGAGCCGTGCATAGTAGCACAGTGCTTACAGAAGGTACGTTGCGGAAATTTTTAACCTTTCTAGCAAAGTATTTACGTGGGTATTTTCGAAAAAATCGGTGAAATAAGCCATGAAACCAGTATTTATGTGTATCTTCTTAAAAAGTCGGGGACGGCAACTAAACCCATAAAATTTCTTCCAATCCATTAATTACATCGTCCGGTCCAGCCGCCGTATTTGGGATATTTGAATTAAAAACAGTCTTGGTTGCAAACTGATCTTTTATTAACAATACGTTTCACTTTGGGGCTATGGGGCATTTTCAGATTATCTTAAACTTTCCTTTTCCATCGTTTTAAAAAACCATAAAACGCTCTGCGCTTTCATCTGATTCGGCGCGTATCTCAATACAGCACACATCTGTTCCATGGTTTTTAAAATGTTGAACAAGGAAAAGGTCTCGGCAGGTACATCTGATTGGTTCAAAATGGCTCTGAGCACTATGGGACTTAACATCTGTGGTCATCAGTCCCCTAGAACTTAGAACTACTTAAACCTAACTAACCTAAGGACATCACACACATCCATCCCCGAGGCAAGATTCGAACCTGCGACCATAGCAGTCGCGCTACATCTGATTAAACGCATGCTTCAACCTAGCATAGATCCGTTTTTTAGCTTTTAAAATGTTGGAAAATGAAAAGAACTCAGCGAGTCCATCTGATCGACGCAAGCTTCAGTCTAGCACAGACCCGTTTTATTGTTTTTAATATGCTGTAAAAGGAAAGTTTTAAGATAGTCTGAAGATACCGTATGAAGGCGAAACGCGCTGTTAATAAAAGACGAAGTTACAGTCAAAACTGCTTTTAATTCAAATACACTATACCCATATTTACACGAATCATCTTAAAAAGTGGAGAAATCCATGAAATAACAATGAAAAGTATATCTTCCTAAAAAACCGGGAAATTAACCACAAAACCATAAATAATGTCGTTCGTTGCACAAAATAGCGTTGCGTATAATACCTGTTGAACATACGAGAAAAGTGGGCCAATACCGCTGGGTGCTATACTATGCTGAAAATCTGCAATAACACGTGATGCTCTTGTGCTGCTACTGCTTGAGCAAGGTTCGTGCTATGAATGACGTTCAGGGTACTGGGGACACTATGGGGTACTGAGGTCGGTGATAGGGGTGCAAGCGGAAATAGGAGCTTTGTGTGGGAAGGGGCACACTCCACCGGTGGTGGAGGGGAGAAGCCATTCTTTGGCTCAAAGATTTTTGTCATTAAAATGACAGCTATCAATTAACGCTGAACGCATTTAACCACTAACACCTGGCTAAACATTAATGGAAGTGCCCTACCCGGCGGTCATCTTGCCTATAAATTACGGCAATTATCATGACAGTTACTGGCCATTACTGATGATTATCACGCTGCACATTGCCAATTAAACTACACAGTAAAAAATAAACACGACCACAAGTGAGCAGTTTGTTTACATATGAGGAGCCAGGGCAAATGGCACGTTTTTTTACAAACTAAGAGAACAATGGCCACTTTGTTCGAGAACCTACCTTCACCTACTACTAACGTTCAGCACAGTCACGAAAACATCTTTGTTCACTAATACATGCACTGCACGCAACTGACGCTGTACTTTGACGGCTCCTTCGATTTTGATAGTGAAGTTTACGGCAAAGAGTGCGACAGTAACTTCCCAATCAGTAACGTACCTACCACAGAAATGGAAATCTTATTAAGGGCGTATTTTCGAATACTATAGTAGTAGTAGTAATAATAGTAGTAATAGTAGTAGTTTTATTCGTCTATGGATCACTTTTACAACGACATTTGACACGTCACGGTATTACAATTTAAGAATAAGGAAAAAAAAAAAGAATTTGGGATGGTAGTTAGCCGTGGCCTTATCGTAGGAATCATTTTCGAATTTGCCTGACATAATTTGGGGAAACCATGGAAAACCTAAAATCAGAATGGCCTAGTTGAGATTGAAGCCCCCGTCCTTCCAGATACAAGGCCAATCTGTTTGAAACAGCGCAACCTCATTCGGTTTACCGCTCGTGCACAATACTGGATTGCGAAGGTGTTATTTAATAATGTAAAAAGCTAGTGCTAGTCTGTTCAATCATTTGTCACTATCGATCGCTAAACTGACACTGTTTCATAATAACATTGCACTACACTCACTACCAGCTACCGTCAGGACCGTAACGGCGACGATTGGTTCTCGTCATGGGTTCCGCAACTTCCACTTACTAACCTGGAAAATTGAGTCACCATCCCTCTATTGCGAGTGAGATGTTGACCTCATAAAGACGATAAGGTGTTAGTACTATGCAATGCACTGGTTTGGCACTAAAGTTTTAGAGTAAAAAATAAACATTTTGCCTCACAAGTGTTGTATGAAATTATTATTGTTCTTATTATTCCTATTATTATTTTATTTTCTAAATAAGTTTGTTTTAATAATTTCTTTATCATCCCTGATACATTTATTGCACTTCCTTATTCCTTTTCTTTCTTGGTAAATGTTACGTTCTGACTAGATACTGCTCCATGGTCGTGGACACAAATGTTTCCGCAGTAATTATCAGTTTAATTTTGATGTGCTTAGACGATTGGAGTCCGCCTCCGCAGCTGAGTGGTGAGCTCGCCTGGCGCCATGCAGAGAACCCGCCTTCGATTCTCAGTACTGCCAGGGGTTTTCCCTCGGTGGGAGGACTGACTGGTACGGGGTGCGCACAGCTTCGTGAGGGCAACTGGAGAAGCTACTCGGTCGATTAGTAGCGGCTCCAAAGACAGCGACCCGGAGAACGGAGTGCTCAGCACGTGTCCCTCCATACCGCATCTAATGACACCGCTGGCAGAGGGTTACAGGGAGGTCGGTCGGGTCCGATTGGCCGGTCCAGGGCCAGAACGCAGAACTTTAGCTTTAACGAACCGATTGGTATATATAGTTACATGGCGCAGATCATCTTTGAATTCATTCTCTCTCTCTCTCTCTCTCTCTCTCTAGCATAATTTTGACCAGTCAATAATTATATTTAGGCCTTCGTTTGTGGATGAATTGCAGTTCCACAGGATTTTAGCAATAGATCTTTGTTTGGCATCTACAAGTTCTCCACAGTTATTCACATGGACGTTCTACAATAAATCGCAACGAATAGATACCCTCTGATATTTCACGGTAGTGGCAGATTCCAGTGATTTCTCGACGATGAAGTGAACTAACAATGTAGGATACATTCACCTATTTATGCACAGTACGAGGGTTAGTTTTAATTACCACTCCAAAATTGAAGTTAATTACTTAATAGTTTGTCTGTTTGTAGCCGCATATCTTACAGTCCTTGTGTACAGTGATATCCCCGTGACACAGTACCGTAGTATGCCGCTAGAGGAACTGAAATAGAATGGCGGAACTGACTGATGAAATGGAGTATCCTGAGGTAACTCGTTTTCTGCATTTTAAAGCGACGAACGCTGGAAAAATCTATGCTGAGTTGGTATGAGAATACGGCAAAGACGCACCCTCAGGACATACTCGTCAGCTGACGCAGACGCTTCCAGTGTGGTAAGACTAGACAGAATGACGACGAAGGAAGTAGTAGTGTGACATTAGAGTGTCTTTTAATGACTGCGACGGTGTGATGCTAACAGATGATGCTCGTACGGGCAAACCGTCATGGGAACATGCTGTCGGCATATGCTGACGACTCTACGCATGGCTTTCAAGACGAAGCGTTGCGGGAGGCTGTCTACCGAAATGTTTTTGCTCCGCGACAAAGCGTCAGCTCATTCCGCACAAGTAACAGTCATACGTACTGTTTCCGTGCGGTATCAAATTTTGACTCAGATCTCGTATATTCCCGCTACGGCGTCCACTGTCTTATTCCTCGTTCTTCGGATCAAGAAATCATTGCGTAGCAGCCGAAACGAATACTTCCGCAAGCTTGGTCTCCACTAAGTCATCCGTCGTTGTGAAATAAATGTGTTGCACTGAAGAGTGAATAAGAAAAGGACTAACGCCATCACCAGCTAACATCGTCGGAGCACGATTGTTTTTTTCAGAGGTAATAGTTAAAAACTTTGGGACTCTCCCATATATTAATAGATTGGAGCATGCATAAGTTCGTATAAGCTTAATAAACTCAACAGCTAAATATAACAGAGACTTTAGTAATCAGTAACATATTCTCCTTCACTTTTTGTAACAGTCTGCCTACGCTGGGGTGACTTTTCGATTCTGCGACGTGCTTCGGAGCCTAAGAACTCGTCAAGCCACATTAGGAGCGCATTTGCATCCCTTGAACGATTGTCCGATAGAAAGTGGAAAAAGTGAAAATCTGAGGGCGCAACATCAGATGAAAAGGGTCGTTGCGGAATGACTTCCCAGTCTAACTCTTGTATAATGTTTTCTGACAGTCTAGCAGAATGCGGACGGAAGTTATCGTGAAGCTGCATTACTGCACTCGGTCTTCCTGGTCGTTGTTCTTGGATTGAGTCTGGAAGACATCTCAGTTGTTGAGAATAAATGTCAGCATTTCTTGTCACCAGCTGCGATGCGGGATAGGAATGGTCATTCACGAGCCAATTGATGACGAGCAAGCACAGACGTACATACGGCTACAGCTGATTTTTGTGAACTTGGCTTGGACCATGCGGTACGCATACACCCGATTTTTGAACCTTCCCCACTCCATGAAAATGTCGCACGACTGTTGAATGATAACAGTTTATCACACTGACCATTTCTCGACTATAGTGATGTGGATCACTGTAGATTAAACCGTTTAAGCAGTCTTCAGCAAACCCCGAAGGTATTCCTGAACGTGAAGAGTCACGAATGTCAGAACGATCCTCCTTAAAACTAGAAAGCCGTTTCCTTGACGCAAATGATTCTGGCTGCTTCCGCTGCTGTCACCCCCCGCCTTTTCCGTAGCGAACTCAAACAGAAGAATATGGCGGAAATGTTCAGATTTGTCCTCATGGGACCCCATTTTCTAACGTTCACAGCTACTCACTATGACAAAATGACAATATGTAAACTCAAATAGCAACAGTGAACTACAAATAAAAAATGGTAATCGATACACAAACCCTTAGCTTGCGGAATACTAACATCCAAAACAAAAACCATACCGACATATGCATCAGTCTAATACATTTGCTAATTGCTGCAACAGTTCGTTGCTAGGCTTAGCTTGCATATGATTTTCTCATAATACTCGTAAGTATTACCCGACGACTACTTTCAGTTGCCCACGACAATGAGAAAAATACAAGCAATATGTTTTATTCTGGTAACGAAACTGGAGTGTGGAATATGCAAGCCAAACGACTGTAGTAAACGGGATGGATGAGGTACGAAAAGACGGTGACGACCAGGACCTGAGGGCACGCCGTTCGGACGTCTATTAAGATATTGGAAAAGTGCCGCCTCAGATTTACGAGCTGGCACAGGGACGGCGTTAATGACACGGGGACGCGTGTAGCTGGGCAGCGGTACCGGCGGCGGGGGATACGCCGTGCCAGCTATAAAGTTGTCCCGGTCGGCGAAGCGGCGTCCCCGCCCGCTGGCCGCTGCAGAGCCCATTGTCTGCTGCGGGCTTACGTGCGAGCGCCGCCGCTATACGGCAGAGTTTTGTCACCACTCGCTTTTGTACTTTTCACTTTACGGCGTCCCATAAACAAACGGATATTCATTTTTGGGAGAATAATAGCTTTTCCTTTTTTGCTAAGCCGTTTTCAGCTGGCGCACTGCTACATCCCTTGGAACATTTCCATAAAATTTTGAGACAGGAAACAACATTTCAGATGCACACCGAGCAACGGCCACGTTTCGAAATGTTCGTGTGAATTACAGCCGTGACAAATCGAACAAGAGTTACATCTCGCCAGATTTCTAGTTCTCTGGATAGGTTCTTCCTGTGTCTCCCGCAGCTGTGTGCCGTGTACACGAGCAAACTCACAGCGGATAACTGAGTACACTAGACGATCAAAGAACTGGAATGAAAATCAGATTTTTTAACCCATAATCGACAACATTATAACTCAACATATGACGGGGAAAGGAACTTTACAGTTCAATCCTGACGACGTCATACCCATTTTAAGTGACAGAGAGAAAAGTAATTTCACTTTTCTATTGTAAATTTGGTCACAATCACGGACTGGACGAGCTAGCGGAATGGAACTGTCTGCGTTATTGCTAAGGAAGTATCCCAACGGTTGCCTCAAGCGATTTACAGAAATGATGAAAAACCTGAACAATGATGGCTGCACGGGGATTTTAATTCAGCTCTTGGGGGATTACAGTGTCCGTACCTTAAAAACTGCTCCTTATCGCTCCTTCGCATTCGATATGTGCCTGAAAGTCTGTTAAATAGACACACAGTGCTCTACTGTTACACGTCGCCATAGTACTACAATGACAGACGTAGCGCTACACAGACGAAGTAACTATATTACATAGGGTGATGGTGGTATTAGCAATACTAAAAATTATTCTGACTGCATTTTTAACTGTAGTGTCGTTATTATTTAAGTTACAGCGAATATAAACATATAACTGCACCATCAGCGGAAACAAGTGTTAGCAATAAATACTCGTAGTTCCATCTGTACCGTTTGCAAGTACTGTCTATTATTTGAACTGTTTTACCTTATTGTATTTAAGTTCTTGTCTCTGAGTTTTATCAGTATAACACACTCAAGAACTCAAAATTATGCTCTCGTGTAGTATCGTTTTCTCTCTTCGACCTCTTCAGCTGCAGACATACCCAAGTATAGCGTATTGAAGAATACTAGGTAACAGCCTACAATGTAACGTAAATAAATGTATAAAAACGTTTTTAAAACGATTTTTATCAATACAGATACCTGTTGAGACGTACACATAGCTGGAGAACTGTCGCACCTACACAGAAGAGGAGTATCTGATGAATCATATTTTAGTATTTTCAGACTACAATATTTTATAAAGTACACAAGTATATTAATTTCTGATTTTAAGTGATGTATAGAAAAGTAATTTCAGTTTCACATTGCGAATTTGCATCGCGAAGGTAACAAATGTTTTAACAAAAAATTCTCTAATTAAGATATTTACACTACATTAGAGAATAACAGTATCAAAAACTTATTGGTATTTCGAAAGATACTGCATAATACGTACAGAGTACCTCTAAATTCCCATTACACATTCTGAAGGATTGTTGAAGGGACCGGTTAAGTGTCATTTTGTATACAAAATCGTATTCGGAACAGAGGTACTCACATGTAAATGAATGTGTCCCACTCTCCCGCTACTGAATGATGGAAGGGCAACAATGGTTTACTTACATTATTAACCAGTGGAAGCAGGCATAAGCGCTGGGTTCGCTCCCGCGAGCTAAGTGGGCGATATTGTTCCAAGTCGAATTACGTCGTGTACAGCTAGCCTGAGCGTGGAACTGGTACTGAGTCTGAGGGTCCGTTTTTTGAATTTACAGCTGCTGTTCCTATTTGTTGAAAACAATGCAGAATCGGTGGATTGTAATTGCACCAAACGCAGTGTGCGTCGTCGGCGGTATATGACAATCAACGACAGTCCTGCCGAAATTAACTACAACACTGACGAGGTAACTGTGGCATTGTGGTTTATAGCAACAGTCAAGGATTGTGAGATAGACGGGGTTATTGTGGATGTTCCTGGGAGTAAAGATGCATTAAACACTAGGGCGTCAAAGTTAGTGAAGTGGTGACAGGTTCATGCTTTAAAGAGAATAAGCAGAGTAGAACTTTTGTTGAATTACGCTTTTCTTAACGGAAGATCAGTATAACAGATATATTAGAATACGTGGATCGTTAACCGTCAACATTTCAGAAAGTTGGTGCGACATCGCACACTAGTACGCAATCAATGGCAGCAGCATGGAGATAGGTTGATGACAGTGTAACCTTAAGTTTCATTCACATTTCGGGAATTTTTCGATATTTTCGTGCAGCTACTGTAAGAGCCACGTTAACACCACTCGGCCACAGACGAGAGATCAATAGCTAATTCAAGACGATATCTGCGTTGTCCTTGTTAAAATGCTACAACAAGCAATGGCCATCTTCAAGCAGCCTTTGAACACACTCATATGAGGTCTATTACAATAAATTACGGGAATTAATTTTTTCAGAAATAATTTTGTTTTTTCGTCTACATTAATGCTATCATCTTGTTCTGGTGTAACCATAAGCGCCGGAACAAAGATGAAGAACGTGAGAGCAGAAAAGGCGATGAGACGACGTCGGCCAATAGTGCGCTGATCAGGACCGCACCAAGTCAGGAGCGCCCTCTAACCAAAGGCAACATAAGCGCCGCTCCTGCCAGCCTCGACTCGATACTATTCGCACAGTACTAGGAGAGCACTACAATGGCACTAACGTGTGATCCATATCAATTGCTTACATGGACCTTCTAAACAGTAAAGGACTTGGACTGTTTGCATGTCGCCTATCGCTTGCGACACCGTGCAAATTTAAAATTAAGTATTGCCAATCTTCTTATTTGCAATAAAAACTATTAATGTCATTTGCTTGAATTGTTGTACAGCATTCTGAGAACGCAGCATCCTTTAGGCACCCTATACGAGACGAGTGGGTAGGACCCCACATATCTAGTCTCCATCAGATATTATTCACTTACGCAGGCTCTTTCCCCAATCTCAGAAACACTTCTGGAACGCAATCTTTCGGATAGTTTTCAGGTCTCTCAGTGACGCGCGTTTAGTTTCATTTACGGTTCTACTACACCGATCCTTTAAGGTTTTCTTTATTTTTGGGAACGGAAGAACCTCAGACGGGGCCATGTCTAGCGAAAATGGAGGATAGGGCAACATTACAGTATTGGTTTTGGTCAAAAATTACGAAAAAGCAAACAAAATGTGAGCAGGTGCATTACCGAGGTCCAAAAGCCATGGATTCTTAAAACAACATACGGGAATTCAGCCGAGTGACGTCTTTGAAAATTGCCGATACGTCAACAGCTGAACACCCTGTCACATGTCGAAAAACTGGCGGTTGTCGAAGAAGTTATGCGGTTGCAGTCCCTAAGTTGTCTGAACATTTTATACGCTATGAAAAATCTTATGTTTCACAAGTCATGAATCGTTTCTGCAAAAATCCGGGTGGTTTTTTTTCCGAAATCGTGTTGAAATTGTACAAAATACTACTTCTTGATCATTCGACGTTGTGGTAAGATCCCTGGTGCACTATGTTTTTATAATCGAAGAACACAAATGAGCATAACCTTTACATTTCACCGTACCAGTCGAGCTTTTTCGGTCTTGACGATCGATAATGCTGTCACTAGGACGATGGAGCCTTAATTTCTACTTGGTACCCATAAATGTATGTTTCATCATCTGTTATAGGGCCTAACAGTGTCAGTACATCTGCAGCGTTGTTGGCATCTATCGACTACTAAGCAAATTGCATTCTCCGTAGCTTTCGCTCGAAATCGAACAATTGTGGATCAAATGTTGCCGTCACACGTTTCATTCCCAAATACAATGATCAGCCAGAAATTATGACAACCTACCTAATAGTCGGTATGTGCAGCTTTTGCACGAATAATAGCGGCAACGCGCGGTGGCATGGAAGGAATGAGCCCTTGGTAGATTGCTGGAGGGAGCATGATCGTTAATAGGGGATCTGCAACTCCTTGGGCGTCATGGTGCCCTCCACAAGCTCCACTGGACCCACTGATGCCGTCGTGATTGAGCCGCCGCCAGTTTGTCTTCTTCCCGCAGTACAGGTGTTAAGGAGCCGTTCCCCTGGAAGATGACGGATTCGCGCCCTCCCATCGGCATGATGAAGAAGATATTGGGATTCATCAGACCATGTAACGCTCTGTCAATGCGCCAATGTCTAGTGCCGAAGGTTACGTGCCAATTTCATCGTAGTTGCCGATGTCGTGGTGTCAACATTGGCACATACATGGGTCGTCGGCTGCGGAGGTCCCTCGTTAGGAGCGTTCGGTGCACTGCGTGTTCAGACACACTTGTAGTCTGCCCAGCATTAAAGTCTGATGTTAGTTTCAGCACAGTTCACGGCATGTCCTGCTTTACCGGTCTGCCCAGCCTACGACGTCCGACAGTTGTAATGAGGCGTGGCCGCCCAACCCCACGTCGTCTGGACGTGGTTTTACCTTCGTTTTGCTACGTGTTGGAGACACTGACCATAGCACTCCACCAACACCCAACAAGTCACGCAGTTTCCGAAATGCTTGTGCCGTGCCTACGGGCCATCGCAGCAACCTGCCCTCGATCAAACTCAGACAGATCGCGCGCCTACTCATTCTACACACGATCAGCACGCTCTCTGATACATCACCGTGCGTGTGTCTGACTAGCAATAATTCCTCGTCAGGTAACGCTGCTATCCGCTGGACGGCGGCCATGATGTTCTGGTTGATGAACGTTTAACCGAAGAAAATTCATGGTATGAGTCAACTGAAACGCATCAAGGACTTCTGTGATTATGATTCGGTGATCGATCACAACCATTTGCTTCACTTTTTTCCACGTTTTCAAGGCTGATGGTGGTATGACTCAACTGAAACGCCATCAGGGACTTCTGTGGTTATGATTCGGTGATCGATCACAATTATTTGCTTCACTTTTTTCCACGATTTCAAGGCTGATGATTTCTGGAGCGTCCAGGGCGCTAATCACCTTCAACGTCAATATGGCCCTTTTCGTAAAACCTTGTTTAACCCGTAGCAGACTCACCACAGGCGATATTTAAAACTTCTAAGAGTTTGCTGAGCGCTATTCTGTTCTCATAGCAATATTCAAGACAAATACTTTGATACATTTATATTAAATAAGTAACTACAGATACTACCAAAACATATGTGATTCATTTGGTAGCTGACAACAGACTAAATATCCGAAATGGCCAACACCAACACCGAACAGATACTTTCGATACATGTTTACCAACACGACAGCGAAAAAATCGCGCGAATAGGACTGATACACCACATGAAATTTTGCAACTCCCGTTACTTTTTCAACAGAAAGGCATCTTCTACAAGGACTAATTTTCAAAGCGACATAATTGCGAAAATTGGTTCTGACCCCCAAGTGCGTTGCAGTGTGTGGCGCGCTGCTGGCTACTGCAGGGCACGCAGACGCGTGTGCTCAGACGGAGCGAGGCTGCCGAGAACAGTGGCGGCGGCGCCGACGACAGGGTTCTTGCGCCAGGCGGCGCCACTTCGGCCGTTTTTCGCGCAGTTAATCAAGCAGTGCACGGCGCATACTGCAGGACGGATACGCCGGCAAGAAGCGTCATCTCCCGTCCCGCGGCTTCCCTTATTAAATAGACTTGCGACCGGCTGCCGCCGCTCTTTGCATAATCAGTTGTTTTATAAGCTCGTGACAACCAGAGGAGTGAGCCCGGCCGCACGTAATCCACTTCTCGTAAAACGGGTAAACCTGTCATGCGAAGGGCGGGAAGTCACCTTATCAAGTGCTCTACATCACTCGCATGTTTATGACTTACTATTTGCGCTCGTTCATATTTCTCCTGCAATAAGTCCATGCCTGGAGTAGTCTATACCTACATGGAAATGAATTAATAAACACAGCGACATAGAGGTCTGCTGTAAATGAAATCATGAGATGAAGCTCGAGGATCCATCATTAACGATATGTCTGATAGTGAATTAAGAAAAGTTAAGACCGTTTTCCATGCAACGAGATAATACCTGGGATGTTCAAAAAGGAATGCACCGCTTTGCTTTCTCAGCCAATTTCGGTTGAAAAAAATTCAAAATTTGTTGTGGAACATGGAATATTCCCACTTCAGCGTCTTTAATTAGTGCCGATAGATTGCGACGCTAAATGTAGCTTTCTAAATGGCATCTGGAACGGAGACGCCTTCCACGTGGACAGCTGTCACAGAGTTTCTTCTGGAGGAAAATCAGAGCATCGCAGATATTTAAGGCCGCTTGCAGAATGTCTACGGAGACCTGGCAGTGAACAAAAGCGCGGTGAGTAGATGAGCGAGGAGTCTGTCAGCATCACAACAAAATCGCGCGAGGCAGAATGCCTGCCGGCCGCAGAAACCTGTGACTCCTGCAATGTTGGAACGTGCGGACACTTTGACTAGAAGTGTTTGACGGATGTAAACGAACTCCTCCCCCTCCACGACAACGCAAGGCCTCACAAAGTCTGCGCACTCTCGAGAGGAGCTCACGAAACTTTACGGCGGGACTGTTCTTCCTCATCCACTCTACAGCCCGGATCTCGCACCTTCCGACTTCCATTTCTTGGCCCAACGGAGGATGCACTCTGTGGGAAGCAGCAGAACGTTGACTCCGACGTCGACCAGCAGAGTGGTAAATTGTGGGCATAGAGACCCTCCCCATAACATGTTGCAAGGCCTCTATTTGAACGGAGATTATGTTGAAAAACAGGGTTTCGTGGCCAAAAGAGCTGAGAATAACATGGTGCATTGAAATCCTGAATTAAACTAACCTGCATTCAGAACGGCATTCGTACAAAAGTCAAATAATAGTAGCGGAACCGACATTTATCAGTAGTAGAGGTCTCACTATCACCAGGAGGTGACACGTTACACCGACACATTACACCGACTGGAATGCCTTACTTGAAATTCAAAAATGGTTCAAATGGCTCTGAGCACTATGGGACTCAACATCTGAGGTCATCAGTCCCCTAGAACTTAAAACTACTTAAACCTAACTAACCTAAGGACATCACACACATCCATGCCCGAAGCAGGATTCGAACCTGCGACCGTAGCGGTCGCACGGTTCCAGACTGAAGCGCCTAGAACCGCTCGGCCACATCGGCCGGCCCTTGAGATTCAGTAATGGCAAAGTCTGCGGCGCGAGGTACAGCGCAGCGTTACTTCGCCGTGACACTAGGAGGGCAGGTTGGCGGGCACATCTCCCCGGACGCCTTGTACCCTGTGAAAGATCTCTGGTACTCAATTTAATAGCAGGCTCAATGGGCCCGGGGCCGTCCTGGAAGGACTGAAAAGAGGAAACGTCTCCGCTGCTGTGCGGGACTGAGCACAAGACCTCCAGAGCTGGATCCAATTTAATTATGTATTAACAATAATATGTAATACGAAGTGTTTCCAAATTATCTGACGACTTCATAAGGGTTTACTATCAACAGAATTAAACATAAATCGGGAAACTGCACGAAAGTTTCCTCTGAAGCTCCCAGAGAACAGCACCGAGAACAATGCTCATAAATGCGTATTTACAAAAGTTCTCCAACACTTACAACGGTAAGAATACACTTACTCTACCACATCAACAAACTTCGTGTACGGACTTTCCACCAGGTGGTTTCAAGTCAAATGACGACAATGTTTGGGGCTATGGAGATTTTTTACCGTGGTACAGGCACTAAACATCCAAGGAATGAAGAGGTGGAAACTTAGTTTAAAAATTCAGCGTTATAATCCTCCGGAACAAAAAAGTTGTCTGAAATCCACGGAAAACTAAAAAGAAATATTGTGAGTACAAACGACTTCTTCAGGAAAAAAATTGGGAAATATTGGTAAAAATTCCGCTCTGGATGCACTCTGCGGTGGCTTTTAGAGTATAAATATAGATGTAGAGGTCATGAATTGGTTCAGCCTGCCTTATCTCCCAGTGTTCTTGTATCGATAATCTCATTCAGAGAACGAAGTGTTTAATTCAATTTAGCTTCCAAACGAATCGAGTGGGCTAACTAACCACAACTTAAAATGTAGCATAATATTCTTACTGTTGTACTGTGGTTCCATTTTACGTCTGACGGTTGCCATTATTAAGACAGAAAAATCGTTACTAAGCTGTTCTCAGAAATTTAATTTGCCCATTAATACGGGTTTCTTTTACATTTATCTCTTGCCACGACATTCTTACTTAGTTTCCAGCATGCACGTTTGTAATTTCGTCAAACTGGAAGGTAATTCATATCTCATCGTCTCGCCCACATCGAGGACATTAGTGATGGAGTCCTAGTCAATTTAATTAAAGGATGAGAGAGAAAATTTGTCACATATTATTAGAGGAATAATTCAATTATTTACCTTAAGAAATTTAGAGGAGGAAACACGGAAAATCTAAGCCTAGATGACTTGAAAGTCACTCTAGTGGCTTCAACAGAACTACATACATCTTAATATGGGTCATGGACCAATTTCAGCTGAAATAGCCATCACCACAATTCCACTGCACACGAGTATCGAATAATAACATGTCGATTTTTGATATCTAATCACAACACAATGATATTCAAATTCGCCATTAAAAAATTTATTTTTTAAATATAGGCCTCATTATCATTAACACCTTTCCAAAATCGTTCATGTTATCCGAAACTTCCATATATATATGCTATAGACAACACCATGTTTCTGAAGGAAATGACACCAAAAAGAATGTATATCGTCACCAAGCAAAGTATAATTATCATTACACATTTCTTGCACGCATCCGCCAGGCTAGCTACGCGATGTACCATGTCTCTTTCGGGATTCGCAGAGGTATGGCGGCCCCAGATCTAATTAACGACGTAGGTTGGTGTGACGAGCAGCCTGGATGTATTTTGTAGACATTGTCCCACAGCCAACTTCACTATGGGATCAAAAGTATCCGGACACCCGGCTGAAAATGACTTACAAGTTCGTGGCGTCCTCCATCGGTAATGCTGGAATTCAGTATGGTGTTGGCCCACCCTTAGCCTTGATGACAGCTTCCACTCTCGCAGGCATATGTTCAATCAGGTGCTGGAAGGTTTCTTGGCGAATCGCAGCCCATTCTTCACGGAGTCCTCCAATGAGGAGAGGTATCGATGTCGGTAGGCGAGCCTGGCATGAAGTAGGCGTTCCAAAAAATCCCAAAGGTGTTCTTTAGGATTCAGGTCAGGACTCTGTGCAGGCCAGTCCATTACAGGGATGTTATTTTAGTGCAACCACTCCGCTACAGGCCGTGCACTATGAACAGTTGCTCGATCGTGTTGAAAGATGCAATCTCCATCCGCGAATTGCTCTTCAACAGTGGGCAGCAAGAAGGTGCTTGAAACATCAATGTAGGCCTGTGCTGTGATAGTGCCACGCAAAACAACAAGGGGTGCAAGCCGCCTCCATGAAAAACACGACCACACCATAACACCACTTCCTACGAATTTTACTGTTGGCACTGCAAGCGCTGGCAGGTGACGTTCACCGGGCATTCGCCATACCCACACCCTGCCATCGGATCGCCACATTGTGTACCGTGATTCGACACTCCACACAACGTTTTTCCACTGTTCAGTCATCCAATGTTTACGCTCCTTAGACCAAACGCGGCGTCGTTTGACATTTACCGGCGTGATTTGTGGCTTATGAGCAGCCGAGCGACCATAAAATCCAAGTTTTCTCATCTCTCACCTAACTGTCAAACTATTTGCAGTGGATCCTGACGCAGTTTGTAATTCCAGTTTGATGGTCTGGAGAGACGTCTGCCTATTACACATTACGACCCTCTTCAACTGTCGGCGGTCTCTGCCAGTCAACAGACGAGGTCGACCTGTACGCTTTTATGCTGTACGTGTCTCTTCACGTTTCCATTTCACCATCACATCGGAAAACGTGGACCTAGGGATGTTTAGGAGTGTGGAAATCTCGCGTACAGACGTTTGACACAAGTGACACCCCATCACCTGATCACGTTCGAAGTTCGTGAGTTCTGCGGAGCTCCCCATTCTGCTCTCTCACGATGTCTAATGATTACTGAGGTCGCTGGCATGGAGTACTTGGCACTAGGTGGCAGCACAAAGCATCTAATATGAAAAACGTATGTTTTTGGAGATGTCCGGATATTTTTGATCATATAATGTATGTGAATACCATGATGGTATCCAAATCCTGCCCCAGTTAAGTGTTCGCAAACATTTCGAAACCGTTCTCATTCTTTCATACGGATAACACACTAAACTCAAACATTTGTGGTACATATATTCTGTCCCGAGGGGAGGAGGGGGGGGGGGCAGGTAGATGTTGGGAAGCTGGGAGGAGAGGATGGTGACAGGAAGGACATCTGATCATCCTCTACCACTAATTTTTAGCCATCAAATATCAATTAAAAGAAGTTACGGCTCCGTTGAGGCAGTGTGTTACCTGAGTAAAATATGTATTAGACATCAGTATCGGTCAATTTTGACCACACCGTCATTAACAAGTGTCACGCAGATATGATCATATACAAGTCTTTGGTATGTTTCTGGAGGTGTGTAGCACCAGATGTCTATGTACAGGTCACACAACTCGTAAATTACAACGCAATGGTCTGTGTACGAGTAACTGGTGGCCGATAATTTCCCAGATATGTTCCATCATGTTCTGATCAGATTAATTTAATGGTCAAGACATCAACGTGAGTTCACTATCATGTTCCTCAAACCCCTCTAGTACGATTCTGGCCATGTGCCGCGGGCAGTTAAGATTCTGGAAGATGTCACCGCGATGGAGAAGACATCAAAACTGAACGGATGCTGGTGGTCCGCAACAATATGCGCGGAGTCGACAGCTCTCACGGTTCCTTCAATTGCTACCAAAGGTCCTATAGAAGCAAAGACGCATGTCTCCCATAGCATAATACTGTCCTTACCGGCCTCCGACTGTGGCGCGCTGAATGTTTCGTGAAGCCGTTCGCCTGTGTGACAGCGTATCCAATCCAGACACGAGTATCGACCTGGCTTAACAAGAAACGTGATTCAAATGGTTCAAATGGCTCTGAGCACTATGGGACTTAACAGCTGTGGTCATCAGTCCCCGAGAACTTAGAACTACTTAAACCTAACTAACCTAAGGACATCACACACATCCATGGCCGAGGCAGGATTCGAACCTGCGACCGTAGCAGTCGCACGGTTCCGGACTGCGCGCCTAGAACCACGAGACCACCGCGGCCAGCAAACGTGATTCACCCAGAGGTGTACACATCACGCTTTTAACCTGCCCATGCTTGCCTGTTGGTCCGGCAGGCAAGCTGCCGCACGTTATCAGCAGTTTCTGTAACCTTAGTGTGTTCCAGCCGAATATGACGCAGATTACACTAATTTTAATCACTTTTTTCGGATTCTATGAATTCATTCTAAATTCACAAAATTCGATTTAGTAAACACAAAGTTCGTTTTTCATATTACGTTAATATAAGAAGTATATGTATGACACAAAAACCTTTTCTATCATACTAAGCTTTCCTCGCACTAGGTTGTATACCACCAGAATGTTGATTTTAATATCCAGTTAGCCATATTTTTTTCCTGTTTCAATCAATGTTTATCGTAAATTTCGAAAGCCTATACGCTAAACGGCCTCAATCTCTTAGCGAACATTTCCACATACTCGCCAGCCACTAAGTCTTTGTCTTCTTTCAAAATACACTCCTGGAAATGGAAAAAAGAACACATTGACACCGGTGTCAGACCCACCATACTTGCTCCGGACACTGCGAGACGGCTGTACAAGCAATGATCACACGCACGGCACAGTGGACACACCAGGAACCGCGGTGTTGGCCATCGAATGGCGCTAGCTGCGCAGCATTTGTGCACCGCCGCCGTCAGTGACAGCCAGTTTGCCGTGGCATACGGAGCTCCATCGCAGTCTTTAACACTGGTAGCATGCCGCGACAGCGTGGACGTGAACCGCATGTGCAGTTGACGGACTTTGAGCGAGGGCGTATAGTGGGCATGCGGGAGGCCGGGTGGACGTACCGCCGAATTGCTCAACACGTGGGGCGTGAAGTCTCCACAGTACATCGATGTTGTCGCCAGTGGTCGGCGGAAGGTGCACGTGCCCGTCGACCTGGGACCGGACCGCAGCGACGCACGGATGCACGCCAAGACCGTAGGATCCTACGCAGTGCCGTAGGGGACCGCACCGCCACATCCCAGCAAATTAGGGACACTGTTGCTCCTGGGGTATCGGCGAGGACCATTCGCAACCGTCTCCATGAAGCTGGGCTACGTTCCCGCACACCGTTAGGCCGTCTTCCCCTCACGCCCCAACATCGTGCAGCCCGCCTCCAGTGGTGTCGCGACAGGCGTGAATGGAGGGACGAATGGAGACGTGTCGTCTTCAGCGATGAGAGTCGCTTCTGCCTTGGTGCCAATGATGGTCGTATGCGTGTTTGGCGCCGTGCAGGTGAGCGCCACAATCAGGACTGCATATGACCGAGGCACATGGTGTGGGGAGCGATCTCCTATACTGGCCGTACACCACTGGTGATCGTCGAGGGGACACTGTATAGTGCACGGTACATCCAAACCGTCATCGAACCCATCGTTCTACCATTCCTAGACCGGCAAGGGAACTTGCTGTTCCAACAGCACACTGCACGTCCGCATGTATCCCGTGCCACCCAACGTGCTCTAGAAGGTGTAAGTCAACTACCCTGGCCAGCAGGTTCTCCGGATCTGTCCCCCATTGAGCATGTTTGGGACTGGATGAAGCGTCGTCTCACGCGGTCTGCACGTCCAGCACGAACGCTGGTCCAACTGAGGCGCCAGGTGGAAATGGCATGGCAAGCCGTTCCACAGGACTACATCCAGCATCTCTACGATCGTCTCCATGGGAGAATAGCAGCCTGCATTGCTGCGAAAGGTGGATATACACTGTATTAGTGCCGACGTTGTGCATGCTCTGTTGCCTGTGTCTATGTGCCTGTGGTTCTGTCAGTGTGATCATGTGATGTATCTGACCCCAGGAACGTGTCAATAAAGTTTCCCCTTCCTGGGACAATGAATTCACGGTGTTCTTATTTCAATTTCCAGGAGTGTATTTGCGGAGTGAGGAATCTGCTGGTCAAATTTACAAACATGTCATAAAACACTCGAGGTTCCCGAATGAGTGTTTAGTAACTTTTTGTACAGTTTGCAATCCGAGACACCTACCGATTTATCAGAAGCTGTGTCACATACACACGACAACTTTTCTCCTGCTGGACTTGGGCTCTGCTTAATGAGATGTACACAGTCCCCAATTCTTTATTTGTCCTCAGTCTCCTGTAAGTCTGGTTCGTTCAGTTTCTTGCTCCGATCGATAAGATAAATGAGCGACAGTGAAACTATCTAGGCAGACATGTACCTGGCTATTCTGTAGTGACGTTGAACTGATGGCGCAACCTGTCAGGTGCGGCAGGCTGACCGGGTCCCGTGGAGCTTGCTAGGCTTGCGCAAACCGAAGTTGACCTGCTTTAACCACTGTGCTACAGTACACGTATACTCTTGTGTCATCGTTGCGGCTCGTAGAGCTGTTGAAATGGTTGCGGTGAAGATCGGGGGAGAAGGTCTGGAAGGAGAATTTGCAAACTCTGGACTCGTCCGATCAAGCGGCACGTTTGCACTGAACCACTGCCCAGTCTAATCATCCCATGTGTACTGCAACTGTACGTTACCTCAGCACTGGAACATGGAATGCGGTACGTCCACCGCAGTGAAGTGGCAAGTGGCGTGGTGTGGTCCAAGGCTTGCATCTAGAGTGCAACTTGACGTGGTACAACAAGTCTAACGGAGCAGCGCCTCCCTGACTGATGCGACGTAAGTGAGCCACATGTGGCACGCCACGCCACAGCCAGATGGATGTTGTGTGCTCTTATTTTGCCGCGCGCCATATCTTCTTTGGTTGAGTGACTGCCTCTTCATCGAGGAAAATGTGGGACGATCCAGAGCTCATTATATATTTCGAGGGTCGTGGGAAGATATATCCGTACATTTATGATCACAGCAGTGCTAAATATATTAAAACTAAAAGTCAAGATAAAAAGAGAGGGAAAGGATTACAAGTGAAATATCAGAGATACCGAAATCCATGTAATTTATTTATGGACATGAAAGAATTAGATAGAAACGGGTAATGTGATTCACTACATAACACATTTGCAAATCTTTTTACTGATTCGTTGGAGGTAACCTAATACCAGATCCTAGCGGTATGTAGCTACATACACGCTTTGTTCTGTCAAGTCATTGCACTATTTGGGCTATGAATGACTACTGTGCCGATTTCTTGCCTCCGTGGTATTGTTTGTACGCCGCTGTTGGTCTCCAGGGTTTTGATGTAAGTTCTCAGTAGAGTAGTCTACACTGTGCTGAACTTAGAATATACGCAAGTTGAATCTGTATCAACTTACGTAACACAGAAATATCTTGAACTATCACATCGATTTTGGTCACGTCACATTTTCTTGAGGTATTCAACACCAGAAATTTCGCCGCTAACATACCAAAAAGACGTTTCACAGACCTTCTTTATCTAGATAATTAATACTTAAATAGGGTCCTTTCATTAGTTGCGTGTCTGCGATAATATGATTTCTCTGTGTGTTTTGTGAAAATGAAAAGCTTATAAAAATGAAATTTACAGTTTTCTGTTGTAGATTTCGAAAGCGGGAGCTCCCTTCCAAACAATGCTTTAATGAGAGAACTCTCTCTTGATATTCCCCCGTCACTGTTGCTGCCTTATTCCGCAACGTCAGTTGATACAAATAACACATCTACTTCTGAAACAGGTAATAACCCTACGGAAAGAGAAACTTTGTGACTATAAAATGCCGATCCAGTTTTCGAAGGAGCTTTAACTCTGAAGTGCTTCCTGTCTGAGCTACCACAGAACCCAGTAACGAACAGCAATTTTCTTCCAAATTATCTGAGTTGGCGTAGGTAAATGTTCACGCTGCAAATGTTCTTACATCGCCACAGTTCTTCGAATGGAAAGCTTTCCATTCCATATACACTAATGATCACATCGCTTCGATTCATTACACTTCCTTCCCACAACAGGTCTTGTACCACCTCGAAATCACTCCACAAGGCGTCATTCCGTCTACATAACATAACATGAAGGAGGTGCCTACGGACCTGGAATACATGCAGGCTCCCACACAAAAATGAAAGCTGATGAGGGCGTGCATGAGGCGGTGCACCAGTAATCTGTTTCTACTTTGCAGGAAAAGGAGGTTTATACAAGGAATGCTTACGAGTAGGCAGTGCATATGTGAACAGTATGGTGCAAAAAATTTAAATATTAATTCAAATGTTTCTTGCGTGGGCACTGATAGTGTAAATGCTGCGTGAGAAATAATTTTTGGATCACTTTTGAGTAATAACTACTCTTGATGTTTAGTTCACGAGAGCTATAAATTTTATGTGGGCACAAATTTTACAAATGCTGTGTGAAAATTACTTGATCATTTTTAATTAGTGACGGCTCATGTTGTTTAATTGATGTCAATTGTTAATAGGTTAGTGGACAAATGTTCTCGTTTTTTATTGTGTGCTTTACAGCAAGTTGTCGGACTACAAAATTTCCTAAATGACTGAATGTTTTTGTGTACATAATTAATCAAATGGATGCCTCAGCCACACTGCTACTGATAGAAATGAAGCAACTTAAATTGGGAAAAACAAAAAGAAAAAACTTTAGAAGACGCAACACATCTACTAAAGAGATTGCCTCCACTATACTTGTCCGTCCTCTTTTGGGTACTGCTGTGCAGTGTGCGATCCTTACGAGATGGGGTTAACGGAGTACATCGTGAATGTTCAAAGAAGGGCAGTACTTTTTGTACTATCGTGAAATAGGTGAGAGAGTGTTACGGACATGATATAGGATTGGTGGTGGACATCATTAGAACAAAGGCTCTCTCGCTGCGGCGAGATCTTCTCACTAAATTTCAATAACGAACTTCCTCATCCGAATTCGAAAATATTTTGTTGGCCCCTGCCTACATACGGAGAAACCAACATCACAATAAAATAAGGAAAATCAGAGCTCGCACAAAAAGATGTAGGTGTTCGTTTCTTCCGCGCGCTGTGAGAGAGGAATAATAGAGAATTATTGTAGAGATGGTTCGATGAACCCTGTGCCAGGCATTCCATGTGATCTGCAGAGCAGCCATATAGATGTACACGTACATGTAGATGGCAGAGAGCCGTAATAAAGGAATTTGAACAGCACAAAACCATCCCTCTGACTCTGGCCTTCCTCATTTGGTTCTCGGTGCCTCACGACTGCATGTAGTCCGGCGGTTCTCCACAGCCTAAAGTGACCCAAAGGCCAGCCGTGCTGAGCCAGGACAGCGTGTGTCATCTCTCTGTAAACAGTATCACTTGATGGTGTTCTGTTCTACATTTACCCGAGACCGGTATCATAACGGTGACTCTTTTTTGGGTGTTGAAACTGTCACATGCGTCAGCGTAATTCCGCACAGGAAAGAACGATGCAGAGGACTGGTACAGACGCAATTGTTTGCCAGTTTGGCAGGGCGAGGCAACGGCGGGCGCCCACAGAAGCGGCAGCAGGCCGCTGTGTGATACATGGCCGGTGCCGGCCCCCGTGACGCTAATGTAAAACATCCCTAATGAAATTACGGCCGCAGCGCCGGCCCGCCGCCGCCGCCGCCGCCACCGCGCTGGCTCGCACCTTGCCCCGGCTGGAATTAGCAGCGGCCACACGTAGCCCGAGCCGGCCCGCCCCACTAACGAGCGCCGCCCGCGCCGCCTCCTTTGTTAACAAGTGCGGGACCGGGCGCGCATACTCCTCTGCTGCGCCGCAGCCGCGCTCGCCCCACTTCTCCTCCTTTCTGGCCGTGTCCTCTTTCGACTGCCTCCGTTGCTCGCTGCTTTACCTACTATTCCAACTGTCCACTGTTTACTGTCGCCTCGCCCCGTCTCCGGCGCTAGTCGCAGACCGTCCACAGTATAGTACAATCCGCACTTTCACTGCCTCTGTCAGCATATCGTGTGACCTTTGTTCGGTTCATTTACCCTATTCTATACATTTGGCTTGCTTGTGACTGTAGCTAAGTGGCAGTCAGTTCAGAATGTCTCTCGATGGACATGAGGAAGAGACCGAATATCACGCCCAAGACGGCGGCGTAGCAGATTCGGCTCATGAATTGGGCGACGGCATTCGAAAGGACATTTTCATTTAGCTGTTATGACACTCTGTTACTACAAAATGGCTCTGAGCACTAGGGGACTCAACATCTTAGGTCATCAGTCCCCTAGACTTAGAACTACTTAAACCTAAGGACATCACCCGCATCCATGCCCGAGGCAGGATTGCCGAGCGGTTAAAGGCGCTACAGTCTGGAACCGCACAACCGCTACGGTCGCAGGTTCGAATCCTGCCTCGGGCATGGATGTGAGTGATGTCCTTAGGTTAGTTAGGTTTAAGTAGTTCTAAGTTCTAGGGGACTTATGACCACAGCAGTTGAGTCCCATAGTGCTCAGAGCCATTTGAACCATTTTGAACCGAGGCAGCAGCGCGGTTCCGGACTGCAGCGCCTAGAACCGCTTAGCCACCGCGGCCGGCTCTGCTATTACATAACACGTCAACAGTCAACGTGACTCATTCGGGTCCTTTTGGGAAATTTGGAAATTTGTGGTAACGTTTTATGGGACCAAACTGCTATGGTCATCGGTCCCTAACCTTACACACTACTTAATCTAACTTATACTAATTTACGCTAAGGACCACACACCCATGCCCGAGGGTCATTTCGGGAACTTGCTCTGCAATTTCGATCTAATTTACTACTGGAAATTAAGCTATTCACTCCAGCACGGAAGACAGCCAAAGGTGGGAAAAGTGGAAACACGACACAGTCGAAACTAAGTTCAAAAATGTCTTACTGCCCTTTTTATAAAAAAAAAATCAACTAGTAATTTTATTCTACGCAAGCATTGTGCACATAATCTCGCTACGGATACTGGTGGAAGTATTCTAATAGTCATGTGCGGTGTACAATTAGCAAAACATTTGATAAAATGCTTATGTTATGTTCATCGTGATTTTGAAGGTTATTTTTTGTCCGCGTTTGCACATGATTGTGTTTTGGAACTGGATGCTGCCTTGAGCAAAGAAAATTTTCTTCTGTTTCACTAATACACATTTTCAAAATAATATTAATGTACATAGCGTACTACGAATTTGACTTATCCTAGGTTATGCATTGCCCACTCACATTAATGTCATCACCTATCAAAATCCTGAATAACCACTTACCCAAGCGTGGACCGCTGCGAGACGTGCACGAAGAGAGTAAATGGGGTTCTCTAAGGTACTGACAAGGATGTGTAGCCATGACGATTCCAGTTCCGTGGCCACCTGCACTATGTTCCTCGGCTGAGGATCCATGGCGCGAACGGCCCGTTTGACATGATCACACAGATTCTCTTGAGTTTAAATCCGCCTTGTTTGGTGGTCAGGGGAGTACGCTAAACTCATCTGGGTGTTCTTCGAACCACGCACGTACACTGCGAGCTGCGTTGCATTGTCCGGCTGATAGATGCCATCGTGAGGAGGAAAAAATAAAATACTTGTAGGAGTGGACGCGGTCCCACAAAGACAGATGCAAATTTGTCTTGACCCTTTGTCCAGAATAACGAGATCACCCAGGGAATTACACGAAACATTTCCCGGACCGTAACGCTCCCTCCTCCAGTCTAGATGCTTCCAGGGATGTCGCAGGGCTGTTGAAGCCAACGGCCATCTATCCGATGGAGCACCTTAAAAGGGATGCCTGTCGCCTCTCAGAGGACACCCAGTTGCCGTACCGGCGTGCAAATTCCAGCCCACATCGCCGAGGAACAGCAGTCATCATGGGCGCATTGATTGCAGTGAAGGCCCATACACAGCAACATGTACATTTGTTGTTGAACCACGGTGGGGTTTTTACCGTCCCTCACAGTTTTACTCGACACGTACCTGTCTAAAACGCATTTTATGATTGCCTTGAACTTTTCCCATAAACACTCAACATTGTCAGTGTCGGAACACAAGTTTTAGTTTTGATCTGTTAGGTAGTCCGAAATCTGCCTTCTATTATTCTAGACCTTCCTCCCTTTTTTTATATTCCTATTAACTTCCAATTTAGGGATGCTGCAACGGCCTTATGATCACTGATTTCCTGTTCTGCGCTTACGAAGTCGAAAAGGTCGGGTCTGTTTGTTATCAGTAGGTCCAAGATGTTATCTCCACGAGTCGGTTCTCTGTTTAATTGCTCGAGCTAATTTTTGGATAGTGCACTCAGTATAATGTCACTCGATGCTCTGTCCCTACCACCCGTCCTAAACATCTGAGTGTCCCAGTCTATATCTGGTAAATTGAAATCTCCACCTAAGACTATAACATGCTGAGAAAATTTATGTGAAATGTATTCCAAATTTTCTCTCAGTTGTTCTGCCACTAATGCTGCTGAGTCGGGAGGTCGGTAAAAGGAGCCAATTCTTAACCTAGCTCGGTTGTTGAGTGTAACCTCCACCCATAATAATTCACAGTAACTATCCACTTCTACTTCACTACAGGATAAACTACTACTAACAGCGACAAACACGCCACCACCGGTTGCATGCACTCTATCCTTTCTAACCACCGTCTGTGCCTTTGTAAAAATTTCGGCAGAATTTATCTCTGGCTTCAGCCAGCTTTTCGTTCCTATAACGATTTCAGCTTCGGTGCTTTCTACCAGCGCTTGAACTTCCGGTACTTTACCAACGCAGCTTCGACACTTTACAATTACAATACCGATTGCTGCTTGGTCCCCGCATGTCCTGACTTTTCCACGCACCCTTTGAGGCTGTTACCGTTTCTGTACTTGCCCGAGGCCATCTATCCTAAAAAACCGCCCAGTCCACGCCACACAACCCCTGCTACCGTGTAGCCGCTTGTTGCGTGTAGTGGACTCCTGACCTATCCAGCGGAACCCGAAACCCCACCACCCTACGGCGCAAGTCGAGGAATCTGCAGCCCACAGGAATCTGCAGAACCGTCTCAGCCTCTGATTCAGACCCTCCACTCGGCTCTGTACCAAAGGTCCGCAGTCAGTCCTGTCGACGATGCTGCAGATGGTGAGCTCTGCTTTCATCCCGCTAGCGAGACTGGCAGTCTTCACCAAATCAGATAGCCGCCGGAAGCCAGAGAGGATTTCCTCCGATCCATAGCAACACACATCATTGGTGCCGACATGAGCGACCACCTGCAGATGGGTGCACCCTGTACCCTTCATGGCATCCGGAAGGACCCTTTCCACATCTGGAATGACTCCCCCCGGTATGCACACGGAGTGCACATTGGTTTTCTTCCTCTCCCTTGCAGCCATACACCTAAGGGGCCCCATTACGCGCCTGACGTTGGAACTCCCAACTACCAGTAAGCCCACCCTCCGCGACCGCCCGGATCTTGCAGACTGAGGGGTAACCTCTGGAACAGGACAAGCAGCCATGTCAGGCCGAAGATCAGTATCAGCCTGAGACAGAGCCTGAAACCGGTTCGTCAGACAAACTGGAGAGGCCTTCCGTTCAGCCCTCCGGAATGTCTTTCGCCCCCTGCCACACCTTGAGACGACCTCCCACTCTACCACAGGTGAGGGATCAGCCTCAATGCGGGCAGTATCCCGGGCAACCACAGTCGTAGTCCGACCGGGGGATGCGTGGGACGAGCTGGCCGTCCCCGACAAACTCCCATCCGGACCCCCACAGTGATGCCCATTGGCAACAGCCTCAAGCTGTGTGACCGAAGCCAACACTGCCTGAAGCTGGGCGCGAAGGGATGCCAACTCAGCCTGCATCCGAACACAGCAGTTGCAGTCCCTATCCATGCTAAAAACTGTTGTGCAAAAACGTCTGAACTAATCTACAGAGAGCACAAACAAATCGACACAAAATTTAAACGGTTATTAAAATACAAGATTGCCTAGTAAATGCAGTAATGCTGCTACTTGCGCACTGCTGACACACTGCTCGGCGGCGGAAGGAGACTACGCGATTTTACACTATTCAGGTACTAAAACGCGATTCTACAACTCTCAAATACTATAATACGCCCGAAATTTATGAATTAAACAATGCAAGTACCTAAAACACGCAAAGAAATTAAGAATTAAACTATGTAAAAATTAGTGAGCTAGGAGTATACGAGTATGCGACTTGCTGCTGCAGCTGCTTATTCAACGGCGGCAGGGAGCACACTGGCTGTGACCAACCGACACTGGCCGTTCAAAACAAGAACAGAAGACAGACGACTACGCGAATTTACACTATTCAGGTACTAAAACGAGATGTCACAACTCTCAAATATTATAATACGCCCGAAATTTATGAATTAAACAATGCTGATCTATCCAGCGGAACCCGAAACCCCACCCACTACCCTACGGCGCAAGTCGAGGTATCTGCAGCCCACACGATCGCTGAACGGTCTTTGAGGAGACACTGTTGATAGGCCCTTGGTTTATCCAAGAGTTGGACGTCTATTCGCTCGTACACATCTCCACAATTGTCTTTTACCCCCGTCACCTACGGCCCGTGGTGCACCATAGTTGCCCCCACGCCTGTTTTGGATATCGCCGTTATGCCATGCATGGTATACTTTAACCACAGCGGCATGCGGACAGTTTACAAACTTAGCCGTTTCGGAAATGCTGCCACCCTTGGCCAGAAAACCAATGATCGTGCAGTTTTGGGCGGCAATAAAACGCTTAGTTTCTGCATTACGTCAACGACTGCACTGTTTTCCGCGTTCCCAGGACACGCTTCGTGTACTCTCAACTCCTAATGCTGCCACCCGCCGCTTGTGAGTGGTTATTGTACGTTGACGTCGAACTTAGGCAGTGGTGACATTAATGTAACTGGACCGTGTATTAGGTCAAAAACACGGATTCTCATCACCAGGCTCAGTAGATAAGAAAAAGTTTCGTTTCCAACTACACATGTTTATCAAAACTGTTGTACTGCTGCCGGACGAGGTGGCCGAGCGGTTCTAGGCGCTTCACTCCGGAACCGCGCGACTGCTACGGTCGCAGGTTCGAATCCGACCTCAGGCATGGGTGTGTGTGATACCCTTAGGTTAGTTAGGCTTAAGTAGTTCTAAGTTCTAGGGGACTGATGACCTCAGATGTTAAGTCCCATAGTGCTCAGAGCCATTTGAACCATTTGCTGCACTACTAAACAGAGGAATACGCTTGCGCTAAATGTAGCGCTAGAAATCGACTGGAGCTAGGAACACATGAGCAAATTGACGAGGTTACCAATTATTAAATGTACAATTCCTCTTCCGTCGGCAAAATGCGAGGCGGTCACGTCGTTACCAGCTACGCGCAAGACTAACAAACGGATTTTTCTGATACGACCCACAGCTTAATTGACAAGAGAAATTAAATGAAAACTATGAGAATAACAAACTCGCAATCCAATGGAGGCTTTGGAATGGACCCTCGATAGCAAGTATGCACATACGAGAAACTGGATTTACATTTAAATGAAACAGCAAGTCAGCTTCCTCCAATTACAACCAAACGCTATAAAATTTTAACTCCATTTCACAAATTACAACACAGGTAGTTCTCAACAGAACTTAAAACTTATCTTGCTACCTTTTTCAAGCAGTAACAGACCATTGATTTTTAAAGCATATGTATACAGCGGCTAAGTTTCTGAACTTATTTTCGTATGTGGTGGCTCCAGATAGAGGTCAGGTATTAAATTCTTTCACGTGTAGAAGTAATCATTGAATGGTCTTAGCGTACTGTCTAACACGCCTTTGTAGCTGTAGGAAACATAACGGTCGACTGTTAGTTTAAAATTCTGATATTAAAAAACCGTATGTTAAAAAAAAACCTCATCTGATATCGGAGTGAATGGGCTAAAAGGCAAGTGAAACGCGGATACAGTTATTAGCCAGATTGAGGAACTTACACGAGAGTGGAATGATTTTCTGTCTACAGCTTTTATTCATTTATCATATAGTCAACAGTTGCGAATAAATTCTTACTCACAAATTACCAATTTAAGAGAATTATGTTTGCTATAATTTACTACTTTCCGTTAATTCACTTTTTATTAGGTGGTAATATAACTCTTACAAACGGCAACTGTATAAAACTATAAAAATCCGTTTGTGCATACATCGCCACAGGTAAGGGAGTATTACAGATCTGAAAGTGCTGCTAGAGCTACAAACGCATTTCAAGTGCCATGCGTTATTCCCGGACGTCACTAAACACAGAGTTCTTCCTAAAGATCTGCAGATAAGACAATTCAAAATGAGCGCTGACAGTACGCGCCCGTTTCAGTATCCGCTGAGGTGGCAATACCCTTCCGCAAGACAGCTTTTCTTGTCCTGATGTATGAAAACATAAATATTTACCTTCTCCGCTGAAGCATCATCTTTCGTTGAAAACGTACCTGCAAGAAAACACAAGATCGTTACAAATATTATTCACATTCTTCCGCCTTAAATGTCACAAAAGTATTCATAAAAGAGAGAATATTCTTGTTTCGCTGCTTTACAACGATAAGCTAGAAACACAATGCCAATAACTTTCTATTCTCCACATGTCATATGTAATGTTCCAGTCGGATAAGTCAATATAGGTATTACCACCTCCTCAAATATTTACCATTTCTCTTGAAAACCCACATGTAACTACCATAAACGCTTTGGCCGAAAGTTGCTGTGAGAATTAAAACAATGTCAGCTCGGAAGCAAAACCTACTGATAAAAAAAATTTTACCATTACCTTAAAGCTGATTTAGTAACGTGTTGTCACACTGTACTTGTTCGTAGAAAGTACTGAAGACTTGTGCCACACCTGCACTCGAACCCGATCTCCCGCTTATCGTGAGCGGCCTCCTTATCCACCGCGCTACCTGAGCGCGCCTCCAGGCCCGACTGAAACTGACACTGTCCTTGTCACTGCCCTGATGTCTCCCCCAGTTCTCCGAAATACCTCACCATTACGGGAACAGAGTCGCTGGACTAACCTGGCTTAACCCAGTTCATCACATTGCAGGTTCACGATATTTGAACGGTTTGCAGTGATATCTTCGTGACACTTCATCTACATTTATTATACCCGTGAATCAGTTCATTTAATTTAAGTGCCAAATTTTTTTTACCAGGCACCGATCAAAACTGAAGTTTCTGAGCATCGTCATTCCGGCCGCTAAAGTCGGCAGCAATGTTTCAACTCAATGGTCGAACAGGGATCAGCACGGAAGTACAAACGGCAGCCACCGCATCTCATTCGCAGTAGGCAAATTATTCACAGATGAAACTGTGCCGACTAACAACAAATAAATGGGGTGCCGATACAAAGTCCAGTCTAGGACAGTTCTCTATCTAGGACTCTGGAAGAAGGAAGTTCAGTGACTACAGATCACCGAAACTGCACACAGCTGTGACAGTTTCCCGCGATTCCAAAAACTGAAGATGGTGGCGGGAATAAAGACGAAGGGAAATTTAAGTGCGCTTAATTGCGTAATTATTAATTTTAATTAGCGAACTTGGTGCCATTAGCGGCGATCCGTTTTTCCGGCGCGCTGTGCGCTGCGGGTCGGCCTCGGCCTCATTTGCAGGCAGTAATGGCGCTTCTTGCGCGCCTGCCGCTACACTGGCGGACGCTCTCCCCAGCGGCTGTCGGAGCGACGGGCAGCCGGCTGCGCGCGGCGGCGCTGTATTAACGGCGCCGCGGGTGTCGCCGCTTCTTGCCGCCGTCTTCCGCACTAAACGCTGCCTGCCCTCCACGCGTCGCTATTAAACCTAACTCCTAATAGGAGGTCTCCAGAAACAGGCCTCTGCACATTTCACAAGCTGCGACATGGTCGTGGATAGAACAGTGATCCAGAATGTGTAGAATAGCTTTCTTTATTTCCGTCTTTGATCACAAGTCCTCACACTACCGGTTTCGGTCGGCTGCTTATCGGGATAAGCAACGCTGAGATACTCTCTTGCCTCTACACTCAAATGTGCAGGGCCACCGTCGTGCATAAACCGCGAGTTGGTTCGCGAAGCGAGTATGACATCATGAAGCAGACCACCCAAAAACTGTCGATACACTCTATCACTCACGAGCTCTGGAATAACATACGGTCCGAGTAACCGATTGTCCGCTATAATAAACTAAATGTTCACTGCACAACGATGTTGATATCCCCGTACTGTGGTTATGCGACGTTTCTCATACGTTCGCCGAGCCCCACAGCGCCATAGAGTACAACAGACTACACCGAAGTCAAGTAAACGACGTGATTTCGTACCAGAAGCAACCGAGCATTTCGTACCAGAACCAACCGAGCAGTGTAGAGGCGTGTACAAAGCACCATCAGTCGATATGCTGGCGAACACGGCACGTTAAAAGCCTGTACTGGTCCATAATGTAATGCCTATCACAAGTGACATAATATATCATAATTCGAGAATAAAGCAATTTCAGACAGAATTTTATTTAACATTTTACAGTTTATTGAAGCATATATGACACCCACGAAGGGTGCAGGTCTAGAGCTGCTTTTGAATCACGGCGTATAAAAAAATTTGGTATATATTAGAGTCATCTAGACAACAGCGCTACTGTTAAAAATAAACTGTCGTACAGTAGCCACAAAATGTTTGTGTCGCAAGCTCGCCAGACGTCGCTACTGTAGGGGTACACACAGTCTTCAGTCATATAACTGTACGATATGGATTAAAAAGAAGAATACAATCTGTGAAATCTGTAGTGGGGTTACCTGCTGTTTAAGCCATCACAGTAATAAAATGCAGTACTTTATCATTTTTATATTATTCTGTGAACTCCGTGAGCTTGTTCTTATGTATGTCATTACATTTTCACCTAAAATACGCCACAAGGGCGTATCAGAATTATCGTCACCTAACTATTTCCTTCTTAACAATCTAACTTTGGTCGTGTTTTTAATTTATTGCATTTATTACTTTAAAGACTTACACACCTTGTAAGCCCACTACAGACTTTATCGATTGCATTCCTCTTTCTATTCATATCGTAGAATTGTATGACTGAAGAGTGTGTGTCCGCCTACAGTAGCGACATATGGCGAACTTGCGAGGCAAATATTTTGTGGCTACTGTACGTCAATTTGTTTTGAACAGTAGAGTTGATAACAAGATGAATCTATTGTACATAATATTTTTATGTATGTGCGAAGATGCTGAGCTAATTTTGTGTTTATCTTATGAAGATGCCACCATGGCTCCATTGTATTAGGATATGTTTTTAAAACGGATACGCTTCGTCATATTCAAAGCGCATAATTTTCACATGTATGTCAGTAACACCTTTCGTTATGGCCTATTTTATTGTTTTAAGCTGCAGACAATCCATTAGTTGTATTTGTGTTTTCCCATGTTTTGCTGCAGATCGCAAGATGATCATTGCTGACAGAAACCCATAGTCTCAGAACCTAACAAGTTTGTGATCACATGCGGAAATAAAGAAATTTAGCCTCTGCACATGCTGTGTGTTTCATCCAGCCGGTGGTCTATCTCGCACCGTCACCTGTATTTTTACGGCACTTGCCGGATCTCTATATCCCTACCACAAAGGTAGTTGACGCGAAATACAGGGAGTAATTGTTAATCTGTCCAACATGCTTTTTGGACACAGGACATCTGAAACAGTTATTAGTAATTAGATAAATGTCCTTTAATTTACGTCTATGGACACAAACTTTTTGTTAACAGATTACCGGTTCCGGTCTATAATGACCATCTTCAGATCTGTGTTTTATAAAAACAGTGTGCTAATGTACTGCAGCCAAAGTGGCATCGTCAAATGTTAAATGCAAACATTTGACGATGCCACTATGGCTGCAATACAATAGGACACTGATTTTATAAAACACAGATCTGAAGATAGTCATTCTAAACCGAAACCGGTAATCTGTGAACAAAAAGTTTGTGACTGTAGCCGTAAATTAAAGCAAATTTATCCTATATACGGGTAACTGTTTTATTCGCGACAATGTCGCAGCTTGTGAAAGCAATTAGCTAGTTAAAGGTGTCCTGAATACATTTGATACAACCTTATTTGTGTGTTTTACTCAAACGGCACGTGGCACCTATGCAGAAAAAACTGGCAAAAGTGGGCTTCTGAATTTCCTACATCTGAGTCACTTCATATCCCAGATATTCATATGACATGATAAGCTCAGTTGTTAGGCCTTATTAGTGTAGTCCCAAATTACATTTTTACGTTTAATTGACTGCATAACTACAGGGTGAGTCACGAGGTTTTCCGCCGGTTTCTGGAGGGTATTCCTTACGTTATTTGGAACAAAAAATGTAAATAACGTAATGGGATCAGATCCATAATTAAGGAGCTACAGTAATTGAAAAAAGGAAAACTGCACAAAAAATTTTATTGTTGGATTTTACTATGAAAAATGCACATAATAATTAATTTAAACAATTTTGTCTCTTGCATTCAGAGTGGATTTAAAGCAAATGTTCAAAATTTCCTCCCTGCATTTGAAGGCAAAGATTCGCACGGGAGTGAACCGTGCGAGAAGCATTTCGTAGTTTCACATGCTCGTTCCTTATTTACGTTGCGGCATCAAAAAGGCATTCTATCAATTCTTCTCGTGTTTACAGCTTAACTTCATACACGATGTCTTTCATCCACCCCCAGATGCAGTAATCTAGGGGTGTTAAATCTGGGGATCTGGCAGGCCAGTTGATAGGGCCCCCGCGACCTATCTATCGATGTGAAAATTGTTGATTAAGATAAGCTGTTACCACACGGTGGAAGTGTGCAGGTGACCCGTCATGTTGGACGTACACGTGGCGTCTTGTTTCCAGAGTAACATATTCAAGAAGCTGCGATTAGTCTTCTCGTAAAAAGTAACCGTACATCTGACGATTTAAATTTCCGAGGAGAATAAACGGCCCCAGTAACTGGTCATACACAACACCACACCAGACATTGACACTGAATCTGCGTTGAAACTGAGATACTACCGTGACATCGGTATTTCCGTTTGCCCAGACATGCATGTTCTGCATGTGGTTGACAGTTGCCTCATCACTGGACATTATGAAGCGTTAGAACTGCCGATTTCCATTTAACCAGCTATAAAAGTTCAAACGGTTGGCACAATTATGTGGCTCTAAACGTTGAGCTTTCTGCTCGTGAAAAGGATACAGTCCATTCTCATGAAGAATCCTACATACCTTAGATTGTGAAACGTTCAATCGGGTAGCTAGGCGTCTTGTACTTGAACGAGGACTGCGTTCTGCTGAATTAAGAATGTTTTCCTCTTCTTGAACGTCACGATGTCTTTCGGAGTGAACACGAATACTGGGAAAAGTACCAGTTTCTAGCAATGTTCGCTATGTTCCACTAAATGTTTTGGCACTCGGAATCCTACGATTAGGATACAGACGGCGATATTCGGCAACAGCAGCTTTCGCATCTAAGAGTGATCGTGTGTCCCGTGAACACAAATGTAGCGCTCAAACACCGCGGCATGTTTCGGAACTATGTTGTAGCTCCTTAATTATAGATATGATCACATTATTCTATTTACATTTTTTGTTCCAAATAACCTACCGAATAACCTCCAGCAACGGGGGTAAAACCTCGTGACTCACCGTGTATACATTTCCCTGGATCAACACCTAGTGTCTCAATTTTGCTCTGTGCTGAAATTTTTGTCAAACCCGAAATGGAATTTTACACGAACTCCAGACTTTAGCCCTGCCAAATCTTTACTACCGTCATGTAATAATATTTTAGTTGGATCGCAATACCAGTTACATCAAAATTTCTCGATTTTTTTCTTTTTTATTAAACAGTTTCGGACCTTAGGCAATTTTAAAGTGTTCACAACTTATAATAAAATACGGACAAGTATCTTAAAATAGGCCACTAGCACTTATAAATAGTGTAATTATGAATAATATCGGCTAACAACTCGTCATAAGTAAACTATACGCTGACTAACTTTCAGAAATTCCTCTACGGAAGCCCCTCAGTCAGTCGGAGTACAGCAGAAACGCTGGTGATATAGTAGCAGCTGTTTCGGTTACAAGGCAGAAAGAGGAGGAGACGGACTACACAGCTGCTAGGTACAAATAAACCCTAAAAACTACCTTTGAAAACTAGATGATGATACAGTAATACGGATAAATACAGTTTGAAAATAACATAAGCTTAATAGCTGTAGGGTTACATGTTAAAATTATATATGGAATGCCCAGCAGATGACGCTCAAGGTACACCAGCGAAGAAGTAACCAACATGGCAACTCAGCGATAACATTTAGCTGGATGGCCCTCAGATTCATCTCTGCATCCAAACAACGTCTTTCCCAAGCGTATAGTGTGGACACACACACACACACACACACAAAGTGGCGCGCGCCGGCCACTCGGGATTACCACTCCCATTACTGGGACACAGCAGTTATGAATACCTCACGTCTCTTTGCGCTACTCCAGTGGTACAAATGTAGTCCTCCCCACGACCTAGTCGTTCTCCCCAGGCCCTAGTCGCATAGGGAATTATTATACTGCACCTACATCAATATATTCCTGTATTCGTCGATGGACCAAAACACTATTACCACTGCGAGACTGAATACGGGGACGTAACACGGTAGGGGAAGAATACAAGCTGAAAGCATATACCAGCCGAAAGCGACGAATGGCGATTCATTCTACCGACGGTATGGGCCACAAGTGGGGAAATCCACTGACACAGGCCACGTCCGTGAAGGAAAAATTGTTATGACCCGTCGCCTCGGAATCAGCATCTCGGAAAAGGCGATAATCGGCATCTCGGAAAAGGCGAAGCTGGTCGGCTGTTCACGTGCGACAGTTGTGAGCATCTTTGGAAAGAGGACGGTGGACGGTGAAGCATGGGTAGGCGACAAGGAGTTGCACCTCCACCCCTCGTCAGAGAACACGGAGGTCGGGTGTCGTTCGCTCTGCAAAGCAGTACTGGCGGCCAACTGTAGCAGACCTGACAACAGAGAACACTGCTGACGTAAACACAGGTGTAACGTGGCACACCCTTCGGAGCACATTGTTGAGCGTGGAGCTCCGCAGCAGACGAGCGATACGAGTTACCACGTTGACATAAACGATAGCGTCAACCACGATTGCAGTGGGCACACGATAGTCGACACTGGGTCGTGAATTAATGGAAACGTGACAGCAGTGCGCGTGCACCAGGTTTCTTGTTACACCAGGTCGATGGTCGAGTCGTGATGCGCCGTCACTCGGACGAACGGCTGCTCGATACACGCACCGCACCACAGACTTGTGTCGCTGGGGGGGGGGGGGGGGGGGGGCAGTATTACGCTGCCAGGGACACTCACCTGGGCTTGCGCGGGACATTTGCTAATAATCGAAGGCACCGTGACGTGTGCTGGCTGCGTGAAGATTATCTGATGTGTTCCCCGACGGCAACAACATCTCCCAGCAATACAACCGTTCGTGTCACAAGGCCACAATGGTGCTACAAAGGTTTGAGGAGCACTGTGGCGAACTCACGTTGACTCTTGGCCACCAAATCTTCCTATCCTGAGCCGGTTGGAAGACATCCGGGTCGCTATCGGCAGCCAGCTCCGCTCCGCAAATCACCGGCCCGTAATTTCAGGGAATTGTGCGACTTGCGCTTAGACATGTGGTGCCAAATACCTACGGAAACATACCAATGACTCGACGAATCCATGCCACAAAGAATCGCTACTGTATTGCGTTCCGTAGGTGGGGCAACGCGCTGCAACGCAGGTGGTTATAATGTTGTGACTCAGTATACCTTTACGCGAGAGCAACAAAAGTACTTCCCGTGCGAAGTATCGTGGTTTGTTGTTGGCAAGCTAAACACTTGCAGAACAATAAGTATAGTCAGTCGCACAAAGTAAAAGATGCTGTATAATGTTCTTACCCACGTTTCCGTGAAGTCAGAGAGGACATCCGTAGCCGTTATGCTGCATGTAAGGTTATTCACAGACATAGGCGTAATTCAGTTAATTCTTCATGCCATATGTTAAAATGTTAACAATATTATGGAAATAGAAAAGGAGGGAGATGAAATGGGAGATATGATACTGCGTGAAGAGTTTGACAGAGCACTGAAAGACCTTAGTCGAAACAAGGCCCCGGGAGTAGACAACATTCCATTAGAACTAATGATAGCCTTGGGAGAGCCAGTCCTGACAAAACTCTACCATCTAGTGAGCAAGATGTAAGAGACAGGCGAAATACCCTCAGACTTCAAGAAGAATATAATAATTCCAATCCCAAAGAAAGTAGGTGTTGACAGACGTAAAAATTACCGAATTATCAGTTTAATAAGCCACGGCTGCAAAATTATTTACAGACGAATGGAAAAACTGGTAGAAGCCGACCTCGCGGAAGATCAGTTTGGGTTCCGTAGAAATACTGGAACACGTAAGGAAATACTGACTCTACGACTTGTCTTAGAAAATAGATTAAGGAAAGGCAAACTTACGTTTCTAGCATTTGTAGACTTAGAGAAAGCTTTTGACAATGTTGACTGGAATACTCCTTTCAAATTCTGTAGGTGGCAGGCGTAAAATACAGGGAGCGAAAGGCTATTTACAATTTGTACAGAAACCAGATGGCAGTTATAAGAGTCGAGGGGCACGAAAGGGAAGCAGTGGTTGGGAAGGGAGTGAGAGAGGGTTGCAGCCTCTCCCCGATATTATTCAATCTGTATATTGAGCGAGCAGTAAAGGAAACAAAAGAAAAATTCGGAGTAGGTATTAAAATCCACGGAGAAGAAATAAAAACTTTGAGGTTCGCCGATGACATTGTAATTCTGTCAGCGAGAGCAAAGGACCTGGAAGAGCAGCTGAACGGAATGGACAGTGTCTTGAAAGGAGGATATAAGGTGAACACCAACAAAAGCAAAACGAGGATAATGGAATGTAGTCGAATTAAGTCGGATGATGCTGACGGAATTATAGGAAATGAGAGGCTTAAAGTAGTAAATGAGTTTTGCTATATGGGGAGCAAAATAACTAATGATGGTCGAGTAGAGAGGGTATAAAATGTAGACTGGCAATGGAAAGGAAAACGTTTCTGAAGAGGAGAAATTTGTTAACATCGAGTATAGATTTAAGTGTCAAATGTTCAAATGTCTGTGAAATCATATGGGACTTAACTGCTAAGGTCATCAGTCCCTAAGCTTACACACTACTTAAACTAAATCATCCTAAGGACAAATACACACACCCATGCCCGAGGGAGGACTCGAACCTCCGCCGGGACCAGCCGCACAGTCCATGACTGCAGCGCCTTAGACCGCTCGGCTAAATTTAAGTGTCAGGAAGTCGTTTCTGAAAGTATTTGTATGGAGTGTAGCCATGTATGGAAGTGAAACGTGGACGATAAGAAGTTTAGATAAGAAGAGAATAGAAGCTTTAGAAATGTGGTGCTGCAGAAGAATGCTGAAGATGAGATGGGTAGATCACATAACTAATGAGGAGGTATTGAACAGAACTGGGGAGAAGAGAAATTTGTGCCACAACTTGACTAGAAGAAGGGATCGGTCGGTAGTACATGTTCTGAGGCATCAAGGGATCACCAATTTAGTACTGGAGGGCAGCGTGGAGGGTAAAAATCGTAGAGGGAGTCCAAGAGATGAATACACTAAGCAGATTCAGAAGGATGTAGGTTGCAGTAGGTACTGGGAGATGAAAAAGCTTGCACAGGATAGAGTAGCATGGAGAGCTGCATCAAACCAGTCTCTGGACTAAAGACCACAACAACAACATGTTAATGATTGCTGAGAGGTCAGTGATATTTGCGGTTTCAGATTCATCGCAGGTGTCGCGGTAGTCTATGTGGAGGCATCAGTTGATAATAATGTTTTTATTTATTTATTTATGCATTTATTTCACCTGGCGAAAAAGATTATAGCATTCAGTCCCTCTCCTACATATAACCAGACATCTATGATCAGTTAACATTACAATATACATAGTACAAGGGCGGTATATAATGATAACGATGTTAATAATAATAATAATAATAATAATAATAATAACAACAATAGTGATGACGACAACAGAGATAACAATGATATATGAAATTTCAGAATTATGAGCCTTAACATTGTTACACAATTTCCTCATTACGGCCTTGTAGAATGTGAGTATTCCGAAAGATCAGATGAGATAGAACGAAGACAATACAAATGGCCTGGGTAGTATTAACAGCGTGACAGAGACACTAGTTCACTGTTGAACAGAAGGAATGTGGAAAGGGAAGCTACGCTGATTATAACAAAGCTTAAATCTCCTCTTGAATGTATGATCTTGGATAAGGCACTATTACTGGGTACTTTTTTTTTTTTTAGACAACATAGTTGTGTGTAGATAACAGCGATTAATTTACTTATAATTAATTATTCAAAATGACAGTCACAATCGCATTATTTATTTTGCTGCCAACCGGTGTCAATCCGCGATGGAGTCATCTTCAGAGCAATTTACACTGTAAAGTTGTAATATTAGTATTAATCATGTACGTAATCTACAAGCAATTAGTTAAATTTACATAAATAAACAGATTTTTATACCCATTTGGTCGCTCGCTGGCCGTTATTTAAGCTCATACAGAGAACCATCCATGCATAGCCCAACAGTGCACAGGCAGGATGACGACTCCAGCGAGCGACCCCAAATGGGTATAAAAATCTGTTTATTTATGTAACTTTGACTAATTGCTTGTAGATTACGTACATGATTACTTGCTAATATTATAACTTTACAGTGTAAATTGCCCTGAAGATGACCCCATCGCGGGTTGAAACCGGTTGGCAGCAAAATAAATAATGCGTTTGTGACTGTCATTTTGAATAATTGATTACTGGATACTTTGTTTCACAGGCGTATGGTTGAAATGTAAATGAAGGAAGATTTAGAGTTCCATATAAGTACAGCCCAGATGCTTTACGTGTGACATCTATTGTAGTTATGGAATGATGGTAGGTATGTGAGGAGAGGTATTAACGACACCAGTGACTAAGAAATATATTAGGAACAAAACAGGGCGTGTACAACTCGCGTCCCCTACCCAACCCAACTCAGCATGCAGACGGTCGACGTGATCAAACAAACGAATATCACACACCTATATTACGCAGGCATTAATTACTGGTTCGGGTTGTCTGAAGTTCTCACGTTTTATGCAAACTACATCACAGTAGTAAAGATATGACACAACTAAAGATACTGGACTAATATTTGTTTTATACAACGTGGGAATTTTTTTCTAAATTTTTGGATAGCATGCAAACAAGAGTGAAATTTCCTGCATGCTGTGACAGTTTGTTCTTCTCCCTTAGAAGCTCAGTCAAGATTATGCCGAGGTCTTTTACTGCGGTTTTTCTAACAAAAAAAGGGTAATTGAATATTAACAAACAGTACCGCAGCGACTGTTTCACAACAATGTCCGCTGATCCATTTTCTGTCTGATATAGGCTGACCTGTGACTTCTTAGTCTCTATTTCGAGACCAATTTTATGTGTTGATCGTGATACTTGACGGTGGTCGTTTCTCAACCGTGGGACAGCAGCGCAAATTTTCTACGACTGGACCATAGATAAAAGTAGGTGACTTGGCGTCCAAGTGGTAGTCACAAAATGAAGCACAGATGAAATATCATTAATACATACCACGACGGAATGTATCAAAAACTAGACGCTATGGAATCCAGAGAGCACACGTTTCAATGACGAATTATACGATGCCCAGACAACGCCCTGATATCTGTTTTCCTGTAGTATCCATTGAAGGTTTAACAAAACTTCAGCACATGGATTGGGTCAGACACAAGACTTTTATGTAGCGAAGCGTAAAGTTATGCACTTCATGAAATGTAAACATATAATTACGTTCGAATAAACTAACAATGATTCGCATTTGCAGCCAGTCATATCATGTCTGGCAGTGTATTTTATGATTCCATTACCGTTAAAGCCATAACATGGGAATACCGCAACGATCCCTTAAAAAAAGTGGCCGAATTCAATGTATATTCTTCTCTCAACTGAGACACTACACCGTTTCTAATGAACTCGATGTCGACAAAACGCTGAACTCTTATTTTCATTCTTTCCTTTACCCCTACACCAACTACTCATCAAATTCCTCGCTCCCTCGGTACTGATTTCATCCAAATTATTATCTGCTATACTATTAGTGTTCTCGCTCAGATATTTAGCCTTCCTCCAATACGATAGCGTAAATCGTGCAATAATGTACTTACAGAGACTTTTACACAGAGATAGGAAATTTCACAGGAAACCAGAACTGGGCACGAATTGGATATAAGATTTTATAAGGTTGGTCTGTTTCATACCGATTCAATGGATGCTGAATGTTCTCCAATAATTGTTCCTAAATTATGGAACCACAACCAGTATCACAGTACTTAACAACATACTTAAAGGTAGGTTGTTACGTATTTTACGGAATAGGGCACGGAAAACACAAAACTGAGAATTGAATAAACAGGATATCTAATAACAAACATTTGCTACGTATACGCTACAGGAAACAGAGACGAGCGAGAATCACGGAGCAATACGCTGTGCATTCTGTGCGTCTGTATACAATGAAATCACATTCACGCAGCAGTAAGTACGTCAACTGAACACATTTCACATTTAACCTGCTACTCAGCGATCCAAAAGAATTTCGCTAATTGTTCCACACCATTTCTGTCCAAAAGGATTATTCGGAAACAGCTCGTTAGGAGACTACAATATTACTCAATCGAAAAAAATTTAAAAAATATCCGTGCGAACAACGAGCGGAATGTGATGTCCTGTTAACATATGTTCTACGTTACATCAGGTTTTTGCAGAAAACAAACAACATACAAAAGTTGCATGTAAATAAGTTTAAGAGTAACTTACTTACAAAAACGATAAAAATTCTTCCATTTATTGCTGAATGAAATTTTGCGATCCCGTCCTTCGCTACTAATTTACATTACGCAAAAAATTATCTATATATTTATAGTGACGAAACGTAAACCAACTTTTTCTAAGTGCAATAGAGAGATGGATGAGTTACAATTATTGTTGATCAGCGTTTCTGATTAATTTCATTGCTAATATCTACAAGCAGAAACGCTGTAATTTTATGCATCAGACTGACTGAACGAACTGTACACTATTACTCCTTTCAGTTCTTTGCATTTATTTAGCGTATGGAGAGTATAACGACGTTTAAGGGCGTGCTGTAACGCACAAGAGACGTCGTACGCTCTGCCGCGATACGAAAATATCGTTTACCTTAGAGCCAAATAAGAATTGCATTCGGGACAGCGAAGTTTACTCGAGGTTGGGCCTATCCATAAGGTACGTCATCAGTATTTCAAACTACGAGGCGTATTGCAAAACTAAGGTCTGTTTCTTCATAAAAAATAGGCTCATGAGAAAAAGTTTTATTGACAGTAATATTTTACTACATGTCTACTTTTACACATAATCGCTTTTCATACCTGCACACTTTCTGTAACGCTGCACAAGCTTCTTAAACCTCTCTGCATAGAAGTCTGCCGCCACGGATAGACCCAGTTGATAACGCCAGTCTTGGGTTCGTCGTCGTTTTGAAATCGTTGTCATCCAGTCGCATTTTAAAATGCAAAAGGGGAAATAGTCGCTTGGTGCAAGGTCGGGGCTGTACAGAGGGTTCTCAACAAGTTCCCTCGCGAAAATTCAGATTTTTCACTTTGGTTTGGGCAGCAGTGTGAGGGTGTACGTTGTCCTGAAGGAGGATTACGCCAGAGGGCACCTTCCCGTGCCGTCCGTTACGGACCGCACGCCTCAGTTTGGTTAGCGTTTCACAGTATACGTCAGCTGTAACTGCTAAACCACGGTGCATGAAATCAGTCACAAGGACGCCCTTTTCGTCCCAAAATAGGTACCCATCACTTTTCAGTTCGAAAACGGAGTTTGCTTAAACATGTTTGGTTTGGGTGAACTTGAATAGCGCCACTGCATTTGCTGTTGTTTCGATTCTGCGTTGATGTACGGAATCCACGTCTCGTCGCCCATAGCAATGTGGGAAAACGAATCATCTATATCCGTCTACAGTATCGTATATCGCGCAGTCTTTGCTCTTTGTGCTGATCAGTGAGAATTTTTGGAACCCACCTCGCACAAAATTTGTGGTATCCGAGCTGTTCAGGGACAGTCCTGTAAACTGGACTTCAATAACCACGCAACTAATCGTCAATTGCCGACCTCTTCGAAGTTCCTGGTTCACTTGGTCAACGATGTCGTCGGTTCGAATACTGGGTCTGCCTCTCTCCTTTTCATCGTGAACATGTGTGTGGCCACTTTGAAATTATCGACACCATTTTCTAACTTGCTTGTCACTCATTATTTGAGGCCCATACGCTACGCGTAACTCACGACAGATTTCAGCAGCTGAAGGTCCTTCTGTCAGCAAAAATCTAATCACACCGTGCATTTCACAACTAGCGGGATCTATGATTGTCTCGGCCATTGCGGTCTGCTCTCACCGACTGGCGAACAACCAATAAATCAAACTAACACTGCAGTAGCTTCCTCAACAGTCAGTAGACAGCACGTAATGTTTAAAACTTCATTCAGGCCCACCATCTGTTAAATATTGCTCATCGGACATTACTTTCGGAATATACCTCGGAATACCTATGCTGATGTTAAATTGTAGGCATGTCTTTCTCTCCCTTTTACTTAGTCCTCCTCCTACTTCAATGATTTATTATGGCCGAAGTTTGAGTTCTTTAAGTACTGCAGTAATCGTTCGTCTAACTACAGAGTTAGGACAGAATACTGGTAACTGATTGGTAGAGATGTCTAATTTCTACGGTCTGTTTTCTGATACCTGTAACACATTGGCGTTGTACTATTGTCCATTTGCAGATATCTGAAACACTTCTGACCCGCCAGCTTGTTACGAACATCCTCAATTCCTTCAACCTACCGTCATGATGGAACTTGAAGGCATGCATTAACGGCAAATTTTCAATGCTCACGCACTTTTGGTGCATGTACTACTACCGTCCCAAATCTATAACAGCTAATTGGAACTGCTGCGCCTGTTATCATATAAACACACACAATCTAACAGAAAGAAGTCTCTGCTAGATATAATACTTGAAGCAAAACTAAACCAACGGGTATAGGCAGAAAAGTATTAAATAAAACTGGTGTAAAGATGAAGCTGCCATCAACCCGACGGCTAGTTTGAAATCTTAATGCTGTAGTAGACTTGGTCATAATAGACCTTTGAACTGACTTACACAGCCGGTTAATGGTGCATCTGCAGTTTATCGTGTACTCCGAACAACGGTGCGACGTGGGGTTTTTCAATTAACACGTCAATGCCAGAGGTGATAAAAGACACAAAAAATCACTGGACCGACTAGTGATCAAACACTGGACCACGGTTTTGTAGTCTGGCATTTACCCAGTGAGCACCGAGGGGTACTAAATAGGACTGATACCTCTAATGAGACGAGCAGCGTCACGGAAGTGGCTGCTGATCTTAACACGTATCAGCAGAAGAAGAAGAAGAAGAAGAAGAAGAAAAAGAACCGAAGACGCTGTCAACGACAACAGTGAAACGTAAGGTACACAATCAATGCTGTCTCCATGAAATTCATGGTAAAGCTGCTTTTACCAAATCTTTTAGAAATCACGTGAATACAAAGAGTTCTGGGAAGAAGGCTGAAGATCGTGAATTTCAGATCAACAGAAACGTATACTGCGATTTAACGAGTCCACTTTTTTCTCTGTTCACTACAAGAGATGTGTTTACGTGCGGACATCTCATGGAGAAACGTTCAGTGCACACTGACTTCTTCAGTTGTGCTGAACTGTGGTGATTTTGTAATTATTTGGGCGGTTGTATAGTGTTTCTTGACAAGCAATGTTAAAAGGAAAGGTTAGTGATAAGGCCTATGTAATTATGTAGATGCCCTTCCTCATTCAGCGGCTTATGCACTGATTCCTACACGAGTACATGTCTTCAAACATGATACTGTCATCACGCACACCTCTGTTAATGGCCGAAGTTAGTTTGATGAGGATGAAAGTGAAAGTCTTCCTTAGCCTTCTCCATCACCAGATTTGAATTTTATTTAAACTAATGGCTGTCTGCATTGCTCCATTATTACAGAGAACAATCTTTAGAAAACCTCACCGACCTCAATTCAGGATAGACCTGCACCTACCTCCACGATGATTCAAACCGTTTTGAACTTCAAAAGCTTGAAGACTGTATATTCGTATAGCTTTGGTCATTTGATCAGTTGGAAACTACTTCGTTACATACACAAATCGCGCTTTTACAAAAGCCTACAGCTCGATACGAATACAGTCTGTTTTCCTGATGTGCTTCATAAACAAATCGTGTACCATGTTTTGGACAGTTTCGGACTTACAAAAAAGATAGGTTGCCAACTATTTTCACGCAATATGAACGCTAAAAATGACTTGGAGTCTGTATAACAAATGCTGAGGACCAACAAAATCGTGTATTCTTTGAATAAAAATACAGGCAGTGCGCCCCCGCCTGGCGCAAGCGCAAATTCGTCAGTCCAGCACGGCCACAGCAATTTGTGGTCTCCGCGCTGTCGGTCTCCATGTACCGTGCCGCATCTCATGTTCACAAGTCTTCCGGACACTGCATACCACACAACTCGAAGCTGGGTGGCGGCTCGAAAGCTCTTTGACGACGTTATGAAACAGATTTTCCCACAAATGTTTAAAAAAAGTGTTTTCCCTCATTTGACGCCCTTCTCTCATCACTCAACAACAATCTAGAATGAATTTTTCCTCTTTTATGTGTGAAATTAATACTTAGCGGGGAATTAAAAAAATCGTATGTAACTGGACTATTGCACGACGCATGAGCACAAAAATCATCGATAGCTGCTTATTTTGTATCTTAAGTTGTTCTTAGCAGATAAGATCAAAACATGACTGCAAAAGTTAATAAAAACATTATTTACCATTTAATAGTTTAAATCATATGTTAACTACAGCGTTATTAGTCCCGGTTTCACATTGAGAGTTGTAAAAGTACGAGGGTTGACTGAAAAGTAATGCCTCCACCTTCGTAACTCTTCAACAGTTGGCAGCACTGGTATGCGGCAGGTACTGGCTTGTTCCGTAGCCTCTTCTCTACACCTCCAGTTGGCGGGAAGCCTTAGCATTGAACGGTTGTGTTGTTACAAAGTATGGAACCCTGCGCAGACGGTCGGTCAATGCGATTTAAGCAACGTGCAGTCATTGAATTCTTTACAGTAGAAGGTGTCACCCAAAAGGAGATCCATCAGAGAATGAAAGCAGTTTAGGTGATTGTGTTGATGTGAGTACTGTGCGTCCTTGGGCGAGTAAGTTTAAAGATGTTGAGGCGCGAACATCTGACCTGTGTGACAAACAAAGAGTTGGACGTCCTGTGACAACAACCATCGAGTTTCACAAGCAAAATGTTGACAGACTCATTCAGGACGGTCGTCGTATCACTCAAAGAGAAACTGCAAGCACAATCGACATTTCACAAGAACTTATGGGTCACATTATTTATTTTACTTGGTTATCGGAAGGTCAGCGCATGATGGGTACCCCGGATGCTTACTACTGAAAGGAAAGCGCACAGACTTGAAATTTGCCAGGAACTCCTCTCGCGTTACGAGAATGAAGGTGACGCCTTTCTCCATTCAACTGTACTCACATCAACACAATCACCATAAACTGCTTTCATTCTCTGATGGATGATGGATCTCCTTTTGGATGACACCTTCTACTGTCAAGAATTCAACGACTGCACGTTGCTTAAATCGCATTGACCGACCGTCTGCGCAGGGTTCCATACTTTGTAACAACACAACCGTTCAATGCTAAGGCTTCCCGCCAACTGGAGCTGTAGAGAAGAGGCTACGGAACAAGCCAGTACCGGCCGCATACCAGTGCTGCCAACTGTTGAAGAGTTACGAAGGTGGAGGCATTACTTTTCAGTCAACCCTCGTACTTTAACAACTCTCAATCTGAAACCGGGACTAATAACGCTGTAGTTACCATATGTCACTAGAGTCTTTTTATATGCAGCGCAGAATGTCAGCTTGCATACGTATCCAGTCAATTTATCGTAGACAATGCATACGAGGTGCAAAATACCCTAAAAAGCTAAGAGCAGGTGGGCGATGAAACAGCCACTCCGTAAAAAACTTCAACCTCCAGTCTAAGAGCTCACAATGGACTCCAGAGATGGCAACATTTCGGAAATTTTATTGAATTGTTCACATGGCTCGAAGCACTATGGGACTTAACATCTGAGGTCGTAAGTCCCCTAGACTTAGAACTACTTAAAACTAACCAATCCAAGGGCATCACACACATCCATGCCCGAGGCAGGATTCGAACCTGCGACCGTAGCAGCAGCGCGGTTCCGGACTGAAGGGCCTAGAACCGCTCGGCCACAGCGGCCGGCAGAAATTTTACTACACTCAACCAGTCATCAATGGAAACAGAGAGCATATCTAATTTAAATTTGTTTACGTTCTCTCATTACAACATAAAACTCTCTCTGTTAAAATGTGGTACGCTAGCAGACGTTCCTCCGCTCACAGTGTAAATCTAAAGATTCTGAAGGAAGAAAACTTTTAATCTTGTCTTCTGGTGAAGCACAATCGTGATCGCAAGTGGTTGGTCGGTTCTCCAGTCAGGGCCAATAATTTGTTCATCTTCTCATAGACGCCGAATATCGCTTCATCGGAAAAGATAAGTCTCTACACGGACCCGTCTACTTCTTTCTTCTACTGGTAGGGAAGAAATGTTGTCAGACTGAATCTCTGGTCCGAGCTGTGATTCGTGGCCCTTGAAGCGCTGTGGCCCCTTAAGAGCCAATGATTAAGAACGTTGCCTATGGGAAGCAAAAATCCTGATTCGCGACCCAGCCCGAAATAGTTTTAATAGCTCAGGAAAGTTCAGAAAAGCGCAATGTCGCTGGAGTATAAGATGTTGATAGATGGTATTGATTAAATTACTTACGTCTAAAGAACCGAGCGAGATTACCTTTAAGAGACACCACGTTATAAGGGCTGAGAAGAATACAGGTAACAGGAAAATATTAGCTTTATTAATGATTCGAATTCCGTTAGAAGTATCCCGGCATAATTATCTTTACAAAACGGTGGGCGCGTTGTAGTAGTATCATTTCTACAACTTTATAAGACATGGAGTTCTCGATACGATTTGGCATTCGTCAGCATCTCTACCGTAGAAACATCTGAGTAGCTGCTTGTTTAACACAGGAAATTCTCCGTCCCACCCACAAGGCTATCCTCCCACTGTCGTGCCGTGCTACCCACACCACGGACCCGCTGTAAAAGGCTAAGAACGATCGGCTTTATGGTCGCTAAAGTCCCCGGAAAACCATTTTTATTGCGGCAGTTTCGCCGATTCTGTTGCCAGAGGGCGCCCATTTTACGGACTTTGTATTGAGTAAAGACTTCAGCAGTTGCCGCAACGACACAACAAACCGTCCCTTTGGCGATCCGCTCAAGGGGCTTACTCAGTTTCCAATAAGGTTGTGAACGCCAATACAATGCCCACAGAACGGACTGCTATAAAACCGAATTAGGATTATCAGATCAAATTGTGGAGTTTGGAGTATTCCGCGAAGCAATCGTAATAGATAATAAAACACAATGGTACACAGCTGAAAGCTGCTCCCTTCAGGAGCTCATCAGTGTCCTCATGATACCTCTGCTAAGCAGAAGCGCAGCTATGTTTGTGGAAACCACACTCTTTTTCAGGGGTAGTAGTTAAAGTTGCCTCGCCTACTTCAGAATTACGTTACAGATATCTTTGTATTTACTAAACCAAAAAGATGTGTATTTTAGAGCATTCCTACGCCAGGGACTGCGTTGTATCTGAAAGTTTATCCAGTTAAGTATGATATCAGAGTGAACTATCGGCTCGGCATAACGATAATGGGATATTTCTCCATGAATATCAGTATTGTTCTAGTCTGTTCATTTTTCAGGTGTAAACATGTCGCATCTTTTTTAAATTAAATTGCGGGTCATCAAATAACAAATAACGATTCTGCCCAGTACGTCCGATCCATGACGTTACATCGTGAATTTGGAAGATTCCTCACTGTCATAGGGAAAAAAAACCACTCGCCTTTGTGCTTAGAGGCCTCTTTCGCGACAACGACTATACGCAGAACGAGATGTTACTTTACGTCCTGTTTGCTACTTACAGAGGTCATTGTAGCTAACTTGAGTTCCACCACGTTTTCGACAGAGGGAGCGAGCTAGACGTAATTATCTACTCAACCAGTAATTGTTCGTGGACGTCCTTGTCCAAATCTTTTTGGAGTACTGTCCGTTGCTTGAAGGGCGAAGGAAGATTAATGTTTTAACGTCCAGTTGACGACGAGGTGATTAGATACGGAGCACAATCTCGGATTAGAGAAGGCGGAGAACGAAACCGGACACGTCCTTTCCACAGCAGTCAAAGCTTTAGCCACCACCATAAAACTGTGAACCGAATTCTGAAACAGTGGTTTGTTTTCCTCTGCTACACAGAGCCACAGGTTACGCCAAAGCCACACCACAGCACTTACATCTCATACTAACCCACATAAATCCACCCGATGATGGAGATTTAAGTCTTCGAAACACATTGCCGTAATAAATAAACAGTGACTGATAACAATAAACTAATTGTTTCATTTGATGTTTCATCTTCACAAAGAGTAACGAAATTTAGCTGAAGTGCCGTTCAGACTCGTGCCCTCGGAAGTTGACTAAGGCTTGACCCCAGATCTTACAATACTTGGTCATTTCATAACCTCAGCAGCAAGCAAAGGATTTTCTCCTTGATTATATCAGCAACGACTAGAAACTATTAATTCTTCACTTTATTGGAGAGCATTAGATTGCGGGCCTGATATGCATAAATGGAATTTCCTTATTTACATCATTGGCCTCTATTTCGTTCGGAAACAAGAGTGTAGAGACCTTAAACACTTTCATGAGAATTACTTTCGAGTGGGTACCAGAAAGTTATTTCTGTGGAAATGTGCTGCCCTTGACCTCGTGTAAGAGTTTACACTGAAAAGGACATCTGGTGGCGTCACGTTACCCACTTGGGCTCCCCTGGGGAACAACTATGAATTGATCAACGTCACCCAGGGCTACCTCCTTCCCCCAGGGAATAGTGACAGCTATATTCAATGTCATGATGTTACTCGATACTGGTCACGTAGTCCTACCCACACACCATATGCACGTGACATAAAATTGACGGGAAACCTCGCTCAGCCAATGGGACCAGTGAGGATTCAGCATGTCCTTCCCCTCTCCCCCTCCCCTCCCCACCCCTATAGACCAACGATGATCAAGCACCCTTTCCTTCCTCTCCCCAACCATAATCATCTTATAAAACTCGGATACTTGAGTGCGGGGTATTCACTCTGCAGCTCAACAGCAAAGAGACAGGATCACACTGAATCTATTTGTTTAATAATAAATTACGTTAAGTCATATCACTTGAGTTCTGTTTGTTAATACCAATTTAATATTACATCATTCGAGACACCAACAGACAGCACACCCAGGAAGATAAGTAAGTACTCACAGTCTTCCACAATTTCACATTTTTTCCATTTTTTCATATTTTCCCTAATTTTGTGTGTTTTTGTCCATTTAGAGTATTTTTACCGGGTTCTTCCACAAATATACGTAATTTATCCCAAACATGAAAGATCCAGCTCACTGTTCCCAACATCGCATCAAATCCGAATTAGTTATCACTGATACTGAAGGACACTTCCCGAACCACGTTTTTATAACTGCGACACTCTGAATTTTGGCAACGTAGGGAGAGGTTGTAGGGTGTGTCACTTTGTCAACAACAATTCAACATTTCGGCATTCGAGACACCAGTAGATACCATACACAGGCACATATGTAAGTATTCTCATGGTGATGTCGTGTCAGATCAACATTGCATCGCATCACATCAACGACATGATGCTCTCAGCTGATTACAATGCAGCAAGGGGCCCTATTTATTTATCAATGCTACGTCACCACTCCATCACTAGTGTGGGGGTGGAGGGTCACAGTCCGTGTGTTAGAAACTAACGTATCGGTACAAATAAAGACGTCACATGTAAAAGATGTCACAACAAATTCTATGAGCACTACCAACTCCCAACAAAAGATGTTATATGTGTAACAAACACTAGATTGCGATAGATAAACCTCTGACAAACCACTACTACGTGTGACGTCATAGTCTCATGCTTCCAACCAAAGATATTGGATGTGTAGCACAGTGCCACAAAATGCGCACTGACAGAGAGAGTCGACTAGTAACTGCAACCACCCTCGACGAAAAACATGTCGCCTGCAGGATCACCCACCCCTTGAGATGCAATGTTTAGTATAAATTTCCTTTACTTTACGTCTATGGTTACAATTTTTTTTGTCATTAGATCACCGGTTTCGGTCTATAATGACCATCATCAGATCTGTTTTATAAAATATATTCTAAAGTACTGCAGCCACAGTGGCATCGTCAAATGGCTGCAGTACATTAGGACATGTTTTATAAAACAGATCCGAGAAAGGTCATTATAGACCGAAACCGGTAGTCTGGTGGCAAAAAATTTGTGACAATAGACGTAAAATAAAGGAAATTTATTCTACATTCGGGTCACTGTTTTATCCGCGACCATGGCGCAGATTGTGAATCCAATGTGGAGGGTATATCTGTGAACACTGCCCCCCCCCCCCCCCCCCGCGCACACACACACACACACACACACACACACACACACACACACACACACACACAAATCACCAATGGCCGAGAAAGTTGCAGACTAGTTCTCTCCATCCTGGTGGCTGATAGTACTGCTATGTCAGCTCTGGCCGAGTCTTCTCTCGTCCATAGTAATACCCTGCACAGAGCCTAGGGTAATTCTTGGAGGGGATGCACCTACGCAAAAATAGTCTGAGGTAATTTTCAGCAAGGGTGAAATCGGAACGAAGGGAAAATGAGCGTAAGGAGAGCAATGAGAGAAGAGTTCAATGATTTCGAAAGTAAGACGCTGTCAACCAATGTGAGTACCACAGTTGCTGTTCACAATATAAATAAATGATCTAGTAGAGAGCGTCGGATTCTCTTTAAGGCTATTCGCAGATGATGCAGTTGTTTATATCAAAGTAGAAACGTTAGAAGATAGTAAGAATTTGCAGAACGATCTGCAGAGAATTGATGAATGGTGCAGACTCTGCCAGTTGACCCTGAACGTAAATAAATGTAACATATTGTGCATTCATAGGAAAAGAAATCCACTACTGTACAGCTACACTATTGATGACAAACAGCTGGAGACAGCGTCTGCCGTAAAATATCTAGGTGTAACTATCCAGAACGATCTTAAGTGGCATGACCATATAAAATAAATAGTGGGAAAAGCAGACACAAGACTCAGATTCATCGGAAGAATCTTAAGGAAATGTAACTCATCCACGAAAGAAGTGGCTTATAAGACGCTTGTTCGCCCGATTTCTGAGTGTTGTTCAGCTATCTGGAATCCCTATCAGGCAGGAATGACAGAGGAGATAGAGAAGATCCTTGGAAGAGCGGCGTGTTTCGTCACGGAATGGTTTAGCTGACGAGAGAGCGTTACGTAGATGCTAAACAAACTCCACTAGCAGACGTTACAAGAGAGGCGTTGTGCATCACGGAGAGATTTACTATTGAAATTTCGGGACAGCACTTTTCAGGAGGAGTCAGACAATATATTACTTCCCCCCACATACATCTCGCGTATTGACAACGAGGAGAAAAGTCGAGAAATTAGAGCCAATGCAGTGGCTTACCGACAATCATTCTTCCCAAGTGCTATTCGCGAGTGGAATAGGGTTGGAGGGATCAGATAGTGGTACCGAAAGTACCTTCCGCCACACACCATTAGGTGGCTTGCCGAGTATGATGTAGATGTATGGATCCATCCACACGTGAAAGCTTGATGCTCCTAAGTTAGGTCCAACCACCCAACCTCAAATGATGTAATACTAAATTGGTACTAACAGAGTTCAACTGGTGTGACTTAACATAATTTGTTTTTAAACAAGTAGACTGAGTGTGACCCTCTTCCTAAGCTGTTCAGCTACAGAGTAAATCTCTTCCACTCAAGTATCCGAGTTGTAAAAAAGCCTAGTATGAGGGAAATTACTCTTGCAGTTTTCTCGCAAGGTCTGCGAAGATATCTGCAGCGCCACTGCATAATCCTATTGCCACGATACGGGCGGGCAGGATAATGTCCTGGAAACGTGATTCTGACGCGATCGAAATCCGATTTGTCAGTGGAGAGCGCAGGACGGCGGCGTTCCTCGGAGAGGCCCGGGTAATAATGGCGCCACATTAGGCGGCCGTGCCGGTGACAAGTGGCGGTGACACGGTGCCTGCGACGCCCGCATAAAAGTCGACTGATGACAAATTCCCCGCGCGTGATAGCACTTCACCGCCTGCCGGGACCAGTCGGGAGGCGTGATCTGCCGTCCTAACGACCCTCCAGCGGTCGTGAAAATAATTGTTTGCTTAACTGGCACCACTGAATGCAGCGCGCCAGCCTGTGTCTTCCGTCTCTCTTATGCCTACGGCTTAATTTTTTGCCATAAAACTGACCATCATGTACTTTCTCCATAAAACTAAAGCACGCTCTCAATAAGGACACTGATACGTGCGAATGCACAGAATACAATGCGCGGCAATTACGGGTTATTTACGGAAGGGTATGTAATGAAATGAAGGAGCATTACAGTCTGATATTTCTTTTAGTGCGATATCACAGAAGTGATAGTACGCGTGACGCATCTCTAACTGCTTATTACAAGATGGCGGACACTCTTATGAACGACCGAACACGTGAACCGTAGTTACTATAGTTAAAACTACAATATTAGTGCGGTTAGAATTAAAGTAAGTATTTTTAATTGTTCCTCCAAAATTACTAAGTTAATTTTTGACATTTTATTTAAACGCATTAATAACAATATGCAGAAGCAACTTAATACTCTGATAATGTCGTCTCTACTCCCCCTATTAAAAAAATGATCAAATTACTATCATAACCATTATTATCTGCAACGCTACCAATAGAATGAAAGAACAAAAACAGAAATTGTCGTCTATAAAAATGTGTAATAACTCGTTTTTGTAACTCATTAGTAACTGCTGACCGAAGGAAAAATTAAACAAGCTCAACTATATTTAAGGCCTATATCGGAAGACGCCCTGTCTTAATAACCATTATTGTACCAGTGAAATTTTTCTCAAAAGGTGATTTACACTTACGAGTGACTTCTGCAAGGGCGGTTAGTAATAATTTACTCATAAACAAGTTCATTACATTATTGAATCATAAATTTAGGAGTAAATACGGACAAGACGCAAAATGCTGCTCTCAACACTACGCACAATGACACACTGTGATGTAAAACCATGGTGGAAATTTTGTTCCCGTCTCAACATTTCTAGAACGGTATTATTACCAGCGTTTAATTTTTCCTTTTATAGTTGATTTTTGTACAATTGACTTTTCTATCGACTTCATTGACAATGTTCCGTATCTGCACTGCCAGCATTTCCTAGCACATGTGTAAATCCTTTCAAAAAAGAATAAAAGAGAAGAGTGACTTTGGAATTCGATTTTATTTATTTTAGATGATATAGTTCTAAGCTGCTGTCTCTGATTTCTTCCAGGGATTTAATTACGCTTATCATTCATTTCTGGTGTCGACTGGATGGATAGAAGGCCGCTGGCCACGGTGGTCTAGCGGTTCTAGGCGCGACTGCTACGGTCGCAGGTTCGAATCCTGCCTCGGGCATGGATGTGTGTGATGTCCTTAGGTTAGTTAGGTTTAAGTAGTTCTAAGTTCTAGGGCACTGATGACCAAAGATGTTAAGTCCCATAGTACTCAGAGCCATTTGAACCATTTGATAGAAGACCGATTAAAAACCTCTACCTACAACACAAAATTCGAGTCGGATTGGGAATGAGGTGACGGAAGAAAGCACAAATGGAAGCGGAGTGAGAGAAGGCTTCTGTCTCTCCCCAATGTTGTTTAATGTATATCTGGAGTGTATCATTCAGAAATGTTTGAAATAAAACGAGGAGTGCGAATTGGTGGTAGGAGTACAAACTGTGTTCGACTTGCAGATGAAAAGAATCAAATAAGACCTGTGAGGAATTCCGAATGAGAATTAATAAGAAAGAGACACAATTACGGTGACAAATACAAGAAAAGTAAGAACAACTATAAAGTTAGGACGAGAAGATGTAAAACAAGTTAGTGCTTTAAAATATCTGAGAAGCATTCTTACGCACGACATGAGATGTAAAAAGGAGGTGAAAACACATACAGTAATTGACAAGGAGGCATTTAATAAAAAGACGCGGCTTCTATGTATGTGGGGGCATCGACAGGGAGCTGAGGAAGAGTGGCGAAATGCTTCATAAGGAGCGTGGCACTATACGAAGTTGAGTAATGGACACTGAGCCTCCCGCTGTGGCAGAGCGGTTCTAGGCGCTTCAGCTGGAACCGTGCGACCGCTACGGTCGCAGGTTCGAATCCTGCCTCGGGCATGGATGTGTGTGCTGTCCTTAGGTTAGTTAGGTTTAAGTAGTTCTACGTTCTAGGGGACTGATGACCTCAGATGTTAAGTCCCATAGTGGTCAGAGCCATTTTTTGAACCATTAAGGAAAGAGGAATAAAGGAGAATAGAAGTATTTGAGATGTGAATTTGGAGGAGGTTGGAAGGGATAAAACGAGTAGACAAAGTGAGAAATGAAGAGGTGTTGAGAAGAGTGGGGGCAAGAAAGAGAAATTTTAAAGGTAATCAGGAAAACGAAACACAATTGGCTTGGACACTGGATAAGAATAGATTGTTTACAGATGGATGCTACGGAAGGATGGTGAACGGGAGGAGGAGGTGAAGGAGAAGAAGAAGAAGAAGAAGAAGAGGATGCAGAAGATATCACATGGTGAATAGCATAAGCATAGGAAACAATTATGAGAAAACAATGAGGGTAGCAAATGACAGAACCGCTTGGAGAGCTACATGTGTAGACCTGTCTGGAGGGGGGAGACAGATGACGGTGGTGGTGGTGGTGATTATCCAAGTAGTCTAGGTATCTTTTTACATTTAAGATAAATTTTCCAGATGGAGTAATTCAATCTCACCATTTCCCGTGATAAATCTATGTCAATACTTTGTCCTGGTGATTTTTTTCTGACCTTTAAATCGATCTTGTTGATTTCGGTTGATACTCGGAATTACTATAGTCTGTCAGTGATGTTTAAAGTGTATGGAATTTATTGCAATGTTTTTCGTAATTGTAACACGTATCACTATTTTTCAGACATCTGCAGTGCCTTCAGAAATAAAAATAACCGGAACGTGTATGACAGGCAGTATTAAGTAAAAAAACAGCAGATATGCAAAATGAAAAACGTGTTTTATGTATGTCGTTACTTAAACAGTTGACACACAGCGTGAGTCAAAAAGGACTTAACAACTTTAGAATGATATAGAAATTTTTTGAGATAACTTCCAGAATCGGTGGGCGGGTCATTTTGTAGCAAACAACCTCAAGTTTGATTCACGTAGTGCATCAGTACCCCGTTTCGCCACCAGGAGCGCCAGTGTAGTGGACAGTTAAACAGGCTGCTTTCAGTGGTGTAGAGAGTGCTCGCTATGTGTTTTGGTTTCATGAACTAATCGGCGTTAATTTCGCACGGAATACGCCAAAGAACCGCTACCAAACAATTACGCCCGCCTGAAAAATCGAATCTACACTGCTGTTGCCCAAGCTCCGTCTGATTTGCTCCAACGAGTGTGGGAAGAAATTGATTAGCGATGGGCTTGTCCCACCACAACGATAGTCACTACCGACCAAAATAGCACTTCACACTTTTATGTGAAACTTGACGTTGTTTGCAACGAAACGACAGATCTACCGATTCTATCAGCTATCTCAATAAATTTCTTTATCATTTCAATGTTGTAAAGCTCTTTTTGACTCAACTTGTACTCTCGGTAGCATACCGGTACAATCTGTATGTGTTACAGTACTGTGAGAAAATAATTAGTGAATCATAACAGTAACGTGCACGTGTATTTTTGTTTTTCTTTTTTTTTTTATTCTATGCGTCTGATGCCCAAACGTTAGTGTGAAACACATACTAACGAAAGACATTGTAATAAATACAGTTAAAACGTAGAATCACCTTTTTCTAACATGTGAGATAATAGTGCATTTTTGCTAGCAAAGGACGCGATGGGGCGTTGAAAAGTAATAGTTCGCCTCGCACGAGTTGCGTCTACGGAAAGGGCACTGACAAAAGAATTCCTATGCGTGATTAATGTAACGCGTAAAAATTAGCAACGAATGACTATTAATCAGACGCGACGCCGCTAGTGCCACAGGAAGAAAGAATGGCGGCGGGCAGGGTGGCAGGGAGAAAGGCGCCTTAACGAGGCAAACATCCGGGCCGGTGACAGCGGTCGAGCAGCGCAATTACTGCATTCCACTTTTCTTATTAGCGACGACTCATAAACTTTGGCGCGTCGCGCGGCGCGGAAAAACTGAGCCCCGGTGTACGGCAGGCATTACGGCGAGGCGACACCGCCGCGCCGCCTCTCCGCTCTCTGCCTCCTCTCTTCCTCCCGTGTTTCCTTACGGGCTTTCCCCTTTTTTCCCGTCGCCTCGCGGGAAAAGTTCAGAGAATGAGGTAGCGGGTGGCTCACCGTCGTGAAAGAGCCAACTTTGCGCAGGGTGCGGCGCGGCTGGTGGGGTGGGCGGGGGGACGGAGGACTAGAGAGGGGGGAGAAGGTGGAGGACGGCTAGAGAGGTGGACGGGCGGCGGCGTCGCCGCGGTGGCGCGCTAGGACGGACGCCGCGGTAGGAACTGAAAAACGGCCGCCGAGAAATGGAGGAAGAGCGGCTTCCGCAAAATGAAACCGTAGCGGCGACATTGGTTTGAGAAGTGTAAAGCCGGGCCGGCGGCAGCCCCAGCGCGCGCTAAGAAGCGAGGCAGAGGCGGGCTGAAAAGCAATACAGTCAGAATGGGGCTAACGAGCTAACAATACGCCCCTGCATCTCCCGCGAGGCTCGAATACTGACAAAGATAAATGGCGCGTCTTATCAGCAGACTCAATGCCCGCCTTCTCATAAAACACCAGCGTTCGCGAGGGAAATCGTTCCTTGCCAGCGTTGCTTGTTACGACGTTCGAGTTACGCTAGCGCGTAAATGACTCTTCGAAACATCTTTTGCGGTTCATACAGTTACTATTAACTGACAGGACAACAATTCAAACACACGAATCGACTACATACGCTGATTGCCAGGAAGTAAAAGTAGCGTACATATTTAAATTTTCCATCGTTCATGGCGCTGTGGGTAATGCAGTCGTATGATTAATTAGGGGAAGAAAAGGGATTGCCTCAGACTGCAATTAAGGCTCTTCATTTTATTACATCATGATCTATTTCGAAGTTTCTGGACTCCTCATCGGCTGTACTTGATTCATACACATCGAATGGTCATGCAGTGTGATCATCCTAGCCACTCATAAAATGTCACCGGCCAGTGGGGTATCAGTTTCAGAATGAATATGCTGCAACCATCTACTGAGGTTGCCACTTTATGAATCACACTGGGGGGCCTTGGTTTGGCAGTTCATTGTATGAACGACAACTGACGTCAGTGAAACAATCTGAACATATCCAGAGTGGCTCCACAAACTAAGAAAAGTCCCTCAGTATTCCAGATATGGGAACGAAAATGGTGTAGTTAGAAGCTCCTGATAAATTAACGATGATCGCGGGGTGGGGGGACTGGGGGGACGTACAGCAATAACGACGTTTCTTTCCTGTCAGCTGGCTATACTAACCATAAGCAGCAGTTTAACAGCAGTTTTTAAACATCGATAACTTATATGTAATAACATTCATATAATTAACACACTTTCAAATATTAAGTATTTTCAAATTTATGATTTATAAAATTCACTAAGAACAAATTTCAATACTAGGTTAAAAACGCAGAATTCCTTAAGTTTTTATAAAATTCCTGAAATTACGTGAGATTTGCCTAATTTTTCCGTGTATAATGTAATTCCCTGAGAATTCCAGGCTTTCCAGAAGAATCGCCATCCCGATACCGCACATCACTTCGATGTATATGTCGGGGAAAGTGGCCATATTTCGGATGGGTGCCTAATTCCGGGTAGATGAATATCTCCCTTTCTTGGTGCTGCACTTCTAGTTCGCTCCGACAACCAGTTGCGAAGGTCATTCTGATACGCCAATGTGAGTCTGGTGCCTGAGCAGTGAATGGTTCGTTTCTCCTCAGTTCTTTTTACATTGTGGTCAAGATAAACATTTTCTACAGAGTTCAGTTGGTACTTGTTCCTCAAGCCAGCGAAGACGCACTTTCAGAGTGTTTCATATGAGGCGCCAGTTTGAAGCAGGCTCTTTCTTACCTAATCGATAAAAGTGACGTCCACCGCTCACTTAAAGGTTGCATTGTGCCTAAATAGAAGTAAGGGATGGTCCCTAATATAGAATAGTAAAAGGATACACTATTTCGGGTACCCGAAATTCGGGACGAGTTGATACAAACCGATACTCTGAACTTCAATCTCTGCCACCTTTCCTGTATTTGAGAGACAAAGACGTTGGGCTACTGATGGATGGGCATATTGCAGAACCGCAACAACAGAAGTGGCTGCAAATGGGTTCAAAAGATGTGGGATCTGCCCTTGTGAACCCGTTCTTTTTTCACTTACGGATTTTCCTCCTTAGTAATCTGCAGCATATGCTGGTAAAACCTCTTAACTACAGCAGGGCCACTGGCGACTGTAGTTAAAAGGAAGAAACATCGGTTTCTACTTTTCGAAACAATTCACCTCCTCCTCTTCCACCATCAAACACCACGTAAAGCAGCAGTTTTGACGCAATCTCCTTTTAAAAAGGCTTTGGAGCAGACCCTAGCTAAAGGAAAAAAAGAAAGAAGGTACCAAGGCTACAGGAAAGACACCAACTTCAACAAAACTTACTCCAGAAGCTTCAGATGATTCATCTGTGAGACTACGAAAAGAAAGCTCTTCGTTAAGAAAGAATCAGGGAGTCACTACGCAGGAGAAGCATGGTAGGGAAGGCTCCGAGCGAAGCGTTGATGAACATACGTTGAAAGACTCGTCATCTGAATTTGAAGAGGAATGCATTTACTGCGACCAACTGATACTTCTAAAGAGACTTGGGTTAAGGTTCGTTTCCCTGGTGTTAAGAGTTTGTTGTTGGAAAATTTTTAAATGTGACATCTGTATCAGAAAGCTCCGAGACTGAACTTTTTTTTTTTTTGCTGTGGCTGAAACGTCAATTATGCAGCACTCTTTAATTCTGAAACAAACATTTGGTGCGGATAAAGGCTACGTTACTGATTAATTAAATTTTAGAGTTTATTTAAAACTTCAGAGAATTAGGAACCATATTTACCGGAGGTAAAAATTGCACGTTTTATTTCTTTGTTCCGTTATTACAGAATGAGAAAATATTTGAAAGATTTTTTGCAAGTATACTACTTAAATATTTCCTAGTAATTTTCCACGATTTAAAGACCGCTAATTTACTGGTAATCGTAAATTTAAAAACGCTTCCCAATAATAGGACACTTTCCCCGATATGTACATCTGATGATCAGACCAGAAGCGACGAAATCATGGTATAATGAAATAAAGGAGTATTTATTTGCAGTCTGAGGCTGTCTCTATTTTTCCTAATTTGTGGTAATTATATGATAGTCGAACTACACGTCTAACATTCTTTTATTCTCCTTCTTCTTCTTCTTCTTCTGCAGTCATTTAACAGAAATATAATGCAAAAATTTAATGAAATAACTAACTTGGAGTTTCTGGAAGGCGAATTTATTTCTCAAAAAATCTTTTCTTAGCTTGTAACTTCGGTTTTTCACCTTAAAGGGGTGAGTCATCAGAACCTTCATGATCAGGGAAGTTTATTTACCACTACGTGAACAGGATACGACATAGTATGTGCAGTGCTTCATTCAACCCACTGTTGCTTCAGATTAAAAAAGAAATTCTACCCCCAAATCAATTACGTGATGTACGGTTCGGGCTGTAGGGACACCATAAAGCTATAAGTACGGGTGTCCCTACAGCATGAAGTTTCTGATGACTCACTCCTTTAAGGTGAAAAACCCACGTTACAAGCTAAGAAAAGACTTTTTGAGAAATAAATTCGCCTTCCAAAAACTCCAAGTTAGTTATTTCATTAATTTTTTGCATTATATTGCTGTTAAGTGACTGCAGAAGAAGAAGAAGAATAAAAAAAAGAAGGAGAATAAAAGAATGTTAGACGTGTAGAGCGACTATCATATAATTACCACAAAAAGAGAACCGAGTGACGCATACTCTGTCATTTCCCTACAACAATTACAAACATTTCACAGAATTGGCAAAATTGGAAACATCACAAAAGATGCTCTCTGAACACAGACAACGATGAAGTGGCATTTTAGAATAAAAAAAAGTCAAAAGGAAAAGAACCAAAAGTTAACATTGTGGGGAGAGACCTGCTCATATTCAAGGAATGAGTTTGGGCGATGTCTTTACCACTCTGATGTCTCTTGCGGTAATTTCTGCAATTTGAACAATATTGGCATGTGATATTTTAGTGGCCCATTATTTTCAGCTAAATACGCTAACGAATCATTTACTGAAATTGTAGACGAAGAATTTTTGAAACAAATCTAGGAAATACAATATGGAAATTTCGAAAGCCGTCGATCGATTGACCATGCTCAGGATTGTACTGACATTTCCAAAAGTAATATCTTCCACAGCACTCTTGGAAAACGTAAAGAATTGTCTCCAGCTTCTTCGTGATGTAATAATGCAAACCAGCAAAAGTGAATTTACGAACAACAGCAGACAACAGTGCAACATTTGTAAATCGGACTAGTTTCAAAATGTAGAAAGATCACGTCTATTTTAAATTAGAAATGGAGCAAGCAATAACGTGAAAGGAGTACATTAAATACAGGTATCTGAAATTTTTGGAATTTATAACATGTCATATTTTACATTATTGCTGATTTTAATGTTTTGTGAAAAACAATATTCATGAAAATATGATAAAGAATCGAGCTATTCAAATTGATACATTAGATATCAAATTTACCTTGATATAGGAAGAGACGTAGCTATTTGGATTTCTGTAGCATTTGAAATAGTGAAAGGGTGAGTCTTGCACGTTCATCGCGATAATTTATGTGCTAAAATAAGTAAATAAGAAGTCTCACATTTACAGTTCCTCTCAGATGTGTGACTGACTGAAGAATTCTTCTAAAACAGAACACAGCACGTCATTTTTAACACAGAAAAATTTTCACACATAAAAATAACTTCTGTCGTTCCCCAAAAGAATGTTAAAGATCCATTACTTCTCACAAAATGTATAAGTGACCTACTGGATAACGTCGGACGTCGTCCGTGGGTGATGCTGGTGTATAGAGAAGTCGGTATATTAAAAAATTGTAGCGAAATGTAAGGAGACCTGTAGTGAAAAAAACGCTTGGTGCAGGGATTGAGAGCTGACTTCCATCATAAAGAAACGCATTGTACTGCGCATAAACAGACAGAACGACCCAGTATTATACAATGAGACGATTGTAAAAGAGACATTGGAAGCATTCACATCCATTTAATATCTGGGAATACGCATACGGAGCGATTTAAGTGCACCGACAACATAAAACTAAAACTACTCACAGGTACGGCAGACGGAGACTGATTGGAAGACTCATCAGGAAATGTAGTCATAGTTCATGCAGTAAGCACGAAAGCATCACGGAGACGCAGGAGAGGGTTTCTGTATTAGTTTAGTGTTAAAATTCCCGCAGCGTACATTCATAGAAGAGTCGACCAATACATTGGTTCCTTGCATATGTATCTCGCGAAAACATCACTACGGTAAAATAAGAGAGAGTCGAGCTCCCGTGAAGTCTTACCAACAATCGCTCATACTGCGAACCGTGCGCGGATGGAACAGGAAAGGGGAAAGCGACAGCGTAACGCAAAGTGCCCTCCGCCACACACCAAGGTGACTTGTGGAGTAAAGATGTACATGTAGACACTCAATCAAATTTTAACTACATCTGACAGTTTACACTACGCTTTCTCAGCTAGTGGTTAATTGTTGGCTTCTTACTATACAGCAGTAAGTGTTTTTGCACTGCTTCAACGAATTTCCTATTTATATTACATTTTCCTTCTTCATTCCCCAAACATTACTTTCACTCGCGACTGTGGTCGCTTTTAGATGGCCGCAACGATCTCGCGGTACCGGTTATTAAATACCTTAGTTTCACTGGCGCTATTTGTAGCGCTCCGATAAACTGTTCCGCACTATTTTCACACGTAACCTACTCCAAGTGATTTTTATCTCGAGCCAGTAGGTACGCAACTCTAACAGTTTCATGTAACAAGCCCTTAAGGCGCGATTTAAATCAGTAAGTTCCTTAAACCAGGCTGAGCACGCTGGTCTAGGGCGGCAATAAGCGCCTTCGGCTGGCGTCGGAAGGTGCACGCGCAAGACGACGCTTCCGGCTATCGCCAGCGGAGGCGGGCAGAGCCGGTGGCGCAAACGGCCGGGACGTGGCGCCCTAAGTTAATTCCTACCGGAGGGCAAACGGAGGCGCAAGGAGCCAGAAGTCGTTTGTAAAACTGTCCACGACACTAAACTTTTTTCCACTCACAAAAGAGAGAACTTTTTTTGAACTCGCTCGCGGGCGCTCGTATATTTCCCCAAAGTGCTCCGGCCGGCCGGCAGGCAGGCAGGCCGCTGGGTCTGCAGAGTCCCGCCCCGCCCCGCCAAGCGCGAAGAATCTCGCGGTCTCTCTCTCTCTCTCTCTCTCTCTCTCTCTCTCTCTCCCTCTCTCCTCGCGCGTAATGGCCTCTCTGCGACGCGCCGTTCCTATCCTCCTCTTTCCTTTCCATTCCATTCCTTTCTTTTTATTTTGCACCGCACGCCGCTAATAATTCAATTCCGAGCCGTGATTTGCGGGATAAACTCCGCAAGAAACGGACACGTAAAAGTCTCTGGAATTATGACACTGCTCTCCAACATTCTACTATAGCTGGCGCTGTCTTTGAATATCCCTAGGTTAGTACCGGTGACTGCGAAACTGGCTTCTTAAGAAAAAAAATAACAACACTAACAAATCTATGGTCTACGTGCAAGGAGCCAAAGACAAGAGTCATTTTTTTTCGCAGTACGAGACTGTGATATTAAATGAGCAGATATTCGTAATTTAGCTACCCAGTTTCTTGGAATTTCATAAATCATAATACACAGGATCACTACAAGAGAGATCGGTGAACACGACAACTTGTCCAGTTCTAGTCCAGTTCTGGTTCGGAAGTTGCAAGTAAAATGTCTTCCAAATTGAGATTTGCGCTGTAATTAGCTACCTTCGATAATATATCGAAGATAAGCTCGTGGAATGATACAACTCGCGTAGAGTTAATTGTCTGTCTTCGATATCACATTTTACATTGGTGAATCAGATTTAAAGTTGCTGTTCGAAACCATACAGACGTAGGAGCAGCTGCTCGCACATATACAAGTGATCCTGCTGGAGAAAGTACGACGATGGAAGATGCCGTAATCAGAATATGAGCATCCCTAAAAATTTTAGTACAAGAATTGAACGTGAGGGGGGCAGCTGTTACAAGTAGAGGCTGTGGGTCGGTCCACAAATATTCCCTAGTTCTTTAACTGTAAAGCCAATGTCCGAGAACGGCAGGCATCTAACTTTCTGACCCGTCCGACACATATTAATTAATCTGTTACGGGTATCCAACTCTGTAACGACTTAACAAAACATAATGTTTCTTCTTCTGTAAGGTGTCGTAGGTCACAATATCCGTAATAGACGTCCTTTTGCAATAGAATGTTTTGACAAAAGATCCACAGACTCCCAAGATCTGAGATGACGTAGAAGTCGATATCTCTCTGCAATCGCCCGGCGGATTAGCGTAGAGGTCAGGTGTGCCGGCCAGCCTGTGGATGGTTTTTAAGGTGGTTTTCCATCTACCTCGGCGACTGCGGGCTGGTTCCCCTGATTCCGCCTCAGTTACACTATGTCGACGATTGCTGCGCAAACTGTCTCCACGTACCCGTACGACATAATTTACCAAGTAAACATTTGGGGTTACACACTCGTCTGGTATGAGGCGTTCACTGGGAGCCGAACCACACAATAACCCTGGGTTCAGTGTGAGGCGGTAGTGGGGTGGATGGACTGCTGTGGCTTGTTGTGTGGTTGTGAACCACTGAGGGCTACAGCGGGACGAAGCCTCTCCGTCGTTTCTAGGTCCCTGGTTCAATACAGAATACACAAACAAGCTGTATTACTAATATTTCTCATCTTAACTTTGTTTTGTATGTTCTCACGGCCTTACACCGGTGAGCGCCTAAAGAAGTTGGGTGTTATTAATACAGTGATGATACTGATTTGCCATCATTGCTGCTGCCTTAAATGCATCCTAGATGACCAATAAAATAACCTGCGTTTACTCAACATTCATTTTACGAACTCTGGTCCTTTCTAAAGAAGTACTGCTATCCTACGCAAACACTGGCGTTGAAATACTTATATTTCTTTCCACTTTCATGCGTCACTCTATTATTAACGAACCAGGGATCATCGATTGTGCCGATTTTACCGTCGCTCCCGCCGTTAAGATAATTTCGCTCTCTGTTCTTTCTAATCGTATAAGACAAATACCATTTAATTATTCATCAAATACGGACTCTCGCTCGCGTGTGCGCGCCTGCACACACACCTTTTCAGCATAGCATTAGGGAACAACTAGTGTTATACTGATACGACCGACTATTTCAAATCCTTTCCGATGAGCAATTGGCAACATACGTTGCTGTGTTTACGGAAAAATTCCTTCGTAAAAATTATAAGTCTTCGGCATTGTGGCCACAATATCTACCGTTTCTTATTCCTAGAAAATGGAACTGATAATTTCGCAAACTTTGGCATTTCTTTTGTAAACAAGCACGTAACCTGGAATTGTAAAAACCCATAAGAAGATAGAAAAATTCAATATGAAAGCACAGGTCTTAAAATTTCATTTATTTTTACATTTTTCAGTGCACATTACAGAGAGAATTAGGTAATCTACCTGATAAACTCTGACTGAAAATGGCGGATTTCAACTGACTTTGGACAACACAAATTTAAATGTAGTCTTCTACATCTACATAACTACCTTGCAATTCACATTTGAGAGCCTGGCAGTAAGTTCATCGAACCGCTTTCAGACTATTTCTCTACAGTTCCACTCTCGAATTGCATGGGCAAAAACTAAAAGTGTAATCTTTGCATGCGAGTCTCGATTTCCCTCATTTTATTACAATGGTCATTTTTCCCAGTCTAGGTAAGAATCAGCAAAATATTTTCGCATTTGGAGCATAAGGTAATTGATATTACGTGAAAGGATCTCGCCGCAACGAAAATCGGCTTTGTTCTAGCGACTGCCACTCCAACCCGTGTATCACATCCGTGACGCACGCACTCCACTTTTTCGCGATAATACAAAACGAGTTGCTTTTCTTTACACTTTTTTGATTTCCTCCGTAGGCTATATCTGGTAAGGATCTGACTCCGCGCAGCAATACTCCAGAAGAACACGGACAAGGGTAATGTAGGCACATTTTTAGTGGATTTGTTGGATCTTCTAAGTGTTCTGCCAATATAATGCAGTCTTTGGTTTGCCTTCCCCGAAACATTTCAAGCTGTTCGTAACTATAATCTCTAGTTGTTTACATGAATCAACAACTTTTAAATTCGTGTGATTTATCGTGCCACCGAAATTAAACAGATTCCTTTTAACGGTCATATGAAGAACCTCAAACTTTCTACTGTTTTTGTGTCAAGCGGCACTTTCCGCACCAAACAGATATCTCATCTAAATTATTGTGCAACTGGTTTTGATATTCTGATGACTTTACTAGAAGACAAATGATTGCAACATTTGCAATAAATCTAAGAGAGCTGCTCAAAAGGTACCGTAAATCGTTTATATAGATTAGGAAATGCAGAGGACCTGTGATACTTCGTTCGAGGACGCGAGATATCACTTCCGTTTATGTCGATGACTTCCCGCCAATTACTGCAAACTATGACCTTTCCGACGGGAAATCTCCCATTGATTCGTGTGAATAATCTGAATCCAGGCTATGTGTCAGCTGATCGTTTTCTTCGAGGTAATACTTAATGTTTCGACGCAGTACATGTTTCTGAATACCACTGCAAATCGGCGTCCGTGATATTGGTCTATAATTCACCGCATTGCTACTATTTTCTTTTGTGTGTATTGGTAGGACCTGTGCAACTTTCCAGTCTTTTCGGCGATCGAGGAGCTGTATATAAATATGGAGCTATTACTTGAGCAGGTTGGACGAATGCAATAGTGTCGTGATTTGGGCGTATTTAAGCAAATATGGACGTTCAGCTTGTTCCCCGTTGTCACCAAGAATTAACGAGATAACTGGAGGTTATTATGTTTTGTAATATAATTTTAATTTATCTTTACAGTTACTAGAAACAGATGTGACCTAAATAAGAGGTACAAAGTTTGAATTTACTGTCTTCGAATATTCTACATTTTTACTAAAAGAATGTTCAAATGTGTGTGAAATCTTATGGGACTTAACTGCTAAGGTCATCAGTCCATAAGCTTACACACTTCTTAACCTAAATTATCCCAAGGACAAACACACGCACCCATGCCCGACGGAGGACTCGAACCTCCGCCGGGACCAATCGCAGTCCAGGACTGCAGTGCCCTAAACCGCTCGGCTAATCCCGCGCGGCTACATTTTTATAAACCTGTACAGTATATCCGATATATTCTATATTAGCTTTTACCCGTGGCTGCACTCACATATCAGTAGTTTTGTTATGGTGAGTAAGTAAGCTATTACACATGCAATAACGTCAGCTGCCCTCATGTGTCTGCCTATTCGGATAAGTGTCGTCCTGTCGAAGTAATTACGCATTATGCAACATGCACATTATGTAAAAAATGTAATGGCATTTTAACAAGATTTTTGTTCACAGATGTACGGAAAGATGTTCCATTCTCTTACTTTATCTTCTTAGACGTCGACAGTTCTTTTATTTTACTTATTTATTTTACTTCCTCAGGATCCAAGTTGACTCCATAACACATTTCATCGAAATCGGTTCAGCGTTTTAGTCGTGTAAACGTAACAGACAAACACTTTCGCATTTATAACATTAGTATGGATTCTTAAGTTGTTTATATTCTTGCTGATACGATATGATTTCTAAAACTTAGGTGATTGTTTTACAAAAAAAGAAAGCAACGACTGTAGAAACGTAAATTGCAAGCGGGGACTCCAGAGGTGTTTAGGAACAAAGGCATCGTTTAGCACTTCGTGAATATCAGTAACTACGTCCAAATAGGCGAGCTGGATGATGTGGGTCAGTAGACAGAATGAGCATCTGCAAACAGTCACACTCCAGATCGCTTGAGAGGCAACAGCTTATTAGCAGCCATAAAAGTTTAGCTACTGATAAATTAGATTTAAGAATAGCCTAAAGTATTTACTGACGGACAACTTCTACCTTGCCGATCAACGGCACAGCTTCACATGAAGTAATCTTCCTCCCACTCCAATCGGGTATACAAATAGCTATGATCATGTGAACTTGATCAAATCAAAAACTTCAAGCAATCAGTTCGGAAATAATAAATGATTATCGGAGAAAGTGTACAAGAAATTATTTGTACAAATTGTTACACCCCTCCACCTTATAAAAATTTTGAGTGATCGCTATAAAGTAGTCCGAATCTCGGACAGCGAAGATAACGAGAAGTACTACGAAATTTTGAGCAGCCCACAGTAAATCAACGAAGTATTTTCTAAATTAGGTTACCAGTCCAATTGGACAAACTCCGTTCATTAACCAGTCAGTTACTAGAAAAGTAATTATAAGGGGCGATCAAAAAGTGTCCGTTCGAAGGCCGTAAAGTCCAGAATCGGTGTACCAATCAGGCAAAATTGCCGTGAGCATCCCACCGACGCACCATGTTGAAAATACCCGTTTGGTAAAGCAGCCTTGAGAGGTGGCCATTGCCTTCGGCAATGGCAACTCTCACTTATATTTCTAATAATGTAACAATATTTAATGCAATTAATCGTCGCGTTCTTATGAGAACACGAGTTTGATCTTAATAATATCATTTTTTGATCGCAATAATACCATTTAATTTATTTGGCACAGACTTACTGTCGGTGTCTGCAAACCAACACCAAGTTACAACAGAATGACCAGAGGAATCGAACTGTTTTTATTCATTGAATAAGTTAAGAATGACCATTGACTCCTATATTTCCTTATCCTATTGAGTCCACAGCAGGAGGGGGAAAGAATTGAATGTATGAAAATAATTCCAAAAAGAATGTTTGGGGAGAGAATAAAGCTTGAACGACATTTACCGATTGTGGGCGTACGATAAGGAACAACTAGTCGATAGGCAGCGATTATGGAAGCTCGAAAACTTCAGCCTTTGGCTGTAGGGAGGTGTAGGAAGGTTGGATAGTCTGCAAAACTTACGTTTCAGTCTTTGGGAGGCAAAGCGCGGGATCTTTCCCAATGTGTAGAAGGGAGGTTTGACCGGCAACTTTAAACCGGGGAAATTCTGAGCTGATGATTGGTTGGGAGCCGTCCCCACCATGAGCGGTCAGACGAGCAGAACAATAGCATGGGTACGAGTAGTGGAACTGCTGCTGAAGACTTAGACGAGAGAGGACGCTTTTCTGAGATGGGTCGAGCGATGCTCGATTTGAGAGTGGGAAATGTGCTATATTTATGATTAATGGCCTCACAATAGGTGAACAACCCTCTTTTTGCAGCTAGACATAAAGTAATATTAATATTTAGAGGGAACGTAATTTATTTAGGTAGGTAATGTGCAATAAGTAGGTGATGTAGAAATGTTGCTTTTGGGGTTTTATAACAATTTAGCGGTGAATAATTTAATCTTAATTTGTTGAGCAAGCAAGTTGATTAGGAAAAATGAAATATTTAAATGCGTGTGGCAATTTACTTAGTTTTACACCTGCCACTCACCACGTGGGGCTGATTAAGAATCTTATAGCTAGTGGAGGCACGAGTGTTAGGGACCTATAACATGTAAGTAGGAAGTACGCTATTAGATGAAATATGCGTGTGGAAATAAGTACTGTTATAATTTTTCAATTTTCTTACATATCTGCAATCTTGAAAGATTTAGTAACGTGGATCCTTTGTTAAGGACACGTGGTATCTCGTGTGAAAGCGTGTGTTGAGTTTTAGCAAACCAAGTGAAGATAATGCTTGCTTATTCATGTTTATTGGAATGTAGAGTCACGTGGGGAAATTTTCTGAATAATTAATATTGCAGAGTGGGGAAAGAAATTAGTTAACTGATAACGTAGCCATGAACTTTGGCTACAACAAAGTAAGTAGTTCAACTTTTGTATGTGTAATTCTCGAAGTGTTTTCATATTTCAATGGATGAATTTGTGTCGGGAGTAGGCAGCAGTGCAATAGTGGCTATTAAAATGAATGATCAAACTGGAGCGGAATTTATATGTGATAATTTTGGTTTTGGGTGGGATAATTTTGAGCAGAGACAGTTACTGAATGGTGAATATCGGAACTGCTAACGGCTCGTCCCTTACGTTTCTTCTGTGCATATGTTAGTGCAGTAATTGTGTGTGCATGTTGATTAATGGATACAGTTATGGAATATCCTTTTCTTCCGATCCAAAAGTGGGCATTTTTGGTAATAAGAGGTACCATTCTGTAGGAGACCATACTTTTAGTAAAAAAGTCAGATGCGTTAACGATAAATAACGATACAAAGTCAGATGCGTTAAATCTTACACTGTTAATAAAAAAAGTCAGATGCGTTTAATTAACATTGTGGTATCTGACGCAAATTTCATGCTGTGTAATGATCAGATGCGTTAAAATTTGTTTAAAGAAGTGATTTTTTTGTTCTTATAATTATCTGAAATGTTTAATGAATAAACCACTTGTATATAAAATTCAAATTTGAGTCGGAACATGCTTTCTATAAGAGTAAACAAACCTTTCATTATTTTATTTTATTATCTGTTGAAAAAAGAAATTTTATTTAACGATTTTGCTATATGTTTGAATGTCAATCATTGGGCCAAGCATAATTGACATAGGTTTCAAGTTAGGGCATTTATGCAAAGGCCCCGCAAATAAATCCGTTGCGCTTAGTGTTAAACTGAAGTAGTGGAGGGAACCTTTCAACCTGTCCTGCTGAGAGAAGTAGTCCGTAACTGCCTGCGGCACATCCCCATCCGAGAGGATTAGTGTATTCTCCAAGATCTTTTCTAAGAGACCGATACAGGTGACAATCGCATAGACAGAGAGAGATGAAGATTATTGGGAAAGTGAAGGTGCTTGAGTGTCTCCCATTTCAGTAGGTGTTACTTTTGCGTCACGGGATTTGCGGTATAGGGACGTGCGTTATCATGAATCAGCACGGAACTTGGCGCACCATTCCACGTCAGTGGCTTTCGACAAATATGCTGCCCCATACATATTCTTCATTCTCCGATGGATGTCTTCCGGGCGTTTGACCTTCAGCAGCCAAGAAAATAACAACACGTTGGTCTTGATTGGGCGCATTTCGTAATTACGTCGCCATAGTTCACGTTTCGGCATTTACAGCATGCGCGTTGGAAAGATACGGATGATACAGTAATCCCCTGTCTACATGTCGGTGCAAATATGAGAGGCGCGCTACGTTGCATATACGCTACAGCAATGCCCTCAAGCGTCGAAATCAACAGAAAACATTAGCAAAGACATATGTTAGCTATGATTTTTAAATTACTGAAGAAAATTAAATCCAATCATTTGGAAAAGAGATGCAAATACTACTTATAGTTAAAGAAATAATTAAATGGTAAGCTTTCTCTAATATAGTCAGAACTGCGTTACGTCCCAGTAACGTTTGTCTATAGAGGTACACATTGGGCGTGTACTGTGTAATAAACTGGGGACCTAGAAACGACGCAGAGGCTTCGTCCCGCCGTAGCCTCAGCCCTCAGTGGACGTGGACACCCCCCCCCCCCCCCCCCTCGTGGCTCGGGAACGACCCATTCCAGACAGGAGTGTACCTCAAACGTTTGTGTGGTAGTGTAATTATGGTGTACGCGTACATGGAGACAGTGTTTGCGCAGCAATCGCCCACATAGTGTAACTGAGGCAGAATAAAGGGAACCAGTCTGCATTTGCCGAGGTAGGTGGAAAATCGCCTTAAAAACCATCCACAGGCTGGCCAGCAAACCGGACCTCGACACTAATCCGCCGGGCGGATTCGTGCCGGGGACCCGCCTTTCCGCTCAGGAAGCAGCGCGTTAGACCGCGTGGCTAGCCTGGCGGGCTTACAGGTACACATTAGTTAACTTTGGAAACAAAAATTACAAAATTTATTTATTTTAAATAATTTGAAAGTCATTGTGTGAAATAAACGCAGTTCCAACACCTAAATACAAATCACCAAACAAGTAACAGAGAACACTTTCACGAATAGTCATGATATGGAGGAAAAAAAAATAAGTAGTTTTGGTTTGCCAGTCTTAATGTATACAAGTCATTTTACTGATAGGATAATATCGCTTTTATTCAAATTACATTGGTTCTCAATGACTGATAGTCATATTTAAAAAAGTAACTGAATGATTGGCCTTACTTCTGAACAATTTAGATCATTTTCAACAAAACAAAACAGGCATTTATTTTGAAACACATTGTTTCTTTGACAGATTAACAATACTCGGTTCTATTAAAATAGGAAAGGGCAGGATCTAATTCAGGTAACAATTATTAAGGTTAATGACAAGATTGGTGGAGGTAGGAATTTACGTAGTTTTCTTAATTAAATTCACGAGGTATGTCTTAACATGCTGCTAAGCTAATCTGATGTGTACAATCAGAGAGGATGTCGATGCCGGTGAGACGACGGTGTCGATGCTTGCGACAATGCTCTATTAGCTCCAGTCAATACATGCATTCTCTGGTTTAACTGTAACCGATTTCTTTGTTTTATTCGGAGCTTATATCACCTGCCCCCTGTGTCTCGTAAAATACGACTTAGCTTCGGATGGACCAACTTCTCTTCTTGCACAAGATACACACATCTATACGTCCCGGCGGGTACCAGAGTGCCAAATGCGGCCACTCTAGCGTAACATAGCAAGTGTTGCTACCGTCACCCTTTACTCTGTGAAAAGAATAAAAACACTTAACTTTACTTAACATTTCCCTACTATTGACAGTAACAGAGTATAATAGTAATTTTCATAAATTTACAGTGATTGTTAAAAATCGTTCTACAAAATGCACATCTAATTTCGCTCACAAGTGAAGTTTCGAAGTTATGGTAGTACAAAATTACATGATCTTCAAGGAAAATGTCGAAAACATATCTCAACTGTGTTACAGTATTACAAGTTGTGATGCTCCCTCCTGTTTTGGAATATATTTTATATTCCAAATTTGACGTTTGCTAGAACTCGGCAGATAGCAGAAGTAATTCGTTTCCTTAAACAGCACTGCAAGTAGGAAGCTAGTTCCCGCGAAGGTAGAGATGAATGGACTATACGGCACGGTAGTTAATTAATGTGGGGAGAAGTACGCGATCCTTGAGAGCGAATCTTACTAGACAGTCAATGCCTAAAGAGACCGCAAGTATTCTGGTGTGCGACTCGGTATTAAATATACGTTATTAAAATCCACTTTTGACCTAGCCAATATTAGGAGCAGCCTACGGGTCGTCAGGGCTTTAATACGATAATATCGTTATGTAGTAAACCAGTTACTTCAGTATAAAAATTAATATGGTTGAATTACTTAAGATGTACGAAGAGCTAAGAAGTTTCACGATATGAACAAGTAATTTCGGCCGCGCGCCAATCTTGGCGGTCGGCCATAAGATGCACTCAGAGCCTGTTCTTATGTGATGGACGACTTTACCATGCTTCCGAAATTCATTAATTTTTTGAGTTGAATCATTTCAGACTATTAAGTTGTTAATATTTTACAGTGTTTCCTAATAAACGAATCGGAGTGGCATCTGGGGATTTATTTCAAGTAAATCAGCTATTCGCATGCCCACAAATAATCACAGGTAGCCTGCTTGCATCTTCTTAAGAATCTAGTGTGCTACAAGTGACATCTACGAGAGATTCACAGAAACACGTTGGAAGAAATCCTACCCGCTGATTCATTACGATCATCCACGAAAAGTTTAGTTTAAGTAGTGCATTCTCGGCTGGGAAAGCATGATCAGTTACACTGTACATAACCTATTTCCTATGAAGTAGCAGCTGAACTGAGAAACTTTTATATCGGTTTAATACAGCAAGAGGATTTCGCAAAGTAGTGCGGTCTTGCAGATTGATGACTGATTTTGCTTTTAACAGTGCTTGGCTGTAACTTCCTTGGAATTATCTTAAGAACTTTGTTATTTATACACTGAAATGTCTATGATAAACCTTTCCAATAACATGAACGTGGAAATATTTTACATATATAACAACTTTATCCCTGAAGACTGCCTCAATTAGAGTTTGTTCAAAAATTCAAATGGATCTAACCCCTATGGAACTTAACATCTGAGGTCATCAGTCCCCTATACTTAGAACTGCTTAAACCTAACTAACCTAAGGAAACCACACACATCCATGCCCGCGCAGGATTCGAACCTGCGATCGTAGCAGCAGCGCGGTTCCCGATTGAAACGCCTAGAACCGTTCGGCCACAGCGGCCGGCGATTAGAATCTGTGGAAGGGATATAATCATATCAGTTCTTTTGAAAATACGCATTATGCGAGTATACAGGATGGTCAGAAACAGTCATAAAAGTTTGTTAGGGTGTGGTAGGATAGGTTGCGGTTTGAAATAACTGTTAGGGAAAAATTCGATATGTTGCGCCGATCCCGTGTTAATTAGCATCGAAGTTAGGCAATCAGGTCGTTGCGCGAGCAAATTCTTACGGCCCAACAGAGACGGTGTCATCGAACTTTTTCTTCTTTTGGTTCCCTAGAATCGAACAAGAGAGCAATACAAAAATTGGCCCGAACCGAAGGCAGAGCAGTCTCGTGCGCTATCATCTACGTCATGAAAACAACTGATGCTAATTGAAGTCTGGGGCGCCGCTTGAATCTGCAAACCTGACGGGCTGATTGGCTAACTTCAGGTCTAATTAACTCGTAAACCGTGCAACGTACCGAATGTTTTCCTTAGTAATTTTTTTCAGCACAACCTACTGTGAAACACCCTTAAAAGCTTTTCAGACTATTTCTGACCACGCTGTACATTTTTTTTTTTTTTTTTTTTTTTTAGATATTCCACGTCCTTGAGATTCTATTCACAAGGGAAAATACGATACACAAGCAGTTAGAATACGACAAGACTCTATTCCGGGACCACCGCTGTAGTAGCGCAAATCCCCGCTGGGCGCTGAAAGCCACTTGGAGCGCACAGCAGTGGGAAAATTTTCGACATAATGTGACATCTCTCTTAGCGGTATTTCATTTTTGAAAGAGAGAGAGGTATAAGAGCAAGAGGAATAAAGCCACGTTAACCTGAACGTACATGACATCGTTGCCCCGAGGAGCAGCCATTCCAGCGAGTGTAAACAGCGCACTCAGGGCCGGTAAGATGGCTCGAGGAGGGCTGTTTAAGCAGCGGAGTCGCCCTCACGGGGCCAGCGATTGCCGACAGCGGCGCCTGCAGCGCGACGGTCCCCGGGTGGGGACGTTTATGCGTCCCACAGCGACCGTGCTCCTCAGCGGGTCACTATTTCACGCCGTTGCAGCGCCGCGCCGCCCACCGTTCCTGAACAGATAAGCTGCCTCGGCCTGGAAGGGAACGGGACACTCACCGGTTAGTGCTCTTATCTCCAGCACTTTCTCATGCACCTGCGCTGCGGGCAGCCCTAGGCTCGCGCAAGAGCTAGCGCAATCAGGACTCTCGCAGTCTATCATTCGCACACTCTGAATTTCTCGAAACACTTTTTCTCATATTTTCAATGTTTGATACGGGCAGTTATATCTTAAGGATCATCTGTCTCTAGCATATCAAGCGTGTCGCAGACTTACAAAGATTCACTGCCCTAGGCAGAAATGTCAGACTGAGTTTTCTGAACAGTGTCATAAAACCTTATTCGCATCAACAATTTAATCTGAGCAAAAAAAGCGGTATAGATCTCTTCGTCAATTATCAAGTACTTCCGTCTTCTTCACGGATGTAACCGTTCATAGGATACAATTGCAGTGACTGAATTCCACTGCAGACATTGAGGCGACAGACGCTAGTCTCCCTTTCTTTTCTCTGATGCAGAGGACTATGGGTCAACTATCTAGCGTAACTCTGGTTATTCATGGTCCACAGCGGTCTGGATTGACACAGGATTCACCTAACGATACGAATACCATTGAAAAACTAGCTACAGTAATTCAGAGAAATTGAAAATACATCGCTTACAAAATTGTCACTCACCAAGACGAGACGAACATGTCACGTTACGACCTTCCTGTACGTCAACGTTACGATTCTACCCGTCGGTCGGGATAGTTTGATTTCCTATCATGGATGGGTTGATGTCAGAGGGGTTTCATGTTATAACACGAACTGAGTTACTACACGTAAACTTGTCGAAACAACTGGGCAACATGGAAGAACTTATTACCTCCTTCCGTGTACTAATTTAAAGGAAACTAATTCTGCTCTTCAGCATTTTTCTGGTCAGAAAATTCAATGAATTACACGTTCGCGCAAAATCTAAGTAGGTACAGCCCATAGAATACTCAAAATGTGTTCACTGTGCCGGCCTTATTGGCCGAGCGGTTCTAGGCGCTTCAGTCTGGAACCGCGAGACCGCTACGGTCGCAGGTTCGAATCCTGCTTCGGGCATGGATGTGTGTGATGTCCTTAGGTTAGTTAGGTTTAACAAGTTCTAAGTTCTAGGGGACTGATGACCTCAGATGTTAAGTCCCATAGTGCTCAGAGCCATTTGATTTTTGTGTTCGCTGTTCAATAAATAAAACCGAAGAAGCACGAAAGACTTTAACTGCAAGTGCATTTAGAAAAAAGTGTGATTTATCCCTTTTGGCGTTCGTCTCTTTTGCAAACATGCAACAAATTTTCGAAGCTGGAACGCGAACAAATTCTTTCCAATAACTACGGCAAATATAAGACATAGAGATGCCAAAATGTTCTTAAATACCGAAATATTTCTATCGACTTTTGGATAAACTGCGTCAGTGAAATCGATGCAGGCGATATATTGGATGTAAAATATACATTCTTTAGACATAAAAAAAGATTTGAAATAGATAACTTGTAATTTATATTTCTTTCATGAGAGATCTGTCGTCGTTAACTTATATACAATTGAAGTCAACAGATTTTCTTTAATTATCATAAAACACACTTTAAAAAAAAATGGTTCAAATGGCTCTGAGCACTATGGGACTTAACATCTGAGATCATCAGTCCCCTAGAACTTAGAACTACTTAAACCTAACTAACCTAAGGACATCACACATCCGTGCCCGAGGCAGGATTCGAACCTGCGACCGTAGCGGTCACGCGGTTCCGGACTGCAGCGCCTACAACCGCACGGCCACGACGGCCGGCTACACTTTTTAAAATTATTTTGGAACATTCTAACAGTTTCGCTGCTTTTAGATTAAATTTCTAGGACTGATAAACACTAAAACTATATCAATAAAGTAGCAAATAGTAAGCAGTTCCTCTAAACTTAAAATAGTATTTGGAAATCGGAAACATTAATATGTTTAAAATTCTGTTTACTATCTTAGTTAGGCATGGCTCAGAGGACTGCCACTCAAAAGCGGTGTGAATTTATATACGAGGGTCATTCGGAAGGTAAAGAATGTCTTGTTTTGACACATTAGCGCGTGTCCCCACCACCACCACCGCAGACCAGCCACAAACCTTGGCACTCATCCGCCCACGATCCAATACGGTTGCTTACAATTTCACGGTGCGACTTGCAAACATGCACAAAATCGACAATCCCGCCAAGTGTGAGGTGCGCAGTGTTATTCGCTTTTTAAACGCACAAAAAGTTCGACCCATCGAAATTTATAGACAGATAAATGATGAGTACGGTAACGTTTTGAATGAAGCGTCAATCCGGAGGAGATACATCATGTTTAATGGTGGACGGAAGAATGTTCACGACGAAGATCGCTCGGGCCGGCCATCAATGCTGACTGACGGACACAAAGCAAGGACTGAAACAAAAAACCAAGAAGATAGGCGTTTCATATTAGTGGACTGCATTCATTCGTTCCAGCCATTTCGAGGACTGTGTTGCACGAGATTGTTAGTGCAGATCTGTGCTATAAAAAAGTTGGTTCCTCCAGTTTTGTCGGGCGAACACGAACCAAAACGAATGGCAGCTGCAATGACATTTCTAAGTCACATTGAAACGGATGTTGTTGAATTTTTGAATCACACTGTCACTGGTGATGAGACTTGGATATCACATTTCACACCAGAAACAAAGTGCCACTAAATGGAATGGCATCATTAATAATTTCCAATGTACCGAAAAAAGCAAACCACATTTTGAGCACCAGACAGATTATGACTACGGTGTTTTGTGATGGGAAGGGTGTCCTCTCATCGACTTCTTGCCTGGAGGTGAGACCATAAATGCAGCGATCTACTGTCAGACGCTTCAGCGACTTCGCCGCGCCATTTAAGACAAGAGGTGCGGAATCCTAATCAGTGGAGTCATCCTCCTTCACGATAATGCACGTTCGCATCCAGCGGAAGTGAGACAGGACATGCTACAGCAGTTTCAGCGGGAAATCTTTCAACATCCGCCATACAGTCCGGGCTTAGCTCCAAGTGATTATCACTTATTCCCCCCACTGAAAGATGCTTTGATTGGACAGCGCTATGGAAGTGATGATGAACTTAAAGAAACCGTTAATCAGTGGTTCAACAAGTTGGCGGCAACTGATTATGCAGAAGGCATAGAAAAGCTGGTTAAACAACGACTATGCAGAAAAGTAGTTTGGGTATCAAACTGCAAGTAAAATACGCTTTCATTTAATTATGTTGTTGTTGTTGTTGTGGTCCTCAGTCCTGAGACTGGCTTGATGCAGCTCTCCATGCTACTCTATCCTGTGCAAGCTTTTTCATCTCCCAATACCTACTGCAACCTACATCCTTCTGAATCTGCTTAGTGTATTCATCTCTTGGTCTCCCCCTACGATTTTTACCCTCCACGCTGCCCTCCAATACTAAATTGGTGATCCCTTGATGCCTCAGAACATGTCCTACCAACCGATCCCTTCTTCTGGTCAAGTTGTGCCACAAACTTCTCTTCTCCCCAATCCTATTCAATACTTCCTCATTAGTTATGTGTTATTTAATTATGTCTATTAAAAATTCAGTAGAAGTAAACGTTCTTTACGTTCCGAATGACCTTCGTCCTAATAAAAAAGTAAGAGCTACCAAAAAGAAAACAACAGTAACTTTAAAAACTATGAATTTCTTACGGTCTAACCGTTGTAAAAGGGTGTTTTTGATTACGTCCATTCACAAAATGGAGATCGGATAGAGCATGCCACATAGTCTTAATTTGTTTCTTGGTGATCGTTTTGTCAGCTTTTCGAAATAGCGTTCCAAATGGGACAGAAATCATAACAAGACTCAGGTACTTGTCTTACTAAAGCATTCAGTCAGGCTTCAATTCTTACGATTTTTCACACATCTATAAATGTGATTGACAGCTGCATGTGTTAAAAAGTAGAGAAATACTACAGCTGGGGCAAGGTTTGGCAACACGGGACGAACGCGCTCCCATTTTCTTGAGTGAGACCACTGCTTGTAACGGGTGACCCTATCTCTGAAGCCTCAGTTCCCATTACTTTTAAAAATTTTCCAACAAATGTTACACATAGCATCAGTTGTTCACTTATTTTTATTAACTACGCCTTTCTACTCTATGTTAATGACCAACATCACACTCCGTACCAAATCACTAAAAGACGAAATATGTCACTTCAGCAATTGCAAACCTACAATTAACACACGCTACACTACACGGTCGTGATTGAAGATCCGACTTAACACATGAAGATGCATTTCTGGCTTCAAGCAAGGAAGGGAATTACTTGATAGTTTATGGGATTCACCAAATGGTCAGTTTCAAACATATCAGAATTAAGCTGGTAGTTCAATGTTAAGAGTGAGAGACATGAATACGCGTGATACATGAAAAATTATTTTCACTGCTGAGCAGGTAAAATGTGTTCACTTAAAAAAATTTAGTACTCATCATACTGAAAAGTTAAGGTGTGATATATCAGCATGACACTAGAAACACTTAATAAAACGATGATTAATTTAGTTTATTGGACAAAATGCATGAAAATAGTGATCACCTACGCCCAATACACAGCGTAGAAATGTACAAAATAGAATTATAAAAGTACGATATATCAGGTAAATGCATCTATTATGTCGTATACTAACTGCAATATGATACCGATGTACTTTTTTTTTTTTTTCATCAGTCTTCTGACTGGTTTGATTTCCTCTCCTGTGCTAACCTCTTCATCTCAAAGTAGCACTTGCATCGTACGTCCTCAACTATTTGTTGGATGTATTCCTCTACGGTTTTTGCCCTCTACAGCTCCCTATAGTACCATGAAAGTGATTGCCCCATGTCTTAACAGATGTCCTATCATTGCGTCCCTTCTCCTTATCAGTGTTTTCCACATGTTCCTTTTCGCGCCGAGTCCGCGCAATACCTCCTCATCCCTTACCTTATCTGTCCACCTAAGTTTTAACATTCGTCTGTAGCACCACATCTCAAATCCTTCGATTCCCTTCTGTTCCGGTTTTCCCACAGTCCATGTTTCACTACCATACAATGCTGTACTCCAGACGTACATTCCCAGAAATTTCTTCCTCAATTTAAGGCTGATATTTTATATTAGTAGACTTCTCTTGGCCAGGAATGCCCTTTTGCCATTGCTAGTCTGCTCCGTCCGTCATTGTTTATTTTACTGCCTAGGTAGCAGAATTCCTTAACTTCATCTACTACGTGAACATCAGTCCTGATGTTAAGCTTCTCGCTGTTCCCATTTCTACTACTTCTCATTACCTTCGTCTTCCTTCGATTTACTCTCAATCCATACTCTGTTCTCATTAGACTGTTCATTCCGTTCAGCACATCTTGTAATTCTTCTTCACTTTCACTCAAGATAGCAATGTCATCAGCGAATCGTATCATTGATTTTAATTCCACTCCTGAACCTTTCTTTTATTTCCATCATTGCTTCCTCGATGTATAGATTGAACAGTAGGGGCGAAAGGTTACATCCTTGTCTTACACCCTTTTTAATACGAGCATTTCGTTCTTGGTCGCCCACTCTTATTATTCCCTCTTGGATGTTGTACATATTGTATATGACCCGTCTCTTCCTATAGCTTACCACTACTTTTCTCGGAATTTCGAACATCTTGCACCATTTTACATTGTCGAACGCTTTTTCCAGGTTGAAAAATCCTATGAATGTGTCTTGATTTTTCTTTGGTCTTGCTTCCATTATTAACCACAACGTCAGAATTGCCTCTCTCGTGCCTTTACCTTTCCTAAAGCCAAACTGATCGTCATCTAGCGCATCCTCAACTTTCTTTTCCATTCTTCTGTATAGAGCAACTTGGATGCATGAGCTGTTAAGCTGATTGTGCGGTAGTTCTCACACTTGTCAGCTCTTGCCGTCTTCGGAATTGTATTGATGATGCTTCTCCGAAAGTAAGATGGTATGTCGCCAGACTCGTACATTCTACACACCAACGTGAATGGTCGTTTTGTTGCCACTTTCCCCAATGATTTTGGAAATTCTGATGGAATATTATCTATCCCTTCTGCCTTATTTGATCTTAAGTCCTCCAAAGCTCTTTTAAATACTGATTCTAATACAGGATCCCCTATCTCTTCTAAATCGACTCCTGTTTCTTCTTCTATCACATCGGACACATCTTCCCCCTCATAGAGGCTTTCAATGTAATCTTACCACCTATCCGCTCTGTCCTCTGCATTTAACAGTGGTACTCCCGTTGCACTCTTAATGTTACCACCCTTGCTTTTAATGTCACCGAAGGCTGTTTTGACCTTCCTGTATACTGAGTCTGTTCTTCCGACAATCGTTTCTTTGTGGATTTCTTCACATTTTTGCTGCACCCATTTCGTCTTAGCTTCCCTGCACTTCATATTTATTTCGTTCCTCAGCGACTTGTATTTCTGTATTCCTGCGTTTCCCGGAACATTTTTGTACTTCCACCTTTCACTGATATTTGAAGTATTTCTTCTGTTACCCATGGTTTCTTCTCTGTTACCTCCTTTGTACCTATGTTTTCCTCCCCAATTTCTGTGATGGCCCTTTCTAGAGATGTCCATTCCTCTTCAACTATACTGCCTACTGAGCTATTTCTTATTGCTGTATCTACAGCCTTAGAGAACTTCAACCATATCTCGTCATTCCTTAGTACCTCTATACAGTACCCAAGTCCCTAAGGGGCCCCATAACGCGCCTAAAGTTGGAGCTCCCAACTACCAATAATCCCACCCTATGTGATTGCCCGGGTCTTGCAGGCTGAGTGGTTTGCTCTGAAACAGGACAGGCGACAGCATCTGGCTCAGCGACAGTGTCAGCCACAGACAGCACCTGGAACCTGTTTGTCAGACAAACCGGGGAGGCCTTACGTACGGCCGCCTAGGAAGTCTTTCGCCGCCCGCTTCGCCCCGGGGCGACCTCCCACTCGACCACAGCTGAGGGGTCAGCCTCAGTGCGAGCAGTAACTGGGTTGCCACCGGTGACGACCGATCGGAGGACTCTGACGTGCTGAACGTCCGTTGGATCCCCACGGCCGGCCCACAACAGTGGTGCCCATCCAATGCTGCCTCAAGCTGTGTAACCGAAGCCATCACAGCCTGAAGCTGAGAGCGAAGTGTCACCAACTCGGCTCACATCTGCACACAACAATAGCAGTCCCTGTCCATACCAAAGACTGTGGAAAACTAAACTAAGCATATAAACTAACTATCGGCACCTGCTGCGCAACTGTAGACCCTGACGAAAACGCACGAACCGTGTCTAGTAATACGCAGATATTCAAAAGCCTAACTACCGACGCACTCAGGTGAAACTAAATATTTCGCCTGTGATTAGGAACTTGTAGTATGTCACAAAATCGGTTTACTTTCCGAAGCAAACGAAAACACGAGAACTGTGGTTCTTAGATATTAAATTTACACTCAGAAACTCAAGAAACTAAAGTATTAAAGCACACAGATGATGATATAAAATTCGCTCCTGGTTAGGAACTCGTAAATGTTACAAAAGCGGTTACTTCCCTGTTGCTGCGTCTGTCTCGGTCGGCTATTACTGCCTGACTGGACGTGAGTACAATGCCTTGGAAACAACGCCGTATTGTTCGCTGGAAGCGGAGGAAGCAAATTTCACAGCGAGTACGCACGATGCGTACAGTAGGAGTTCTCGAAATCGGGGAGTCCACCAATATCGAGTACCTTGGAAGACGTCACAAATAAAAGGGGAGAATGTCTGTCATAGGATGAAATAGAAGTGTTAATAAGAAAACAAAGGAGAGAATGAAGAACATACGGATAGCCCCAGTATATGACCAGAAAGGTATACAATAAACGCAATTTCTCATTGGACAGAAAGAGCAGACACTATATTCTAAAGTCCACCCAGGGGAATGGCTTACAGGAGGCTGTGACACAAGCGTACCAGAGTATCACAATAAATAACAAAAAATAGTAATATTTACGATTCATGTAATATAAATGGATACAGGGCGGCCAGAGATGGGTAGTAACCAACGGCCAATTCGAAAGTAAAGAAAGTGACCAATTGTGCTAGTCAATTCGAGAAGGTCCGCAGCGAGTAGAGAATCTGCATGGAAGAGATGAAGACCTAGAGGATAAAGTATCCTGCAGTCACCGACAGAGAACAGCGATGCACCACGGGGCTGGAGCCACCAATGTGGAAGACGAGATTCTCAATGAGAATGGAGACGAGGAGAGTAAGCATTACAACAGCTACGGGAAGAACTATGAAAATTGGGTTGACATTGGACTTACAGAACTCGAAAGCGTCGAAGAAGAAACGGTTACAAATAGTTAAACGATGGTAAAAATTGCTTCTCCATGGAGGTGGACATGATGGGAGCCCAACCGAGAGTCAAAAACGGCGGCGCTGACATTGGTACTGTGTTACAACACAGCTTTCTGCAGCAGATGGCAGGCAAAATACCACAAGTCCGCCGAGTTCTGACGTTGCACGACTAGTTGGCCGACAAGCGAGGAAGAAATGTGCAGATAGTAATACGCAAAGCGCTACCTCAGCGCCCACGAACCAGAGATCGGTAGGAAAGAAACTGGCGGCGTTTCGCAGCCGGTTAGAGCGGAACGACGGAGCTGAGTGCAGATGCGGCGGTGGTTGCGCTGTGGCGAGCGCCTAATTCGCTTTACACGAGTCGCTGGCCACCAACAGTCGGCGGCGAGTTTTGCTTCCTACATCCGGCGCGGGGAGGGGGAGTGCGCCAGGGCGGTCCGCACCAGCACTCTAACTCGATTCGCGCAAGTTTCCGAGGACAAACCGGCCGTGATGCGGTGGCCGCCGCCCGCGGCAGCCTCCACCCCATCTCATCCAACCCCATTGTGCGAGTCCGCATGCGGTCAACTGAAACGTCCTACATCGCTTCAACGACCGCTACTGCTGTTTCGTGCTTCCTTGCAGCACGGAAAGATAACCGTGTACCTGCCGTTAACATGAAATGCCAGGAATACTATTGCCTCGCGATGGCGTTTACTAGTAATGAAAGAAAGCTTCTAGTTACGAAACCCGCCAGCAAAGGAAACAAATTAATTGAAAATTCTCAAAAATCGTGGTATTTTGAGGTTCCCGAAGGCACATAATGGTTCCAGAGACAAGTTTTCTTAAGACAGATTTCAGAGTCGCTATGCCCCTATTGTATAAAAATGTTGTTGTAGGCACTCTTTTAGAGATTTTCTGCAGGCATTTCTATATCCAATTCGGATAATACACCTCAGTGAGGTGGCGCTTCGCTCCGAAACAGTCTTTTCGAATCTCACGGACGGAAGGAATATGCACTGTCTGTATTTTGATAAGGGACAAGGAACAGCAATGGACAGTTTTTAATGACCAGCTCGTTCCAAAATATCCTGGAACATACCTTTCAACTCCCATAACACCTCAGAGTGTGAGCATATGACACGGTTGATCATCATGATGCGTCCTTCTGGTACAGAAGCGAACTTCGGTAGTACGAGAGTAGCAGGTTATGTGCTGGGCCCAGCTTTCGTCTACTCCCTGCATCAAAAGCACAAAACCAAACCTAAAACAACATTCTACACAGACTTATCACAGTAATTACCATTGCACTCCTCAAGACACCTCTTGCTCTCCTATCTAATGAAGTCTTCGTATTCGTGTCGTCTAAGTTTCTAGTCATTTTTAAGAGCAGTCCAAGAATATCGTAAAACAATGTTTCCCTATTACGGTACATTAAGTGGAATATAACACCGTGAAACGCTTTCCTGATGTTTTTATACTGTTATTCATTTGAGCACAAACCGCTTTTTGGATTCTCAGGATTTCGTCAATACCAACTGATTGTCGTAGCCATGGATAAAACGACATACGACTACAGAGTGATTACAAATACAATTGATACTTTTTTATGTCATATGGAAAGTGTTGCACTTACCATAGAAGTGAATAAAATACATTGTAATCTAACATTTGATTAAATAAAACTTAATTTAAAAGGTGTAGAAAAGAGGAAATGGTTTTCAATCCTGTAAAACTAAACTTGCAGTCTGTGCCATACCTCCTCTTCTTTATTCAGCTGCCCCTATTGATGTGTTTTATGCAGTCCACAACAGCTTCAAAAACCAAGCGCGAGATTTTCATATTCTCTTGCTTGCTTCGAGCACACTATTAATCTCACAGAAAAATGAGTAGTACATTTTTGTGGGAAATTTAATGTAGTTAAATTCTGTATTGGCGATAGGTTTTCCCTGGAAGCCACGTTTTTCGTGTTATTCATGAAAAACGCGTTTAAAGTTCACTTACGTGCGTTTTTCTTGAATAATTCGAAAACTAGGGCCTCTCGTGAAAACGTATCCCAGTACAAAATTTAACGACATTAAATTTCCTACAAAACGATCCAAATCATTTTTTCTGTAGGACTAATAGTTTCCACGAACCGAGCGAGAAAATGAAAATCTTGCACGTGGTATGTGACGGCTTTGTGAATTGCATGAAACACAACTGAATCACTGTATGTATAAACAGAAGCTTCCTGCTTGCTTCTCTCTGTATTTACCGGTAATTTCGGGAATTACAGCAGGGATTTTGATCTGGTTTTGACTAACAGATGGACTGATACACGAGGAAGGTTTGTTTATGTAATTTATAAATACTTCATGGATACTGGCTGAACTATAATGAATAAAAGTCCGCCACCGATGTGGAAAGATGCCATTGCCGTTTAACGGTACACCTACTGTAACTTCAAACGGCAGTTAGCTCGAGCGATTCCATGTTAAAGTGTAAGTCGCCTTTTACCTGTTGAATAACTGTTTAGGGAGACGCAAACCGCCGACGTGACGTCCTATTTAATGACTCCCATCAGAACATTGAGCCATACGAAATCATTATTGCTAGAATCTATACATAATAAATACAGTCTCCTTCTGTATGTGTTATAAATTAAAGGCCCCCGCTGTTTGTTTTTTTTCTGCATATATGTGAAGGCTCATCTCAGTAACTACTGTGAGATTTTTGGTGACATTTTCACTAATACAAGGCGGCGTTCAGTACGTAATGCAACACATTTTTCTCGGTTGAAAAAATGTGGAATTTATTGTGGGACGTCGTGGAATATTCCCACTTCAGCCCCTATACTTTCATGAAGTTCTGATTGGTGGCAGCACTGTATGTAGCCTTCCAAATGGGATCTGTAACGAAGGTTCCAAGCAGAGAGGTGTGATTGAGTTTCTTCTCACGGAAAATCGGAGCGTCACAGATATTCATAGGCTCTTCGAGAATGTCTACGGAGAACTGACAGTAAAAACTAGCACGGTGAGTCGCTGGGCGAGGCGTCTGTCGTCACTGCCTCAACGTCGCGCAAACCTGATCGATCTCCCACGTATCGGGCGGCTGCACACAACTGTGACCAATACAATGTGGAACATGCGGACGCTCTCATTCGATGTGATTGACGGATCACAGTCAAACACCTCGCTGCACAACTGGACATCTCTGTTGGTAGCGCTGACACACTCGTCCACCAGTTGCAGTACTCTAACGTGTCCGCACGTTGGGTTTCTCGCCGCCTAGCAGAAGACTGTAAAGAGCAACGAAGGACCACCTGTGCCGAGTTGCTTGCGCGTTACGAGGCTGATCATGACAATCTTTTGTCGAACATCGTCACCGGCAATGAAACATGAGATCATCACTTCCAACCGGAAACAAAATGACATACCATGGAGTGGCGCCACACCACCTCTCCTCCCAGGAAAAAGTCCATAGCCGCACTGTCAGCCGGAAAAGTCATGACGGCGGTCTTCTGGGACTCTGAAGGGATTATTCAATTTCATGTCTCCTATTTTAATGAATGATCAACTCCGAAGTGTATTGTGCTAACGTCAGAAGAAACGACTTTAGCGTGTTCGTCGTCACAAAACTACAAACGAATTTCTTCTCCATGACAACGCAATGCCTCATACAACTCAGGGCACCCGAGAGGAGCTCACAAAACTTCATTGGACTGTTCTCCCTCATCCACCCTACAGCCCGGATCTCGCACCTTCCGACTTCCATCTGTTTGGCCCAAGGAAGGATGTACTCCGTGGGAAGCAGTACATGGACGATGGGAGGTTATTGATGCAGCAAGACGTGGGCTCCAACTTGGTCCAATAGAGTGGTATGACACAGGCATACAGGCCCTTCCAGTAACGTGGCGTCAGGCCATGGGGCTGATCGGAGATTGTGTTGAAAAACATGGTTTTGCAGCCCAAAGACTGAGGAATAATGTGGTGGATTGTAATCCTGAATGAAACCTACCTGCTTTCAGAAAAAAAAAAAAATGTGTGGCATTACTTATTGAAAACCCCTCGACCACTGGTTTACGAAGAAGATTCGTGTACGTAATTTATAAATATTTGGTTCAGATGACTGAACTATGATAATTACAGCCCCCCGCCGCGGCTTTTCTGTCTGCATGTGCAGACTGCTCTCACGAACTACTGTAGGGATTTTGATACTCGTGGCGGACTGGCGCGACCTCCCAGGCAACAAACGAGCCACAGTGCGGCGCCTCTGATGCACGTCTCGCACTGTTAGCAGGTTTCCGGTCGAGCAGTCGGCTCACATCTTTAGGGGCTGCAGTGCACCGATTAGTGGCGTCTGTTTCTTCCATCACTTAATTTATATGAAAGTGAAGATTTTTCGGTTACCTAACATCGTTCTTTGATTTTTAATCATGATTATACGAAGCGGCCCAACCGGAAAATTACCACTAAGCCAGTCAATTCACCCGGCTGTAGATACTTGGTGCTCACCCGTGCAAAGCCGGGGTATGTAGCTAACGTTTATTAATTTCAGGCACTTCCGGTAGTGTCATCTTTATGATTTTCTTAACGTCGTGGAAAACATCACTCTACATCGTATGGACGCTTTTCTGTTACAAGATGTTGCGCAGAAGTTGAATCAGTCTTCCCTGGTTTCCAGCTTCTCTCGCGTTCCGACAACCTAACTGCCACAGCTCTGTCTAACTGACCAACATGCACCAGCTTTCCAAAGGTCGTTTTTACACACCATTACGTGCCAAAAGTTTCATTGTATCAAATAGTTTCGGTAGCATGCGTTATAATTTTCACCAGCTGATATCAACTACTAGATTTTCTTCAGAAGTAACAGCACATATTCCGGCAGCATAAAGCACTCATAAAGCAGAGTATGATAAGATTTGAGGAGAAAAGCTTCTACAAGGCAGTTTGTAGTATGGATATTCCAAACTTCAGAACTAAATACATACCTTTTAGAAACTTAAATCACTATGTACTCAAACTCGATAAACGAAATACAAGTTCACATTCTTGATACTTCATATAAAGAAACTTTTTGCGATGCTGAAATGTCAGTGGTTGGCTCCTGGAGCCAGGAGCTATCAAAATCTCTCTCTCCTCTCTCAAAGAACAGCCACTTGTGGAGGGTGTCAGTTGTGACTGGGAACAGACTGTATGATAATTGCGACTCAAGTATTCGATGTTAACGTAGCAACATTTCAGTACTCAGGAATGGATGTGTTCAGCTGACAACATATAGTGCAGTGAAAGGTTATCAACAAAAGATCGAGTGACACCTAACGTGCAATCTGATTACAAACAATACTTCCTAAAATACTGTATTAGGTATCCAGGTCTACATAAATTACATACTTGATCCCCTGGACAACATGAACTACAGCCATGGAATTTGAGAGATACGTATTCACTTTTAAACGACTCATTAACACCGAAAATAAAGTGTGTGACAACATGATTGATCTAATTTCCAATTATACAATGGCGTTCCTAGAGGAAAAAGTCTCATGATGTACAAAGCTATCACATGCCAGCTAGTGGTGATCCAATCTCCTACCGTCATCGGCCTACACAAAACAACTCGAATGGGGGAAAAAATCAATAATAAAACCGCAAGAAACAACTCTGAAGTAGGACGGGAGTTGGAGCAGTGTGATTTAGAGAGGTCAGAATTAGTTTCAGACTTTATCGAACGGCGAAGTCAGAGCTGGGCACATCCACATCCTGCATCATTCGATAGCTGAAAAAGGCAATGTACGTACGAGATGATCATCTATGGGTGCATCACTGTATGTTTATCACAGGAGAAAGCGTACAAACAGGTGCACATAGTACAGCAGATCCATGAAGGACGCTACTGTCGAGAAGCCATCGATACTGCCGAATGTGGTACTGTGAACGTGCGAGTTTACATATCTACATCTATATCCATGCTCCGCAAGCCACCTGACGGTGTGTGGCGAAGGGTACCTTGAGTACCTCTATCGGTTTTCCCTTCTATTCCAGTCTCGTATTGTTCGTGGAAAGAAAGATTGTCGGTATGCTTCTGTATGGGCTTAATCTCTCTGATTTTATGCTCATGGTCTCTTCGCGAGATATGCGTAGGAGGGAGCAATATACTGCTTGACTCCTCGGTGAAGGTATGTTCTCGAAACTTCAACAAAAGCCCGTACCGAGCTACTAAGCGTCTCCCCTGCAGAGTCTTCCACTGGAGTTTATCTATCATCTCCGTAATGCTTTCGCGATTACTAAATGATCATGTGACGAAGAGCGCTGTTCCCCGTTGGATCTTCTCTATCTCTTCTATCAACCCTATCTGGTACGGATCCCACACTGGTGAGCAATATTCAAGCACTGGGCGAACAAGTGTACTGTAACCTACTTCCTTTGTTTTCGGATTGCATTTCCTTAGGATTCTTCCAATGAATCTCAGTCTGGCATCTGCTTTACCGACGATCAACTTTATATGATCATTCCATTTTAAATCACTCCTCATGCCTACTCCCAGATAATTTATGGAATTAACTGCTTACAGTTGCTGACTTGCTATATTGTAGCTAAATGATAAGGGATATTTCTTTCTATGTAATCGCAGCACATTAAACTTGTCTACATTGAGATTCAATTGCCATTTCCTGCACCATGCGTCAATTTGCTGCAGATCCTCCTGCATTTCAGTACAATTTTCCATTGTTACAGCCTCTCGATATACCACAGCATCATTCGCACAAACCCTCATAGAACTTCCGATGTTATTCACAAGGTCATTTATGAATAGTGTGAATCGCAACGGTCCTACGAAACTCACCTGCGGCACACCTGAAAATCACTCTTACTTCGGAAGACTTCTCTCCATTGAGAATGACATGCTGCGTTTTGTTATCTAGGAACTCTTCAATCCAATCACACAATTGGTCTGATAACCCATATGCTCTTACTTTGTTCATTAAACAACTGTGGGGAACTGTATCCAACGCCTTGCGGAATTCAAGAAACATGGCATCTACCTGTGAACTCGTGTCTATGGCCCTCTGAGTCTCGTGGACGAATAGCACGAGCTGGGTTTCACACGATCGTCTTTTTCGAAACCCACAGGTAACTTTATGCAGTTCTTGAAGCTTATTTACATTCTGGTGCCTTTGCAGCAGGTGGTGATTATGTTTAATCCTGCAGTGGTCCCGTGGATTACATACGTAATCCATTTGTCCAAATTTTAAAAAAAATTCTAAAGGTGGGGTAGCGACAATGCTTCGAGCCTCTACGGGAAGATGAATTGTTAGCGGACGCTCTCAGTTTTGCGTGAGTGCCGCTTACGTGTGGTTAGGTCACAGAAGTTTCGCGGATCTACCACTCTAATCCGCGCGAACAATTACGTAAGTATTTTTGGAACAAACTTTTTTTCTTTGTGCTTTCTTTCACTTTGATTGTTAAAATAAGTTTGTTATATTGGATAATTCTTGTTTTAGAAAGTACAAACACGTGAAGTAATCGCGAAATTCCATTAAATATGATCAATATCAATGCATCATAGACAAGAAGATCAAATTCTAGTGTGACTGGAGGAGACTGAGTTCTAGCGATGAAGATCATGTTCTGGAACAGCATTCCGGCATTCCTCTGGTGAAAAATCAGCCAACAACAACAGGAATGTCACAGAGGTGTTCTGTGGGTCGCTGCTATGACTGCGGAAGAAAACGAAATAGAAGTACTCGAAAAGTGTCTAAAGCGTGTCATAAATTCATTTGCCTCGATCATTTCAGGATCATGTGTCTTGCTCCGGAAACTATGAAGAGGTAAGCGTTTATCAGAATAAGTATTTTTTCTTTTTTTCTTTTTTTTCTTAACTCAATCAAAACCAATATGACGTTTCACTTAAAATTATGTTTTCTTATTAGAATTTTGTTTTCTTTTTTCTTTTTTTTGAAATTTGGGTAAATGTGTTAGTTTTAGTTGATATTTATTAATAAACATTAATATGGACAACACATAAAAAACTCTTTTTTTCAGAATTCAATGGCTTCTGTTTTTAGGTGAGAAAATGGAATATCCCTTAATCCATAGAACCACTTACTTCTCTATTAGAGCGCGAGCACTGTAGGCATAAAAGAGCAATACAGCAGAGCCTTGATATTTCGAATCTCGGAATTACGAGTTTCCTACAAATCCGAGCCTCATAAAAAATTAAAAAAAGCTACCGTACAAGATCCGTTTCCCCACCTGCTCAAACAACAACTCCTGTCGAACAACTCTATCCTCTTAGCTGTGTTGATGGCAATGGCTCCACGCATGCGCTTCTCCCAGTTCTTAATAGTGTACACAAGCAAAGCTTTGTTGGAAGTGTTGTTTCGTTTCTCTGTTGACTGTTTTCGTTTGTATACCTATAAATGAGTGCTGTAACAAAGAAAAGGAAATCGGTGACTTTAATATTAAGTTTGGAGCACTGAAATGACTTCAGAAGAGACAGGCAATTAGAAAAAAAGTTGCCCTCGAGTACAGTATCGACGAAGTTGCCATTGGTGACTGCCGAAGAAACCGACTTAAATTGGAACATTTTCCTTGAAAGAAATTCTATGAAGGGTCTCGTAACCGAAAAACTATTAAAAAGTCGTTATTTGGAAAAACAAGTGAGGCGTTATTGATGTGGCTTATTCTTCTGAGCATCATTTTATTCCTTTTTCTCATATAAATTTCGAAAGTCCGAGTTTTCAATAGTTCGACGTGGTCCCGGTTCATCTCGACTATCGAGACTCCATTGTACTACTGACGCATGGGGAATTCGTAAACGGATTACGTCAACGGAAAATAGGTAGCGCTCCTGTGGTAGGTACGCTAGAGTTTGACGCCCCGACGAGGACGACATCAACAGGAACCGAGTAGCAGCGCTAATTGAGATATGATGGGGAAGAAAATGGGTCGTGTCATCTCCAAAGGAAACATATCGGAATTATCCTTTAGCGGTTATGTAAAACCGTGGAAACCAACATCATCAGCGTTTGGTCTGAGCAGACCACTCCACAGAACATGTTGAGATGCTCCGAGGGGCGTGTTGGTGTTTGCAGTGTTCTTGCACCGGGCTTCGCAAGAAGGATTGTATTCACTCTCTGTGGAGCAGTAAACGTTGTTGTATGTACTGTATTGCTGCCCGGATTAATCAAAATCCATATAGACGCAACTTTTGTACATTTCAAACATGTATTCAGTTCTAAGATACTTTTTTCGTCTGGAACTGTGTTTATGTATTTTAATTGTGCAGTCACTTGAGTTGCGTCCGGCCACCCTTATTTAGGTTTTCCGTGATTTCCCTAAATCGCTTTAGACAAATGCCGAGATGGCTCCTTTGACAGGGCACGACCGACTTCCTTCCCCATCCTTCCCTAACCCGATGAGACCGATGACCTCGCTGTTTGGTCTCTTACACGAATCAACCAACCATCCAACTCATGAGTGGTATGTACATTTCGGCAACATTTCACCATTCTCAAAACGGACCCCACAAGGCCATAACTAGGTGCATACCGCCAAGGATGTAAGTACAGAGAGGGTACGGAAAAACTGATTTAAAAAAATGAATTAAGTTGGTTTAAGAATTAACCGGGATAGATACTACCTTATGTGTACGAGAAGCCTCTCTCTCGACCCACCAGTGTGTATGCGTACGAGAAGCCTTTCCCTCGATCCAACAGTGTGTACGTACGCTGTTGTAACAGTATTTTTCCTCCAGTGTCATTTCGACCAAGCAGAATCATAAAGAAACGATTACTATCGAACAGCGGGTTGTTTTAGGATACCTGGCACATACACACCTTCCTCATATTAAACAATGCTGTTGTTGCTGCCTCAGTACTGTATTGTGAGATCTCAATGGTCGGTGAGGACCTGCTGAAGCAAATACTTTTTTTATTTTTTTCCGCTTTCAGCTGACTAAGGACCAGAGCGGCAATCTTTAAGATGGAGAGCTACAGAGTATTTCATAGAATAACACTAGTCTGTGAAATGAAGAACAGATGTCGCATTTATCACAACATCTGATCTGACTATAATTTCCTATTACTAAAATGAAAGCCTTGCAATTTAGCTTGAAAAATGCGCCGCTGATTTTTGTGCCAAGTATAACAGTGGTATTAATACAGCACTGATAGCTAATTAAATAGCTGCTTTCAAGTTACATCTGAAAGGTGTGATGAAGAGCATTGATACGGATTCCTATTTGCATATTTTGAGGTTTTTTCCCCACTGTATGGGTTAAGTAACACTGATCGAAGCAACAAAAAGAACTTGAGAATATTTATGACAATTCCAGTGACCTCAATATCTTATGAAGTCAGTTTAAAAACTTTATACAATATGTAAATTATTTACAACGATTATAGATTGAATTTGTAGCGTGCAATATTTTTCATCAATACAGTTCTTTTAAATAATACTTTTCAATAATTCTTCATTTTTGTTAAACCACTTACAAACTTATAAAACGTGCTAAACCTGCGCAGAAAAAAAATGGAGGAAGATAGTTCTCCGGAGAGGAGGGCAGCATGACATTACTGCCAGTGGAGCAAGATCACCCTGGTACGGCTGTGCTTGTTTACAAGTGATTGCAAAGTGAATCCACTAATGACATCTTCAAGTGCCGTATCTCTGTTGTGGATAGCTATTCAATACAGAGCTCGTGTACTGAAAATAAGCCTGCTGTTCCTCTTAGTTCACAGGGCGGAATGTAAAAGATCTGGTACCACGGAGATATTGTGACAGTGAATTACACTGTGTGTGTGTGTGTGTGTGTGTGTGTGTGATTGTAGAGGCTCGTATCTCGAGCTCAGCCGTGGCAGCGGGTGCGGTTGCACCTGCCCCTCAGCCGGCCCCTAACCAAACCTCGCCGGTCCCATAAATCAAGACACCGTACACTATCGCCGACCCCGGTCCGCTGCGGCAGCGCCGGGGTATCACCCCAATGCCGTATTACACAACGCAGTTCTCCAGTCATACATATGTATGTAACTTCACTGCCAAATGTACACAGAGTAAGAGACCGCTTCTATATTCGACTGCTGGTACAGACTTTCATAGCTGTCTTCGTTATTTTCAGAGTCTAATACTTGGCCCAGCGGATTAACAATTTCCGTGACAGTGTGATTTTACCACGTACGACAGCTCAAAAGTCATAGCGGTACAGTGACAGTTTCGCTATCTTCAACAGATTTACTAAATTAACAGAGAAAAATTAAGTCTACAGACCGACTCCAGTAACCTGCTGTTATCAAGAGATGTTTCCGTGGAGAAATTTACAACAAAACCAAAAGAATTATCGCAGCACCCAATATCAACTCGATGTAACTATGCGACTGTTCAGCAAATTAACCACCACGAAGACGGAAACAGAATACATCAAGACACAAAGGAATTAATAACATTAGCTGCCAGTAGGCACTGACTTAAGTCAACGGGGAACCCGGATCTCCTGCTTACTACGCACTACATTACAAAGCGTGCAGTTAGTTAACTCAAGAAGCCTGTCACATGATCGTGACCGGCTCCGTTCCGATCGAAAAAGATATCAGAATAATGTGTAAATCTGCAGTTGCAGCTAAAAGAACTTTCTAAAATATCATTCGAATAAGGAAATAACCACGCCGCCAAAATGTTATGAAATTGCGCTAGTGTCAGTCAGAACAGGATCCGCTAGACAGAGAAGTGCTTAGCATTTACTAATATTTCGTTGAGAGAATACCTTCAGCTGCTGCCTTTCTGAGTTGTTCTAAACTGGCAAAGAGCTTCATAATGAAAGGAATTAATAATAAATCTGAGCAATTTCTCATTTCATTTTGTCTCCTCCTCGCTTTCTTCTCTTGGAAGAAATTCCAATCGAGAACTTCACGTTTACCTTGTTTTATGCCCCTTACTGCAGACACACTTAATGCATAACATTCAGACGTCGCGAAGGATGTGTGTCAATGAATACGAAAGAATAAATGCTTTCCAATTGGGTGACTGTAACCCATCATCCAACGTAATACGACTCCTTCATTTTCTCCCCCCCCCCCCCCCCCCGCCCCCTCTACATGGGCGTCAACAAGATAAATCTCTCTGACTCATTAAATATGTGTCAGACTGCAATTCGAATACGGATCTCAGTCGAACTGGATGCACGGGATCTCTCAGGAATGGTTTGAACGCTTCAACCAGCACCGACATAACTCATTCAGGTTCGTTCTCCTCGTACGGTCTTTCACGCTTGAATGACTAGGACTGAAACTGGGGCTTTCACGTGGTCAATAATACGGACATGAGTAGCTCTTCCACTACAGTACTCTTTGTCAGACGCAGAGCACTGGGTCGCAGTCCCGGTCAGATAAATAGTTGTAGACTGTCACAAAGACTCATATCTGCATTTAAAAATGCCATTTAGATATCAATAAAAGAAACTGATTTCCAGCGATGATCTTACAAAGGTATTTCCATTATTACATAACCTGTCTAATAGAAAGATGTCCAACGAAATTTATTTCCCAGCTCTAACAAGCACATGGATCAACACTTACGACATGGATAACCATGTCCATTATAGTTATCCGGGCTGTTATGCCGTGGTCGGTTGATGAATTCCGTGTCGATTCCCAACGGATAACCATACGCTGAAAATTATCAATCGAAGCATTATCGCAACATCTGCTGGTAGAAAACATAAAGAAACACACAAATGTACCATATTTTTACAGCGCACCATTTGCTGCCAGCCGTTCCTGTGGCATTACATGACAGAATTCAAGTTTTATTTTATTTTTATATTTATTGCGAAGTAAATAAACTTCTCATATAGTTGAAGCTGGTAGCTGGCAAGATCATTATTATCTTTAACAAAATACTACTGCTGCTGCTGCTACGTCTCTTCAAAGAATCACTATACAGGGTGTTTCATAATTCATGCTACATACTTCTAGAGGTTATACCGGGGACTTAGTAGATAAAGTTTTACATAGGAACCTGTGGCTGGAAACGGTTCGTTTCAATGTTACAAGGAAAACAAGAGCTACTCAATCACGCGCTATACGTTCCTCACGAAGTTCGCCTGTTTTGGTAGGCTATCGAAATCATGAATTGTACGATGACGCGATGTCCTCTGTTTCCATCTGCCTTGTTTTCATGCTTCCTGGTGTGCGTCAGTTGACATTATGGTGACTAGTACTGCAGTAACAGGACGCCTGGGTACACGTTCGCGGAGTACACCGATATGTTGTTAATTTACGATGAAGATCGTTCTAATGGAAGAGGAGCTCAACGTCCATGCCACGAGTACTCTCCAAATCATCGGGTTTCATTTCATCCTGTGATTGCCAGAGTACAATAACGGCTGCAGGAAAGTGGGAAATTCACAAGCGGTAGAGCAAACTGCGTTGCTCCAAGAAGGCGGCGCACTGTCATACTGGAAGTGCTTCACCGAGTTGAGGAGACCCCACTGACGAGTACACGAGCCGTTGCACGTGACTTGTATGTGTATCATTCGTGTGTCTGCCATGTTCTGCACGAACTGCAGCTCCAACCACATCATCCTTACCCTCAGATGGTGCACAACATGCTCCGGGGGATTTTGTGCCGCGTGTCAATTTCTGTATTTGGTTTTTACACCGTTGTGAGCATTTTCTCTGTTTCCAAGGCGATTTTGTTCACGACGAAGAGCATTTCAGCAGGGAAGACAGAAAATCCCAAAGCCGTGTGTACACAAAGATTTCAGCACACCTTCGGCATTAACGTCTGGGTAGGTATCTGCGACGGCCGTGTGATTGGGCCGTACAGCCTTCCTCCCTGCTTAAAGAGTGCCACTTTCTTTCTTTTTTTTTTTTTTTTAAATGTTCTTTATTAAATCCATTACATGATACATGATAACCCACTACCTGACTACATTAGTGGGTCCTAATAATGATACATAGAAAATGCAGCTATTTATTCTACACTAGAGGTATCTTTTTATTATTGTTATTATTATTTACTCTAATCTTACCGCTATGAGGCTCTAACTACTTAATCTACGAGGAAACTACGTACTACCTGCAGCGATTACAAGTGTGCCAGTGCTACTATAAACCTACTGGTTGTTGGCCTGGCCCACTGAGCTAATCCCAGTGGGCATGCCCCTGGCACTGGGCTGGCCCTTAACTTGGTGTCGCTGCAGTCTATTCTAAAGTATTGTCCTATCTTCTACATCTACTCTAATTATATTAGTCATGATCGGTGTGCGTTTAGTCCGGTATTTTTGTGCCCCCCTCCCTCCTAATCCAGGATAAGGCGGATTCCAGCCGTGAAGCGGCTGGCCAGTCCTTACCCGGCGGTACAGGAAGGGTACACTAGTCAAAGTCGGTGAAAGTTTTGGTTTCTAATGGCGATTGTCCCTTAAAAAGTTCTTAATTATCTTTTTTGATATCTCATTTGTGAGTTTGTTTAAGGTATCAAAGGTGTTGTCATGTCTTAATAAGTGGTACGTGTTGTTGTTTGGTAGTTGTTGTCTTAGCTCTTGGGCTACATCATCGAAGAGGTGGCACTCATACACCACATGCTCTGGGGTGCCTTGCACTGCACCACAGTCACACGCTGGTGTTGCCTGCTTCCCAAACCTACATAGGTATGTTGGGTATGGTCCATGTCCAGTAAGAAAGTGCAGCATTCCTCTCGTAGGCGTGAAAAACGTAAGTTTTAATCTTTCTTCTATATCCGGTAGCAACTCGTATGTTCTGCGACCTGTATCCTCGTTGTTCCATTGCTCTTGCCACAGTTCTATCCCTCTCTTTTTGATGGTATATTTGTCCCCTGCGAACACCCCAAGTATCTCCCTAATTTTGTCCCTGTTATCCTTCTTTACCCAGTACCAGGCAGCCTGTTCACGAATTTTTATGTCTAATGGACAGATTCCCATTAGCACTAACAGCGCTCCCCCAGGTGTTGTCCTATAGGCTCCTGCTGAACGTAAAAGCATGTTTCGCTGCACTCTTCTTACGGCCATGGCAGGCATGACCCTCGTGAGTCTGTGTGCCCAGACTCCTGATCCGTATCCTACTATTGAGGTTAGTATGCTATTGTGGTATAACTTGATTAGATTAGGTGGAAGGTGAAACCGCTTGTGTCCAATTCCGATGAGATTGTTTAATAGAACCAGGGATTTCTGAGATACGGTGTCTATATGTGATGCAAAGTTCCACCTCTCGTCGATGATTACACCCAGGTATCGGGCCTCGCGGCGCCGAAGGACTGGTATGCCATTTATTCTTACCGTGGGGTTTCTGGCCAATTGGCCTTTGAGGAGTAGGTATGTGGATTTGTTGGGTGCAATCGTCATCTTACTTTTATGGCACCACGATGTGAGAATAGTTATGGCTCTGTCCACTTTCGGCTCTAAATCCTCGCGGCTTCTGCCGCCGACCAGCAGGAGGAGGTCGTCTGCGTATGCTATGACCTCTAGCACATCGTCGCAGTTCTTTAGATCTTCAAGTAATGGCTCCATATTAATGTCCCAAAAGAGAGGTCCTAGGACAGAGCCTTGAGGACATCCTTTGGTAACAGTCTTCCTGACTGTGCCGCTAGGGGCCGATAGCCAGATCTCCCTGTCTGCACAATAGCTCCTCAGACAGCCATATAGCGGCCCTGGACAGTTCTTCTCCCGCAAGCAGGAAAAGAGTGAGGGCCACCACAGGTTGTCGAAGGCGCCACTGATGTCTACCATGATGCCGACGACATACTTGTGCGGGGTGGAGCCACAGACCTCGGCAGCCAGGGCGATTGCGTCAGACGCAGATCGCCCAGACCGAAAGCCGAATTGCCTGTCACTCATCCCGCACAGCATGCGGTGTGCTGTCAGTCTGTCTGCCAGTAGCCTCTCAAAAAGTTTGCCCAGTACATCTAACAAGCAGATAGGTCTGTACGATTTAATTTCTGTGGGATCTTTGTCTGGACTCTTTTTAATGATAATTATGTTAGCTTTTTTCCATATTTCTGGGAATTTCCCGAGTTTCAGACACTCGTTGTATAACTTAGTGAGAGGAGCCACGAGCTGGGGGGCAAGGAATTGCACCACTTCCGCAGTGATGCCGTCTGGGCCAGGAGCTTTTCCCCTTTTGAGGGCCTTGATCTGGGCAGCAACCTCCTCCTCAGAGAAGGGGTAGATTCTGATGTTGTTGTTGTAGTCCCTTTGATCTTCTGTCCTTATTCTTTTTTGTTCGTCTGTCTCATTTTCCTCCACATCGTCAGGCAACAGGACCCGAAGTAGGGCCTCAGCAGTTTCCTGCCACGTGCCCGTCATTCGGTCCCCGTCCCTGACGGTGGATAACACCATAGGTGATCTTAACTTCTCTCGAACCAGTTTGTACGGGACTCCCCATGGGTCTGTAGCCAGTTGGCTTTTTACGTAATTTTCCCAACTTCTGAGTCTGACTGCCCTAAAGAGTGCCACTTACTTGATATCCCTGCAACAAGCGCTGGCGGCGTTTTTGGAATTGTGAGTCCAACATGATGGCGTCTCAGTACATTTTTCAGTTCGCGTCAGAAAACATCTGAACGTAGTCTACAGGGACAGGTGGATCGGTCACGGCGGACCACATGCTTGGCTAATAAGATCCCCATATTTAAGCCTTTTGGACTTTATCTTGTGGAACCGCATGAAGAGTCTTGTTTATGAGACCCCCGTCCAGTTGGAGAAAAATCTGGTTGCACGGATCATTGCTGCGCCACAAGTGATTAACCATACACCATGCATGTTGGACAGAGTTTATGCGAACTTACTATGCACATACACTTCGTAAACCGAACTTGATGGTCCTCATATCGAACAGCTGTTATAATATCACAGTAAATAGGAGTGAAATATGTACATCTTGCTTTCTTCGTAGCATGGAAATGAACTGTTCCCGGACGTGGGTTCCTATGTAAAACTTGATCTACTAAGTCCCTTTTACGCTCTCTAGAAACGTCTAACATGAATTGTAAAACACCCTGTATACACATAGCATATATGACTGATAGGGTTGTACAAGGAACAGAAACTAATCGCGATTCTGCAGGCTTCCTCGGTGAAACCGATGGTTTATTAACTTTAGGGTTTCGTGTAGACAACTAAGTACGTTTTCAAATTATCTTATAAGACAAAATGACAGGACCGCTGCAAACCAAAAAGCTATTAATCAGATATATTATTGTTAATTCACTTTTTATACATAAATCTTGGCGCAACAAGGGCTTCTTTTCTTCTTTCCTCCATTCTTTTCTTTTCTTTTTAACACTGCAAAGAGACCGAGTACGTGAAACGCCAGCCAGCGTTTCCGCGCTCCATGCGCGGTGACTCACTTGCAAACATCGGCCATAAGACTTTCCGATACTTCCCGAAATAAGCACCATTCTCTTGCTCGGAATGGCGTTATTGACTGTGTGCAAGAGTTATGATCACAGATTGATCCAATAATGGACTAAAAGACTAAAGTTGAGGTACTGAGACATATCTCTGACCGGAAACCGGGAGTCTTGCAAGCAAGACTGAAGATCGCTCGAAAATCTGTGGAAATGCGAGCCTTGCATGACAGCGGAAGTTGAACAACATGACATAAGACTCAGTTGTGTAAGTTCGTTCTTAAATCTTTACTTAACTATACCAGAGAATCTGTGAGTTTGTGAAAATAATTTGAGATTTGCCATGAAACAGCCACATAATATCACAGTTTTGAATTAGTCACTGTTTTAGGGATTTGAAACGGTTCTTTCTGAAGCTAAAATAAATGGAATTGCAAACTACGTGGCTACTAAAACTATCTGTTGCGCCCCCTTGACGTGTAACAGGACGGAAAAACGAAAGTGTATGTGATACCACTCTTATATCTGTCTCCATAAACAAACTAATGCAATGTTTATTATCTTTTCGTCCTCTAACACTGGTTACAGACTGGGACAGTTAAATTGCAATGCTGTATCCTACTGGAGGAGAAATAGTACGTCAAATAAACATTATTATGAGAAGCATCATACCGTTTTTAATTATCACCGCGAAAAAATAGCGTTACGTAAATAATTATTTGTTTCTTTGCCGGTGTGCACAGAAATCCCTGCGCCACGGTACAATAGCGCGCCGCAAGAGGCGTCAAAACCGAGCGACGGACCCCACCGGAAAAGTTGAGTATAGTACGAAAACTCGTTTTTGGCAGCAGCTAAAACGTTATTGCTATTTCCCCATGCTGTTATACTTCTTGTACCATCCTTGCCCCGTTCACGTGCGTTACTTTGCTTCCAAGGTAGCAGAATTCCTTCGCCTTTTGTACTATATGGCCGCAATTTAGATGCTGAAGTTTCCACTACTATAATTTTTTTGCTGTTCCTCAGTACTTTCGTCTTTCTTTAGTTTGCTCTCAGTCCATACTCCGTCCTCATTAGACTGTTTATCTCGTTCAACATTTATGCTGTATTATCAGCACAGGTAATCATACAACGGTGCAACTGACATCAAAAGTGTTACAAAAATCGTTAAATTGGTCCCTAAGTCAATTCTGGAATCTGCGTATTTCATTCAAGGATCTGTACAGTTCTTGTATTTTCTTACCATGTTCTTCCGCGGTGACTTTACTTTCGCACATGAGGAAAATTCTTCCGATGTCTGTTTATAGCCACGTTGTTGTATTTCTTCTTTCTTGACTGTGTCGCCTCCGTTTTAAAATAATGAACTTTTCTTCTGAGTACTGCTTAATCAGAAGGACCAAACCTAATTTTCCTTCATTTGCAACTGTATTTTTGCTACATGTTCAGCTGCGATACTTTACAGTTGACGTATTTATCAGCTCCGTGATAAAATAACTTTTGTTTGTTTTTCAGAATTGATTTTCGGTGTAGCAACTTGACAAGTGCTCACAAAAAAAAGTTCAAATAACGCAATATACAGTTCATAAGACGTCATGTAATAACACGTTTTTAATGCGCAACAGTCTAAACGTAATTTAATGTACGGTCTCACAACAATTATCCCTTGACACGGAACGTTTATGCTACAGGCACTTACAGCAAATACTGTATTTTATAAAAGTAAACGTTAAAATGTTCCTACTTGGGTTTCCTTCTTATTTGACCGATACACTACAAATTATTGCTTACTTTTACTGGGGATAGCAATGTCATCAGTGAAATATATCAAAGATATGCTTTCATCTTGAATTTTAATGCCACGTCTGAATATTTCTGTTATTACTTTCATTGCGTCTTCCAGGTACCGATTGAACAGAGCGAGGAAAAAATGGCATACCTGTCTTAACGCCTTTTCAATCCGAGCACTTCTCTCTTTGTCCTCCACTCTTATTGTTCTCTCTCTTGAGCACCAGAAGTAATTGTTCATCCAGAAGCAGAATAAAAACTTATCAAGTAAATGTTCTTAAGCTACTGGGGGGGGCCTCTAACCAGGATGACTACCTTTGTTTTAAATTTGTTCGTTCCTAAAATACGAACAGAACTACCTTTAAAAAAAATAGCATCTTTCATTTTTGTTTCATAATTCACTTTTTTACTGCACTTACGTACCCATTTGCTGGAGCTGACGGTAAACAAATGGTAAAATAAGAAAAATGCGCACTGCTGATTGAGTAAAGCGTTAGAACTGAGTTGTATGTTTACCTTCCCTTTGTTGGTATTCATTGGAGTCTCACAAAAGCTCAGCTGAAGCCAGTTGATTGAATGACCAGTGCGCATCTCGCTTATGTTTAGACTTTTGTACTGTCAACTCTAGCACGTGGGCGTGCTAACTTCCCCCGGTTGCTTGCACTGTGTGCTAGTACACGACAGTCAAACTCACGTCTGTGTCGTGTTTTCAATAGCTTCATCTTTACGTGAATGGTATAATGTGATACGTTTACAACAGGTCTTCAAAAGAGATAGTAGATTAGCGAATAAAAATGTACGGTGCTATTTTTTTAAAGAAATAGGCTATCTTAACACAGGTCCCTTTGAACACTTTTAGACTTCGAACAAGAATTCCACGCTCATATAAATGCATTCATTTCTCCTCTTTCACCAAAACAGGAGGGCTATGGAGGTGAAATGATAATACTCTTCAATATTTCTTACGTAACAATTGTCAATTTATAAAAAAAAAATTGGAAACGATGTGTTCAATCGATCCGCGAGATTGGGGTAACTTTGAACACACATTAATTTTTATTGATTTTCAAAGTTATACTGAAAATGGGTAACTATAAACATCAACGATGTTTTAAAAACAATTCAAGGTTGGGGAGGGGGCGTGGAGGGGGGGAAGGGTGCGAACCAACCAGCGAGGTCACGGTCCCATCGGATTAGGGAAGGATGGGGAAGGAAATCGGCCGTGTCCTTTCAAAGGAACCATTTCGGCATTTGAAATCAGGATGGCCCGACACACGTTTGAACCGTCGTTCTCCCGAATGCGAGTCCAATGTGCTAACGACTGCGCCACATCACTCGGTAACAATTAAAGCTACATCAAATACATAATTACACAAATGAGAGTTAATTTAAAACGTTTGGAAATTTACAACAATCATTTCTACGGTAAATTGACTTGAGCCTGCAGAAACCAGAGTCTACAAAACTTTTGGTAATCACAATTTTGTTTCTACAGTAGTGTCTTCTGATACCGTTCAACCTCCTTCGCGACGAAAATTAGAAATCCTCTCCAATCAAATCCCGTAACACTCAATGACCTCACAATATCTTGCCTACTAACAATTCCTTCGTCAGCCACATTATGTCCGAAAAATTTTAAAGCAATTCTTTCACTATCTCTTAGCAATGATGTCATACGTTGGTCAACCTTCAACTACTTAGTTCGCTTTTAGAATTTCGCTAACGTAATGTGTTACAGATTTCTTTGCTTGAAACAGAGAAAAAAATCCTCAATTGCTAAATGTAGTCAGCAACTCAAAATCTCGGTACTGATTGTGATTCACGGACTGTGGGACGATCAGCTGTGTTCAATATTAGCCCATTTTAGGCTAGAAAAATGGTTCAAATGACTCTGAGCACTATGGGACTTAACATCTGAGGTCATCAGTCCCCTAGAACTTAGAGCTACTTAAACCTAACTAACCTAAGGACATCACACACATCCATGCCCGAGGCAGGATTCGAACCTGCGACCGTAGCAATCGCGCGGTTCCGGACTGAAGCGCCTACAACCGCTCGGCCATATCGGCCAGCAGGCTAGAAAATCTGGCATTCATAAAAATATTATATAACCGAGCGTTCTTGATCTAAATGCACTCCAGGAGAAAAAAAATGCAGCCCCTCAGGGACAAGGTCATTTTAGTAATAAGTGATTTTACGACTAGTTTCATCATTGTACTTAGCGGTATATGATAACAACATCAGAACAAACAAAAACAGATATCACAGTGAAGAGTACCGCAACAGCCGAATCAAACCTCAGCGTACACCCCTCTAGCGACAACACAGGCGTGTATTCGCGCGTCCAAACTGTCGTGTCGCGATAGTCATCAGGCACCGATGTCACCCTGCAGCACACCTGTGCCACGCGGGCTGCAGCAAGGACAGCCCCTGCGACTCAACGATCGCACAGTCCAGTGAGCCAAGAAATTTTGCAGTCCGACCCGCAGAGCGCCTTCGTGTACACCAGACACGAAGAACAGGGGGCGTGCACAATCGTGACAGGGGTCGCTTCCGCTGCGGACCTTTCGCTGCATCCGTGTGGCCAGTCGAATGCATGTATACCTACGCCATGCGATTATTTCAGACCCCGATCCAGGCAGTTTGTCTCGTAGCCAGCCACTTGATGCCAGATGCCACGCAATCAGCACTGCCTCCGACCGCACGCCGCCTTCGCCTCCAATGGACAGCGCTAAGTAATTATTGTCAGACTCGTACGGTGAGATTCAAGGGACTTCGAAATTATAACGGTCTTGCCGGAACCTTAACTTTAATTCTATTCAGACTTCTGCCTCCCTGTAGGAACCTGGATTTATGAGTTTTCAAAGTGTTTAATCAAGTGAGGAGACTGTATCATATCACAGAGAATACCTTAGCGCATTTCAGTAATAGGGATTGTGTTATCAAGTACTCAGTGAACTTCCCTTTTAGTCCAAGATTTTCTACTGGACTACTGACATTTTTTTACTTTATCTATGTTGAGCTTCGCCGGCCGCTGTGGTCGAGCGGTTCTAGGCACTTCAGTCCGGAACCGCGCGACTGCTACGGTCGCAGGTTCGAATCCTGCCTCGGGCATGGATGTGTGTGATGTCCTTAGGTTAGATAGGTTTAAGTAGTTCTAAGTTCTAGGCGAGTGATGTCCTCAGATGGTAAGTCCCCTAGTGCTCAGAGCCATTTGTGCCATTTTTTATGTTGAACTTCAGTACCGGTCAAATGACACCACCTGTGTGGCGGAAAACAAATGAAGACATAACTTTATTCTTATGATTTCTTGTGGGAGTATTCCGAGCCCAGAACACTTCACAAATCATCATAAAGGTGCCGAATGGCATCCTACGATAGATTATCCGAATTATCTTGCGCCTTTTGTTGCAATTCGGACAGTTCTTGGAGGCTCTGGAGAACGAATAACTTCCGACTACATCACATTCCATACGTGGCTACTTGACGAGAGATCAAGTTACCTTTATTGTCAGAGGAGTTGTACACCACGTGCAATACCTTGAGTCACAGCAGTCTTAAGGTACATATCCAACTTCCTGCTGAAAAACCACATGACCTACTTATCACAGAACCAGCAGTTACATGAGATGACAACAATTAGAATAAAGGGGGCACTCGTTACTTTATGCTGCACAAACACAAAATGTGACTGCGGGTTGTAACTGGTAGAAACTTACAGCACAAAGTGTGGGATGGGACCTGTGTGTCGTGGGCGAATGCGCTCTGGGATACGCAGCTGACCACTACGCCATGCACGTTTGCGTCCATAACTAACGTGCGTACAGAACCCGCTCTCATCACTGACAACAGAGCGCCACTTCATTCAGCACTTTTAACTACAACAGAGAAGCCATGTTTGGTGGCATCGTGGTGTCAATAACAGGCTGCCCAGAGGCACGCGTGATCTTAATCCTCCTGCAAGCAGACGGTTCCGAATGGTCCCTGATAACACGGTAGGTGCAACATGTGGCCGGATTTCGTCTCCAGACGACGTTCAGTCGGCCACCGCTGCTCGGACGGTGCCTCGATATTGGCGTGAGTAAGTATACACGGGTGTCCGGAACGTGGTCTACAGGTCTGGTAATGTTCCTCGAACCACTGTTGAAAGCAGCGACACGCAATCGATATACTGTGTCCAAATGTCCGGCAGTACGTCGATACGGCTAGACCACGCCCACAATGTGACCCCGTTTAGTTGGCTGAAGCTGTTCAACAGGAGTACGTACTGGTTGGTGCGGAATGATTGTGGCCTGTAATGAATGCTGCAGACACTGTTCACCTCTAAATCCAGCACAGTTACTGCCTGCAGGGTCACAACAGACAGGCCTTCTGAGAGCCATCTGAACGCCGATGATTGCCACGAAAGAATCACTAACACCACAACCCATCAGTACGCACATATTTTATCCTGGTGCCATTGGAAACAGTTCTTGAGGGTGTTCTATGTTTTTTTTATGCAGTATTTGACAGAAACAAATGAAATTGTAAAACAGCAATAGCAGTTAAGGTTCAAATCCCGCCCTTTGTAACACTAATGTCGCCTTGGCTGTTAACTTCAATAAAATGATGCTGTCATTTGAAAAGCAGTAAGACAGCATATAATAAGTAAATTTATACACGATTTCGGAAATTCTCGTTGCAAACTTCTAGGACTTGTAGGGAGGAGTAACTACATGATATTCTGAATCGGAACCTATGTCAGGAAACGTACCGTTTCCGTTCTCCGACGGTTTCAATTTTGATGTTTAACCCATCGACTTCTGCTTCTGGAATTGATGTGACGCAATACAGTTATCAGGTAACAATTCGAAAATAACAAAACGAAAGACGCAGTAACACTTAAGCACGTTTATTTCTACTAAAACCCATTACGTTCTGTACATACAGTACGCTGGGTTCTTTCTACGTTCTGGAATAATGTAAACACGTAACGTGTAAGTGTTAATACAAAGAAATGTACTTAAGTGATAACGAAACATCCATTTATGTTTCCTTTCGAATTGTTACGTAATAACTGTTCTGCGTAGCGGCTAATTCAGTTCTTCAGGTAGAAGTGGATGAGTTAACATCTGAACTGAAACCGTCGTAGAACGAAAACGGTACGTTTCCGGACATGGATTCCTACTCAAAATATTATGTACTCACTCCCCCTAGAAGTTGTAGACTTTGTAACGGGAATTTCCCAACACACTGTATACCAGGAGAACCAACATAGTATGAGCTAGCACAGAATACACATTTCCAGAGGAAATCTACCTTCATCAACGCAGGAGCGACAGCTAGTAGTAAATATCATTTTCTGAAATAATGTTCAGTGTTTCAGCAGTATTCAACGTAACTACCGTTTACAGTACTTCAAGATAAATTGACATCCTGTATTCTACCTGTCTTTCCCTAAGGCGTGTAACTATGTTCCTGGAGATTTTAAACACACTGAATGACATCCTTTAATACGACTGCCGCTATACCTGGAGAAGCCGCTGGAGGCAGCAGTTCCAGTGCGCCCTCGCAGGCGGGCAGCAGATAACGGCGCGACAGCCGCAGCGGCGTCCCGCTGTCGTTTTCGACAGGAGGCGCTCCGCAGCCGCAGGAGGAAGGCTGCACAGTCGTAATCTGAGCTAAATATCAACAATGTCTGCGCGCGCGCCAGCGAGCGAGTTGGTGCGGGCCGGGATTACGGGCCGGGATGAAGTTGGCCCGGCGCGGCACGGCACGGCACGACCCCGGATTAGGCCGCCTCCGCAAGTTTTAATCTTGTCCCCGGCAGCCGGCGACCTGGGGCGAAGCCGGGCTAACACTTGCAGCGCCGCTTTAATTACTTGGCACTTTCTGAAACCGTGACTCGGGCGCCGGAGCCGCGTCACGCGCACACAGCCGCGAGTTCAGCGGCACCTCGGCCATTAATTCCCGGCTCCGGCAGTGCGACAAACAGGGCGCACGCGAGCGCCACCAACTGATAATTAGTGTCGCGACCGCCTCGCGGAGAGCGGGCCACGAGCGAGCCGAGCACCTCCCGGCCCAGCCGCGCCCACGCCGGCTCTTCTCGTTTCCTGCTCACCGTGTGACGCACATTACAAGCAGCGTCTACCACCGTCTGCTATCTATCGTATGCTACAATTTTTCGCAAATCTATGTACAGGGTGTCCTTAAAAAGATATAGACAAGCTTTAGGGAAACGATCCTTACAACCAAAAAAGAAAATATGTCTCGTAAACAAGGGCTCTGAAATGGTTCAAATGGCTCTGAGCACTATGGGACTTAACATCTGAGGTCATCAGTCCCCTAGAACTTAGAACTACTTAAACCTAACTAACCTAAGGACATCACACACATCCATGCCCGAGGCAGGATTCGAACCTGCGACCGTAGCGGTCTCGCGGTTCCAGACTGACGCGCCTAGAACCGCTCGGCCACACTGGCCGGCCAAGGGCTCTGAAGTGCATACCTTAACAGACATCAGTATTTGTTCATCTACGGTACTATGAAACATGTCTCTTCTACTGCAAGTTCTTTGGTTTCCATGTTTTGAGAGGAGGTAGTATGGACCAAAACAAGAAAAGAATGTATAGTAAACACGGCTCTAAAATGCATACCTAATGAGCTACCAGCACTTCTTCTAACAAGTGCTCATAGCTCTTAAAGTATGCATTTTAGTCCCCATGTTTACAACACATTTTTTTCTGTTTTTGGTCAATACTTCCTCCCTTTTGGTCTACACTTCATCCTCCAAAAACATGAAACGCAAAAGCCCTGCAGAAGTGGAGATCTGTTGTACAGTATCGAAAATGAACATCTGCTCATACATCTTAAGGCTCATGTTTACTAGACACTTTTTACTTATTTCAGTATAAAGTACCTGGCCCTGAAGTTTGTCGTGGTTTCTTTTCTTTCTTTGGGGAGGGGGTTACACCCTGTATTTTGAGTCGATAATAAGACCTGTGTCAATTCCTACCTTTGGCCGAGCGGTTCTAGGCGCTACAGTCTGGAATCGCGCGACCGCTACGGTCGCAGGTTCGAATCCTGCCTCGGGCATGGATGTGTGTGATGTCCTTAGGTTAGTTAGGTTTAAGTAGTTCTAAGTTCTAGGGGACTGATGACCTCAGTAGTTAAGTCCCATAGTGCTCAGAGCCATTTGAGCCAATTCCTACCTTTACATTCTACGGAGCGACAAGTATTAAACTATATGAAATAAAATTGTCACAACTTCTGAACGGTTTGCGTTAGGACGTTCAAACTGCACGGTTGGTCGCGGGGCATGATAGGAATTAGTATGAGAATATGGTTTGGTTTAGCGATGAAGCCCGCTTTCACTTGGATCGATTCATCAATAAGCAAAATTGGCGCATTTGGGGGACTGAGAATCCGCATTTCTGCGATAGAGAAGTCTCTTCACCCTCAACAGGTAGCTGTGGTGTGCAATGTCCAGTCAAGGAAAAATCGGTGCGATATTCCCCGATATCAAGGTGACCACAGAAGGTAAGTGAAGGTATTGGAAGATTATTTCATCCCCATTATCCAAAGTTAACCTGATTTCCACAAGATGTGATTCATGCATGACGGACCTCGACCCTATCGAAGCAGGAGAGTGTCTAATGTCCTGTAGGAGCACTTTTGGGACCGCATTTTGGCTCTGGGGTACAGAGAGGCCGCTGGCACGGGCTTCGATTGGCTGTCATGTTCTCGGAATCTGAACACACGCGACTCCTTTTTATGGAGCCATATTAAAGACAAGGTGTTCAGCAATATACTCAAAACCGTTGGTGAACTGAAAATAGCCATTCAAGAGGTCATCGAGAGCATCGATGTTCCGTCACTTTGGCAGGTCGTGCAGATTTCGCTATTCGTCTGCGCCACATCATCGTCAATAATGGCAGGCATATCGAGCATGTCATAACCTAAATCCGAATATCTTTAGTGGCATTTACATATTGAATAAAGCGTGTGCACGCCGTCGCTTCTAGCTCCTGCTGATTGCACCGTCAGTTCAGCTTGTGGACAAGTACGATGTATATAGCTGACTCACTTTGGTTTGGCACGTCTTTATTATGCTACAAAGGCATTTGAACTGGTGAGTATTCTATCATGACGATTACCACGAAACTACATACCAATTTAAGGCAAGGTTCTAAATACTAGTGAGTGTTCTAATGTGACCATTTATTAATCCTGCTCCTTTACCTAAAAAAGCTTTATAGATGCTTCCTTTCGGATCATAATGACCCGGTTCGTATTCAAGGGCATAATAAGAAATTCTTAAAAGTAATTTTTAGTTTCCATTTGCAACAAACTATGAGGGGCGTTCAAGTGATGCATCGCATACATTTTTCTCAGCCAATTTCGGTTGAAAAAGATGCGGTATTTGTTGTGGGACGTCGTGGATTATTCTCGCTTCAGATCCTATAGTTTTATGATATTCCGATACATGGAATCGCTACACGTAGCCTTCAAAACGGCGTGTGTAACGAGGGTGCGTACGAAGCAGGGAGTTGTTTCCTAGTTTCTTTTGATGGAAAACCGGAGCGTCGAAGATATTCGCAAGCGCTTGCAGAATGTCCACGCAGACGTGGCAGTAGACAAAAGCACGACCAGTCGTTGAGCGAGGCGTCTGTCATCATTGTAACAGTGTAGACTTGTCCAACCTCCCGCGTGCCGACTGGCCACACACAGCTGCGACTCCTGCAATGCACCTCTCATTCGAGGTGATCGACAGATCACGATCATCTAGTGGGACAACTGGACGTCTCTCATGGTAGTGCAGACACACTCGTCCGCCAGTTGGGGTACTCAAAGGGAAGTGCCCAATATGTTCCTCACCGCCTACCAAAAGCTTTTAAAGAGCAATGAAGGATCCACTCCACGGAAGCAGTACGTGGATGTTTGGGAGGTTATTGATGCAGCAAGACATTAGCTCCGCCATCGACCAGTAGCATACAGAGCCTCCCAGTAAGTTGGCGTAAGGCCGTCGCATTGAACGGAGATTATGCTGGAAAAAAGAGGTTTTTTTTATTTTTTATTTTTTGTTGAGAAATAGGTTATTATAGCCAAAAGTGGTAATAATATGACATATTGGAATCCTGACTAAATCTAACTTGCTTCCAGAAAAAATATGTTACATTACTGATTCAACGCCCCTCATACATAAATTTTCAGTATTAGAACCATCATGACACAAAAAAAGTCATGAATTTAACTGGAGTGCTCCAGGTTTCAATGCGATGTTACGTAATTGACTTCTTACCGTCTGAAGGGAAAACAAAATTGTCAACTAACTTACATTGAGAATTAGAATAATAGTAATTTGCCAAGTCTCGTCTTCCTCTACTGAAACTGATTCGGGTATTATTACGCAAAAAATAAGTATTACGGTATTAAAAGCTAACAATCACATCTGTGACGTAAAAGATATATTTCTTGCACCCGTTTTGAAATTGTACACAACAGAAGTTGTTAATAGAAAGGAAAATGCAGTATCTGTAATATCACAGTTCTTGGCTGCCTCAGCTGAACATCAGTGCAGACAACTTACTATTTACTACATTCCAAAATCTGGGCAGTGGTACCTAACGTGAGTTTTACAAAAAAAAAATTGTTACAACTTAAGCAGTTCATAGGGCTTTGTTGTCACATCATGGTGGACAGAATTTACATTTCGCACGTTTGGAATTTTTATGTCCGGCAGTAGAGCTTCTTGTTGAAGAATTTCCTATTCATATTCTTCTAACAATGGCCGCTGATTGTTCATTTAGTGGCTGATTTTTTCTAGCTTCGCAGTAAGAAGTGACTAGGATTATACCCATTCCATGAAGAAATCGATGACCTAATGCCTAATATCTCAAAAAATTGTCATACGTGACATTTTGTCCTATACTATCACGTGTCCAGGGTTTTGGTCAGGTCGGTTTCCCGTGTAGATTCGTGTTTTGGAAACATAAGAAGGAGCACTATGGCACACTATCCGTATTTTTATACCAATTTTCAAGGTTCACTCAGTATACATTGATGAGCCAAAACGTTATGACCACGTGCTTAACAGCTTGTTTGTCCGTCTTTGGAACGAAATATGTCACTGATTCTGCGTACCAGGGATCCGACAGTTTGTTGATAGTTTTATGGAGGTATGTGGCATTAAATGTCTAAGCACAGGTCAACGTGAGTTCACTATAATGCTCCTCAAAGGACGGTAGCACGGTTCAGGCTCCAAGACACGGACAATTATATTGCTGAAAGACGACATCGCTATCGGGGAAGACATCAAGTATGGAGGGATGCTGGTTCGAAGCTGTCAGCTTGTCTTCGATAACTGCCACAGGGCTCATGCAAGCGCAGGAGAATGTCTCTCATAGCATAATACTGTCTCTACCAGCCTGCGTCCGTGGCGCGCTGCACGTTTCGAGCCGCCGTTCACCTCGATGACGACGTTTGTGGAGGCGACCATCGACCTAGTGTGGCAAAAATGTGATTCACCCGAAGAGCGGACACGTTTCTATTGATCGACAGTCGAATCCCGATGGTCCCGCGTCACTGCAATCATAATTGACGATGTCGTTGTTACACGTTCTAATTTGTCATTTGGTACCGATTTCAGTACATGTTGTGAGCATTTAAACACCAGGGTCGCATGGACCCAAGGGACACAAGTGTAACAAATTGCACTACAAAAAGGGAGAAAAAACCAAATTTTTTCCATTTTAGCCTTTAGCCTCGAAGTCATCAATTTTCCGGGTCACGTTGACCAGAAGAAAACAGCAGGATTAAATGTTCTTATCCTGTAACGATAGCTGCTTTTACTAACGTACGGTTCTGTGGCGTTATAAACCAGGTCACACGAAGACGGTCAGGGTATGTACCCGTTAGTGCACGTCGGAGTATTTCATAACAGCGGCTGAGGTGTGTCTTATGTACCTTGAAGTATTAGTAACTGACTGCACAATACAGAACACGCATAAAATTATCGTAATGCAAGAGGCTACTGGGTAATCAGGTGCAGTTTATAAGATAGGAAGCTACAGTGTTACTTATGAAACAAATCTCTCGAAACGATTAAACATCCGAAATTTAGGAATTTCCTATGTAACCAACAGAGCTTCTTATTTGTGGGTTACGTGGGAGCAACATCATTTTGCACAACAAGCAGCTCACATTCCTGCCGATTATATAAGTAATATAAATAATTTACAAAATACACTTTGATTATTTTTCAGTGCTGAATAACAAACTATATCAATGTCTCCCACGCACACAATACTCCAACCGAAGTTCGTTGTTGCTGTGCGACCAACCTGCATTACCCGCAATCAATCACTAAATCACATTTAAAAATTTTTAGTACCTAAAGAGAGTCCTCATTATTATCTTTGTCTTCTATTACCAATCCTTGTACTATTGATAGTTTATGAGCCATTACCATCAGTTCTATAAAAAAGATGGTGACAGTTTATTAGTTACTGTTAACAGATACGCGGATAATGTCATTCAAGCAACATTTTTTAAAAAAATCTAACTTCCAGGACGTAAGAAACAGCAGAAAAATTCTCAATTTTCCTAAAGAAGAAGGAAAATTTACACAGCCTTATAAACGAAAGTAGATACCTACGTAAAGTTTGGAAAACCATTAAACCGATGCATAGTATTTATTTGCCACGACATCAAAGACTTCGCTTATGGTGGCAATTGCAAACCTTGATAACCGTCGCATAGGAAGAAGTATGTTATAAATTTATCATACTTTCCCCTGTTGTTACTTGAATTGTAGCATAATGTTTTGCTTAGCTAGGTCAGGAAGTATCACTTCTATTGTTTAAAAATTTATGTTACATTAACACGACATCTAATTTAGCAATATGCCTGTAACCTGACATGAAGAAGGCGAATCACGACAAGGATGATGGCGAATTCGTACACTGGACATGAAAAAGACTCCAGCTGCTGAAACGAACACTATAACAGTTGGAAACTGAACGGCCTAAGACTAAGAAAAATATCATCAAATATACATTCCGAACAATCGTCTTTATTCTGGTCACTGTATCAATGATCACTCTTCAAACACATCAGTAGATACTTCATTTTAAAGCTGCTGACGAACGACGAAATATTAATCGACACTGAGGTACATTTCGCGTTCGTTATTCGCAATAGTGCCTGTTCATCCATACCGACACAGAGACAACAGATACTGTCATAATTACTTGTTCTTGCTTGACAAGTCATACAACAACAGGTCAAATTATCGCCGCAAGCAGCTAGAAGAAATCCTACAGCCCCTTAACCTTCACGACAAGCGTACGTTCAGTAAATAGACACATTTGTGTGCGTTTTTTAAACATCCCCACCATGCGCTACGGGACATCGCCTCATAATTACTGGGGATGTAAGAGCTTGGTAAAACGGTGTTAATAAAACTTAATTGCATACTCTTCCAAAAGGAGATAGTGTACACTGTAACAACGCAAAGCATCTTTATCTTTTTTTTTCACGCTTACCCCATAGCTGCAAGTAGGCCGAACTTCACCACGATACGGCGCCTATACACTAAGTACGTGAGGTCAGCTGTTTTTAACCTCAACATGCATAAAGCTAAGTAACGTTCAGTATTCAATATTAGTTTTCCTTTGACTAAGCAAGTTGTTCAAACATCATTTAACCACATTGCAACACGAAATATGTACAGTCTCCACGCAAAGAAATCCATTAATCTTTCATTAAGAACGGTCGGACAGTTGTTGCTGGTAACTACAAGGAAAGCATTGTTTACGCTCTCTAGACACAGTCGCATAAAAGAAGCCCAAGAATCCCCTGGAAACGGCCGATAAGTATGCACATTCACGTCACGAAGGCTACGAACATCGCTACAAAATCCCAGTTTCTAATACCACATTATCGTTGTTGAAGATAAAACCATAGTAAAATTGAGTGAGCATGAAACACCCAGTTAGATTCACATCTCAATGTCAAAATTTATCTAGATGAATTACAACTGTACGTGTACAGCTCGCTACTGTTTCAAATTAGTGTCTGTTCCTCTGTGCTACATCATAACATCGGTTATTTAACTACAGCAACCGCTAATGACTATGCTTTCAGTTTTGTTCATTAATGCGCGGTACTAGTTTTTACGAAGACAGCATATTTTAATTTTAATTGTAATTGTGCAGCTCAACTAAAAGTTTAATTTATTTAACGCCGCCATATTACAAGAATGTGGCTAATTCAGTAGTATTTCTGTGAAGTGATATCGTGATTAACCGTATCGCCATAGTATAACTGCTGGAATACGTATGATGATATGAATATATGAAATAATATGGTCTTTCATTACAGTTTCCATTTCACTACAGTTTTCATGTCTGTAATTAAGCTGCGGTGCCATTCCCATATTTTGAATACTGCATCAAACGATTGTTTCTTTTTTATCTGTGTGCAATAATTACTATTATACTGTTGTTGTGAAAGTGGTAACGAATAATTAATCGGAGATCGGCTCTCACTGTTTGAAATGTATTTCTATTCAGCTACTACGGATCTCCACTTTCTGAATCTTGTTGATGTTGCATTATCATCTTAGGTTTAGACTTATCACCGAGGTAGGACCAGTACTTAGCGTGTCTCTGCATCCAATTTTAGAAAATAGGCACACAAAGTGAATAAGACTGTTCATAATAAGTTGAAAATATTGCGGCAATGAGAAGACCGCGTCACTAGTTACATAAAGTAATAAGCCATTCCGTTACACCAAGTCGTAACTTAGGAAACTGGGAAGAAACATTGCAGACGCATGTACTCCAGGATTAATCGCGAACTCCGACATCATTCTACGAATAATGGAAGAATAGTAAATCTAATGAAAACTGGAAAACACTAACGTTATTTTCAACTTCCTAACTTGAAAGGTTCTCAATTTACGTGAAGAACGTCGTTTGGAATTGCAAGACACAATAATATAATTTCTGAGAGGTCAAACGACTCCAAAATCTGTTTAAGATACATGTAATACCAGGTATAAAATTTGCACATTTCTTCAAAGCGAAAGATGAGTTGAAAAGTGAAAAAACACTGACATCTAAATCGCATATTCCGGTTCAAAAAATGGTTCAAATGGCTCTGAGCACTATGGGACTTAACATCTGAGGTCATCAGTCCCCTAGAACTTAGAGCTACTTAAACCTAACTAACCTAAGGACATCACACACCCATGCCCGAGGCAGGATTCGAACCTGCGACCGTGGCGGTCACGCGGTTCCAGACTGAAGCGCCTAGAACCGCACGGCCACACTGGCCGGCGCATATTCCGGATTAACCATTTCGGTATGTGTTTAAGTGACAGGTACGTGCCGAGTAAAACTGTGAGGGACGGCAAAAACCCACCGTGGTTCAACAACAAAGTTAGGAAACTACTGCGAAAGCAAAGAGAGCTTCACTCCAAGTTAAAACGCAGCCAAAACCTCTCAGACAAACAGAAGCTAAACGACGTCAAAGTTAGCGTAAGGAGGGCTATGCGTAAAGCGTTCAGTGAATTCGAAAGTAAAATTCTATGTACCGACTTGATAGAAAATCCTCGGAAGTTCTGGTCTTACGTTAAATCAGTAAGTGGCTCGAAACAGCATACCCAGACACTCCGGGATGATGATGGCATTGAAACAGAGGATGACACGCGTAAAGCTGAAATACTAAACACCTTTTTCCAAAGCTGTCTCACAGAGGAAGACCGCACGGTAGCTCCTTCTCTAAATCCTCGCACAAACGAAAAAATGGCTGACATCGAAATAAGTGTCCAAGGAATAGAAAAGCAACTGGAATCACTCAACAGAGGAAAGTCCACTGGACCTGACGGGATACCAATTCGATTCTACACAGAGTAAGCAAAAGAACTTGCCCCCCTTCTAACAGCCGTGTACCGGTAGTCTCTAGAGGAACGGAAGGTTCCAAATGATTGGAAAAGAGCACAGGTAGTCCCAGTCTTCACGAAGGGTCGTCGAGCAGATGCGCAAAACTATAGACCTATATGTCTGACGTCGATCTGTTGTAGAATTTTAGAACATGTTTTTTGCTCGCGTATCATGTCGTTTTTGGAAACCCAGAATCTACTCTGTAGGAATCAACATGGATTCCGGAAACAGCGATCGTCTGAGACCCAACTCGCTTTATTTGTTCATGAGACCCAGAAAATATTAGATACAGGCTCCCAGGTAGATGCTATTTTCCTTGACTTCCGGAAGGCAGTCAATACAGTTCCGCACTGTCGCCTGATAAACAAAGTAAGAGCCTACAGAATATCAGACCAGCTGTGTGGCTGGATTGAAGAGTTTTTAGCAAACAGAACACAGCATCTTGTTATCAATGGAGAGACGTCTACAGACGTTAAGGTAACCTCTGGCGTGCCACAGGGGAGTGTTGTGGGACCATTGCTTTTCACAATATATATAAATGACCTAGTAGATAGTGTCGGAAGTTCCATGCGGCTTTTCGCGGATGATGCTGTAGTACACAGAGAAGTTGCAGCATTAGAAAATTGTAGCGAAATGCAGGAAGATCTGCAGCGGATAGGCACTTGGTGCAGGGAGTGGCAACTGACCCTTAACATAGATAAATGTAATGTATTGCGAATACATAGAAAGAAGGATCCTTTATTGTATGATTATATGATAGCGGAACAAACACTGGTAGCAGTTACTTCTGTAAAATATCTGGGAGTATGCGTGCAGAACGATTTGAAGTGGAATGATCATATAAAATTAATTGCTGGTAAGGCGGGTACCAGGTTGAGATTCATTGGGAGAGTCCTTAGAAAATGTAGTCCATCAACAAAGGAGGTGGCTAACAAAACACTCGTTCGACCTATACTTGAGTATTGCTCATCAGTGTGGGATCCGTACCAGATCGGGTTGACGGAGGAGATAGAGAAGATCCAAAGAAGAGCGGCGCGTTTCGTCACAGAGTTATTTGGTAACCGTGTAGCGTTACGGATATGTTTAACAAACTCAAGTGGCAGACTCTGCAAGAGAGGCGCTCTGCATCGCGGTGTAGCTTGCTCGCCAGGTTTCGAGAGGGTGCGTTTCTGGATGAGGTATCGAATATATTGCTTCCCCCTACTTATACCTCCCGAGGAGATCACGAATGTAAAATTAGAGAGATTAGAGCGCGCACGGAGGCTTTCAGACAGTCGTTCTTCCCGCGAACCATACGCGACTGGAACAGGAAAGGGAGGTAATGACAGTGGCACGTAAAGTGCCCTCCGCCACACACCGTTGGGTGGCTTGCGGAGTATAAATATAGATGTAGATGTAGAAGTATCGGTCATTTAGCAAATGAACCATTAAAAATCCAAACCGTAATCGACAAAATATTTGTAGCGATATTTCAACATAAAAGACCCATATTTTATATGATGCTCTGAAGGACAAAAAATCTTAATTTCGGAAAGCTATAGAATACCATGCTTAAAAACAGAATGAAACTACAGTTCAAGATTGAATGAAACAGTCCATTTGTAGGCTCTACAACGTGACAGTTATGGTTAAATCTTTTATTTTCACGGAAGCGTTTTGTGGAGCTGTAGTCGGATTAAGAGTTTTGTCTACAGTCGTGTGTGGCAGTGTACTGATCAGTGACGAAAGCTGTGAACTGTGTAGGTTCCAAAACAGATGCTTGTACGAAATTCTTACTACCACATTCCATGCAACGATTTATATTTTTTAAAGCTAGGAGCATATACAGCAGCACTGCGAACACAGATTCGAAAGGAGCTAGAAACAATTACGTAAGTCATGCAATAAGTGACAAAACGTACAATACGAACCCAGTTAACAGATGGTTTCGTATCAATTAGCACATAAACCGGCATACAATCATACACTTTTCTCTTTTAAATGCATATCACAAAACTAAAGTTTTGTAACACATAAAGATGATATGTATTACAGGACAAGAATTTTATAACGCTAGTATATTAAGAAGAAAATCCTCATAGGTTAAATTAATAACTTGACAACAGCTGATAATGAGAGTACAGTTACGAGTGAATTCATTTGGTAAAAGGACATGTGTGCCAATGCAGAAAGGTAATTTCCTGCGTAATAATTGTACGAGGGGTGGTCATTACTCGTAATCATCATCTCGAAAAATTAAAGTTGCGCAGTTAATATTTTGTTTGGTTTCGTAGGTTCACTTCTACAGTCCTGGTACATACTGAAATCCCTACGTCACAGTGCCGTCGCACTCCGTTAGAGGCACCAAAACGAAATGGCACAGCCACCTCTACTTTATCAATGGCATGCGCCATTTCGTTCTGTCTCCCTGTGGGGAGGGATTCGACGAGTCGTACACGAAGGGCAGATAGGAGCAGCAGCATAGCGGCACCAAACAGTTGAAAACACTGGAAACGACGCTCAGGCAGGGAGGAGTGGAAGTGCTCGGGAGGAAGAATAAGGACCAAACAGCCTAGCACACTAGTTTGTGGGCCTGAAGGAGGTGGCTACCCGAAGTCCGTCTGAAGGACGCAGCATTTCGCCCGCTGACAACAATAAAGTAAAGGCAAGAAACGGGCCGGCGGCGGCGAGTTTCCCAAACAGTTGCCAGGAGGGCGAGGCGCAAAAGTTGACCACGGGGGACCTGTGTCAGAAAGACTCCGCTGCGCCTAGTTCCAGACAATACCGCTGCCTGCTGGTTGACGGGTTGCAGCGGAAGCGCCTGATACGCTCCGCTTCCCAAGGCACATAACACAGCGAAAGCATACTCCCTAAGCATTCAGACGCCCACACGAAGATGTCAGATGCTTCGGATCTACGTCGCTTCTGAATTGAATACAAATTAACGCCAAAACAATGAAATGTTAACAACAGCAGCAAACAGCTGACGTAAATGGTTACGACAACACATGCAACGAAGATCTTGGTATAAAAGTTCTCTGTTAACTTGCCGGGTCAAATCTGGAAATAACCACAAGCAAGATTTAAATTACTGCCTCCATCACAGTCGTCAGGGATTACATGGAGTTCGCCTCCGTCATCGCCATCATGGGCTATCGTCGAAAGCTTGGTATTTTATCCAAATTTGACCCGGAAAGTTAGCCGAGAACTTTTTATCCAAACGTCGTTTAATTTAACATAAATATGTAGGTAACTTATAACATGATGTCATGTCTCCACTGAGTTGTGATGAGTCGGGATTTTGAAAGAACGCACAGTAGTTCCAAGCTTATACATGATAAAATATTATATGTAATGTAGATAAATAGTATGTAAACAGAAGTATACATAAAACCTGCATGGAGTTGGGATGATGAGAGATATCGAGAAGTATATTCGGGGCCCGTTCGAGAACATTATTTCATGCACGCGACTTATCGTTTGGCGGCGCTCTCCCTCCCCCACCCACCCCCCTCCTTCCCCCACCCACCCCTTTCGCTCTTATGTCAGTTTTCGCTCTCCTGGTATCCGTCTCAGTTTGGCCACGAACGGCCGCTAGTGATGGTGATACATCTTGCAGTGCACATCGGCAACGGCCTCTTTTTTTTACAGTAGCAGTTTCTTCCTTCATGGCAGTTGTTTTCGCCATATACTCGAGTTTTGGTTTATTGAGTTTGACCTCTTCTATTTCCAGTTTTCTTTTTCACAGGTAAAACATATCAACTGCACTTAAAGAAGTAATTTCATTAGTGCATAGTCTGTTTACATTAGGGACATAAATTACATTTGTATAAACATAACTTACGAGCCACTTGTGTGAGGTTTGTTTACACAAGGGTCAAGACGATGTGGTGTCATTGTTTACATAAGGAGAACATTGGGCCCATTCGTCTAGAAATGGCTTTGGTCCACTAGCTGTGGATACATCTCCCTCTGGTCGTCCTCCAACACTATCGACAGAAGATCCACGCTCATGTAGCTCTATTACACGGCCTCCTTTAAACTCCATAATCTAGTGATTCTGCTTTCTTTGTCTCTTTAAGTGCAAGTTTGATTTGTACCGACCTCACAACGTCAAATTCAGACGATAACTAATAAACAACTGTGTAGATCGAGTATTTTTAGCAAACTTGGTCTGCCACATCATAGTGGCGCTACTCTTGATTTAAAAGGGCGTCATCTTTCAGACGTGCAAATACACCTTCCAGATTTAGCACATCTCTTCCTGTGTTCTAAAAGTCAGGAGACTGGCCTGATGCAGCTCTGCACGCTGGTCTATCCCGTGCACACGATTCTTCATCTCTGCATAACTACTGCAACTTACATCTATTTGGACTGATTGACTGAAGTGAAGTTCACAGTTTTTGCCCCTAACGTTCCCCTCCATTACTAAACTGACAGTACCTGATGCCTCTGGATGGTCCGTACCAACTCATACCTTCTTTTAACCAACCTTTGCCGTAAATTTCGTTTTTCTCCTAACTAGATTGACTACCTTGTCATTAGTTCTTTGAGTTATCCATCTAATCTTTAGCATTATTCTGTAGCACCACATTTCAAAACATCCGTTCTCTTCTTGTCTGAAATGATTATCGTCCACTTTAATTTCCGTAAAAGGTTGTACTCCGGTGAAACAGCTTCATAAAAAGTCGTTCTAACTCTTAATTTTATATTAGGTGGTGCTAAATTCTTCGTTTTCAGAAATACGTTTCTTTTTATAGCTAGTGTACACTTTATGTCCTCTCTGCTTCGGCCATCATCAGTTACTTTGCTGCCTAAATAGCGGAACCCGCCAACTACTTTCAGTGCCAAATTTACTGATCTAATCTCCTCAGCAGCACTCGAATTAGTTCGACTACATTTCACTACCCTTGCTTTACTGTTGTTGATTTACGAGGGTGATTCAAATGAAAAACTTAAAAGTGCTATAATATTTTTAACTGCAACAAACAGACATCTTACAGGCTACTTTTCGACGTAGTCTCTATGACGCTGAATGCACGTATTCGACCACTTCGGAAGTGCATAGATATCACGATGAAAGAATTCTTTAGGTCGTATGTGTAGCCAGTTTTCCACCGCGGTTTTCACCTCTTCGTCGCTTCTGAAATGTCTGCCTCCCATTGCGTCTTTGAGGGCAAGTAGGAGTTGAAGGTCGGTAGGAGCGAGGTCTGGTGAATAAGGAATATGTACCAGACATTCAAATTTCATTTCCTGAATCGTCACAATTGTCTTACGGGCTGCATGCGGTCGCCTGCTGTCATGCTGTAACAATACTCCTGAAGTCAGAAGTCCTTGTCGTTTAATCCTGATTGCAGAGCAAAGGTGATTTTTGAGCATATCTGAATAAGAAGTACTGATTGCCGTCACTCCCTTACCCGTGTAATGCTCCAATATTACTCCGTTTGCATCCCAGAAGAGAATGAGCACGATTTTTCCAGCAGACAGTTAAGTGGGGATTTTTTTCCGGCGATGAGCTGTGGCGCCATTCCTTTCTTGGTCTTTTCGTTTCTGGTCGGTGATAGTGAACCCAAGTCTCATCGCCTATAACAATTTACCCAGAAATTTATCACCTTCGACGTGGAACCGATGCAAAAGTTGTTCACAGGCTTCGACGCGACGGTCTTTCAATTCGGCAGTCAACTGACGTGGCGCCAAGTTGCAGACATCTTGTTGAAGTGCAGTACATTGTGAATAATATTCTGCGATGAACCAGTACTAATCTTCAGTCAGACTTGAGACTATTTCATTCAGAGTTACCTGTCTGTTCTCCTTTAGAAGCTCCTCCACCAACTCTTGGTGCATCCTCGACCAAAGTTACAGCGCTTTTAAACTTCCTACAGCACTCGTACACTTGCTGCAACGACGAACACTAATCACAATACTGTGCGGTCATTCTGTGATTAAGTTTCATTGGTTTGACAACTTTACTACACAAAAAACGTATCACAGATCCTTGCTCAGTTGTAGTGATTGTTGACAGCGGGGCGGCCATCGTGTTGTGGACGCTGCTGCGTTTTCCTGCGTTGCAGCATGACTCTGCCACCTGTTGGTCACATTCTGAATCTCTAGGAACACTATCGTCACCTACCCACTCAATCACACAACTTTTCCAAATTTTATGGAACTTAAAGTTTTTCTTTAAAATCGCCCTCGTATTAATTAGTTTTTCACTGAAATATTAACAAGCAACCACCGAGAGACTTGTTTGTACATCTCATTTTCATCCCTCTTAAGGTTTTCATTTGAATGACTTCCGTACTAATTTGTTGTCGACTGCAACATGAACAAGCGGCCTGAAAGACTCATGTTTTGTACTTCTCATTTTCATCCCCCCACGCGCAGCGCGACCGGATAACTGTAGCTTTTGCGAAACTGTAATATCCCAATTGCTGCTGTTAACTACAAGGCGAACTCGTGCGGAGGACGCGCAGAGCGAAGGCGGAATGAGCGCGCGTCGCGACGTCCAGGGCACGCGCGCTGCCGTAATGGCCCCAGTTTCTGCTGCCGGAATGTCGGCTCTGGGACGTCTTTCCGCAATAGCGAGGTCCACTCGCGAGCGGCGAGGCACGGCGCGGAACGCTGTGCCCCCGTGGAGTAACAGCGGGAGTTATTAAAGCCGAGAGGAGCGCGTCGAGGCATCGCTGCGCCAAATCACCAGCAATTTGCATCTGAATCACCGGCGCCGCGGCAAAAAAGCGCGCGTAAAGGGAGAGCGGCGCGCTGTTCGAAAAACCTGCGGCCGCCCGCCGACCTCGGGCCGACACCGCCGATTCGGAAGCCACCGCGCCCAGAGTGTTGTTTTATCATCGGCGCAGAGCACGGGAAAAAAACGCCCTTTACCGAAACGAAGGGCAGCTTTTTATTACCGCAGAGCAGAATAAACTTTAAATGAAATATAATTTTGGAAGCGGACGAAACTCCCCTATTAACGGAACTGTCAATAAATGCACCACACGAATATCTGTCAGGCATAAATGCAAAAATGAACAGCATTTGTTATAAGCGAAACCGCGAACAAGGGAGACATATCGACTGTCATTTAGCTGCATAAACTGTCAATACAAATGACGACAAAGAGAGGATAAAAGCTACGATCGGATGGAGAAACGGATATATTTTTCAATTTATGCGACTGAAACGCTCACAAAGAAATCTATTACTAAGGGATATTACCACGGAATCCGTGCAAGAACTCTCTGAAGGACGTTAGCTATCAACCTGTTCTGCAAGTGAATGAATTTGAACCATTTCCAAACACTACGTATGTTTTCCCATGTACGCATATCATCATTTCATGAAAATTTTTTACGTATTACTTCTCAACTCAATCGAAATCTTGATATTGCGTTACAAAACCGTAGTCTTCAACTTGGCAAGGCAATGTAACGGTTCACGTATGTCGACCGTTCATATACCTGCTTTACTCCCTCAGATAACCAATAAAGTTACACTGTGTGATCAAAAGTATCCGCACACGTGGCTGAAAATGACTTACAATTTCGGGGCGCCGTCCATCGGTAATGCTGGAATTCAATATGGTGGTGGCCCATCCTTAGCACTGATGACAGCTTCCACTATTGCAGGCATACGTTCAATCAAAAAAATGGCTCTGAACACTATGGGACTAAACATCTATGGTCATCAGTCCCCTAGAACTTAGAACTACTGAAACCTAACTAACCTAAGGACATCACACAACACCCAGTCATCACGAGGCAGTACGTTCAATCAGTAGACCAGTCCATTACAGGGATGTTATTGTAGTGTAACCACTCTGCCACAGGCCGTGCATTATGAGCAGATGCTCCATCATCTTGAAACACGCAATCGCCATCCCTCAATTGCTCTTCAACAGTGGGAAGCAAGAAGGAGCTTGAAACATCAATGTAGGCCTGTGCTGTGATAGTGCCAAGCAAAACAACAAGGGGTGCAAGCCCCTCCCATCAAAAACACGACCACACCATAACAGCACCGCCTCCGAATTTTACTGTTGGCACTACACAGGCTGGCAGATGACGTTCACCGGGCATTCGCCATAACCACACCCTGCCATCGGATGGCCACATTGTGTACCGTGATTCGTCACTCCACACAACGTTTTTCCACTCTTCAGTCATCCAATGTTTACGCTCCTTACACCTAGCGAGGCGTCGTTTGGCATTTATCGGCGTTATGTGTGGCTTATGAGCAGCCGCTCGACCATGAAATCCAAGTTTTCTCACCTCCCGCTTAACTGTCATAACTTGCAGTGGATCCTGATGCAGTTTGGAATTCCAGTCTGATGGTCTGGATAGATGTCTGCCTATTACACATTACGATCCTCTTCAACTGTCGGCGGTCTCCGTCAATCAAGAGACGAGGTCGGCCTGTACGCTTTGTGCTGTACGTGTCCCTTCACGTTTCCATTTCACCATCACATCGGAAACAGTGAACCTAGGCATGTTCAGGAGTGTGGAAATCTCGCGTACAGACGTATCACACAAGTGACACCAATTGTCCGCAGCTCGTGGTCTAGTGGCTAGCGTTGCTGCCTCTGGATCACGGGGTCGCGGGTTCGATTCCCGGCCGGGTTGTGGATTTTCTCTGCTCGGGTACTGGGTGTTTGTGTTGTCCTCATCATTTCATTATCACCCAGCGGGTAGTTAGACTGTGTAAAAATTGGGACTTCGTACGGGCGCTGATGACCGCGCAGTTGAGCGCGCCACAAAACGGTTCAAATGGCTCTGAGCACTATGCGACTTAACTTCTGAGGTCATCAGTCGCCTAGAACTTAGAACTAATTAAACCTTTTTTTGTGGTTTTAGGGCGCACAACTACAATGGTCATTAGCGCCTAGACTAAGTTAGGAATGCACTGCGAGACACAAGGTTAAAACAGCAACTAAAAGGGACAACACTATAAAAGACATATTAACAGGCATAGGATACTAATTAAACCTAACTAACCTAAAAACATCACACACATCCACAAACCAAAGATCATCATCATCATCATCATCACCCAATCAAGTAAACATGTTCGAAGTGCGTGAGTTCCGCGGAGCGTCTCATCCTGCTCTCTAACGATCTCTAATAACTACTGAGGTCGCAGATATAGAGTGCCTGGCAGCAGGTGGCAGCAAAATGCATCTAAAAAGGAGGACGTATGTTTTTCGTGGTGTCCGGATACTTTTTATCACATAGTGTAGGAGAAATTAAAGAGAAAATTTGATGAGCGATAAGATTAAGTCACAAGTAGGCAATAAATCGAAAAGTAATTAGTTCCAAAAACGTTCTAGAAACAATTATTACGTCGCCATGCAGTGGTGGTTCAAATGGCTCTGAGCACTATGGGATTTAACATCTATGGTCATCAGTCACCTAGAACTTAGAACTACTTAAACCTAACTAACCTAAGGACATCACACAACACCCAGCCATCACGAGGCAGAGAAAATCCCTGACCCCGCCGGGAATCGAACCCGGGAACCCGGGCGCGGGAAGCGAGAACGCTACCACACGACCATGAGCATGCAGTGGTATGTAGCGCTTGCAACAGAAGTACCACGCGATGTCAGCGTTACAGTGCACCGGCCACCAAGGCCACCAAGAAGCGTCGGGACGCTATTGTTGTCTTGAAGAAGTTACAAAACTGTAAAAATTGATCAGTAGTTGTTTTGTCTAAATTTCTGACTCACGTAACACCCTTGTGTTGCGCATTACCAAATCTTTTATCGAACTTAATGTTAAAACTGAGTGAATACTTAAAGTCAAGAGGATAGATAGGGAGAAGATAGGTCAAACCGTGTGTAATATTTGTACGAGAATAGATTTAGTATGTGTTTAGTGCAGTTTTGAATTTATCTAAAAATTAGTTACGATAACTGAAAGTTACCGTCTTTCCCCAGAAGTGATAGAATTTCTGACGGCTGGAATAGTATAGATTTCGTGTAGGAAGAAATTAATTTTCCGGAGACTTGAAAATACACCTCTGTTGTGGTCAGCTTCAACTGAGCCGGCGTTGAGTTACTCTTTGTGCGTTCGTGATCGAGAGTGAGCAAACACACAGACAGATCAAACTTACCCCGGCATCCCAAACAGGAGAAACGCCACAGATATTATTCATGATTTTCAGTTTGTTGACAGCTGCCTCTTCTGTTTGCGTAATCCGGCAGGGAAGTTCAGTAGAGGCAGAACAGAAGCTCAGACTGCAGTAGTACTAGGAAGGAAATCGATCGTGTTCTAGCCAGACAACCTATCGCCGATTTTGGGAAATCACGAGAAACCACAAACCGAATGGAGGTCGGGAGTTTGAAACGTCCTCCTGAATGAGGTCCCATGTTTTACCATGGCGCTACCTCTCTCAGTGCGCACTCCGGGAGAACAATTCTAACAATGTAAGTGCGAAATATCTGGTTTCATAAAGGTAAGTACTACGAAATAATCGAATATTTAGTGGATTTACATGCGTTTCTCAGGGATGTTGACTCATTATAATTCATATACGATTTCAAACACGTTGTTTCCATGCAGATACCCGTGTGTAATACTGAAGTGACCGTTACAGTCATGAGAGGCCAACTCATAAGTTGTGTTGTGCTGTCAGTAGAGATGCAGTAACAGGAAAATGTGTAGGTCAGGAGAGCTAAGTGACTTGCAGTGTGGATGTCACCTGAGTAACAAATCCATCAGGGATGTTTCAACCCTTCTAAGATTTCCCAAATCGACTGTTGTAGGTGTGACTTTCAAATGGAAACGTGAAGGAACAACCAGAGCTGACCATATGTACTGATGGAAAGGAAACGTCGAATACTTTGGACTATGGCTGTAAAAAGTCACATGAAATCAGAGGAAGGAATCACTCATGCGTTCGAAAGTGCTGGAGGTAGTCCAGCTAGCATAATGTGCGTACGGAATTGGAAAGAATGGAATACAATGGTCGGGTAGTTCCTCATAAGATACAAATTTCTGTAATCAGTGCTAAGCGACGCTTGAGGCGGTGCAAAGAGCGACGGCACTAGACAGTGGATGACTGATAACATTAATTGGGAAACCTGTGTAATCGTGCATATGGTTGGTTGTTACGCCGCACTGCAAGCTCTGATCGTAAACAGGCTGCTCATGCAATTTGAACAAACTGTTTCATTCAACAACAGGCACTGGCCTCAAAAAGCGTTAGCCTTGTACTTCATGAGCTTCTTCATTCAGTGATCAATGTGTTCAACTTCATTAGAAGTCGCCACTAACTCGAGATATTTTCAGTAAATGTGCGTTCATACGAAAGCTGAGCATATTTCCCTAATTTGTTTCAGTAACTCCCGCTGGCTTTCAAGTGAGAATGTCTTGAAAAGTATGTATACACTCGAGAATGAACTTTGCTATTACGCTGTTCTAGAGAAATATCTGAGATCCGGAAAGTTAGTAGACAGTAATTTTGTTTGGAAGCTGACATATCTTTCTGACATCTTTAAAAAAAACTCACTTTATGGAATATATCTCTTCAAGGCAATGAGACCAGCACTCTCTTAATGTCAAACAAAATTTCAGCCATCAAAGAACTACTACTGTGGAAGAAAAGTTGGATGACAAAGATACACAGAATGTTTTTCCTGTTCTACACGCGGTTTTAGAAGACAATTTCTTTCAGCCGAGTAATGAACTGAGGTCAGAGTTTGTGGATCATTAAACAGAACTGAGTGATCACTTTCTGAAGTACTTTCCAGAACAAGTTGATCAACACAACTGAGTCTCAAAGATCCTTTCAGTGCAGAACTTCCATCAACACTTGCCACTGAAGAACAAGTGCAATTTCATTGATTTTAATGAAATGAGAGTGTCAGTAAGTAAGTAACTAGGCCCCACGAGTTTTGACACTTTTGCAAGATCTTACTTATATGGTGTAGGTTTTTCAACATGAAATACAGATCGCGAATGAATTTGGAGGAATAGACGCTAGTCGCAATCATGCCGAGACAAAGCGCAACATAATTAAGGGCAGGCGGACCACTGATCTCGGCAATGTGTCAAGTGGTTGCCCACCTGCAGGCGAGCTACTTCGCAGGTTCTCTCTGTAAGACACATTTTTAAAATTCTTAATAAATGTGGGTAGGTGGTCGTCACCGTGGGATTTGCAAATGCGGTCGCCTTAGAGAGACACTTTGCTGTTTTATTCACGCACATGGAAATGGCTCTTCCCCCCGTGATCACGCCACAGAAGGGCGTGAAAATGGAGCCCTGAAAAACCATAAAGATCCTTTGCTGCTTTGGATAACGTTCAAATTTCGTCAAATGGTTTTCAAAGGTCGCTAGGGATTCCACCCCGTACACCAGATTAAAAACTGCGGTCGCACTGCACTCAAAAGGGGTTAGATCACGTTCACGGGGTTGCTAGAGAAGTGTCGAAGCTTCAAGGAGACGTCAGCAATATCAAACATTGTCAATTACGTCTTCCTGTTGCTCATCGCACTGTAAACTAGTTTTCGAGTGTGAAACGTGTCGGAGTCAAAGTCCCAAAGGAAGGGATGGTTTCACTTATGCCTATTATGCCCGACCCCCCCCCCCCCCCCCCATGCCTTTCGTGTCGATTCGAAGTGGCTGTGTGTCTGAAATGATTTTCACGGTGTGTCAGACGTTCGCATCCTGTGGTACATCCACGATGGCGATGGGCAGAATTGTGGTGAAATTTGGTGTCAGTGTGACACCATTAAGCCGCCTCACGAGTCACGTGGACTCCTGGGTCCTGCCTTTGTCTTCGCCGACACCCAGCTCTTAGAAGCGTCGTCGAACCCGTGGACGACGTCGCAGGGCGCCGTTTTTTTTGCGTCATTACAGAACAAATTTCAAACTCATGCACTGAAATGGGAAGACGATTACGGGGTTTTGAAAAAGCGATCCTTCAATTTTGTTGCACAGTGTAATTACATTAAAAGTTGATTAAATTGCGTTAAGTTAACAGTTAATACATGAATAACAACTCTTATTCATTTTTTTAGAAATTTAAGTTTATTGGCCTCATACATCGAGGTGCATGTCATGTGCGAAAGGGACCGCACGTTTTCATGTTGAGGTCAAGGGAGATGTGGACCCAAAAAGTTTGAAAATCACTGCCGTGGACTAAGTGTGCAGCTTCATACGAATTTTTTTTATTCGATTTCGTTTTCTAAGCAACATTCATCGCGATGTGTTATATTTCATCATGGGACTGACAATGTCTGATGTCAACTACAGCAAGTAAAACATACAAGCTCTACTCAAATAAAACATTGACAGTTTTTAAATTTTTTACCGTCATGCTGGAACGTCAGCGATCGTTCTTAATGTAATGAAGAACTGCAACTCCAAATCGTATTAGAGTAATTATAATTTTACTCGTAGTCACCAGTTTCGGTTACAGGCAGTGACGGATATATTTTGATAATCACACAATAGTTCCACGCAATGGCTCCTCAAATGGATTTGAAATTGGTCTGATAATGACTGTCATATAACTGAAACAAACTTAACAAATGGTTCAAATGGCTCTGAGCACTATGGGACTCAACTGCTGAGGTCATTAGTCCCCTAGAACTTAGAACTAGTTAAACCTAACTAACCTAAGGACATCACAAACATCCATGCCCGAGGCAGGATTCGAACCTGCGACCGTAGCGGTCTTGCGGTTCCAGACTGCAGCGCCTTTAACCGCACGGCCACTTCGGCCGGCACAAACTTAACATCTAATTCTTTCGCGAATGTGCACCCGCAGGTACTATGTCATGCAGCACATTCTAGAGCGCTTCTGCAATGCATACTGAACAGCGTCTATAAATCAAGAAAAGCGATACTGCACATCCCGTGCGCGACACACGGCCATCTACATCGTTTCCCAAATTTCTCTCGGCTCCCATGTGCGGTTGTGGGTCACTGGGTCCTGGTTCTTGATAGGGTGAGTGCGTCACTCCAAAACAAACAAGCAAAAATTGTTTCACTTAATGTTGAGTCACATCACGTCCCAAAGCTAAAGCTTCCAAGCGTTTACTCCAGTAACACATTCATTTCACTACTGCTTCTTGAGCCGAGATGACTGTTCTTTTTTTCAGTTTGTACAAATTTTATATTTTGAAATAGTGTACGGAAAAAGTCCGGATATTCAGCCTAGAAACAGCAACCTTCCTTTTTTATGTATTAGTTATTCTTCTGAGAAAATCTATAATTGTGACGCACGAACTCTGAGCTATCCGAAGCCTGTCTAGAAACACATAGAGAATATAATTTTACAGAAAATGTAACTTTCAAGTAATAAGCTATTAGCCAAGATAATGCTGTCTTCGCCAATAATCAGGCAATTAAGAGCTCGCAAAAAAACAGTTACCTTTATTTTCCTAGCCAACAGAATACAGATAATCCAAAAATTTCAAGTAAATTAAAAAATTAATAGAATAAAAGTTGAAAACACCACCCTCTTTTAAAAATATGATACTTATGGAATGGGGAAAAGTCCCTAAAATAATTAACACATATGTCTTTTTTTAAATGTATTGCGATATGGACAATCTACAAAAGACGTGTTCAAAACATCGAAGTAGACAACTGTTCCGATAACTGTATCCTGTGAGGTTATTTGTGTTACCCGATTGTGACATTTACCGCATGTGTGATTGCTGACAAATAAATTCGCTCTTGTCTTCATTAAGTCATTTGTAGAATATTGTCGCGGTTTATAAACGGCAATGTGGTGTCTATGACGCTAATGACACGGATATTTATTGCGTGCACCTGGAATGGAATTATGTCGCGTCGCCAGGGGGCAACGACGATTGATAAAAAATTATGATAAGACGAACTAACAAACGTGCACTCTCTGAGACAGGTGAATGCGATTTAATTAAAAAACAAGACCACAAGCATTGTTAGTTACAAACAGCCACTTGTGTTCAAATATGAAAATAAATACATAACAATCGAAAAAAGGTATGGGGCTAATAACAATTTTTAAAAAAGAATTTTTTTACAAAAGCGTCGCAGTTCCTGCACGACATGGAAAAGTACAAATTTTTATTTATTTCAATTTAGATGGATCTATGTGTGAAAATAAGTTACATGAGGAAAGGATACATCATTACACGTACATGTTTTTGCAGTCAGAAACGTTAAAACATTGACAGGTGAAATGTGAAAGCAAAATAATAATATTAATAATAATAATTACCATTCCACATAACAATTTAACTCATATTAATGACGGGCGCAGCATGATTACTAGCAGGGAAACCAAAAGACAGTTAATGAAAACGACACGTAGTGAGTTCAGTGTTACGTCCTTGGTGAGCCTACACAGGCTATCCTCCACTGACGACACGGCAAGAGCCTAGGCGCAGGCTTCCGCACTGCTTTAGTCGCACCTTCCAGTGGTGACTAACAGTTTGGTGTCAGTGAACAAAGTGTTTGAGGAACGAAGGGCTGTCGTGGGTTGCTTTCGATGGATGCAGAACGAATGGAAAATGCGGAACACAGTATCCACTCCGCTCTTATAAGCGCTGCGACGACTTCTGGTATGAGCAACACAATCTGATGGATAAATCATTGTAATGTTATATGTTGTTGTATGTTCCCGCAGCAAAGAGAAAAATCGGAAAACTTTGGAATGTAACCACAGTGCTGCTGCACTGTTTAACTTCTTAATACTAAATAAATTTCTAGAAGAAAAACAAAAATAAAAAATCGTAGAAAAATCGTGGCGCGTTACGAATACTCGAAACACTCAGGAGAATGCAGTACTTGTCAGAAGCGTTGATAGCTTCATGCAAAATCACCACCTACCAGAGCTGGCGCTCTAAAACAGTTAACCTTCCAGTTATTAGCACAGCACTGTTACGATGTGAATTCAAGACATTCGGCATTAAGGGGTTAATGGTAAGATGTGGTACACCGTTATCTTTCCTCTAACGCCAGGGATAATGCTGGCACGACAAATGTTGACATTGTGGGAACTAAAACCAGGTACCTAAAGTCCAAACTCCAACGTTCGTGCTGATATACTGAGTCTGGGGATCAAAAATACAAAAGTAAGGCGGGTAAATTTCTAACAAGAGTAGAACCCGAAACAAACTGTAAAAATAAATTATTTCATATTAAGTATTGGCACACACTTCGTTGACAACAGCAGCGAAAAGCTATTTCGCCATGGCAGTGTGGTTTGTTTTCATATTTTCTTCGAGAAATGGAACAGAATTTGCATTTGCTGTGCACGTTATCCACAAGGAGTCTCAAAATTGGATTTGCCTCGGCGAGTAAAGCCGACGGCGTCCCGTGGGCAGCGGCGGGATCCAGAGAGCGGCTTGAGTGAAAGTAAACACTGAGGCCGGAGGATCCGGCTGCGTCGCGAATGGATTTGCCGGGATGCCGGCCACTGGGGGGAGATGTGGTGGAGGAGGAGTAGGAGTAGGAGGAGGAGGAGGAGGGGGGAAGGGGGAGGAGGTGGCGGCGGCGATGGCGCCCTAACGTCAGCTGTGGTCATAATCGGACTGTTGGAGCTGCAATTACGTGGAGGCGGCGCGGCGGGACGGGGAGTCCCGAGAGGGGAAGGAGCCACCGCCGCGACCATCGCCGCTGCCTCCTCGTCCAGGAGGTTGTGCTACTCTGATAACACCGCCAGCAGGTCCAAACCTCCATCAGAGAACGCGGTGGTGTGCACCTACCGCGCAGTACGTTAACCGACAACCCCTGGAAGAAATTTTACAATATAGGCCTACACAGGCTGGCTTTTGTAAAACTTTGCTCCTTGCGGCTAAATTTCACAGTAGCCTAGGAGTAGGGCTGAGGGATGCCCAATTCCGAATAATTGGGAACAGATTTACCAATTCCGGAGTTTGCGCGTTGATCAAGGTAAACTTTTCGAAAACCTAGGTCGGAACCGGGGACTGCACTTCTTCTTAATGTATTTCTAGGCCGATTGTGTCCATTTTCCCAAGAAAAGAAAGTGTGTGTGTGTGTGTGATTTTTTTCCGGTCGGTCAACGATTAGAAATCCCTGACGGCAGGCAGTATTTTACCCTCGAGTGATTAGCGCGAGCGCGAAAGGGCCAGTGATGTAGCCTACATGCGGCTTCCGAGTCTGACTGGCCAAAAGACGCGAACGCAAAGCAAATTCCTGGTGCGGTCTGGAGGTGCTGAAATCGAGGATTCGGCGAGTAGCACTCGTCCAATGTAGAAGTCGTGTGCCCTGCGACGGAGCTGGTGTTTTCGTAGTGCATTTCGGAAGTAGGGAAAATTTCATCCCTCGCCATCAACCGACTTATATCTTGCAGTTCGGGAAACTGAGAAGAGTCCAGAACTGCGTTCCCTAGCGTGGTCGCGCATTTCGGATTTAATCAGTCTCGTTTTCCAGGCGAATATTGCCATACTTCTACATGATTACTGTACAATTTACAATTAAGTGCCTGGCAGAGGGATCATCGAACCACCTTCAAGCTATTTCTCTGCCATCCCACTCACGAACAGCGCGCGGGGAAAACAAACACCATTTAGCGAATGTGCAGACACTCAGTAGGCAAAGGCCTTAAATTACGTTGTGGCCAAAATAAAGGGATCGGTTGATAGGAAACATTTTGAGACATTCTCAAGGGATTAACGGGAACTGTGGGAGGGGGGGGGGGGAGGAGGAGGTCGTAGAGGGAGACTAAGAAATGAATACAGTAAGGAGATTCAGAAGGATGTAGGTTGCAGTATTTATTCGCTCAGGATAGAGTAGCATGGAGAGCTACATCAAACCAATCTTCGGACTGAAGACCACAGCAACAACAACAGTTCCAATCCCCCACAATCCGCCCAGTTCTGACCAACGTTTCCGGGACATTTTCCCTGGTCGTGAGACAAATATCTGAACTTGTAAATTTTCCCCATTTTTCTCCAACTAGAAACCCACTCTGTTCCACTACCAGCTTGGTGCCATTGGCTGAAAATAACCGCGACCCCGTAATAGGTCGGATCCAAAACAGCCCTTTTCACTCCGTGGAGTGGGGAGAAAGAAGAACAATAAGCACGCGTATCTCCAAGACAGCGTTCATACTGGCGACAGTAAACACTGAAATCGCATCACGCTTCACTGACTTTAATACTATCTGAAAGTCTCATTCATTCCTTGTCTACATGTATGCATACCTTGCTAATAATATTCTACTCCCAGGTGCTTACAGAATACCAAAAATCTTCACTGTAGAAGCAGACCGTCTATCACCCTGCAGTAGAATCGGTGAACTCTGAATCTTAACATATCGCTGACAGTTCTAAGGGCATTACGAATGGTTAAATGTTTGTTTGACCCACGAGAGAGCATCAGGGAAATGCTGAAAAACTTGAAGTCACCAACGCCTGAAGATGGACGCCAACCATCTCGCGAAAATCATACTTTCAAAGTTTGAAGAACCAGCACTGAATGAGGGATTTAGGAACAAACTACAACCCTCCACGTACCACTCTTGTAGGAACCGCAATGGCAGGATTAGACACATTACAATGCGCGCAGAAGCACTTAACTAAACATTCTTCTCTTTCTCCACACGCCAAAGGAACGGGAAGAAGCCTTAATAAGCGGTACAATGGAAGGTTCCCTCTGCCATGCACTTCAAAATGGTTTGTACACACTAGATACACATGTACAACAATAATAAGCGATAGTTTACTGACGTACTGCAACATCTAGAACGATCTTCAGTCGCCTTCCTGCACAACTCTGACAAATGCTACACGTAAATGATGGAGGAAGAATTTTTTCGAAATTTCATACTGTCCGTAAAACGTTTTACAATCTACTGACACACTCCAACGATGCACCAACACTGTCGATTAACTTACCGACCACTCCCGAATTCAAAGCGATGTTAACAAATCAGGGAAAACTTTCATGACCGTCCGGTGTGGCCGAGCGGTTCTAGGCGCTTCAGTCTGGAACCGCGCGACCGCTGCGGTCGCAGGTTCGAATCCTGCCTCGGGTATGGATGTGTGTGATGTCCTTAGGTTAGTTAGGTTTAAATAGTTCTAAGTTCTAGGGGACTGATGACCTCAGATGTTAAATCCCATAGTGCTCAGAGCCATTTGAAACATTTTTGAAAACTTTCAGGCACTGTAAGCAATCAAACAGTGTACTACTCGCTGCTCGAATGTAGGAACTTGGGCAGGCAGGGAAACATGCTACTGAAAAGTGTACTGGCGTAAGGCAGAAACTCCTCTAAAAGACTTCAATAAATTATGTAATTCAACAGAATTTCCGAATGTATGATTTTCAACCACTAATTGAAAAACTATGTCTGTACTAATTTTAAGACAATAGTCACTGAAATAGAACATACGTAACATTTAAAATATCTCTTAAAATAGCATAATTAACTGAGCCAACTACTTTATGTTATGGAGCGTAAAAATTTTTTCAAACTATCAGCTGAGACAAATTTATCCGCCTGAAGGCGGGCACTTTGCTCGTTATTTAGGAGAAAGCAGATGGAGCATTCACGGCCAGCGTTGCCGGCTCAGGTCTTCGAAAACTTTCGACATTATGGCACACGAAAGCGCTTGGAAAGCGTTGTGTACATTGTCGATGATGACGTAAAGATTAAGATTCACTGCTTCAGCGAAACGTTCTTCTCCAGCTGCTGCTAATAACTCCAGCTTGGCATTCATGGCTAATGCTGGAAAAATACCAATAGCCATGTTGTAGGACATACAGTTTCATAAGAAGTTCCGATCATTTGGGGAAACGATGTTTTCGGCTATACGATACCAGTATTTCTGTTACTAGCAAATAATTCACGGTTTGTTTCTGTACTTGCATTTACAACGCGGTATGAAAGAGCAGAAAATTATGTCAGCGTTAACTTGTGCATCATCGTACTAAAATCGAACTAAAAAACTGACTCAATTACATGCAAAACTAGATTCCGAAAAACATTTAATAATGATTTAAGAAAAAAAATGTTTTTCCGGTGCATGTTTATCATTTCCTGGATCTGGAACCCTGCTATATGTTCAATATTTGAGCAGATATCTAGATACCACTAAGCTCTATGCAGACACAAAACAATGGAAGTCAATTTGAAGGGAAGATTCACACAGTCGTCCGACAGAAGTGCGATAATATGTGAAATAACGTGGGCACTTAATAAACGAATTTTATTTTAAAAATATATCTAATGCAGAAAAGTCGAACACCCAATAAAAAATAAATATAATGTTGCTTCTGGTTTTGCCTGTGTATGTCAGAAGAGAAAAGCATATTTTTATGCTATAATTACTTTACTTTTCTGCTAAAAAAGAAATGAAAATAGAGTAATATAGAGCATAACTTTGTTTGAAGTGACGTTGACGTGAACTGCTCGAGGCGTACGAGCTACACTGTGTGATCAAAAGTATCCGGCCACCCCCAAAAACATACGTTTTTCATATTAGGTGCATTCTGCTGCCACTTACTGCCAGTTACTCCATATCAGCGAGCTCAGTACTCATTAGACATAGTGAGAGAGCAGAGTGGGGCGCTCCGCGGAACTCACGGACTTCGAACGTGGTCAGGTGATTGGGTGTCACTTGTCACACGTCTGTACGCGAGATTTCCACACTCCTAAACATCCCTAGATTCACTGTTTCCGATGTGATAGTGAAGTGGAAACATGAAGAGACACGTACAGCACAAAAGCGTACAGGTCGACCTCGTCTGTTGACTGACAGAGACGGCCGGTGTGGCCGAGCGGTTCTAGGCGCTACAGTCTGGAACCGCGCGACCGCTACGGTCGCAGGTTCGAATCTCGCCTCGGGCATGGATGTTTGTGATATCCTTAGGTTATTTAGGTTTAAGTAGTTCTAAGTTCTAGGGGACTGATGACCTGAGAAGTTAAGTCGCATAGTGCTCAGAGCCATTTGAACCATTTTTGACTGACAGAGATCGCTGACAGTTGAAGAGGGTCGTAATGTGTAATACGCCGACATCTATCCAGACCATCACAAACTGCATCAGGATCCACTGCAAGTACTATTACAGGAAGGCGGGAGGTAAGAAAACTTGGCTTTCATGATTAGATTAGATTACATTAATACTAGCTCCATGGATCATGAGTACGATATTTCGTAATGACGTGGAACGAGTCAAACTTTCCAATACATGACATAATTAAGTTAATTTAACAACATAATTAAGTTAATACAACAACTTTTTTATTTTTTGTTTTTTTAATTTTTTTATAATTTTTTGTTTGGTTTTTTTCTTTTTTTCTTAATTTATATCAAAAAATTCCTCTATGGAGTAGAAGGAGTTGTCATTCAAAAATTCTTTTAATTTCTTCTTAAATACTTGTTGGTTATCTGTCAGACTTTTGATACTATTTGGTAAGTGACCAAAGACTTTAGTGGCAGTATAATTCACCCCTTTCTGTGCCAAAGTTAGATTTAATCTTGAATGGTGAAGATCACCCTTTCTCCTAGTATTGTAGTTATGCACACTGTTATTACTTTTGAATTGAGTTTGGTTGTTAATAACAAATTTCATAAGAGAGTATATATACTGAGAAACTACTGTGAATATCCCTAGATCCTTAAATAAATGAAGTATGATCTTGGGTGGACTCCAGCTATTATTCTGATTACACGCTTTAGGGCACTAAATACTTTATTCCTCAGTGATGAATTACCCCAAAATATGATGCCATATGCAAGCAATGAGTGAAAATAGGCGTAGTAAGAAAAATTTACTAAAATGTTTATCACCAAAATTTGCAATGACCCTTATTGCATAAGTAGCTGAACTCAAACGTTTCAGCAGATCATCAATGTGTTTCTTCCAATTTAATCTCTCATCAATGGATACACCTAAAAATTTTGAATATTCTACTTTAGCTATATGCTTCTGATTAAGGTCTATATTTATTAATGGCGTCATACTATTTACTGTATGGAACTATATGTACTGTGTCTTATCAAAATTCAGTAAGAGTCCGTTCACAAGGAACCACTTAGTAATTTTCTGAATGACGTTATTGACAATTTCATCAGTTAATTCTTGTTTGTCAGGTGTGATTACTATACTTGTATAATCAGCAAAGAGAACTAACTTTGCCTGAATGACGTTATTGACAATTTCATCAGTTAATTCTTGTTTTTCAGGTGTGATTACAATACTTGTATAATCAGCAAAGAGAACTAACTTTGCCTCTTCATGAATATAGAACGGAAAGTCATTAATACATATTAAGAACAACAAAGGGCCCAAGAATGACCCTTGTGGAACCCCATTCTTGATAGTTCCCCAGTTTGAGGAATGTGCTGATCTTTGCATATTATGAGAACTGCTTATTTCAACTTTCTGCACTCTTCGAGTCAGGTACGAATTAAACCACTTGTGCACTGTCCCACTCATGCCACAATACTTGAGCTTGTCTAGCAGAATTTCATGATTTACACAATCAAAAGCCTTTGAGAGATCACAAAAAATCCCAATGGGTGGTGGTCGGTTATTCAGATCATTCAAAATTTGATTGGTGAAAGCATATATGGCATTTTCTGTTGAAAAAACCTTTCTGGAAACCAAACTGACATTTTGTTAGTACTTCATTTTTACAGATATGTGAAGCTACTCTTGAATACATGGTCGCTCAGCTGCTCATAAGCCACACATCCCGCCGGCAAATGCCAAACGACGCTTCGCTTGGTGTAAGGAACGTGAACATTGGACGATTGAAGTGACAAAACGTTGTATGGAGTGACAGCTCATGGTACACAATGTGGCGATCCGATGGCAAGGTGGGGGTATGGCATGGCGAATGCCCGGTGAACGTCATCTGCCAGCATATGTAGTGCCAACAGTAAAATTCGGAGGCGGTAGTGTTATGGTGTGGTTGTGTTTTTCAGGGCTTGCACCTCTTGTTGTTTTGCGTGGCACTATCACAGGACAGGCCTACATTCATGTTTTAAGCACCTTCATGCTTCCCACTGTTGAAGAACAATTCGTGGATGGCGATTGCATCTCTCAACACGATCGATCACCTCTTCATAATGCACGGTCTTTGCCGGAGTGGTTACACGACAGCAACATTCCTGTTTTGGACTGGCCTGCACAATGTCCTGACCTGAATCCTATACAACACCTTTGGGAAGTTTTGGAACGCCGACTTCGAGCCAGGCCTCACCGACCGACATTGATATCTCTCCTCCGTGAAGAATTGGTTGCCATTCCCCAAGGAACCTTCCACCACCTGACTGAATGTATGCCTGAGAGAGTGGAAGCTGTCATCAAGGCTAAGGATTGGCTAACACTATACTGAATCCGAGCATTACCGATGGAGGGCGCCACGAACACGTAAGTCATTTTCAGCCAGGTGTGCTGACACCATCAATCACATACTGTATCTTACTGTTGTGTTGTCAAAATTATAACGTGAAATCAAAGTAAAACTAGAAAACTAAAGGAATCATAAAAAATATTTTTCTGATTCATTCATTCATTTCGTGTAGGCTATCTTTGGACCACGTTATTTCAACTGTCTTGCTTTACGTGTTCTAATGCTTTCCCAGTGCTCCCGCATTCTTTCTCGGTGTTCCTCTTCCTCTCCTGGGTCCAAGCCTTCCTGTTTTTAGTTTTGGCTTTTCTTGGAAATCCTGCCACGATATAAGTTTCTCCGTGAGTGGGACCCGCTCCAAGATGCTATCATGGATGACCCCCAATTCTTTAAGATCTTTCTCCACTTCTGTGAAACAGGCCCATTTTGTTTTCTTCTCCTGAAACTAGGTGATCATACGATTGGTGAGTCTTCCAGGGCTCATTCGGGTCATATGACCATAAAATATAATCCTTTTTTTCCTAATGGTATCGGTTATCTTCTCTATGTGGGAATGCAGTTCATGATTATGACGTCTTCTGTAGTCCCCATTCTATTTGATGGGACCTCAGAATTTTCTCAAAATTTTCCTTTCCCTGGCCTCCAGTTTTTCGAGTAGGCCTTTTTAGTTCATTATTAGACATTCAGAAGCGTACAAGACCTCCGGGCGCGTAACACTGCAGTAATGCCTTAACTTTGCACTGAACGATACTGATCTTTTGTTGTAGATGTTTTTGGTTAAATGGAATGCCTTTCCCATTTTGTTCATGTGTGATATGAATTCTTCTTTCTCTAATAATGTGGCTGTTATCCATTCTCCGAGATATTTAAACATTTCAACTCGCTTAATTTTGCCATGACCCACTACAAGCTCCCTTGTTCGTTATAAACTCGGTTTCCTCAAATGTGTAAAGATCATTAATCTGTCTCTCAGTTGTTTGCATGGAATCAGAAAAACTGCAAGATCATCTGCAAAAGCGAGACAATCAATTTCAAGATTTTGTTTCTTGTAACCCAGCCTGATACCATTTTTAATTCCTTGGTTTTCCAGTTCATTGCGCCACTCACGAATCACCTTCTCGAGGTCACAGTGGAAGAGCAGAGGCGAGGGTCCATCTCCTTGCCTCACTACAGTCTTCCAAAGTTTGTGATGTTTCTCCTCTAAATTTCACTTTTGAGGTTGTGTTGGTTAGTGTTTGCTGGATTATCGCTTTGGTCTTCTTGTCTAGGGCAAGTTCTTCTAGAATTCTGATCAGGGTTTTACGATCAATCGAGTCGTATACCTTTTCTCTATGCTGTTGTTTTTGGAACACAACCTACGACAAGCTTAGAGACAGAAGTGATGACACTTTCTGCAGGACCTGCCCACCATTTTGCACGACAATACTCAAGCACGTGCAGTGCAAGCTGTGATTGATTTGTTTGACTGATGGGGCTGCTAAGCACTATACCACCTACTGCACTCACCTGAATTAAGCCCTCGTGAGTTCAACTCGATTTCTAAACTGAAGGAAACACTTCACGGCTTTCGCTTCGGAACTGCTACAAATTCTTCGGGCAATAGACCGCGCCGCTCGAACTGTCAACACAACTGGCACCGCTAAGAGTATCCTACGACTTCCACATCGCTGGCAACGGGTTATACACAATGCTGGTGACTACTATGAAGGTCAGTAAAACTTTGAAAGACGTATCTATTTTGTGCGAGCTGTAAATAAATAGTTGCCACTATTAAATTTCCAACCCTCGTATCTCATACTTTATCCAGATTCCCCCAGCCTTCATCAGTTACAACGGAATATGAGTATTACTATATTTTCACTTGTCATTAGACAACAACTTAATTATAATAATAATAATAATAGTAATAATAATAATAATAATAATAATAATAATAATAATAATTTTCATTTTCATGGTTACTACAGATATTGGAAATATACAAAGTAGATCCTAAATTGATACAGTTCCTAAACATAGTAATGAAAAACTGGAAAACCACACTTAATATCCAAACAAATTCAGATAATATCACATCACAGCCAATACAGATTAAGCGTGGAATATACCAAGGAGACTTATTAAGTCCTTTCTGGTTCTGTCTTGCTCTGAACCCACTATCCAACATGCTAAATAATACAAATTATGGATATAATATTACTGGAACATACCCACACAAAATCACACATTTGCTATACATGGATGATCTAAAACTACTGGCAGCAACCAATCAACAACTCAACCAATTACTAAAGTTAACAGAAGTATTCAGCAATGATATAAATATGGCTTTTGGAACAGACAAATGTAAGAAAAATAGCATAGTCAAGGGAAAACACACTAAACAAGAAGATTACATATTGAATAACCACAGTGACTCCATAGAAGCGATGGAAAAAACAGATGCCTATAAATATCTAGGATACAGACAAAAAATAGGAATAGATAATACAAATATTAAAGAAGAACTAAAAGAAAAATATAGACAAAGACTAACAAAAATACTGAAAACAGAACTGACAGCAAGAAACAAGACAAAAGCTATAAATACTTATGCTATACCAATATTGACCTACTCATTTGGAGTAGTGAAATGGAGTAACATAGACCTAGAAGCACTCAATACACTTACACGCTCACAATGCCACAAATATAGAATACATCACATACATTCAGCAACAGAAAGATTCACATTAAGCGGAAAGGAAGGAGGAAGGGGATTCATCGACATAAAAATCCTACATTATGGACAGGTAGACAATTTAAGAAAATTCTTTCTAGAACGAGCAGAAACTAGCAAAATACACAAAGCAATCACTCATATAAATACATCGGCTACACCACTGCAATTTCATAACCACTTCTACAACCCTTTAGATCACATAACATCAACAGATACGAAGAAAGTAAATTGGAAAAAGAAAACACTACATGGCAAGCATCCATATCATCTAACACAGCCACACATCGATCAAGACGCATCCAACACATGGCTAAGAAGAGGCAATATATACAGTGAGACGGAAGGATTCATGATTGCAATACAGGATCAAACAATAAACACCAGATATTACAGCAAGCATATTATTAAAGATCCCAATACCACAACAGATAAATGCAGACTTTGCAAACAACAAATAGAAACAGTAGATCACATCACAAGTGGATGTACAATACTAGCAAATACAGAATACCCCAGAAGACATGACAATGTAGCAAAAATAATACATCAACAACTTGCCATAAAACATAAACTAATAAAACAACACGTTCCCACATACAAGTATGCACCACAAAATGTAGTGGAGAATGATGAATACAAATTATACTGGAACAGAACCATTACAACAGATAAAACAACACCACATAACAAACCTGACATCATACTCACCAATAAAAAGAAGAAATTAACAAAACTAATCGAAATATCCATACCCAATACAACAAATATACAGAAGAAAACAGGAGGAAAAATTGAAAAATACATCCAACTGGCTGAGGAAGTCAAGGACATGTGGCATCAGGATAAAGTTGACGTTATACCGATTATACTATCAACTACAGGAGTCATACCACACAATATCCACCAGTACATCAATGCAATACAGCTACATCCAAACGTATATATACAACTACAGAAATCCGTAATTATTGATACGTGCTCAATAACCCGAAAGTTCCTAAATACAATGTAACGTATACCATACAGTTAAAAGGAAGTCACGCTTGATGAAGGTCCGCGTCACTTTCCATTTTTAACCAGACCTAAGGTCTGAGAAAAATAGAAATAATAATAATAATAGTAATAACGATGTGCCATCAGTAGTGAAATCAATAACAGCGAAGCAGCTGTTGTTTTGTATACGGTGAGATAGGACAAAGTGATCTAGAACGACAGCATGTATTCGAAAATTGATGACTGTGATACAAAGGAATTTATTTATCCTCCCAGTCAGCATGAACTGGCGTAATTCTTGTTCGAGGAAAGAACTTTCGAGATTATACATCAGAGTATAGTCCAGTTAGGATAGCATGCGGCTGATTGCACTTAAAACCTGTGTTACCGGAGGAAAGGAACTGACAAAGAAAAACGCAACTCTAACGACAGTGCAGCAACTGACATCAGCGTAACACCTCTGTCGGCATGCACTCTGCACGATACGACCACGCGTCAACAAAATAACTTTCGCACCGGCAGCAGCGCTGTCAAACCGCAGTGAAGGAAACAAGGCCACGAGTGTTGCGAATTGCTGCATTCGCGTGAACGCTCTGAACTGAAATTAATGTAGCGGAACTAAAGCGTTAATACAGCCAATGTTTCGTGAGCTATTAATGAGGTTTCCAAATCTCCGGACAGGGCGGGGACTCCGCTCGGGGAACTGTTTCGCGATAGCAGTAACGGAAGCGAGCGCATCGCGCCCACGCACGCGGGGCTGGCGCTGCGGCGCTGACAGCGGTTCGCGCTCCGGCGACTCGCGCTCCAGTGGGAATGCTGTGGGCTTCGCACCCAGCATCCCACGGTGCCCATCAAGCAGGGCGCCTCCAGAGCCAGTCCAGTCCGTCGCTTTCTGCCAGCCGCTGAATGGTACGGTAAGGCTAGAACTCCTTCATTTCATTAGTCAGTACAGGTGACAAAAAAAAGAGCACTGAACCTTATCAGATTGGAGACGAGAGTATGGTGGAGAGCTCACCCCAACACTCAGCTTACTTTATACTGCGCGTTCATACGTTCCCGTATATATTACAGATGCATGACCTACCACAACGCTGCATAAAATTATCTAGCACTGTTGGACAGACTGCAGTACAAAAGCTATGTTTTCGGAGCTATGTTTTCCTCCCTCAGTAACTCCCTTCTCTCGGAAGCAACAGAAATGCCTGTAAATAGTTCCAGAACAATGCTGTGAGATCATTATACTGCACAAAGAACGGCAGATGCTAACAATCCACTGATACAAAAAGAACGAAACGGTCTCTCAACCGGGAATTAAAGAATCGTGAGGAAACAACGCTTCATATCTACAACCGGTACGAAATCTGGAAAAATCTGCAAAATAAAATACAAACTCAAGTCTGTCCAGTGTTCCTATATGACTATCACAGCTCTTATCACAATATTCGCAGGTTCGAATCCTGCCTCGGGCATGGATGTGTGTGATGTCCTTAGGTTAGTTAGGTTTAAGTAGTTCTACGTTCTAGGGGACTGATGACCTTAGAAGTTAAGTCCCATAGTGCTCAGAGCCATTTGAACCATTTTTTACAGAAGATCTTACTTTTGTAAACACTAAGTAATAAGAGACAACTGAATCGTCTCTTTTTATCCAATCTTGTTTGGGTTATGAAGAAGAAGACGGAAAAATATGCACAAATGTCTACTTATTGCTTAGAATAGTAAAACTAAGGCAATTACTATTACTATATTTGTCTGTCGTCGGAGGAAGAATTTTTCAATGTGTCTTTAACCAACACAAATGGATCATTAGATCCGTTTCAGGAGGGTGGGCGAGGCACGATTCATCCCGACAGTCACCTGCTGAATTTAGGGGAACTAAAAGTGAACGGCAGGCCGGGTTTGTGAACCACGCTTCGGACGGGCCCTAATCGAGGAACCTGACCTCTGTATCAGTTCGTAGGTTTCTGTCAACCATGAAGTCGAGTGTAGGTTTAGAGTTAATTTATCTAATCGCGAAGCCTCACAAATAATCATCACCAGCAGCCATTTGACATCCACAGCTACATAAGTGTTTCTCCTACATTTCTCCACACATTGTGAAGATATCTGCACAATTGTATAACGTTTACTTTCTGTCTTTTCATATTTTTGATTTGTGTTAAGGTGAAAAATATCATGGCTTCTGTCAAACTACCACCATTTTCATGGAAGCAAAACAGGAACAAATGTTATAGGATTTGCCGTAGGCAACAAAGGATCAGGTTATTAGTTTCTAACTCTTCAACAACTGTTAAAAATGCAGGTACCAGGGAAGCACTAAATATATGGTATGTACTGAAGTCATTAGAGTATTTACGAATATAAGGCATATTAAGTTACACTACGGTAAAATTTTTGCGCAGTCCACAGTCAGCCCACTAAGTGTATCTACTCACAGAACAACAAATTTACGTCGAATTAACAAATTAAGAAGACACATTCCCATCAAGTTTATTACTGGAAAGCGTTATTCATTGGTTTTTCTATGATTTAAAACTAAAAGTATACTTCAAGATTTATCAGTTGAATGTTAATGTGGCGGCATATCCCAACTGTCTGAATAATTCGTTATTATCGACTACGCGGTAGTGCTGGTTACGCTGAAATGTAGCTGCTGCATCGTAGGAGCACTGAGAAGGAACCAGTAACAGACGAACTACTGGAAATTTCCAAGTGACTTGAACCCAACGATAATCAAAGATCTCATACCAGACATGGCAGACAATCTGAGGTCGCAACTCAACAGCGTTGTAGCGCCGTAGGCGGAAAACAAAAATCTTCCTTTTAGAAGAATTAAGTTGCCCCAGTCCTTACCACACATGCAAAACGATTGTTCTTTTCTGTACTTGGTAAAATTTATCCAGAAGTATTGGTGTACATGAGAACATCCAGATAGTCTATAACAGTTTTTTAAAACGGGTGCTAAGCAGAGGCGAGTATATCGACAGTCCACTGTGACATAATTGGTATCAAAAGATTTGGTTCCTTTTTTAAAACGGCGATGCTCGCTCCTAATATTTAATGGTTAACTTGTTCGTTACGCTAAAATTCCGTTTAGAACGTATAGGATATGCTCGACAAACGAAGTCGACCTTGAAAAATTGCATATAGAGCTTTCCTGAGTTGGAGTTTGCCTTTTTGTATGAATGTCGGGGTTACCCCCATAACTCGTCCGCGACATCGCTGAATCCTTGTAGTTAAGATGTGAAGCTGTGTGAGCAGCTAACGTGGCCACACACAAGAGCTGTAGTTCTGGTGTTGTCCCTTACATAAGCTGTGCCCTTGTATACCGCGTCATGTGAACAAGGACTCTCTCATCGGTAACAGCATAACATTCCACCTTGAGCGAATTCATACCTTTCTGTTTAGATGACCTGCCAGTGGTGCAGTTAAATTATTGAGACTTTTACATTTATTTGTACAATAAGAAAGACCTTTTGTCTACAGATGAAAAAGAGCCTTTTTCTCACTAAACCATAGTTGCTTGAATATTACAGTCGTAGTTTACATTTAATTATCATTTTTACAATGGTACCATACAAATCCTGCCACTTTGCCACTAGAATGAAGAGTAATCGTCAGCGCGACAGTAGGTGGGCGGTCTACTAACTGCGGAACCACTGTCTGCTACTTCCACAATGTTTAGCTAACCGCGTCAGCAATAAACATAACTAAAGAACTATTCTATTATAATGGTGTTAATAAAAATTATAATCTCTAGAAGCGTTCTACACTTATTATATCAATTTGCTGGTAGAAGTATAGAATGTCAATGATAGATTAACTTGTTTTTCCTTGCCGTAAATAACTCTGATCTATTTTAAAATAAGTAAGGCTGTCTCCGATCCTAACCGCTGTAGGTTCGAACAAAGTCCAAGTGTTACGAAGACATGTCGGAAACTTAAATGGGAGTCCCTGGAGGGGAGGCGACGTTCTTTTCGAGGAGCACCATTGAGAAAATTAGAGAACCGGTATTTGAAGCTGACTGCAGAACGATTCTATTGTCGCCTACATACATTTCGCGTAAGGACCGCGAACATAAGATACGAGAAACTGGGGCTCAAACGGAGGCACACAGACAGACGTTTCTCCCTCGCTCTATCTGTAAGCGAACAGCAAAGGAAACGACTAGTAGTGGTAAAGGATACCCTCCACCACGCGCCGTACCGAGTATGTACACTGACTAAGTCAAAACATTAAGACAACACCCCATCGCGACGCTGGGTGGCGTCTGGTGGTGTGGCGGGCTCGTGACGCGGTAACAAAAGTATGTAAGCGCAGCGGACACGGAACAGATGGGGTATCACCCTAGCAAAGAAACAGGCTGAAAATGGGCAAATCCATTGAGATAAAAGACTTTGACAAAGGTTCCTTGAAATAACTTCAACCACTTGCCTTTTGTTTCGATCTTCAATTTTTATTATCCCATTACCGGTTTCGAACCGCCTAGCGATTCATCATCACAGGGTAAACGGAAAATGGAAATGTATCTTATAGCTAGGAGGAGTAACGATCCCGAAGCAATGAAACATTATAAAAATTACTGCACTGAATTAAGAAAACTTATTAAAAAGTCCAGAAGTATGTGCACTGTGTCTGATCATAGCACATCTGATGATAAAATTAAAACAATTTGGAATATTGTGAAAAGGGAAACAGGGTAACCGAGAGCACAGGAAGACTGTATTTCTATCAAACACAATGAAAAGTTTGTTAACAAGAAGTCAGAATTAGAAAACATTTTTAATAATCACTTTTTAAGTGGTGTAGAGAAAATAGGTTCCAGCCATTCATTAGAAAATGCAAGGAAGTATATGGAAGAGGCAGTACCTACGCAATTTGATAAAATTGAAATTCAACCCATCTCTCCCACTGAAATTAGGAAAATAATAAATTCATTCAAAAGTAAAAGCTCACATGGAATTGATGGCATTTCCAACAAATAAGTAGGATTCTCAGCCACATATGTAGTAGCTCACTGAAACAGGGAATTTTTCCACATAGACTGAAATATGTTATTGTTAAACCGTTGCATAAAAAAGGGGATAGATCTGATGGTAACAACTACCGCCCAATCTCACTTCTGACAGCTTTATCCAAAATTCTTGAACAGGTAGTCTACTCAAGAGTAGCATCTCATATTTGTAAAAATGTAGTACTAACAAAATGTCAGTTTGGTTTTCAGAAAAGCTTTTCAACAGAAAATGCTATATATGCTTTCACTGATCAAACATTAAATGCAATGAATAAGCGAACATCACCCATTGGGATATTTTGTGATCTCTCAAAGGCTTTTGATTGTGTGAATCATGAAATTCTTCTAGATAAGTTTCAGTATTGTGGTATAAGTGGGACAGTGCACAAATGGTTTAATTAATACTTAACTGGAAGAATACAGAAGGTTGAAATTAACAGTACAGACAGTCTACAAAAAGCAGCACAATCCTCTAAATGGGGAGGTATCAAGAATGGTGTCCCACAGGGTTCAGTCTTGGGTCCCTTATTGTTCTTAATATATATTTATGACTTGCCACTCTATATTCATGAAGATGCAAAATTAGTTGTTTTTGCTGATGATACAAGTATTGTAATTACACCCAAGAAGCAAGAATCAGCTGAGGAAATTGCAAATGATGTCTTTCAGAAAATTATTAAATGGTTCTCTGCAAATATACTCTCACTAAATTTTGAGAAAACACAGTTTATACAATTCTGTACAGTAAATGGCATAAAACCATTGATAAATATAGACTATTGAACGGAATTCTGTAGCTAAGGTAGAATACTATAAATTTCTGGGTGTGTGCATTGATGAAAAATTGAATTGGAAGAAACACATCGATGATCTGCTCAAACGGTTAGGTTCAGCTACTTATGCTATTAGGGTTTTTGCAAATTTTGGTGATAAATATATCAGTAAATTAGCCTACTATGCCTATTTTCAGTCACTGCTTTCATATGGCATCATATTTTGGGGCAATTCGTCATTAAGAGAGAAAGTATTCATTGCACAAAAGCGTGTAATCAGAATAATAGCTGGAGCCCACCCAACATCACCTTGCAGACATTTATTTAAGGAACTCAGGATATTCACAGTTCCTTCGCAATACATATATTCACTTATGAAATTTGTCATTAATAACCCGTCCCAATTCAAAAATAACAGCGAAGTGCATAGCTACAACACTAGAAGAAAGGATGATATTCACTATTCTGGATTAAATCTCACATTGACACAGAAAGGGGTGAATTATGCTGCCACAAAAATCTTTGGTCATTTGCCAAATAGTATTAAAAGTCTGACAGATAGCCAACCAAAATTTAAAAGCAAATTAAAAGAACTTATGAATGACAACTCCTTCTACTCATGAATTCTTAGATATGAATTAGTAACTGTAAAAAATTAATTAATTAATTTGGGTAAAGAAAACTTATGTTAAAGTGACACATTCCACATCATTAACTAATGTCGTATTCATTATCTATGGAACAAGGATTAATGATGTATGTATGTACATATTCATTAATTGTTTGCAGCAGGATGGGAGTTGCGTAGCTGTGGCAAGATGTATAAACAAAACATGTAAGCACTGATTGTGGCGAGAGTTACTCACATTATGATTTATTTTGTTGCGCAACAAGCAAGGACAATCTAAATCTGAATGGTCACACGGGCTAGAACAACCGTCCTCCTGAATGAGTCTAGTGTTTCAACCTACGCAAAATGGATTCACCGTTACACATGCTGCGTGAGTTCCCAAGGAAACACGTACTTTGTTCTGGCGTAACCACATGCGCCGGAACGAAGAGCAAGAACGCAACACCATAGAAGGTGGTGAGGCGACGTCAGCCAATAGCGCGCTGATTAGGACGTCACCACGATAGGAGCGGCATCTAGCCGAAGTGAATATAAGCGCCGTTCCTGCCAGCCTCGGCCGGACATTAGTGGACAGTATTCGCAGAGTATTAGCACGGCCTAGGAGAGAATGCTACTATAGAAGTTATTGGTGATCCACAAACAGTGCGTCAAACTTGCATCAACATTGTATATAGCGAAGGACTCGGATTTATGATGCATGTCGACCATCGCTTGCGACACCATTGTTATTTCAGAGTTAAGTATTGACAATCTGCTTTATTGAAATAAAACTACTAATGTTATTTGCTTGAATTGTTGTATAGCATTCCGAGAACGCAGCATCATTTAGGCACCCTATACGAGACGTGTGGGCAGGACCCCACATACTTTCTTTTCACACAGCTATTTATTCGAGACCAGACTTTTGTTGAGTAGTGTCTTGTTTACCTTTATGCAAGGTTTCTCAGCACGGTGAATGCTTTTGCAGAAACGTATGGGCTGGTCAACAGCTAAAATGTTGCCCCGTGACGCCACTGAAAACATTCCTGGACGTTACACGACAAAAGGTTCCAGAAGCATGTAACTGCAAATACATATGTATAATTCCAATAAGAGTGGGAATACTATCAAGAGTGTTCGTTTCTGAGAGAAATATCAATCACTCTGTATATTCAGAAAGGTTTATCTGTACGGCTAAATGTCAAATAACTGTTAGGAGCTCGTCTGGAGTCGAAAGAGCGAGGGAGTCAACGGTTCTAGCTGCTGACGTACAGCGGGACACGGAACTATCAAGACAGTTTTTTAGCGGTTCTGCTTTTTGTGGCCTAGTGACAACGGTTGACAGGATGTCCTAACAACTGAAGTGCGTAGAGCAGGAACTCACGGTTGTAATTCCCTTACGAGCAGCCAATGGAGAGATATGATTCAGTTTTAGTCTGAATAGGTGACTTTTCGGCAGCAGCTGTATGTTAGCTCGTACAGTTAACAGGAAATTATAGGAGTTTGGCGAATGTGAATGATCTGTGCTACTTCTATCGAAAGTAAAGTTTCTGAACTGAGATCTTTTCAACTACTAACGTGATTCTCTTCGTCCCAGAGACTAAAGCAATTTTACTGCACACAGTGGCCGGTCCCATTGTTATCTGAAGGAGAGAAGTTACGGTTTAGCGAACCATCGACGACGAGGCCCCTTAGAGACATTACAGGAGCACTGCCCGGGACTAGAAATCTGCCGGACTCGAACAACCCCAGTATTCGCCTGGCTCGATTTACGGAAATCAGAGACTATTTATATCTGGACTGCAAGACGGAGAATGCGAGTCCAAACTCTCAACCAATGCGTCACCTCGATGAGTTGCAGATTTGGTGTTTTGAGTGAAACAGCAGGACTCAAATCCGTAATATACAATCGGCGACTAGTTAACTCTCATGCGAAGCCAGCGACCTACCGTTCACTCTGAGCCACATGGTGGCAGCTGTCAGGATGAAGGTACAAATCAATACAGAAGGAATCTTGCGCTATACTGAAGATTGTGTACTGTTTTTATAATCTTCCTGGTAGTTTGAAGATGTGCGTCACACTCGGAAGTCTGGAAAAATGGGGAGTGGTACTTACATAAGTAAAACTGTGAGGACAGATCACAAGTCATACATCAATGGCATTATTTACAACAGGCAAGGTGTCGAGTTCGAGTCCTGCTCCCTCCCCCCCCCCCCCCGCCCACACACACACGCACACAGTGTGTGCTTAGCGGTTGGAATTAAAGTATTCCGAAATCTAGTGAACATGATGAATCAGCTCGAGGAGAAGAATTTGTTGACAAATCGCCATCACGGATTACGAAAATATCGTTCTTGTGAAACACTAGCTCTTTATTCTCATGAAGTAAAGCATGTTATCGCCGGGGGATGTCAAATTGATTCCGTATGTTTAGATTTCCAGAAGGCCTCTGACACGGGTCCTGCATATGCGATTCTAATCGAATTGCGATCCTATAGAGTATCGTCTCAGTTGTGTGACTGGATTCATGATTTCCTGTCAGAAAGGTCACATTTCTTAATAACTGGTGGAAAGTCATGGAATAATACAGAAGTAATTCTGGCGTTCGCCAAAGAAGCGTTATAGACCCTCAGCTGTTCCTGTTCTACGTAAACGATTTAGGAGTCTATCTGAGCAACCCTCTGAATTGTTTCCCGATGATACTGTCATCTACCGTCTTGTAAAGTCATTAGATGATCAAAACCAATTGCATAATGATTTAGAGAAGATATCTGTATGGTGTAAAAAGTGCCAATTGACTCTAAATATTGAAAAGTGTGAAGTCATCCACTTGAGTACTGAAGGTTATTCGCGCAACTTCGGTTACACGATACAACAGACAAATCTAAACACTGTAAATTTAACTAAGTACTTAAGGTTTACAATTACAAATATCTTCATTTGGAACGATCACAACGACAACGTTGTGGAGAAAGTAAACAAAGACTGCGATTTAATGAGAGAAGACTTAGAAAATGCATCGGGTGTACTACAGAGACTCTTTACACTACGCTTGTCCGCTCTCTTCTAGAATATTTCTGTGTAGTGTGAGAATCCCAGCAGATAGGATTCACGGAGGACATCGATAAAGTTCAAAGAAGGGCAGTTCGTTTTGTATTATCGCGAAATAGGGGGGAGAGCGCCACGGATACGATACGTGAATTGGGGTGGCTATCATTAAAACAAAGGCGTTTTCCGCCGCGGCAGGACCTTCTCATGAAATTTCGATTATCAGTTTTCTCCTCAGAGTGTGAAAATATTTTGCTGGCGCCCATGACCGTCGTAATACAACAGGAATAATCAGAGTTCGCACAGAAGGATTTAAGTGTTCGTTTTTCCCGCGCGCTGTTCGACAGCGGAATGGTAGAGAAGTAGCATAAAGGTGGCTCGATGAACCCTCTGCCAGTCACTTAACTGTGAACTGTAGAGTAATCATGTATATGTAGACAACCCATCTTTCACGTACTTAAAAAAAAGCAAGAACGTTCTAAAAGGTGATACCAGTGGCTCGGTCCTCACAACGCCCCGCCCACCCAAGCGTGGTTATATTAAGAAGAACCAGCAGATTAGCCTGCAGTTCACGCCTTGCATACGAGAGAGAGAGAGAGAGAGAGAGAGAGAGAGAGTTTCATTTCGAAATATGGGCATTTTTGATGAATTTACCCGGCTGTGTTCCCGCAAGTCATCAGAGCACTGTATTCGTCGGGGCAAGTACAAACTCCACTTAGTTCTGTTAAGAGTTGCAATTTTTTACATCGTTTGCCTTGTAGATCTGAGACGATCTAGGAGCAGAGTGTCGGCTGGAGTGCAGTCGTCGCCGGGTACTTCATCTGCGGCGACACAGCTGGTGGAGGGGGAGGAAAAGGGGAGTGGACGAGCAGGTTAGCGAACGCAAGGCGGGGATTACCCGCGACCGCCATTTGATGTACGGGCGCGAGAACTCGGCGCCAGGTAAAACTTTGCCGCCACCGCCACCGGCGGGAGGGCGGACTCGCACGCAGTTCTAATTAGTTCCTGCCGGATTGCAGCTAGTATTCAAATGCGGTCGCACATAGTGCTCCATCCATAACGTCTCCTGTCTTCGCAGTCGGTGGCACGCTCTAAATCTTGTGAAAGATTAGGGTAAACAGTTATTTACTTTACATGGAGACTGCGGGGCAAACAGGGAATTTAGCACCACGCTATTTCCTTCGGTTTCAAACATTCTTTTGATTTTAGGTATATTGCCATACAATGATACCGAGATACAGCCCGCACACATAGAAAGCATTTTAATAAATACTTCCCTCCTATAGACATGTCAGGTCGAACTTCACAGCAACAATAATACACTTCGACAGAGGATGACGGGTATGAAGCGCGACGAAATGTCACCACTGCAACGTCCCATTGGAAACCCGACAGTTTTTCATCAAGAAGATACAAAACTCAACATAGCTGTTTTTCTTAAAGTCTGTGAGAGTACTCTTAGTCAATTTACATTTTTCAAGTTCACCTACAGTATTTTATGGATTACCCTAGCATCAGCAATACGACTTGGAACTTTACTGTCACTTCTACATCTGCATCTACGTGATGTCTGCAATTCACAATTACGTGTCTGGCAGAGGGTCCATCGAACCATCTTCAAGCTATTTCTGTACCTTCCACTCTCGAAGATTGCGCAGGAAAAACGAACACTTACATCGTTTCTTGTGAGCTCTGATTTCTCTTGTTTTATTAAAATGATGATCATCTCTCTCTATCTAGACGAGCACCGACAAAATATTCTCACACTCTGAGGAGAAAGTTGTTGACTGAAACTTCACGAAAAGGTCCTGCTTTTGTTTTAATGACTGCCACCCCAATTCGCATATCATATCCGTGGCATCCTTCTATTTCGCGATAATACAAAACAAGCTGCCCTTCGTTGAACTTTTTCGATATCCTCCGTCAATCCCATGTGATGCGGATCCCACACTTCGAATCCTGCCCCGGGCATGGATGTGTCTGATGTCCTTAGATTAGTTAGGTTTAAGTAGTTCTAAGTTCTAGAGGACTGGTGACCTCAGAAGTTGAGTCCCATAGTGCTCAGAGTCATTTGAACCATTTGAACCCACACCTCGAAGAAATACTACAGAATAGGGCGGCCAAGCGTACTGTAAGGAGTTCTTCAGTAAACCTGCTGCATTTTCTAAAAGTTCTGCCAATAAATCACAGTCTTTGGTTGCTTTCCTCCACAACATTATTTACGTGATCATTCAAATTTAAGTTATTTATAACTGTAATCCGTAAGTGTTTAATTGAATTTACTGCCTCCAGATTTGTATGGTTTAACGTATAACTGAAATTCAACGGATTGCTTTCAGTAATAATGCGGATGATTTCACACTTTTCGTTATTTAGAGTCAACTGCCACTTTTCGTACATACAGCTGTCTTGTCTAAATCATTTTACAATTCGTTTTGATCATATTACGACCTTACAAGACGGTAAATGATAATATCATCTGCCGGCCGGAGTGGCCGTGCGGTTCTAGGCGCTACGGTCTGGAACCGCGAGACCGCTACAGTTGCAGGTTCGAATCCTGCCTCGGGCATGGATGTGTGTGTTGTCCTTAGGTTAGTTAGGTTTAAGTAGTTCTAAGTTCTAGGGGACTGATGACCTCAGAAGTTGAGTCCCAAAGTGCTCAGAGCCATTTGAACAATATCATCTGTGAATAGTCTAAGGGGGCTGCTCAGATTGTCCCCTGAATCGTCCACGTAGATCTGGAAGAGCAGAGGGCTTACAACACTTATTTGCGGAAAGCCAGATATTATTTCTGTTTTACTGATTATTTACCGTCAGTTACTACTCCAAGTGTGACCTCTCTGACATTAAATGATGAATCAAGTAGCACAATTGAGCCGGTAATCCATAAGCACGCAATTTGATTAGAAGTCGCTTGTGAAGAACGGTGTTTACCTTTTGGAAGTCTAAAAATATGGAATCAATGTGACATCACCTGCTGATTGCACCCATTACGTCATGAGAATAAAGAGCTAGCTGTGTTTCACAAGAACGATATTTTCTGAATCTGCATTGGCTGTTTGTCAATAAATCACTTTCTTCGAGGTAATTCATAATAGTGAAGCCTGACGCTGTCAGGAAGGAGATGGCGATCCTAATGTGATTTATTACATAAACATTTTTAAAGTAAAAAAAAAAACCTCTAATTCCTACACCGCATTTTCCCTATTAGTAGTTTCTGTTGCTAACTATCACCACATTCAGATCGTTCAAAACGTAAAAAAGCGCAGAATATGCACTGGAGAGCATCATTAGCTGTGGTCAGCCAATGATATGCATGCCGAAGTCAGTGACAGTATGTAGTTTAAAAACATCACCGTGAGCAAGCCAGGTTGTAGACTGTAATCTCGCAGGACTATGGAAATAAAGTAAAAACTTGCATGAATACAAGTAGCATCAACAGGTCATTGTTTGCAGTAGTATAGCAGTTATTACAGTGTTGTGAATAATATGCATTGGTGCAACTGTCCCTCATGCAACTGCTTCTTATGAGAAGCTGTGTCAACTCACAGACGAAAACAGTGTACTCTGATACGCTGCTGCGGTAAGGAAACCGATCATTCGACTGACTGTCTTCTGGGTAAAATCATATTCCATACTCCTACATATGGACTTTCCCGTACAAGTGCTTGTTTTCTATTACAGCTGTAGCGCATCGATATCTAATCACTATGAAGAGCCATTAGTTATCGGCTTTCAGTACTCTGACCTGAGATGTAGCTCGAGTGAAATTATTCCCAAACTAAGTGTAAGCGGTACGACGTATCGCTAAGCGACGCTTTATCGAGTCGGTAAGTGATATACCAACGTGTGAATCAATTTTGTTGGTTCCAGTACATCGACTACACTACAAACTTTATCCAGCATTACAAATAATAAAAGTGGATCACCATTCAAGTCTCCATCTGATAACGTAATGTCCGCTTGGATCTAGAAATTTACTTAAAACTCGAAATGTTCCGTCTTGTTGTAGGAAAAACTTTCTGATGCATTAGTATGACACTGGATAATTATCACAGAAATGACACAGCTAAACACATTCTTGTCAAGCAGTCATAAAAGTGCTTTTAGCCACAAAGTGAAGGGTGTGTAACCCAAATATCCCGGAACCTTCTTTTCCATTTCAAGTTCTATTTGGCTAATAATTTGCAATTGTTAAGCTGTCAGGATGTGCGATGGAATGATTGAAGAGTGTGTGTAAGCAATTAACCATGTGGCGCATAGCTTCCACTACAATGGACAGCTGTTAATGGTTGCTTCTTTGGAATTTTCAATCAGTTCTGAGGTTGCAAATGTACACAGTTCACTGCAGTCGGCACTCCCTGCTGATGTTGTGTCCTGCACGCATTTGCAGCCTCATGACTGATTGAAAACGCCAGAAAATTGACCATTATAAGATGTCCACTGCAGTGAAATTCACGCACCACAGGGTGAAGTATGTATGATCGTGTGCGTAAAGTGGCGCAATCATGTAGTAAATCACGTACACTGTATTACAGGCATTTTGTAAAAAAAGCCATTATTTATATCAAGGAAGTGCCGGTAGTATCTTATTTCATTTCTACGGACGCTCAATAACACTGTTATGCACACTCTTTGACAGAAAACTCGACCGGCGGCCGGCCGCTGCAGAAGCAAAGTCCGCGCCGATCGCGACATGGGACAAATAAACTGACCAACTCGCTAATTCTCCGGCTCTATGCACAATCTGGCAACACTGTAGACTGCGGCACTTCCTGAACGAAGTCTTGTCCCATGTTAGAGAGAAGGTGGACTATATACGCCCGTAGTCTAGCGCTGCCGGCACGGTAGCTCAGCGTGTTCGGTCAGAGGGTTAGCTACCCTCTGTAATAAAAAAACTGAGTGAACGGATCAACAAACTACCTGAACGGATGTCATGAGACGTCCGCGCCGAACATATACAACGAACAATATAGAGCAAAATGAGATCAACAAAGAGTTAAAAAAAACAGCGGTAGCATCCGTTGTGTCTGTCTACAATGTCTGTGGATCGAGACCAGCTGGCGCAAAAAAAATTTATAGCCTCTTCTCTCTGAATGCTGAAGACGTGATGTAATGGTAGCGCAGATTCAATCTATTTCACTTTCTGACACACCGATAGCAAAATTTTATCCAGTAACAATTTTGCGGCATATTTCTTGCAGACTGTCGTCCTCTGGTTGCCGTACGCGGCAAAGCTTCGGGGTCCATTTGTTGGCTACCGGCAGCGGCCGTGGCGACAGCACCGGCGCTGCGCTCCCCCGTTCTGTATAGAAAGCGCCTGCTACCGCTCATCGCTTTTGATAATTTACAACGCTTTATTATTAAATGCTGCTCCACAGAAAATTTCTACGATTTCCATTCTCGCTCGAAAGCAATGGAGACAGACGCCCTGATTAGTAGGTGGGTACTGTATTACATTAACCGGCACAAGCTGAGTATGGCCCGAAACTAATTTTATAAATGCTTCCTACCTCGCTTCTTTTCCTTTCAAAGTCAATTATTTGTGCAACTTTTGGCCAATATTCGGATGCTTTCGTCAAGCCAGAGTGAGTGTTCAAAAATGGTTCAAATGGCTCTGAGCACTATGGAACTTAACTTCTCAGGTCATCAGTGCCCTAGAACTTAGAACTACTTAAACCTAACTAACCTAAGGACATCACACACATCCATGCCCGAGGCAGGATCCGAACCTGCGACCGTAGCGGTCGCGCGATTCCAAACTGTAGCGCCTAGAACCGCTCGGCCACTCCGGCCGGCTGAGTGAGCGTCTGTGGTGTAAAGTGTATTACAGTTTTTGTTTCATTCCTTATCGTAAGTCCATGCGATAAACTGTGTGAATAACTTGCAATGCATGCTCTGTAGCAATGCAGGAACACTGAACCTTTGGAGTTCCATGTATGGATTCAAAAGGTATTTAACGTTGATCAGAAGTGACAGTTAAGGTCATCATATTTAAACCAGAAAAATTTATCGTTTTTGAGGTTTCACAGAACGGAAAGGAATTGCAAACGCCGGTTTCATAAAACGTCTACAGTTAAATGCTATTGCAAAAATTTAGAAGAGAGGAACTATATTACTCAACATGTCACGTAATAAACAACCTTCTGATGTGTTAGACCTATATGACGAACAAAGCTCAAATTCGTATCGTTGACAGTCGGATTGAATCTTTTTAGAAACTATTTTACAGTGAAGCACCTTGTCATTTATAAAGCAGATATTAACATAATTCGAAATTGCACGAAGATTTATGTGTAAAGTCATTCTTGAAATTTCTTATAAGGAATTTTTACTAGCAGTTTGCAATTCCATTAATTAAAATGGAAAATAAAAGGTTATGTTCAGCAGCTTTCACCGAGGTTGGAACTGCCATCTGATATAGCACTAACACCGCAACTCATAAGAGAACCACTGAGTAAACGACACACTCGCAGCAATAGGTGGACTATGCTCACTGCGATATTACCTGAGCCTCAAAACGCAACATTAAACACACAAATAGGTGTTACTTATGTGAAGAAAGCCGTTCTTAGAGTCCAGAAATTAAATATATTTTCAAAGTGTCTCATCTTACAGTGAATTATATCGTATGAGTATTTGATGTGAAAAACTAATGCCAAATAAATTTAACGAGGCAAGCCGGGATACACCCGGAAGTAAATGCACTACCACTGTGTTGACAAATATTTGCAACGACGCTGCCAATTCTCAGCTCTCTTACGAGGCAGCTCTTTAGCGAAATGCTTGTCGTGATTGTCCGATACGGTTCTTCAGAGGGGAGACGCGCACGCAAGTTTGATTTCTTTGCGGCGTTCTCCCTTGATAGTTTCTGACGTCGCCTTGTCGGCTATGTATACATCTGAGGCATTCAATTATCATTACTCCAGAATGATCCAAGTTTCAGCTTCTGGCGTGGAAGAAGGCTGTGACGCCGACATTATATCATTTCAACGTAGGGAAAGCAAAACGGATGATTCAGTGTTTCTCATTCAGCATAAAGCACATGAGATAATTTTCCGTAATGTGCATAATCATCTCAAAATACAAAGGAAGTAAGAATACATCTAAAGCTTATTCGAATTGAATATAATGTAAGATATCAAACGCTTTCCACATCGATGCCGAATGTGTCCACGTGCAATCTTTTGCAGCATACATATAGAATGTCATGATTACCACGAGAATGAAGAAATATGTTGGAAGGGATGGAAGCAAGAACATATGCAATCAACAAATATTCGATTCCTTATGGCATTCATTTCATTTGAGATTTAAGAAGAGGTAAAGCGGGATATTACTTTCGTTAACACGAAAGATATTCCGCACATATGGATAATGAAGAAGTCTGCGTCTTCATACGTTTCCTCCTTGGCATCTGTATTCTCTATTATATACTAAGTAGCCCGATCATTGTTCCCGTAATGTTACCCTCTTGTTTGGCCCCTTAAACGATGAACAGATTCCAAATTTCATGTCTCTGCATGAAAGTAGTTGTTCGAACCCTTCCTGCGTTGTTTTTTGTGGTTTTCTTTTTTTGCTTGGAATTCATGAAGCAGACCGCTGTGCCTCCCCCCCCCCCCCCCCCCCCCTCCTTCGAGGGTTAGGTCTCAAAACTAAACCGTTTTTTAACCACTAGCATAATTTATTCAGTCAGCATCAGCACAAGACTATCAAACAAAGCCTTGCATTTACAGTTGCAACACTTTAACCAGCAGCTGACCCAAGGGTAATCCGCTGTCATGGTCCGAAATTAGCAGCTCTCTGCTACTGTGGCGAAGTCAGTACTACATTTTCGATTCCGCAGCACCAGTTTACCTGGTAACACTGTGTTAAATCAACAGGAGTAGTTGCAGAGTTGTGCCACCATATCTGTTGTCCCATTGTCAACTTTATGTATCTCACTTCTCCTGTAACGTTGATCACGAGGTGCCGAAGTAAATGAGTGTATTCTGCATGACGTAACATTCAGTATTCCCTTCTTTCATAGGCACTTTTCACGTGCATCGATACCAAATAGGGATGTGGAAACTCTTGCGAGTGAGAGAATGACAATTATAATCGTAACGAGAACAAGCAAATACTGAATGAAGTTTATTGCCATGCAGAACGAGAATGGCTGTGAAAATAAAAACCTATGAAAATAGGTTGATCGTTGAGTTGGCACAATGCAAATATCTTCTTAGCATTTTGCTACTGAATTTAGTTCTGGAAGTTTGCAGAGAAAAAGGAAAATTCGGTACTTCTCGCTAGTGTAATATAATGTGAGCCAGTAACTACCCTATCCTTAGATCACGACTCAAGGAGGTCCCCAAGTAGCTAGCAAGGCACTGCTGCATTCTGTTCCCTGACATTGTTAATGCAGATAGGTCCGATTATGAAACACAAAACGTATTTCAGGGTAGTTCCTAGGACCGTAATATTAAATTTGCGATGTAGATGGCACATGAACGTGACGACTATCCAGATTACATGTCAATGTAAAAAGATAATGTTATGGTAATTGAGCATGGTCCCTCGGCACCAATACTGAAAGAGAGTGAATGACCACAGGTATGCCAAACATTTTCAAAACGTCTGCCAAGTACCAAAAACAGTAGCAATATGAAGAGAGCATTGGACAGATCAGAAAGGCCTCACTGCTATCCACAGCCTGTTTGTGTCCGCCCTAGTGGAACTGCGCTGACAGACGCCAACCCGATAGCACATTACACTACTGAAATCTACGAATGAATCGTGTACTTATACTGATCAGCTTCAGTGAAATTTGTTATACATGACTAGAATATCAGGTGTTATTATGGATAATAGTCCAACACAAGAAACTCATATGGTGGAGTCACAAAGAAGAATGTAATGTGAGACTACTGATGAAGGAGGGGAACCATGGGAAAATGCGCTGATGTGCATTTTCATACGTTTTTATCTTCATAGCTGTCATAGTTTATACATCAATAATAACCTCGTTATTTGCTTCAGTAATTGTTACCGTCTTGTTTGACACCTAGATGATGTAAATAACACAAATTCGTTTCGATGACAGCTAATTCTAGTCTCTTCGAGGGCTTAGTTTTGTTTTGTTGTTGATGTAAATTGGTATTCGCGAAGAGTACTACTGCCACAAACCCTGAGAGGTTTCCAGAAAACATATGATACGGAGGGTGTATGAATGGTCTCTTAGTTGTGACCTTTAGAATAGCAGTTGCCACGTGGGGTGGACGGGCGGTCTGGGGCGCCGTGTCACAGATTTCGCGGCTCCTTCCGCCGGAGGTTCTAGTCCTCCCCCGGGCATGAATGTGTGTGTTTTCCTTAGAATAAGTTAGTTTAAGTTAGCGTAAGTAGTTTCTTCGTCTAGGAACTGATGACCGTAGCAGTTTGGTCCCTTAGGCATTAGAACTTAAAAAGAGCAGTAGCGGAAGGAATTGGTACGATAAAGCCTTTGCAGAAAAACTGAAACTAATGAATAAAACATCTATAGTTATATAAATTGAGCACTTTACTGCAGCAGTTCCTTGCTCGCACAGGAGTAAATACTGCCCTTACCATAATCGTAGCTGACGTATAGAGCTCCCAATGTGAAACATGAGAGTATGGCCACTTTTTGCATGAAGCGACCATTTTGAACTGGAATACGTTTCCTAACTCAAAACCACTCCTCCTGTGATGATTACTCTCAATATGTGATCGAGATGACAAGAAAATATTAAATGGATGTAGGTCTGTATCACCTAATCGCAGGTCGTTCGCGCTCGTTTCTGCCAGTTACTTTGACATGGGAAGTGCGCGATGACGGGGCTAGGAATCATAGAATGAACGCACTGGTGACGTAGTTTGAAGTTCCTGGTGTCTCAAACTAAAGCCGTTCATCCTGGTGTTGTTTCTGTCAGGAAATATCGTCCTAGGAAAGTGGACAGGATGATTTTCTCATCCTTTGAAATTGTGAGATAGCCGCATCAGCACGTTTCCAGGATGGTACACAGTAGTTCATGGGTTCGAGATTTGTTTCTCGTATATCTTTTTCTCTATTCCTCCTTTACATTCAATTTTGATATCATCTGACAACTGCCTGCATTGCCTTGATTAAAAATTATATGACAAATAAACAAATTGTTTTCATGTTTAATGTTCCGTAGGCGCATGCAAATATATGAATTTGGTTAAGATTTACAGATTTTATGATCTTAGTCATAACAGCAACGTTGCATACACGAATTGTTCTTGATCAATGAGCATTACATGAAGATACGTTCTCGTAGTGGTATTTAGTTCTCACTAATATGAAGGGAAGACTTATTTCATTGACATTCCTGAAATCAGCTATTTATCTCGACTGTAGGCGTTTACTCCGAGCGCGGGGCCCCGTTGACACGAGGTGTGAACAGGCGACGTCGGCGTCCACGGTCGCCTTCGGTAAATGCAACACATTGAGCGAACGAGCACGTGTCAAGTCCATAGAGAATATCTCGCTACAAAACAGATTTGTTTCTTCTGTATATCTTTGTCAGTGGAAAGATAGAAAAAATAATTGTATAGTGAAGGCTAGCAATCGTTTTGAATAAGCGAAGCAGATTAGCTTTACAACCATGCAACAGAGTCTAACAGTTCATCAGACTTCTCCACTGTATTGAACAACTTACACCCCACTTCATCATTACCAAAGCATAGGAGGACGCTATATTCTGAAAGGAGGCCTACCTGCGTGTTGTAACTGGCACCTTAAAGTTGGTGCGGTCGCGATTCCGAAATTTACGTTACCCTCATATTCGTGCGCAGCAGGTTATTGCAACTGAAAACAAGAACTCCACAAGTTAGCTAGACTGATTTCCTAATTATACCTCTGTGCCATTAAATAATATACCATCCAGAACCTCCAAAAGATACTTAAATACACACACAGAACTTTTCACAATAGTTACAGTTCTTGTATAGCGTGCATAGTATGGCTGCACGAATTATTATTATGCTGTTTCCCCTTTATTCTATTCAGGAAAGCGATCTCACTGATTCCCATGTATCTTTCAAATCCCGTTGTTCTAAGAATCAGCTTGACACGTAAATTTCTACTGACTCATTTCACAGAAGGTGACTTCTTAATTTTTCATATTAAATTAGCAACCTTGCCTTTATCCATGAATTTCAGAAACTCGTCAAGTTACAAACTGAAATACACGCAAGCTACAAATGACTTCTATGAAAACTAATTCTTTCAAATCAAAATTAAGAGCATTACTTTCTACCATGAATTTCTGTTAGCAGCTCGATCAGTTAAAGCCACGAATAGTATTTTCCTACACTTCCACATCAGATTTTGAAACAAACTAACCAATTGTTGCCAGATTGTGCAGATAGCCGGACTTAGAGAATTAGCGTGTTGGCCAGTTTATTTGTCCCAAGTCGCGATCGGCGCGGACTTAGCCTCTGCAGCGGCCGGCCGCCGGTCGAGTTTTATGTCAAAGAGTGTACATTTTGTCCGGCTTCTGGTGACCATAATTTTGTAGTCTAAAAGACTTAAGTGTTGAATCATGTATTTAGGTGAGCAACGATATGTTACAGAGGACATTATAAACCGGACACGATCATTAATATCCTGTTTTGATTATTTTTCTGTTTCGAGAGCTAAATTGAAAATCTAATCAGAGAACAGCTTGTAAACATCTGACTGTCAGGAGTCTGATATCAGTCTAACTAGAAGAGTATTGGTTCGATATTGATTCTGATTGTTAATGAAAGTGTGTGGTTTGAGTGAAGCGAATGCTAAAGGGAAGATGAAAATTAACATTTATACCTAGAAATGTGCATTAGGAACGTGTACTTACTATCTAGTATGGACTTAGTGGCAGTATTTGATAATTTTTGATACGAAAATATAAAGCAGTTAAGTTTCAAAGAGTTTATTTCATTTTCATAATGAATCTAGAACTGCAGTGGGAAAAAAAGAAAAAAAAGGAAAAACAAGCAGGCAACAAAGAACAGTGTACGGACACATCTAATAGAATCAATTTTTTTTACAACTGGTCTTGAATGAGTTACATTCTTCGTCGTCCCTGACCAGGTAGCGGATTTGCGAAACCAACGTGCAAAAATAAACTGCGCGTGCCGCTGCGTCGTCTACCCACCTCCTACTAGGACATCCGCTAGGGCCTTTCTCGACACTGAAAACACTAAAATTACTTAACAAGTATGTACGTTACACGCAATCTGTATCACTGAAAAATACTGCTACAGAAGCTATACCATATTTGGACCTTCCAAATAAATATCGGGGCAGAAAGCATATAAATACCTGTGGTCCTGTTAGCGTTGTTAGCAGATCAAGTACCATTTACAAAATATCATTTAAATTTTGAGAAAGAACATTTTATACCTTCCTTGTGAACACGAAGTTAGATTAAAATTTCTCGGTGGTACACACTGAAAGCAATGGAACGTTCTCTATACGTCGTGTGTCGAAGGAGCACGTTGACTGCCTCCGCCTGCATGGTTACGTTGATGTGCGACGCTCGCAATTACGATGCGATCAATGACCACTGTTTCTTTATTTCACCGTGGTACTCTGATCTTCGTCATCTACTTCTGATATGCTTAAAGGTTTTAACGAGGATCGCCAGCCACGCTTTGACCCTCGAGCTCCTGCATTACTTACTTCAAACCTGTTATCTGAATTCTCTCAGAGAAATTAAAGATCTGACCACAGGCCCAGAAGATCGAGTACAATGATGTTTGCTTCCCGAGAAACAGTACTGTCTATTTGCTTTAAACAAACAAAGTCTTGTCCAAGTGTCTGTCGAAGTTTTCTCCAGCTAGCTATCAGCGATGCAACCCACCACAGGAGAGTCCCGCACGCTCTGATTACAACCCAAGTCTATTCGGAGGACCGCTCCACAGCTGTCGCTAGCTCAAACACTCAAAAGTGTTAAGTTACCGCAACTGCAGTGAAATGAGATGGTGTGAGGACAAACCCGAGAGAAACTTTGGGGAAGAATTCTTGGTAATAATAGGTACTACAAATGGTGTACAACACTAAAATTCGACGAGGGGCTGTGTCGTACTTCCTCACGCTTGCATACCTCTTGCAAACAATTTGATAAGTACACTGCTGTGGTTTTCCTGAATCACCGTAGGGGAATGCCAGTGCGGTTAAGCTGATTCCTTCTCCACTATTTGTTCAACAGGAGCTACTGGTTCGTCTACAGTAACTTCGTCTTCCACGGAAGATTAAACTGTACCCTTATTTCCTTTACACCACAGGGCTACAAAAATCATTGTCGTATAGGCGTTGACATAAACATAATCCTTCGTCCGTCACATCGTTTTTATTTCATCTTCTAAGCCTTTCGCTTAAACCATTATTAGCCGGTTGAAGGATTCTCTTACACAGTACCACATAAGGTAATATGTGAACTGCGAAGGCATCTTGTTTACAAAATTGTCAGAAAATTGGAATATCTACTAGCAGCCAATTGCATTTTTGAAAGTAAATAATAAAAAACAGAAAACAAACTTATATAAAACATGAAAGTATTTACACACTGCCAACCGCAAAATTTGTCTCCTTAGACATAGTTAATCTATACAGGAACATCCTGGTTCCAAAAACTGTTGCAATAACAAAACAAAAAAAAACAATCTTATTATATATAATTCAATTACACTCCTGGAAATGGAAAAAAGAACACATTGACACCGGTGTGTCAGACCAACCATACTTGCTCCGGACACTGCGAGAGGGCTGTACAAGCAATGATCACACGCACGGCACAGCGGACACACCAGGAACCGCGGTGTTGGCCGTCGAATGGCGCTAGCTGCGCAGCATTTGTGCACCGCCGCCGTCAGTGTCAGCCAGTTGGCCGTGGCATACGGAGCTCCATCGCAGTCTTTAACACTGGTAGCATGCCGCGACAGCGTGGACGTGAACCGTATGTGCAGTTGACGGACTTTGAGCGAGGGCGTATAATGGGCATGCGGGAGGCCGGGTGGACGTACCGCCGAATTGCTCAACACGTGGGGCGTGAGGTCTCCACAGTACATCGATGTTGTCGCCAGTGGTCGGCGGAAGGTGCACGTGCCCGTCGACCTGGGACCGGACCGCAGCGACGCACGGATGCACGCCAAGACCGTAGGATCCTACGCAGTGCCGTAGGGGACCGCACCGCCACTTCCCAGCAAATTAGGGACACTGTTGCTCCTGGGGTATCGGCGAGAACCATTCGCAACCGTCTCCATGAAGCTAGGCTACGGTCCCGCTCACCGTTAGGCCGTCTTCCGCTCACGCCCCAACATCGTGCAGCCCGCCTCCAGTGGTGTCGCGACAGGCGTGAATGGAGGGACGAATGGAGACGTGTCGTCTTCAGCGATGAGAGTCGCTTCTGCCTTGGTGCCAATGATGGTCGTATGCGTGTTTGGCGCCGTGCAGGTGAGCGCCACACTCAGGACTGCATACGACCGAGGCACACAGGGCCAACACCCGGCATCATGGTGTGGGGAGCGATCTCCTACACTGGCCGTACACCACTGGTGATCGTCGAGGGGACACTGAATAGTGCACGGTACATCCAAACCGTCATCGAACCCATCGTTCTACCATTCCTAGACCGGCAAGGGAACTTGCTGTTCCAACAGAACAATGCACGTCCGCATGTATCCCGTGCCACCCAACGTGCTCTAGAAGGTGTAAGTCAACTACCCTGGCCAGCAAGATCTCCGGATCTGTCCCCCATTGAGCATGTTTGGGACTGGATGAAGCGTCGTCTCACGCAGTCTGCACGTCCAGCACCAACGCTGGTCCAACTGAGGCGCCAGGTGGAAATGGCATGGCAAGCCGTTCCACAGGACTACATCCAGCATCTCTACGATCGTCTCCATGGGTGAATAGCAGCCTGCATTGCTGCGAAAGGTGGATATACACTGTACTAGTGCCGACATTGTGCATGCTCTGTTGCCTGTGTCTATGTGCCTGTGGTTCTGTCAGTGTGATCATGTGATGTATCTGACCCCAGGAATGTGTCAATAAAGTTTCCCCTTCCTGGGACAATGAATTCACGGTGTTCTTATTTCAATTTCCAGGAGTGTATTAGGACACAAGCAACGTATGGATCAGAGTGCCTAACATTGAATAAGAAAGGCGAATTAAGAGAATTCGAAAAAAAGATAAAATACTAAGAAAAATTTTAGGTCCTGAGAAAAACAAGGAAAATAGGTGGATTAAAAGGAGAAATGAAGACTGATACAAAAATACAGAAAAAATCACAGGTACAATGAGGAAGAGAAGGCTAAAATTTTATGTACATTTAAAATGAATGGAAGAAACACGGATTACAAAGAAAATATTTAATTACGTTCGTAAGCTGAAAAAAAACTGTGGGATCGATAGAAGCAGTAAAGAAGGACGCCAATAAAAAAAGGTGTTACAGAACAAATAATACGTGACAGGAATCACTTCAGGGTACTGATAGAAAACGCAAACTATGAAGAAGGCGAGACAAAACCTCGACCCAAGAGAGTGTGGACAGATGAGCAGTGACGGGCAGTTGGCGAGAAAATGAAGAAGTACTAGGAAGAAAGGAAGAAAAAGTATCACCATAAGTCTTAAATTGTATGCAGGCCAAAGATGACCAAATTCATAAATAAAATAAAAAAATTAAGTTAGGCAGAAATTTAGAGACTGATAGTATTGTTAGAATTCAGCTTTAATAATAAATTTTGTAAACAGCATAATGGCTTAGCAATGGTCAGCAGCATAGCTGGACTCTTGACAGATATTTACAAAAACTTAAGAGTAGCGTTTTTCTCAACTACTTATCAACTTTATACCAACGTTATCTATTATAAGAAATATGCGCATTCTACAATCAGTTTCTTCAACAACGCAATGATCAAACTGACACTCTTGCAAATCAACTAAGTAGCTGACATCAAAATATTACATTCTCCTCGGAACTAACAAAAGCGCTCATTTCCTCGATATTATTATCATTAAAAGAAATCATAAACACCACTTCATCCACTTACACCTTTAAAGCCTGTTTCATGTCCGCCCCATTTCTTAACAAAAGAAAATGATCGTAGAACAGGACGACCCTTCTACTGAGACTGGGGGACATTCTCCCTCGAGGCACGGGCAAGCGTATACAGTCGGGAGCTCCGCCATTACGAATGTGCTCAGGGCCCGAACAGGCAGGTCAGGAGCAAAAGCAATTGTCACTAGTAATTAATTTTTTGTTTGTTTGCAGTTACAATTCTTCAGTTCTGGGTACACATTGCAACCCTTACGTCACAGTATCTAAGCCACCGCTAGAAGAATCAAAACAAATATGTCGTAGCCCAACGATAAGATAGAGAACAACTTGATAAAGTAGAGATGAACTGCGTCATTTCTTTTTGCCTACCCCTCGTATTACCATCACACACTATAATGTATATAGGTTGCGGAGTTGAGGTGCAGATAAATAATATAGCCATTCATGATATAGTCACTCCATCCATTCGCAAAAGAAATCTGGAATACGCAAGCTTAAGTGCGAATCCTCACCCAAACATGAAATATGTCGAACGGATAGAAACTTTGAGATGAGAATTAAAGAGCACCTCGGTTTACTTCGTTTAAGCACTTTAAGCGGGTTCACCATTTCCACTCGCGTTGTTGAAGAGTGACAGACTATGCAAAACTCTGAAGACAACGTTCAGATCCTTATAAGTACGTGACTACGAATATGTTAGAAGAAACAGGAATAATTACAAATAAAAGCACACCATCACACAATATTCTCAACGAACAGACGGAGCTGGCTAATAATGCTCAAAAAAAATTACAAAAAGATACCCTCTATGTCACACAGAAATCGATACTACCGTCCTCAAGCACAAATAGTGTGGTAATTAGTTTCAATAAATGCAGAATGGTTATAACTAAACTCCCGCTACTAGAGCCAGTACAGACAGTAAACTATTTACCATATGGACGCTCAACTTTACAACAATGGTGTTCAGGATCGACGTATGGGAAGTAATTGTCTGTGACAAGCTCATAGTGCCATATACTCTAGCAAACAGATTAACAGGTGCTTCGTCCAACCGATTTCTGCGCGATGAATTACCGCGCTACGTAATATTCACAAAAAATCTACCACAACAGTTCGATGTTGCTGACCAGGACCTGTCCATAGACGCTATGTTTGTATGAATCGTTTAAGACGTTATTGCGTTAACAATGTTTAAATATGATTTTATATCAGAAACATTTGATGTTAAGTAACTGGAAAAGTAATCTCGTAGTGATGGTGCGTCTTAACTCACCATCACTCACGTTACGTGCACGTCAAATTTTTGTCTTTGAAACTGTGTTACTGAGTTCTCTGTCACTGGTTGGGATTAGTTTTTAACAGAGTTTTCCTTATTGGTATTTAATGAGTCAAGTCAGCCATGGTGGATACGCTTGGAAGTCCACCTAAACTGCCGGGTTTTTCGCACCGGATGATCGGAGCCACCGGCTGACTGATCTGCACTCAAGACTTCTCATAGTTCAAACTCTGCAAGTGATCGCGCCTCAAACGTATTGACGGGGCTGTCACAACTCCCGGCGATCAGGCTGCTGACGTCAGAGCAGGACTCGCGCGCACGGCCGAGTCTGTTATTAAAGTTTTTCATAGCCGTTTCCGGGATGTACCGTCTGAAGACGTTCAATTTGTTTATTGTCTCCGGAAGATCTGTTTCTGTCCATATTCCTGTAGTAAATTTTTCTTGTCTGTGAGAGAAGTGATATTCTTGTTTATAACTGGCAGTGAAATTACATAAAAAAAATTGTACTGATTTCACTTCCCACGTATTTAGTTGTATATTACGGCAGAAAGCTATTGTGAAGAATACACAGAATCTGTGTGTCGCTTTTGTTAAATATATTTATGCGTCGTAGGAGTGAACAACAGTTGCCGGAGATGGAATTTTACATGATGTGCTCTCCAAGTCGGCATAAGTTACTCATGGTTTTCCTCTCTGGCGACTACTTTGTGAAGAGGTGAACCTAGTGTCTCACATTATCTGTTTTTTCCTTACAACTTCGTCGCTACTATGTCGAAGTTTTTTGGCGTTCAAGAAATTCTAAATCATATTTTGGACTTATTTCTTGATGTGACGGAAATACACGACTGGCCATTAAAATTGCTACATCACGAAGACGACGTGCTACAGACGCGAAATTTAACCGACAGGAAGAACATGCTGTGATATGTAAATGATTAGCTTTTCAGAGCATTTACACAAGGTTGGCGCCGGTGGCGACACCTACAAGGTGCTGACATGAGGAAAGTTTCCAACCGATTTCTCATACACAAACAGCAGTTGACCGGCGTTGCCTGGTGAAACATTGTTGTGATGCCTCGTGCAAGGAGGAGAAATGCGTACCATCACGTTTCTGACTTTGATAAAGGTCGGATTGTAGCCTATCGCGGTTGCTGTTTATCGTATCGCGACATTGCTGCTCGCGTTGGTCGAGATCCAATGACTGTTAGCAGAATATGGAATCGGTGGGTTCACGAGGGTGATACGGAACGCCGTGCTGGATCCCAACGGCCTGGTATCACTAGCAGTCGAGATGACAGTCAATTTATCCGCATGGCTGTAACGGATCGTGCAACCACGTCTCGATCCCTGAGTCAACGGATGGGGACGTTTGCAAGACAATAACCATCTGCACGAACAGTTCGACGACGTTTGCAGCGGCATGGACTATCAGCTCGGAGACCAGGGCTGCGGTTACCCTTGACGCTGCATCACAGACAGGAGCGCATGCGATGGTGTACTCAATGACGAACCTGGTTGCACGAATGGCAAAACGTCATTTTTTTCGGATGAATCCAGCTTCTGTTTACAGCATCATGATGGTCGCATCCGTGTCTGGCGACATCGCGGTGAACGCTCATTGGAAGCGTGTATTCGTCATCGCCATACTGGCGTATCACACGGCGTGATGGTATGGGGTATCACTGGTTACACGTCTCGGTCTCCTCTTGTTTGCATTAACGGCACTTTGAACAGTGGACGTTATATTTCAGATGTGTTACGACCCGTGGCTCTACCCCTCATACGATCCCTGCGAAAACCTACATTTCAGCAGGATAATGCACGACCGCATGTTGCAGGTCCTGCACGGGCCTTTCTGGTTACAGAAAATGTTCGACTGCTGCCCTGGCCAGCACATGCTCCAGATCTCTCACCAACTGAAAACGTCTGGTCAATGGTGGCCGAGCAACTGGCTCGCCACAATACGACAGTCACTACTCTTGATGAACTGTGGTATCGTGTTGAAGCTGCATGGGCAGCTGTACCTGTACACGCCATCCAAGCTCTGTTTGACTCAATGCCCAGGCGTATCAAGGCCGTTATTACAGCCAGAGGTGGTTGTTCTGGGTACTGATTTCTCAGGATCTATGCACCCAAATTACGTGAAAATGTAATCACATGTCAGATCTAGTATAATATATGTGTCCAATGAATACCCTTTATCATCTGCATTTCTTCTTGGTGTAATAATTTTAATGGGCAGTGGTGTATGTCGGTTTTTAGATCGCTAATAATTGAACGAAATTCAAGCACCAATGACAGTAAATCCTGGTGATTTGGATAGGCTATTACTATTAGGCATCTTTAGAGCTGTTCCATTCGAGACGGCAAAGCTGAAAACGTACTTTTGGAGTTTTTTGATCGTAATTTAGTCGTTGCCACAGGGCGTATGCGGCAGCATCTCGTTAGGCAATTTCGCGGACGCGGAAAGATTTTGGGAGGCCTCTTGCGAGGCTTGTGAAAACGGCCCCTACTTTCTTTATCGAGGAAATGAAATTACTCTGTTGGAGGGATGAGCCGCTCACATAGCAGGCTATCGCGGCGAGTCGTGTAGAGGCCCGCCAGCAGCCGAAGTGTATCACGAGGGTAATCAGGCCAGCCGGCCAAAGGGGAGCCGGGAGCGGCCGCCGCTAATCCGACCAAGTGCGGCCTCGCCCTGCGCCTTCTATCGCTCTGCTGCGCCCCTCTCCACGTATAAAAGTAAGAAAGAGGCTCGTTCCTGTTTACAGAGGCTAGAAATTACACCACCTTACGTTTGCATGGCTGCTCCATGCTTAAAGTAACGACAATTTTGTTTTACAGGCGCGGAGGCTGCCCTCATGTTGCTACAGTGTTGCATCCAGTGTAATAGAAGGGTCTAAGTTTGTGGTGGCTTTCCATCGATGATGTGCGTCTATTTCTCTGAAACCTGATTTATTATGTGATTTTACTGTGAAAGAAGTCTCTGATCAGGTTAAAGAAATTTCTGTGCAACACAACCAGAGCCATTCAGTTGCCGTACTTGCTTGTGAGTCTTCAGCCACAACGACAGTGAATTTTCTAAATGACAGCATGGTTCCGCAACTGCCTCAATTTGTATGCATGCATATATTGCTGTTAGAGCATTTTCAAACACTGGAACTGAAGTATGTTCTGTCAACACATAGATGTGTGCGAAAGCACACTCTTCTTTTTGGACTTTGTGAGTGTGTGTGTGTGTGTGTGTGTGTGTGTGTGTTTGGGCTTACGGGCGCTCAACGCCGAGGTCATCAGCGTCGTGATAAACATTAAAAGAAACGAATGTGGACAAACTTAGTAAAATGGAAGCATACACGCAACGAAAGCGGGGAAGGATGAAAAATGCTGTATAAGAAAATAAAACGTAAGGAAAACGAGAAAGGAGCGTCAAGGATGCCACGGGAAATTGTCACTGGCTACCCACTTACGTAAAAAATGGGCGAGCCAGTCACCCTATGAACAAATTAAGACCCTCTCCCTAAAATCTTGGTAAAAACATTGGATGCTGTGTAATTTACTGAGATCTGTGTGTCGACAGAACTTACGTCCGTTTAAGCGTTGGAAAAAGTCTTAACAGCCGTATTTGCATTACTAGAAATAAAGGTTGCAAAATTCAGCCAGTAGTGAAACCAAGCTGGCATTTAAAAATCAGGCACAGCAATGTGTCATTTCATGTTGAGTGAAAAAAAATTCCCAGTGATTAGCATATAAAAAAAGTTACGCTAGACATGTCTTACAACAATTACCAACCACTAACTTATTGACTCATATGCACATGATGTCAGACATAGTTGGTAGAAAAATAAAGTAAACAAGCATACTTCGCTTACCTGCATTAAAATTTAAAAAGTCAGCGTACCTCGCTTACATTCATTGCATAATGTCATAAGTTATCATTTTTTGCGGTGACACCAGCAAAGCTAAAATTTCCCGAGTCCAAAATGGTTTACCACAAGTTATTTCTCTTGTGAACTCAAGAATGTCCTGTAGAACTCTGTTCAAGGAACTAGGGTACTAAACACTACTTTGCAATTTATTTATTCCTTAAGAAATTTGTCATATTTAGTATATCTATTTTTGAAATCAACATCTCAGTTCATGGAGTTAAAACTAGAAATAAGAATAATATAAGAAAGTTGCTTACTGTGGTCTAAAGAGGTGTCCACTATTCAGCAAAACAAATTTGCAATAACCTGCCATCCGGCATAAAAGCTTTAAATACCAGTAAACTAAAGAGGGGTCTAAGGGACTTACCGGTGGCCAGCCCCTTTCATTCGATTGACGAATTTCTTAGGAGAACCGCTTAATATTATTATTAATATAAAACAATGCACGTATTACGGACTGTCGACTTCTGTACCAATATTCAACGTCCACCGGGACAGTTTCACTTGGGATCTGTGGAACGTACATTAGCGTGTCTTTCTTGGTTTTTATTCTTACTTTCTGACGCGTTCTTTATCATTGAGCATCTCTTCAATGTGGATCCATGGAACGAAAAAACCCCTAAATCAAAATATTTTTATTGATGCTTGCCTTTACCAGTTTCGAAATTTCGTTCGTCATCAGACGGCTACCTAAATGACGAACTATTAAGCAGTTCGCTAGTGTTTACAATTTCGCGAAGCTCTGCAGTAAAAAAAATTTTCGGCTGGCAAATAGTCGAAATGGAAATGAAAATGTGGGATAACTCCTCTCGCAACAGTAGAATCATTGTATATTTCGTGTACTAGGTGTGTAACACATCCAGTCACCGATTCGCCTACCGCTAGACTGCGTGTTTTTATCAGCACAGTCACGATTATATCGGGACAGTGGATCACCATTAGCGCTTTGACAACGAACAGCTAGATTTCACATCAGTACCACGTGTTTTAACACGCACTGATGGCACACAGAGGCAACACAAAGTAAAGAAATGAATTATTTACATTAGGTGGCGGTTACAGGTCGAAAGAGATGACAATAAAATCGATGTGCAGTCGGCTAGAGCAAAAATATGACACAATGAGCAGCAGAAACTAAGCAAACATATTTGAGGTGTGTTACTATGATATTACGTAAACATAAATGATGTACTGTTTGCTGTTTAACCAAGGTGGCACTGATGTTTGCAATGAATATGCGGAATGTGTGTTTTAGTCTTTTTCTTATTGTGCTTGAATACATATTACGTATTATGTGCTGTTAGAATTAGTGGTTCTTTAATATAATACATATGAATACAAGTCTGCATACAATAGTGGGATTTAATGTATGTGACATACATTAAGGGCGTGTTTTAAAAAAGTATCACATATTCCGACAGATGGTAGTACGGGTCAAATCAAGGAAAAAAGTTCCTACAATATGATGTCTGGAGTAATACCTGTTGGGGTATGAGCTACATCTACATCGATACTCTGCAAATGACACTTTAGTGTGAACCACTTTCACAATAATTCTCTACTATTCCAGTGTCCAACAGCGCGCTGTAAAAATGAACTCCTATATCTTTCCGTGCGAACTCTGATTTCCCTTATTTTATTATAATGATCGTTTCTCATTATGTAGGTCGCGTCAACAAAATGTTTTCGCACTCGGAGGAGAAAGTTGATGGTTGAAATTTCGTGAGAAGATTCCGCCGCAACGGAAAAGTCTTTGTTTTAGTGTGTCCGCAGCTCGTGGTCGTGCGGTAGCGTTCTCGCTTCCCGCGCCCGGGTTCTATTCCCGGCGGGGTCAGGGATTTTCTCTGCCTCGTGATGACTGGGTGTTGTGTGATGTCCTTAGGTTAGTTAGGTTTAAGTAGTTCTAAGTTCTAGGGGACTGATGACCATAGATGTTAAGTCCCATAGTGCTCAGAGCCATTTGAACCATTTGTTTTAGTGAAGTCCACCCAAATCCTGTATCATATCAGTGACACTCTCTCCCCCATTTCGCGATAACGCGAAAGGTGCTTTCACGATTTAGTCCGTGAATGCTATTTGGTGAGGATCCCACACCGCGCAGCAGTACTCCCTAAGAGGACAGACAAGCGTAGTGCAGGCAATCTTTTCAACAGATCTGTTCCATCTTCTAAGTGTTCCGCCAATGAATCGCAGTCTTTGGTTCGCCTTCCCCATAACATTTTCTATGTGTTCTTTCCAATTTACGTTGTTCGTAGTTGTAATTCCTAGATATTTAGTTGAAATTACTGCTTTTAGATTTGACTGATTTATCGTTTAACCGAAGTTTAACGGATTTCTTGTAGCACTCAAGTGGATGACCTCAAACTTTTCATTATTTAGGGCCAACTGCCGATTTTAGCATCAGACAGATATGCTCTAAATCGGTTTGCAATTTGTTTTGATCTGCTTAGGACTATTAAACGATAAACGACAGCCCCATCCGCAAACAACCTAAAAAGGCTGCTCAGATTTTCTCCTAAATCGTTTATTTCCGTCCTATCATTCCCTTCTGTCTGTTATGCAGACACTGTAGGCTGTGCTTCATGTTGTTACCTTGCAAAAAATGGTTCAAATGCCCGCGGCAGGATTCGAACCTGCGTCCGTAGCGGTCGCACGGTTCCAGACTGTAGCGCCTAGAACCGCTCGGCCACGCCGGCCGTCTGTTACCTTGCATTCTGATACATCATTCAGTCCTCCTTTACAGTGAAACACGCAATCTCACATTCACCTGGCTCCATTCGGATTCCATCACATGCCTTGGTCGCACGATTCCGTAACATCTACACTTACCGTGCGTTTGACACACACCAATGCTTTTGAATGTCCCCACAGCCATAAATGTTACGCATTCAGGTCCCGTGAACGGCGAAGCTATTCTACATGACAAGTCCATCGCCCATGAAACTTTTCAGTTGGATTCTGTCGCACAATCCATACAAAATGGGATGGTTTCCCAAAATGGGGTGGTGCTCCTTCGAGCACGAACCATAGTCCTTGTCTTGTGACAAGGACATCGTTAAGAGATGAATTCGCACTACCCAATGGGCCTAATATTCTCCGCTACAAACTTCTGGACATCTAAACTTTCGAATGTAAAACATGAAGTTTACGTCCGCGCAGATTCTACCCATCCTTTTCTACCTGGTGCCGCCCTTTGCCACCCAATATTATCTCACGCCCATCTATGTTTACTTATTTCCTTTATTTAAGTATTTTTTGCTTATTTCCAAAAACTTTATTTGACAATAATCTGAAATCCATACTTTAGTAAAAGACGTATATTAAAGGTTGAATAATACAAAACTATAACGATTCGAAGGACTTCGTAGCCGAAAGATAAATGTCTTATTTCAATTCACTCTCGTCACATGAATAACACTTTTGAAATCTAACATCTTTTTGTGACGAGGTCTAAGAAAAATTTAGAATATCAATGAGACAGTTAAAATTGGTTTTCTTTAAGCAGCTCCTGACAGTCTGATTTCAAACTAGTTAAAGCGCATCTACGTGCACTCCTCACATTCAGAAGACTGCGGTGTTTTGTTTTCATGGTGGCTGGCGTCGAAAATCCGGTCTCACGTAGGTATGTATATGACAACTGTACGAAGACTTTTAAGGCTTCATTCATCACTCCTGAATCAACAGCAAGGAGACTGGCCCCAAATTCTTCCAACTCCATTTGTTGAAACTATTCTTTAGCACTTGAATCACATTTAAATTCAATGCATCCTTTTGTGTTTCATCAGGAAGTGCACGCACATCAACTGTGAACGGCAATCTTGTTAACGTGCACTGAGAGCCTGCTGAAGACAAATGAGGAAAACAAAGTTTGATCGCTTCTTCGAGCCATTCCAGGTATTCACTGATAACTCTCTACGTGTTAACATCGCACTGTGGTTTATCTAGAAGTTCACTGACTCGAGGGAATAATGAAAAGTTAGTGATGTGAGCATCCTGGCGACGCTTCCATAGTTGTGTCCTTTCCAAGAAGGTCCTTATGGCATTGGTGGCATCCATTGTTTTCGTGTTTCTACCTTGTAGTTTCAAATTCAGATTATGCAGGATTTGTAGGAAGTCTGTAAGGTATGCTAGGGAAAATATAAAGCTGTCATCAGTGAATGACTGATAAAGCTCAGGTTTCCCCTGACTCAGCAAAAACAGTTCTACCTCTGATTTCAATCATACAGTCTCCAAAGCATATTGCCCTTGGAAAGTCACCGGGCTACGTATGTAAGATTCAAAATGGTTCAAATGGCTCTGAGTGCTATGGGACTTAACTTCTAAGGCCATCAGTCCCCTAGAACTTAGAACTACTTAAACCTAACTAACCTAAGGACATCACACACATCCATGCCCGAGGCAGGATTCGAACCTGCGACCTATCGGTCGTGCGGCTCCAGACTGTAGCGCCTAGAGCCGCTCGGCCACCCCGGCCGGCCTACGTATGTAAGACTAAAGATTAGTGTTCACCACTGAGATCGTTACATAGGACTCGAAAAACAAAAAAAGAGTATTCACTCCACTTAACTCTATTTCTGCAACTACACTGATAACCACTTTCAGTGCAGTGTTCAGTTTCTCCGGTAAAGTAAGAGAAGCTGAGGTATGTCTGTGGATCAAACATTGGCAACCAATAAGATTAGGAGTTTTTCTTTGGCAGTATTTAGAAAGCCAGAGTGTGAGCATAACATAGCTGGTGCTCCGTCACAGAACTCTGTCCCAAGACAAACCATTTTCAACCAAATACTCACTAACGATAGAAAATACATCAGAACCTTTTTCTCTCGTTCCCAATTTGATAGAAAACAACAGTTCTTCCGTTATTTTCTTCTCACCCACAAATCGGAAGTATGATATTATGTGACATTGTTGAGCTACATCAGTGGAATCGACACACGGCAAGGCAAAAAAATGGAGATTTTTAAGTCCCCTCGCTACCTGTTCATTCACATTCAGGGCCATTTCTTCGATCCTATGTTGCACAAAGTTGTTTGAAAAAGGTATCTTGCCCATCTTTCGCTGACTATCTTCTCCATACAGAAATCTGCTTTCTTTGAGAATGGAAGGTTTGATTCACGTCTCACCAATACTATGAGGATTTTTTGGTTTTTGCTATTAAGAAAGTAATTTCCTATGCTGCTTCAATAACTTTCCAGGCAGACGCACAGGCTGCAATCAATCGTTACTGGGGACAACATGACACACAACACACTGTGACAGTTGGACACTGTCCTTTACAACAAACGTAATCCATAATATATTCTTCATTATACAATCTTCTTTTAGCAGAAATTTGCACTCAACGTACAAAATCAATAAAAAATACTAATAACTTCAACAGAACACAACAGGCGTAATAGTTAAGACTGCAGAGCGTAGACAGAAGAATGCGTTGTACCAACAATAATTTTTGACAGGTAGGGCCGCACGCTTCTGCTTTCTTCTGCGCCATCTGCTGCCGCCCCCTGTTGAGGGAAGATGCCCCCCCCCCCCCCCCTCTCCAGTTTGGGAACCACAGATTTGACGGATTTCAATACCCACTTTCGTAGCTATGGTCGCTAATTTACACTGCAAAATTCGGATGGAGCCAATTCAAATCCTGATAGCGAGAGAAGTATTCATAATCGCCTTTCGCTGCCAAGATAATACTAGAGAACAGCCTAAAGTTTCTTCCATCCGACCGCGTACCAGTCTCCTCCTTATGGAGTCAGATCGTGTGAGACTTTTCAGGGTGATATGTTCACCGGATACGTACATTAAGGAAGCACCTTGGTGGTATCAGAAAGAATTCGAAGTAGTCGACAATGTTGAAGGAATCAAACCAACAGTCCCCGTTTATACCCTAAGCGAGTAAGAGAAAACTTGGAAAGCGTAAAACTAGATGACGAGGGTTGGGATCTGAACCCTCTCCTACCACTGCGCCAACTAGCTCGGTCGTACTATTTCGAGAAGAGAAGACTGCGTCACGCGCACAGGTCAATTTATGGCTGGACTTACATAATGGGGCTGTATAGGAATGCGTGAGGCAGTACATCAGACAATATTTACCTCTAGGGTGTATATATATATTTTTTAAATTGTAATGTCTTGATGCTGCTTAATACAATTTCATACAGCACTGTTGTCTACGTCAGCCCAGGAAACTCCTGAGATATCTATGCGTTGTCATCAACTGATGCAAAATCTGGAAGATCATAACGAATCCGAATAAAAGTGTCGATATCAGTACTAGTTTCTAACCGTTTCTCGGAAATTTCTTTGGCCGCAGGAACTTGAAGGGAATTCACTTTGCAATTTATTTTAGCCTTCAGCTACAGACTAACATTTTCTTTACAAATTAAAAAGGTTACCAGTAAAGGTGGTAAATAGACGATCGAGTAATATTAAGTCACTTTGTTCAAAATGCCGCATGGATGAAACGACAAAACACACACACACACACACACACACACACACATACACACAGCAGGGACTTCACGGTACATAACCAAATCATAAGATTTCACAGTATTTGCCATATTCCATTTTGTTTGAACCAATAACCGGTTTCAGCTCTACAGGCATCATAATCTAGTTCTTAACGACCTTACATCCCCTGTGTCGCTGCCTCGTGCGATCACGTGATGTCTGTAAAGTCTAAACAGGTTATCAATTAAAACAGAATGAAATGTGACAAAGATAGTGAATTCTAAATCTGTTTAGATACCATCTGTCTCTTCCAAAGGTGAAAGCGGCTTTATTTCATTTTTAGGATGTAATGTAGTGCAGACAGAAAGTGGATATAAACAGTCGCAACACATACAACACAATAAAACCTACAGCCAAGGCATATAAATTTTTGCCGTTTTTATTTGATATACTAAATTTGTTTGTAGTATTATTGTAACTGAAAATAATTATTTCTATTTGTGTTTGTTGCAAACACAATATACCAATTTTATAAAGTTTGTTATTGCAAAAACAGGGTGACAAGTATTGAACTATATGAAATAAAATCGTCATAACTTCTGAACGGTTTGCGTTAATTCGTTCAAACTGCACGGTTGGCCGCGGGGCATGATGGGAAGTAGTATGCGCATGGTATGGTTTGGTTTAGCCACGAAGACCACTTTCATTTGGATTGATTCGTCAATAATCAAAACTGGTGCATTTGGGGGACTGAGAATACGCATTTCGCGATCGAGAAGTCTCTTAACCCTGAGCCGGTGACTGTGTGGTCTGCAATGTCCAGTCAAGGAATAATCGGTGCAATATTCCTTGATGGCACAGTGACTTCCGAACGGAACACTATGGTGCGTGCATAACGGAGCTCGACCCCATCGAAGCAGAAGAGTGTTTAATGTCCTGGGGAGCACTTTCGGGACCGCATTCTGGCTCTGGGGTACCCAGAGGCCAGGGATTCGATTGGCTGCTATATTCTCCGGATCTGAACACATGCGACTCCTTTTTTGCGGGGTCTATATTAAAGACTAGGTGTAGAGCAGTATGTCCAAAACCATTTCTGAGCAGAAAACAGAAGGCCATCGACAGCATCGATGTTCCGAACTTCAGAGGGTCATGCAGAATTTCACTATTCGTCTGCCCCATATCATCGCCAAGGATGTCAGGCATACCTAATATGTAGTAACCTAAATCCGAACACCTGTACTGACGTCTACATGTTGCATAAAGTACGTGCACGCGGTAGTTTGTAACTAATTTTCGTTTTTTTTTCGTATAGTTCAATAACTGTCACCTTTTATATGTGTAGTCTCTGTTCCTTGTTCAGTGATTGGACACAAAAAATCATGTAACGCAAAGATGAGAGTATAATCTGAAATCAAAGAATTTTAGTTAGGTGAAGTACCTTGGTTAGGGGAGACGGCAGCTCGGAACGAGTGAGATATGAACACGACAGTAGTAGTAGTAGTAGTAGCAGTAGTAGTAGTGGTGGTGGTGGTGGTGGTGGTGGTGGTGGTGGTGCTGGTGGTTGTACATTACGAGCAGTCATACTGAGCAGAAGTAGAAGGCATAGCCGTTGTCAAGCACACTGAATGGGGGGGTGTCCATATTTGTGAATATCTCATTTGAATTCATAGCTCTAGATTCCTGAGTACCGTGATACCATTAAAAAAACCTTTTCGAATTCATTAGCCAAAATAAAATCATTTTCTAAAAGTGTAGAGACGTTTAACAGCGCTTAGGAAGATCAATTATTGCGCGTCAAAAGTAGATAAATAAACTGCACATTATAGCGCACATCCTTGCAAAGCTACTTTCTAAATTTACTGCGACAAGCAAACACTCTTATCGGTATGCCCAGTGTCGTTTCTGTCGCTGAGGAAAATAAATAGGCATTCCAGACTATCGGATCGCAGTGGCACAGTTTCCACTACCGGAAATGATTGTCACTGTTAAGTGGCCAGCGCTTGCAGTACAGATCCAATAAAAGCACCTTATTACTGCGGGACTATGCTCCGATATCTCCATTACGCCATTTTAGATGATCGCATAAATCTCAATAGGCAACGGCCTTGCCGCATGATGACACCGGATCCCGTCACATCACCGAAGTTAAGTGCTGTCCGACTCGGCTGACATTTGGATCGGTGAGCATGCGAGCCTGCCGAACGCTGTTGACAAATGTGGTGCACTCAGCTCTTGTGGGGCCAACTGAGGAGCTACTCGATTGAGAAGTAGCGGCTCTGGTGATGAAAACTGACAACGGCCGGAGAGCGGTGTACTGACCACATCCTTCTCCATATTCGCATCCACTGACGCATTTCGCCTGAGGATGAGACGGCAGACGGTGTCGTTGGGCATTCCGAGGCTTGTTCGGACGGAGTTTAGTATTATACTCACTTCCTCACTGTACTTCGACAGAAATCAACATTATGTCGGCGCTGCCCTCCAGCATCTGCTTTCCTTCCCTTAATTACATCAGTAACAATATAAGCTGGTCACAGCAAAACCTATGCGACCGTTAGTCACCCGGAGTGACGTGCGTAAACATTAAACACGTAAGGTTGATACAGACAACGCGGCAATGCAGATCAGACAGAGTAATGTGGATGCTAATACTGCTTCCCAACATATTTATTCCTTCATGTATATAAATAACACTAGAAACAAGAATAAACTTAATACAAGTTTAAACTCTCTTTGGTCCAGTAAGTTGTGTCTTGTTAAAGAACACAGATTTCGGAAAACTTGCCAGCAGGTATAACTACCAAAAAACTTTAACTTAAGAGGAGCCTAAACGATTCATTGCTGCCCAACTTCCTTGATTCCTTTAACTCCATTTTTTAGTAGAATCGATTGATATGTATAACGGGGGTATCTGCTTCAGGTCGCCAGGCGCACTTTCTTTCGTTTTTCGGCAGATATTTACAATTTCTGTTTCGCAGCGTGTAGGTGGTATCAGCCCAAACAAATCCTGCTCTTTCATACGGCGCCCAGCGTCGAGGGAAAGCGTCGGTTTGTTTCCATTTACAAACGAAATGATTTTTAAATCAGAATTTCAAGTGCTCATTTGATAGAGCACTCCCAGATTACTCTAGTGCGATCTTCTATTTATCAATATGTATTAACAGGAGCAGTAAAACACTATGAATACCCAGTACGCCATCAGCGACTGAGCAGCGCTTCTGCATGACGAAAGCAGTCAGCGCTGGCCAGGGAGGTGCCGTCACTGCTGGAGAACACGTTACTGCTCATGTTTTACCGTCCGTGTTAACAGATATTGGTAAAACGAATATCGCATTACACTAATAAAATCATTTTGCTTGGACAAGGAAGCAAACAGGCTCTTTCCCTCGACGCCGGACGTCGTATGAAAGATGTGATTAGCAGTATGTGTCTGGGCTGACTCGAGATAAGCATTGCGAAAACAAAATTGCAAATATTTACCGAAGCACCGGAGAAAATGCACCTATCAAGTCTTAGGGGAAGCACCCTGTATGTTTTAATAACATCAAATCACGCGAGGCTTAATTAAAATCTGACTTACGCACATCTTCAGTGAAGTAATTTGATCAGTGTAAATCAGCGTGTTAAGCTGATTTTCTGTTTGATGGTGTGTGACTGCGACAGCCTATTGTTCATATGCACCTCACCTCTGTATGTTGTACATTTTTAATTTTTGTGAAAAGTTCGTTAGTACCTCTTAAATGAAAATAGGTTTAAGATTTTTTGACATATTTCACGCGCTTGAGGACCATTTCACTTCGAATATATGTCAGGGGCGTTGGTAAATCTTTTTTAATACAACTTATGTATATGTGAAGTGATCTATCCTGGTTTGCTAAACACCTCTGAATGAGTAATTAAAACACAAATTTTAATAGTAGTTGCGTTGCAACCTACTTTGTGGGACACTGGATTGAGTGGTGGCGAAATTTTAGGCCACGTTCGCACGAGACGACAGCGAAGCCGCTCGCGGCGGCAGCGGCCAGGAGGCCATGAGCACGCACAGCGCGTATCGCGGCCGCAGTGTTTCACGATATCGCGGCCGATCTCGATTTATGAACAGCAGCACATGAAATTACACACTGAACGGCAATACAATGCGCGGCGGCAGATAAGCAAAGATTTGCGTGGCGTCGGCGCCCGCCATCCAATGGGGGGGGAGGGAGGGGGGTGCTGGATGCGTGGGACGTGGCAGCGGACGCGCCACGAGCCACCAGTCGGCGACTGCGTCCGGTTATTACCGGCCGGGGCCAATTACCCGCGCCCTTCACGAGCTGATGCCCGTCCGCCGGTCGCCAAATGAGCATCGCCCACCGCCGATAATTAATTAGGAGGCACGGGCGGACAGCGCTGCGGCACGGCTCGTCCCCCGCACTGCCGCTGCCGCTGCGGCTGCTCGCCCCGTTGCATCAATTGCCGGCGCCTGCGTGGCTGTCACAAGGGCACTCCACAACTCGAAAACCGCGCGCAAAGCACTTCTTACTAACCTAGGCCTAAACCAAACTCATTAAAATTTCCTCCAATTGGTCATTTACGACTTCCACTTCTGATATGTGTTATTGTTATACAACCCTTCTGTTCCTACTCTACACTGAAGGAAAAAATTGCAAGATTAAAAAAATAATTAACGGAGAGTAACGCAATTTCGGAAATACATTTGTGTAGATATTTCATTGATTAACACTGCAAAATCATAAGTTATCTCAAGTGTGAGGTAAGCCATTCCAAATTTGAAATACTGGGACACCAATAACAAGAGTAACGACCAGAATGTTGAATGCAAGCATGTAAAGTGCATGCATGGTATTATGCAAGTTCTAGACTTCAGTTTGTGGGATGTAGTTCCGTGCCTATTGCGCTTGGTCAGTCAATGCAGGGACGGTCAACGCTAGTTGTGGAACATGCTGGAGTAGACGTCCAATGATGTCCCAGATGTGCTCGATGGTAGGCAGATCTGGTGATGGAACAGGCCAAGGCAACATGTCGATACTCGGTAGAGCGTGCTGGGTTACAACAGCGGTGCGTGGGAGAGCGTTATCCTGTTGGAAAACACCCCCTGGAATGCTGTTCGCCGGGCGGAGTGGCCGCGCGGTTAGAGGCACCATGTCAAGGGTTGCGCGGCCTTTCACACCGGAGGTTTGAGTCCTCCCTCGGGCACGAGTGTGTGTGTTGTTCTTAGCATAAGTTAGTTTAAAGTAGTGTGTAAGTCTAGGGACCGATGACCTCAGCAGTTTGGTCCCTTAGGAATTCACACACATTTGAACATTTTGAATGTTGTTCATGAATGGCAGATGTGCAGATTTGCAGTTAGGGTGCGTGGTATATCTACGTGAGTACTCCTGCTGCCATATGAAATCGCACCCCAGACCATGATTCCAGGTGGAAGCCCAGTGTGTCTAGCATGCATACAGGTTGGTTGTAGGTTCTCAATTGGCCTCCTTCTAACCAACACAGGGCCATCACTGGCAGCGAGTCAGAAGCAGCTTTCATCAGAAAACACAACAGACTTCCATCCTGCCTTCCAATGAGCACTCGCTTGACACCACTGAAGTCGCAAATGGCGCTGGTTTGGGTCACTGGAATGCGCGCTACAGGACATGTGGCTCGGAGCTGCCCTTGAAGTAACCGATCTGTAACAGTTCGTTGTGTCAATGTGGTGCCAATTGCTGCTCAAATTGCTGCTGCAGATGCAGGACGATAAGCCAGAGCCACACGCCGAACACGATGGTCTTCCCTCTCGGTAGTACCAAGTGGCCGTCTGGAGCGCAGTCTTTTTGCGACCGTACATTCTCGTGACCACCGCTGCCAACGATCGTGAACAATGCCTACAATCCTGGTAAGTCTTTCTGCAGTGCCACAGAAGGAACATCTAGCTTCTCGTAGTCCAATTAGATAAACTCGTTCAAACTCAGTGAGGTGTTGGAAATGACGTTTTTGTCGCCTTCACTAACATCAGCTCACCACGTCGAATCTCAGAGGTAAATAACGCTCACGACCGTTACAGCGCGTATTTAAAGCAAACCTAATTTGCATCTCACAGCGGGGCTACTACCGCTACTTCAATGCGCCTGGCGCAAAATTTGAATAGACATCATCTTTCAGATGTAGAAATGCCCTTACCAACTTTCGTTTATATCGCCAACTCCTGTCCTTGGCGTTGCTGTTTTTTTTTTTCCATCAGTGTATATGCACGACCTAAGAGACAACCTGTGCATCTCTTTTAGATTGTTTGCATATGATGATGTCATTTACCGTCTAGTAAAGACGCGAGAAGAATAAAACGAATTGGAAAGTGATTTAGACACTATGTCTGTAGTGTGAGAAAAGCCGCATTTGGCCCTAAGCAATGAAACGTTTAACGCCGACAACATGAGTACTATAGAAAATCCTTTAATTTTAAGTTACAGTGTGGATATCACAAATTTAAAGGTTGTCAGTTCAACCGAAAACCCGCGGACTACAGTTACCTACGAAGAACTTAAATTGCAACCCTCACATACGAAGGCGAACAAAGACTGTGTTTTATTAGCAAAACACTTAGAAAGTGCAACAAGTATACTAAAGAGACTGCCTACACTATACTTGTCCGTCCGCTTCTGCGGTATTCCTGCGCGGTATGGAATACTTACCAGATAGGATTGACGGAGGACATGGCGAAAGTTCAAAGAAAGGGGCAGACTTTTTGTATTATCGCGAAGTAGGGGACAGAATGCCACGGATATGACACTCCAGTTTGTCTGCCAGTCATTGTAATGAAGGCTAATTGGTTGCGGCGAGATCTATCACGAAATTTCAATCACCAATTTTCTCCTTCGAACGGGAAAATAGTTTGATGACTCCCACCTACATAAGGAGAAATGATTATCGTATTAACACAAGAAAAATCTGAGCTCATACCAAATCATTTAAGTGTTTATTTCCTCCGTCGATATTCGAGAATCAAACGGACGAGAGAATAATCTGAAACTATTTCTATAACCACTCTGCCTAGCATTGAAGTATACACTGCACAGTAGTCATGTAAATGTAGATGATGCACACGAAAACTGTTTGTCCTTGCATTTGAACAAGTGTCATTTCTACAACTAAAACAAGAAACGGGTCTCACATTTCAACGTTATCTGCAAGTCCACGTGAAATACACACTCCTGGAAATTGAAATAAGAACACCGTGAATTCATTGTCCCAGGAAGGGGAAACTTTATTGACACATTCCTGGGGTCAGATACATCACATGATCACACTGACAGAACCACAGGCACATAGACACAGGCAACAGAGCATGCACAATGTCGGCACTAGTACAGTGTATATCCACCTTTTGCAGCAATGCAGGCTGCTATTCTCCCATGGAGACGATCGTAGAGATGCTGGATGTAGTCCTGTGGAACGGCTTGCCATGCCATTTCCACCTGGCGCCTCAGTTGGACCAGCGTTCGTGCTGGACGTGCAGACCGCGTGAGACGACGCTTCATCCAGTCCCAAACATGCTCAATGGGGGACAGATCCGGAGATCTTGCTGGCCAGGGTAGTTGACTTACACCTTCTAGAGCACGTTGGGTGGCACGGGATACATGCGGACGTGCATTGTCCTGTTGGAACAGCAAGTTCCCTTGCCGGTCTAGGAATGGTAGAACGATGGGTTCGATGACGGTTTGGATGTACCGTGCACTATACAGTGTCCCCTCGACGATCACCAGTGGTGTACGGCCAGTATAGGAGATCGCTCCCCACACCATGTGCCTCGGTCGTATACAGTCCTGATTGTGGCGCTCACCTGCATGGCGTCAAACACGCATACGACCATCATTGGCACCAAGGCAGAAGCGACTCTCATCGCTGAAGACGACACGTCTCCATTCGTCCCTCCATTCACGCCTGTCGCGACACCACTGGAGGCGGGCTGCACGATGTTGGGGCGTGAGCGGAAGACGGCCTAACGGTGTGCGGGACCGTAGCCCAGCTTCATGGAGACGGTTGCGAATGGTCCTCGCCGATACCCCAGGAGCAACAGTGTCCCTAATTTGCTGGGAAGTGGCGGTGCGGTCCCCTACGGCACTGCGTAGGATCCTACGGTCTTGGCGTGCATCCGTGCGTCGCTGCGGTCCGGTCCCAGGTCGACGGGCACGTGCACCTTCCGTCGACCACTGGCGACAACATCGATGTACTGTGGAGACCTCACGCCCCACGTGTTGAGCAATTCGGCGGTACGTCCACCCGGCCTCCCGCATGCCCACTATACGCCCTCGCTCAAAGTCCGTCAACTGCACATACGGTTCACGTCCACGCTGTCGCGGCATGCTACCAATGTTAAAGACTGCGATGGAGCTCCGTATGCCACGGCAAACTGGCTGACACTGACGGCGGCGGTGCACAAATGCTGCGCAGCTAGCGCCATTCGACGGCCAACACCGCGGTTCCTGGTGCGTCCGCTGTGCCGTGCGTGTGATCATTGCTTGTACAGCCCTCTCGCAGTGTCCGGAGCAAGTATGGTGGGTCTGACACACCGGTGTCAATGTGTTCTTTTTTCCATTTCCAGGAGTGTATTTGTCAGTCTTTCGTGAAACCATAGACGTCCGCAACGGTAGGAGTTGCGTGAAAGTTCACTTGACTTATCGTGGAATTTTCTGTACAGGCTATAATTTATTACGTGTTTCTATTCTACTAAACAGCAGACTAGCAGACTTAGCAATTCTGCGATGGGAAATACTGTGACTGCAGCAAACGGCCTCCCCCGCCATGACGTCTTAGGCGATGTCTTGCTTTCAAGGCGGATGACAACGTTTACAGAACATTGCGGAGAGAGAGACCCCAAATTTTTCTCTGTAGCTTCCTCGTACAGCTCGTTATGCCTCATCTTTACGTGTTGCAACGCGTCACAATGTACAATTACAGCGTTACAAAATACGCCGTCCAGTAGCCATTCTGCACATAACGTCTCAAGAGTGGGCGATGAGTATCGTCTTTTCTCAGGCCTTTTTTCCACGCGCATCGAGGCGAATACTGGATCTTGGTTAGAATTTACACAAACAACCCAAAAAATGAAGTTTTAATTATGCAGTGAACAAAAAAATATAGAAGACATGAAAATACTACAGAACATTCATTACAGTGTTTGTGTGTGATGCTTTGTAAGCAAAGTTTTACAAATGGCATCGAAATTGAATAACCGATATTCAAAGTTTGTTTCCTGTTTTTTTTTTTTGTTTTTTGCTAATTATTTTTGTTGATACCTAACACGATTTACCGACAGGGGATGTAATTACAGAACATTACCTTGAAAAATTCGACATCCATACCAACAAATATAATCCAAAATCTACATCTACATCTACATCTATACTCCGCGAGCCACCTTACGGTGTGTGGCGGAGGGTACTTATTGTACCACTATCTGATCCCCCTTCCCTGTTCCATTCACGAATTGTGCGTGGGAAGAACGACTGCTTGTAAGTCTCCGTATTTGCTCTAATTTCTCGGATCTTTTCGTTGTGATCATTACGCGAGATATATGTGGGCGGTAGTAATATGTTGCCCATCTCTTCCCGGAATGTGCTCTCTCGTAATTTCGATAATAAATCTCTCCGTATTGCGTAACGCCTTTCTTGAAGTGTCCGCCACTGGAGCTTGTTCAGCATCTCCGTAACGCTCTCGCGCTGACTAAATGTCCCCGTGACGAATCGCGCTGCTTTTCGCTGGATCATGTCTATCTCTTCTATTAATCCAACCTGGTAAGGGTCCCATACTGATGAGCAATACTCAAGAATCGGACGAACAAGCGTTTTGTAAGCTACTTCTTTCGTCGATGAGTCACATTTTCTTAGAATTCTTCCTATGAATCTCAACCTGGCGCCTGCTTTTCCCACTATTTGTTTTATGTGATCATTCCACTTCAGATCGCTCCGGATAGTAACTCCTAAGTATTTTACGGTCGTTACCGCTTCCAATGATTTACCACCTATGGCATAATCGTACTGGAATGGATTTCTGCCCCTATGTATGCGCATTATATTACATTTATCTACGTTTAGGGAAAGCTGCCAGCTGTCGCACCATGCATTAATCCTCTGCAGGTCTTCCTGGAGTACGTACGAGTCTTCTGATGTTGCTACTTTCTTGTAGACAACCGTGTCATCTGCAAATAGCCTCACGGAGCTACCGATGTTGTCAACTAAGTCATTTATGTATATTGTAAACAATAAAGGTCCTATCACGCTTCCTTGCGGTACTCCCGAAATTACCTCTACATCTGCAGATTTTGAACCGTTAAGAATGACATGTTGTGTTCTTTCTTCTAGGAAATCCTGAATCCAATCACAAACCTGGTCCGATATTCCGTAAGCTCGTATTTTTTTCACTAAACGTAAGTGCGAAACCGTATCAAATGCCTTCCTGAAGTCCAGGAATACGGCATCAATCTGCTCGCCAGTGTCTACGGCACTGTGAATTTCTTGGGCAAATAGGGCGAGCTGAGTTTCACATGATCTCTGTTTGCGGAATCCATGTTGGTTATGATGAAGGAGATTTGTATTATCTAAGAACGTCATAATATGAGAACACAAAACATGTTCCATTATTCTACAACAGATTGACGTAAGCGAAATAGGCCTATAATTATTCGCATCTGATTTATGACCCTTCTTGAAAATGGGAACGACCTGCGCTTTCTTCCAGTCGCTAGGTACTTTACGTTCTTCCAGCGATCTACGTTTACCTTTTAATCTTCAAAGTAACACCTTCAGAAATGTTGAACGGATATTTATCAGTCTTCAGAGACAGAAATAGTTTTGAGTCCTTTCTATCAAAATTTGATCTTGGGTCACAACACGCCTTGTCTCTCACCAAACCAGCTGTACAAAAATCAGTTTAGGCTCTTGATCCCCTCTTCGACAAATTTCTTCGGGCGCTCATCATCTAGATCAGGGACTCCCAAACTTTTCCTCGACGGAACACCTTGAGAATCCTGGCAATCTGATCGCCATTCTGTTTATTTTGAAGGTTATTAAAATTGTTTTAAAAATGATAAAAATTTGTTTTATTTAGATATTACTTCAATTTTACATCATAACTAATAACACAAAATAAAAATAATGAAAGTTTTAAAAAACTGGCAACACAGTTCGGAAACCCTGCTCCAGATTCTGTAAGAACGAACAACGATCGGAATATCAAGAAGGATCACTTCTCTAGCCAACGGGGATAACGCGGTTTCAAAGTGATAGTGAGGTGGTGGTCAGTCTCGGTAACAAACAATACTTCTACTTAAATTCAAGACTTCGTTCGCACTAAGCCACTAATTTAGCTCAGAGGCTTGTGATTTTCTTCGCTAAATGAGTATGCCTTCAGGCATGGTTCAGTTCATGTTAAAGTGGACGACTGATATGGAGTGTTCAATGAAGTATGAAGCGCAAAGCGAGAGTTAATTAAGAATTGAATCTTGATGCCATGTTTACCCTGAAACAGATGGTAAAGACATTAAAATGAATACAAGGGAATAATGGTAGGAAGACGATTGGTAAAAGAGGTACGCATGGAGCTTCCGAAGTGCTTCTTAGAGAAATAAATTGGAGCTGAACATCTAAAGAAGTGCTTTTGCACACTAATACTGTTAAAACAATGTTTCAAGCCTCTATTACAGAAAGTACACACTTGAATCCACTAGACAGTATGCCTGCAAGAAAAAACAATTTGGTGGAAGTGTTGTACTTCCTTTATATTGGCAGTGGAGTTAAGGACCCTGAAGCGTCTCTTGATTACGCAACTCAAGTGGACGGTGGACACTGTATACTTCGCAAGCGCTTCTGTATAGCGTAAGCCATGGTGCCGATCGTCACTAAAAACAGAAGAAGAGAGGACATTGCGAGACGGAGACGAAAGATCTACTAAACATTCGTGTGCATACTTGTTCAGTTGCGCGCCACTGGCAAGCGAGTTCGGTGTATACTTTAAGCTAATCCACATTCTACTGAATCCAATCCGCTAAATAATTATACCAAATACCTCGACTAAATATTTTTCGTCGCAAACACTTAGACCTGCCACTGGCCTAAATTACTGGCGGAGAGTGAACCAGTCCTTCCTTTGACTGTTTAGTGAGCAACCTCCCAGTATAGACTGATAAATGACAGTAGGGGAGAAACCGCCAATACACTCCTGTCGAAAGCAAAATAACAAGGAAACATTACTTTTGGTGGTCAACCAGTTTCAGCAGAGACACAGATTCCTCAGCAACCACTGTTCACCTTTCTGATGATGTAAAGGCATTTTCCTTCATATTGCAGAGCATGGACACTGTGCCGAGGGCAAAGGATTATGCAGACATGTAAGTCGCGACAAATTCGTACATTTTATACTTTCTACACGATACGCCCAGCCGACCGGTGTGGCCGAGCGGTTCTAGGGGCTCCAGTCTGGAATCGCACTTCCGCTACGGTCGCAGGTTCGAATCGTGTCTCGGGCATGGATGTGTGTGATGACCTTAGGTTTAAGTAGTTCTAAGTTCTAGAGGACTGATGACCTCAGATGTTAAGTCCCATAGTGCTCAGAGCCATTCGATACGGCCATTCAGTAACAGCAGACTCTGTAATTAATGCCTACACGGACTTTGCTGCAGCCTGAAAGTTACATTCAAGCACTCGTAACATTCAGAGAGTACAACGTAATGTTATTTTGAATAATAGAGGGAATAGAAATTGTAATAGCTGCGTATGGTACTGTAATATGAGAATCAAAACTTACATGTTTTCTTTAATTCGACAAATTTCTAAATTCTTTTAATTCTGAACTGACAGCATTTTTTCTACCAGAAAATAGCATTCTCTACATTTCCACGATTACTCTGCAATTGATGATAGAAATTTCATGAGAAAGTTCTGCCGCAGCGAAAAACGCTTTCGTTTTAATGAATGTCACACAATTCACACAATTAGTGTATCATATCCGTGGCACTCTCCCCTATTTCGCGATAATATAAAACGAGCCGCCCTTCTTTGAACTTTTTCGACGTCCTCCGTCAATCCTATCTGATGCGTATCCCACACCGCACTGCAATAATTCATAAGGGGGCGGACAATCTTAATGTAAGCAGTCCCTTTAGTAGAGCTGTTGCATTCTTTCTGTGTTCTGCCAATAAACCGCGTTCTCTGTTTGCTTTCGCCACAACATCATCTATGTGATAGTTCCGACCTGAGTTATTCGTAATTGTGATCCCTAAGTATTTATTTGAGTTTACAGCCTTTAGATTTGTGTGATTTATAGTGTAATCGAAATTTCGCGGATTCCTTTTAGTATTCAAGTGCATGACTACACACTTTTCATTATTTTGAGTCACTTGCCAATTTTTGCACCATACAGATAGCTTGTCTGTGTCATTACGCATTTGTTTTAGATCATTTGACGACTTTACAAGACGGTAGATGACAGCATCATCCGAAAACAATCTAAGAGGGCTGCTCAGATTGTCTCCTAAATCGTTTATGTAGATCAGGAACAGCTGAGGGATTGTAAGACTTCGTTGGGAAACGCCAGAATTACTTCTGTATTGCTCGAACACTTTCCGCCAGTTATTAAAAAGCGTGACCTTTCTGACAGGAAAACAGGAATTCAATCACACAACTGATACGATACTGCATAGGAACGTAATTTGATTAGAATTGATTATGAGGAACCGGTATCAAAGGCTTTCTGAAAATTTAAACACATGGAATTAATCTGACGCCCCCTGGGGATAACACTCATTACTTCATGAGAATAAAGAGCTATCTGTGTTTCACAATAACGATATTTTTTAAATTCGTGTTGGCTATTTGTCAATAAATTGTTTTCTTCGAGGTGATTCATAATGTTCGAACACAGTATATGCTCCAAAATCCTACTTCAAATCGACGTTTGTGGTATGGGTACGTAATTCAGCGGATTACTCATATTTCCTTTCTTGGATATTGATGTGACTCGTGCAACTTTCCAGCCTAGGGATCTTAATAGAGTTCGGCTATATACGATTGCTAAGTATGATGGAACTATTGGATCAGCATACAATGAAAGGAACTTATCTGGTATAGAGTCTGGACCGGAGCCTTGCCTTTATTAGGTGTTTTAAGTTATCTGTAAATTACTTATGTTGGCAGTCGTTTTTGATTCGAATTCTGAAATATTTACTCTTTCTCCTTTTGAGAAGGAATTTCGGAAAGTCATGTTTAGTAACTATGTTTTCGTGGCACTGTCATCAACAAAACTACCACTGCTATGGCGCTAATGATTTCGTCTTGCCGCTAGTGTACCTTACTTATGACCTGAATCTCTTTGGGTTTTGTGCCAGACTTACAGAGAGTTTCATAGTGTAAACTATTAAAAGGATACCGCATTGACGTTAACGCTAAATTTCGAACTTCTGTAAAATTCCGTCAATCTTGTGGATTTTGCGTTCTTTTAAATTTGGCATACTTGTTTCGTTGCTTCTGAAACAGCGTCCTTAGCTGTTTTGTGTACCATCGGGGATCATTACCACATCTTAGTAACTTATTTGGTATGTATTTCTCAACTGCCGTCGATATTATTTCCTCGAATTTAAACCATGCCTGGTCCACGCTAACATAGTAAGACTGGATGTTTTTAAACAACATAAAATTGCGTTAATGACTCTCCACCGTAGTTTCGTTTCCACTTTTGACATTCTACAATAATGACGTCAGTTTCCCTTCACTGAAAAATCTGTACTGCTGTGACTATGCATTTTCACTTTTCAATATGTCGTGAATATTTTGTGATAAAATGTCATTAAATGTCTCAGCAGTTACTGCTTGGTAACCCACAACTCTTTTGATACAAAACACCAGTTACCATGCGACAAAATTCGAGTAAGAAACAGCTAGTGTGATGGTATAGGGCGATTTGGGAACGTAAAAGAACATCTACTGACTTTGAGGAGCAAATTTTTAATAATTTTCTCGTGGTTATGGATCGAGCAAGCAATTTGCCTTCTCGGTCAACTGTTCGTTCAGGTGATTTCGGTAAAGTCCGAATGATTAGGAGGTAGTAAAATGTGACCGCTGTGTGCTAAAGATTACTTGATTTACACAATTTGTTGTGATTGTAATGGTTTATCCTCTTTTCCTCTTTTGAATTCTCTTGTTTTCTGCCTGCCACAATGATGCTTCGAGACACTTGGGTTAAAAAGTTATCAGGCTGGAAATGAAAGGACTTGCTGCTGCTGTTTCCGCAAGATGGAGCAGCCTTCCAAGATATTTTAATAATGTAACTGTTTTATTGTTTAAACGTTTTTACACCCAAACATATTTTAAGGTAATGTTTGGCTATGTTTTAGTTCGTAGGACACAGATTTTATTTATCAGATACACATAATTATAACAGCAAGCTCTATCTTTATTATCACATCATCTTGTCAACGCAAAATTTGTTTAACACTATAATTTACGCAGCTGTTATATAGACGTTACTGTGCAGTAGACTCAATGATTACCTGTTGGTAGCTCAGTGAACTCTACATCGGTTAACTGGCGCCATCTAAAAGCTAATTTGATAGTATGCAGCTATACTCATTTAAATAATGTTTCATAATTTGACTTTGGATGTTTGTACTTACAAGACTGTATGTCTTTTCACAAAAGAACGAATATACATATAACAAAATAGAATTCGAAGGCAACGTCCCCCACAATACCGCTACCTACAGATTTTTGGACCGATTGTTAGTTTACGCCCGATTCGGCATACGTTTTAATAATGGCACTGAACATTGTTCTGCGATGTACAAGCTTCTTGTTGAGTGTACTTCTAAAAACATTTTTTTTTAACTTCTGTAATTGTTCAGTTTTTCATTTTTTGTATCTTGTTGTATAACAACGCCTATCGCTCTTTAGGTTCCTCTGATCATAATTGCAGATATCTGACGATGGCAGCAAGCGAAAAAGCGTAATAAATAAAGTTTTAATAGCGATCTAGATGGTGTTATTCACAAAATAAGTATGAACGAAATCAAATGAGCACCGGTCCATAAGGTCCCGCTGTCAGTCAGAAACTGCGACAAGGCAATAAATTCACTCTGAAGCATTTACTGTTGGTTAATACCGTGAAAAATGAGATTAATGTTCTGTTATGGGAACGTGTACTTTCGTCGGATGATGAGCACAAAAGGGGGCTACCAAAATGTCATTTTCCGCATAAAAGTCAAAGTGCCGTACAGAGTGGCGGAAGCGTGTTAACGGGCAGAGAGAGAGAGAGAGAGAGAGAGAGAGAGAGAGAGAGAGATGCCGAACGGACTAAGTGGGCAAATTGGGGAAATTCTGCGCCCGGCCGTCGCCCTGCGCCACGGGATGGGCGGACAGAGGGACAGGACGCGCCGGGCCGCTGACTCAGTTCCGTCAGTCACAGCGGCGGCGCCAGACCGGCCGGCTGCCGCCCACGTCACCAGCCCGGCCGAGTAATTTGGAGCCGTCACACTTCTGTGGCGGTGACCAGCAGCTAAGGCCACTGTTCCCGTGACGTCCAATGGAAGCTTGCGAAACCTGCGTACGTTTTCAAACTATCCAGAAAAGTCGGCTTCAGTAAATAGTACTACAGAGAGCAAAACATACTTGTTAACCACTTTTTGTGTTACAATAAGCACTTCGGTAAAAAGTCATCCCCAGGAGACACCACACTGTGACACCGCCTCTTGCCTTGATAATGCCCTCAATTCGGTGACAAAGCGAATCCAAGTTCTTCTGATGTATGACACATTCAGCTGAAGGGACTCATTAATGCCGAGATCTTGTAGAGGTACCGATCTGCACCGACGTTGCTTGCTACGTTTCAAGCGCTGCTCTGTTCAGTCCCAGTCGTTACTATTGGATTACACTACTGGCCATTAAAATTGCAACACCAAGAAGAAATGCAGATGATCAACGGGTATTCATTGGACAAATATATTATATCCAGAACAACCACCTCTGGCCGTAATAAATGCCTTGATACGTCTGGGCATTGAGTCGAACAGAGCTTGGATGGCGTGTACAGGTACAGCTGCCCATGCAGCTTCAACATGATACTACAGTTCATCAAGAGTAGTGACTGTCGTATTGTGATGAGCCAGTTGCTCGGCCACCATTGGCCAGACGTTTTCAATTGGTGAGAGATCTGGAGAATGTGCTGGCCAGGGCAGTAGTCGAACATCTTCTCTATCCAGAAAGGCCCGCATAGGACCTGCAACATGCGGTCGTGCATTATCCTGCTGAAATGTAGGGTTTTCGCAGGGATCGAATGAAGGGTAGAGCTACGGGTCGTAACACATCTGAAATGTAACGTCCACTGTTCAAAGTGCCGTAAATGGGAACAAGAGGTGACCGAGACGTGTAACCAGTGGCACCCCATACCATCACGTCGGGTGATACGCCAGTATGGTGACGACGAATACACGCTTCCAATGTGCGTTCACCGCGATGTCGCCAAACACGGATGCGACCATCATGATGCTGTAAACAGAACCTGGATTCATCCGAAAAAATGACGTTTTGCCATTCGTGCACCCAGGTTCGTCATTGAGTACACCATCGCAGGCGCTCCTGTCTGTGATGCAGTGTCAAGGGTAACCGCAGCCATGGTCTCCGACCTGATAGTCCATGCTGCTGCAAACGTCGTCGAACTGTTCGTGCAGATGGTTGTTGTCTTGCAAATGTCCCCATCTGTTGACTCAGGGATCGAGACGTGGATGCACGATCCGTTACAGACATGCGGATAAGATGCCTGTCATCTCGACTGCTAGTGATACGAGGTCGTTGGGATCCAACACGGCGTTCCGTATTACCCTCCTGAACTCACCGATTCCATATTCTGCTAACAGTCATTGGATCTCGAACCAAAGCGAGCAGCAATGTCGCGATACGATAAACCGCAATCGAGATAGACTACAATCCGACCTTTATCAAAGTCGGAAACGTCATGCTACGCATTTCCCCTCCTTACACGAGGCATCACAACAACGTTTCACCAGGCAACGCCAGTCAACTGCTGTTTGTGTATGAGAAATCGGTTGGAAACCTTCCTCACGTCAGTACGTTGTAGGTGTCGCCACCGGCGCCAACCTTGTGTGAATGCTCTGAAAAGCTAATCATTTGCATATCACAGCATTTTCTTCCTGTCGGGTAGCACGTCATCTTCGGGTAGCACGTCATCTTCGTGGTGTAGCAATTTTAATGGCCAGTAGTGTAATATCGAGTTATCCAGTAGGCCAGTCAAGGTGCGATGAGATATCTGTGTTTTCTACATATAAGAAACAAGTGCGTGCAACACTCTGAATACGCTTCTAGTGATCTTTGAAAACGGAAGCATCCGCAGCATTTTCTACGGAAAAGCATAGTAGAAAAGGCCACACCTGGCGCAGTTCGTACTGAGGCGATACGATATCCGATACGGTCGAAATAAAGGTCGCGCGACATGACGCTCAGCGGTGCCAACAGGGATTGTTCGTTTGACAGTTGCTCTAACATGTATGAAGACCACACTTGCTCATGAACTTCGGACATCTACAGAACCAGATACGACTATTGGTGCCTTGTCTTATAGATGCAAGAGTGGTACTTGGTGCCATTCATGCGACATTCCTGAAGGTGACGTGAGTGGAAAGTCGAAAACGTTATCAATATAACGGCTGTTGGTATGCTATTAGTGCATCTCTAAGACGGGCAGTCACGGAAGTTGCACAGACAAATGTAGCTGTGAGGAAGGTACAGCAGCGAAGATATCTTGAGCTACAGAAGAAGTTCTTCAGTTGTTGGTGTAAAACGGTAGAGCAAAATGTTCACGGAAATTCAGGTACATAGAAATGTAAGCGATTTGGGAATGAAATAAATATGAAGTGGAGAAAAGCTTAAGTGGCAGGCTGCAGGAAAAGTGTGAAGAAATCGAAAAAGAGATGGTCGTCGGAAGGACAGATTCAGCCCAGAGAGAAGTCAAAGTAACCTTCGGTGAAATAAAAAGCCTTAAGCGTGCAATGGGAATTCCACTATTAACTACAGACGAGAGAGTACATTTGAAAGCCTCTCCGAGGGGAAAAAACCGTATAATGAGGTGATAGAAGAAGAAGAAGAAGAAAGGGCAGTCGATAGACAAGATGTAGCAGCTTCAGCATTAAAATCAGAGTTTAGCAGAGCTTTGGGGCACTAGACATCATATGAGGTGGAAGACACAGACAACATTCGTTCGGAATTAATAAAATCATTAGGGGAAGTGGCAACCAAATGACTATTCAAGTTGGTTCGTACAATCTAGAAGACTGGAAATATAGCATCAGACTTTCGGAAAAAAATCATTCACACATTTACGAAGACACCAAGGGCAGATAACTGCGAAAAGTATCTTACAATCACTTTACCAACTCATGTATCAAACTTGCTGACAAGAATAATACGCAGAAGAATGGAAAAGACAACTGTGATCTGTTTGATGAGGATCAGTTTGGCTTTGGGAGAGGCGAGAGAAGCAGTTCTGACGTTGAAGCACGGCTGGAGAAAAACCAAGTTACGTTCATACGATCTGTCGACCTAGACGAAGCCTTCGACAACATAAAATGGTGCAAAATGTTCGGAATTCTCAGAATAGTAGATCTAAGCTGTAGGGGAAGATGGGTAATATAAAATATTTACAAATACCAAAAGGGTACAATAACAAGACAGGGATGTAGTCTTTCACCCTACTGATCAATCTACACATCCAAGAAGCAATTACGGCAATAAAATAAACGTATGACAGTGGTATTACAATTCAGGGTAAAAGGATATAAATAATAGATTCACAGATGACATTGCTACCCTCAGTGAAAGTGAAGAGGAATAACAAAAATGGTTCAAATGGCTCTGAGCACTATGGGACTTAACATCTATGGTCATCAGTCCCCTAGAACTTAGAACTAATTAAACCTAACTAACCTAAGGACATCACACAACACCCAGTCATCACGAGGTAGAGAAAATCCCTGACCCCGCCGGGAATCGAACCCAGGAACCCGGGCGTGGGAAGCGAGAACGCTACCGCACGACCACGAGCTGCGGACAGAGGAATAACAAGTCATATGGAATGAAATCGACGGTCTAATGAATATGGAATACGGATTGAGGTTAAACCGAAGAAAGACGAAAGTAGTGAGAAGCTGCAGAAATGAGATCAGCGATAACCTGAAAATCAAAATTGGTAACCAGTAAGTAGATGAAGTGAAGGAGTCCTTCTACGTTCAAAGCAAAATAACACATGACGAAGGAAGCAACGGGGGCATACAAAGTAGACCAGCACACGCAAAGAGGGCGTTCCCGACGAAAATAAATTTACTAGTGTCAAACATCTCACTTTTTGAGGAAGAAATTTGTGAGGATGTAAGTTTGGAGCACAGCATTCTATGGTAGTGAGTCATGGGCTCTGAGAACACCGCGTTTGAGATGTGAAATGTGGTGCTTCAGATGGATATGGTGCTACAGAAGGATGAAGAAAGGAAGAGGCTCCTTACAGAATCGGCGAAGAAAGGAAAATATGAAGAACATTACAAGGAAAAGGGACGCATTGTAGGATATGTTACGACATCAGGGAATAACTTTCGAGATACTACATGGAGCTGTGGAGAGTAGAAACTGTAGAGAACGACGGGAATTGGAATATATCCAACAAATAATTTAGGGCATTGGATGAAAGTGATATCCTCAGTAAAGGCAAGTCGCATAAACTGAAGTATCAAGTTCAGCGCCTTACGAAATGAAGAATAAGCACACAATAACGAAATGGTCAATTATTTTACAAAGCTAATCATGCAGATATAAAATGACGTTCCAAGTACGAAAAATGCAAAATAAAAGAAAATCTCAATTGGAACAATCCAACCTTTAACTGGAATCCGAAAGCTTCAGTAAACTAAACAGAAATATGAAAAAATCTGCGGAACTTCTCACAGGGTACAGTAACGAACACCAGTGGGGAAACTGTACACGAGTTCACAGATTTCTTTAAATACTTTGTATAGTTCAAGGGATGAATCAGAAACATAATTAATAATGACATTTCAGAATAGTGCCAGATAAGGTGTGTAAAACCATTTTCTTCTCAAATGTGACATCTAAACGAAACGTATGGCAGCGGCGGTACAGCTAAAACCAAATCTGCAGTTGGTTAGTCAGTAGAAGCGCGAGTAACAATAGGACAGGTTTGCAGATGAGGTACAAGGAAGAAAACGACAGTAAACAGGGCTTTTTCAACGAAATTATTAACGCTGAAATCAAGGTACTGCGTAAGTAACTTCGAAAATTATTGACAGAATATTTGCAGAAGGAGTCAATTTCTCAATCTCAGAACAGTGCTATAACTATTCTACTTCGGAACAAAGAGGACTGACCAAAAAGAAAACTACAGACTTGTCCTGCCTGTAATGTAAAAATATTCACCAAAAATAATCACAAACCGTCTAGAGAAACTACTACATTTTAATGAGCCAGACGAAGAAGTGTCAGCTGCCTTCTGCGACCAATGTTGTTCGGTAACTGAGAATTACTAGCACCGTAAGTGATGACCGCTACGTCAAAACGTTATAGTTCATAAACAAACGTCTTTGCATCAGCACATTTCTGGCCCTATATCTCAAAACCATGAGCGCCTAGCTTTAACTTACCTTAAGTGCTTGCCTGTTCGGAACCGTTTTCCAAGCTTTATCGACGAATGTGTGTGTTATGCTTTGAAATGAGCAGAGAGATTTTTACATTGGTTCTGCACTCTAGTGATATTATCTAAAAAATGGTCCAAATGGCTCTGAGCACTATGGGACTTAACTTCTAAGGTCATCAGTCAGACTGTAGCGGTCGCGCGGTTCCAGACTGTGGCGCCTAGAACCGCTCGGCCACCTCGGTCGGCGATATTATCTAGTATTGTTTATCATTTAGTTAATTTTATAATTTATCTCATGAGGTGTTGCGTAACGTGTGTGCAACAGGAACACACGTAAGCTATTAACGAATATAGGAGCAAATATTTCTGACATACGTATGAACACTTACCAACTGTTCTTCGTCTGTCTGTAACAAGGTGGTCAGTTGCTTACCTGAAACAAGAAACAGAGAATTAAAATGCGTAATCAGAATAACTCTTTGGCACACCAGGGGACTGCGTGCTGCAACTAAACTTGCTGACAAATGCGACTTCGTGCTGCAAGCCAGCCAGGCAGGCGTACTTCCTCATACAATTACACAAGCAATCTCTTAGCATCTGACATTTACATCGGCTGGTCCCGGCGGAGGTTCGAGTCCTCCCTCGGACATGAGTGTGTGTGTTCGTCCTTAGGATAATTTAAGTTAAGTAGTGTGTAAGATTAGGGACTGATGACTGTAACAATTAAGTCCCATAAGATTTCACAGATATTTGATTTTTGACATTCACAAAGTTTATGAGACTGTTAAATCTTCAAACGACCCTATGGAAGTGTACAAATAAAAGAAATGCCGTCATTTTCTTTCTCAATTAGAATTACCACGTGTACATGGCAGAGCAGTGAACGCACTGATCACCAATGATTCGCGGTTGTCCAGACACACATTCTGGTAGAAGAGATAAGTGCCTTTCAAGGAAGATTATCTCTCATGTAACCTGCAGTCGCGATGGCTATCACATAATCTCTGCGTGTGGACACGATTTTGTGCACAATTCACGTCAGCTGTTTTCAGTGACTTTTGTGTTAGCTGTTGCATCGCTTCATGTCGAATTCAGAAGAGTATTAAAGTTTCACAAGAAATCGTAATCTGTCTTAATGCTATTCAGTACTCTCTGACGTCACCTATGTGTATCGGAAGACGTTCCTGCCAAACATTTGACTCTTCAAAATGTCAAAAATGTACGACGCAAATGATGAGTGGGAACATAGTACCCGTATGTATGACAACCCCGCCTCGAATAGTGTGTGGGTTCATTGGAGGATTTTGTGAGTGTGATTACAGCTTTCATTAGTTAGTTCTACAGTGAAGTAACACTACACGAATCTTTTGTTAAGAGGGAAATAGGCACACTACCGTAGCGAACACTGCTCCAGAAGTCCTCACTTAACAGAAGTGGCCGGCAACCGGAATCCAATGACCTGTGGACCATTGTGCCACCAAAGTAGACGCAATTCTTTATTTACAACGTATCCCGTGACTAAGTTACCGTGCGTTAGTAAGAACGCCACGCCGGCCGCAGTGGCAGAACAGTTCTAGGCGCGTCAGTCTAGAATCGCGCGACCGCTACGGTCGCAGGTTCGAATCCTGCCTCGGGCATGGATGTTTGTGATGTCCTTAGGTTAGTTAGGTTTAACTAGTTCTAAGTTCTAGGGGACTAATGACCTCAGAAGTTGAGTCCCATAGTGCTCAGAGCCATTTGGTCGCAGGTTCGAATCCTGCCTCGGGCATGGATGTGTGTGTTGTCCTTAGGCATTCTAAGTTCTAGGGGACTGATGACCTCAGATGTTAAGTCCCATAGTGCTCAGAGCCATTTGAACCATTTAAGAACGCCACGACGCCAACTAGGAAACGGCCTCTGTGTTTGCAGGAAGGAAGCAATGATCCAGTGACATCTAGTAATTAGAAGTGGAGCACTAACAAACGGAGACGAAATGTGAATGACTTTCCAACCCCGGTATTTACTGCAGTGATTTGGAGAATAAGAATAAGACGAAAAAGAGGAGTGAGTCAAGCGTCACAGCCCCTTTGCCGCCTAATCAGACCAATTGGGGAAAAAAACCGGGCGTCAGCTTTATATGTCTGTAACGCGATATATGAATATGAAGTACGTCACCGAAAAAAAAGACAGACAACTGATCGAACTGCTGCCGATGACCATGCTGTCAATGATTAAGTTGCGCATTTGACGCACGTTTACAAACAGAGAAGCTATGGAATATTACGTAATGCGTACATTTAACTTCTGACAATGTCCTACACAAAAACACATTAGTATTTATTAAAATAGTAATTATGCTTAGTAAGCAGCTAAGCGCGACGTAAAGCTGCTATGGTCAGTGTAGAGCGATTTGTAAAGCGTGGTGCGAAGAGGCGTACAGTTCTGAACAGATCCGTCCTTTGTTGTGTGTTTTCTCTAGGGTTTCCTGAAGACATCTGGACTAGGTGGATGCATGGTTGCCAGGCTGCAAAGTCACGCACCTGAGGCATTACCTACCATTAGCCGTTGGATTTTTTCTTTTTTTTCCGGGCAAGTGACTATCACACATGATGAAAACTGCAGACCCTTCTATAACTGGTTGGTTTGATCCGTTCTCTATTGAAGGTCTAAACTCTAACACGCCGTAACAGTAATGCAGAAATCAGTCACTCCATCTCATTCTAGAGAGCATACAACTAAGTGCTACAACTCAGAAAATACGCACATAGCCTAATGCAGACCCTCCAGTAGCCGTTGAAATGCATTACTAGATAGGAAATGGATTCTAAAAGCTGGTAATAACTTTCTGAACGATATGTTCTGCATTTCACATCGAATGCATCCCATAAACGCGCAATCGTTTTGAGTTGGTGTTTCGGAGCGGGGACGGCTATATCGATCGATAATATACACATCAAAAACAAAGTTTTGCATCACCCCGGTTCCCACAACTCCCGAAGACATACGTTGGCTATGGATATTGTATCACAGACACAGTCCCTTTGACTGTTCAGAGAGGTAACTAAACCCGCCCAAAGAGCCGGCCGCTGTGACCGAGCGGTCTTAGGCGCTTCAGTCCGGAACCACGCTGCTGATACGGTCGCAAGTTAGAATGCTGCTTTGGGCATGGATGTGTGTGATGTTCTTAGGTTAGTTAGGTTTAAGTAGTTCTAAGTCTAGGGGACTGATGACCTCCTCAGATGTTAAGTCCCATAGTGCTCAGAGCCATTTTTGAACGACGGGGGTTCGACAGCCGATCAGTTCCAGTCATTCCACCAGGAAAGAGGTACACGGCTCGTGTTGTCTCTAGTTCAACCATGCCTAGACGGTCAATACCGCGGTTCGATCTCGTCCGCTTTGTTACTTTGTGCCAGGAAGCACTCTCAACATGGGAAGTGTCCAGGCGTCTCAGAGTGAAGCAAAGCGATATTGTTCGGTCATGGATGAGATACAGAGCGACAGGAACTGTCGATGACATGCCTCGCTCAGGCCCCCCAAGGACTACTACTGCAGTGGATGACCGCACCTACGGATTATGGCTCGGAGGAACCCTGACAACAACGTCACCATGTTGAATAATGCTTTTCGTGCAGCCACAGTACGTCGTGTTACGACTCAAACTGTGTGCAATAGGCTGCATGATTCACAACTTCACTCCCGACGTCCATGGCGAAGTCCATCTCGAATGGACCGCTCAGGATAGGCATCATGCTCTCTTCACCGATGAATGTCGCATATGCCTTCAACCAACCAATCGTCGGAGACGTGTTTGGAGGCAATCCGGTCAGGCTGAACACCTTAGACACACTGTTCACCGATTGCAACAAGGTGGAGGTTCCCTGCTATTTTCGGGTAGCGTAATGTGGGGCCGAAGTACGCCGCTGGTGGTCATGGAAAGCGCCGTAACAGCTGTACGATTAGTGAATGCCATCCTCCCACCGACAGTGCAACCATATCGGCAGCATATTGGTGAGGTATTCGTCTTCATGGACCAATCTGGACCACCCCCTCTGAAGGTCTCGCGGTATGGTGGTACAGCATGCAATGTGTGGTTTTCATGAGCAATAAAAAGGGCGCAAATGATGTTTATGTTGATATCTATTTCAATTTTCTGTACAGGTTCCGGAACTCTCGGAACCGAGGTCATGCAAAACTTTTTTTGATGTGTGTTTCATAAAAACGTAAGACTGGGTTCTTATCTGTTTGTCTGTCTGGATGGTGGAATATATAGTTCAAAGCGTGAAAAGCGTCGTTTCAGGCGTTATCTTGACACGATGATATCCTGAAAACGCTATCAACGCCAGGATACATGAATAGCGGGAAAACACATGGTTATATACTTCTTGAAGTTCCTAATCAGTTCTCTTTCATCAGGGAATGAAAACACTGCGACGAAAATACGCTCATCAGACCGCAAAATCGTTGCAATGTTATAACATTATGACAATTCACAGGTTCACATATAATATAGTTTGCCCCACGCCGGCTCTTAGAACACTCTCGTACTCAATAAAATCTTGATTCATCAGACGAAGTATGTTTGCAACCAGTACTCAGTGATTGACAGAATGCTAGAGAGAAGCCCCTTTACAGATGACTCAGAGCCTCCGTCACCGTAATAATTACTGCTACCACCACCACTACTACTACTACTACTACTACTACTACTCCTACAAGTAGTGTAGTAGTAGTAGTAGTAGTAGTAGTAGTAGTCTTCCGCCTCCCAAAGACAACCCCTTCTTGTCTTTTAGGAAGTTCTTCGGCCCGACGTCCCTCTGATCTTAATTATACAGTCTGCTCCGTTGTCAGTAGTAGTCCTTTATTTCGATGCGTTCAACCAATTTACAGTCTTCTATTCATAACGACGCATCGAATGTACTCGACTGCTGTCTTATGGCTCGTTATCGACATAGTGTCCCAAAGTGAAGTGTAACAAGTTTTATCACTACAGCTTCAGTATTTCAGTTTTGTTTTGTTGGAGCCCCAATTTTCACTGCACTTTTAAGGAACAGTTGCAGCAAGTACTACGTAAAAAATCAATGTAATTTCCTTCTACTCTAACGTGTTATTTAAGGAACCACACAAACGTGCTGAAATTATGAAACTCGTGTAATTGAAAGTGTCAATTCGTTCAATCTCACCATACTGATTACTATTATTTCGCTGAGAAAGACATTTTGTTTCAGACTGAAATTGTCATGTCACCTTCTTCTTAAGTTTTTTGTGGAAAGTGGATAACTTCTAAGACACTAGAATGAGATTTTCACTCTGCAGCGGAGTGTGCGCTGATATGAAACTTCCTGGCAGATTAAAACGAGGTACTGGCAGAAGTAAAGCTGTGAGTACCGGGCGTGAGTCGTGCTTCGGTAGCTCATTTGGTAGAGCACTTGTCCGTGAAAGGCAAAGGTCCCGAGTTCGAGTCTCGGTCGGGCACACAGTTTTAATCTGCCAGGAAGTTTCATATCAGCGCACACTCCGCTGCAGAGTGAAAATCTCATTCAGGAAACATCCCCCAGGCTGTGGCTAAGCCATGTCTCCGCAATATCCTTTCTTTCAGGAGTGCTAGTTCTGCAAGGTTCGCAGGAGAGCTTCTGTAAAGTTTGGAAGGTAGGAGACGAGATACTGGCAGAAGTAAAGCTGTGAGTACCGGGCGTGAGTCGTGCTTCGGTAGCTCATTTGGTAGAGCACTTGCCCGCGAAAGGCAAAGGTCCCGAGTTCGAGTCTCGGTCGGGCACACAGTTTTAATCTGCCAGGAAGTTTCATATCAGCGCACACTCCGCTGCAGAGTGAAAATCTCATTCAGGAAACATCCCCCAGGCTGTGGCTAAGCCATGTCTCCGCAATATCCTTTCTTTCAGGAGTGCTAGTTCTGCAAGGTTCGCAGGAGAGCTTCTGTAAAGTTTGGAAGGTAGGAGACGAGATACTGGCAGAAGTAAAGCTGTGAGTACCGGGCGTGAGTCGTGCTTCGGTAGCTCATTTGGTAGAGCACTTGCCCGCGAAAGGCAAAGGTCCCGAGTTCGAGTCTCGGTCGGGCACACAGTTTTAATCTGCCAGGAAGTTTCTAAGACACTGTTTTTATCTTCAGTGAGGTCAAAATGAGCAGAAGCAACTAATATGAACACTTAAAGCCATTTGCCCCTCAATAAAATGTTTGTTTAATTAAGATTGTCATTATCAAACAGCTGTACCGATATGCGAACGAAATAAATTGTAGACGACTGTAGAAACCGCTGTCTTTCATTTTGAAATAACTTGCTGCGATATAGATTAACGTATGTACAATTTTTCATCACCGAGAACGATGCACGTGACTGAAATAAACTGTAAACCATAGTTCAGGTACATGATGACGATTACACAATCGAACAAAAATTTCTAACTTTGAGAATTCAGTATGATGGTGATTTGAAAAGTTTACGGCGGAATAGTGAAAATGAGATTTTGTTTTCAAAATCTTTTTCTTTTCAACAAAATCATCTTTAAGACTAATGCTTTTCTGGCAGCGGTGTTCCAGTGACATTATTCCACGCCTGCAATCCTCCTGTGGAAGTGATGCAACATAACCGTTTATAGTGCACTCACTTCTTGACTGAACGAAAATCACTGACAGCAAGGAAGACTGGGTGGATGCCCCACATTTCATAGCGCAGACCCCTCAATTTTTCCGCTGTAAGGACTCGTGTAAAGCGCATCGTGTTGATGCACGATGTTTCTTTTTCTTCCGCAAACCGTGTCTCTCTTCTCGAATTTTTAGCATCCAGAACGGTTAGAAGACCAGGATAACGTTCGTCAGATATTGTTTCACCTTTTAGGATATAGTCCATTCACAGCGTTCCTTTCCCATCCCAAAAACACATGACCTTTCCCAGTAATAATTATCTTCTCCTTCTTAGGAGCTAACAAAAGTTTCGAAAATTGTTTTGATTCTAATGCGTACTGGTGAATCCATGTTTCATCTATTGTCAGACACCGACGAAAGAAATCACTTAAGCTTTTAAGAAAACGGGCCAAACACTGTTCGAAAATTGTCGTGCGAGTTCATTTATGATCCGCCATGTGTGAAGGCGGCACTCAACTTGCGCAAAACTTTGCCACGTGCAATTCTTCATGCAAATTGTAGCCGACACGTTCGTCTGAAATCACTACCGCCTTTGTACACCAATCTTCCAAGATCATATTATGCACTTTTTCGACGACTCCTGGAGCGGTTGGATTTTTCGAGCGACCTCCACGTGGATCATCTTCGATCCATAGCCTAGTTTAAATTCAGGAGGCTATTTCTTCACGGGGATAGCTGAAGGAAAGAGTCACTATAATCATACATAAACCACGACAGAACTCCTGTTAGTGTAAAACATTACTTCACGAATAAATTTATCACTGCTCGACACTCGAACCCCTTCATTTTTCCATAATTCACGCACTGTAAATCGTTAAGATAGCTGCCTATAGTCAGCTACTGTACAGAATGAGTTGCAGCTTCAAGTAGAACACGCTGAAAATTGTACCAGTCTCTCAGAAATAATCACACACCTAATGCTATGATCTATGGGCTAAGGAGAAAACTTTTCAGACCACCCTGAAGGGTCTCCAAATGAGCCTCGTCATCATTTTGTTTAACATTTAACGTAATGTATCCACCTCTGGCACCTCAATTCTAGGCGCAAACTGTAAACTACATTTAAAAAATACTGAGTAGCTGAGTGTGTCTATAATGGCCACAAGTTATATTGCCTATATTTCACCTCACATTTTACTAAGATTTTTGGTAATTATCGGAGCCCCACACGCATATTCAATACATATGTGTACAGTACGTCACTATATACTTCCTGTCCTCCTCTCACATGATGAATGAGAGTGTATAAGGTAAATTTCATATCTACATCTGTGGGAGTAGTAGTAGTAGTAGTAGTAGTAGTAGTAGTCTTCTACTATGGCAGAATAGCCAAACCTATAAAGCACGTACCAGGTAGCAAAGAGGTTTCTATTCGCCTTGGACGAATCTCTTGCACATGTTGGCAACACACGATAGGAACGGGACGCATGAGTTGAGTGGCATACGAAATTTTTCTGGTTAATATAAGAGCATTATAAAATGCTCACTTGGCCACGCATGCAAGCCAATGTTCTGTTCTACCTCTGTTCAACCATGTGGACTCTTGACGTATCTTCTCAGTTCAGTCTGATTTAGTTCGTTTGTGATCTCACGAGTTTAGTATAATTGAATAGATTTCTGAAACGTCGCTAGTTTCGATTTCAGATCAGAATCTAGTTTCCACATGTCTTTGTTGTCTTAGCACGTGTTAAGTAGGATCTGAGAGACTTATGTTCGCAGATCGTGACTCATAGTCATGCATTCTGTGCAATTTGGTCAGCTATTCTGAGTTTTACCACTCATTTTATGCAGAACTTTTGTTTATTACGACCACGTCTTCGCGGATTGTAGGAATCGTTACATGTGGCAGTTACTGATTATCGAGGTAAAACTTCCAAATTAGTTCCAGAAATTCTTCTATGATGCAACTATTTGCAGTTTATTCTAATTTATGAATGCTTGTTTACTTGCTTCGTTAATTCAACCCAAGGGAACGATCGTTTACCGACCACGTGAATACTGGTGAAGTTTTCTTTATTCTTATGTTTGTCCTGAATATCAATTATATGTGTATAATAGCGTGAATGTCGCCATTGAAAGATTCGTCTGACCCTTCCATAATTAAAAATTAATGATAATCGCGCTGGGCTCCCCAAGACGCAGTTGTAAATGTTATTCTGTAACTCAAAAATGGTTCAAATGGCTCTGAGCACTAAGGGACTTAACATCTATGGTCATCAGTCCCCTAGAACTTAGAACTACTTAAACCTAACTAACCTAAGGACATCACACGACATTCAGTTACCACGAGGCAGAGAAAATCCCTGACCCCGCCGGGAATCGAACCCGGGAACCCGGGCGCGGGAAGCAAGAACGCTACCGCACGACCACGAGCTGCGGACACACTGTAACTCAGCCAAGAGTGCTATGAAGAACAGCAACCACCACCAATATATCAGTTGTTTACCCTACTGGTTTGTTCAGCTGTTCTTGAATAAAGGTGATATTATTTGCAGAGGACAAGCTTACGTATTCCCTTGCGAACTTACATTTTACGTCTTACTGCTATCCGTTGTGCAACAGATAAATATGGCCAAGTTAATTATTTAATATTTATTCAACTACCGCAAACGTGCAGATCTAGCAACTTAATTCAGCTAAGCATCAAAGGTTTTTTTTTCATGTACATCCAAATACGGTCTTCCCACCGTCCATATTAAGAGATACCTCATTATTATGGACACCTTCATTACGAGCACCGATCCCCAAACAGATCTTTCACTGACAGATACCCTTCAGCCCCACATATTACTATGCGAAGGCAGGCCGAAGTGGCCGAGCGGTTCTAGGCGCTACACTCTGGAACGGCGCGAGCGCTACGGTCGCAGCTTCGAATCTTGTCTCGGGTATGGATGTGTGTGATGTCCTTAGGTTGGTTAGGTTTAAGTAGTTCTAAGTTCTAGGGGACTGATGACCTCAGAAGTTAAGTCCCATAGTGCTCAGAGCCATTTTTTGAACTATGCGAAGGCAGTGACAAGGAATCAAAAAGGTCATTCCTGAGAATACCGCCATGAAAATAAGGGTCCAAAAGTCACCTAGAGTGGTTGCTGGAGGCCAATGACGAACAAGCCGTCAACCACTAACATGCCAGAGATGTTCGAAGACCGAAATGTTTCCGAATGTGCAGACCAAGGAGGCAACGGTAATCTTAGTCATCAGATGAAACCTTGGATGTCCCGCGCCACATATGCCCCGAACTGTTCCCTCGATAAACGGCCGTACTTCAGGCTCTGATGTAATCATTGCCGTATCAACTGTCCTAGTGACATAGAAGTGTATATCGCATCTTCTATTGACACCTCTCGTTTATCCTCCGAGCAGTCAACAAAACAGGCTAGCATGTATAAGGCCACTACCGTGCGGAAGGTGCAGCGGGATAAATGGAAAAACACATTTTGCCGCTTCCTGCACCAGGAACGGAATTTACGATCCCACTGCACACACAGGAATTCTTAATTTTTTGACAAGGGGAAACTGACGCCATTGTATTCGGTAAGTGAGCAGATTTGTACCTCCATACGAAGCACTGTCTTGAAAGTTTTAATTATCAACTAAAAATTAAGTTCTGCTGAACACAAAGTTGAATAAAAAAGGTCGAAATACTATTATTAAGGAGACTTTAATGTAGAATGTATGCTAAAAATCCGATTTAACTGAACCGGAATCAGAAATGATCGATCATAACCATTGCAGTAACTACTAGACGTAGTCATAAAGTTTTAATTACAACGTCGACATAAAATATGGCCATCATGTTGATCCTTTTTACATATTCACCTTCCAACGCGATACATTTTACCCAACGATGGATGAAATGGGGAAGGCCTTGATTGTAAAAGTCTGCATTTTGTCTGTTCAGGGAAAGTTCACCGTCGAAAATCACCTCTTCAATGAGTAAATGCTTGCCATGCAATGATTTATTCAGCCGAGGGGGCGGGAAGAAGTCAGTGGGTGTCATGTTTGGAGAATATGGTGAATGAGGCGAGATTTGATTCGCCAAACAAGCAGCATGCGCGACTGTGACCCGTGCAGAATGACCTGGGCCATTGTTGTGGAACAGAAACATTTCCTCGGACAGGTTCCCGAGACAACCTCCCACAACCTCGTCAGGAGATTGCTTAGTATGCTCATGCGACGGATTGCCAGATACAACCATAATCTGTTAATACCAGACCATGGCAGTCCCAGAAACTCGCAGCATCACCTTAGTCATTGACGAGTGGATCTTCGCCTTTTTACGGCGGTGGTGAGTCGATATGTTTCCGCCGTTTCGTCTGGGGGTCGTAATGATAAACGCAACAAGTTAATTAGGTGGCTAAAGAATTCACGTGGATTGACCGGACATAGATGCAACATTTCCGCTATTACCTCTGTTGGGTAAGATGTTTTGAATGGGGTGGCGACCTCAGTCATGTTCAAAATGTCGCTCAAGATGAAAACTAATCCACGGCTGACTTTTTTCACTATCGCTTCGTTTGAGGTACGTCGGTCTTCGAGCACCGGAGCCTCCGCTTGTCTCGATTGTCCACAGACAGTGGTCGGCCGCTTCGTTGTTCGTCATTCCGACTCGTTTCATCCCACTGGAACCGTCCGCACCAAGTGGCCCTTCACTGAATGATGATGCATTGCTACCGTACATTTCCAACTCAGCTTGGGTTGTTGCAGCGTTATTTCTCCCCATAAACAGAAAAAGAATCCCCGCACGATGCTCCTCTTTATCAGCTGCACTATTTCGCTTTGGCTCCTCTAGCGGCGTGCTACGCAATTACGGCACGCGGGTTTCATTGTGTACCAAGACTGCAGTCAGGTAGCTGAAAATAACAAAAAAAGGTAATCACTTGGCAGTGTTAACACTCCATCCTCCACGCGGAATACCGACAGTAGCAGCGCGACGGAATGACAATAGCGGCGTCAGCAGAGCGAGAGGAGCGGTCCCGCAGCAGGCAGTCGATCGAGGCCGGGTGGCCCCGGGCTGCGCGCGCCATCAACTACGCCGAGGAAATCCTGACCATTCGGCTCTGACAGCAGGCAATTTCCTCTATCGCGCGCCGCGTCGCGCCACGCCACGCCGCCTGGCCCGCCATCTTGATTCAGACGCCGCGTCCGGCTGATGGCCTCACAGCTGGGGGCTGCCCCGGCCCAAGCAGGTGGCGGCCCGGGCTCTTTCATACGTCCTCCTACTACTGCCTCTCCTCTCTTTGTCCCGCAGAGGTTACCGCCTCAGCTGTGACATCCGTATCAAAACGTTTCCAGATTAGTGAATACGTAGTCTACTTTTGTAACGTGTGTTTCAGTTTGCATATGCAAAAGTCAAAAAGTTGATTTACTTTTCGCCGACCGCTTTGGCCAAGCGGTTTTAGGCGCTTCAGTCCGGAACCGCGCTGCTGCTACGGTCGCAGGTTCGAATCCTGCCTTGGGCATGGTTGTGTGTGATATCCTTAGGTTGGTTAGGTTTAAGTAGTTCTAAGTCTAGGGGACTGATGACCTCCGATGTCCCATAGTGCTTAGAGCCATTTGAACCATTTACTTTTCCTGTCTTCATACAGAAATGTCTTATGGCATCATAATCTACGATAACTCCTCATTAACGAAATGTTTGTCTATTGCACCGAAGTGTGCCATAAGGACAATATGTAGTGTCTACTCTAGAGCAGTGGTCGTGAAACTTTTATGCTGAAGAGCCAATACTAATATTATAGGGCGACACCTAGCGCCGCCGCAAAGGAAGAGGGGGTTGGGGTGGGGTGGAATGGGGGTGGGGTGGGTGGCACGGGTGTAATGTGGCCACTCAGAGAGAAATTCAGTTTTCACCAAACCATGGTTAGTGATAGACGCTTACCACTGCTACTTTTGAATCTACGTACTATAAGAGGATATTCTATGGTATCAAATCAAATATTTTTAAGGAAAAAGAAAATAATATACTGGAACTACATCCATTTTTCTGAAGGCTTACACAGTGAAAATTTTTTCCGTATCTAAGCGGGTGCTGTGGCCACTACCACAAAACAGGATCTCACGTTTGTTTTTTTCCGGGCGCATTTTCTATGAATCGTCACGTCCTAGTATCTGAACGAATACCAAGCGGCTGCAGCCCTTTTCGATAGGACTTTTTATCTGGGACAAATAAAACAGACACAGCTGTAAATATTGTAACTAAATTAATTTGAAATTGACAGAAAAGGATAGAATGGTGCATGATAGCTTTGTATATAAAAGGATGTAACAGTCAGTTTCATCAGTTGTATCATATGCGTTTTTTGGAAATAACTAACTCCTATTGCGGCGAACACGTTGGCTACTTATCCCGATCGGACACCATGTCGCCATTAGCGGTCTACAAAAGAAACTATCAAACTGAACTACATAACAAGGTACTACATTTGTAAGCCAAAAGAACTTGTTTAAATATTGATATTGTAAAAAATTATTGCTCTCAGTACAAATGAGGGAACAAGATTAATATAAATGACTTATCTAACATCAAAACAAAAAAAAAAAACATTTTTACTAGAAAATGAAGGAACGTGCTCCCTCTGTTAGTCTCACAAGGATGGCGATGTTTATTAGAACTACTCTGGCCACTTTTCGGCAGGCAGCAGCGCTGTTCAGGGGGAAAAAAAGAACATGAAACGTCCCCTTTTTCCGTCCTGACCACATTATCACACTTTCCCCTAGCCATTAAACATCTAATTGATAACCAAATAAGTTAGTACGTTATATTAATAACAGTTATTGGCATATAACACACGATGACTAAATGTTCTGAATGTTACTGTTTTTTTAATCACTGCATTGCAGTACAGCAGACTTAATTTGATTCCATATTACTTGCTACTGCTTGCTACATTTGGAGATGAACGTCTGTAGAATACGCAGTCACGACTCTATGTTACTTCCGTCTGACATTTTATACCACAGCAGCTGATCGGTGCGAGTTGCGCGCGCCTATGAGTTGTTACCATTGGAAGACAAACACAATGAAGTACGCCCCGTGTCCCTGTTAACCCCGCAGTGGCCACGCTACGTTAACCCTCTGCTCGTGACGTAAGCGGCAAGGGTAGCTTACCGTCAGCTCACGGCAGAACTACCAGCATCAATTAAAACTAAATACATCTTAAAATATTACAGTGTTTATAATTATTTTTGTTTGTTACTGAGCAATAAAAATACAATATTAAGAAGCTCTTAGCGTTAATTGATGTTTTCGATTGGGATGTTAGTCGCTAGAAGCATTTTATTATAAAATACGGCTGAGAACCGCGGGCCGCAAGAACACCTAAGTCGGGCCGCTGTTTGACGGCCACTGCTCCAGAGCCTCCTGTCGACATCTCTTAAAATTCACAGTGATCTAGGAATGCATTTATTTCTTTATTCTAGTTAAAGGTCACAATATTTTACAATACGTAATTAATTTCAGTCTTATGATTACTATTTTCAAGACGTGAGAACAAATCACTTTCAGTCACATACAGCCACCATATCTTACATACGTAAAAATGTGGTCCAAAACTACCACAAACATAAAAAAATTCACATACATAATACTAGAAGGAGAAATGACATACTCTATTCATCACTCAGCTTAGTGTGACACAAAAAAAATCATATCTGTTTGACAATCCCCTACTCTCTACAGAAGAATCTACATCTACAAAGATATTCTGCAATCCACCATACGGCGCGTGGCGGAGGGTATCCCGTGTCACAATTAGTCATTTCTTTTCCTGTTCCACTCGCAAATAGAGCGAGGTAGAAACGACTGTCTACACGCCTCCATATCTGCCCTAATTTCTCGTGTCTTATCTTCATGGTCCTTAAGCGCAATGCTGTACAATCATTGTGCAGTCAGCTTCAAATGCTAGTTTTCTAAATTTTCTCAATACAATTCCTCGAAAAATATGTCGCTTCCTCCCCCCCCCCCCCCCCCAGGGATTCCCATTTGAGTTCCTGAAGCATGCCCGTAATACTTGAGCGTTGTTCAAACCTACCAGTAACAAATCTAGCAGTCCGCATCTGAATTGCTTCGATGTCTTCCTTTAATCCGACCTGGTACGGATCTCTAACACTCGAGCAGTACTGAAGAACAGGTAGCAAAAGCGTCCTATATGCGGTCTCCTTTATAGATGAACCACACTTTCCTAGAATTCTCGCAATAAACCAAATTCGACTATTGGCCTTCCCTATCACAGTCCTCACATACTTGTTCCATTTCATATCACTTCGCAACGTTACGCCCAGATATTTAAACGACTTGACCATGTCAAGCAGGACACTACTAATGTTGTATCCGAACATTATAGGTTCGTTTTTCCTTCTCACCCGCATTAACTTACATTTCTCTAAATTTATAGTTAGCTTCCACTCATCACACGAACTAGAAATTATGTCTAGGTCATCTTGTATCCTCCTACGGTCACTCAACTTCAGCACCTTATTGTACGCCACAGCATCATCAGCAAACAACCGCAAATTGCTGCCCACCCGGTGTGCCAAATCATTTATGTATGCAGAGAATAATAGCGATACTATCACACTTCCTTGGGACACTCCTGACGTTACCCATGTCTCTGATGAACACTCGTTGAGGGCAACTTTGTAATAATGTATTACTTTATTTTGAGAGATATTTTGAACATAGGTAAGTATAAATAACTGTATGCAAAAACATGTAGCCTAAGGCAATCATGTAATTTGCCGCCATTTTGCCATACGTTGTAGTACAATCCATAACGAGGGGTCGTAATTATGACATGACAACTAATTAAACAGCTTTGCGCAGTACTTCCACGGAAAACTGTGTAGTATTTACAAACATCACTTGATTAGAGACAAATTAATAATTAAAAAGATCGGAATGTTTGCTTCGCGTTGATTCTCAAGAAGTCCTCCTTACATTCAAAATGACTTACGTCTCTGTCAGTACTTGATGCACATTAATTGCGGTTCCCTATTAAGCTGGTAGTCTTCTCCAGAAACACGGAGTGACCTGGTTCTCCCACTGGGGAAATGCAAAAACAATAGGAAAATAGTTATAAAGGTATTATGGTCTTGCAAGGAAGGATCATGAAAGTTTAACGTGCGGTCGAAGACGACATTATCAGAGACGGGGATACGTTCGGATCATGGAACGAAATCGGTTGCGTCCTGTTCAAAGAAACATCCCGACATTTGCCTCAAGCGATTTATTGACACCAAATAAAAACCTAAATATGAATGGTCTGACGAAGATTTGAATGGCAGTATAGTGTCCCTGGAGAGTGCCATCTCGATCCGCGTATTATGGTCTTCAAATTAAATTTTCCCTTGATAACTGCTTTACTTTTAACACCTGTAATAAAATGTCTGCACTTTCTCCACCAATTTCCGACGCACTTTGAGCAGCAGTGTATGTATAAAGTGCATCTGGGGCGAAGTCGTGCCCTGAACAAATAGCGAACACTTTTTATAACGGAAGAACTAGGAAATGTCTGTTAGAAATGTAGGAGTAACTGTAAAAATTAACATTGCTGTGATGTCTGTGAATCAGAAGTGTTGCAGTACAGAGTAGTGAGGGGCAAGAAATTAAAGAGTTTCTGTTAAAACTCATTCGCACTGCCACAGGCGATACGAAGTTAAGCCAGAAACAGAGGGTGAAGCAGGAAGCGTGCCGGTATGTCCTACGTGGGTAAGGCCTCCGACACATTACAACTTGGTCCACCGAGTCAGAACTACACATTTAGCAGAAAGAAGACTGCGACAGAAAACCAAGGGAAGAGAGACAAGAATATCTGTTAGTTCGTAAGACAAGGTGCAAAAAACTCTCTCTCTTACACAAGAATACATGGGGAGGGCATGATAGAGCTGTTAAGTGAATATGGCAGATTAAGGACGCATGCAGTCATTACGAACCGAGATTCCTGTCACAGCCTCGTGCTAGCTCCCTTTAAATACTCCACCATCCAGATCTCCGTAGCTAATCACTGGGATCGATGGCATACACTGCATAATAGCATTTGATTCTATGATTATGATACTGTAATGAATCTATGTCCCAAATGCTCGAGCACAGTCTATGAACCATCTGAAGACGTACTCGAGATGATGGTCTTCACCCACTGAACTTCATACTGCTCGCCGCCGATCATCTGCTGATGAAGAAACTGACTGTCTTACGACAACAGCATATCTCAGGGTGCTGTCAGCACTGAATTTCAGTGCGGAAGCCAGCAGTAGGGCCTCTTAGGATCCATGTCTCTACTGACCACACGCCTAACGACACCAGGTACATCGCTGACGGGTCATCAAGGATCATCGCAGAATTCGGATTGGGACCGAGGACACTCCAACCGCCAGCGCGAGACCAGAACCTTTCGGCGGGCACGGACGCCGCCTGGCGGCCGGCAACCCGCCGTGACCGCACACATCGCCTGGGCGTGCAGAAGCTGAGCTGACTGAACCGACGTCAGCTAAAATCCAACACGAACTGAATGAAGAATCAGTCGAGGCTGGCGCGGAAGAGCAAGGAATCCATGTACATCAGCACGACAACTCTCCGAATGACATTCAAGCCACATAAACCGTCTGTGTCGTAATAAACATACCTGAAACCAGCTGTGGTGGTTTTTATCAACACTTCTCTCTCACTGCCACTGAAACACATAACTGTAAATTTACTATCAAAATTAAGTCTACCATGTATGTGATACGTGTACACGCTGCAGCATTACCGTGTTCTATGCAGTATTACGTGCTATATCAATGGTGCGTTGATTGTTGAATAGATTGTTTTCAGTCCTTTGGTTTCTGACTTCTCCTCAGTCACCCTCAGTCTTCGCCGAATCTTAAGAAGCATAACCGTAAAATTAATGTGAAGGTAGAAATTCACTCATAAACTGCTTATCTGAGATCGTAAGACCAGAATCCATTTGACAGGAACCGTGACTAATAACTGAATAATAATTTCTATGATACGGTACGTAGATTGTAAGGCTATTTCAGTAATAAAAAACGAACAGGAATCTCCTTCCATACATATGGTTAGCAACAAGTGTTGCTCGAAGAATAAATTATTGCGCAGCAGGCCACCTTCTGAAGATGGGGAGATATCCTCAGAAGGACCCATTCGCCGTCTGCAGCTGGAGACAAGTTTCCGCAGTTACAAGCTTTCCTTCCGCAGACGCCTGACGGAGTGGCCTCGGCTCACTGTATCGACGCAAGCGTCTGGCTCTGGCGGTCGTTAAGTCGAGTGGAAGTTATAAGAGCTCAGAAATGAAACAGCCAAGTTTGATTTATGTTCGTTTTCCCGTTACATCTACCCTCCTTCGCGCTCCTCTCGAAAATTCGTTACTTCTCAACATCGTTTATCCATGAATCTGCCTCGCAGGAATTTCAATCAATTCTCACCACTGAAACTCCTCGGCGTTCTTCTCCCTCGGATCATGCCTCTCTGTCTTCGCCACATCTCCTTCCCTCTTTACTCACCGAGAGTCGTGTAATATCCAGCTCCTCACCGCAGGAAATAATATTGAAATCCTTCCGATGCGGTTCTATCACCGGTTTTATTGGTGCCAGGAATATCAAATAGCTGTATTCGAAGTGGTGGTTAGACATATTCTTCCGCAACTTGCAAACACAAGAAGCTCTGCAACAATACTACGCCTGCAGGAAAGTCACGTAATACACGCTACGTGAAGTAGTTCCTTCATCGTCTACGACGGCCACACAGATTAATTCTGCCTGGAAGTGTGGTTTTGTTACAGCATCATTGCCCGAAACACTTTACAGCGCAGCTGCAGATGCATAAGACCTCTGCGGAAACCAAGGCATAGAGGGATCGCTCCTGAACTCAGCCACATCAGTTTAATGTTTCAGAATATATATAAATAGGAACGAACAAACAAAATTCATTTGGAATGTGCGTGAGCGCAAAATTAACGTTCAATGGGAGAATTCAGAGTATATGTAGCCTATAGTATAAATGGTTCGCAGCTCTTGGTCTGGCGGTAGCATTCTCCCTTCCCGAGCATGGGGTCCCGGGTTCGATTCCCGGCGGGGTCAGGAATTTTCGCCTGCCTCAAGATGACTGGGTGTTGTGTCGTCTTCATCATCATCATTCATCCCCATTACTGTCGGTGGAAGGCAATGGCAAACCACCTCCGCTAGGACCTTGCCTAGTACGGCGGTGCGGGTCTCCCGCATCGTCCTCTACGCTGTGTCAAGGAATATGGGACTCATCATCATCATCACCATAGTATAAATGAATCTTTAGAGACCTGTTTGTGAGTACTGATCGAGTCACTGGTATCCTTACTACTAGCGAGTGTAGAAAAAGTATGAAGCCTTTTACAGTCGTGGCATCATTGCAGAAAGGTTAAGTTTTTTCCTCGCGAATTAAAGAGTTTAGAGGGCTATTTTTGACATACAATTTAGAAACATTATTATTACTATTATTTTTATTTATTTATTATTATTATTATTATATAGTTACTGTTTTGACTGCTATAGCATGAATCAAAGTTTCAGCAATGACGACTCAATGCAACAGCGTGATTGTCTAACAAGCGGCTGCAAATGTGTAACTTGGAGCAGAACACCTGTCATTAAAGACAATCGTAACCCTAGCGTACCCTTTAGTACTAAAGGCAGTCCATTGCCACCGTTTCTCGTTAATTTCAGACGACGAAAGGCGTGCAGAAAACGTGCAAAAAAAAATGTGGAAATCTATAGACATTTATTGCTTGAAACAATAAATTGTTTCAGACAGCAGTATCTGTAAAGTACGCATGCAAATAATTCCATCAAACTGATATTAATGCATGATGATGATTGGTGCAAAACAGTTTATGGCAGTTACATCATGGAAGATGGCCGAAGTTGGCAAACAGAATTAGTGTACCAATAATAATAATAATAATAATAATTATTATTATTATTTCGTGGGGCTCACTGTCCTGGCGCAATTATTTCAATTTGCCACCACTCTGACCACTTGTGTGTCCCTAACCTAATCCAGTTATCTTTCTGGAGAAAAGGGGCCTACACTTAACGTGGCATCCGAACCATGTGTCGTTACTGACGGATCAGAGTCTCCACGTAATTGAGAGGTGAGTGCTAGGTCAAAATGCAGACTGAAGTAATCCGTGGTCCGACCGGAATTCGATACCGCGACGCCTCAGTTGAAGGTATGCTCTTTACCCCTATACCACCACGCCCGACAGTACTACTGCTAATACCAACTTTATGAAGCAAATTTAAGAGTTATCTCGCCATCGAAGGACCGAGCTGTTATCGAGGAGACAGTCTCAAGGGGAGACGTATGTAAAATCAGAAAAAAAGTTGAAATTTCTGTTGCCACCAGGTGGTTTTGTAGCATGTTAGAAATATTGCCTGCAGTTTTCACAGTTTAATTCGCTCTACAAATGATATAAAACCCACCTTGTTTCAACCACTGCGGCCGGCCGTTGTGGCCCAGCGGTTCTAGGCGCTTCAGTCTGGAACCGCGCGATCGTTAAGGTCGCAGGTTCGAATCCTGCCTCGGGCATAGATGTGTGTGATGTCCTTAGTTAGTTAGGTTTAAATAGTTCTAAGTTCTAGGGGACTGAAGGCCTTCGATGTTAAGTTCCATAGGGCTCAGAGCTATTTGAACCATCAACCAATACGCGGTGTCACGCCCCCTTTCCTGCACGCCTCTGTCCTTGTTTGCGATAATTTACTATTTCCTGCCACAACAGAAGACTTCTGTAGGGTAAAGAAGGCTATGAGGTCATTTACGAAGCGAATAATTACGATCAATTAAAGAAATGGAGGCATTGTGAAAAATGAAACTCGAATGAGAGCTTTAATAGCCTCATTTAGAAGAGACGCCCAAATACAGCATTTTGCTCGTCTGCTACTGTTAAAATTTCTTCATACGATGCTTGTCTAGTGTTCAGTGATAGTAATACTGGAAGAATCAGGATCCTCATGGGGCTAGAATTTGATGCAAGCTACCTCAATGAAGTGGAGTACTCGTGTGGCTTTAGTGTGGTGTAGTGTAAGCTCTTTCATTCGACATCACTTCGGTGACTTGCGTGTCGATGATGATGACGACAACACCACACTGAAAAACCTACTGAAAACGCCTGGTGATGTGCGTATTGCTAGTTGTGAAGATTATTGCCAAGGGACACGTCAGAAGGACCAGAGTAGAAGAAAAGAGCTACATCACGATCAAAAAGGCCAAATGTATGGTTATGACCAACATTAAGGTACTTGTTTTTGGCATAAATAACAATAAAATACATTTTCTGTATTTTCCGCAACTTTCATTTTTCAGTATACACGAAACAGTTTATGCTGTGCCATTACTGATAAAAAAGTGAAATTTGCTACAGACGTTGTACATACTATAACATAACTTTACGTGGTGCAAAATAGTTCAATGTGCATTAGTGTCAAATTTATTTAAATTTTTGTGAAATTAAAACTGCCGTTTATTATATACATAAATTTAAAAAATTGTTGCTAGTTTCTAAGACTGATTTTTAAAACATGGTACACAAATTTGTTTACATAATTACTAAGAATAACCTACTACATTTTGAAAGTGATAAGTAAACTAATCTTTGAGCAAATGTTCCTCACGTGATAGTAGGGGTTCTAAAACTATCCAGCAACGCCCTGTGCAAATTATTTGACAAAATGTTGAAAGTAAATCCCGATTATGGCCAATTACATAATGAGAACATGTGCAAAATTTGGTTCAATTATATTTCAAACAGTAAAAGTTACATAAGCTTAAATGTACCCATGTGTTTTCTCATCGGTCTCCCCCTTAACATTACGAGTATAGAGGAAGAAACGAAGCAAGATTAAAGTTCAACGTCCCATCGATGGTGTGATCATTAGTCATTACAGACGGAGCACAAGCTCGCCATGGGGAAGAGTGGATAGGGAGATCAGCCGGGTCCATTCAAGCAACCACTCAGACATTTGCCTAAAGCGACTTACGGAAATCACAGAAAACCTAAGTCTACACCGTAGGAAGCAAATATGAACTGCTGTGCTCCCAAATAGGAGTCCAGTGCCTTACCACAGCGCCACCTCACTTGGTTTGAAGAGTGTGTCTCACGCGATAACGAAGAAACAAACGCCAAAATGACATATTACTCAATTTAGTTAAAAAAAACACTCCCGATGTCATCGTGATTTACAGGGAAAGCACGCTCTCTACAGAGCCTCTTTCCGACTGTATTCAGACGCGCCAGTGCTATCGGCGCGTCCAGATGTAGCTGCAAATTATCTGTGTACATCTAGACTCTGCATTCCACGGGGAAGTGCTTGGCAGAGGGTACTTCCCATTATCCGATGTTAGCTAAATGTAACAATTCCAACAGTCTCTCGATATTACAACACAAAAGCATAGCTTACAAACGGTGTGAGAAAATAGATACGGGCCTCAGAATGTACTTTCCCTGGTAACCATGCTTAAATGGAACAAAAAAGAGAAAGATTAATAACGACACCAAGCACTTTCGAGTACTTGCTGTACAGGTGGTCGGGGAGCTTTTTTTTTTTCTTCAAGTTTTCTTGTCAAAAACATTTTAGGAGGACGTGGCTGTAACAAAGCTACCAGGCACAAGTACGGTACAAAAGTTTATTTATAATTAAACATTACCATTTTCGGATGTAGTACTGTACGATTGTGAAACATGAACAATAAGCAAAAATGAAATGGAATCTCTATGCGAAATTGCGAAATGTTGCTGAAGACGCTTGTTAAAGTAGACAGATAAAAGCACCAACCAGGAAGTTCTTCTAAGAGTTCGGAAAGGGAGGTCGTTTAGAAGAACAATAGACCGAGAAGACACAAGAGGATCGGTCACGTAATATGACACAACCAGTTCCCAGAACCAATACTACAAGGGAAGATAGCCCGAAGAACAAACCGACCGGCATTTTTAAAACAAGCTGTTCACAATGCGGGAGTCTTCGATTATGCAGAAATAGATCCAGGTGGACACCTACCAACCAGTCGAAAGATCGATGATGATGAAGCAGCAGCTTTTGATACCATACCCGTTAGTTTCTTTTCATTTCGCAAATGACCTTCGACACTGAGCAAACGCCAACTAACCTTAATTCTTCTGATACCCTCGTTCCCCCAACAAGTTTTTTTCTCGCTGTACGGAAATAGTCCCTTTGGGCGGTGCGTCGATAAACAGGGGCGTGGCCCTGAGGGTTGGGACGACGCCCGCCGGCGCCGACGGAGCAGGAATATTTCAGGGAGGAGGCGGCAGCATTCCGCTCCTTACGCTTACGGGGAGCGGCAGTTCCGGGCGCGGGAAGGCCTTACCTCACCTCCCGCCTAACAAACTGTTTTGTGGAGTGAGCCTGTGCAAGTGAAATGTACCATAACGCGGCCCGCGCCTGAGATATGCGCGACGACCCGGCCGCGCCGCGCGCCCCGAAACGTATGGCCCTGCGCTTCGCAGCCAAATCGAGCGGAGAAAAAATGGCGAGAGGAAACGAGCAGACCGCCAGCACACGTTCTCTGCCGCAGCCACAACGGGCGCTCGGCAAAGTTTCCCCAGCCACTCTCGAGTCTTTCCATCGGAGATATACGTACCGCCTGAACAGGAATCGCCGGCCGGCTACGGTTCTGTCGTAGTCGGGCCCGCAAACTTGCGATGAAAACTGCACGAACCATTAAACGAAATGAGGCACGATTAGGAGACTTGGCGTCCCGCGGAAGAAACTCGCAGAAAAGTGGCATACACACAATAGAAGAGCACTCCACCTTCGCGCAGCTAAAAGAAAACGGCGAGCTGTGTCGCGTCACCACAGTGAACAATCCACTTACTAAACTGAACTCAATCCAATGTCTCTTCATGTCAAGAAGGGCATGTGCGCACTGTATGCAGCTTACTCTGGGGCCGAAGTAACTGAGGATCTGTAACTCAGTACTGCAACAAATGCCTGCTCGGCTCTAGAGATAAGTCACGTTAATACATATCGTTGTTAATGCCGAACAACTTACTTTTCTCGACTATATGCGTGCGCAAGGGGGCCGAGAGCTAGGGGGGGGCGAGGGTGCCGCACTTGCCCCCTCCTGGAATCTGATCTGAGGCTGCAGAAAAGGCTCTGAGCACTAGGCGACTTAACTTCTGAGGTCATCAGTCGCCTAGAACTTAGAACTAATTAAACCTAACTAACCTAAGGACATCACACACATCCATGCCCGAGGCAGGATTCGAACCTGCGACCGTAGCGGTCGCTCGGCTCCAGACTGTAGCGCCTAGAACCGCACGGCCCCTCCGGCCGGCCTGGGGCTGTAGACTTTATTACAAAATCCTCTCGCATTTCTAGCTCTGAATGTTTACCAATCCACTAAATCGAAGATTTAGCATTGGCTAGTGAGGAATACTGTGGTGTTTTACAGTTTATTTCTGTTCCACCGGCCGTTGTGGCAGAGCGGTTCTAGGCGCTTCAGTCTGGAACCGCGCGACCGCTACGGTCGCAGGTTCGAATCCTGCCTCGGGCATGGATGTGTGTGATGTCCTTAGGTTAGTTAGGTTTAAGTAGTTCTAAGTTCTAGGGGACTGATGACCTCAGATGTTAAGTCCCATAGTGCTCAGAGCCATTTGAACCATTTCTGTTCCCTGCCACTGATAAGTATTTATTTGGCATTTCTGCCTGATTATTTTTTGTTTCTATTCAACAGGATTTTCTCAATCGTTATGGTTTTGTTTCCTGTTTCAGAGTTTTAATTTTCAGTAGCAGCCTAAGTTTCCTGGTTTATAAGTAACTACATTTCTTTTGAACAACTCGATAAATACCCTGGACTTAATCATGAGAAGGATATAATTGTAGATCGCTGAATCAAAATGGTAGTATTTATACTAATGATACAGAAAGATGTACTTGGCACACCGTAATGAAATATGCTTACCGTTTAGGTATTACAATCACTGAGTGATTAACTATCCGTCGTTTAAAATACCGCACGTTCTGTGTAATTTCTATAACACTGCGTTTATTGGGCTCTACACATTTTCAAACTCTTGGAATCAACTACATCAAAACTATAAATTTTATAATCTTCTACCCTTTTGCATAAATGGTCTTTCCTTCACCGAACCACGCGATAATGCATGTAACATAGTAGTCAAACAGACACATAATTCATTTCAAAATTTTCAATATTCATAATGAGCTTTGTACAATTTATCATATGAATTTTAAAAAAAATCTGTTATACAATACTAGTATAATAAAGCCTGTGGCAGTAAAAAAATTTCAAAAAAATAAAAAATGAAAAAAATTCCTTAACTGTGAAGAGCCAGATGCGGATGTTAACCACGGTCCTCCTGAATACGACTTCAACGCTCTAAGCAAAGTACGGTAATAGGTTTCGAGAGTCAAGTTTGCATTATCATATGTAACTGTCTAAGACACCGTGAACTGTGCCGACCGGAGTGGCCGAGCGGTTCTAGGCGCTGCAGTCTGGAACCGCGTGACCGCTACGGTCGCAGGTTCGAATCCTGCCTCGGGCATGGATGTGTGTGATGTCCTTAGGTTAGTTAGGTTTAACTAGTTCTAAGTTCTAGGGGACTGATGACCTTAGAAGTTAAGTCCCATAGTGCTTAGAGCCATTTGAACCATTTAGCCCACCGTGAACTGTACTAATTGGCGCTACGTAATACATACAACTAGGCCGAGCGCCTGCGACACCGGCCACCCGCTAAAATGACTTGTCAAGGGGGCCCCGGGCCGAGTAGGTGTCAGCTTTGCCGGTCATACTGTACACGCAGACTCTCGTCGGCGGCCATCAGGCGGCCTCAACTGCGCAACACCGGGTCGCGGTGTACGAGGGGCGTTTGAAAAGTCCGTGCAAAAATAAAAACTACTTACCTGTTTGGGGTAAACCTTTTTTTATTTTCGACATAGTCTCCTTTAAGCTTATACACTTAGTCCAACGCTGTTCAAATTTGTTGATCCATTCCGAATAACAGGAATTGTCCAAGTCTGCAAAATAGCTATTAGTTGCTGCAATCATCTCCTCGTTTGAATAAAATCTTCGTCCCGCCAGCCATTTCAGCAAATTGGGGAACAAATAGTAGTCCGAGGGAGCCAAGTCTGGAAAACAGGGGGGATGTGAAACGAGTTGGAATCCTATTTCCATTAACCACAACTGCTGAGGTGTGTGCTGGTGCATTGTGATGGAAAAGGACTTTTTTGCGGTCCAATTGCCGACGTTTTTCTTGCAGCTCGGTTTTCAAACGGTCCAATAACGATGAATAATATGCACCTGCAATAGTTCTACATTTTTTCACATAGTCGATGAGGATTATCCCTTGCGAATCCCAAAAGACAGTCGCAATAACCTTTCCGGCCTAAGGAATGGTTCAAATGGCTCTGAGCACTATGGGACTTAATATCTGAGGTCATCAGTCCCCTAGAACTTAGAACTACTTAAACCTAACTAACCTGAGGACATCACACGCATCCATGCCCGAGGCAGGATTCGAACCTGCGACCGTAGCAGTCGCACGGTTCCGGACTGAAGCACCAAGAACCGCTCGGCCACCGCGGCCGGCTGAAGGAATGGTCTTCGACTTTTTTGGTGCAGATTCTCCCTGGTAACTCATTGTTGAGGCTGTTGTTTGGCCTCAGGAGTACGAGGTTTAATCCACAGTGACGAAATGACGGTTAAAGTCCTGCGCATTCTTCCTGAACAGCTGCAAATCATCTTTGCAATAATTCACACGATTCCGTTTTTGGTCAAGCGTGAGCAATCTCGGAATCCATCTTGCGGATAGCTTTCTCATGTCCAAATGTTTAGCAAAATATTATGTACCCATTCATTCAAGATGCCCACAACACTAGCAATCTCACGCACGTTAACTCTTCTGTCATCCACCACCATATCATGGATTTTATCAATGATTTCTGGAGTCGTAACCTCCACAGGGCGTCCAGAACGCTCAGCATCACTGGTGCCCATATGGCAACTCCGAAAAATTTGAAACCACTTATAAATTGTTCTAATCGAAGGTGCAGAGTCACCATAATGTTTATCAAGCTTCTCTTTAGTCTCCTGAGTCGTTTTGCCTTTCATAAAGTAATGTTTAATCACAACATTTTTTGACAATCACTCGACTTCCTTGATTCACATGAATGCCAAACACAAAGAAATACACCAATATGGCTGAAACTTTGTGTCCGTTCTTTCCAAAGATGCTACTAACTAAACATGACCTCGATACGCGGCGGTGGTGCCATCTCTCGGACTTTGCACGGACTTTCCAAACGCCCCTCGTACACGGACCTAATTTCTTCTGCACGCCACGTGACTGGAAATAGAACGAGATGTACCCTGGAGCGGTCGTCCTCTACAGCCCCGCGCCGAGGCTCGGAAGGGTTCGCACCGAGTGAGCCGCCTGGGCAGGAGCCGCGAGCTTCTGCTCACCGTCGGTCAGGTGGTCATTCCGGTGGCACCGTAGCAGCTACGGGGCAGTCCACCGTGAGCACATCTCTGAGACGTCGACCGACCCAGGAACAGCTTACGTCCGCGGCTATCATTTAAGGTTACATGGTTCTCGACGCCGCTCATCCAAGAAGCTCCCGAGTAACTGTGCGTTGTTTTACTTTCCCAGCAATGCCGAACTTATGTCTTTCTCTACAGATGCTATTTTGTTGTATAACGGGGACACTGGTGTTTTTCATTCCTTACTGTGGGACTCAAAATCAGCCAGTAGATCAGTTTCTTTGTACATCAGGAGGGACACTGTGTTAACAGTTTAGAGGTAACAAAATCCTTACAAGCGGCTTGGAAGTTTTTCTGTCCGTAGTTTGCGAACATAGCACTACGTGCCTGTAAACCCACAGAACTCGCCTTTTCTAAAATTATTTTCACCGTCCTATCGTTGTCATAATACGATACAAGAACATACATAACATCTCCGCAAAAGACTACGCATTTTAAATCGAAAACCCCTGGTAAACGCAACGAGAGTAAGGGATGTCGATATCTTTACTTACAGCACTGCAGTACATAAACTGTTTAATGTCTTATCAATAGTCTAATTTTAATATTAATCGCTTGACCTTTGGTTAAACAGAATAATGAAACTACACCACGAGGATTCAACAATAACCTTGGTTCTCAGCTTGTCGTGTGAATTCTATGTAGATCAATTTGGAATTCAGATTTTGACATTTAAGACTCAATATCCACTTTGGATACCAGAAGTTTTACTAAATTTTAAAGCAGGCAGTGCTTTACAGCATGAATGAACTTCAAAAGCGCCATCATGCGGTTCCGAAAGATGCATTAGGGATTAAAACATTTTGACTACTCTAAAAATAACCTAGATCATGTGACCATTATCTGGCCTAAGTATTTCAACCCTACAGCCAACGCTGTCACAAGAAATTCAATGACGACAAGTAATATAATAACGAATCTGGTTACCGTCACTAGATGTGAGATAGATCACCCACGTCAAGAATGTTTAACAGACATAGAAAACACGAAGACAATGTTGTTAATACACATAGCACACAAGTTTCATTTCTTATTCAGTTCATTTTATGAATTAGTATAGTTAAATAATAATGAAGACGATCTCAACGGACGCTGTAGGTGGTTCAAGGTAGAGCTTTCCAGTTTCTCAAAACTCATATTTTCCACATTGAGACTCAACCTGACACACAGAAAAATTACATCTAACTATTTAAAAGAGGGCATCAACCAATCTACTGTTCTGGTGCTACTTTATTTTCTTCAAATGTTCCATTTTAAGTTCTACTATATAGTCGGATTACTTCCATCACGCCAATACAGAAGTTTTGGGCTACGCTATAAACACACTGCTTCCATTAATTCTGTCCGCTTTTCACTATGTTGAACAACCACAGATATACCTCCATACTAAAAAGAAGCTAACTTTTTTCTAACGTGTCTTCAACAAGCTCATCATAACAAAAAGGAATTACAGACATTGGCTGCGAGTAAGCATTGATTTAAATCAATGGGGAAAGTTGAAAATTTGTGCTGGACCGTGTATCGAACCCAGGTCTGTTGCTTACCAGGCAGATGCGCTGACCCTGCGTTATCCGGACACAGTGGTCACCGCAACTGCACGGACTACCGTAGCACGCCTCCCGTGAGACTTAAAATTCTTAACTTATCCACACACTACGAATGTAGTGATCCTTGCCCATTATCCTTATCACTCGTGGCATTTCGCCAATTCCCGTAAGTATTGGAGCATCGTGTTCATTTGCACTGAAGTAATGAATTGGTCGTCCTCACATTAATCATTATAGCTGGAGTCATGCTCGCATCTGACAAGGCAGCAAAAGGGTGTGAGACGTGACCTTTTTAAAGAAACCGTCCCAACTTACTCAGTGAGGACCACCGAGACATTCCACGGTTTAGCCCGCTAGGAGGTGATAGAAAGCAGGAATCGATACGTGGAGAATGCATCGATCTTTTAATTTTTTCAATTGGATTGTAAGTGCTTAACAATTAACATTTCATATGTGAAAGCATGATATCCACCGATACATTACATATATTTATTAACTACTTATGAACATTATCAGCGTGTAGATTAAAACATTGTTGTAATCAAATACCATCTTTGTTATCCTTTCTGCAAAGCGACTACAGTCTGACTGTCGAGTATATTGTCATGGTGGCATGTTGTTCCTCACTGCAACAGAAAAGTTGTTTGGCTAATCATTTCTTCGATCCTGGAAGCGGTGCAAAGGCACCTGGTGCCAGATCCTACTTGAATGGTTGTAGCAGTTGGGTTGATGCAACTATGCGCGGCCGGCCACTGACGAAGAGAAGGCGGCCCTGACGACAACATACCTTTTTTTTTTTTTTTTTTTTTTTTTTTAATGGATCGGCGCGTCCATCGGAATGTCCTCTGATAAGCAGCCGTATCCATTGTTGCAACCGATACCTTCCTCAACTGAGGAACTGCAAGATTCCAGAATGAAATGGCTGGACAGACTGGTGGCACGTTTTTTATTATGGAGGTAAGAAAGATGTTACAATTAATGCGACTAATGTTTCAATCAACATAATGATTATACTAATATATAGTACATACAAACATGTTGTATTTTTCAGCTTTACATTACTCAATGTATGTAAACGTGTGCCTTCAGTTTCTCAGGTTTCCTGCGTGTTACAATAATAATGATAACCTTTTCATGAAATAAGTATAAGTTGTTTTAAATTTATTGTACCTCTGTAGTTCTTTAAACTACACTTCGTATGAAGGATTTTCAATGACCGTGTGCAGGACTTGTGGCTATATTAGTCATATTGTTCAAGCTTAAACTATTGCGTGCTTGTGTCGCTAAAGCGAATGCAAAAGCTTACAAAAAATAAATCGTCAAAATTGAATATTTGTTCACGGTGGTAATTCGTAGCCCTATTAATTACAAATTTGCTCATTAGAAAGACCGAGCGTGAAGAACGAGATTTTGAATCAATCATTCGTCAATAATCTGAATGAAAATGGTATGTTTTAACACTACAGAGAATCAGTATTTAAGCGCGGAACGTCTGTTGTAATGACATATGTATTTTGATCAGCGACAAGGACAATAGGACAGCCAGCAATACTCTGCATCTCTGCAGCCTAGCATTTGCTTTCTCAAAGTGCCCTGAAATTTTTGGTCGATGTTAAATTTGGGGATTTAGTAATACTTGTCGAATAGATTTTCGCGGATTCTAGTTGGCTCTGAGCACTATGGGACTTAACATCTGAGGTCATCAGTCCCCTAGAACTTAGAACTACTTAAACCTAACCAGACTGACGCGCCTAGAACCGCTCGGCCACTCAGGCCGGCCGCGGATTATAGTTCTGAATTGCAGTTGCTACTTGGTACTTGTAAAAATTTCGTGTAATGTTACATGCGATCAGGACCTACTTTCACACGTGTTTTCGCACTATGAATATTTTCCGCAGGACGTTAAGCTGACTTTAAAATTGCCTGCGATTATTTCACGGTGAACGACGCTTGGTCAGAACCGTATTTTACACAGTAATGCAACTTGAATTTGAGCATCGAACTGTTTACAACCAGATAGGTCAGTAGATCTGTCGTCACATCACTAGATCTTACACAGATTTATTTATAATACTGTAAAGGTACTTTGTTAGGACACTTGTTTCCCGTCGTCCTTATATTCGTGCCCGTAACTTAGTTGAATTTAGCGGCACTAATACAGTATTTTGGGCAATGCAACAGATGTGTGGCTGCCCCGTAGACACGTAAAAGGCTCCTGAACATCAAACAAAGTTTTATTTAGTCCAGGTTGTAGAGAGTGGGGAGGGAGGAACGGTCGCAACATATAGCACGGTGCAGAAAAAAAAGAAGCAAACCCACTCAGCCTTTCCATAAGTCGTTAAGTACATATTATCTCTACACTGATAAACAAACTGACAAGATTTTTACGTCTCGTAGCGCATTTTTCATTCTCATTAAAATTTTAAAAGCAGTTCGCTCTATCTGGCCAGGGCGAGAATGAAACCATCCCTTCCACACACGGTTTCGAGAGTCAAGTTTGCATTATCATATGTAACTGTCTAAGACACCGTGAACTGTGCCGGCCGGAGTGGCCGAGCGGTTCTAGGCGCGACACTCTGGAACCGCGCGACCGCTACGGTCGCAGGTTCGAATCCTGCCTCGGGTATGGATGTGTGTGATGTCCTTAGGTTAGTTAGGTTTAAGTAGTTCTAAGTTCTAGGGGACTGATGACCTTAGACGTGAAGTCCCATGGTGCTCAGAGCCATTTGAACCACACACGGAAATATTTTCTTCTTTAGTTGATGTCAAAAGGTGTCTTTAAAGGTATTACGTCAAGTATCGGAGTTTAAGTATGGTGACTGTTAACCTATTCAGATAAGACAAGCTTCAAGGCAGTATTATTACACTATGGGAAAAGAAATGTGTGTGTCAGTAGCAGCCGGATATTCTGCCCACCTAAAAGGGACTTACGAAAGAATGTCGCTCCTACAATATATCCGTTATCGGGAATACAATTAACGTGATTTGAAAGTAATCGTATATTCTTGAAAGTGAAAACAGCATGCAGCAGGAATAATGTTTTATCTGCATCTGAAATAGCAGGGACGGAAAGCACTACTACAGAAAGACGAAATGGTCGATTAGAGACATAATGCAGCCAGGAAGTAAAAACGTTCTTTTTGTAGCTTTCGTTGAGCTTTAGTCTACAGTTTTGTAGCACATTTGCACACTAACAGTACAGTACCGGAGAGAGTAAGCATTGCTTATATTTCAAGCAACGTTAATCAGAAACGACTCTGCGGCCTACAGAAGTTTACTCGCCAAAAAGTAACAGCGAGGCGCCACTGTTCATAATCAAGAAGAGCACACTATAAGTGATTTACTTCCTAAGGCAGAACGTGAACCGATATCCGGAATCTTAAATTCACTTCGATTTTCGTGTTAAATTTTAACTCTGCCGTAAACACAATCATCAATTTGACGTTATCAAGTTTATGATGGCACAGGGACGTGGAAAGTTTTGAAGTATGCTTATGGGACTAAAGAAATGTAACAAAATTCGCGCCAACTTTGACGCCGATCTATACTTGGGTTGGAAAACGGCAAAAGTTTTTGATTACACTGTAACAGGTTTGGGAACTTTTCTGTGCGAGCAAGGTTATTTCCCGCTCCCGAACGGCGACAAATAGTGACCGAAAATCATTTCTCTCCCGAATGTCTCCGTCAGACCGATGGCAACAAATATTCTGTTTTGGACTAACCTAAATATCTTTGTATTAAATTTAGCGTAATAGGCAATGGCATAAAAAGACTGAAAAGTTATAATTACAATTAAATAAAGACTGAATCGGCACAAGAAATACAATGATATTCTTCGGAAATTTCATCAAGAGTATATGCTCTTATACTTAGCGAACTGACACAAGAAACAAGATAATAATCGTTAAGTTACATGTAAAGCGCACTCCCTTAGTTGATTACGAGCATTGGTACTACATTAAGTGTTCCAAGTTTTCAACAAGCGCAGATCATATATCACAAACTTCTGTATGCATTGAAACACTTGACGAATAACGTGAGTTTTACGTAAATACTAACTTCCGCTCATCTCCAATGCAGTGATGTGATCCCCGTAATCAAGTGTTGTAAAGTGCTTTCTATTTGGTGATACGTGACTATAATAGCTGAAGAATTATCTTATTCACTTCAGAGCATACGCAACGGACATCTCTGTGTTTAAGCCTGATATAACCTTTTAAATAAACATATGTTTTAGATGTTAAACATAGTCCACATCCTTGGGGACCATTTGACTTTGGATCTGCGGAACGGGCATTAGCATATACATATTGTTTCTATGACTACATAAAAGGCAATTTGCTCCGTTGTTAGACGCTTTTTGTTTACTTTATTTTCAAATCATCTTCAGCGACCTATAATACACATTTTGCTTCTTTTTACGCACATGTATTAGATGAGTAATGAAATGAACTGTTTCTGAACTTTTCCACGTTACAGTTTTAGTTTAAACACATTTTCGTACAAAAATTACACTAGGTTTTTAAGAATTTTCGTTTTAGAACGAATTCTTGTGGTCCTTCTTACGATTTTACCGCGATGGTATTGTCTTTCCTTGTTCTACAGCATCCAGGATGTCCTATTATTTACATTTTTTGGGCATAAATGGATTAAATACATGTTTCAAATAAGACACTGGCGGAAACGTTCAGAGTAAGTAAGTGACTGAGTGAGTGAATGTGTGTGTGTGTGTGTGTGTGTGTGTGTGTGTGTGTGTGTGGTACACAAACGACAAAAATAGGACAGCGTGGAGTGTACACATCAACCAAATTTAGTTCGAATGTCGCCCATGTATGAATAGGATCACATGGGAATGCAACGAGTAACCAGAAACTATATTGTAGAAACAAGTCATGATCTATGAACATATATCTTACATATGAACATAATTCGAAATAACATATGTCGTGTATGCCCTTGAAGTTCGTTCGGAAATAAAAGAAGCGGATGCGCTTGGCAGCCTTTTATTTAGCCGCAGGGAGGAGATTTATACTCTAAACGACATTTATAATTATTTTCGCAACTAACAAGGGAACATCCCCATCGCACCCCCCTCAGATTTAGTTATAAGTTGGCACAGTGGATAGGCCTTGAAAAACTGAACACAGATCAATCGAGAAAGCAAGAAGAAGTTGTGTAGAACTATGAAAAAATAAACAAAATATACAAACTGAGTAGTCCATGCGCAAAATAGGCAATATTAAGGACATTGTGAGCTCAGGAGCGCCGTGGTCCCGTGGTTGGCGTGAGCAGCTGCGGAACGATAGGTCTTTAGTTCAAATCTTCCCTCGACTGAAAATTTTACTTTCTTTATTTTCGCGAAGTTATGATCTGTCCGTTCGTTCATTGACGTCTCTGTTCACTGTAATAAGTTTAGTGTCTGTGTTTTGCGACCGCACCGCAAAACCGTGCGATTAGTTGACGAAAGGACGTGCCTCTCCAATGGGAACCGAAAACATTTGATCGCAAGGTCATAGGTCAACCGATTCCTCCACAGGAAAACACGTCTGATGTATTCTATACGACACTGGTGACAGCATATGCGTTGAATATGTTGTCGACCCACCTAACCAGTACACTTGGCAAATGGGTAAAAAGATTCTTCTACCTTGCCCGATTTAGCTTTTCTTGTGGATGTGATAATCACTCCCAAAAAAGTGATGTCACATAAACTGAAAATAAAAAGTTAAACTTTTCACTCAAGGGAAGACTTGAACCGAGGACCTCTCGTTCTGCGGCTGCTCACGCTAACCACGAGACCACGGCGCTCCTGAGCTCACATTGTCCTTAATATTGCCTATCTTGCGCATGGACTACTCAGTTTGTACATTTTGCTTATTTTTCATAGTTCCACACAACTTCTTCCTGTTTTCTCGATCGATCTGTGTTCAGTTTTTCAAGGCCTATCCACTGTGCCAACTTATAACTAAATCTGAGGGGGGTGCGATGGGGAGGTTCCCTTGTAAGTAACAACAGAAAATAACGTCAAATGCTGCTGCATTATGTATATTTGGTTTTATGACATGTTCTACGTCCCTGAGGATCTCCTCACTATCGAACTGTAAAACGAAAAGTAGACTATATCTTCTGTAAGGATTTTTGAGATATTGTTAGAATTTGATTACAAAGTAACCAAATTTGTAACTTTTGGAGGGGGTCTGAGAATTGAGATGTTGTGTTACAATCAATTCCTGGCCAAATACTGCCAAAAGCGCCTAGCTTGTATGGAAATATTGCCATTGTCACTCGGTTCTAGGCGCGCAGTCCGGAACCGCGCGACTGCTACGGTCGCAGGTTCGAATCCTGCCTCGGGAATGGATGTGTGTGATGTCCTTAGGTTAGTTAGGTTTAAGTAGTTCTAAGTTCTAGGGGACTGATGACCACAGATGTTAAGTCCCATAGTGCTCAGAGCCATTTTTTTTGCCATTGTCACTGACTAGCAATAAACAACAAGGAACTAGAACAGCCATGTAGACACTAGCATCTCCTGTTAGAAACCCAAATCTCTATAGAGGCGCAGTAGAAATAAAATATATGCATGAGCAGAAGGATTGGACTACAACTTCAAGTTTCTGTTGTTCGCCTTTGTAAATGTATTTGTTACTACCTTTCGGACAAGAGTGGTAGAGTATAATGAAGAGGAAGGGAGGACGAAAGTTTCAAAAGGGCAAGAAGAGCGTCAAACAAGTTACAAAGAAATGTGTGGCGCTATATATTTGAATGAGGCACCTAGTCTATGCCTGTTAAATTGCAGTACTAGTCTGGAGGCCATGTATGACATTAGAAACTCCAGTCAGAAGCTTGTATACAATATGAACAATCATAGTGATCGGATGAGAGATTTTCGGGAGAAAACAGGATGTAGCAAAGGATGAGATTAATATGCCCGCAGACCTATGTGATGCTGGCATGTAGTTTCTGCTTATCTCTGTTTAAAACGCGCGTTACACGAACGAACAACGGAACGATAAAATAAACTATAAAAGGACGCTCTTCTACGATTCAGCATGGCAAATTCGCTAGGTTTTTTTTTATAAGTTTACTATAGAGATGCGATATATATTATCGATCTCCAGTATCAGTCATTTCTCGGCCTTTTATAGCCCCAGATGTCAGTAATGAAAACAAAAACTTCTCTTTTTTGTAATGAGACAGCTTACGTGTGTGTGTAAGCCATCGTAAGCTTCGCATTACTTTTTAACTGAATATTAAATCATACTCTTATTTGCTCAAACTGGTTTTAAATTTTCGAAGATGCTCTCCAACGCATACAGTTTACTGCCCACGGAATTCTTATCGATGAAATTCCAGATTTACGACCGTGTTCCAAATAATTACGTAATTTCTGAAATTCTGGAGCGGCGAAAATCACCAGAAATTTTCCTCATTCACATCTGACCCTAGGCAGACCGTCGTACAAAAATGTAACTTGAGTAGGAAAAGAAATGCTTGGGAAAGATATACCAGAGGTTGCGTTCAGTATCGGAAATTTAGTATACATACTCAAAGATATACGCTGGAAGAACGTACTGAACCCTATCTGGAGGAAATATATCGCCCACCTGATTGATAAGGAAGAATACTCTTTGACATTTAAATACGATGTTAGTAATGGCTGCTTGCGGGGTTTGCAGCCTGCGTTTGGGCACACTTGTTACCGCTAGTCAAATACACTGCTACGCCAAGCAGAGGACAATGGGGTACACACTATGCTGTTGTGGGGTTTTCAGCACGACATCCTGACTATATTAAGGAACCTTCTTTCTCGGACAAAATGATAAAAAATAGGCTGCTTTCTATTGATTTAAGGAAGCAAAAATTAGCACAGTAAGTTTATTGAATATTCCATCAATGAAACCAACAGAAATAAAGAATTAATGAAATTACCTGGCATACTAAAACTGCATATAGGTTCAAGACTCGAACCCGGAACCTTGTCTTCAGCAGGTAATGCTCTTAATGACTGAGCTATCCGGGTACGTGTCATGACTCGCGTTCACAGTTTTACTTCCGCTAGTACGCATCTACTAACTTCCTCACAGTAGTAGCATTCCTGGAAGAAAGTATATTGCGGAGAAATGACTCAATCACAGACAAAAGGACTGTTCCCAAATGATAAATCCCTCTTTTGCGTCCGGACATGGACCATATCTGAACGTAACTGGCGGGAGGGCAACAACCAGCAGTGACTGTGGCAAAATACTCACAGCAGATCATAGCCTGAAAGACAGTGCACAGGAAACAAGGAAATTATGAAGAAACCCATTAGCTATTCAATCAATTGGCCCAACGACGGAACAGCGAAGAGGAACTAGTACAAGAGGGCTAAAATAAATGGGTGGTACGCTGTGAAAAATGAAGTAATAGTTTCTGGTTCGTCGCCATGCGATCTGGAGACAGAAAAATGTAGCTGAGTCTATCTACACTCCTCATATGGCAAATACATTAAAGTGAACAGAAAATTAGTGCAAGGAGGTAAGACAATACATTATTTCATTGTACTATCAGTGTAAATCTACAATAAACATTAATAAGATAAAAGTGGTTGTAGTAGCAGCAACATATTACTGTTAGTAGTAGCTATTGATGTATTCACGACGGTGGTTTAGGGTTTAGTAGCTGGGTCAGATAATTTCAGTGTCAGTAGACAAAGAAGCTGCATTCCACATTCTTTTTATCATAGCCAAATTAAAAACAAGTAAGAACCGACAGAAAATTCTCTGTGATTGGAAAAGGATGCCTGACCGGGAACAGGATTTGATTCTATAGAAACTGTACAGGGATTTGAGTGTACGTTGCTAATATAATGTTAAAATGGTAGTCATAAAAGTACATAAATATAGCACACTGAGTATGGACAATATTCTAATTTTAAATTAAGATTTAGCGCAGAAAAAAATAAAATTGCAAATGTAATATTAATATGTTACACAATTTGTTGATGTGTAAAGTTCTGTTATTCTTTGGGAGAAATTGGATTATTATGAATGAATAAATAAATAAATGACATAGGGCAATATCAGTAAGACTGGCGATATTTAATTGGCAATGGGCAATGTTTACGATCAGGCTCCAAATTGGATGACTTATTTGCTTGATTGCCATTTCGTACTTCCCACTCATTGCTGATAGCAATTTCATTTGCAGTAGCTACGAATGCATTTTAGCGAGTTCTTACAGTACTCATCTTCATCTACAACTACATGGATACTCTGCAAATCACTCTTAAGTGGCTGGCAGACGGTTCATCGAACCACCTTCACAAATATTCTCTATTACTCCACTCTCGAACAACGTGCAGTAAGAAACGAACACACATCCTTCCGTGCGAGCTCTGATTTCCCTTAATTTACTGTGATGATCGTAGGTAGGCGTCAGCAAAACAGTATCCTTTACGAATGTTGCTCGCCTTAATAGTTAGTCACTTAACTCCTATATTTTCAGCACCTACACGAATATTTAAGCATACCTTGGATTCCCGCGGAGCGCAGCGTGGTGCAGGGCGTTGAAGCCGTTGTTGTTGGTGAGCATGATGTCGGCATTGTGGTCCAGCAGCAGCGTCAGCATGTCGTCGCGCTTCTTCGATATAGCGTCGTGTAGGGGCGTATCGCCTTCCGAGTCCTTAAACATACCGAAAAACCTACCATGAGCTGATTTAATCAGGAGCGCAAATCGAGCCAAGAGTCTACTTCCTTCGCACAAAATTACGAATGGTGTGCTTCACCAGTTAGTATCAATAATTGCCGAACATCTTAATTACAGTATTTAAATGTAATGTTTGTTCCCTGTCCAGAAGTCACACTCACGCACTGAATTACGGACTACATGCTCACTTACCTGGATTGCGGGTCATGTCTCCAATGCGTATTGGACTCTACTGGCAGTAATATATATCTGAAGATAATTAGTTACATTTTCTCTTCGAAAGAAATGAAATGATCCTATGGCATTACGGACCAGGAGAGCCGACTGGAGTCGTCGCCACTTCGGCGACTTGCGCGTATATAATAATGCCGTATGGCGTGAAGAAGGAAATAGATAATCTGTTAGATCACTATCAGTTTGTCTTTATGAACGGTACAGCAACCACAGAGGCAGTTCTAAGTTGCGGTTGACAATGAAAGCAAGACTGAGGAAAAATCATGTCACATTCGTTGGATTTGTCGGCCTGGAAAAAGTGTTCGACAATGTCAAATAGCGTAAGATGCCCGAAATTCTTACAAAAATACGAGTAAGCTATAGGGAAAGACGAGTAATACACAGTATGTACAAGGATCAAGAGGGAATAGCACAGCTGGAAAACCAAGAAGTGTTCGGATTAAAAAGATTGTACAACAGGGATGTAGTCGTTCGCCCCTAATGTTCAATCAATACACCTAAAAAGCAATGACCAAAGTAAAAGAAAGGTTCAAGAGTGGGGTTAAAATTCAAGGTGACCTATATGAATGATCAGATTCGTTAAATCAGGGAAAGTGAAAAAGAATTATACGATATATTGAATAGAATGAACAGTATATGGCTTGAGAGTAAATCGAAGAAATACGAAAGTAATGCGAAGTAGCAGAAATGAGAACAGCGAGAAACTTAACATCAGCATTGGTGATCACGAAATAGACGCAGTTAAGGAATTCTGTTACATGTGCACCCAAATAATCCATGACGGACAGAACAAGGACGACATAAAATGCAGACTAGCACTGGTAAAAAGGGCATTCCCAGCCAACATAGGTCTACTAACCTCAAATATATATATTTATCGAACAATATTTCTGAGAGGGTATGTTTGGAGCACATCATTGTACGGTAGTGAAACACAGATTGTGGGAAAACCGGGACAAACGAGAATCGAAGCATGTGAGATGAAAATTAGGTAGACAGATAAGATAAGGAGTGAGTAAATGCTCTCAAGGATCGACGAGGAAAGGAATTTATGGAAAACACTGACAAGAAGAAGAGACACAATAATAGGACACCTGTTAAGACATCGAGGAACAAATTCCATGTTGCTTGAGGGAACTATTGAGGGTAAAAACTGCTGAAGACGACACAGATTGGAATACATCCAGCAAATAATTGAGGACGTAGGCTGCAATTGCTCCTCTGAGATGAAAAGGTTGGCACAGGAAAGGACTTCGTGGCGAGCCGCACAAACCAGTCAGAACGCTGATTACTCAAAACAAAGAGCTTCACGGCGTGGTGGAATTCTTTCTATTGCACGCTACTTCGGCGACTTGCATGTTTTTGAGCCAACGGCAACCGGCAGTCCACCCAAGTACTAGTAGTGCCCGACGTACTTAACTTAGGTGATCGGGCGGGAACCGGTGCTTCTAACCCTGCAGAGCGATTAGCTGTTTTCTCTTCGACCTGTAGGCTTGAAGTCAGATTTATCCTCCAGTGTAGTATTAACCTTAGCGTTGTTTGAAATGAAATATTCGTATACAGTGTTGTCAAATATTGAAATAATGTCTTAAACATATTAGTTTGTTCAAGAGTTACTTAGTATTCGTAATTGGTGCATCCAAAAGAGCTGATGCTGATCCACCTTTTGTAGACTACCGCTGTTGACAAGTTGCCCGTCATGACTTTCAGGCAACAACAATGTCTGTCATGTCGACACCGACATCGAAACGCAACTAAAGTCACTTCGTAAAATCTGTCCAGTTGTGGAGCAGCAGTTCAAATGGTTCAAATGGCTCTGAGTACTATCGGACTTAACATCTGAGGTCATCAGTCCCCTAGAACTTAGAACTACTTAAACCTAACTAACCTAAGGACATCACACACATCCATGACCGAGGCAGGATTCGAACCTGCGACCGTAGCTGTCGCGCGGTTCCAGAGTGAAGCGCCTAGAACCGCTCGGCCACAACGGCTGGTTGGAGCAGCAGTTACCGCCTATTCCTCAGTTCCTTTTGATCGTCGCTTTATTCTTGATCGTTGTAAATAACCACAATGCAGAATGTAAGATGATGACAGACTTTAGAACGCTCAACCACTGACTCTTTTAGCATCCGTGGAATCGAACAGTCTCACTCACCCAGGAACCGTTGAGTTTCTCATTGCCCCGTCCTACAAATGTTGCGTAGTACAATGTTTTCTGCATTTACCAGCCAATTATTGCTCAGATCTAAAACGTGACAGATAAGTCGACTACTGGAGGTGTAACAACGTTGTACGCCCCACATAGATGTGTATGAGAGATGATCACGGAACTTTAGAATACTTGTTTAGAATACTTGCAAAACACCTGTAGTGTTAACTGAGCAAAGCCGTATATCGAGATAAACGACAATTCTACAGCCTCCATTATACAGGGTATTCCAAAGAGAGTCATCTGAATTCATAAGACCATATATTCAACATCAATGAATATAGGCATTTATGGTTTCTCACATCACACTGGGTGAACATCGCGCTGGTACTCAAGGCCCACCTCAGCTACACGATTCGTGAACATTTCGAAAACTTCGCTGACTTTCACATGAATAACACTACACGAAGACAGTCGGGGTACGTGCGGTCTTACGCGCCTTGTCACGGTTCGCGCGGCTCCCTCGTCGGAGGCCGAGTCCTCCCTTGTGTGTGTGTGTGTGTGTGTGTGTGTGTGTGTGTTGTCGATAGCGTAAGTTAGTTTAAGTAGTGTGTAAGCCTAGGGACCGATGACCGATGACCTTAGCAGTTTGGTCCCATAGACCTTACCACAAATTTCCAATTTTACAGTCGGGGTACACATATTCCGTCCCGGGGGTAACGGGATGCTGGCCGTTGTGGCCGAGCGGTTCTAGGAGCTTCAGTCTGGAACCGTGCGACCGCTACGGTCGCATGTTCTAATCCTGCCTCGGGCATAGATGGGTGTGATGTCCTTAGGTTAGTTAGGTTTAAGTAGTTCTAAGTTCTAGGGGACTGATGACCTCAGATATTAAGTCCCATAGTGCTCAGAGCCATTTGGTAACGGGGTGGCGAAAGAAAAGGCATCCGGCCATCTCTTAGATTACGCACGTCAAATCGTTATTTAACCATACCGACCCTGCACCGATGCGGCACAAAGCAGAAAAAGAATGAATATACACACTTTGGGTAAATCTTAACTCAGGCAGCCAAGCCAAAAGTTTACCTTGCCGCCAGTTGTAAGTCGTCGGTTCCTGTGGTTACTGTTAGGGGTCCCTCTGATGCAGTTAGCACGCTCGCTAGCACATTCAGTAGGCATCCCGAAACTGGATACGCTCGAGATCCGGCTTTTTCTACTATTTAATTATTCAGCACAATGCAGCACCACCTGAATGTCAGAGCAGCCCTTAACAATCAGGTGCTTCAACGATGGATCGACCTAATCCACAATACGTGATTTTATTTTTAGATTTGACTGGGGGGAGGGAGGAGGGGCGTGGTTGTAAAAGGCTACAGTTACAGGCCATCCCTTCCAACAGCTTTGGGTCAACTGTGGCACTGCATAGCAACAGCAGTGAACGTAATAGCTGCAGACATGCCAGCGAAAAGTTTGTAGACATTTTGATGTTTCTCGTGGATTCGGTGGAGGGCACACTGAACATCTCAAAGGTAAATGAAAACTTCGCTTCTTCCGAAAATAAAACCGTTGTATTCCTATTCCGAAGTTAAAATTATGCCCAAGTTCTCGTCTTCATCATATAGTACTGTGAAATCGAATGAATCTTTTTGAAACACACTGCACGTCTCGCATAGGGATGAAGACAACAACACGGGAGAAGTATTGGCGAGCACGAAGCTAGTATACACAAAGCAATTTTTCCGCTTTTCCATAAACGAATGGGACGGGACGAGAAGTCGTAAATACTGGCAAAAGATATTATTTGTTATGCACTAAACGACTGCTCTTGGAGAATATATGTAGATTTGCTTACAACTAGACACCGTACGACCGACAGTAAGCGCTGCGTGGAGTGCTCTGCGGATATTACGAAATATTTCACAGTAAACTAGGTTTGTACCCGTCTAGGGCAACTTTACCGAACCGAGAATTACTCAGCATGTAATTTTTTGCTTCAGTTCTCTTTTTTTATTTCACTGATAGACTGAAACAATGTACTTGTTCAAGGCTCCAGTTGATCTCTTTGCATTTCTACATCTACGTCTACATCTATATCTACATACATACTCCGAAAGCCGCCGTATTTTGCGTGGCGGACGGTACCCTATACTACCACTACTCATTTTCTTTCCTGTTTCCCTCGCAAATAGAGCGAGGAAAAAAAAAACGACTTTACATACCTTCTTACAAGCCCTAATTCCTCGTATCTTATGCTTCGTGACCCTTACGCAAGATATAGCTACGCCTATAGCAGTATACTCTTTCTGCAGTCAGCTTCAAATGCCGGTTCTCTACATTTCCTCAATAGTGGATACCCATTTGAGTTCACGAAACACAACCGTAATACTTGCGCGTTGTTCGCACCTACCGCTAAAACATCTAGCATCTCGCCTGTGAATTGTTCCGATGTCTTCCTTTAATCCGACCTGGTGCGGACCCCAAACACTCGAGCAAACTTCAAGAATAGGTCTCACTGGGGTCCTATATGCGGTGTCCTTTACAGACGAACCAAAAAATTCTCCCAATAAACCGAAGTCGACTATTCGCCTTCCCTACTACAATCCTCACGTGCTCGTTCGATTTCATATCGCTTTGCAACGTCACACCTAGATATTTAAACGACATAACTGTGTCAAGCAGGGCACAGCAAATGCTGTACCCGAATATTACTGGTTTGTTTTTCCTACTCATCTCCTTAACTTACATTTTTCTTTATTTAGACCTAAATGCCGTTCATCAATTAGAAAATTTGTCTAAGTCATCTTGTATCCTCCTACAGTTACTCAACTTCGACACCTTACCGTACACAACAGCATCATCAGCAAACACCACACATTGCTGGCCAGCCTGTCCGCCAAATCATTTATGTATATAGATAATAATAGCAGTCCTTTCACACTTCCTGGGGCACTCCTGACGACACCCTTGCCTATGATGAATAGTTGCCGTCGAGGACAACATATTGGGTGCTATTACTTACCAAATCTTCGAGCCATTCATTTATCTGGAAACCTATTCCATATGCTCGTACCTTCGTTAGCAGACAGCAGCGGGGCACCGTGTCAAATGCTTTCCGAGAATCTAGAAATATGGAATCCGCCTGTTGTTCTCTCGCAGGACGTCACGCGAGAAAGGTGTAAGCTGATTTTTGTAGTTCTCAAGTAGGATACTTTTCAAGGCGCGATAATTTGGCCCGTTTCATGAAAGTTAATAACAGATATCTGACATGCTTAGACACACTAACAGAGATGGATACTATATGTAAATTGCAGGTTTTTGTATGAGACAGACGCTAAAGCAATTTTCCATCTCCGTGGAACGCATAGCGCTGTGGTAGCCGTCCGCAGACTGTGGAGTCCACGGACTAGAAGACACTATCAGCTTGTATCCATGTACATTTGGCACAGACAGTTCTGACTTAAAAAGTAGAGCGGAAGGTGAAAGTGAAGAACAATCACGTCAGGTTCCACCGTAGAGGCGGAGTGGAAAATTGCAGTCACTTGTGCTTCAGACAGACACAGCTTTCGTTGCCGGCAGGGGACAGTGCCGCGTGCAAGAAAGCAAAATAATCCGTTAGCGATGCCTGCGCAACGTAGGTAAGACGAAAGCAGGAGAAATTACATGTACGGAGGAGAGCACGAGAGCGAGATGGAGAGCGGGCACACACGCACACGCACGCTCGCGCGCACCACACACACACACACACACACACACACACACACACACAGCCGGAGCAGAGCGGGTCGGTCGATGTCAACAAGCTCTCTGGGATCCGCCTTCCTGCAGCCAACGGCCGTTTACGAGGCCCAATTACGGACTCGAACTTCACTCATAATGTACAATATGCAGCCCTGTTCTCGCAGAAACACACTACGAAGCAAGTCCATTTAAAAGCTATTTCCGGGAAAATTGCAAGGGAAAAGACGAGCCAGAAATGAGGTCGCGAAGGGCAGAAGTACAATTCTGCTATAATAACGCAAAACGCCAGCTCATCAATACCACAACAAGCCCTGTTTCAGACTGCGAGCAAAGCATGATAGGAATGTCTTGTACCTGAAATGTAAAAGACAACGATTCGCTATTACCCAGATCACATGCGGCAAGAATTTCTAGTTTACCATGATTCCTGAAAGCATGTGTCTAGGACAGGGGTTCCCTAACTTTTTCTTTGACGGAACACTTTGACAATGCCGGTACTTTGATGGAACACCTTGTTTATTTTGAAGTTTAATAATTTTTTTTTATAAAATGAGAAAAATTTGTTTCATTCAGTGATTACTTCACTTTTAAATCAATAGCTAATAACAAAGAATCATAATAAAAATTTTAAAAATATTATCGTCAAAATGGCGACAAAAAAAAACGCCGAGTTATTAATAGTTTTTCGCGTGGCACTTACTCACTTCCCGCGGCACACCAGTATTCCGCGGAATACAGTTTTGGAAACCCTGATCTAGGAAGATGGGACATGAGTAAAATGAAAAAAAAACTAGCTACTATGTGGTCCTTGAGCTAGACTCTACTGCACAATTCGCATTTTCGAGGCAAGAAACAGGTGCCCGTTGTTAGAGCAGATTTGAGTTTAGGAACTGTTGTAAGATCACGATTAATTATTTTCCTATGTAATTGACAAGCAAATATCAATCTATGAAATAGTACTTTTTATTGTGCAATGGATTAACGTTTTCTCCCCTCTCATTCGCAAATGGAGAGAGAAAACCTTGGCTGCTTATACGCCTCTGATGATTTTATCTTCATGGTTCCTACAATTTTCACGTGTTTGAAAATTATAGCAGATTTAGTCCTGAAAACAAAATTCTTTGCTCGTTGCTTCAACAATTACGCTGAGATAATAAGAATGTCAAGAAGTATTTGTAGGTTGCTGAGCTGCAATGATTACTATTAGTGAGACACCTACAAAACCTGCAACAAGGCTGCGTATTTTAGTTTACAAAACTGCTGAAAACAGATATTTGAGGTAGTTACAGCAGCAAATGAATGATAGTTGTACCTAATTCTTAGCATTGTTTCGCTATTTAAGAATCATTTCCCGCTATTGAAGCCTATGTATTATCAAAAAACATGTCTGTGTGGATATAGAGTGGAAAAAGCAGAAATCGACTGAATTTAGTGTGACTATTGAACCTCAGCATTCTGGTACTACAGTTCGAGAGGCCTTCAAACGAACTACAACGTATTGTAAGATTTTACAAGGAGAACTGGCACAGAAAGCCTAGGTATTACTAAAAGGGCACCACCAAGATGAATGTTAATTATCTCCTATTTTGTACATTCATGCAGACCGTCACGCTTGTGTTCTTTGATAATGCACTGAGCTGCCGATTAGCAGTTACGTAGGTAGCAGCCAATAAATTACAGTAAACTGACAGTTAACACGGCACGTACGGTGTTACTTTTGCATTTAATGCTTATATACACTTGCGATAAAGTGTGCCGACGTACTTCAGGCGTTTCATTTACACAACTACAGAGAAGTTCTGTGTCCAAATTGCAAACGGACCAAGAAAACTATGAGAATTTAAAATAACCACATATAAAGAAAAAGTAAAGGAAGTTGCACACTCAACTCTATCGCTTCAAAGTGCTTCAACGCCAAACGGAAATTTAAATACGGTTTCATACCAATAATAATAATAAATAAAATTTTTGTCGACACGCGGATTTGTGAATGGCGCCAATAACTCGATCCCGTTATCGGCTCATTCTCTCAAAATAACTTTGCATCTCCCGGTAATCCGCTGAGACGCGCCAGGCGCCTTCGATCCACTCTCCAAATTGCAAAGAGAGGCCCGCGTAATTTATGCACCACAAATTTAATTAACCTGGCTAATGTGCTGAAAACAGAAGCCTGTTCCACCTACAAGGCGACTCCCATAACAGTAACAATGATACATGAGCTTCCTCCAAATTACCTTTACGATGCTTGCCAGGGACACTTTAACGCTTATTAACGGCGAGGGCGTCGCGCTCGGGTTGTTAGTTTCGTCCAGGCACTTCAAACGCAATTACAACAAAGAGAGTTTGCAGTAATTAGGAATGGACGTCTTGAAATTTAGAGAAAAAGTAGGAGTTAGTTCCCCGTAGAGAAGGAAGTAAGATTATAAACATTAACTCGTCCACCAATTCTCCTCTTTGGACACACCGTATCTGTAGGCTGTAGGTGTCCACAAGATACATGTACGAGGTGCGTGAGAAAAATAATGAGACTGACAATACTGCGAACGATCTGACAAAGCTGTGTTGTTGTTCTTGTGCAGACCGGTGTGTTCATCGTTTCCAGGTGTTCAGTACGAGTTTCAGCTCCGCACAACCAATACGTGATTTTTGAGAGCGCCATCGGTAAGTTTCTTTTTCTTCCTATTATTTTTTTAATGGACCAGAGGAATTTAGAGCAACTTATACCTTCACGTTTTGTGTTAAAACTTGGGAAATTCACGAGTGTGGGCCTTGAAAAGTTGAAACAGGCCTATGGGGAACATTTCTTATCAAGAGTGCAAGCTTTTCGCTGGTACAAATCATTTTTGGAAGGCCGAGAACACGCTGAAGATGAAACTTGACATGGCCTTCAACTTCAAAAACCGACGAAAACGTCGAATGTGTGCGTGATCTTGCGAGATCAGAATGACGTTTAACAATGAGGATGGCGGGTTACCTGTTAAACACTTCCACGATACATCAAACTTTGACAGAAGTTTTGCACATGCGAAAGGTTTATGCCAAAATGGCGTCGAAAACACACACCTGAGCACAAGAAGGAAAGTCGAAGAAATGTGCGCGTTGATCATGTTGAGTTCAAAAAATGTTCAAATGTGTGTGAAATCTGATGGGACTTAACTGCTATGGTCATCAATCCCTAAGCCTACACACTACTTAACCTAAATTATCCTAAGGACAAACACACACACCCATGCCCGAGGGAGGACTCGAACCTCCGCCGGGACCAGCCGCACAGTCCATGACTGGAGCCCCCCCAGACCACTCGGCTAATCCCGCGCGGCGATCATGTTGAGAGAAATGCCAATGACCAAGAATGGTTCAGTCACGTGATCGTATATGATCAATTCTGGATTTTTAATACGCTCCTGAGACAAAGCATCAAAGTGGGAAGTGGCACACTGAGACATCTCCTCGAACGAAAAAAGCTCAAATGAGTAAATCAAAGATCAAACCAACGCTGCTTTGCTTTTCTTACAGCAGGGGTATCGTGCATAAAGATTTTGTTCCCCCTGGACAAACTGTCAACGAAATATTTTACAAAGATGCCCTTGAAAGGCTCAGGAAAATGGTTAATGAAGTGAGACCGGTCATTGCATACAATTGAATGCTACATCACGCAATGGCCCATGTCACAGAGTCATTTCCATCACGGACTTTTTGACCTCAAAAGGTATTCTTGTTGTTCCACAGTCCCCTATTCATCTGGTCTGAGTCCTTGTGACATTTTTCCTTTCTCGAAATTGAAAAATTTCTTGGAAAGGCTTTATTGTGGGACTCTGGAAAACGTTCAAAAAAATGTGATCGACATGTCTAAGGTCCTTCCAGTTAAAGCCTTTCAGCGCTACTACCAAGATTGAGATGAACCCCATGGTGTATAGCTGCCGAAGGGTACTACTTTGAAGGGCACAATACTATTGTTTAAAGAACAAAGTGACAGTGTTCTATGAAGAAAAAGTTGAGGCGTTGTCAGAGACCAAGAGTATTCCTTCGACAGCTTCCCACAAATTTACAATTACCCTTCGTCGATTCAGTAAACGGCACAGAGTGCGGCAATCCAGAGGAAGAATAGCTGTCATTGCATCACGATGTATTTCTTACTGCTTAATACCCAGAGAAACATGAAGCTTTCACAATGATTTACTGGTCCTCAGACAGCAGAAGCTCATGGACCTCAGCAATTATCTAAAACTTAGGTGCAGTACGGTCGCGTTTCTTAAAGAGGTTCGAGAAGACTGCATCAAGTGCGGCTAACACGCGGAAAGCATCGACCCTGGAGCTTGATCGGCAGACGTAGTCATCTTTTCTAAAGTTTAGCCACCAGGCAATGATTATCCGAAGATGCTCTAGTGTGTAGACTGCAAATAGTAATAAAGCACATACGAAGGGACCTGGGGCAATTTATTTGTAAATCAATTCGTAACGGTCGCACTATCCCCTACATATGATTTTTTAAGTTTCCATTACTCGTATCGTTTCCGCAAGCACTACCGTCAGACTACGTAAAGAGGCGAATATGATTCGCATCAGTCCTTTGCCGATTCCGCGGGCGAAGTGCACAATGCTAGCTAATCTTTTCCCGATACTACGTAGCGTTAAGACAGTGAGGAGTGGGACACCTCCCCACCTGGAGGACCTGCGGCACCCGAGCCACCGCCGCTGGCGCAACCCCACGCCGCCGCCGCCGCCGCCGCCGCCGCCGTTGTAACCGTGCGGAGCGCCACCCTGCGCGCAACAACGGCCATTCCCGCAGAATAACTGCCTCCCGCGGCCGCAGCCAGTTATCACAGTTTCCGCACAGATTAATGGGCCTCGGAGTGCGGGGCGTCTTGTAGGAGCTGGCGCCATTAGCGCGCGGCGGCAAGTTTTGAAGTGGCACAGTAACCCCGGGCGTATCCCCGGCGGAGGCCGCGATGGGGCCGAGTGGCCGGGCCCCGGCGTAGTTTGTCTAATTATGCCCGCGCCGCGGCATTTATCTCCATTGGGGAAGCGGCTCAGCTCCGGGGCCACGAGCTCTACTAAATGCGCGATTTATACGCGTTTCTGCAGTGGCCTTGCTATTGTCTGCCAACTGCTTCTTTCCTCCTCCCTCTAAGCGATTTCCTATACATTTCCGTTCGCGCGAACGGTGCACTATCGCTCAATGAAACTATGGCATATATGAGAGCAAAACACCAAAGTCAGGAAAATTCACGTGTAGTGCGACTTTCAGTTCTACGTGGGCGTGCTAAAAAGTAATGTCTCCGGATTTTTTACGTGAAAGCTCTTTAAGTTTTTTTTTTTTAATAAAACAAACACTATTAACATTCTGCATCTTTGTTCTTCATGTCTACATATTTACTTTTCAACAAAGTCAGCCTGGCGACGAACACAATTCTCCCAACCAGGGACCATTTTGTTGATACCGTTACTGTAGAATGACTGAGACGGAGACACAATCTCACCTCTGCTGCACCACTTCATCACCATCAAACTGAAGTTCTCGAAAAGGCTCTTCAAGTTTTTGAAACAGATGAAAACCGGATGGAGAGAAGTCGGGACTGTATGGAGGATGATCGATGACGGTGAAAACAAGGCGTCGGATTGTTCCAGATGTCGCAGCCCTCGTGTGTGGTCTGGCATTGCCGTACTGAAGGACAGGTTGTTCCATACGTGGACGAACCCTTCGGATTCGCGCTTTCAGTTTTCTGAGCGTTTTTCATGCACCACCATGGTTACGTTACACACTGCCATGTTACACGCCACAATTCGGAACCCTCTAGCGGCAGAGGGCTGCAACTTGCGTCAGCGATGCAGGGAAGTTGATTGAGTAACATGCGTGACATGTTATACCTCAACCGATCTTGAGAACAGAATAAAAAACTCGGAGGCCTTCGTAAAAACCATTTGTTAAAGCATGCGTCTGGGTCCGCAGTTTGTTTATATTCTGCGGAGGCGTACTTCGAGTGTAGTGATAAAAACGTAATTATCATACCGAAAAAATAAAGTTACTTTATTGATCTTCCGTTTCTTTGCTATTAAGTGTCTCCAGTCCTGGTACATAATGAAGTCCCCGCGCCATACCAACGGAGCACGCCACTAGAGGAGGCAAAACTAAACGTCGCAGCCCTTGGTAAAGTTAAGACAGGCTGTACCATTTCCTAAAAAACATTCTAAATCCAAGATCAAATAATTATTTCTTTACTTGAAACATCCAGTTTCGAGAGATTTTGTTGTCATCTTCAGGTCTTAAAAAATATTTTTTCTACGAAACGTATTCATTTTAAGTTGGACTTCACGCCAAGCTGTCTCGTGGATAAAGGCAGCACATTATAAAATGTTCGTCATAATTAAAATATTTAAAAAACAGAGAATAAATATTTTAGTTATGATAAACGTTTTATAATGTGCTGTCTTTTTATCCACATGACAACCTGGCGCTGAGGGCCAACTTAAAATGAAGACGTTTCATAACAAAAGATTTTTTAAGCCAAGTCAGCAGAAACCGGTTGTTCTAGATAAAGCGCTATTTATGTGAGCTTGGCTTTAGAATGTTTTTAGCAAGTAAATCGCTCCTTCTATCTTCTTAAAACGAGAAATTTCAATCAAATTGTGCCATTCTCTTTTGGCTCCGCTAGTTGTGCTGTGGTGTGGGGACTTCAGTGTGTACCAGGACTGCAGACACATAACAGCAAACAAACAAAACATCAAAAACGGAACTTTACTTTTTCAGGGTTATAACTAAGCAGTTGCGTCCGACCCGCAACGAATAGTGAGGGCCTTACAGGGATGATCTTCTGGATCCAAAGTATGGCGGGTGATCGATCTTACTCTATCCACACTGTTACCAGTGTTGAATTCTGTAACTCACTTAGCCACTTCTAGTGCCATCTAATGGTACCTTGCAAACTGAAGACGTCAACTTCTGCAATATCGTCTGCTCGACGTTGGGAACACTGTAACTGTGTTGAGAGCGCCTACCTGGAGCAACCGTTCCATTGGTTAATGACTAGCTGCAGTGTCTCCATAGAGACACTGCAGCGAGTACATCTGCATCTTAGCCAGGAAGCGCCGCAGTGAGACGAATGATTTGCAGTTTTCCTTCTGTTAGTATGAGGGAGCGTAAGGTCCCCGCAGCGAACGGACGCGTTCTCAGACATCCAAGAGCTTTAGCGAGCAGCCTTTGTGAAACCTTACCTCAATGAAAGTACAAGTTGTGTTCTACCTTGTCACTGGAGTGGAAATAAGGGGAGGACAGTTTATCCTCTCGCACCAGAGACCCGCAAGTGAAATTGCGTAGAGTCATCGCTTCGGAGCATAACCACACACCACAGACAGGGCAGTGCTCCACTGCTTCCATTTTTACCTCTTAACTATGGACACCGCTGCTTAGGAGGCTTTTATAATAAATCATCCTCCTCTAACATTACCTTTATTTTTATAGAGATAGCCGATACCATGTATACTACCGATTCTTGCACAGGTTAAAATTATCTCAGCTGTTTCACTAAAGGAATTCATATGATTTTGTATGTGATGTGATTATATTTCAGGCTAAAATGAACAAAAAAAGAAATTAATGTTTTACAATCGATATATACTAACAGTTAAAATTACTCTTCTTTTAAAAATAATTGAAATTACAAAATTTCTGGCATACTTAAAACTCATATTATTAATTGCGCAATAAAACGCTAATTATTAAATTTGTTTCTGGTTTTATTTATGGAATAACGATATAATTTGGTAAGGATTCTTCTCCGGTCGAGAAAGTTTGTAAACTCTTTTGCTTTGTAAATTCTTTGGAAATCGTGAGTACCACATAATGTAGGTAGTAGTGGGCATGCCTCAGATGGAAATGGACGTTTTTATAAGTTTGTCACCAACAATATAATTATCAGGTTTTTGAATGTGGAAATCATTAAGTCGGTGTGATTTAGAAGAATGGGATAAAATAAAAAGATATTCATAGCAACAGGCAACTCTTCATCAGTTATTTCGTCTTCAAGAACCCGCAACGTTAAATCAAAATTTTCAGCAGCAAGAATGTACTCTTAGACACAACAAGATTTTGAGCCAGCAGCAGCAGCAACAACAACTACAACGAGATAATCAAGATAAGTAAAAATGTTCTTATTCCTCTCGAAGTTTTCAAAATTTCTGCAAACAATGAGAACTTTAATGGTGATGTGTGGGACAGAAAGATTACACGTTCTCCAAACTAACCTAACGTATACTCCCTCCTCGCGATCAAAGAATGAGAACTGGTTTCAGTACTTATCAGACGCGTGTCCGATGGTGCTCCAGCAGGTTTCCTCAGGATGTAGGAGCTGAAGATCAACCAGAATTTGTGTATTTACACCACAGCATTCGAGACATCATCAACTGCAAAGTGGGCATTTACAACTACAATATACTTTTCTTTGGACAAGGAAAATTTTACTTCCACGAAGATATCGTCAGAAAACGTGATAGCCAAAGACCCATAAATCATCTTCCAATTCGTACTTATGATCTGACAATTTTCCCACTACCAAAGCATCTTGATTTGAGGTCAGATGATTTTTATTTTCCCTTTTCATCGGGAGCTTCTTCTAACGTACATTTTCATTCAGTTAGTCCAGAATGAGTTGGATAGTGTTCTACAGTTACTATTTTATGTGAGGAGCGGTGTGCTTTCGGTATACACTCCTTCCCTGGACTGTTTGTTGACTGTTCGGCATCTAGACTAACACTATCCTTCTGAACTGTAAACACGGATACCAACAATCTGCCTCGTAGTACCACAGAAACACAAAAACAACTTTCCTGATTTTGTGTCATTGTTTTATTATGCTTTGGGTACTGTCACAGAATACTTATTTTACTAGAGTAACGTAATCGTGGATAGAAAATTTTCTTTTTCTTTTTAATTTCTTATATGTATTAGTGACCTGTAGCAAACCCAACACTTTGTCCGATACAGAAACTTCAAAAAAGTCGTCAGGTATAATTTTTTTCGTGTGTCTAATGGTGTTTTCAATTTTATTTTCGGATTGTGTAATCTGGGTCTGTCAAAATAAAAGTATAGTCATGGTGGGGTTCACACGCGATCCAACGTGAACAGAAAACAAAGGTTTATGTTCCCATTACAAAGAAATGTTATCTGAGTAGTAATTTATGTGTCCTTTTAGAGAGTAGCCTCAAATTAATCTGGTGTTATGTAAGGTATTATTATTGACTTTGACAATAAAATACGAAGAATAATCAATGCTTTACGCTACTACGAACAGCTACACAGCCATCAACGCTCGGTGCTGTAACAGATTTACGCAAGAAATTAGATTTTATTGTGTTAATGATGCAATACCTTTGGAAACCAGTACACGCACAGAGATGTTTAGGTAATGGGATGGTAAGTCCTATAGAGCGCCCTAATTCATTTACTTGTATTTTATTTTCCTTTTCCAAATTCGCATCACCTCGCACGTCCTTCTCCTTTTTCTTGATCACGGCGTGCTTTTGGCAGACTTCAGAGAGCCAAATCAGTGAACAGTCGCGGGATGGGAAGAACGTACGAGCACCCATCGCAGGAAGAACAGCTCTAGTGGGTAGGCCGACTCTCATCGCTCCGATTGTTTGCTCTCTGTTACGATCTCAGTTTCCGCGAAGCGCCACAAAACTTGGCTGCCGCTGTTGTTTGGACTGCTGCCTCTGCAACAGCTGCTTCTGCCGAAAGGCGTCAAAGTTTTGCTTAAGGAAGAAATAGCTAACGTAGTAAGAGCAAGCAACTGGTGTTCCACGACAAACAGCGTTTCCTAATCGGCGTTACAGGCTCATTGCAAAGCTTCCACAAGGTGGGAAGTATGGCGGAAATATGGCCGCGAGAATAATCTCGTAACAGAGGGCATTACGCACGTTGCACTGCTGTTGGAAAAGAACTACGCGTTTCTGACCGATGTTAGTACAAATAAAATGAACAGGAGCTTGCAGTCAAAACACATCCATGAGACTTATGGAAATGAAAGAAGGGATGACTACAAAAAACCCAATCTCTTGGTTAGTGAGGCCCAATCCGAAGCCACAATTTATAAATATAGCTAGATGAAGAAAAATGCACCTAATAAACGCATTTATTTGTTTCTATTTCACCAAATGAGACTCGTTAATCTTTCAACGTTCCATCAATAGTTTTCATAAATCATAATGAATCTAGCGCTGTATCATGCGTAATGGCGAAAAAGTACTGCGCACAAAAACATAACGACTTTTCATTAGTATGGAGTCTACTTGCCTACTTTAAACTTCCAACATATTAACGCGTTGTTATTTCCCGTCTATTGAGTTTTCCCATGTAAACTACACATAACATCATGCGTTACATTTTTACATATGGTTGATACCATTTACATGTTGGGTGCAATCTCTACACATCTTACCGAATTTTCCGGACGTCATTTAGATGTTTATCGTGTTGAACTACAAACAATGAAGCCTATTGCGGAATAATTTCACACTTTGCAGAACTTTCGACTGCTGACCTTGTAAGGTTCAAATGGTTCAAATGGCTCTGAGCACTATGGGACTAAACATCTGTGGTCATCAGTCCCCTAGAACTTAGAACTACTTAAACCTAAATAACCTAAGGACATCACACACATCCATGCCCGAGGCAGGATTCGAACCTGCGACTGTAGCAGTCGCGCGGTTCCGGACTGAGCGCCTAGAACCGCTAGACCACCGCGGCCGGCCCTTGTAAGGGGAAAAGTAAATAACTGGTTCTTAAGTACAATGTGAGAAACTGTAATATTTCGGATGATTTCGTCTATACAACGGCATTCTCAAAATGTTATCAACGGCGTCTGTTCACCTACATAATTATGACCTACATGATCCACCCACTATAAAACAGTATATATCGATTAACACTATGGAGCATTAGATACCACATGAAAATAACCTTACTCAATATTCTACTAACAAATTTCCTCTTTTAGATTTAGTACTTCTGAAAAATCACGTCATTATGTAGCACTCTAGAGAGTGGAATGTCGAATTAGTTCGCATCAACCGAGCTAAAATTAATTAACTTTATAAATGAAAACTAAACCCACTGAATACTGTTATGCACTCGTCAATAGAAGCATGGAGGTGTTAATCGAAACCGATCAAATCGCAACCACACAGTACAATGCTGGCCGTACATGCCAAAAACAAAATAGCCAAGTACTCATTCAATCCTCATTCATGTTACCACAGCTATTCGTCACAAGTTAATATTAACGAAAACAACAAAATCTTTTAAAGTAAGAATCTTAAAATTAATGTACAGTTCCAATACTAACTGTGTCTAAAAACGAAGTGCAGAGTTTCTCTGAAAGTTGCCATGAACTGAATAACAGATTTTGTGATGCACAGTACATAATATTTTAGCAGAAAACTTTCATATTATTTGTGCTTGCAGCTTTCCATGACCATTATTTTACCTGTCAATGACATCATATTGACCTTGTTCTTTAACAAGAGAGTACTAATGACCACAGGAGCTTGATGTATCCGTAAGAATTATTTTGAAACAGATATTTCATCGAAAAGTCAGAGCTACGGAAGGGCTTTCCAAGTTGTAAAGATCTATTAATTCTCCAAAAATTTACCTACAGAAGGAGTTGTGCGTTTTCTCAGCACAGGTGACAATCACCGTCACATCCTAATATTTCATCCTTCAGCATGTATCTTCAATTGCAACATAAATCGACTTTTTCACTGATCAGAACAACTAGGACGTGCTATGATATCTTGTTCAGTACTAGAGTAAGAGATAAATGGCCATTCCGCTCGCCCATCGTCCTTCCAAACCTCGTTTGAATGGGTGTCTCGGACCTAGTGCTACAGCAGCGGCGCGAACATATTCCAACGTTAGGTATTCCCTCAACATTAGCGGACACAGAGGCGACCTCCAGGCTTTGCGATCCATCAGTGACGACGCAGCCACGGCTCCGCTGCAGAGCGTGAACGAGCTGTGTCGGTGACAGCTGCGTAGGTGAAGCGCAGTGTTGCCAGCCACGTGAACCAGTCCAGCCAGGGATAGGCGTTTGTTTGGCAATCGTTGTTTAGTTGCGATGCTACTTGTACGGCGGCCGAAGCGGAAGTGGTGCTCAAACGACAGCGAGTGCTTTCAGTCTCGAGCCGAGGGTGGAGCTTTTCACCGACCGTTATAGACGAAGGGAACATTGACGGCACAGAGACCGGCGTTTCCCTCGTAGCCACTCCATTCGATGGTCCGCAGTGTAACACTGTTGTGATTAAGTTAAAAGGTACTGTTCTAACAACTCTAAAAATACTCACAAGTTGTTAGTGAATTTTAAAGATATGTTTCACTTATTAATCTTTCCGCACCAACTCCGCACTTCAACTGAGACGGACTAATGTTTTGAATTAGGGAGCTACGGAAAAATTCTGTTATATTAAGGTCACTGGGACCACAAAAGTTGAAAGCTACGGAGTTTGAACGAAAAATCCAACTATAGTGATTTTCAGTCGACAAGTGGACGCACATTTTTAGACCAAACTACGCGCAGTCGTTTACGTATAGCGTGTATCCTGGATCTTTTTGTGACCGAACTAATTAAAATTTCGCATAGAGCTGTAAAAATAGCCTTCGTTTAGAATGGACACTGGGTCAGGCCTTGTTTCTAAATTCGAATTAAATCAGATGAGGTTGAGGGAATTAGATTAGGGTTGGGTTGTTTGGGGAAGGAGACCAGACAGCGAGGCCATCGGTCTCATCGGATTAGGGAAGGACGGGGAAGGAAGTCGGCCGTGCCCTTTCAAAGGAACCATCCCAGCATTTGCCTGGAGCGATTTAGGGAAATCACGGAAAACCAAAATCAGGATGGCCGGACGCGGGATTGAACCGTCGTCCTCCAGAATGCAAGTCCAGTGTGCTAGCCACCGCGCCACCTCTCTCGGTCTTGTTTCTAAATTTCAATTGTTGTTTATAATTTTATAATTATTTTAAATGGGACGTATATGTCCCAATGGACTTGCGGAGGAATAAATCCTTCACCAAATTTATTCCTCCTCGAGTCCAGGGGGACATATACGTCCCATTTAAAATAATCTTTTTACTAGGGATTAGGATCTGTAAAAAGAAGTAAGTAAGTAAGTACCATTATTACGTCAAACAAAATTTATTCACAGGTTAATACTTTCATGAAATTTCTCCAAACGAGGCTGAACATCTAGTGGTACTTAGCAGTAGCTACATATGAAATTAGCCCTTATCTCTTGCTTCCGCGTACTGCATTGTTTGAATCGTGTTCCTTGCTGGAAAATATTTTCCAAGTCAGCATTCGACTGGGAGAAATATAAAGAGAAGAGGAAAGCCAGCATTTGTTACAAAAACAAACCAGGGGTTTGTGGAGTTGTCCGCTTCATAACAAATCAACAGAAATAAAAGAAGATTATAGCACCGAATCAAATACAACAATGTAAAAAAATTAGATACAAATCTTAATAAAAGGTTAAATAGAAATTATCCGTAAATACGGGCCATAAGGCAAAACCACTAAACGAATATAAAAGCATTTTATCAATAAATATGTACATTTCTGACAATGTAAAAAAGACAATAAATACTTTTACTAAACTCATCTAGCACAGACAGGAAAAAAATACATAGAAACGCCAAAACACAATGCTCAACTGAAACAGTTAAGCGATACGACGCGCATCATGTGTCAAACAGTGAGTCTGGTAGCTCCCAACAGTTCGATACATTCAACGCTAGATCGCAGCACCACACAGATGATGGACTTCCATATTCCTGTGATCTCTGGGAAATACATTCGTGGGACATACACACTGCCGGAAAAAAATTAGTACACTTGAAAAGACGACGTCGATTTTTGTCTGATGACAGCATACGCCACCTGGGGGATAGTAGGTGTAGTGACAATGGTTTCAACATCGCCTGCCAACAGATAGCGTAGTGGCGTAGCTACCGGAGTGCCATCTGTGTCTAGCCTTTACAGGGAAATGCTTACAGCCAAAACGCTCATTGTGCTGCAAACGTGTGAAGCGAGCAGACAACCATGCCGCGAAGACTCACGCGTGCTTCCTACAACCAACTGAGCAAGTTTGAAAGGGGTCAAATTGCGGTCTCCGAGCGGCGGGATTGTTCTTTCGGAGAGCTACCACACAAGTTGGACGTGCTGCGTCAGGTGGTGAACGTAGACGAGGTCCTCGACATCGACACAGCACAGACGCCCACCAGGATCGTCGTATTATAAGAGAAACACTGGCAGATAGTAAAGTTACCACAACACAGATAAGAGGACCTGTGAGCCCAGACGCGTCAATACGACGACGTAGACCTGGTGAGCGCTGTCTCGTAGAATGCATTCGTCCACGCTGGCCCCACCCCAATACAACTCTCTTTTACCTTTGGTGTTTCTGAAGGGGGCGCTAGCTAGCGCTCAGTATGCGCAGAATGTTATTAGAGCCGTTCATTTGCCGTTTTCACAACAGGAAGAATAGTGCTTGCCCACACACTGCCCGTGAAGCTCAATGACCTTTGCAAGACGTGCAGCTAACTCCCTGCGCAGCACGATTTCCAGGCTTGTCTCCAATCGAGCGCGTGTGGGATATGATGGAACGGTAAGTGACTTGCGCGACTCGTCAACCAACAACTCTGTGAAGACGTCTAGCAGGCGTGGCATGAATTGTACGACCACAGTATTCGCCATATGTACGATCGACGGGATGCCAGAATCAGCGCCTGCACTGCCGCCCTTGGAGGCTACACTACGTACTAAATGGGTGTTTCAGCATGGGTCGATACCTGGTACCTCAGAACCGTTTGTGCTACTGATATGTAAATGTAATCATTTGATGTACTCCACGTGCACTGTTGCAACATTACATCTTGAATGCATTGGAAACGTCTAAAAGGGTGTACTAATTTTTTTTCCAGGCAGTGGATATCCCACTGGCAACGAAAGGGTTACATGTACTCCTTGGAGTGTGGCCCATTAACAATGCGACACAATAGCTACCGAAGTTATGCGATGAAGGTGCATGGCGAGAGTGCGTTTTAATTTCTTTTCAGTTAAAACTTAGCAAAGATGCTCCGTCAGTCGTGTAGCTCTCATAAAGAACATATGGTCACAGTTCAGTACATTGTATTAGAACGATGTGAATTGTTGTTGTTGATAGTCCCCGATGTTTCTTTTGCTTGGTGGAATGACAAATTCCTCACCCCTCCTCTACTGCAGCAACCTTCTTAACACTGTCCTATCACAGTCGAACTGGCAATGGAGTCCTCGAGGAAGAAGTTACCCAGCCGACACTCTACCTACGAAATGGCAAAAACAACATGGCAAAGCAATGCGGACACCCTTCTCCAGCCACTGTCAGTCGACGAGAAAAACTTTAGCGCAAAATTAATCGCCTCCCTCTTCCTCTTGATACTACTGACTGATCAACATTTACAGGAACAGCGATAATGCGCGACTAGTGCTGTACTCTACGACGCACACGTGAACGTAAGTACATCTACATCTACGTGATTACTCGCCTATTCACAATAAAGTGCCTGACAGAGGGTTAAATGAACCACCTTCAAGCTGTCTCCTTACCGTTCCACTCACGACCGGCGCGCGGAAGAAAACCGAGCACTTACATTTTTTTTTGTGCGAGCCCTGATTTCTCTTATTTTATCGTGATGATCATTTCTCCCTATGTGGGTGGGTGCCAACAGAATGTTTTCGCAATCTGAGAAGAAAACTGGTCATTGAAATTTCATGAGAAGATCCCGTCGCAACGAAAAACGCCTTTGTTTTAATGATTGCCACTCCAATTCACGTATCATGTCTGTGACACTATCTCCCCTATTTCGCGATAATACAAAACGAGCTGCCCTTCTTGGTACTTTTGCGATGTCATCCGTCAGTCCCACCTGATGCGGATCCCACACCGCACAGCAATACTCCAGAATAGGATGGACAAGCGTGGTGGAAGCAGTGTCTTTGGTAGATCTGTAGCACCTTCTAAGTGTTCTGCCAATGAATCGTAGTCTTTGGTTGGCTCTACCCACAACATTATCTATGTGATCGTTCCAATTTAGGGTATTTGTAATTGTAATCCGTAAATATTTAGTTGAATTTACAGCTTTCAGATTTGTGTGACTTTTCGCGTAGTCGGAATTTAGAGAATTTCTTTTAGTACTCATGTGAATAACTTTACTTTATTCTTTATTGAGGGTCCAGAGGACCAAACAAAGAAACTTTCCTAGCACCGTGTATATAATGCTTTTGAGCAATAAATCCACTGTAAACACGGAACACAACAACGGATGAAATGATTTTCGCTAATGCAGCCTCCACGTAAACATGACGGGAATGAAGGATGCTCACGACGGCCAACGGAGATATTCAGCATGCACTTTCACAACATACCAGACTCGTATTTGAGTACCTGCGGTTGAACTCATTGTCCGACTGATTGTTTGGTTGATCTGGGGGAGGAGACCAAACAGCGATGCCACCGATACCATCGGATTAGGAAAAGATGAGGAATGAAATCGGCCGTGCCCTTTCAAAGGAGCCATTTCGACATTTGGCTGAATCGATTTAGGGTCACATTCAGATCTTGGCCTTTAATGTCTCCGTAAGTATAACATGACGAGTGAGCGAATCTTTTCCCTATTTGGTACTGCAAAGAGGAGACAACAACAATTTGCTGAAATATACTTCACGTTTTTCTCTATAAAAATAAATTAAAATGGTCAGTTCCGGCAGTGAAATCGTGGAAACGATGTCGTTCAGCAGATGTGTGCAATAAAATGATTTTTGATCCTGTCGAAGAAAACCCCCCTAAGCCTTATTTTATTACGAGTTCATCCCTCGGATATCGTAAGAAGCAAGGTAACGAAGGTATCTAATAGCCATTACACCTCTTCAAAAAGGAAACGAGTTTTATGGCTCCAGGTTTCGCTAGTTTAATTTTCCTTTATACGAGCGTTTGAAAGCGAGCATGTAAGAGGCAATAAGGTGGCCAGGGGATAGAAATTCCTCCGCTCAGTGTAATATATAGCGAGCCAATATGAAGTAAAGAATGCGATGCCCGCGCCGCTCGTGTCCGAGATTACAGCGAGGGACAATTCTATTAGCCGCACAGCACTGGCGGCCATCGCATTTCCGAATGAATAAAACCATTCGCCCGTAACCCCTGAATTACTGGCGCTGCCTTAGTCTTCTTTCTTTGTGCGCAGAAGCATTCAATTAGGAGGTGGGGTAAGGGGCTGGGAGGGGAGCAGCGAATAGAGACGAAAACCCGACGTCTTACAAATTCACGACATCCAGAACAATTACTTAATTATTTAGATGCGATTGAAGAACTGACTTCCAGTTCTCTCATTACGCTAAATTTATCTTTTTTTTTTTTAAATCTCACAGCTAATTTGTTACTTAGGTATTATAATTTTATATTTCTTCGTGGTTTCCTCAGAATAACCAGTTCCAAGAAAGTCTGAATGCGAAACACGCTGATCAGTTCAATTTTCCGATATAATGCAGCTAAGTAAGACAATCGAAACGTTCGTGATAACTGATCCTGCGGCCTTCCACATATTTTATATAAAGTCGTAATTTTGTTATTCCCTCTATCACAGTGCACCAACTTCAATGAATATGAAAGAAACTTCGTAACTTTCACAAAACATGGAATAGAAGAAATGTCGACTCAGCAGGAAGAAACTAATATTCATTAACGTACACTCCGAAGCGAATGAGTTACGCAAATTGATATTCATAAAGGTATCGATGGAAAATGCAGAATGGTACACTTTGGTTGCCGATAGATGAATGTGTGACGCTGCAGCACAATTTCATCGCGCACGTGGCAAGGGTAGTAAATAGCGAACATGTCAATAGCAGGGCATAAGCCTCGCAGACAGGCACATGTCAACATTTGAGGAAGGACGTGTAGTTGGACTCAAACACGCCGTTTGGAGTTATCGGCGAATAGCTTGTCATTTGAATAGGAGCGATGCCACTCTTCGGCGTTGTTGACAGGAATGAGTCAACCATGGCCGCACACACCGTCAAGAAGGAAATGGTCAACCTGGAGAGAGGAAAGAACGTGAGGACCTAGCAACCGTCAGAAGGGTACTCAGAGCGCCGGATTCATCATTATCGTTATACGACGTGCAACTGCTGCTTCAGTGAGAACAAGGACCATTAATATGCGGCTCAGAGAAAGGGGACTCAACTCGTGGCGCTCCTTGCGCCGACTACCATTGACCTCTGTATACCAACAAGTACATTTGCAGTGTTGTCGGCCACATTCGGCCTGGAGTCTCATTGGGTGGGGTAGAACTGTTTTAAGTGATGAGTTCCGCTTCGAACTGAGCTCCGACGACCGGCAAAGACGTGTCTGGTGACGCCCCAGCCAGCGATGGGTAGTAACCTGAGTGGCGTCTGCCACACGGCCTGACTACCAGGAGTGATGGTATGGGTACTATTTCATTTAATAACGGGACCCCTTTGTTTGTCATCCGCGACACTCTTACACCACAGCGGCATGTCAGCGAAATTCTATGCCCCAATTTGTTGTCCTTCATGGCAAGCCAAGCTCATATTTCAGAGAGATAATGCCCGCCCGCACTCGGCGAGAGTTTCTACTGCTTGTCTTCATGATTGCCAAACCTGTCTTTGCCAGCAAGGTCGCCGGATCTTTCCCAAACTGAGAACGTTTGGAACATTATGGGTATGGCTCTCCAAACATCTCGGGATTTTGAAGACCTAACGCGCCAGTTGGACTGAATTTGGCACAGTGTCCCTCAGGAAGACAACAAACAACTCTATCAACTAATGCCAAGCCGAATAACAGCTTGCATAAGTATTAGAGGTGGACCAACGTGTCACTGAGTTGCTCAATTCGTAAAGCTCTTTTTCTTAAATAAATTATCCACTTTTCTGAAACTGTGGTGATTTGTTTCTCTGTACTTGTACATCACATCTACCGATTTCACCCCAGTCGGATAACTCTTTCGTGGTTTGTCGTTATTTTGTGGCTCGAAGTGTAACAAACCGCGGTTATTTGTTTGAAGGCATAAGGTTCGAAAGTAAATAGACAAATATTTGTCAGGAGTCTCATAACGCATTCCCAAGGCTCGATTTTTGTCTCATCAGTTTAGAACGCTGAATGATTCCTCTCAGATTCTAATTCTTAATGACAGTCGTTGGACTGTAATGCAAATACAATGACATCGGCTTCAGCACTCGATTCTTCTTTCGCAGTTTTATATACAGATGGTAACCAACACCGACAGTCGCATGAACAAATGGTTCAAATGGCTCTGAGCACTATGGGACTTCACATCTATGGTCATCAGTCCCCTAGAACTTAGAACTACTTAAACCTAACTAACCTAAGGACATCACACAACACCCAGTCATCACGAGGCAGAGAAAATACCTGACCCCGCCAGGAATCGAACCCGGGAACCCGGGCGTGGGAAGCGAGAACGCTACCGCACGACCACGAGCTGCGGACCTCGCATGAACAGTGCACTTCTAATGTATTTTGCTCGTACACGCCAAACTGTAGCTTTTGAGATGATGCCCAGACTATTACGTCTACTGTCGTTTCACGTCACTGGTAGATATACGTAAAGTTGCGAAAGCACACAATTCGCTCCGCGGGCCATCTATGGGTGCCCGTAACACTTGGATCAATTGGTCTATTTTATCGGAGAGGCGGAGAAGAATTTGGCGTGCCTCTGTTGAAACGACATCACCTGAAGCGATATAGGAAACCTATGAATAGAATAAATCACGACGGCCAGATCAGGAACTGAATGGAACTCTTTCCTATCACAAATCCAGTATTTTGGCGCTCCGCCACCCCGTGCAGCGTACCCGTATCTGTAGTTAGCGGCCCCACAATCCAGCAGACCGGTGTTTTCTCTCTCTCTCTTGCAATTTCCCATCAACACAGGTATTGTAATCTGCAACATTACGAAGGAATGAGCTTGGATTTCTACATGACGCCCATTTACAAACTGTTTCACACTTTAATTTGATGTTTCTAAGCGCTATGTGATGAAAACAATTGATTCTTCCTCCACCTTACATGTCATTATTGCAATGAGTGAGGGAGAAGCGCCAAAGAGAAACGCGAAAAAAGATTGTTAAAATGTAAGCTGCAAGATGACATAGATTACTAGTAATTTAGCTGTTGAAACGCAACCGTAAACACATGAGGTAAGAGTTTAAATAATTAAGCTGTAAATAGCACTTCGTAGCTCTGATTTTAAATTGATGAATATGGAATAATAGTGACAAAAGTAGCATTTGGACGCTATACTGCCTTGATGCGATTATCTTCTTGACGATGCGGTCAAACTAATTATGTTAATGGACAAACGTCGCGCCATCCACACCCGCTGAATGCGTGTGCAGTTTCAGCTTGCTCCTCCGCTTCCTCTTGCTCCTCCCCTTTGGTGGCCGAGTGATTAAAACACAGGATTCACGTTTGAGAGGAAGAAGTGCAAAAATTCTTGTTGAGGCATGTATATATAAGGTTTCGATAAACTATTTAGGGTGGACGCAGGAATGGTTCCCCTGAAAAGGAAAAAGCAATTTTAATTACTTTGGTTCTCCAATCTGAACTTTTGCTCTGCCTCTAATGACAACGACGTCGACGGGACGTAAGACTCGGACATTTGTTCCATTCTACCAACCTTTGATCTTCGCTAATATATCAGAGAGAGCAGTAACGCGGAATAATATTTGCGTCGACATACAGCGTAATATCCTTATCAACAACAAATCTGATTAAACGCGTCATCACAACGTAGTATTTCAGTACTCCTTCTTCAACTGAAGAATCGCTACGCAGTTCTTCCGGTAACGACGTATATTTCTTCTTGAATCTACGCACTATCAAGATGTCATTACTATCTCGCACTGGAAAGCAAATGGGAAATTAAAATATACTTAAGGCCATACAGTCCTCTGCGAATAACAACGCACGCGTTAAGCACCTGATTTACTGCCCCCCAGAGCTGGTGATCATATTTCGGAGCGAAAGCTGATTACCTAAACATCTCGCTCAAAATATATTTTGCGGTGCAGTGCTCTTTCGAATAGTGACTTATTAGCGATTCGATTTCAGTAGTAGCACAAAAGAAAAAGCAAAGTTTAACGTGTAGCCGATATCGACAGCATCAGAGAAGGACCATTAGGTCAAATGAAGAAGAATCAGGAAAAAAATTGTCCGCGACCTTACTTAAGGAATCATCCCAGGATTCAGCCAAATCCATTTGGGGAAACTGTGGATAACCAAACTCAGGATGCCCAGGTGAGGGCTAGAACAACTATCTTACCAACTGCGACTCCATTTACTTAATCACCACGACATCTCGCTCGGTTCGTACAGCGAATAAGTCTACTGATTCTGGCAAATTACGTTACTGAGGACCTCGTTTTTTCCCCCGCGCGGCTGTTAGACCAATAAATGCATAACCTGCAGAGCGGCTCAGGAAAAGGCACCTGGTACAATCTCCAGTTACCCGTCCAACCCTCCTCTATTTCCCGCCTCACTGCCTTCTGCAATGGAAATATATCAGTCGAGTGGAAAATTGCGTGCCGTCACAATATGGGATATACAAAGTGCTCTCACAGTTCCACATTAACAACAAAAATGGCTATAATTGCAAAACGTATCTACCTTCTAGGGAATGAGATCTCAATAACACGACAACCCACACGCTTCGCAGAAAAAGAGCAGAAAGAAAAATAATGAGCATTTAGAACCCAAGTTTCCCTTCAGCAAGTATGCCAATCTCCGCAAGCATCCAAGCTTACCACCCCCCCCCCCCCCCCCACACACACACACACACCGTGTACAATATGGAGTGACAGCTATACAGGGTCTATCAAAAAGAATCACCCGATTTTAAAAAAATTATAACTATTATGTTACTTGAGATATGCGCGTGAACAACGCACTGTTGGAAAGAGCAAACTCTAGAGTTTTACATGGTTGTTCAACATGAGAGGAACTCTCCGAAATTTAATGCGTTTTGTGCAGTATCATGGGAAAAGGTGTATGGTCTATTTTTCTTTGCCGAGAACACTGTTACAGGAAGCGCATATCTCGATATGCTTGAAAACTTTCTTTTCCCACAGGATGCAGCACCGCTACACTGGCATCTGGAAGTGCGGGAATTTTTAAATGAAAGGATTGCTGAACAATGGACCGGTCGCACTGGACCAAATGATTCAACTTCACATTACTGGCCTCCAAGGTCACCGGACCTGACTGTATTTGATTATTTCTTGTGGGGGGTTTACGGAAGACTTTGTTTATGTGCCTCCGTAACCGACAACAATGAATGAACTGAGACATCGCATAACAGCTGCTGTGGAAGTTGTAACTCAAGACATGCTCGCTGCAGTGTGGGAATAATTTGAATACCGCACTGACATATGCCGTGCATCTCAAGGACGTACTGAACATCTACGAAAAGGTGTGGAGAAAAAAAAAAAAAAACCTTTTTGAGTTTCCCGTTCATCAAAGAACAAAATTCGTTGCATGTCTTCATTAGTTTCAGAAGTATAGACGTGTCAAATCGGATGATTCTTTTTGATATGCCCTGTATTTTGAACGGTACAACGAGCAGACGAAACAACAACATTTCCGTAAATGGGCGCCAATCATTTGAATAATTGCTTTTTTCCACATTCGTCTAGGACTATATTAGAGAATGTTCATTACGTAGATATAATAGCACCCCGAGGATGTGGGACATGTCACAAAAAGGTAAGATATATTTGCAAAGGAAACGGCAGTTTAATGTTGCTCCGTAGGTTCTATACAAAATGGTCTACACTGAGGTGCAAAGAGTCAAAATTTTATTCTTTTTTTCATTTACATATCGGTTAAAAAGCTTTCCACAAACGTTTAAATGTATCATACTAAAGGTCGCAAGGTAACTCCAAGGCAACTGTAACAAAGCGTCATCAAAAACAAAAACCGTTTTCAAGGGTTACTTCCATACGTAGCAGTACTGCAGTGAAGCTAAACCTACGTCAGTTGCTACATAAATTTAAGTTACAAGACGCAGTTAATTATGTCTATTGGTTCTGCAATGAATTTATTCATGGAAATAGAAGTAGTTGGCCATAGTTAATCCTTTACTCTCCTCTTACAAAGTGCTCTTTTAGTAGCTACACCTTGCTGGAAAGCTACTAGAAATGCTTCTTCCTGAATAATGGATATCATTCTCGACCAAACTGAGTCATTTTAAGATTTTATGAACATTTCACTTACACCTACCATCGTATTAACGAGTTCTTGATTTGTAGGAAACATATATTTGATGCAACAAATTTCGTTAACGAATAAAATTTGTTGAGAACTAGTAGTTCGTACACGCAGTTATTCAAATAGCCTTATGCAAAAATTTCTGTAATTTACACAACAAATAATTCGTATTACAGTTTTAGATCCAGAAAACTTTAGCTTACCTTGATGAGTTACCCCAAAATATGGTGCCAGCTAACATTATGGAATGAAAATAACCATTGTCCCGGATCTATTATTTTCACATCATATTCGCTTTGAAAACCATGATTTGATTAGGCGCTTCAGAATTTTTACTCTATACTCTTCCCAACCAAATTTATTACTGAACTTTAAGACTATCTGTCTCCATGTCTCCATATATATACACTGTGCAAGTCTCTTCCAGGTTTTCCTGTGCATACAGTGAGTTTTTTCACAGTTTAATGACAGTAAATTGGCTACAGCACACTATTAATGTACACTAAAATGTAATTTCTAATAGTACATTTGGTTTTCTATTTACTACAATGTTTGTATAAGCATTGTCTCCTTTCTCTGCCTCGTGATGAGACTGGGTGTTGTGTGATGTCCTTAGGTTAGTTAGGTTTAAGTAGTTCTAAGTTCTAGGGGACTGATGACCATAGATGTTAAGTCCCTTAGTGCTCAGAGCCATTTGAACCATTTTTTAGCCATAGTCTCCGGTAACATTATTGTTGACAGATCATTAATGTAGACCAAAAGTAGGGTTCCAAGATGGAATCTTTATATACTTAGTTAACATTCCGATAAAGAGTGAAAAATTAATACACCATTCGTGCTTACTGAAGACCTCTGATTTCTATTCGATAGATAATACATGATCGATTTCGCAGAATTTCCTGTGACATCACAATATTCTAATTTGCACAGTCAAATGCCTCTTACGGATCACAGAATACAACGGTATAGTCTGTAATTTGTTGTCAAATCAATGAAGTACATTCTCACCATATGAAGTGGCTAAACAACAGCATACTTCAGCCTGTGAAAATAAGTTCCACAGACAAATGATTGGTTACGCAAATAATTTAAGATATTACGAAACTCAGAAGCACAGTCCTTAATTACATCAGTTTATATTTTGTCACAAGCATTAGAATGGATTAATGTTACACATCGTACCGAGAGTCATGCTCATGTTGGTGAGGTCATTAGCAGAGGCTGCTCTAAGGTATTCTCGGACAGGATCCATTAAGCATGACACCAAATAAGTTATTGGTATAAAATGCTTGTTAAAGAGCTTCGCGACCAGGCACGGATCTGTTACCAATCATCTAATCTTTAAGATGATGAATGATGTTGTACGTATACACTCGTACACAGAAAAGGATGTTTGTTTTACTGATTTTTTTATTTCGGCCGGGCCGGTATCAGGTTACATGTCCATCTTCAGCGGTCGTCCAGTTTACTATTCTGTCCTCATAAACTTTACGTAGGTTTTTCCCCTTAATTTTACTTAAACTTTTAATTGGTTAAATGAGGCTATTAACTCGCGAAAAGTGTAAGGTAGTAGTTCTGGCTGGGGGTGGTGGTTCTGTCATGTTTTGCGGTTGTTTTTGTACCACGACTTCAGCTCAATCATTCAGGTTATTGTGAACGAGGATGGTTATTTCAGAATTCTCGGCGATTTCAAGTGTTACCGTTTGTTCTACATCTTCATGATAAAAATGCTGTGGACGCTCGTGTCCTCCAAGGTGACAGGTGCCGGGTTCACGGGGCTACACAGATACGTTTCTGGCTTGACGAGCACTCAAGCACCGTATTGCACCTGGACTTGGACCATAAATCGTCAAATGTTTTTGCCAACAGAAAATGTCCAGCACTATTTGGAAGAGCGAGTGTCAAGCAGCGATCAACGTAACGTAAGGGATCTAATCATTTATGAGTGGCTTAAGTTGGATACTTGTGCACTCTCTTTGTTGCCGAGGTGAGGCCACTGCCGAGGCCAGAGGCTGTCTCCTGGTGGTGACTGTTTTCTTGATCAGTGTGCTTAGTCACACCAAGGCGTATATCAAAGCAATAAAAGTGTTGGAAACTGCAGAAAACAAAACTATGTGAATATGTGGGGGCTTGAGGCTAGCGGTGAGTTCGGGCCAAGTGGTTCCGCACGCCCCTGGGCGGTATGCACGCTGCACGACGAAACGGCTGCCTGGTGCGTATCGGGAGCAGTGCGAGCGCAGCGCCGTCAGTGGCGGCCGCCGACCGTCACGGAGGTAATCGGCCGCCTCCCTGCCGCCAAGTTGGTAATTGGCGGCTGGACCGCGCGGGCTCAGCCGGGCCGAACCGGCGGCGGCGGCGGCGGCGTCGGGGCCGCCTGCCACGCAATCAGTCACGTCGTGGGCGGCGTGGGGCCGGGCGACACGCTCCTCCTGTCCTGTCCTACACCTTCACTTCTTCCTCTCCATCCCTACCCGTCCGTCACGACTACCAGCTCCCTTCCTTCAACGGACACGACATCAGCAGGAAACTCAAGTCACCAGCAACGACTAGGGAGCACAAGACTAGCCGACTCAGAGAATCTGTCTCTCTGCAGCGATTTCCAAAGTCAGTATTAAGCGACCAGGAGAGGCGCACAGTCGCTCTTTAGGGCCAATTCGGACAGCAATTATACAGCATTAATAAGCTGCGACGTGGTCGCCAATAGAAAAGTAATCCAGAAAGTGTAGAATAAAATCTTTATTTTTGTCTACGATCATAAATTTGTTAGGCCCTCCGACTACCGGTTTCGGTCAGCAATGACCGTCTTCAGATCTTGTTAGAAGAGCTTGGATTTTATAAAGCGAAAAAAACAAGAGGTAGCTAACGTGCTCAATGGGTAGCGTGATTTTGTACCCAATGGCTACTTCGCTTTGTCTGACAATGTTCTCCTTTAATCACTGAAGGTATCTCTCATATCTGTCTTGTCTTTGAAGAAGACAACATACAATGACGAAGATACAGTGGAGTCAGAAGGCTTCACAATACTGAAAGGGAAACCAGGAGTTAGAGTGGGAAAGGAAAGACATGCACCTAGGTGCTTTGGTACGGGGTTCATGGTAGACAAGAGATACGAGGATGGCATAACTGAAATGAAGAGCAGGTCAGAAAGGATATCAACATTGACTTTTCAAGCAGGGAACAAAAAGTATACAATAATAAATGGACATACACCCACAAATGACAAGAGAAGCAACATAAAGGAGTAGTGGGCGAGCACTCTGTACACCAGCGGACAAACTAAAATGGAGAAAGACTAACTGAACTATGTCGAGAACACAAAATGAGACTCGTGACAACACACTTCAGGGCCAAACCGAGTAAGAAAAAGACATGGACAAACACATGCGCCCGCATTGGGGAATTCCAAACTGACCACATAGCAATCAGCTGGACAAACACAAAAGAGATCATGAACACAAAGGTCAGGAAGAACACAAGAATAGAATTGGATCATTATCTTACAGAAGTTACGTGCCTTTGGATTTCAAACAGGGACAGACTGCCATAGACGAATAGAAGAACCGAAAACATAAAGGCAGACAGAGACAAATTAAGACACAATCGATCCAGATATGAGGAAGGAATTGAATCATTCAATGAATGGGGAGACATGAAGCGAAATATGGTGAAACAAGCTGTACTACGGGGAAAAGAAGAAAAGAAACGAAAGCACTGGTGGTGGAACAAGGAATGTGAGGAAGCTGTAGAGACTCGCAGGAAAGCCTGGAGAGACTGGAGCACCAAGAAGGCCCCGGAAAAATGGGAAGTTTTCTTAGGAACAAGAAAAGAAGCGGGCCGAACAATAAAGTGGACCAGAAGACAGAAGATTAAGCAGTAACTGGATGAGATTGGGACCAACTTCAGGAAAAACAACAGCAGACACTTTTTCGAGAAATTCAAAAAGAGTCTGATTGAATACAAGGGTAGATAACTGTTTATAAGAGATAAGAAAGGGGAGCTGGCTGTTAATGCGAAGGAGAACTGCAGCATTTTCAGAGTACCTTCACGACCTGCTGGACTGTGAACCACCTGAAGACGAGCTGGAACTGGGGACTGACACAGATGAGAGAGAGCCACGCACTCCAACCAGGGATGAAGTCGCACAGACTCTTGTTAGGATCCTGAAGAACAGAGGACTTGATGGAACTACACAAGAACTCAAAAGAAGTTCTGACAGACACAAAAGCAAGGGTGAGATTCAGAGGAGCACTGTCAGAAGAATTTGAGATCAAGTCTGGTGTTAAACAGGAAGATGGATTGTCACCATTGTTGTTCAACATAGCATCGGACGAAATGATCAGGCAGTGGAGAGCAATAAACGAGGAAATGGGAATACCAAAGCCCCATGTGGGGGACAAAAAGGACAACAGCGCTCAAGTGGACTGCCTAGACTTTGCAAAAACAGACATAATGTCTGATGGGATACCGCAATCAATGGTTATACAATGTTAGTTATAATCCGTCTTGATTGTAAACTTGTTTATTCACATGACCGGTTTCGGTTCCTCTCGAACCATCTTCAGATCTGCAATTTCGGTTACAGGAGAAACCCGTCCACACACAGCAACCTTCACATGCTGCGTCACATGTGCGTGTCGCTAAGTACGAGGGACCTTCTGGTGGTGAGATTCCTCTGATCACTTCTGGCGTATCAGAAGTGGCGGAAATGCAAACAGAGGGCGCTGATTACTTACTACAAACTGTTTTCATTAATTTGGCTTCTTTCCCTATTTATTATTATTATTATTAGCGAATGTCCCCATGGGAGAACGATAAGCAGGTGATTAACATTTCTTAATGTTCTTCTTATTTTCCCAGTATTTCTTCATTGCCTCCCCAAAGGCCTTCTTCCTTTCTTCGGTCCACTTTGGTCGGAAAGGTTTAGATTCCGTCTCTGGAGTAAACTTCCACTTGTCGATTTTTCTTCTGAATGTATCCCGGTCTGATGTGTTTGTTATGTCAATTTTTGCCTTTTTCAAATCCTTCTTAACTTCAGTTACCCAGGGTATTGTTGCCTTAAGTGATGTCATATAGTCCAATAGACGTTTAGTTAACCTGTTTCCAGGTAATCTGTCTATATGTCCATAAAACTTCATCCGCCTCTTCCTGATATCTGCCTCGATGTTTGATATTTTTTCGGTTGTCTCGGTAGTCTGCAGCCTGTATCCATCTTGTGTGTATCGTGGTCCTAGGATTTTTCTAATAATTTTTCTCTCTACTTTCTTAATTTCGTGTAAATCTAATTTTCTATTCAGGGAGAGTGTTTCACTTGCATATGTGACTGTTGGTTTGATGACTGTGTTGTAGTGTCTGATTTTAGTGCCTTTTGATAGACATTTCTTGTTATATATATTTTGAATAAGTCCGAATGCTTTCTTGATTTTCTGTAATCGGTTTTTTTGTGCTATTTTCTCAAGTCCTGTTGGTTCAATAACTTCACCGAGATACTTAAAGTGCTTGACTCTAGTTATTTCACCATACTTTGTTTTTAGTTTCGAAATATCTAATTTTGAGCAGATGAATTCTGTCTTCTCAAAGGAGATTTGCAGGCCAACCTTCTCAGCACATTCTTTAAGTGTCTCAATTTGTTTTACTGCTGTTTCTTCACTGTCAGTTATAATTGCCAAGTCATCTGCAAACGCTAAATAAGGGATGTTCAATTTTCCTTTACCTCTTCCTAGTTCAATTGGCTTCCAAAAGCTTTGTTTCCTTAGTGTTACTTCCCACTCTTTCATAACTTTGTCCAAAACTATATTGAATAATAGTGGTGAGATCCCATCTCCTTGTCTTACTCCTGTTTTAATTGAGAATGGTTCCGAAATTTCCCCTCTGAATTTAATTTTTGATTTGGTTTCTGTTAGTGTTTGTTCAATTAGTTTTCGGGTTTTAGTGTCTAGGCCTCGTTCTTCGAGAATGTAACATAGAGACTGTCTGTCTATGGAATCGTATGCCTTTTTGAAATCAACGAATGTGCAGATTATTGGTTTTGACCTGATTGCTTTAATCTTTAAAATAGTTTTAAGGTTGAATATCTGTTCCGGGCATGATCTATTAGGACGAAAGCCTGCTTGGTAGTCTGAAATTGTATGTTCTAGTTGTTCTTGTGCCCTCTTTAGGAGACATGCAGATAGAATTTTGTAGGTAACTGGTAAAAGTGAAATGCCTCTGTAGTTGTTTACGTCTGATCTCTCTCCCTTTTTGTGCAATGGGTGAATTAGTGCACACTTCCACTCCTCTGGGATATTTTCTGTCTGCCAAATTTCTTGGATGATGCTAGTGATCTCTTTTAACGAATTTGGACCAAGGTTTTTCAGTAGTTCAGCTACAATTCCATCTTCTCCCGATGATTTATTATTTTTGAGTTTTCTAATGTGACTATAAATTTCTTCTTGAGATGGTGGTAGTGAAGTCTCATTCGTGTGTTCTGGTTGTAATCTGGGGAATCTTGTACTTGGTTGTGGGCAATTTAGGAGTTGTGAGAAATATTTAGCTAGTTCTTGGCAATTTTCTTTGTTAGTTAGTGCCAATTTTCCATTCTGTTTCCGGAAGCAGAGATTTTGTGGAGTGTATCCTTTGATTTGATTTGCGAATATTTTATAAAAATCTTGAGTGTTGTGGTTCTTAAAGTTTTCTTCAATTGTGTTTAGCTGTTCATTAAGGTATTTTCTTTTAGTTTGTCTAAGTATTTTAGCTGTTTGTTTTCTCACTTTGAAAAATGTTTGTTGTGTGGTTTCTGATTTGTCACAATTGTAATTTAAAAAGGCTTGTTGTCTCTCTTCTAATGCGTTATCACAATTCGAATTCCACCATGGATGCTTGGATATTTTCTTTAACGGAATCAAATCTCTTGCTTTCTGTATAATTTTCGTTCGGAAATCTTTCCAGTTGTTTGTTGGTTGTTTATCCCATGCTTCTGTAATTTCTGATTCCTTGATATTTTTCAAGTCAAATTTGGGAATTAGTGGTGATTTCCTTTGGCGTTTCCTTTTTGGAGTGAATTTAATTTTAACTCTGGTAAGGTAGTGGTCAGAATCTATATTTGCCCCTCTGCGGACTTGAACGTCGTGTATTTCTTTCTGGAAGTCATAGGAGATCGCAACATGGTCTATTTGAAATTCACCAAGCTGAAGGTTTGGTGATCTCCATGTTTTTTGTTTCTTGGGGTCTTTTCGAAGTGATGTTGTCACGATTTTTAGGTTGTTTTGCTGACATAACTCGATGAGTCTCATGCCGTTCTTGTTTGTGAATTTGTGTGCAGGGTAATTACCGACTGTTTTTTTATATTTCCTCTCTTTGCCAATTTGCGCGTTGAAATCCCCTAGAAGAATTTTTACATCCTCCTCTGGAATTTTGGACATTTCAGTTTCGAGTTTTTCCCAAAATTTTTCTGTCTTCTCCGGTTCTTTTTTGTTGGCAATGTTGGTAGGTGCATGAACATTAATAAATGTATATATTTTGTTGGTGTGCTTGATTCGCATGGTCATTAGTCTGTTACTGATTTGATTCATGTCTATAACAGAGTCAAGGGTGTCCTTATTTACAATAAAAGCCATGCCAAATATTGCAGCTCCTTTGCCAATTTTCTTGTCTGTTTTACTTTTAAAAATACGGTAATTGTTGTAGTCTATTGTTTCTGAATCAGTGAATCTGGTCTCTTGGAGAGCAAGGATTTGAATTTTCTGTTTGTTGAGTTCTGTTGTAAGATTATGAAGTTTGCCTGTCTGAATTAGTGTCTGAATGTTAAAAGTGCCAATAAATGTATGGGACTTTCGTGGACGTTTACTAGAGAACTCCGACTTTGTCTGTCGTACGAGCCCAAGCTCCCCAGAATCCGATAGCTTGGTTGTCGCCACAGGGCGAGTGGATTGGCCACCTGGGGTAATATTAATTTTACTTGTACGAATCATACTGCTTGTAATTAAGTTCCAGCTAATGCTGGGTAGTTAGAACCAGGGATTGTTAGTTCCTGGAGCTTGGTGTTCAGCCGCACCTCACATGGTGAACAGACGCTGGCCAGAGTACCGGTGGTTGCCACACAGACGTGTCTGGGCTTTTCAATATGCTTTATCTTGTTGATAATGCTTGCCTCTTCCGCCAGTTCTTTCCCTATTTATATTATCAACTTTACATTATTCTATGAACTCCTCAAGTTTGTTCTTATGTATGTCATTATATTTTTATCTAAAATTCGCCACAAGAACGTATCATAATTATTGTCACTTGAGCGTATCAAAATTATTGTCTCTTCAACTATTTGCTTTTTAACAATATAATGTTGGTCGAATTTCAATTTATCGCGTTTTATTACTGTAATGACTTATACTCCCTGTAAGCCCACTACAGACTTTACCAAAGGTATTCTTCTTTTTATTCCATATCGTACAGTTATATGAACAAGAATTTGTGTACGCCTATAGTAGCGACACGTCACGAGCTCGCGACAAACATTTTGTGACTACTGTAGGGCCTACGGCAGTTTGTTACGAACAGTAGCGCTATTAACAAGTTGACTCTGATATATACCATATTTATATATGTACGACGATGTTAAATTGATTTTGTGTTTATCTTTTAACGATGCGACAACGGCTCCGTTATATAAAGACATATTTTTAAAACAAGTATGCTTCCTCACATTTAAAACATGTAATTTTCGCATGTGCGTCAGTAACACTTTTCATTACGGTATATTTTTTTGTTTTAGGCTGTAGACAACCCACTAGTTGTATTTGTGTTTTTCCCATATGTTGCTGCAGATCTGAAGACGGTCATTGCTGATCGAAACCGGTAGTCCGAGGACACAACAAATTTGTGATCATAGACGGAAATAGAAATAATTATACTAACGGTTGTGAAAATTTCGACCTGTGGACCGAATGTATTAAACGAATCCAAAACCCGGTGGGTGTGTACACAATGTACCAACATTAAGAAATTGTAGAGAGGTAAAGTACTCGTAGTCCGGGCACCCCCCCACTCTTCTTAGCGATTCGAAAGAAGAGTGATGGGCAAAGCAGAATAACAGGCAAGCCACCACACGTACTGCCACTGACAAAGAAACAGCCGGAACATTTCCACGCCGACCGAGGAACCAAAATATGCATGTGTGCAGCTTCGAACCGGGCAAAATGATTGGTATCCGGGAAATGGGTCTGGCACGCATCGAAAATTCGATTCACCTTGCAAAGACAGCATGCCTGAGCGAAATATTTGGATACAACAGCGTCGTATGGAGCGATGCGACAATGCTGGGCAGTGTGGTCGCAACACGGAAACAACCTCCGTCTTGTCTACACGCCCATACGTATTGCTCTGGCTCTAAGCTGGAGCTCTGCAACGGATCTGGGCTCAATTTCTACGCCGATTGCTGCGTACTAGACTGTTGGTACACACACCATTACATCGGTTTCCACTGTCAAGAAATAATAAACGCTTAAGAATGCAATGGGGAAGTGAACACGGTCGATGGCGTGCTGATTGGCACTTTTCTCGGAAGAGATGTGTACCTTAGCGTGTGTACGACTAGGGGTTTTGTGCAATCTGTTGTTATTGTCTTGTTCACCGTCAGGGTGGCTATGTAGAGAAATACATATGTAGACACGAAGAATAAATATGAATAATATTAACAGCGTTTGTATTATTTAAGAAGCTTTAAGAGTTTTCACATAAAAATTTCGGATGCATTGGTTTTCAAGCACGCCCTGGTATAGCAGGCAATATTATATTCCCATTTAGTTTATTTTATTTTTCTCATAATGATTCATTTACTACACATTTTGACAAATGCAACTACTTGAAGCAGTTGCATTCTTAAATTAAATTAGTACCACATTACTACAACGGGTGCAGATCTCTCTGCTGAGGATAGAGACAGTTCTGAGTTCTGATAGCACTAAGAGTTTCCCGACTCACAAAAACCCGACAATTTGAGAAAAAAGGCAAGTGCTAGACGCCTCGCATTCAAACATAGTCACCAGACAGTTACGCTTAACTGAACGTTAAGGTTTGAGTAATTAATACAGAGGGTGGTCCACTGATCGTGACTGGGCCAAATATCTCACGCAATAAGCGTCACAGGAAAAAACTACAAAGAATGGTTCAAATGGCTCTGAGCACTATGGGACTCAACTTCTGAGGTCATTAGTCCCCTAGAACTTAGAACTAATTAAACCTAACTAACATAAGGACATCACACACATCCATGCCCGAGGCAGGATTCGAACCTGCGACCGTAGCGGTCTCGCGGTTCCAGACTGCAGCGCCTAGAACCGCACGGCCACTTCGGCCGGCCTACAAAGAATGAAACTTGTCTAGCTTGAGGGGGGAAACCAGATGGCGCTATGGTTGGCCCGCTAGATGGCCCTGCCATAAGTCAAACGGATATCAACTGCGTTTTTTAAAATAGGAACCCCCATTTTTTATTACATATTCGTGTAGTACGTAAAGAAATATGAATGTTTTAGTTGGACCACTTTTTTCTCTTTGTCATAGATGGCGCTGTAATAGTCACAAACACATGGCTCACAATTTTAGACGAACAGTTGGTAACAGGTAGGTTTTTTATATTAAAATACAGAACGTAGGTACGTTTCAACTTTTTATTTCGGTTGTTCCAATGTGATACACGTACCTCGGTGAGCTTATCATTTCTGAGAACGCCTGCTGTTACAGCGTGATTACCTGTAAATATCTCATTAATGCAATAAATGCTCAAATTATGTCTGTCAACCTCAATGCATTTGGCAATACGTGTAACGACATTCCTCTCAACAGCGAGTAGTTCGCCTTCCGTAATGTTCGCACATGCATTGACAATGCGCTGACGCATGTTGTCAGGCGTTGTCGGTGGATCACGATAGCAAATATACTTCAACTTTCCCCACAGAAAGAAATCCGGGGACGTCAGATCCGGTGAACGTGCGGGCCATGGTATGGTGATTCGACGACGGATCCACCTGTCATGAAATATGCTATTCAATACCGCTTCAACCGCACGCGAGCTATGAGCCGGACATCCATCATGTTGGAAGTACATCGCCATTCTGTCATGCAGTGAAACATCTAGTCGCAACATCGGTAGAAAATTACGAAGGAAATCAGCATACATTGCACCATTTAGACTGCTATCGATAAAATGAGGGCCAATTATCCTTCCTCCCATAATGCCGCAACATACATTAACCCGTCAAGGTCCCCCAGTCCCCCATGTTCCACTTGTCGCAGTTTGCTTTTGGTCTCCAATATTCATATTAACAGAATCTCCGTCGGTTCTTGGTAGAACAACTTTATAATAAATGAAAAGCACCAGTTAATAATAAGTATTAAATAAAGAACTTGAAGCGATTTTACGTAATTCGTCGGCACTTAAAAGAACAGACTGAGTTTACGTAAAGTCGTGGGGGTTCGGTCACAAACTACATACAGCTTGGACTATACCCCTGTGCATTAAACGCTTCATTTGCAATGACGAGATACCAACGTGATGCGCGAAGCACCGGCATCACACTTCACTTCAAACAGGCTTGTACACCTGTCTCACCGATTATTGCTTAATTACAAGTTTCTACTCGTCCCTCGCTTACTGACTACAAATACAGAGGAATAACAACTTCAATAAATTCCGTAGCTACAAAATTCAACGATAGACCATGCTGGAGCCGTTTTCTACGGCCAAGTGCAGGAAAATTTCTTCATAACTGATGACAATAGCCGGCCACGGTGGCAGTGCGGTTCTAGGCGCTCCGTCCGGAACCGCGTGACTGCTACGGTCGCAGGTTCGAATCCTGCCTCGGGCATGGACGTGTGTGATGTCCTTAGGTTATTTAGGTTTAAGTAGTTCTAAGTTCTAGGGGACTGATGACCATAGATGTTAAGTCCCATAGTGCTCAGAGCCATTTGAATCATTTGATTACAATAAGAAGTACCTGGAACTAATGAAGACTCAATATTTCACAGAACAAGGTGATGAAATACTGAAGAACTGGGATAATATCGAATAACAGCGGCGCTCAAATTCTCGACGAGACCTCCTGCTTATAATTATATGTGGTTTCCTAAATCGCTGCCGAAAAATGACTTCTTACACAGGTCACGACAGCGTCCTCCTTGCATCCTGACACACTGTCCGTAACGATCGCTAAGTCAGTGACTGTCGACAATTCACAGACTCTCTTGGAATCGCAGATTCGACGTTTTGTTCAGTGCGGCAGTCACGATTACTTCGCTTGACGCCAACAGGCAGCTGCTGTTCGTCGCGTATACCCGATTTGCTCCTCTACGGGAAAAGGCAATGAGGGCTGCTGCAACACGACGTTGTCTCCGTAATTATACTTCAGAAATTCTCTACCTGTCAAAGAGTCAAAACCTATACCTCTGCAATGAATTATCTTGCAACAATTTAGAATAACAATAAAAGTGGAGGGAGGGGGGGGGGGGTTACTATGAGGCTTAATATGTGCGAGAGGCAGCCATCAAATTCTGTGATCATTCTGATCACAATCTGAGTAAAACGTTACTTTCCTATATTTACTTATAAATTTATCTGACGAGCGGTGACGATAAAAATAAGAAAACTGTTTCTCGTAATGTACGTCACCATCAGTACCAATATTTTAGTTAAGATAAACAATCCACGAACATAATCTCCGAAGTTTTCTCGAAGTGACTGATCAAGTTGGTGCTTTCAAGCGTTCTGCTGAATTCTTGTTTCCATTTTGTACACAAACTGGTAATAGCAACTCGGTAGAACATACGGAAGCACACCATTAATCCACAAGTAAATTTTGTATTATCACTAACTACGAACTACATGATGCAACTTATTTATGATTCCCAGAATACTCTCCAGTATTCAAGAGCGATGCAATTTTATAAACTGTGCTGTTATGTTGCCTGCTTCGGCAATCGCAAAATTTTGTGGTGGTGTTTTATACTTTCGGGCCTATCCCCTCAGCGCAAAGATATTTGTTTGGTTTTCAGCAATACAACAGGAAATTTTATGGGAGGTAGGTTACAGAGTACGTTACAGTTAGAACGAACGTCCAAACCACCGCTGACGAAGCACACAAGACAATGCTTGGAAAACGGCACCCAACACCCAGTGGAAACTCCTGCAGCAACAGTGTGCGTGTACTATCCACAAAAGAGTATCATATGCCGGTATACGGTATGCTTAACACATTCACTTATATTTAACGCGTACAATTTCTTCTGACATACGCACTACACAATTTCGTTGTCGTAATGCGGAAGCGGAGCGATTTATCTGACGTCCAAAAAGGGCATCATCATTGACTTTCGCGTCAGCGTTGGAACCATTTCCGAAACGGCTAAGCTTGTAAACTGTTCGCGAGCCGCCATTGTTAACGTATATCGAGCAGGGAAGAATGGCGCTATACTAAACAGGCGCAGGGCAACTATTTGAGCTGATAACATGTAAGAACAATTTAGAATAAATGAAAGTTACATTAAAATAAATGAAAGTTATTCAGTTAACGGGCCTCAAACGTAACATCAATTAACGAAAAAAAACAAGAAAATAAAAGAAAAAGCCCGGAGACTTCTAAAAAGTATAACAGCATTAGCAAAGGCATCATGCAACATCTATAGCAGCATTAACCGAGCTCCAAATTATAGCTCATTTATTCATAAATCATGTTCAGTCACTCACTCCTTGCTTACAGCTGCTCTAGAAAAATAAATGGTCTACACAAACCGATTATACAACATAAAATCAATGGTATACTATGACGAGATAATGGCGCCACCTGTGAGTGGAACAAGTAACCTTAATGAAGGAACATAGTGTCTAACAACGGGCAACCAGCTAAAGTAAAGAAGAATAGAAAGAGCAATGAATAGTAATAAATTTTGTCTGATTATAACGTTCCCATAGTTAACTTTGAGTAGCAGCACAGGAAAACAGGCGGAGAGATTTATAAGACAAAATGAGAACTCTAAGTAACCCTTGTTCGTAGCAGCGCCAGAGCTTCATCAAGCGTTGTTCATACTCCGACTATATATCACTCTCAGCTGAGTATTATAAGAAATCCTTTCTCACTTCTTTAAGATAAAATGCAAATTAAAATCCATTACGTACTGCCGTCTCAGATCTGATCTTTACTCCTTTTCCATGTCCTACTTTGAAACACTTAAACTTTCTGAAGGAACTATATAGTTATTTGGAAAGGCAGGTAGAAATTAAAGTACTGTAAATAATGTTCGGCTAGATTTGTTCTGGCTTTCTTCTCTGGTAATAATGACAAACTGGTATCATCTCAATAACCGACTTTTTGGAACGCATAAATCGACTTGTTAAACTAGTTTCTTTTTAATTTAAAGAGTACATCAGTTGGCACTCTACGTAACAGAGAAAGATATCTTCCGTATGAGCCACGGAAAATCAAAATAACTAACTGCATTTTCAGTACCACACATGCTGCTGCTTTATATGAGTGTTGATCAATTTAAATTTTTGTCTCTATAAACGTCTTTGGTTCCACTGCACCATTAAAACTCACCCTACAATCACTGCGAACACTTTTTCTGTTAATTTTGTAAACTTTATTTCAGTTAGCAGTGTCTCACCAATTAGCTTGATATTTGATACGATGCTTCCCAAAGTAATCATTCGTAATTTCTGCCATCATACACGCACAATTTTCTCGAAAATGCACTTATTACCGATAATACGAGCCGGTAAAAGTTTCTAATATTTACTTTGCTGTTACCAACACCAGTTTTAACTTAAGAAAAATAATGATATATGACTGAGTATTTTATTCAGTTTTCCGCATTTTACTTTAAGGAACATTTACTGCATCGATCAGGAACTGAGAATTTTTATTTGTGAAAAAACAGATCCGACTGTACCATACCGTGAGCAGATAAATTAGCGCGGGAGGGACGAATTTGCATTTATATTCCCTGCAGCAGCAAATATTGCTGCCGTCACAAGTGAATGTCATTCCCAAATAGAGGTGATTAATGGTGGCATTATGTAAAATGTTACGAACGATCCTGCCGTTTAAAGAGGGATATGATTCTCCCTACCTACCTACCTCCTCCTCTCTCGTCTGTCTTTTGTCATGACTTCACGCAGCTAAAAATACAGAGCTTTGCTTATCAATGGTGTGTGTACATCTAAGCTCTTCTTTTTACAGTGAACAACACAAAAGCTTACTCTGAAACTACTCGAACACATCATTCTGGCTTATCTGCTGACAGTCTTCAACAGAAACAAATGACTTACCGAATACCTTATATATGATTCGTTTATCACTACAGACTACACGAGACAATAAAAGACAACAAAACTGAATACTGAAATTTAAAAGCAACTGCGGCTCAGATGATTTCTGTGACAGGGTATCGTGTCTTTAGAGATCCTTGTTCCTACACAGACGGCGAGGCGGTTTTCACTCATAGTGAGATCTGCGAAGAGTTACCCTCAACCAGATGCTGCTTAATTAAAGAACGACAGCATAATCACGTGTCACATTGTCAAGTTAAGTGCTGAAGGAAGTATCTGACCAACAGCAAATGACATACGACCTATGCAGTTTGGTGAAAAGTATTAAACACAGAATTTGGGTAAATGTAGAATTTGAGTAAACACAGACACTGAACTAGACGAATCTATTATATGTTCGTCTAATTTCCAACGACGTTAAGCAATAGTCCTCAGGTACTGAGAAAAACTGGAGTATTTCTGATTTACTGTCTCTTTTGGGCAGTTAATTGTGCTATTAATAACGTGATCATTAAAATCGGAGTGTTTGACCAGCTACGAAAAAATAAATAGAGAACAGCAGGGAAAACAGCCGAAGTTTAAACTTAATATTCACCTTCTCGTAACTACAAAGGTAGCCAGAGATGTGTCGGTAATCCATATTAATGAGCGGCTGTCCCGGGAATCCTAAAACATTTGCAGATTGCCTATGTAACGACTTCCGGGGCAACAAAAATTTGAATTTCAATATTCCGTGTACTTATTGACCGAATTTAAAAATTTTAAGAGCTGCCATAATCTACTCATAAAGAAGTGTAATCTTACGCTAAAAGCTTAACACGATAAGTCAAATACTACAGTTAGAAATAGTGTATTTGTCTTGACGCAGCGCAACTGACGGCGCCCATATACCCGGACTTTGTTCATCCAGTATTTGAGAATGTGAGCAGTTAGCGTCTTCCAACAAACTTTAAACATAATTTAAAACCTTCGTGGAACCTTTTCTCGCTGACAGCCCACACAAGATGATGAAAGGAAAGAAAGAAGTAATTGCTTACTACACTTCCGCTGTTCATGCAGTTAAACGTCACCAGCAGGGATGACGTTTCAGTTTACTACCTCTTTACTACTACCTCTATTCACAACACACTTCGCAATCAGTATTTACATACATCAATGAATGTACCTTATATCATTATAAGATACACAGCTGAGGAGCTGTGATGTCATAAAGATTAAGGTGTGACTAGGAGAGCGGTCAATATCGCATCGGCCGGCCGGTGTGGCCGTGCGGTTCTAGGCGCTACAGTCTGGAACCGCATGACCGCTACGGTCGCAGGTTCGAATCCTGCCTCGGGCATGGATGTGTGTGATGTCCTTAGGTTAGTTAGGTTTAAGTAGTTCTAAGTTCTAGGGGACTGATGACCACAGATGTAAAGTCCCATAGTGCTCAGAGCCATTTTAACCATTTTTTTGAATATCGCATCCGATGACGCCACTAGCAGAGGATTACACGGCGATCGGTCGGGCCCGATTAGTCCGTCTAGGGCCAGAGCGCAGAACTTCACCTTTACCTTTTAGTTTAAAAATAATCGTTTACAAAGATTCTTTTTCATTCTAAAGTGTACTTAGGCTGTAATGTTGACGCTGAGGGAGAGTACCATCTAATATCTCCTAGCATACAGAAACGCTGGTAACCACTGCTCTACATGAACGGCTTAAACATGACGCAAACCCGTCGAACAACTAATCGCAGAAATAATAACATTTAACAAAAAAAACATTTCCCGAGAATGAATCGGTAATTTTTTCAAATTTGATGTTCTTAAAAAAGTATTTTCTTTCTTGTAAATTTCAAAGTCCTTTTTGCTGTAGCATGAGAAACACATTCCGCAAAAGCTCACAGTAATATTTATATATTAGATTTTTCTTTCATCGAATGGAATGAACAACGTTTCTAATATTCAGCATGGTAAAAATGTACAGAAAGGGCTAGGAAATTAAAATGGATTTAGTAACAAGAGTCATATAATGCGTGTGTAATTTACATTATCTGAGCTCGAAGCAGACGTCTTTCTTAGTGATCAATTAGTTCTCCTTGAGGTATTAGCCTGTATTTTAATCTCCATTATTTTAACATCCACTCGTCTAACAAGAAAATGTTGCCACATCACAGTTTTGTGTGGCTGCCAGACACTGGACATACAACTCGGACTCATAATGTCTGCGTTAAACACTTTAAATTAAGTAATCTTTAGATTCCATCGCGTCGAAAAGACTCAGCATGCTGCGACCAAGCTGATAATACAGCTTACTGGAACTGACCGTGCAACGAAGAAACCAGGCAGTCAACGATATCTAATGCAATCATGTGTCCCTGGGAAAATACAATATCAGCAAACGTAATAACAAGAAAAACGGAAATGCTTTGTACGACAAGATTTTTGCTGCAATAACTTTATAATAAAGCATTAAACTTTTGCCCTAAAACATTAAGCATCAAGGGAGAAAAAAATCGTAATGAAAGTAAAACTGAATTAACTATCCGACAAAGGAAGTGAAGCACCCAGAAGACATGATCGGACGTCATTGTAAATTTTTGCACACCATACTAACGGCTGGTCTGTTCATGATTCGAGTGGAAATTCTATGTTACAGCTCCAGTGGCCACCAGAGGGCATCACAGTTCCTCGTGCTTAGTGTTGTTACCAGGCGTGCTAGGTTATATACGGCGGGGCGCGAAAAGCGTCATATGTTGAGTTATCACTGTGGAGGACATGGAGTGTCGCGCACTCGTATGAGACAGCGTTATCAGCACCTGACAAACCCGGTGATTATAGTTAAACTTTCCCTATTTAACACGCTACAACACAGAAACTAATTACCGGGGGAGTATCAACTTCGTAGCATCAATGTCAAGGGCATGGGGAAGAGAAATAATGCAGAATCAATTCAACTGAAACACTTTCAATGTGCTACTACTGTACATCACAGACTTACATACCGGTATCAGTACTGCTACAAAAGAAGCTCAAAAAGGCGGCCATCAGTGTCCCGGAGAATCTGAAAGGGCAGGATTGAATTCTGCACAGCAGAATTAAGCACATTCGTAGGTATGTTGGGTACCTCTCTGGATATGCAGCGCTTCAGATCAGCACATGTGTGAATGTTCCCCTGATAAACCCTGTCCTTCAGGTAGCCCCACAACCAGAAATCACAAGAGTGAGATCAGGTGATCGCGCCGGCCAAGGATTTGGAAACGGCCGACCGACAATTTGATCGGTTCCAAATGCTTTTCGGAGAAGCACGTGAAAGTCACAAGCGATATACAGTGGGACCCCATCTTGCATGAAAACTGTTGAGTTCAATGCCTCTCTCTCCTGTCGGGCGGGTACGACATGCTGGCGAAGCATATCACAGGTATGCTGGCTAGTCACATTGCACGTCTTTGGTCCTCGAGAGCCAACCTGTTCAAAAAAGAATGGGCCAATGATGAACGTAGCCGTGAAGCCACACCGTTCGGCTACACGTTCACCATACAGAGGAACCTCATACACAGTGGCTGGAGGTGAAGATCCCCACTCTCGGCAATTCTGTGTTTCACCTGACCCCTCAGAGAACAATGAGCTTCGTTTGTCCATAGGATGGTCCAGGGCCAGCCCTTGTCAACTTCAATCCTTGCGAGGAAGTGGAGAGCGATGTCAACACGTCGTTTTGCGTCCTGTGGTGCAAGCTGCTGTACGATTATGGATCTTGTACGGATACCATTTGAGAATGGTTCATAGCATCTTCCGTACAGTGGACCACGCGATATCCAACTGTCGTGACACAGCACGCGCACAGCCTGACGATCGGGAATTGCGCCAGCGTTGTCTGCCATTGCAACAGCGATTTCATCAACCATCTGTGGTGTAACCGGGTGTCGGCCTCTTCCCAGAGTGACGCCCTGTTCTCCAGTTGAATCGACCTTCATCATGCTCCGCACAGCAGGTGGAGAAAGAGAACCCTTCCGATATCGTTTCACCCGGCTATATTATCGAACTCTAGCTGCAGCATTACTGTTGTTTTGATAACAAAGCTTCACCAATTTTGCCCTGATCCTTTTGTCCAAGCTCATGTTGACACGTCAACAAGTGCACTGCGGCTGGTCAGGTGTGAGAGACTATATGAATCACGATGACTGGTCACGGCACCTGCTGGCCATACTTGGAACTGGACGGTGGCGCTGTGACCCATACAAATCACGCACCCCATACTTTGGACATTAATGCTACCAAGGTACTCGTACAGTAATTACTTTCCCTGTTGTAACGTGTTAAATAGGGGAAGTTTAACTATAGCCACTTGGTAGTTTGAAAGGCATCTCACTATGGGTCTGCATTTGCCCGGCGGGTCGAATCGTGCAATATACAGATTTGTGGGGCATTCGGATGTGACAGTGGAACGAGGAGAGGCATACTCGTCAAGATTTCATTGGACTACGTCTGATCACCACAAACGAGGATCGCCGTAGTCTGCACCAATCACACTGTAGTCCTTCCACATCTGCATCTGCAATCGTGAACTAGTAATGGACTCCCTACAATATCTCGAGTCATCCCACACTACTGTTCGGAGACAAGTAGCAGCCAGACAAGGGAATTACCGTACCATGGGTGGCCTGACACCAACACAAAAACACAAATGGCTGCGTTTGGAGTGGTGACGTGACCGGGAACCATGGACTGCTGATGAATGACGTCGGTTTGTATTCGGCGATGCATTTTGGCGCTGCACGATCCCAAATGACCATCGTCGGAATACACTGCTGGAAATTGAAATAAGAACACCGTGAATTCATTGTCCCAGGAAGGGGAAACTTTATTGACACATTCCTGGGGTCAGATACATCACATGATCACACTGACAGAACCACAGGCACATAGACACAGGCAACAGAGCATGCACAATGTCGGCACTAGTACAGTGTATATCCACCTTTCGCAGCAATGCAGGCTGCTATTCTCCCATGGAGACGATCGTAGAGATGCTGGATGTAGTCCTGTGGAACGGCTTGCCATGCCATTTCCACCTGGCGCCTCAGTTGGACCAGCGTTCGTGCTGGACGTGCAGACCGCGTGAGACGACGCTTCATCCAGTCCCAAACATGCTCAATGGGGGACAGATCCGGAGATCTTGCTGGCCAGGGTAGTTGACTTACACCTTCTAGAGCACGTTGGGTGGCACGGGATACATGCGGACGTGCATTGTCCTGTTGGAACAGCAAGTTCCCTTGCCGGTCTAGGAATGGTAGAACGATGGGTTCGATGACGGTTTGGATGTACCGTGCACTATTCAGTGTCCCCTCGACGATCACCAGTGGTGTACGGCCAGTGTAGGAGATCGCTCCCCACACCATGATGCCGGGTGTTGGCCCTGTGTGCCTCGGTCGTATGCAGTCCTGATTGTGGCGCTCACCTGCACGGCGCCAAACACGCATACGACCATCATTGGCACCAAGGCAGAAGCGACTCTCATCGCTGAAGACGACACGTCTCCATTCGTCCCTCCATTCACGCCTGTCGCGACACCACTGGAGGCGGGCTGCACGATGTTGGGGCGTGAGCGGAAGACGGCCTAACGGTGTGCGGGACCGTAGCCCAGCTTCATGGAGACGGTTGCGAATGGTCCTCGCCGATACCCCAGGAGCAACAGTGTTCCTAATTTGCTGGGAAGTGGCGGTGCGGTCCCCTACGGCACTGCGTAGGATCCTACGGTCTTGGCGTGCATCCGTGCGTCGCTGCGGTCCGGTCCCAGGTCGACGGGCACGTGCACCTTCCGCCGACCACTGGCGACAACATCGATGTACTGTGGAGACCTCACGCCCCACGTGTTGAGCAATTCGGCGGTACGTCCACCCGGCCTCCCGCATGCCCACTATACGCCCTCGCTCAAAGTCCGTCAACTGCACATACGGTTCACGTCCACGCTGTCGCGGCATGCTACCAGTGTTAAAGACTGCGATGGAGCTCCGTATGCCACGGCAAACTGGCCGACACTGACGGCGGCGGTGCACAAATGCTGCGCAGCTAGCGCCATTCGACGGCCAACACCGCGGTTCCTGGTGTGTCCGCTGTGCCGTGCGTGTGATCATTGCTTGTACAGCCCTCTCGCAGTGTCCGGAGCAAGTATGGTGGGTCTGACACACCGGTGTCAATGTGTTCTTTTTTCCATTTCCAGGAGTGTATATGGAGGCGACCTGGGAAATGTATTCTTCCTATGTTTTGGAGAGGCACACCACTGTTACTACTGGTGTCATGGTGTGGGGAGCTATCGGGTATGACTTCAGGCCACAGCTGGTAGTGACTGAGAGACTCGTATGGCACAATGGTACATCAAAGACATTCTGCGTCCTGAAGTGTTACCGCTCATGCGACAGAACCGTGGGGCCATTTTTCAACAGGACAATGCTCGTCACAAATGTCACTCATTTCTATGAATTGTCTGCCTGATGTTGAGATACACTCGTGGCCCGCAAGATCACCAGATTTATCGCCGACATAACACGCGGGACCAGCTCGGACGTCAACGCTGTCCCAGTGCCGGTACCCAGGATGTCAAAGACCAGTTACAACAACTATGCCCCATCTTGCTTCATGTGAGGATACAACGGCTTTCTGACATCCTTCCCAGCCCAATCAGTGCATGCGTCCAGCCCAGGGGTGGTGCAGTGTCATACTGGTACGTGCGCTCGTAATGTATTTTGTAAATTTCTGCCGGCCGCAGTGGCCGAGCGGTTCTAGGTGCTTCAGTCCGGAGCTGCGCTGCTGCTGCGGTTGCAGGTTCGAATCTTGCCTCGGGCATGGATGTGTGAGATGTCCTTAGGTTAGTTAGGTTTAAGTAGTTCTAAGTTCTAGGGGACTGATGACCTCAGAAGTTAAGTCCCATAGTGCAAGAGCCTTTTTTTTTTTAAGTTCTAGGGGACTGATGACCTCAGATGTTAAGTCCCATAGTGCTCAGAGCCATTTGAACCATTTTGATAGGTAAATTACCTGAAATTACTATGAAATAAAAGTAATTCACAAAACGCATGTTACTACGAGAGAATGAGTCGTTCGTACATTTTGCGAAGAAACAGTAGAAACACACTTGTTTCCTCTAAATTATATGGGAAAAAACGAATATTTCGGGATAAAGTATCACGATATACATACGTATGGTACGAATATGCCTTTGGCATAGTTTCTAAAAGGAGTGCTCGCAATCAGAAGACAAGTTAACTCGGAAGGGCAGTGAGGTGAACACCAGCAAACCTCCAGCCTCCAGAGAAATCCCCACGACAGGAGCGCGCTCATTGGCCAGGCCGAGAACGCGACGGCAAGAGGCAGCCTCTGGAGGGGTACTTCATGTGCGGGTGTCCACGTGACGCCACCTTCATCTGAATCGCACCCCCGTCCAGGCAGTACCATCGACAGAAGTTAGGTTCAAAAATGGTTCAAATGGCTCTGAGCACTAAGGGACTTAACATCTGAGGTCATCAGTCCCCTAGAACTTAGAACTACTTAAACCTAACTAACCTAAGGAAATCACACACATCCATGCCCGAGGCAGGATTCGAACCTGCGACCGTAGCGGTCGTGCGGTTCCAGACTGAAGCGCCTAGAACCGTTCGGCCACCACGGCCGGCAGAGAAGTTAGGCATGACACTGTTTCTAAGGAAAGGCAACAAGATGAATTTTTAACAATGCTCTTTCCTGACCATTAAAAAAAATTAAAAACCTTGTTTACGTGACAGGCCCAGCTACATGAGTTATCATACTTTCTATTTCCTCTTCACAACTTGCACAATCGCTTTAAATTATCCGCCACTTTGTACCTTCGATATCCGCAGTGTTAATTTCAGACAGTGCAGCTTGATAGCTTACAGCATTTTCCTTTGTTGAAAGAATGCTATGGATGAATCAACATCATTAAAGTAATAAACGAATTGGCAATTCTGGACCACCGCACTGTTGATGTCGAAACTGAATTTAGGAACGAAAGTATGCGAGGATCTATCGCAATTCTTCAATTAAGCAGCTCAGTCAGAATGAACCACAGGCTCAGAACACCGTGTAAAATGACGGAACAGCGAGCACTACTGTGTACTGTACAGCCTCCAACGCAACCATTCATTCTAGGTTCCCGAAGGTACACTGGAGGTAAAGACTCAAATTCGCAAGGAAGAACCGGAACAACAGCTCTGTTTGTTTGTAAAGAATTGCCTTCTATCAAGATTAACACCCTCTGTTTCATCGAAATGATTGACACTGGCGTAAGGGCTGGGAAACAGATCCAGACAAACAATCTGCAGCTACTGATGGAAGGATACATACTGGAAACAGCAATGGAAGCGTTTATCATCGCAGAAGTCACTCTGAAGTTATCCGGCTGTCAGTCCGCTGCTTTGGTTTACGTACACATACACGAAGTGTTTATCTTCGGCGTATCTGATACAACAGCAGCAAGAAGAGAGCCAATTACTTCCAGGCCGTCTGCATCCAAGAGTTTCAATTTAATTCGATTGTCGTGATCAAGCTATGATTCCTGAGACACGGAAGCCACGAAGGATGTTGCACTGCATTCGCGTTTGGAGGTATTAATTTATAAAATAACTCAAATTAAGATTTGACTAAATTAAAGCATTTCAGAGACCCGCTTTACAGCCTGTTTAACCAAGAGACTCTCAGACGTAACTTTGTAGACGTACGAACAGACGGAATAATATTTACATCTGACACTGGATTATTATTATTACAAGTAATTTCCAGCACTTTTCAGATTCTTCAAGAAGTAACATTTTATATATATATATATATATATATATATATATATATATATATATATATATATGGTAATAAATTCACGAATGGTTTGAGAGCATTTGCGAGCTGTATTTTGCACATCGTTCACATTTTTACTATCGAAAATATATCGGTTACTTACAAGGGAACCTCCCCATCGCACCCCCCTTAGATTTAGTTATAAGTTGGCACAGTGGATAGGCCTTGTAAAACTGAACACAGATGAATCGAGAAAACAGGAAGAAGTTGTGTGGAACTATGAAAAAAATAAGCAAAATATACAAACAGAGTAGTCCATGTGCAACATAGGCAACATCAAGGAGAGTGTGCTCTCGGTAGTGCCGTGGTCCCGTGGTTAGCGTGAGCAGCTGCGGAATGAGAGGTCCTTGTTTCAAGTCTCCCGTCGAGTGAAAAATTTAATTTTTTATTTTCAGACAATTATTACCTGTCCGTCCGATGCGAGGTAACTGCGCCGTAGTATGGGGACGCTACACCTAAACAAACATCGAAGCACACGTCAGACGACTACAGCGCACGGAAGAGAGAGTATTCCTGCTAACGAGGCTCCCTGGCTGGCAGTTGACTGTTCGCTACTTTGGACGAGAGTGCATTAAATACGTGAGATGTATTCGGTGGGCAATATGAATCGAGCAAATATAGCTCGCGACTTCAATAACAAGGTCAATGAATATTTTCCAAACCCATACTACGGCGGAGTTACCTTGCATCGGACGGACGGACGGACGGACAGATAATAATTGTCTGAAAATAAAAAACTGAACCTTTCACTCGAGAGGAGACTTGAACCGAGGAACTCCAGTTCCGTAGCTGCTCACGCTAACCACGGGACCACGGCGCTCCTGAGCTGGTACTGTCCCTGATGTTGCCTATCTTGCACGGACTACTCAGTTTGTATATTTTGCTTATTTTTGTCATAGTTCCAAATAACTTCTTCCTGTTTTCTCGATTGATCTGTGTTCAGTTTTTCAAGGCCTATCCACTGTGCCAACTTACAACTAAATCTGAGGGAGGCGCGATGGGGAGGTTCCCTTGTTAGTTTAGTTAGTTTAGTAAGTCACCGCAGTATTCCTTGGAACTTAATGATACCGGGAGGACCTCGACGCGAAATTGTTCGTAGTCACTTCGTCTACATAGTAGATGAATTTCTGACACACAAAAATGCTATTAAATATAAGACGGCTGTTTCAAGTAGCTTTTTAAATAAAATAATTGCACCTCCTTTGGTCGGAAACGAATAAAGACATGAGAGGCACATCTGTCGCTACTATACTGTAGAATACGTTTACAGCATGCGCGTTTTGAGGTCATTTACAAAGATATTAAGGCAGAAGTTTACCGCTACCAGTGGGTGAGGGGCCAGGCAGCTCTTACAGAACGTAGCGTCCGCGGGCACAACACAGTGAGAAATAAACTGCGCGCAATTTACCGCGCCACCCCCAACAGGGAAGCGCCTTTTTGTGACAGACATATATAAGCCGGTAGTTACAACGGCTGTATTATACTGTGCACGGGCTTGTAGAAGCAACAAAAAAAGTATGTGCTGCCGGGTGGCGCTGGACCGCGGGTGGATTATTATGCTAACCAGCGGGCAAAACAATGGCGAGTGGGGCGTGGCACACCTCGGCACGGCGTAATGGGAGGCGGCGTCCGTCAAGTCGGCCCACCTCACTAAACCTCCCCACCCGGCACCTTAAACCGCCGCCGCCCGCCTGCTCTCTTGTACTAAGACATGCGCTACTCTACACCGCAACACAGCCACAGTTTGCAAACCATGTCCTAGGTGTTTCTCTACACGATACCGTAAGGTACACAATCTACCCCTACTTGAAACGAAACTGAGCACTAGAAGTCATGACAAGCGGACCCAGAATTCAGTGCTGCCAAGTTAGTGATATTCCCACTAAATTTGGTGGTTTTGCGTACCCGCCTAGTGTGCAAATTTGGCATCTAATGTATAAAGGGAATTACGGTGGATTTTAAAAATCACTTGATCCATTCAACATACAGCAAACAGTACTATCTAATTTGCTACCGTCTAGTAGCTCTTAAGTTTATATTACCTCAGTATTTATGGTACAAGGTGTTTCCCATATTTTTATGAGATCTACGAAGTGTGCGAGAAAAGTAATGAGTCTAACAACACGGCGAGCGATCTCGTAATGCTATTTTCTTCTAATTGTGTATACCGATGTGTTCATTCTTTCCAGATGGTCAGTACGAGTTTGATTTCGCTACAGCCAACACGTTATTTTTGGAGAGCGCCATCAGTGAAGTTTTGTTTTTGTTGTGTGTTACGACAATGGAACAGCGGAATTTACAGCAACGTTACACCATCAAGTTTTGTGTTTAACTTGGAAATCCACGAGCGTGACCTCTGAAAAGTTGAAACAGGACTATGGGGAACATTCTTTACCAACACCACAATTTTTTGCTGGCATAAATCATTGCTGAAAGACCGAGAACACGTTGAAGGTGAACCACGCTCAGAGAGACTTTCAACTTCAAAAAACTGACGAAAACGTCGAACTTGTGCGTGCTCTTTGGATATCAAAAAATGGTTCAAATGGCTCTGAGCACTATGGGATTTAACTTCTGAGGTCATCAGTCCCCTAGAACGTAGAAATACTTAAACCTAACTAAACTAAGGACATCACACACATCCATGCCCGAGGCAGGATTCGAACCTGCGACTGTAGCGGTCGCACGGTTCCAGGCTGTAGCGCCTAGAACCGCTCGGCCAGCCAGGCCGGCTTTGGGAGATCAAACCAACGTTCAACAATAATGATGATGATGGGTGACCTGGTAAACACTGTCACTGTACATCAAATTTTGACCGAATATTTGCCCATGCGAAGGGTCTCTGCCAAAGTGGTGCCGAAAAACCTCGCAAGTGGGCAGAAAGACAATCGAAGAAACGTTTACGTTGATCGTCTTAAGAGAACTGCCAATGACCACGAATGGTTCAGTCAAGTGATCTCATGTGATCAATTCTGGATTTTTTAGTACGATCCTGAAACAACGTGGGAAACTAAGGAGTGGCACACTGAGACTTCTCGACCGAAAAAAGGTCGAATGAGCAAATCAAAGATCAAAACAATCCAGATTTGTTTTTTTTTATATGCAGTAGGGGTCTGTGCATAAAGAATTTGTTCGTCCAGGACAAACTGTCAATCCCGTGTTTTACGAAGATGTCCTTGAAAGGCTCAGCATAACAGTGAATCGAGAGACCGGACTTTGCAAACAAGTGGATGTTGCATGATGACAACGCTCCATGTCACACTGCTACTTCCATCACGGAATTTTTGACCTCAAAAGGTATTCGTGTTGGTCCATAGCTCCCCTTATCACCTGATGTACGTCCTCGTTACTTTTTTATTTTCTCGAAATTGAGAAAGATATTAAAAGATCGCCATTTGGGGGCTCTGGAGAACATTCAAAAGAATGTGACCGACATTTTAAAGGCACTACCAATTGAAGCCTTTCAGCGCTCCTGCTAAGGGTCTGCCGGTGTGTAGCTGCTGAAAGGAACAACTCTGAATGGGACAATATTGTCGTTTGAAAAAATAAAAACTTTGGTAGATAAAAAATCAATCTCATTACTTTTCTCACACATCTCGTAGTATTAATAGATCCGTAACTGCATGCACAGCGCATACCTGTAGTGCCGGTGTTAGTGTGGCATTTTTTACGTCACTGGACATCGTTTTAGTGTTTAACGCGGGTAAAGTAAAGGTACAGTATACCCAGAAATTTCGTGCTGAATGGCTACGCGACAGCAAATTTGCACACTCGCTAGAAAGAATTCAAGGCGATGACACAAGACCATATTGCCAACTTTGTCGTAGTACTTCGATAGCGCGTTACGCTGACATATTAAGACACAGTAACATAAAAAACAAACACGAAATAACTGCAGCACCATTTTCTAGCGCACGACAAACAAAAATACCTTTCAAAATCGTGAAAGAATCTTCAAAGTGATCTATGCTAAAATAAATTCACAGGCAGTAATGATGCCCGAAAACTTCAAATACATAGAAAAAAGTGGAGTGTAGTTATATAGTATGTACCAAGGTGCTATTTTGTGGAAAATTTGCGGCAAGTTATCAATGACAGCATGTACAGCATTCTAATTGATAAATTAATAGACATTAGCATGACCATATTGTTATTATAATGTTGCAACCAGCGCGATCATTTCAACATTTTTATATCTGACCTCGAGCATAATAATGTACAGTCGATTGTCACAACAGACACGCTTCAGGAATTCAAATTAGATCCAAACAAGCTGGGGGGGTATAAGCACAGACAATACAGATATAGTGGTAGGTGTTAACAATAGTGTCCATCAAATTTTGGATAAAAGACATTCCGCATCTGACCCTTAAAAAATATGTATTCCATTCAATCAACTTGCTATTTCTGCTGCGAGTGAAACGCTTGCAAGTTAGGGAAATAGGTAACTGGTTTTTGCAATCTTCAACTCGCCAACAGATGTATCGTGATATTTGTCAGACAATCAATGAAGGAGCGAAACCCTCAAAATTCCACAAGCATAGGATATAGGACGGTTACCAATAGAGCCTGCGGTAACAAGAAATAAAAGTCATTAGAGATTAGGATGCCCTATGAAATAACGCGAATCAAAGAGGAGGGGGAGGAGGAGATTAGTGTCTAGCGTCCCGTTGACAACCAGACATGGAGCAAAATTTCGGATTGAGGAAGGATCTAGAAGGAAATCGATCGTGTTCTTTCAAAGGAACCATCACGGCACTTGCCTGAACGATTTAGGGACATCACGAAAAACTTAATTAGGATCTCCGGACGCGGGTTTGAATAATCGTCCTCCCGAATGCCAATAAAAACAAGTGTTAACACTGCGGAAATGATTTATACAATGTTTTCTGATGAATGCAATTGGGCGTATTTAATATTTTTAAAGCCGAGTCTTTCAGATTTGCAGACGGTTGAATTCAACGAAGAGGATCCGCGCAAGCTATTAAATGACTTCATAGTGCTAATAAAGGCATTAATGAAAAAAGTTGTTGTCCCCACATATCCTGTGCAAAAATAATTAAATAAGACTTTGAAAAGCACTTAGATCGAAACCCATAAATAGGATGTGAATGCGAAAAAAAAGACTGATGAATTGAAGAAATCTCAGTTACACGCAGAGCACGTCCTACTTCAGACATGTATCCAGTTTGTTGTCAACAATGCAGTTTTGGAAAGTTTTCCACACAACAGTGAAGTTCTGAGAAGAATTTCTTTACTTTCAATGTCCAAAACTCTTCGGCTCGTAAACAGCCACTGATTCCTGTCCTTGAATCAAGCAATAGTGACCCTCGCACAATATTAAAAACTGATTTTAAATGGCAAAATGTCTCTCTTCTCGAAAGGTCCGAAACCAAAACCATTATTTATTTCTGCTGTGACGCGCTTAAAGATAGAGGTGCAAGTGACATCAATCCATTTCACGAATTGGTAACGTTTGCATTGTCGTGACTAGAATTACTAAGGTAGAATGCGGAAGTCGAAAGACTTTTTAGCCAGACGAACATTAATTAAAAAGCGAGAAATACGATGGAATCCGAAATGATGAATTCGCTTTTGCCGATTCGAGCAGGAATGAGAAGGAAGAAACAATGTTGTCACAAATATGTACTGCGAAGAGAAGTGCTGAAGCAAAAAGGCATATGAGACTCCTAAATGTACTTCATCCGCTACTACAATTGTCTCTGGTGTTGAATTTCCTGTCGAGTAAGACGCTGATGATGCCGAACAGTTCCCCGTTAGACATTTCAAAACACTGTTCTAGCTTTAAACACAAGGGATGAACTGAATTGTCTCATATTTTTTGGTTACTCAACATACCCAATGCTTCAAAAATAACACTCTATTGGTTTTGTTAAACGCAAGAAAAAATCTAGTGGTTTATGACCCTTCTGAATAAGTTTTTCAGTGGTAAATCCTATTACTCTGTAGACGACACTGGCACAAATGTAATACGACGCGAGAGCATTGTGCAGTCAGTAAACCAGCAGTAACAGCAGGGTGTGTCGCTCAGGACCGCTCACTGACTTCGAACGTGGACTAGTCGTTTGATGTTAACTGACACTGAAACCTCCAGGTGACAAGAGGCTCAGATCGGTGCCAAACATTGTATATCGACGGAGTATCAACCAAAACTCTGATTCAGTTCGTACTACGTGATGTCGTCCAGCAGAACTGGCTTAAACTTTAATTAAAAGTAACACCAGAACTACGGAGCACAGGAGAAGTGTAACTGTGAGTAGGTAATCCTCATAGCTTGGTAGAGTGTCAATTCCTTGTACGAGGGGTGCTAGGTTCAAACACCAATGATGACAATTTCTATTTTACTGTACAATGAATGAAAGTGTTATATGAGACTAATAATACTTCTGCGCGTGTGATGCAATTGTTCCTTTATTCTACTGTTCCGATGGTTTATGTTTATTCTGTGACGCTATAAATGCACTAGCTGCTTCATCACGAGTGGTTTCTATTCTGTCACACATGTCCAACAGAAAATCACTCCTACCTATGCAAATGTACTCGATACATTTGCTACTTTCAACTAACGAAGAGAAAGCAGGCTGCCAAAAAAAACATTTCTACATACTCCGAAAAGTCCGTTTACATGTCAGGAAAATGTTCTCCCATATAACAGTTTCACGCGTGAACAGTTAAAAAAAAATTGGCATCAGTGGTGTTTGAGCGCAGTAGCTTTGGTACGACTATATCACGCCCAACGAATTTACCCACGCGACTGTTCCAACGCAATGATTCACAGAGTTGCTTTCCATTAGAACGTTCTAAACGGGGTACTAGCAGTAATAGGCAGCCGGGATGGCTGACTAGTGGGATAATGATATCATGTAGAACAAAGCGTGAGTTATAACAAAATGTTAGAAGTAATCACAGTCAAGCTGCAGTAACCCATTACAAACAGTATTGTAAGGTGCTTAAAAATGTTATTAGGAAGGCAAAGAGTATGTGGTATGCAAACAGAATAGCTAATCCACAGGACAAAATTAAAACGATATAGTCAGTTGTCAAGGAAGTGTCTGGTCATCAGCACAAGGTCGAAGATATAAAGTCAGTAAGCAGTAAAAATATTTATGTTACTGATAAATCAGATATATGTACAGTGTTTAACAATCATTTTCTGAGCATCGCTGGTGAATTAAATAAAATTTTAGTTTCTACAAGGAATCACATAACTTTCTTCGCAAATGCCTTTCCGAGATTGATCTCCGAAATACTCTTCTGTGATACAGACAAGGGGTAGATTAAGTCAATAATTCAGTCACAGAAAACTAAGGACTCTCATGGTTATGATAGAGTGCCTAGCAGAATATTAAAGTACTTTGCTGCACATGTTAGCCCTGTACTTGGCCATATTGTAATTTTTCCTTTAGGAATGGTCAGTTTCCTGAGCGATTAAAGTACTCAGTAGTAAAGCCGCTTTATACAAAGGGGAAAGGGATAATGTAGATAATTTTAGACCTATTTCTATACCATCTGTGTTTGCAAAAGTTATTGAAAAGGCTGTGTATGCAAGGATAATTGATCATTTCATATCACACGATTTCCTATCAAATGCACAGCTTGGCTTTAGAAGTCGTTTAACAACTGAAAATGCTATATTCTCTTTTCTCTCTGAGGTACTGGATGGGCTATACACAAAAGGTTTCGAACGCTTGGCATATTTTTTGATTTAACTAAGGTATTTGATTGTGTTGGTCGCAAAATATTGCTCAAGAAGTTGGACCATTACGGAATACGGGGAGCAGCTCACAGCTGGTTCACCTCTTACTTTAGCAACAGGCAGCAAGAGGTCATTATTCTCAATGTTGAGAAAGCCTGTGATGTGGGGTCTGAGTGGGATACTGTCAAGTGGGGGTGCCCGAGGGATCAGTGTTGGGGCCACTCCCATTCCTTATTTATATAAATGATATGCCCTCTAGAATTATGGGTAACTCTAAAATATTTCTGTTTGCTGATGACACTAGCTTGGTAGTAAAGGATTTTGTGTGCAACATTCGCTCGATTTCAATTAGTACAGTACATGACCTAAGTTCATGGCTTGTAGAAAATAAAGTAACACTAAATCACAGTGAGACTCAGTTTTACAATTTCTAACACACAATTCAACAAAACCTGACGCTTTAATTTCACAGAATGGGCATATGATTAGTGAAACTGAACAGTTCAAATATCTAGGTGTTCAGGTAGATAGTAAACTGTCGTGGAAAGCCCACGTTCAGTATCTTGTTCAAAGACTTAATGCTGCCATTTTTACTATTCGAACGGTATCTGAAGTGAATGATCTTTCGACACGAAAATTAGTCTACTTTGCTTATTTTCATTCGCTTATTTCGTATATTTTGGGGTAACTTTTCCCACTCTAAAAGGATATTTTTGGCTCAGAAACCCCTGTTCACGAGTCTGGGTATTTTGACACTGGCCTCTCAATACATAAATTCCTTACTGTCATTTCTTGTTAACAATATTAGCTTATTGCCAAGAATAAGCATCTTTCACTCAGTTAATACTCGGCAGAAAACCTGCATTTGCATCGGGCTTCTTTAACTCGTGTGCAGAAAGATGTGCAGTATAATGCTGCATCCATTTTCAATAAGCTACCACTCGAATTCAAAAATCTTTGCAGTAATCCACGCGCTTTAAAATCGAAACTGAAGAGTTTCCTCATGGGTCACTCCTTCTATTCTGTCGAGGAGTTCCTTGGAAAAGAGAGCTGATTCTTGTTGTATTGTTGATTGCCTTTACTTAAACTTATGGATTGACTTTTTTCGGGCTCATAAACATTTTATTTTTATCTGTTATTACTTTTATGTTGTAATTTCAAGTACTGACACGTTCCATGACCTTGGATATTTACTCCTCAATTTGGTTCTACGGAACTTGACGTGTAAATAAAATACGCTTTTCCTGTCCTCCGTCGTTCTGGTGTTACTTTTAACTATCGTTTACGCATGTTGTACTGAACGACATCACATAGCGCGAACTAAATCGGTGTTTTCGATGATATTCTGTCGACATACAACGTCTGGTGCCGATTTGAGTGTCTCACTTCTAGAGGTTTAGGTGTGAGAAACAAATCCAACAGTCATTTCAAACCTTCTAAAGCTGCTCAAGGCAATTAGTGATGTGACTGAAGTGGAAAGGCGAAGAAATAACCGCAGCTTTGCTAAAGCAAAACCAGGCAGGCCTCATCATGTACTTTGTATCAAGCAGACAATGCACCTAGTCGTAAAACAGCATGTGTGAGACAATGGTTTGCAGACACTGACATTCATGAAACGGACTGGCCTGCCCGACTTCGACCTAATTAAAACTGTCCCAGCATATTTCCAGCTGTGAAAAAGGTGAAGGGTGGACACACATCACATTAATGTCAATGACTAGGTACCCGGATACCTTTGATCACTTAGTCTATAATCGAAGACAAAAATGATCATGTGTAGGTGCCCGATTACAACACTTTCACACGACCTGATAATTGTGGCATCCAGAGCCGATACTCAATAGACAATTTATCTACGTAGCATTACAAATTAACTGTGTGTGGGCAGGCATCCTGCAGTAGGTACTCCAACTTCCTTCGTTCTGGAATATACAGGGTGTTTCAAAAAGGACTTTAGAACTTCGAAAATTCATATAAATTAATTCATAGTACTTACAGAGGTGATTGTAGTGTCACTTTGTACGGAAATACAGCAAGTTCTGTCTCGTGTAGTTCACTAGTGCCGAATCGCACGTAAGGAGCGCTAGCGGATGTTCCGTTAAAGATGGCTGCCTTCACTGGACCCGAGCGTGCTAGCTGTGCGTTTCGGTTTGAAAAATCGAAGCCGGCGACAACAGTTCAGCGTCATTTCCGTACCAAGTACGCTATAGGTCCTCCTAGTAGGCCTACAATTTATAAGTGGCATAAATGTCTTGTAGAAACTGCGTGCTCTGTGAGGCATAGGAAATCATGACGTCGTACACATACATCAGACGACGTTGTTGAGCGAGTGAGACTACGTTTTGTCAACAGCCCTACGAAATCGACCCGTCGTGCACCTCGCGAACTGCAAATCCCACATACGACTGTTTGGCGTGTGTTGAGAAACAGTTTGCATATGAAACCGTAGACTCACGATCGTACAAGCAATAAAAGACGCTCATAAAATTGCTCACAAGAACTTCTGTGCGGGTATGTTAAATTGACTACATGAGGACGAACATTTCTTGGGCAAAATCATCTTTTCTGACGAGTCGACTTTTCACATAAGTGCAAGGTTAACGGGCATAACTGTAGGATTTGGGGCAGTAAAAATCCGCATCACACATTGCAACATGTTCGTGATAACCCTAAACTTAACGTTTTTTGTGCACTGAGCAAGAACAAAGTGTACGGCCACTTTTTTCCGTGAGATAACCATCAAAGGATATGTTACAACAATTTTTGATATCACATATCGGTGAGAATGAGCAAGGACGAATAGTTTACGTCATGCAAGATGGGGTAGTGACCCCACTACCTGGCCGACGTCCCGGATTTTCGCAGTGGCCGCTTTCCAGGTCAATGAATTGGCCGTGATGCGCCAACTGCATGGCCCCATATTCCCCAGACCTGATACCACTCGATTTTTTTATGGGGATTCAGCTAGGATATCGTGTTTGTACCTCCTCTGCCGGCTTCTCTACCTGAACTTAGAGCAAGAATTTACACCGCAATTTATTGAGCAAGTTACACCTGTAATGCTACAGCGAGTTTGGGAAGAAATTGACTTCCGATGGGATGCGTGCAGGATAACCAACGGAAGCCACGTACAACAGCTTTAGTTTAAGGTGAAAAATTATGTGTGTGCCTACAAAATAACACTAAATCCAGCTCTATATCTTCTTTCAATAAATTTATATGAGTTTTTAAAGTTGTAAAGTCCTTTTTGTTACACCCTGTACAAAATATTAGCTGTCACCCGGGCTGCGCTCACTTGTCAGTAGTTTTGTTACGATGAGTGGTGGTGGAGAACTACGCTAGTAATTTATTAATGTCTGGGTATATGTTGGTGCAGATACGTATGCGTGTATGAATAAATGAATGTAGTTGTGGTACATCCATTATTTATTGCAAGACCGTAACACAATTGTATATACAATGGCTTTTGTCTTGCCTTTTTTTTTTTTTTTTTTTTTTGTAAGGACGTACAGATTTTGTGGGCTGGATAAAGATGAGCACGCCACAGAACTGAGCATGAGGAAAACACATTTTTTCTAAAAGCGCACGGCAACTTTGAGTGTGTGCTCTTGGGCTTTTTTTTACGTCATTCCAAAAGCAATTTTAGCGGGAACTGCAATCTTTTCAACTGAAAGGGTAAATTCGTCGGGATAACTGAGACCCGTGGAATCAAAATACTTTCTCTTTTAGCTGAGCCACTAATTATAATAGCCCTAACAATACTCGTATCGTGGCACACATGTGTAATTTGTAAGCGCGTATCGTTATACGTTGTGGTTTCATCAAGATTTCTCGTTAATAGGACTGCAACGCCACCCTTTAACTTCACTTTATGAAAGGGCACTTTTAAAAGTTCCAAAGAGTTAAGAAACTCAATAGGATAAGAGAAGACGTGTTCAGTGTTTATAATATTATCGACAGAGACTATGACATTTCCTTCTAATTGTGACATAATTTTTTCACTTGTCTGTCTTACAAATCCATTAGTCGGCTTTCGCACAACCATTCTATATTTCCCATATTTCCTTGGAGTTCAGGATAAGTTTTGCTCATCAGCTCTTCTGCACTGTGAACAACATTACAGAATTAATGGTTTAATGTAATAATGCCCTAGGCTCCTGTAGCAATATGATATCGGTGATTTTGAGAAGAGCACCAACATACTCTTGAAATTAATTGTCACTGTGAAGTTCCAGGCGCGTATGTATTGTTAAACTAAATTTTCTAACTTGTTACCTAAAGTTTGACACCTGTAAACATGCATTTACTTTATCTGTTGATGTGCCTTTAGATATTATGGGCAGAGTGTGGCTAAAATCGACAGCTAATAACACGACGATCCCTCCTGCGACAGTCTGGTTGCTTTTAATATATGTTGCGCGGGGTAGCCGAGCGGTCTCGGGTGCCTCGTACGGTTCGCGCATTTCCTCCAGTCGGAGGTTCGAGTCCTCCATCGGGCGGGCGTGTGTGTGTGAGTGTGTGTGTGTGTGTGTGTGTGTGTGTGTGTGTGTGTGTGTGTGTGTGTGCGCTTAGGGACCGATGACCTCAGCAGTTTGGTCCCATAAGACCTTACCACAAATTTCCAAATTTTTAATATCTTGCATGTTACGATTTGGTGCTTCAGTTCCTCATCTGTGGGACATTGTACATTCGCCCCAAATCAACAGCTTACGTTGCTGCTATTTTTATTGATGTTACAAGTGAATATTCATCCGTGAGCTAAGTTCATTGGAAGCTTAGGTATCGAACGCGCCGTTCGGCCACCACTAATACGCCTGCGGTACTCCAGAGAAGGCTACTGCAACAGCAACTATTTTATTTTTCCGAATTTGGGCTAAGAGCAAATTTAAAAGTGAAGATTTATCAGTCCCTCTAACAACAGCAAACCACCACCTCTACTCTCAGTTTGTTGCGTAACATTGTTGGAAAATGTTGTCTGTTCTGGATTCAATTGCGTTGCTGTTGCAATGAAACAGTGTCGGAGATAATTTCTCGTAACTACTAACTTCCTCAGTTCTAATTGGTTTACTGAATCCGAAGTCAGAGAAATCTTTTCCAGTTATTGTTATTAGGTGGTATTTAACCAACATGAGAGCTTCGTTGAAGATAAAACCATTGTACGAAGCAGTAAGGGATTTCAATCTGTGCAATATATCCGCCGCCACGTCATTTTTGTATTTTTCACACATCTGTTGTGGGTCTGAACGCCCACAGGACGGTGTTAACATTCCAAAAAGTCCTCTCGCTTCGTTCGCTAGTTTGTAATGTGTGGCCTTCTCCAGTGTTAGATCCCAATGATTACCATTTCCTAATAATCATTTTGTCTCACCCGCCTATCTCAATGTTAATAAATACTGACCATTGTGCTTCCTAAGACTTTCGAAACAGGCTGGCCCTCATGCGCGGATAGCATCACTCTCACGCAAAAGCATTCCATGTTCCTGATGTGCACCGTACAGACCTAACCTAAAACATCTCCGGATTCAACATCTGGCCAACTGTGAATAGGAATTTCCTGAACTCGACGTCTCCGTTCTTCTCCTGATGTAATCCAGGTATAAGATCTCGGCACCACAACGTACAGAATTTTTTGCGAAATCGTCTCTTGCACAGAGAACAAAAAATGCGGATAGTGTTGTATTTTCTGTTTCGCTCACGAAAATTATTTACATGAAAATACAACATTTAGACATTCTCTAATTGGACATTGAGGTGTGTTACAATGGGATGTCTTTTGTGTAGCAGACAACATAAAAGCCGCCATATAGCTTCGTTGCTGCTAACATACGGCCGGATTGATACATGTGATACTTCATTTACAGGATTTAGGAGGTCTTTGTTTCTGAAGAAGAAAATAGTTTGGTTAGTGCCTCCGTTAATGTATTTACAGATACATTTTATAGCACGCACGGAACTGCAAGCCTCCAGACAGATATGTGCATTACACAATATAAGCAAAATTGGGCAACAGGAGACCATACAACTATTATCGACATTAACGTAACTGGCGTTTCGAAGCTTTATCATTGACATCCGACCCCCTCTTCCTCCTGACTCTTCGTAGGTACGAAGGATATCCGTTTTCACTGCGTACGGCCTCCTTGTGAAGCCTACGTGGGAACTTTTTCTTATGTTATCCATATTTCATGCAAGGTGATTGAGGATTGTCAGAGCTACACGGACCGTGCATCATAAGTTTTTCTTTACAATGATTTTGTGTAGTGCCTTGCCAACGGTTGAATCAGGTATTTCTGCGCTGATGATGTTGTCCATTCGTCTTTTAACTTAAGTAAAAGAGAAGCCGCGCTTTTGCCAATCAATAGAATACATAAAACATAGGATTTCTCCCTATATTTTTCCCTTAGTTATAATTAACATTAGCCTCCTTTCTTGCAAATACATCATGTCTATAAAAAGCAGCCTGACCTGGTAATACACTACTGGCAATTAAAATTGCTACACCAAGAAGAAATGCAGATGATAAACAGGTATTCATTGGACAAATATATTATACAAGAACTGACATGTGATTACATTTTCACGCAATTTGGGTGCATAGATCCTGAGAAATCAATACCCAGAACAACCACCTCTGGCCGTAATAAAGGCCTTGATACGCCTGGGCATTGAGTCAAACAGGGCGTGTACAGGTACAGGTGCCCATGCAGCTTCAGCACTGTACCACAGTTCATCAAGAGTAGTGACTGGCGTATTGTGACGAGTCAGTTGGTCGGCCACCACTGACCAGACGTTTTCAATTGGTGAGAGATCTGGAGAATGTGCTGACCAGGGCAGCAATCGAACACTTTCTGTGTCCAGAAAGGCCCATACAGGACCTGCAACATGCGGTCGTGCATTATCCTGCTGAAATGTAGGGTTTCGCAGGGATCGAATGAAGGGTACAGCCACGGGTCGTAACACATCTGAAATGTAACGTCCACTGTTTAAAGTGCCGTCAATGCGAACAAGAGGTTCAAATGGCTCTGAGCACTATGGGACTTAACTTCTGAGGTCATCAGTCCTCTAGAACTTAGAACTACTTAAACCTAACTAACCTAAGGACATCACACACATCCATGCCCGAGGCATGATTCGAACCTGCGACCGTAGCAGTCGCGCGGCTCTAGACTGAAGCGCCTAGAACCGCTCGGCCACACCGGCCGGCGAACAAGAGGTGACAGAGACGTGTAACCAATGGCACCCTATACCATCACTCCAGATGATACGCCAGTATGGCGGTGACGAATACACGCTTCCTATGTGCGTTCACCGCGATGTCGCCAAACACGGATGCGACCTTCATGATGCTTTAAACAGAAATGACGTTTTGGCATTTGTGCACCCAGGTTTGTCGTTGAGTACACCATCGCAGCTCCTGTCTGTGATGCAGCGTCAAGGGTAACCGCAGCCATGGTCTCCATGCTGCTGCAAACGTCGTCGAACTATTCGTGCAGATGGTTGTTGTCTTGCAAACGTCCCCTTCTGTTGACTCAGGGATCGAGACGTGGCTGCACGATCCGTTACAGCCATGCGGATAAGATGCCTGTCATCTCGACTACTAGTGATACGAGGCCGTTGCGATCCAGCACGGCGTTCCGTATTACCCCCCTGATCCGACCGATTCCACATTCTGCTAACAGTCATTGGATCTCGCCCAACGCGAGCAGCAGTATCGCGATACGATAAACTGCAATCGCGATAGTCTACAATCTGACCTTTATCTAAGTCGGAAACGTGATGGTACGCATTTCTCCTCCTTACACGAGGCATCACAACAACGTTTCACCAGGCAACGCCGGTCAACTGCTGTTTATGTATGAGAAATCGGTTGGAAACTTTCCTCATGTCAGCACGTTGTGGGTGTCGCCACCGGCGCCAACCTCGTGTGAATGCTCTGAAAAGCTTATCATTTGCGTATCACAGCATCTTCTTCCTGTCGGTTAAATTTGGCGTCTGTAGCAAGTCATCTTCGTGTGTAGCAATTTTAATGGCCAGTAGTGTAGTTCATCGACTACTTCCTGCCGTGGTATGTTACATGTGAAGGTCACGAACAAATCAGGACGACCATAAATGCGCACATAAGCGAATGCGTCTTTGAGTATATTCATCCACGTATAATCGATTATTCAGAAATGAAGAGGGCAGATTTAGCATCACCTGCCACAGCATGTCTAAGATGAATATAATTCCCTGATCTCAACTCAGCTTGAATTAATTATATGTAAGGCAGTCGTTCACTCTTCCACTTTGACACAGACCATAGTTACGTTTTCGAGGCATATCTTAACAGTTTTAAACGTAGTTCTCGGGCTTACCGTGAGAATTTATTGTTGTGTCTCCACAAAACTCCCCGACCATGTCAGGTGGTGTATAAACTCAATATCATAAACTGCGCGGATACCAAGATTGGAGCCGGCCGTGATGGCCGAGCGGTTCCGAGCGCTTAATTCCGGAACCGCGCTGCTGCAACGGTAGCAGGTTCGGATCCTGCCTCGGGCATGGATGTGTGTGATGTCCTTAGGTTAGACAGGTTTAGGTAGTTCTAAGTCTAGGGGACTGATGACCTGAGATGTTAAGTCCCATAGTGCTCAGAGCCATTTGAACCATTTTGAACCAACATTTGATTCGAAATGTCACAGAATATCTATAAACGTTAAAGCTACGTCTCCCTAGGTGCGGATAGGTCTATTTATCGCAGCGTGCTGTGGAATATGCATGTGTCTTCCGTTGTCCGATGCGGGCATTTTCCTAGGCGCGGGGCGGTGCGTATCAGAACGTAAAAAAGAAAGAGGTGTTTTACATAATTTGACAACCGTACATGACAGTGATACGAGAGTTTCCTTCTGACGCCTTTTTTTAAATCAATAAAAAATTTGTTTTACTGAAAGAGAGAAATATTTACCCTTTTAAGAGAAGTTGATTTTTCGCGCAACACAATATTTATGATTACATAGTTTCGAAATTATGTATCTTACAGTAACATAATTTTATAGTTGCCTTCAGTAGTATACGTCGATAACGTGTGCAACCTTTCTAGCGACTAGAGTCAGTAACAGTAAAGTAATAAATTAAAATCTCACATATGAAGCGGAACTTCTATTAACTCAACATCTGAAATTTAATAAGCGACAAACCACTTCCCTTTACATTTTTTGTCGAAAGTGAAAGCGGTAAAATGTTTCGGAGAGGTTTAAATTTATTTTTACAGTTTTTTGGGAGTAGATGGGTGCTACAGTTTCTCCAAGACGGCAGCAGTATTGCGTGGTTCACTGGCGCGACTCGAGTTGCAGAGTGCTGCGAAAAGGAATACTTTGCTAGGTGCGACAGCAGTAGCAGAGGCAACGAAGACCTAACATAGAGCGCAAAGCTCGATCTACAAAGCTGTTAATTTTGGCACGAAAAAAGTGAAGCATCCAGAAGGCGAGGAGGAAATGAGATGACGCTTCACGGGTTAAGAGGGTATGTGAGGTTATTGCAGTGATTACAAAATCGAGTCGAGTTTTTAAATAACTTGGCGGTATGAGCCCACTTACCAGTAAGACGTTGCATCCCCTCTAGCCTCGATGCGTGGACTGATTCGGATTGGAAGGGTGTCATAATGCCGTTCTATCCTCTCTTGTGACAAGGTATCCGACAACTATTGTAACTGGTCTTTAACGTCACTGGCACTCGTACGGAGTTGACGTCTGAGCTCGTCGTACACTTTCTATCGGGGACATATCTGAGGAACATCACCCAGACAATTCATAAAAACAAGTGCCATGTATTGACGAGCTTCGTCCTGTTGAAAAATGGCACCACGATGCTGTCGCAAGACAGGTAACACACGTGGACGCACAATGTCCGCGATGTACCGCTATGCCTTCCGAGTTCCCTCAATCACTACCAGCAGTGACCTGATGTCATACCTGATGACACCACACACCATGACACCGGTAGCAACATCTCTGTGCCTCTCCAAAACATAACACGCCGACGTACTAGCTGTCTGGTGTGCATGATATATGAGACAGTGGAAATACCTTGAGACTTCAAGAGGACTGTAACAGTTCTTATTCCAAATACGGTAGGTGCTGACAAGTGTGTATACCATTGAACCATCAGTTTAATAAGTCATGTCTGCAAAATACTAACTCTAATGCTTTACAGAGCAACGGAAATTCTGGTACAACCTGACCTCAGGGAGATCAGTACGGGCTGTGGAGAAATGTACGAACACGTGAAGCAGTGCTAAGTCTTGTCTTAGGAGATAGTGTAATGAAAGGCAAACCTACGTTTATAGCATTTGGAGATTTTGAGAACGCTTTTGGCAATGTTGACTAGAGTACACTCTTTGAATGTAGGGGGGATAATATACAGGGAGCGAAGGCTACTTCCTACATGTACAGAAATTATACCGCGCTTACAACTGTCGAAGGACGCAGATGGGAGGCAATAGTTGAGAAAGGAGTGAGACAGGGTTGAAGCCTATCTCCCATGTAATTCAGTTCGTGCATTGAGGTAAAATGAAAAGGAGGAGGAATTTGGAAAGAGAATTAAGTTCAGATACAAGAAATAAAAATCTTGGCGTTTGCCTATGACACTGTAATTCTGTCAGATACGGGAAAGGACTTGGAAGAACAACTGAATGGAATGGACAGTGTCTTGAAAGAAGGAGATAAGATCAACATCAACAAAAGCAAAACAAAGGTAATAGAATGTAGTCGAATTAAAACATGTGATGCTGTGGGAATCTGATTAGGAAACGAGACACCAAAAGTAGCATATGAGTTTTGCTATTTGGGCAGCCAAGTAACTGATGACGGCCTAAGTAGACGAGACGTAAAATGCAGACAGGCAACAGCAAGAAAAGCACTTCTGAAAAAGAGGAACTTGTTAACCTCTAATATAAATGTAAGTGTTAGGAAATGTTTACTAAAGGTATTTGTTTGGAGTGTAGCCTAGAATGGAAGTTAAATGTCGAATATCAGCGGGTCCGACAAAAGAGAATAGTAGCGTTTTAAAGGTGATTCTACAGAAGAATGCTGAAGATTCGATGGGTAGATCAAATAAGTAATGGGGAGGTTCTGAAATCACATGGGGAAAAAATATAATTATGACGCAACTTGCTTAAAAAAGGCATCGGTTGATAGGACAGATCATGAGACATGACGGGTCACCAATTTAGTACTGAATAGAAGTGTGAGAGATAAAATTGTAGAGAGCGACCAGACTTGAACACAGTGAGCAGGTTCAAATGTGTCTAGGTTTTGGTAGTTATCCACAGGATGGGCTGGCGTGGAGAGCTGCATGAAATCAGTCTTCAGACTGAAGACTACAACAACAACAGCAACAACAAATTAATTAATCCATTTATCTTCTGCTCTTTATCTTGAAAAAACATAGCATATGCAGTTCAGAACTGTAAAAGGTTTCCTGCCAGTATATGCCTAAAATATGACGATATGCAGATATAAGAAGTTGACAGTCTTAATTCTTGGGATTACAGTTCGATGACAAATTTAACTGGAAGGAGCATACCACAAAGCTGCTGAAGTGCCTAAACAAATCTCTATTTGCTGTGGGAATAATGTTAGCCATAGGTCATATAAAAATAAAAATCTAGCGTACTATGCCTACTTTCATTCTGCAATGTCATATGGGATTATTTTCTGGGGTATCTCATCAAGCCAAGCTAAGGTTCTCAGAGCCCAAAAAAGTGCAGTATGAATTATTTGTGGTGTGAACTCAAGAACATCCTGCAGAGTGCGGTTTACAGAACTCGGTATACTAAACACTGCTCCCAATTTATTTCCTTTATGGAATTTATTCCTTAACAAAATTCTTCAATAGAAATATTTTTTTTTTTTCAAACCAACAGCTCAGTTCATGGAATCAATATTAAAATAAGAATAACTTTCACGAAGATTTAAAGTTGCTTACTTTGGTTTAGAAAGGTGTCCACAATTCAGCAATACACATTTTCAATAACATGCTAGCACCCATAAAAAGTTTAGCTAACAATAAAGGTCAGTTTTAGAAGGGTCTGAAGAATTTACTGAGGTTCAAGTCCTACTACACTAATGAATTTCTTAGCGGAACCGAATGATAAACGTATATTATTAATAATAATATCACATAAGAATGTGTACAATCTGACTTCCATACAAATTTTGTGCAGTAATGCGACCACAGTAATAGGTACAATAATTTTTTTTAATTTTTTAATTTGATGATGCGTTGCTGTAACAGCCCAAGTGCACCTAAGTGTACTGAACATTTAATATTTGGTGACAAGTTTTAAGCCTTTTAAATGTAAATATGGTTAATAATTTTTTTTTACCGATTCCACATCCACAAGGACAATTTCATTTGGGATCTGTGCAAGGTACATTACCATATCTGCTCCTATTTTGACATATTTATTGTGTATTCTTGTCTTCTGGTATATTACACATCCCAGAGGATCTACTCATTACAGATGAATTGGAAAGAAAAGTACATCTAACCCAGTTTACACCGTAATTAACTCAAACAGCTAATCCAGGGGTCACAGGACATCATTAATGCGCATCGAAATACAAACTAGTGCCAGAAATATCTTTTCCAGTTACCAAGTGTGGCTGAACAGTGAATGCGTCAAGTAGTTGAATTTTTAATACTCTTATCTTTCTATTTTCTCATTCCTAATGCACAGCGAATGGTTGAGAGAGATATGAAAACATATTGTGAGACACCTCTTTTGTGATATCACTCGATGACGAAAATCATGAAGCTGTGTTTATAAGTCATAAGTCCAACATCAGTCCGCTTTTTTCTTTAGGGAAAAAAGGAAGTATCAGGTGTTATGATCTCTGAGGCGCCACCTTGTCGGTGTGATTAAAAATTAAGTCACATCGCTGTATTTAGGTGAATATGCTACTAAAAAGTAGAAAAACAAAACCACTACAGCTTCAAGTACACAATTATTAACAAAGCTATAAAATGTTAGTCTTTCTCAGTACATAAAAGTACGAAGGGTAACAGTAAATATTTCACCATGTGTCTTGAATCAAAGGTTGTAGTCATTGAGGTACTACATGAGCAACAAGACACAGACAATCACATGACACGTATTATTCACTTTTGCCTCAGAAGCCTGAAATATGCAGCGGACAGCCGAAGTTTAAATCAACTGTACACAAACAACTGTTTGCATCGTTAGCACATTAGCACGTCACGTTTAGCCAGCATTCAAACATTAATAATTAGATAGAAAATTAATAACGACTCTTTTCAAATTGCAATCAGCAGTGTCGTCAGAACTTTTTGCCTGACATCCAAAATAAATCTCTCACGTTCAAATAATCATACTAAACAATGTCACTGTTTGACAACGGTTAACTCGCTTTTAAAACGAGCGCCGTGTAAATTGCCATGAAATGGGATAGCAGTGATATGTGTTCGTTATCGAACAGCCAATAATGAAAGCTAACGATCTACTCACCAAGCTTCTCTACTAGATATTCTGCGAGGACACAGGGGCAGTTCACAAAGAGAGTGAGTCACCCATTCAGGAGTGTATCTAAACAGCCGCAATAGTAATCAAGAGATTAACGTAGCTGCACAAGATTTAACTTACAAAGGTAGCCGCCGGCAATTGTGAGTTCCGGATTTTGATAAAATTTCGTAAAGATGGTCGTAACTGACAAAGATCTATAGCTATCTCTTAAGACTAGCTAACTGACGAACAATACGCTCAATACTCGTTAATCGCATCAAAATGACGAAGCAGAAATGTCACTTTGGCCAAGACTACACAGAGTACTCGTAGTGTAAAGGAGGGCACAAAACATTCCAACAAAAGCAACGACGACTGTATTCGGGTAAAAAGGATGCACTGAATTGCATAACAGGTCGTAAAACAACCTACTATGGCGATCTGTATAATATGAAAGAAACTTCTACAGAACACACAAAAAAATAACGAGGCGCCAAAATGTGTAACTACCTACTGCAGGTGAAAAACGGATTTCACTAAGTGAAATGAACAAGAGACTTCATTGAAACCAGCTCAACGGCTTTCTGACCAACAATTATTTCTTCTTTGAGGGTCAAAGACACAAAAGTCATCAGGAATTCAAGTTCAGCAATCAACAAAACACCTGTCTTTCCAATCTTCTCCACCCTTCATACGGTCAACAGCAACTGTTTGACCCAGAGAGAGGGTGCGTGCTATCGTTGGAGTGAGTGAGTGAGTGAGTGTGTGTGTGTGTGTGTGTGTGTGTGTGTGAGTGTGTCCTGTCAGGTTATGTCACTGATTTGGCGGCATCGAAGAAGTCTCATCCGGTGATAGTGATAGCGTACAAAGACGTCAACTTCCAATGAGACATGGCTTTAAGAAAGTGGCCACAGAAAATTAATCTGAAAATAGCAAAACGGGTTCATTAAAGATGTCACAAAATTCTAATTTTGGAGCAAAATAAAAATAGGTTAAAATGGCGAGAAAATCAAATCGTATAGTCACTTGCTATTATATCACGCTTGTTCAAATGGCCTAGACAAGAAAAATTCAAATTTCACTTCTTTCCCAAAGGTCGCAACAAGTCTACTGCAGGCATAGATTCAAAACAGCTTAACCGTGGAGTAATGGAAACAGTAATTTCCGAATTTCGAAGTATTAGCTAGCGAAAAGTCATTTTCCTTCTATCCTAGAACATAATTTCTAATTTTTAAACCGCTGGAACTCACAGATATCACAAAATCAGTTTGTGTAAGTGCGTCTTACTTCTGCATCGGATTCATAAATTTTGGTATCTTTTATCTCTTTGATAGTTATTTAGGTAATTATGCTCATAATAAACTTGGGGATACAACGAAGTGACTGCTAAAAAATACAGTTTGGACCCTGTCGAACAGGCGTGCTGAGAGGAGGTAATTTAGTTGTTGTTTAAGTGTGTGGAAGTCTTATACAACGTGGTGTGTCAGATCACCCCTACTTACCACCACCACCACCACCACCACCACCACCACCACCACAACCATGGCGGCCCACTGCTGGGACTGCATGATCTATAAGGGGTCGTGCAAAAGGAAACGAGCCGGAGGCATAATTACAGAAACCAGTACCTGTATGTTAGAAGTATTGACCCTGGCTGTTGAGACATTTATCCCACGTGACACCAGGCTGTGAAGCGCTGTCTCATAAAATTCCCAGGTCTGCGATGTTAATCAGTTACGCACGTGCAGCTGGATGTCGTCGTCCATGATGAAGGTTACGCTGGTGTTCTTCTTTGACCAAGACGGCCCCTTTCTGATTCACTCCCTGCAGCACGGGACAACAGTGAATACCCAGCGTTACTCGCAAACCTTGACCACCCTTCGCCAAGCGATCAAATCAAAATGATCAGGCACTCTCACCCGTGTGGTCATTCTGCTCCAAGACAATGCAAAGCCTCATCCGGTCAAGACAGTCGCGGTACTCCTGCAGAAATTCAAATGAGAGGTTCTAGGCCACCCTCCATATAGTCCGGACCTCTCTCCCTGTGATTACGCCATTTTTGGTCCCCTTAAAAAGGCTCTGAGGGGCAAACGATTCACCTCGGACGACGACGTCCTGCTGTACGTGCGAAACTGGTTAACATCCGCAGCCCCGGGAATTTTATGAGACAGCCATTCACCGCCTTGTGTCACAGTGGGACAAGTGTCTCAACAGCCAGGGTCAATACTTCTAACATGCAGGTACTGGTTTCTGTAATTATGTCTCCGGCTGATTTCTTTCTGAACGCCCCTTATACTTCATACTCCGTGCCCTGGCCTTCCTTTAGGTGGTGGTGGTGGTAGTTGACGTTGACGTCGACGTCGACGTTGTCAGAGTCTGAAGACGGGCGGGCAGGTGGGGCAGCGAGTAGTAATTTTACGTTGTTGCAAAGCTGGATTTTGCAAAAAAGATATCTGAATTGATTCAGAAGGTTTACAGGGAACAGCATTGGGTTTTTCAGTGGTGCAAATTTTGCCTGAGGCCCGGCAATGGTAAAGATCGACGAATGTAGTGATTGGCAGCAACGGGTAGGACCAACGAGTGCGTCGCAGCTATCGCTGAACTGATTAAAAAAGATTGGAAAATGATGTGTCAGACGATAAGTGAGAAGTGAAATACCAGCAAAACAGTATTTTTGTGGCTTTCTCCTATAGATTTGGAAAGCGGAAGCTACGTGTACATTTCGTCCCACAATCTCCGACACGAAAGCAAATGAACGATAGAGACTTGTTATCAATACCTGACAGTGATGTCAACTTTTCTGACAAGATAATTACTGGTGATGAAAGTTCTCTTCACAGCCTTCGAAACTAAACTCTAAAGCTCCGAGTGAGTCGCTGTAACATCGGCAAGAACGAGGAACAAAACGTGACACGTTTAAAAAAATGCAGAGGTCGGTAAGTCGAATCCATCGAGTGCGCTCATACCTCTTGGTATTACTCTTGTCATTAATGCTACCGTATTTCTTGTTTCCCCTTTTGTTCTCTGGGCTCTAAGAACTTTTCTTCACTGAACAAAATTTACCACTTCATTAACTTTCGCCACCGTGCCTCTAGTTCCCATGAAAAACTTCAGTTGTGGAGAGTGAGATGATCATTTCATGCCTTTTCGTGATTTTTGCATTGTTCCACTGTTTGTATTGCGTGTCTTCACAAGAGTAAGGTAAAAGTTGTCTGCCTGGAGAGACAGATGGTTTTGTTACCAATAAAATTTTCTATCTGTTGTGTTGGTACGTGCTTTGCAAGAACTTAAGTGCTAACGTAGTTTGCAAAATAATTTTCTTTATGTACTCTTTCAATATCGTATTGCATGTGATTCGTTAAAACGAATAAAGCAGACCATCGCATTCTCAAGGTTGCTTACTTCGAATCGTCTGCTGCTGACGAAAGTGCATTCAAATTTGGTGAAGGCTTATAAACAGCCTGCTGCCTCGTTTCAAACAGTTAAAGAGGATCTTTAATCTGGTCAACGCACTTACGATGAAGCTGTTATGAAAATGAGAGTTCTCAAGGATTTAAAGTACTGGTTATAAAATCTAGACACTTAACAAATTTCGCACCGTCTACTATTAGCACGTCCAAGAAATTAGAGACTGGAAAAAGTATGGTGTTCATTGAAGATGTTATAGCAAACATCCACTGGTACACTCCCATCCTCTGACGATCACAAATCTGATCACTGAAATAACATTGGAAAAAGTGCATTTTTTACTTTAAAAATTCTGTGTTTTAAGAATAAGTTGAGAAATTTCAGCCGACCTATCACATTCGTAGTGTAGCTGTTCAAAACCCTTAAATCGCGCATAATTACGTAATCTATTCTTTCTGTTAGCACTAGATATAAAATTTTAAACAACCCTATGACACTTTGGGTAAAACAATAAAAGATACTCCTTTGTGTTATTCGAAATTTTGTAGTTTCTGCTCTTAGTACGTCCAACTAAATTTATGTTGAGTAATTTGTAAATACAAAATACTGGTCACCGAAAATGTGCCTTTTCTGTAAAATAGCGTTTTCTGAATCAAGGTACTGTTCGTGACACCATCAAGTACCAGCCCAAAACACTCCAAGAAATCAGCCGGAGAGCATCAAGAGCTGCAAAATTTGTGATGGGTCGAAATGACCGTGGCGTTAGCTCTGTTACCTACTTCTACACTTTTAAATCTTCCGGAAGCACCGTTGTTCCCTGCAACCTAACAGGCTCTTTCTTATAGCCACTTCGCGATTTACAGCCCATAAACATCGTCAGAATTTCATTTTGAGGAAGATCGCCTTATTTTATAGAGTTCCCATGCACTAACATTGGAGATTCAGCCGGATACAACAAGAACCCTTTTTCGCATTAGAATAGGTTGCTAAGAAACTTGTAGAAGTCAGGGATAGACGCGTTCTCATTGCGTGCGAAGAGCAACAATCACTTGGTCTTTTAGCTATTCAGCAGGAGCACATTACCTGGTGTTAAACATGTGAATATTCATAAGCTGTTATCATATATACAACGCAACTTTTTCCTTGCTACGATGTAGTAATGGATCTTATTCTAGGCACGATCAGTTTTAATTTAAAAGCATCTTGAATGATTTTGTTGCCCAACATATATTTAAGAAAACGGTATCTTGATAGTTTTTTAATGAAACCTTGTTACTTTTTACCGATTACTTGCTGAGGAAATGACCAGTCCGAGAAATCATGTGTGTGCAATGTTACAAAAATTGTTTATTTCCAATAAAATTAGAAACTATAACAACGTTTTATGTGGACGTCCAAGGTCACTATTGCAGACATTCTCAAAAGTGACACAGTTAGCAACAGCTTTTTTCCTTTTATTCCTTTTTTAAAAAATCTTCTTTTCTAAAGCTGAGGAATTATACATAATCTCATCACCTACATGTTCGACAACTTCAAAGAAGTGTAACTTCCACGCATCTACAGGGGTTAGCGATTTTATTACCACCCTGTGTAGATAATCGTCTTAGGTTACGTTACCAACTTCTCATCATTTTTCTCTGCCTGTCGACGCCGTTACAGGAACCTTGGACAGCATTCCTTACGTCCCGATAGGATGTGTATATTTTATCGCAGGGCTACTGCAAAAACAACGCGGCAGCAATAATTGAGTAAGCCACAGAGAGTATTCGTTCCATCACATGTTATTCAGACTTTTCACAGAAACGTATTACGTTAAGTTCCCCTACTTTCGCCTTCTTAATTTTATCGGCCATTTCTTTCTCGCCCCGTCAAAACTTCTTTCTAAGCCGTTTATCTCCTCTGAAACAAATCTACTTTCTCGAAGGCAGCTCTTACAACAGCCTCTTTCAATTACAGACGACTGTGCACTTGTTATTTTCATATGTCCATTTTTGTCTCCGTTGAAAAGCGACGGAACGTAAAATGCTTCCATTTTCATCCAGCTGTAAACTCGTGGTATAAAATCGTTTGTTACATCGTTGAAATTTTTTTTTTAATTTCAACTCTAAAAATATTAACATCTTCAAAATAGATGTTTCGGTTTTTATATATTGCCCTTCGTCGTTAGTATCTGTTCCCGAGAAAAGCACCACTCAAATTAAATGCTGTCGTTTTATACTTATAGTTTTATTCCATATCAGACGTCTAGTGCATGGCGAAATGCAACCGTACCCAACATTATTCGATCTCTTCTCTCTAACAGTCCTGTTTTATTGTCCGTAAGCCTACACAAAACCCTTACAACTTCGTTCTTCATGTTATCTCCTACTGAACGAATTAATGAAGACACTATAATTACCTCCACATCAAAATTTTTTGAACCATCTTTCATAAAATTAACTATAAATTCTACTCGACTGTCGGCTATTTTATTCTTTGCATGAAACTGTTGCAGTTTTATTACTATAGGTAATTATACAGCAACTATCATATAGGTGCTCTTACCTCTTGCGGTACGAAACCAGCAACACTGCACTGGCGTAACTGTGTAGTTCCCAGAAACAGAAATAATATCTCCATAGTATGCATTCATAATGACTGAACTAGGTATTACAAATGGCCTGTTGCCTGCTTTCGATGATGTAAGGTAACTGATGTTAAATGACTGGTTGAAAGTACCAAACATTTCGAAGTACCTCAAACAGGAGGCCGTGCAAATAACTTATTAGTTACTGATCAATATAAGGAGAACAAAATTCGACGATGCGTGAGAAGTATCGAGTTGGACCGTTTTAACAAAATACACGATCGTTTTAAGGAATTTCAGTGACAAAGCACCACTCTTTACTTTCATTGACGTAAAAACCTGATCCTGTATCCTGATGATACAAAAAAGTCATTTTACAATAAATATGGCATTCCAAAAAGTGTTTAATTGCTTTCTACCTACTTCACTTATTTACTTTAAACTACCAATGCTGTTCTCCTGTATTACCTAAGTTCTCGAGAGCAAAATATGTTCCATCATCTCTTTCATTTGACTGATGCGAAGCACATAGTAAGTCAGCATTTAAAATTGGCCATAACTGATCCACAACAAATTTCTATGTAGATCACTTCTACACCTGGTGTACACGGATTCTGTACTCTTCTAAACTACAAAACACTCATGGCGGGAGCAACGAGATGTCTTCAATGCTCAAGCGAAAGATCCATTTCTGGATGACTGTGAAGGGGTTAGAATGGAACGAACGCCAGAGTTAAAGAAACCGAGAAAATATAAATATTGTTTGTGTCCTAGAAAACAACAGAAAAAGAAACAAGTATAATGTTACCTATCCTAGTAAGTTAAAACTTCGATGTAAGACGAAAATCACAAACTGATTTCTTGCTGTTTCACAGCCTGGCAAAAATGTGCATCACTAAGACAAATTTAGCATCAAATACATCCTTGAACAACAATAGTTTGTTAGGCTTGTATGGTAGAGACACTTTTAAGGGCAAACAAGGGGGAAAACATTTCTCAGGCAGTTCAGAAACGAACTCGGGAATAATCCGTGAAAAAAATAATAAAGAATAAGAAAACGCGCCACAGATTCTTTAAATTTACGCAAAGAAATGAAAATGGTTCTAATACTGTCACAGTATTTCTCGAGAAGAGATGGTGAGTACTTAAAACTAAAACTTTAAGATTACTTCAGGTTCGATGCACCTGCGAAAAACTGAAGAACAAACGAAGCTATGGACTACGAATATAAGAAAAATATAGATAACACTTCCGCGGCACATTATAAAAGCTTATCTTTTATTTATCGCCTTATCTACACAAAAAATAGGAGCAGATGGAAGGCGTATTAAGAGGTGTCACACTTCGTTAAAAGAAAATAATACGTAGAAAGCAGGGCTGCGCCGAAGTGGATTAAACTATGGCACTCACGAATATCGAAAAATGTGTGTGAAGGTATCAACAGCAACAGGATACTGCAAATGGTGAACGTAAGACTAAACAATGAAAGATTAGCAACGCATCATAGATAGTAGTTTCAATAAACCACCTCAAAAAAATTAACTAGTTATCTATTTTCTTCATAACACTGAGATGCATACGATAAGGAAACGTGGAGGGAGCATTAGACATTCTAATGTATGTGCATCAACTTCCGTAAGTGGTTCTTTATAGGAACAACGGCTCTTGAATCGTAAGGCATGTGCTACTCAAAGGAGTGCCGGCACGGAGCAGAATCTGCCCACGTGGGTAAGACAGAGTCCGTCACCCTGCAATAGGCGGTGCGACATGTGACGCCACTTCCTACCAACGTTACTCGTTAAAGTGTTCGCCATGCAGCAATAATCTAACGCTAAAATTATTGGAGGTAATTGTAGCCTGTTTGTATAAAAGAATTAAGGGTTGCCCATTAAGTTCTGAGACTGTAAGACGTTTGGAGTAAATAGAATGGAAACGATAAAAAAACTAGAAACCGGTTAGATATCTGAATCGCTTGGGCCGTCTGTGACCATGCCACAAAGACCATACCGCAGGTTATCTTACAGCGCATCATTGCGTTGGACAAAAATAGAGAAAAACCAGAAACACAACACATTAGCGTGCCTAACACAGTGGGAAGCCCGTTGGCATCCAAAACAGCATCCAGTCGAAATCGATAAATACATGTCCTGTATGGTTTTCAAGGGAATCTTATCCCATTCTTCGTGCAAAATGGTGGCAAGTTCGAGTAACGATGAATGTGGATAGCGATCGCGCACCCTTCTCTCCAAAGTAGACGACGAAGGCTCAATAATATTGAGATCAGGTGACTGTGATGGCCAGGAAAGATGCGACAATTCATCCCTGTGCTTACGAACCTAATCCTGGACGACGCGAGCTGCGTGAACAGGAACACAGCATCAACAATGTACCATGGAATTGACCTGATCAGCAAAAATGGCCACATAATCCATGCCAGAAATACGACCTAGCAGATTAACCATGGGCCTACGAAATACCACATTACAGCTGCCACAATCACCACCCAACCCCCGGCAGGTTTCATTCTCGGGACGTAAACTCGACCAGAAGTTGGAAACAGTATGAAACAAGATTCGTCCGACCAAATAACTTTCTTCCATAGCTCCATAGTCCAGGTTTTATGACTTTTCGGCCCCAGGTTTTAAGGCTTCGGGTCCACGTTTTCCCTTTACGGGCATTTGCATCACCGATGCGTGGTTTTGGAATTCCAAATCGCCCTGCAGTTGTCTGCTTATGGAGTTACCTTCGTGTTGTTTTGATGCTGCCAAGGTTCGGGAGGGCGACACTCGGTTCTGCAGTGACTTTTGTAGGTGTTGTATGACAGTGCCCGTCACGAAGTACATTCGTCCGCCTTGTAAATTAGCGGACGATGTTTTCCGCATTCGCTGTAAGCAATATAAACCTTCGATACTGTGTCTCTTGAAATACCAAACAGTTTGATTTCCTTGGTTATGCAAGAACCCACCGTACGACCAACAATAATTTACCCACGCTGTAAGTCTCATGGATCCAACATGCTGCACTCACAATACACTTAACACTGTTCTGACCACGACTGACGCAACGTGTTGCTGCGACCCTGCGGATGGAGTCGCTCTCTGTGCAGGAGGTACGGGTGTGGGGGAATAGTAGTCCAGATTACTTCCCGAGGCGTTAGGGCACAGCGGTATATGTAATAACAATTTGCCAGGCTGAGTTTACAGAACTATAAAGTGTTTCTGTGCGTAGGACAGTGGCCGAGCATCAGTCCAAGTGACGAGGAAGTGCTGACGTGGCCCGTCAACGAAACGTGGTGTCGGAGCCACGGATCAGTGTGCGGCGGCCATGTGTTGTGGAGACGGGCAGGCGGCATTCGCCCTGAACGTTTCTGCGGTGCAGTGTGGTCCATGTTTTCGGTTGTCCTGATGAATGGACCCTGTCATCCACCTACGATTGACCACGACTGCAGCAGATGTTACGAGTCAGTCAGGCGGCTGTGCGAACGCGCCGGGTCTGGATGGTGTGAGGATGACAGCTTGCAGATCATCTACGATTCACTCTCAATGTAGTAAGCAATTGGGTAGCAGGTCGACCATTATCGATCAGCCTGTCGCAGTTTCTCTCCGGTTCTAGTGACACAAACAGAATGGCGTCACGACTGGATCTGTCTTTGGGCACCAAACGTCTCGTTATTTCCACAGCCGAAACTGCGCCTACGATGGTGTGGCTCTTGTTTATTGGTCTAGTCAGTGCCCCTTACTTCGCTGTGGTGGCTAACTATTCTGAGTAGCCGAGTAACGTTTGACTACTTCAGTGTCGCTCTGACGTTCGAAGTTCCCGTGTGTTACTTCATACGGCCCTGTTATGTGGAATTGCGGAGTTTGCGCTGCTGGTTCCCTAGCTGTGTGGCTATGCTCGCCTGGTTCCCTGTCTTCAGCTACATCGGCGGGACGCTGGTGTTGACATTCCGATTGGCGCACCGGCCCCTAACTGGCCTCCTGGCTCTGAGCTCGCCGGGTAGAACATAAAAAATTTAGGTAAGTACATCGAAATTATTGTGCGGAAGCACTGCACAGGTACCGTTCAACGTCAAACATAACAACGCAACCTGCAAGCTTGACTAGCATCTGCGTTTCTATTCAAGAATGCATTTCTCGCGGTGTTCCCGTATTTATGTCGAAACCCTGTAACTCTAAACATAGCTTATCAGTGCGCGTACATACGTGACGCAAAGTAAACATTTTTGTCATTTTTATCTCTCGGGATCATGCTTGTGGCCTCAACTTATATATTCTCAAATTTGTGATATAAGTCAAATCACAGATCGTAAAGACATGAAGTCTGCCGTCAGTTTTGAAGAATGCGAGGACGCAATCACACTCCCATTTTCAGCATCATTACGGAGGATGCAAAAATACTTCTATATATAAAAATCGCACATGGACTATTACGATTCAGTCATGTATTCTCGTCCTCCAACCTATCGCTGAGGAAGTACGAGGGTGGTTTGAAAAGTTCTCGGAACAGAATAGAAAAAATGTATTTACAACACTGAACCGTTTTTATTTTTCAATGTAGTCTCCTTCTAGATTAATGCACTTGGTCCCATCTGGAAAATGAGTATCCTTCAGGGCTGCAAAATAGTTGTCAACTCCGGCTATCAATCGTCTACCAAGAAAAATTTTCAGTTTTGAGAAGAGATGGAAGTCTGACGGAGCCATAGCAGGTGAATAAGGTGGACGTGGTAACAATTCATACCTTAGTTTGTGTAATTTTGCCATGGCGATGGCATGTGTTTTTGATCCGGCGTCAACAGTCGCGGCACCCATCTTGTAGATAATTTTTTCATTTCTAATTCTTCGGTTAAAATTTGATATACCTTTTCAGATGACCTCTGGCAAGCATGGGCAATTTCACGCATTTTCAGTCGACGATCCTCTATGACCATTTTGTGCACTTTTGCAATGATTTCTGGAGTGATATCTTGGCTGACCACTGCGTGGATCATCATCTAAGCTCTACCGACCAAATTTAAATTCATTTGTCCACTTGGCAACAGTTGAATATGAAGGAGCCGAGTCCCCTAGTGTATTCTGGAAATACCTTTCTTTACGAAGTACTTAATCACTGCTCGAATCTCGATTTTTTCCATCTTCGCAAATCACTACGTGGGAACAACAACAGAACCATGTCACCGCCAGAACCCTCTTCCAAGAGCACTGACGTGGCACGTGTTTACAAGCAACAGTCCAATAAATATCGCGTGAACAACTCGTTGCGCTAGCGCTGACCTCTCGTGGTGATTCCGAGAACTTTTCAAACCACCCTCGTACGTTCTCCAGCCTTCATGTCTACCTTTTTCCTATTACAACTATTGTATTTGTTAGTCACATGTGGGCATGTGGGTCTTTATTTCTCTGGGGCTATTGTGTACACATTTACAGGGACTACTGAAAGATTAAATAAAAGAAAATTATAAGTCGAAACTAATACACGCATGATGACCCATAAACTTCCGTGACTCCCTTTTATCATGTACAACTTTTAGGACTGAAATAATTTTTTACTTTCTTCTTCACTCTAATTTCTGCTAACGCTCCAACGACTGACTGTAACAGCTCATAGTGCCTGTAGCAACAAGGAAGTCTACGAGTCATAGCGGGATTTATACATGCGATTTTCAATTTTTTTATCTTTCTGGTACACATGCTCCTGATGTTTGTTTGCATTTTCAGCTGTTTTGAATATCATGAGTATTGTTGACAGTTGAAAAGGTTTTGTGTGTTTTCAACAACTCAGCGAATCTCTACTTTCGAAAAACATGGATCAACGATCTGCATTAAATTTTGCTTTAAAAATGGAGTAAAGTGCAGCACCACATTCGAAATGTTGATTGTGGCTTTTGGCGAATCTACTATGAGTAAGACACGAATTTACGAGAGGTATAAACGTCGAGACGAGGTTGAAGAGGTCGACCAGCCCTGGATGCCCTAGCACATCAATTTTATGATGTGGAAGAAGTAAAGAAAATGGTTCTGGAAAATCGCCGAATCGTCATCAGAGAGATTGCTGATGACGTCGGTATATCCTTTGGCTCGTGCCAAGCAATTTTTTCGGATGTTTTGGGCATGAAACATGTAGCAGCAAAGTTTGTTCAGAAAATGTTATTTCGACCAAAAACGACGTCGTGTAGGCATCGCTCAGGAATTGCCGAATAAAGTCGACAACGATCCAAAACTTCTGAAGAATGTTATAACAGGTGACAAAATATGGGTATACACGGGTACGACGTCGAAACCTAGGCCCAATCGTCCCAATGGAAACTGCCTGAAGAGCCAAGATCGAAAAAAAATCGACACGTTCGATCACATGTAAAGATTCTTCTCACTGTTTTCTTCGATTACAATGGTAGTGCATCATGGTCGCAAGGTCAATAAAGAATACTACCTGGAAGTTATGCGCCGTTTGCGTGACGCAATCCCAAGAAAACGACCAGGATTGTGGAAAAACCGCTCGTGGGCATTGCATCACGGTAATGCTCCCGCTCACACCGCAATGCTTGTTCGTGATATTTTTGGCAAAGAAACAAAACCGTTATATTGCCTCAGCCACTGTATTCGCCGGACATGGCCCCCTGCGACTTCTTTCTGTACCACAAGGCTGAAGAGAACCATGAAAAGACGTCGGCTTGCCACCATTGATGAGATGAAAACAGAATCGCTGAAGGACCTGAACAACGAAAATTGAGTTTCAGAAGCGCTTCCATGATTGGAAAACGCGCTGGCACAAGTGCATTGCATCTGAGGGTGATTACATTGAACGGGACAAAGTTCATGATGAATGAATACAGATTCTTTAAGAAATCAAAAATGCCCGTTACTTTTTGATCACACCTCGTACGTTCAATTGTTGATCCATACAGAAGTACATAATGTCTCAACGTTGTCCCATCTGGTGTAGTTCAGTACCTAGCAAGTCAACCAGCTACTTACTGTTCATTTTTGCGCCACGGAAGAGATTCAAACAGAAGCATATCAGTTGACTGTTACCCTTTTATTTATTTTTTTGGGATATTTATTGTGTCTGTTAAGTTACGGACATGACAGGGAGAAAGAGCTTTGAGACTAGTCTACGAGTGCATAGTCTGCTTGTGGTGGTACACAGGATGAATTTTCGTTAAAGGTCTGCTAATGCCGTTCTTAAAATCTAATTAATGGACACGTTCACATCCAACTTGGATACAATGCCTTGTTAACCGTTTGCACGTTAGCTTGCCCGCTACGAACACATTTGTACACAAAAGTAAAGTTGTCATCACCACGATTGGTGATTGGAAGACCGCTGTGACTTACTAGGCATGGTCCTATTGGAAGTGGCATCGCCGTTCCATTCTAGGATCTTTGAACTGACACGCTTGGGCAGCCACAGAGGCCACATCTTAACGTGCACTCTGAACAACACACACAAATCATTTCCAGAGGTGAAAAAGCGATAAATGACAACAGGAAAAAATCCTTGGAAGAAACATGCTACAGAAGGCGAGCTGGAAATGTGCTACAAAGCGACCGAAGAAGGTCGAACGATGAAATTTCAGGGACGAATCAAGTGCACCGGCGCCACGGCACAATACAAGAGTTGTCTCGCTAAGCCGTGAGCCTTTCACGTCATATTTTCAAAGCAGACGATATTATATTAAGTACGACTCAGTAAAACACTGACACATATTTTGTCTTTCAGTTCCTAATAGAAGTTACAACCGGCGAAAAATTACAAACGTATTCGCTGGGCATGTATGTATCATTTTAAATTACATTATACTGCAGAACTATAACGTTATTTTGCGTTCACTTTTCTCCGTTCCCACTACTTCACTTAGATACTGCAACTTCCCTTTGGAGGGAAGAAACATTACGATTTGGCAACCTGTCATTACAAATGGATCACAAACTAGGGTACGACAAGGATGGGGAAGGAAATCGTCCGTGTTCTTTTCTGAGGAAATATCCGATATTCACCTAAAGCAGTTTAGGGCAAGCATGGAAAGCGGAAATTCGAATGGCCTGATGTTGTTGTTGTGGTCTTCAGTCCAGAGACTGGTTTGATGCAGTTATCCATGCCACTCCACCCTGTGCAAGCCTCTTCATCTCCCATTACTTACTGCAACCTACATCCTTCTGAATCTGCTTAGTGTATTCATCTCTTGGTCTCCCTCTACGATTTTTACCCTCCACACTGCCCTCCAATGCTAAATTTGTGATCCCTTGATGCCTCAGAACATGTCCTACCAACCGGTCCCCTCTTGTTGTCAAGTTGTGCCACAAACTCCTCTTCTCCCCAATTCTATTCAATACCTCCTCATTAGTTATGTGATCTACCCATCTAATCTTCAGCATTCTTCTGTAGCACCACATTTCGAAAGCTTCTATTCTCTTTTTGTCCAAACTATTTGTCGTCCATGTTTCACTTCGATACATGGCTACACTCCATACAAATACTTTCAGAAACGACTTCCTGACACTTAAATCTATACTCGATGTTAACAAATTTCTCTTCTTCAGAAACGCTTTCCTTGCCATTGCCAGTCTACATTTTATATCCTCTCTACTTCGACCATCATCAGTTATTTTGCTCCCCAAATAGCAAAACTCATTTACTACTTTAAGTGTCTCATTTTCTAATCTAATCTAATCTAATTCCCGACTTAATTCGACTACATTCCATTATCATCGTTTTGCTTATGTTGATGTTCATCTTACATCCTCCTTTCAAGACACTGTCCATTCCGTTCAGCTGCTCTTCCAGGTCCTTTGCTAGCCCTGACAGAATTACAATGTCATCGGCGAAACACAAACTTTTTATCTCTTCTCCATGGATTTTAATACCTACCCGGAATTTTTCTTTTGTTTCCTGGCCTGATAGGGATTTGAATCGCGGCCCTCCCAATCCAATGTCTTCGTGCCTCTGGCTCTCTTGGTTCAAATGGCTCTGAGCACTATGGGACTTAACTACTGTGGTCATCAGTCCCCTAGAACTTAGAACTACTTAAACCTAACTAACCTAAGGACATCACACACATCCATGCCCGAGGCAGGATCCGAACCTGCGACCGTAGCAGTCGCGCGGTTCCGAACTGCGCGCCTAGAACCGCTAGACCACCGCGGCCGGCTCTGGCTCTCTTCTTGGGGTTACGTAGTATCTCAAAAAATTTTAACTGCAATTGCCGTAATCACCGCATTCTTGAATTGTCACTGTATTTTTTCATTACAAAGCATTTTAATAAATGAGCTTAGAGAGAGAGAGAGAGAGAAACAGAAAGAAAACGGCTCAAAGACATAAGTCCTCGTATCCATCGAAGATTCCATTTTGCTGAACAATATTTCGGCGAGTCGTCTCGTCGTGTCCACTAGGTGCTGCGGGCGATGGTTATGCGCGAAACACTGCCACGGCCCCACAATATGAAAAAGCGACCGCCTTTTTCCCTAAGCCCACTGCACAAGTGGAAACATCTGACAGATTTCCAGTTTTGGAAGTTGTCTTACAACTTAGGGAAACAGTCCGAAAAATCTTATTCGGAAATGGGGGATTTTATCTAACTTGATTACTGTCTCAAACAAAAGTTCGTGGACCTAACGTATGTAAGTATAGGTCAATTTGTGCAAAGTTAATTTTCCCGGCGTGTACAGCAGTATATCGCGTTTGGGTCTAAATGTTACAAACCTCAATGTCGAAGTTCAATTCTAGTCACCAACCAGCTATTTACTGTGCGTATAAGCATATGTTTTCCGATGTTTACGGAGGGCTTTGGTTGCCCACCACATCCGCCCGTCATCGGGGCTGCAATCCAGCACGTTTACGCACCTGACAAAATTATTTCAGCTTCCGAAATAATGTTCAGACAAATAGAATCGTTAACCAGGCTGGACATTCAACTCAACAGACCAAAATACAGCAAGAATACGACTTTCAGGTTTGCACTAAATTACTGTCTAAATGGCAAACTAAAATAACAGCCGATAGTATCATTAGGTTAAGCGACTTCCTGCTGTAGCACTCTATTCTGTCCAAAGCCCTCTTCTCGCCTTACCTTTTATTTACTATTTTCGTCATATCTTATCAGCTACAATCAGAACACGTTATTGACATCTGCTTCTGCGATTTCAAAATTGGCAACCGTTGTTCTCTTTGCAACATGTATGTTATCAAGTAAACGTATTAACTAGCCGCAGGGGTAGTGACCAATCATGACATGCCAGTAACGACACACTTCGACGACGACGTACTCCATTGTAAGGATATTCGTTGCAGTGAAGTATGCAACATCGAAATAAGATCCAGCTATTTGAAATAAACTTACTTTCTGTGAACGTTGCTAGCTCACTACCAAAATCTCGTTAACGCCCAATGAAAATGTTTGCTTAGAATAACAGAAAAATACAACAATAAAATACAGAACGCTATGCCGACTTTTTATTTTCTTTGTGATTGTATAATATACCTTCACTAGCATGAGGGACGAAATAGTGTTCGGGCAATAATCAGGACGGCAGTTACGGCTGACAGTTCCAAGCTGTCCCCTATGAAGAATTACCTACGTGCCAAAGACTGACGTCTCATCTGTAACGCTAAACGACGCTCCGTAATATTTAAAATAAGCTCTTATTCAGACCAGAATAAATCAAGCCTGGGAGTGATCTCCGCACATCGGTCTTTCAGCTGCAATGGCCAGGATCTGAATTATAGCTCGCTCTGCACCGTGTCCAACGTCCACAGGAATTTATATTTAGCTGTCAGCTTCAAGCTGGCGGTAAATAACCGTCGTACATTTAGTGGCCAAAGGCTGGATCTGCGGCATCAGCCGAACGGGGGAACCGTCTTATAAGCAGATGTAACATAATGACAGTGGTAGAAACTAATTCTTTAATCTCACCAGACTGTTAAAAGGAAATCATTGTATAAAATCTAATGAATGTACATCATTACAGCCGACCGGAGTGACCGAGCGGTTCTAGGTGCTACAGTCTGGAACCTCGCGACCGCTACGGTCGCAGGTTCGAATCCTGCCTCGGGCATGGATGTGTGTGATGTCCTTAGGTTAGTTAGGTTTAAGTAGTTCTACGTTCTAGGGGACTGATGACCTCAGAAGTTAAGTCCCATAGTGCTCAGAGCCATTTTTTTTTTTACACCATTACTTCATAACACGTTCAAGCGAATTCTCTGCTGCAACATTAAACTAAAACAGATAAACACGAGGCTTCAATAATGAAGTCTTTAAGACCCGCCTACTTTTGGTTAGAAATTGGGTATGGTCTGTCCTTGCATAAAGTTTGAAACAAGTTTTTTGGTGGATGTATCTTTTAATTAAAATACTTTTCCATTCACTCACTGACAATATTTTCGAAACGTGGTCTTAAGCAAGCATGTTTAACTTTGGCGAAAGGAGGACTGGCGTCCACTACACACATTCGGACATGCAGACAAACGAACAAACACAGTGACCGTATCCCGTAAAATGCGCGGGCGGTGTTCTTACCATCGACAGTATTACACGTGGGGTGCGGTGCAACTGACAAACGCGAAGCTGAGGAGTCGGCTTTGCGACAGTAGTGATATTTTGTTTTTGTTATGATGGCACGTAAAGGGCAACAACGTAAGTTAAATGTAACTGTGAATTCCTGAAGGTCGACTTGTGTGTATTTAGTTGAAAATGATAATCTGCAATACTGTGCCACAATAAAATGTTTTGGTTTCGACGATTTATCACCAACAAATGTTCATTCAAAGTCGGTGAGATTTTAAAAGGCGTTTGGCTCGTCATTTTCAACAGTTAAGAAATTTCAGTATTTTAAACATAGCTGCACAAACTAACCTGTAATAACTGCCCTTCATATTATATTGGTCAAACAGGCAGAGCTGTGAAAACAAGATATAAAGAACACCTATTAGGTAAAAAAGGAGCGAATATACACAACTCTACTTTTGCTGAACACCTCTTGATAGCCGGCCATACGCCTAAACAGTTAGAAGACACGGTTATCCTACACAGACAAGTCAAAGGGCGTAGACTAGATCTGTGGGAAGAGTTACAAATTTTTAAACATCTAGAGCTCAAAGACGGTAATATACTGAACGACCAGTTGAACCTTGCTTGTAGACAATTTTTCGAAGGCTTTAAACCTGTACTGTTTATGGTATAACATTAATGCTGGTAACCTCAGTGGTCTATTTTCTCAGGAAGCTATGATGCACTTTCTAATCTTTAAGCTCACTACCCTTTATGTAATGTGGTTTTCTCACGATGTATGGCTGCCACTACATCGGCCCTTATGTGATTTTGTCTGGCTCTAAAACGTTGGTTCCCTGCGAATCTGTATTAACTGGATTGTGGACCAGGGTTCGTAATTCTGTCTTAAGAGCTATTATTATCAATTTTAAAGTTCTGACATATATACCGTGTGTGGGCTTCACTAATACTGTAATCTAATTTTTATATTCTGGCTGTATATGCCACTGTACGTAACTCTCTCGGCGTAAGCGCCACCTGCCTTTTTGATGTATAACTACATTAATTGTACCAAGGCTCCCATACTGTTATAGCGGGAGTGTTAAACGCTTTCCTTCTTTTTATTGTTACTTTATCTAAGGACGTTATTAATACTGATAATTTACACGTTGCTTTTGTACGCCAATCGGCACATGGTTCGCGCCATGAGCGCCACCTGCCCTGGCCGCAGAGTAACTACGCTGGCCGATTACACCCAGTCGGTTGTGAGCTCTGCAACATCCATGTACTAATTTATATTTACGTGACAAACCCTATTTTTAGGGATCTATGCAGACATTTGTAAAAACGGCGATGATACATCAGTCCATACTAATGTAAAATTGTAAGTACCAGTCGTCGTTCTCATATTTTTGTAATGCAAGAGCTCTCTAATCTGTGTTAAAATCTATTCTTGACTTAAGTTTCATACCTTTCTAATGTAAGCTATGATGTTCATTGTCCTTAGGCCACCTTCTGAAGAAGATAAATTTAAATTTGTTGAAACCTAGGAAAAGAATTCTTTATCCATTGCAACTGGTCGGCTGTTTATAATTTTATTATTTTATTAGTTAAGAAATTGTTTATTGAATACAAACGTGGGCAAATATTTTCCGGAGATTATCCGCGTACGGACATTCTAAAACAGCAGCCACGGATGAAAACATCGAGATAGGATACAATTTCCCATTGGGCAAATGGCTGTTACGGGTACATGAAAAAGCTTACGCCGTAGACAGAATAGAGAGCGTCATGCATTTCAAATGCCCAAGTTGTGCCGTAGTTGGAGAAAGCTGACAAGAAGCAAATTCCAAACAAATTTTCTGGGCAAATTTCGAACTTTTACAAAGAGATTCCACCTGCTTACGTGGAGCGATTTGTCAATGTTGATAAGACGCGGGCCCACTACTATTCGCAAGATACAAAGCAGTGTGTGGATTCCACTGGCTCTGCGCCACAAAATCCACGGAAGGATCTTTTCATGGACGTATACAGGATTCTTCGTATTATTGACTTGCAACGGGTGAAACAATAACGGGCAAATATTATGGAACTCCTCTGTACCAACGGGATACAAAAAACACGAGAAGAGGTAGAGGCTCTCAGTTGGGAAACAAAGAAAAAAAAAAGAATCATAGGAATTATGTACCTGCCGACAAGAATTCTGACAAAGGGGAAAAGGAGATTATGAATTGCTGAAACAATTTTTCACCAGATCTGGCACCTTCTGTGACTTTATATTCCCATAGGTAAAGAAATTTGTGGCTGGAAAAAGAATTAAGAGTAACGAAGAGTGCGATTTCTGCATACCTTGCAACATTGCAGTTAAAACTGTAGAATATGCTCACATTCTGTAAATATTCGACAGAGTGCACTGACCTAAAATGGAATTACATCGGAAAGTAAGTGTATCGTTGTACGTGCACTCGAACTTTTCACAATGTCGTAGTTTCGTCTGACTTGAGAAGCAGTAGAGCGTCACTCAAGTGAGAAAAATCCCAGGCATGAATCATGTACAGGATCTCTGTGACACTGGCTGCTGTCAGAAATGTGAAAAACCACGCAGAAGTAATGGTGAGTTCAGAGTCCATAAACGTGTCGTGGGCTGTACGCGAGACAGCTTTCGAGATGCTCCACAGACAGTGGATTCAGTAAGGTGGCGGTCCCCTGATGACCCACGCAACACAAGACCATTCACTCGCTCTGACTGCAAAAGGTAGTCGCCAGCAAACGTGCTTTGCACTGGCGGAAGACCTGCTCTACGTTACAAACGAAACGACTCGCAGACGGTTCAGAGTGCAAGGCTGTATACCAGGAAATTGGTGCTGTGCGGTTCAGACACCGCACCGCCAACTTGTGCCAAACCCAGAGCTTTGGGCATGAGGTGGATTCTGTACAAGGTTACAGATACGACGACGACGCGCTAGGAGATAAGTACACGTATAGATGAAGAATTCCTACTGTTTGATAAATCTCTGCCAAACAGGGAAGTGAATTCAGATTGCCTGGTTCTAGTGACCAGTCCTCTTAACCATTAGTTAATATGAGGTGGCCTAGAGGCCCGACTGACACGTGGTGTCATTGAAGTTTCCATTTATGATTTCCGAACACTACTACGAAATGTTTTCGCAGGGATATGGGGTAAAAACACCAAGAGGACAAAACCATAAAGAACTGTGGCTGACCCAGCCACAGTTCATATGAAATGAATTAAATTCATTGAAATGAAATGAATGGATCGATGGAGATTAAACCAAGGAATATGCAATAACGTGGTATAGTGTCAGTGAAATCCGTTGAGACAGTCTGAACATGAAATGTAATAATTGATTACACAGCCATTGAGCCATTCAGTTCATTTTAGTGTATTTGATTCATTTCACAAATATCACCTACTCACGTGTAAGCGACGGTCGTCTAGAATCCCTTCCTCTAATGGTACTATTCCCGAAGAGAGGACAATTTATTGCAAGATTCGACATTCCGTTTAATGAGATCGTTGGTCGACTTATATGAACTTTTGTTTATTTTTGATACAATCACTTTTTATGACACAATGATACCGGCTCAGCTCAAAATAGCTACCTCAGACGCTACAATGGGAAAATGATCCTAATAGAGAATTTTTATTTTCTCCCCCTGCTAAGATCTGAAGATGGACGCTGGGGGCCGATATGAGTTATGATTTTACCATAAAAAATGATTGCGTCAAAAATTAACAAGTTCAGAAGCATTTATGTTCGTTTGGTAGTAAAAGAACGAGTCAGATCGGGATGAGTGCTCAGACAGATTAATGGTTAAGGCTATTGCTCGCGAAAACCACGAAATCCAAGTTCCTATGCTGGTGTGACACACACTAACAATTTCCAAGATATATTCATTACACTTATTAGTCCAGAATATCTGATCGGTTTCCTGGATACCATTTGCTATCATTCTATCTTCACAGATACCATGCCAAAGGATCTGGTCATTCATTCGTTTATTATGTAAAACTGTGCAGTGTATAACACTATACTCGCGTTCATCAACAGGCACCAAGGCACTAGGCGATAACTACTGCACGGCGAGCATTCGCGTAGCGTTTCCGCTATTGTCGGGAATACGTCAGGACGGGGAAGCGCTGCCAAATGGCAGTGCAGAGCGGCGGATCGCGACTGCGACTGCGGCAGATCGGGGAGCCGTGCGAGCGCCAAGGGAAGACAATGTGTTTGGCACGGCCCCGCATCCGCCGCTGCAGGAATGTCTCTCATTGTTTTCGCGCTCCGGGCGCCCTTTGAGGCGGCGGAGTGGGGTTGGGGGCGGACGGCGCGGGGGTGAGGCGGCGGCGATCAATGAATACTGCGGCGGTACAAAAAGCACGCCGCCAATGGGTTCCGCGCTCTCTTCCTATAGCCGCTCAGCCAACAAGGAGGGCATTACAACTATATTCTTCAGTCGCTGCACTCTTCGCCTGAGGAATAAACCATTTATTTTCGCGGGCCGGAAGTATTAACCAACGCAACATAAAAGCACTTCTCCCGTCCGCTTGAAGAGATATCTCGTCTCCGTAAGGAGTTCAGATATACTGCACATGAAATTCTACTGAATTCGACACTAAACATAAAACATTTCAGCTTAGCTTTTTTCCTCAGCATGTGAAACTGAAAAACATCTATATCAGTACGCTGCACACCGAAGGAAGTGCGTGGCAGAAAGTACTTCCCACTGTACTACCTGTGCGGACTACTTCGTGTTCCAGTCGCGTATGGAGTGCGAGTAGAAGATTGCTTAAATGCCTCATGTCGCACAGTAATTAGTCTAATCTTGTCTTGACGGTCACTTGCTGAATCATTCTTTACTGTTATTAGCAACATAGTAAATTTAATATAACAGCCAAACATCTGTCCGTAAATATACGACCACTCTGAACAATACTAGTAAATCAGCTACTTTGTCATTGTATTAATTCACCTTAATACGCAACACAAATTCTTTATCACCATCTTTCACTGTGAAAAAATAAATAACTGTTAAGCCAGTTTGTTTTGTCCATTTCAAACAACGTACTGTGCTCGCATATAATGGAAGAAGCAGTTAATATTACACTAGAGACCTACTGAGGAAGAACAACAAACGGTCTTAGCACACATTCCATTCATATCATTACATTTTGCCAACTGCAATAGGTAGCAAGTCTTCCTGACCAATAAATGTATCAGATATCACGAATGTGCATTTACTTTAGGAACATTGTCCCCCTTATTACTTGCAAAATAAATTATGAACATAACAAGAGCAGGTATTACCTGCAGGGGAAACAGCAACTGTCGACATTCATAAAACATACTGAGTGTAACTTGTCACCATCCTGAAAAACTTTAATTATAAATATACCGTTTACACGTTTTGACAACAAAATTTACATAATGAAATTTTCACTCTGCAGCGGAGTGTGCGCTGATATGAAACATCCTGGCAGATTAAAACTGTGTGCCAGTCCGAGACTCGAACTCGGGACCTTTGCCTTTCTCGGGCAAGTGCTCTACCAACTGAGCTACCCAAGCACGACTCACGCCCCGTCGTCACAGCTTCCTCCTGCGAAGAACTTCTGTGAAATTTGGAAGGTAGGAGAAGAGATACTGGCAGAATTGAAGCTGCGACGACAGGGCGTGAGTCGTGCTTGGGTAGCTCAGTTGGTAGAGCACTTGCCCGAGAAAGGCAAAGGTCCCGAGTTCGAGTCTCGGCCCGGGATACAGTTTTAATCTGCCAGGATGCTTCAAAAAGTTCATAATTCATAAGTTTATAAAAGTACGCATTTACGTGAGCGTGCCTGGAAAGTAATGCCTCCGAATTTTTTTATGTGACAACTCTTAGTTTTTTTTAAATAAAACAAACGTTATTAACATTCTACGTCTATATTCTTCATGTCCACAATTTAATTCTCAACGTAGTCAACCTGGCCGCGAAGACATTTGTGCCAACGAGAGACCAGTTCGTTGATACAGTCACAGTAGAATGCTTGACTTTGTAGGCGGAGCCACATCATCACCTTTGTTTCCATCGCTTCATCACTACAAAAGACAAGTCCTCGAAGGTAGAGCGTTGAATGAGACCAAATCGGCACTGTATGGGACGATGATCGATGGCAGTGAACCCACGGGATCGGATTGCTGCAGATGTCACAGAGCTCGTGTGTGGTCTGGCATTGCGATGCTGCAGGAGACGCTCCTCCATGTGTGGACGAGCTTTTCCAATTCGAAGCTCAGTTACAGCACGCCGTTTATCACGCTAAGACTTAGCTACGTTATACACCACCTTGTTACACGCTACAATTCAGGTTGCAAATATGTAGACATGAAGAATAAAGATGTAGAATGTTAATAACGTTTTTTTATTTAAAAAAACTGCAAGACTTTTCACAAAATGGCTCTGAGCACTATGGGACTTAACATCTGTGGTCATCAGTCCCCTAGAACTTAGAACTACTTAAACCTAACTAACCTAAGGACATCACACACATCCATTCCCGAGGCAGGACTGAAGCGCCTAGAACCGCACGGCCACACAGGCCGGGAATTTCAGATAAACCAGGTGATTTATTCAAGAGGTTTTACAAACTGAGCAAGTCAATAACGCGTTGGTCCACCTCTGACCGATATCCAGGCAGTTATTCGGCTTGGCATTGATTGTTGCAGGTGTTTTATGTCCTCCTCAAGGATATCTTCCCAAATTCTGTCAAATTGGCGCGTTAGATCGCCAAGATACCGAGCTTTTTGGAGGGTTCTGTCCATAATGCTCCAAACGTTCTCAACTGGAGAGATTCGGTGACCTTGGTGGCCAAGGAACGGTTTGGGAAGCACGAAGACAACCAGCAGAAATCTCACTGTGTCCGGGGGAGGGGCATTATCTTGCTGAAATACAAGCCCAAGATGGCTTGTCACGAAGGGCGACAAAATGGGGCATAGAATATCGTCGACGTACCTCCGAGCCGTGAGGGTGCCGCAGATAACAAAGGGGTCTCGCTATGAAAAGAAATGGCACACCAGACCACGACTCCTGGTTGTCGGGCCGTATGACGGGCGATTGTCAGGTTCGAATCTCACCGCTGTCCGGGGCGTCTTCAGACACGTCTCCGCAGGTCATCGGGGCTCTGTTCGAAGCAGGATTCATCACTGAAGGGAATTATACTCCAGTATATGAGATTCAAGGCAGAGGGCGCGTCTGGAGATGTTCCGGACACAGGCGGGATGCGAACCCAACTGTATCCCGCATACGGCTCGACAACCAGGAGTGATGGTCTGAGGTGCCATTTTATTTCATACCAGAACCCTTCCGTTGTCATCCGGAACACCCTTGCAGCACAGAAGTATGTCAACGATACGCGCCGACTTGTTGCCCTTAGTCACAAGCTATCCTGGCCTTACGTTTCAGCAAGATAATGCCCGCCTGCTCACGCCGAGAGATCCTACTACTTGTCGTCGTGTTTGCCAAACACTACCATGGCCAATAAGTTCACCGGGTCTCTCCGCAGTTGAAAACGTGTGGGGCACTGTGCGCAGGGCCCTCATACCAGCTGTGGATATTGACGATCTAGCGCGTCAGTTGGACAGAATTTGGCACGAATCCGCCAGGAAGGAATCCGGCAACACTTATCAATCGGTGCCAAGCCGAATAAATGCTTGCACAAGGACCAGAGACGGAGCAAGGCGTCACTGACTTGCTCAATTTGTGAAGCTCTTTCTCTGGAATAAATCATCCAGTTCTTCTGAAACTGGAATCGCTTGTTTATCTGTACATCACATCTACCGATTTCCAATGAGAAACCTGTCTGAAGTCATTAGCGTAACAAACGTCAATAATATTTTGGTAACCAACTTCGAGTACAGGGTTATTTACAAGTACTGCTAGCCTTTCAAAAGACGGCTGCGTGAAAACTATAAGACATGCAGAAAATAGACACATCCAGTTCACTGAAGTAGTTTCTGCTGCTGCTGCTGCTGCTGCCGCTGCTACCGCCACCGCCCGAGAAGGCGACAATACGGAGTGGATGATTTATCCACATGTCTGACACGCCTGCCATAACGCCACAGCGCGATTTACGGACCGAAACTTGCAAAGATGTTCCAACCATTCATATGCAATATTTTCATTTTCGCCGAACCGGAACTGCCGGAGATCTTTAACACGAGATAATCTTGGTTAAATGCGACTCGCGCGGGGAAACCTCAGCGGAGGCCCGTTCGGCTTCACTGCGAGAAATAGAGCGCCAGATCTATAACTAACCTGTTTTTACGTATTCATCAAATTCTCTACTTATCTGTAAAATAACAAACAAAATTATGGATGTTACGGAAGGTGAGGAAATTACACTAACTCAGTATTGCAACCATTGACATTTTTTGTGCTTTAAAACAGCCTTACTATTAATAGTAAAAACTACTTCTTTTCAGTGATCACATGCCCTGTAAACCATGCGCTGCATCAACGATCTGCTTCCATCATCTTCCATCTCTCGCTGCCTATCTCCACCATGCGCGGATTTCTAATGCTGCGACGCCCTCCTCTCCGTCATCTTTCCACCGTGTGGGAGGACGGCCCAATGGTCTCGTTGCTCGGAGAGTGCCCTCAAATGCCTTCTTAGGAATTCTATTGGTTTCCATCCTAGCCACATGCCAGCCCATTGCAGTCTTTCACTTTTTAATTTCTGGACCATAGTGTGTTGCTTCATTAACTGATAAATTTCAGAGTTCTTTCGAACTCTCCATATGCCAATCTCCTACACAGGTCCCCAGATTTTTCTCCTCACTTTCCTTTCGAAAATATTCAGTTTTTCTCTTTCTTTCTTGGTAAGCGTCTAGCTTCCCGAACCATATAGTATTACTGCGCAGATGATGGCGTTATATACATGTTCATTTTAGTGGTGACTGACAAAGCTTTACCTTTGAGTGGGCTGCTTAGAGCGTACAGACATTTTGTCCTGAGGCTATGCTCTCATTAATATCCAGTATTACGATATTTTTACTGCTGAAGCGCGATCCACGGTATTTGAACTGATGAAATGTTCTGAATCTAGAATTGTGGTCAATTTCAAAGTGTGGGTTTAGGTTTATGACTCGACCTATTTCCATATATTCAGTTTCCTCTTGGTTTATCGAAAGTCCCATTTTGCGGGCACTTTGCCTGAGAGATTTTCACATGTCCTTCAGCTCTTCTTCTGTTTCACTGAGTAACACTACATCAGCTGCGTATGTCAGGAGTTTTACTTCACTGTGTTCGAAGAGAAGACAATTGTACACCGGTAATTTACTCTCTCCAACAACTTTCTCTAGTGCAAGGCTAAAGAGAACACACGAAAGAGCATCTCTTTCTCGTAAGCCTGTTTTGATAGGAAAGTCTTATTACGTTACTGTCGCACCTCGTATATGGATAGAAAAGAGGGCATAGAGTCGTTTTAATCGCTAATATAAGCTGAATACACCGGAGGAGGAAATTATGCGAATGACTGTTAGGTCAATGTAGATAACTTCTTTCCCTAATCGTGAGTAAGGAACAGGTGCTGTATTCGATTAAAGTTATTTACGGAAACGAAGGGAAATATAAATCAGGGTGGCTGACTGAAAAGGGAAAAGTACCGAACAGGAACGTAGTGTCCTAAACACTGCAGTTGCGTCAACTCCTAACTGATGTTAATTCAGATATTGCAAAAAGCTTTTACAACAGGTAATATTCAAATGTTCCACTCTTGAGAAAAACATAGGGTAACATGATAAGTAAAAGTGTATTCAGCACGTCGCATCTCCACTAGTAAGCCAAATGTATGATTAAAATCTATCAAAATCTTTACTGATCAACGATCCGGAAGCACTTACGATATTTCATTAAAGTTAATTACTAGGAATTTGGCCTATTTATGAAACTATTATTACTTGCAGATACTTTCTATGTCTTACGTACAGGAAGCCTAGTGGGTAAACATAACGTTCTGTTTTGTCTTGAACTTCCGTAAAACCGTAAGTAGTGAATTATTTGCATAGTCGTATGTACAATTACAGCCTCGCGACACAAAAAAGCAAATGTTTTATAGGGATAAAGAAAGCGTCTGATAAATGAATCATTTTCTTCTAAATCTTATTTTGGACTCGTGGTTTTCTAAAAACGTCATAAAAAACGTTCCCCACCTAGAAGCGTACCAATGAAAGCAACCTATCTCTTACTAGTCACAGTAACCTTTGACCTTTCGTGCCACTGCATCGAGCTACTCCATGAATACCTCTGCTGCAATCACAACTCAGTCTTAAATTTGCTGTTAACAGAGAGGAAAAAAAGAGAAAAAACGGCCACAAAAATAACTTATGTTTCTAAGAACCCTTATTACGACGACATATCGATTGTACTTCCAGCCCGATGAATTAATTCAAAAGATGCAGATTAAATGTATCAACCCAAATTGTTATCTAAGATACGATCGGTAAACGACTACATGCTGCAAAATTAAGAGAAGAATTAAAGTGTCACAAAATGTGGATTCATGACGTTGCCTCTACCGACCTTCTAAAGCTGCAGCTGTTCTTGGGACAACGAAACATGCGCTGTTTAATACTGCACACTAGTGGGAAGATCCAGCAAGGTTAACTGTTATTATTGCTTTTGACTGATGTAGGTGTAAGGAAGGGAAGTACAGAATAAAAGTATCACTACATGAATTTTTGTTCCCTACGATATTATGTTCGTTTTGCAATGTGTGTTATACACTAAAACTGACAGCACTTCTAAAACAATTTAAAAAACGGACAATTCTGTGGCAGTAAAGAAAGAGAAAAGGAAAGAAAACACGACTGGGGTTTCAGGCGGCCATCATAAACTGAACAGGAGAAAGAATTGCTGGGAGCAAGGCTAGGGAAATCGACGGAATTCTTTTCAAAGGAACCGTTGTGACATTTGCCTTTGAATTAGGAAAAACCATGGAGAACCTAAACCTGGATTGCTGGAGTGGGATTAGAATCCAGGTCAACCAAATGGGAGTCCGGTATCCTAATTTTTGTCACTAAACTGCAACGAGTCCATAACGAAAGATCTAGATCCTTCATTCTAAAACACTGATCACTGATGGTAAAATGTACTGGAAAAAGCGTTGGCATTCAAACTAAAAAATTTTTCTGTGTGTCACACAACTTTTCTCAACTTCCTAATACTTTATGCATTCACAGTTCTCTTCAAATATTAGTAAAAGCAAGCTAAGTATAACGAGACACACAGGGAGTCTAGCAATATTCACTTACAAGTTTAACAAAGAATTTAAGCATGTAATACTACGAAGTGAAATGATATGGGACGCTCAAGTAAAATCAATGATACGAAAGTCCAACATAAGAGTTGGATTCGTTGGGAGGGTTCTCGAAGACGCTAGCTCGAGCAATTGTAGAGTACTGCTCCTGCGTTTGGCGTTGTTATGAAGCAGATCTAACAACAAGAACAGCATGAATCCAGAACCGTGTTGCTAGGAACGTAACAGGTCAGCACACCTCAAACGGCAGTACAACGAAGCAGCTTAAATAACTTAAATGAATATAAAAATGGTTCAAATGGCTCTAAGCACTATGGGACTTAACATCTGATGTCATCAGCCCCCTAGACTTAGAACTACTTAAACCTAACTAACCTAAGGACATCACACACATCCATGCCCGAGGCAGGATTCGAACCTGCGACCGTAGCAGCAGCGCGGGAAGGAATATCTATGGAAGAAAGACGACTATGATGAATAAATGCAGAGGGCCGGTATTCGAGGAATACTGTTATACAGTTTTGTCGTCTCAGTCGTACAGCCTGTATAAGGACTATGGAAGCAAGATGAGGGGAAATATTGGCAGTCATTTTCCTCTCGATACACAAGCGCATGGAATAGTCCATAAAATAGCGGATACTAGTAATTTGTATAATGTTTTATGGAGCAAAAATTAGATATAAAATAAATTTTAGCCGAGAACTATAAAAACATAAATATTGACCAGTTTACGATTTACATAGTACTACTACTTAGTCGGCCAGAGTGGCCGAGCGGTTCTAGGCGCTACAGTCTGGAACCGCGCGACCGCTACGGTCGCAAGTTCGAATCCTGCCTCGGGCATGGATGTGTGTGATGTCCTTAGGTTAGTTAGGTTTAAGTAGTTCTAAGTTCTAGGGGACTGATGACCTCAGAAGTTAAGTCCCATAGTGCTCAGAGCCATTCGAACCATTTGAACTACTACTTAAATTACGAGGGCTACTCGAAAAGCAAGTCCCGATTGGTCGCGAAATGGAAACCACTGTGAAAATCCGATGACGCTTTGCACAGCTGTATTGAGCAGTGTCTCCAGTGCGCCCGTCGATCGCGTCAAGTCACTCTTTTGTCACGTCACTTTTTTTCCAGTTCTGAGCACACAGTGAGCACGTAAAGATTCCTGGAAAACAGTGTCTCCCGCCAAGTACGACGGACTGGTGAGAGACTCCGCCTGACATACCATAACTGTCGTGCGTTTCCTCCACCTTGACAATTCTCGGCCACACTCTGCAAGGGCAATGAGGATGCTCCTGGAGCGTTTTCGATGGGAAGTGTTATTTGCTCCCTCCGAGTTTCATCTCTGCTCACATGAACCGCTGAATATGAAGACAACATTCTGGCATACACAACAAGATATAGAACAGCGTAGAGAAGTGGCGAAAACCATTGGCGGCTGTCCTATGTCGACGGTATTGGAAAGTTGGTATAACGCAACGACAAAAGTTTGAGTCGGAGCTGGGAGTTGTATCTAACTTGCAAATAAAACATTTTTTATTTTTACAGTGGTTTCCATTTCACGGCCGATCGGAACTTACTTTCCGAATAGCCTTCGTTTTAAAATGCATATCTTAACACAAATTTAATACATGAGAAACGAAAAATTTTATTTAGGGGGTATCTTAGATTTTCTTTCTGACGATGCCGGTTGACACCCCGCGTAATTACACAAATCCGTCTAAATTCTTAGCTAATTGCAATAAAACCCTTTTCAGATGTCATCATTTTCTAGGGAATCCACAATAATCTCAGTTAGGTTTTTCCTTTCCCTTTGCTCTTTTTTCCAAAAATTTCACATGCTACTTTGTTAATTAGATGACATGATCATGTTAAAAAAACCGCCTCAGTAACTGAGATCGCTATTGCACGCCTGTGCGGTGGTGCTCGACTCGGAGGTAAGCCGGTTCGAATCCTGGTGATAGAAGTAATTTTCAGCGCCAGTATTTGGCCGGTAGGGGGAGGAGAGGTGGAGGCGTAAAGTTCTTGACCATACGTCAGTATCCTGGATTAAATTTCAAACCTCTCCGCAGTGTCTCATGAACTGAGGGCATGTCACACTGTTGATGGTGATTCATCCGTCAGGTGGGAACATTAAGATCGCCGGCCCCATTGGTACTATTCGAGAGGAACATCCTATGTGCAGTCACTGAGTTCCACTCTCTCCCTGCTTATATAACAATGTGACATCGCACTACACACGCACTAATTACAATTACTACACTCAACAGACACACTGTAACGTACAACTGTCATATTTTGCGAAAAAAAAGAAAAAACCTTTTCCAATTAGCGATCTCACATCCAACGACAAAATAAATAGTCGATGGAGAACGGACTCTCAGAGGTATTATTTTGCCAACAGCGAGGAAAAACAACACATCATCCTGAAGGAAAGAAAATCTCATCGTCAGGATGTTTAGCAAGAGAAGCAGTAGAGACCTGCAGTCCGGCACATTGCTGCAAGTTGGTATGTTCCCTGTTTGTGCTGCGGGCTCAACTTGTGCCAGACGGCCGACGAACTGCTTCAATGCGCTCGTAATGCTCCATAACGTGTCTCTTAGCATTATGTATGGCGACTAGACATATGTACATCACAACTCCGATATATATGTTTTGCACGAATTAGTTACGAAGCCTGTCAGCGGCGCAAAAAGCGTATCTGAAATGCAGTTGTGGTTTTTGTTATCATTTACATATTCAGCTGTAAAAACACAGAATGATCAAGATTAATTGTAAAGAGTACGCCTGGAAATCGTATACTCTCAAGTTCGAATCCCGGCCAGGCCTTGAAATTATTCAGTGTAGATAACACCTCTCAGTAACGTGAAGATGTGCTAGCAACGACACGCGGTTCATATTGCACATTGAGCTATAGGTCTCCTTTGCTCGGTAGGATTAACTGGGATAGGCTAGCAGCGACTTGCACGAAGCGGATGAACATCCGAATTATATGGCACGGAAAACACCCACTGTACTACATCTTTAACATAATGAGGGTAAACGTTTCACTGGACTGTTGGTAGTCTCGAAGACTTCAGTCACTTGAAACGAGGCAAAAACGATTCGTCGAAACACTACACGCTAGCAGTCAGCTACTGTTCTGCGTAGTTTTGCCCCTGAAGGGGTGCCAATTTACGTAACACTGTGAGCAATGGACTTCTGCAAGGTACCCGACTCCAAATGTCCATTATAGGTTATCCCCGTCGCAGCGTGCGCTGTTATATCGTTTGTGACTCATCTGTATTGACTAACAAAAGACTTCCTGTCGGGTCTGAAACCGCCTGTCACTGAAAACGCATGACACTCGTCTCCGGTCCCTGGCGGTTAAGATCTTTGGAACATCACTGTTCTTACGCCCTTTTAAATGGCTAGGAATGGCGGCACGCCATTTCTTGTAGCCGCATCGGACTGTCGCCGTTGATTCCAGAACAAATCATACGACTTTATTCAGGGTACTTCCAAACATACTGATCTCTGCCATTCTGTCATGTCTTTATGCCGAACCATCTTACTCCCCTGATTCAGAACAACCAACTCGTGTATACACTGAGGTGACAGAAATCATGGGATACCTTCTAATATCGTGTCGAACCTCCTTTTTCCCAGCGTAGAGCAGCAAATCGACATGGCATGGAATCAACAAATCGATGGAAGTCTCCTGCAGATACTGACATATGCTGCCTCTGTAGCCGTCCATAATAATTGCGAAAGCGTTGTTGCTGCACGATTTTGTGCACGAACTGACCCCTCCAATATGTTCAACGTTGTTAGGAAAGACGAAGTCCATGAGTGGCCGCAAATGGTTTCCAAGTAGCCGAACATAACTACACACATCAAAAAAAGTTTTGTATCGCCCCGGTTTCCAGAACTCCTGAAGATAGACGTTGACTGTGGACATTGTATCACAGACACAGTCTCTTTGACTGTTCAGAGATATCACTAAACCCGCCGTAAGATGTAAACAAGTATGCGTGAGCAGCGCCTATTAGCCGGAGGGGGTACGACATCCGATCAGTTCCAGTCATTCCACCAGGATGGAGGTACACGGCTCGTGTTGTCGGTAGTTCTACCTTGTCTAGACGGTCATTACCGCGGATCGATCGCGTCCGCATTGTTACTTTGTGCCAGGAAGTGCTCGCAACAAGGGAAGTGACCAGGCGTCTCCGAGTGAACCAAAGCGAAGTTGTTTGGACATGGAGGAGATACAGAGAGACAGGAACTGTCGATGATATGCCTCGCTCGGGCCGCCCAAGGTCTAATACAGCAGTGGATGACCGCTAACTAAGGATTATGGCTCGGAGGAACCCTGACAGCAATGCCACCATGTCGAAAATGCTTTTCGTGCAGCCACAGGACGTCATGTTACGACTCAAATTGTGCGCAATAGGCTGCATGATGCGTAGGTTCACTCCCGACGTCCATAGCGAGGTCCATCTTTGCAACCACGACAACGTGCAGCGGGGTACAGATGGGCTCAGCAAAATGGCGAATGGACCGCTCAGGAATGGCATGATGATCTCTTCACCGATGAGTGTCGCATATGCCTTCAACCTGACAATCGTCAGAGACATGTTTGGAGACAACCCGATCAGGCTGAACACCATAGTCACACTGTCCAGCCAGCGCAGCAAGATGGAGGTTCCCTGCTGTTTTGGAGTGGCATTATGTTGGGCCGACGTACGCCGCCAGTGTTCATGGAAGGTGCCGATCTGCGAGGCATTCGTCTTCATGGACGACAATTCGCGCTCCCATCGTGCACTTCTTATGAATGACTTCCTTCAGGATAACGGCATCGCTCGACTAGAGTGGCCAACATGTTCTCCAGATATGAGCCCTATCGAAAATGCCTGGGATAGATTGAAAAGGGCTGTTTATGGACGACGTGACCCACCAACCACTCTAAGTCATCAACGCCGAATCGCCGTTGAGGCGTGGGACAATCTGTACCAACAGTGCCTCGATGAGCTGCATTAACGCAGGAGGCCGTGCTACTGGGTATTAGAGGTACCGGTGTGTAAAGCAATCTGGATCACAACCTCTGAAGGTCCCGCTGTATGGTGGTACAACATGCAATGTGTGGTTTTCTTGAGCAATAAAATGGGCAGAAATGATGTTTGTGTTGATCTCTGTTCTAATTTTCTGAACAGGTTCCGGAACTGTCGGAACGGAGGTGATGCAAAACTTTTTTTTAATGTGTGTATTTCCAGCCAACGATCCGTTCAGCTGGCCCACAGGACCCAGTCTATGCCACGTAAACACATCCCACTCCATTACGGAGCCACCACCAGTTTGCACATTGTCTTGTTGACAACTTGGGTCCACGGTTTCGTGGGGTCTACGCCACACTAGAGGCCTCCATCAGCTGTTAGCAACTGAAGTAGGAATTCATCTGACCACGCCAAGGTTTTCCGGTCGTCTGGGTTCCAACCGATATGGTCACGAGTCCAGGAGAGGCGCTGCAGATTATGTCGTGTTGTTAGTAAAGACACTCGCGTCGGTCGTCTGCTGCCACAGCCGATTAGCGCCAAATTTCGCCGCACTACGCTACGGATACGTTCGTCGTACGTCCCACATTGATTAATGCCGTTATTTCGCTGAGTTCTGATCTTCTGTTAGCACTGGAAACTCTACGCAAATGCCAATGCTCTCGGTCGTTACGTGAAGGCCGTCGGCCACTGCGTTATCCGGGCTGAGAGGTAATATCCTGAGCACACTCTTGACACTGTGGAGCTCAGGATGTTGAATAGCCTCACGATTTCCGAAATGGAATGTCCCATGCGTCAACCTTCAATTACCATTTCGCGAACAAAGTTTGCTTGTTCCCGTCGTGGGACCTTAATGACGTCAGAAACCTTTTCACATAAATCGCCTGAACAAATTTACAGCTCCGCCGATTCACTGCCCTTCTATGCCTCGTGCGCGCGATACTATCGCCACCTGTATATGTGCATATCGCTATACCGTGACTTTTTTCACCTTACTGTACACACCAATTTTCTGCCACGACTTTCGTTATCGGTCATGGGGCACAGGACTACCTGGTACCTCCTCCACAACATTTACACTGCTCCTAAGCGACCGGTGGCTTTTAAAAGTAGTGGCAAATATTTCTTCCGATGAGTTTATCAGATAATTGATCATAACGGTGAGTAAACTGCATAGCGGAGAGCTTCAGGGGTGTAACATTACGAGTGAAATGGTTCGGTTGGATGACAACAGCAAGTACGGGCTCCATGGCACCTTCTCGTCGGGAGCTGCTACAGGCACGGAAGGCGGTGGTCGAGGCGAGCCCGGGAAGAGGCAGAGGGCGCAGTGGGCGCGGCGGCCGGCGCTGCGGCAGCCCCGCCTTCGCCGCTAAAAATACTGCGGCGCCGCCGGCTGCCAATAACACTAGCGGTGCGCCACCGCGCCACGCCGCTCCGCGCTCAATCACCTGCGGCCTCCCAGCCCGTGGCCGTTTGGCGCCCAACAACGGCTCCGCCCGCACTGGACGGCAACCGAAACGTTTCGCGCCCTCCAAACGGCGCCATACGGCGGCTGCCTGTACGCAACCGGCTGCGCTCCAACCCGCCGCTGTCTGCGCTTCGACTCACGTCTAATGCCATTTCCTATGGTTGCTGTAACGGTAACCACAGCTTACACATCTCTCGGGAGTCACATTTTTATATCATCGTCAGCAAGACAAGATGTCAATGACTCATCAGGCGATGAGATTTCTGCGTGTGATGGAAAAAAACGACCTGTTAAAACCGACACCGGCATTCTAGTTCTGAACAACCGTTTTCTTTATTTATTTGATCGAACTCAGTAAGAACAGGTGTTTTTTATTTTATTTTTTATTAATTTTTACTAATGACCAACCAAATATCAATTAAGCGTAGAGGCAGCGGTAAATTTTTGGTTTTCAAATAAACCTTTCTTAAAAATGAGTAACGTTTATTCTTAAAATTTACGTTGCTGTGAAATATTGCGTTACTGTAGAAAATAGCAAAAGCGATCAGTGCTTCTTAATAACAATGCCGACAGAAACGAGCAACAAACGCATGGCACAAGAACTGGTACAGCACTCATGAGACAATAATCTAATTGTTACTATGTGGCGTGCTTATACGTTTGCAGTTTGCAGGACCTGCCCTGTTTGTTCATACGGGAATTTCTCGCTGTCGTCATTGGATATGAGTTGTATAACAGAATGGCGGCATCCCTAGTCTGAAACCCGGTATCAATGAAGTACAACTTTCCATTTGCTTTAAAAGATTAGATACAGGAGGAGCTACAGCAAGCGTGCGACATCATATAAGGAGAAAACTTAAAACTTAACAATTCAATCACGGTTTACAGCAAAAACAAAAAATACCTGATCTGCTGCCTGTTCTACATAACACGCCTTTATCTGCCTCTAGCCCTTAGAAACGGACAAAATAACACGGAAAACATAGTTCTTCACCCTTTAGCAATGACTATTCGTAAATCCCAAATACAGAGATGATCCTCGATTGCAAAATGATTTTTGAGCAGGGTTTCAAAAAGTTAGAATCAGATGCATTACATTGGTGATGTTTTTGTAGTATTGAACCACTTATCACTTTTCGAGACCAGCAGCGTATGTTGGACAGACTACGTTTTCTTTTCTTTGCTTATTTAATTTAATGTTTTGATTCTATCTCGAAAGTGAGGGAGTCAAAATTTTTCAATCTCTTTTCCATTTCTTCGTTTACTACAGGACATCGTAGGTACAAAATACCGAAAATATATTATTTCAGAAACCGGGTGTCTTGAGTGGTTTTATGAGTCAGGTTAAATTGGCACAAAAAACCGAAAATCGAGAGTTTCAGCGATTACCGCCATCTACGGGTATCAGAAGTCACAATTGTTTAGCTTTCCGCAGGTACTGAATGATGCATGGACATAATTCACACTGGCGACCAATGTGGCCCAAAGATTTTCGGAAGCTTTACGATGGAAGCTTAGCGATCAACGTACGATCGACGTTGAGGTTAACTGAGGCTGAGCATGAGTACTTATTGCCCAAAGTGTAAGGAAGAAAACATGCCTTGGTGTTAAAAGACCCATCTTGCGATGCGCGCTAATCGTGTTCTACGGAAACCACTTATAACCCAAAATCAGGGGGTCAAACGAGGAATTAAATTCCGCTCCAGAAAATTTACAGATCCGTTTTACGCCTACTGTCGTTCCGATGTTCTTTTCATATAATTTATTGGCCTTTGGCGTTAACCATTTAGCCAGAGAAGTGAGTAATTACAGATTTGGTACACAATATCACTCATACAACATACATATTAGAAATTACATTAATTCCAGGTAAACTTCATGGTACAGTCTGTGCATTCAAGCACTCGACACAGTCCATACATCACAATTTCTTACGCTGGAACTCTGAGTATGGCTTATAACTGGATATCCGCTTCTTGCGGAAACTGGGCATCACCGACATAGTCCATTGTGGTCAACTGTGAAACAGATCCATCACAGATGTGAGGATGTCCTGCTCTGAGCATGGCATTAAGAAACTTGCGGTGTTGTTCGTCATAGCGCGAACATCCCAATCTCGCATTCTTGAGGTCTGCAATTTCAGTTGGATAGTCCGAACTTTCATCCTGCAAAGATGTCAAGGGTAACCAAGCCGGAAGCGCGTTACAGTAGTGTCTTTCCGATGTAGTCTTATCCTTGAACTCTGTCGAGTGCAGCTGCTCAATGTCGCCTCGGTTTTCACTTTGTCGCTGACTGCATGCCAAGGAGACTGGTTCAAATGGCTCTGAGCACTCTGGTACTTAACTGCTGTGGCATCAGTCCCCTAGAACTTAGAACTACTTAAACCTAACTAACCTAAGGACATCACACATCCATGCCCGAGGCAGGATTCGAACCTGCGACCGTATCGGCCGCGCGGTTCCAAACTGAAGCGCCGAGAACCGCTCGGCCACATTGGCCGGCTGCACCACAGGAAGTACCATTGAGGACACGTGGGGCATTGAGGGACCGTGTACAGCGTACTGCCAGATAAGACACATGGGAGGACCAAGAGAGTTTCCTGTAGAGCATGAGCCCCAGGAATTTCGTAGTTTCAACGAACGAAAGGGCAACAGGCCCAAGACGTAAAGATGGTGCGAGAAACCATTTGCGCCGCCAGAAATTCACACAAACCGTTTTGTGAGTGGAAAAACGAAAGCCATTGGTGATGCTCCATGAGTAAAGACGATCGAGGCATCGCTCAATGATAGAGGTCCGTGGTGAGTTGCAATAGATATCACAATCATCAACAAAAAGGGAGCCGGAGATGCCTGGTGTGAGACAGGCCATTACAGGGTTAATGGCGATAGCAAAAAAGGACGACGCTTAGGACATAACCCTGAGGCACACCGTTTTCCAACACAGGTGGAGTAGAAACACTATCCCGTCCACACGAAGAGATTTTTGTGTAATACCAGTGGCATATTGCACTACAGAAAATCTATAGTATGGAAAAAGACCAAACGCATATGATCATTAGTTTACTGTTTTGTTTCTCGGTAGTTTATAATAGCGCTTGGTTGATACATGTCATCTGGCGGCTTCTATTGCACCATCAGGTACCAATACTTGGCACTGTCACATAAAATTTCTAAAGCGTCTGACAGCAAATAACAAAGAGGAATGTCCACAAACAACTGCTTTCGGGAAATCATGCGCTGAAAACGTATCATCGAATGGAAAAATTACTTCTTGTAAGAGACAGTGGACATTTATAGCACTATGAGGTGTTTATTTAAACATTTTATTTGCTTCCTCTGTTAATTTTAATTCGTATTCGCATTTCATAGGAGAATAAATTAAATCTGGGAAGATAACTGCTAAGCACGCGTCTGAGCGTCCCTTTACACTGCAGAGATTTCAATGACTCGCACGTCCAGCCTACCAGTGCCACATTATTCAATGTTATTCCGAAAGCGGAAAAAGGAAAGCACGGACTCAGCTCGCACGGTGGAGAGGCGTATTTACCAACGCAAATTTAATCAAAGCGGCTGGTTCGGTGCGCTGGATATATAATTTCCAACGACGAATGTTATACTTTGCAGCGCCGTAATTTATTCGGCAAATTCAGACGGTGGCGCAAAGAGGACGTTTCGGGGATTTGCGAGCACGCGTGCCCCGCCGCAGTCCAGTCCGGCGGGGCTCGGCCGCGCTGCCTGCACCAGCCACGCCGCTTTCTGACAATATGAAGCCGTGGCGGCAGCGAGATGGTTCCCTGCTTAACAGATCCGTCACAATGGAGCAGTGGAATTGTTACTGATAGTAACCATTAAATCAGATTCACTGAGCTCGCACATGCGAACAACCCTGAATGCTTCACTCTGCACGAACAGGTTACAGTTACATTCTGAGAAAACAATCCACTTACACAAAAAACTAGTATCGACGTAACTGCCGCCTGCTTCACATCTCCTGTGCAGCAAGCTACGAAAATTTAAGTATTAACTATGTTTTTCTTACCTGTCACTCCTCTTTCCGTTTGTTTTTGCTTTTAAGAAGCTTTAATTTTCGAGTAAGAAGTGTCTAGTAACCATAGTTTAGTCAGCTATCAGCCGCCTTTAGTGAATTAGCAGTCTAGTTAAAAGTTGATTACTTAACTCTCTACAGTAAATTGTTGATTTCTTAGGATGGATAGGATGTGTGACTGCTGCGTACGGACGCAGGAGGAGCTGGCCACTGTTCGCGAACATCTGAACGTGCTGATGGCCACGGTCAGCCATCTTCAAGCTGCTGCCTCGGAGTGTAGTGGCAGAGGGGAGTCTGGTGCGTCGCATGGTACACCCCAGGTGTTACATGCTTCACCCACTGTCCCTGCTGTCGAGACATCTTCGCGAGTACCGGGCGCGGCTGGGCCATCCTCTCCCCAAGGGGAGTGGCGGGTTCAACGGCGTTCGCGGCGCACGAGGCGGAGGGACAATGTGAAGGCTGGCCGTGTGGCATTGCCCGCTCTGCCTGTGAGTGGACATGTGGCCGCTTCTTCAGCATGGTCTGAGCAGGCACACGGGGGGAGGGGTTTATTAGTAATTGGGAGCTCCAGTGTTAGGCGGGTGATGGAGCCCCTTAGGTAAATAGTGGAAAGGTCGGGGAAGAAGACCAGTGTTCACTCTGTCTGCTTGCCAGGGGGGGGGGGGGGGGATCTCATCCGAGATGTGGAGGAGGCCCTGCCGGCGGCGATAGAGAGCAATGGGTGCACCCGACTGCAAATAGTAGCTCATGTCGGCACCAATGACTCCTGCCGTCTGGGTTCAGAGGTCATCCTCAGTTCAAACAGGCGGCTGCGGAGTTAGTGAAGGCGGAAAGCCTCGCTCGCGGGGTAGAATCTGAGCTAACTATTTGTAGTGTCGTTCCCAGAACCGATCGCGGTCCTCTGGTTTGGAGCCGAGTGGAAGGCTTAAACCAGATGCTCAGACGATTCTGCGGAGATCTGGGGTGCAAATTTCTCGACCTCCGCTATCGGGTGAAGAAATGTAAGGTCCCCCTAAATAGGTCAGGCGTGCATTACACGCAGGAAGCGGCTACAAGGGTAGCGCAGTACGTGTGGAGTGCACAAGTGGGTTTTTTAGGTTAGAGAATTCCCTCCCTAGGCCCCACAAGACGCCTTCTGAGACAAGACAAGGCAGCAGTAGGCAAAACGCAGCAGCGAATGACAATGTTAATGTGGTAATAGTAAACTGCAGGAGCGTCTATAGGAAGGTCCCAGAACTGCTCTCATTAATAAACGGTTACACTGCCCACGTAGTACTAGGGACGGGAAGTTGGCAGAAACCAGATGTAAACAGTAATTAAATTCTAAATTCAGATTGGAATGTATACCGCAGAGACAAGCTGGACAGTGAAGGGGGAGGCGTGTTTATAGCGATAAAAAGTGCAGTACTATCGAAGGAAATTGACGGAGATCCGAAATCTGAAACAATTTGGGTGAAGGTCACGATTAAAGCAGGCTCAAACATGGTAACTGGATGTCTCTATAGGCCCCCTGGCTCAGCAGCTGTTATGGCAGAACACGTGAAGGAAAATTTCGAAAATATTTCGAGTAGATCGACCATGTTATAGTTTTGGGTGGAGAGTTTAATTTACCAGATACAGATTGGGAGACTCAAACGTTTATAACGGGTGGCAGGGACAAAGAATCCAGTGTCTGAAAACTACCTTGATCAGTTAAACAGAGAACCTACTCGTGGCGATAACATATTAGACCTTCTGTTGACAAACAGACCCGAACTATTTGAAACAGTTAACGCAGAAGACGGAATCAGCGATCATAAAGCGATTACAGCATCGGTGATTTCAGCCGTAAATAGAAATATTAAAAAAGGTAGGAAGATTTTTCTGTTTAGCAAAAGTGACAAAAAGCAGATTACAGAGTACCTGACGGCTCAACACAAAAGTTTTGTCTCAAGTACAGATAGTGTTGAGGATCAGTGGACAAAGTTCAAAACCATCGTACAATATGCATTAGATGAGTGTGTATGCCAAGAAAGATCGTAAGAGATGGAAAAGAGTCATCGTGGCACAACAACCGAGTTAGAAAACTGCTACGGAAGCAAAGAGAACTTCACAACAAACATAAACATAGTCAAAGCCTTGCAGACAAACAAAAATTACACGAAGCGAAATGTAGTCTGAGGAGGGCTATGAGAGAGGCGTTCAACGAATTCGAAAGTAAAGTTCTATGTACGGACGTGGCAGAAAATCCTAAGAAATCTTGGTCTTATGTCAAAGCGGTAGGTGTATCAAAACAAAATGTCCAGACACTATGTGACCAAAATGGTACTGAAACAAAGGATGACAGACTAATGGCCGAAATACCAAATGTGTTTTTCCAAAGCTGTTTCACAGAGGAAGAATGCACTTAGTTCCTTCTCTAGATTGTCGCACAGATGACAAAATGGTAGATATCGAATTAGATGACAGAGGGATAGAAAAACAACTAAAATCGCTCAAAAGAGGAAAGGCCGCTGGACCTGATGGGATACCAGTTCCATTTTACACAGAGTACGCGAAGGCACTTGCCCCCCTTCTTGCAGCGGTGTACCGTAGGTCTCTAGAAGAGCGTAGCGTCCCAAAAGATTGGGAAAGGGCACAGGTCATCCCCGTTTTCAAGAAGAGACGTCGAACAGATGTGCAGAAATGTAGACCTATATCTCTAATGTTGATCAGTTGTAGAATTTTGGAACACGTATTATGTTCGAGTATAATGACTTTTCTGGAGACTAGACATCTACTCTGTAGGAATAAGCATGAGTATCGAAAAAGATGATCGTATGAAACCCAGCTCGCGCTATTCGTCCACGAGACCCAGAGGGCCATAGACACGGATTCCCAGGTAGATACCGTGTTTCTTGACTTCCGCAAGGCGTTTGATACAGTTCCCCACAGTCGTTTAAAGAACAAAGTAAGAGCATATGGACTATCAGATCAATTGTGTGATTGGATTGAAGAGTTCCTAGATAACAGAACGCAGCATGTCATTCTCAATGGAGATAAGTCTTCCGAAGGAAGGGTTATTTCAGGTGTGCTGCAGGAGAGTGTCGTAGGACCGTTGCTATTCGCAATATACATAAATGACCTTGTGGATAACATCGGAAGTTCACTGAGGCTTTTTGCGGATGATGCTGTAGTATATCGAGAAGTCGTAACAATGGAAAACTGTACTGAAATGCAGGAAGATCTGCAACGAATTGACGCATGGTGCAGGGAATGGCAATTGAATATCAATGTAGACAAGTGTAATGTGCTGCGAATACATAGAAAGAAAGATCCTTCATCATTTAGCTACAATATAGCAGGTCAGCAACTGAAAGCAGTTAATTCCCTAAATTATCTGGGTAGGCATTAGGAGTGATTTAAAATGGAATGACCATATAAAATTAATCGTCGGTAAAGCAGTTGCCAGACTGAGATTCATCGGAAGAATCCTAAGGAAATGTAGTCCGAAAACAACAGTACACTTGTTCGCCTACTGCTTGAATACTGCTCACCGGTGTGGGATCCGTACCAGATAGGGTTGATAGAGAAGATCCAACGGAGAGAAGCGCGCTTCGTTACAGGATCATTTAGTAATCGCGAAAGCGTTACGGAGATGATAGATAAACTTCAGTGGAAGACGCTGCAAGAGAGACGATCAGTAGCTCGGTACGGGCTTTTGTTAAAGTTTCGAGAACATACCTTCACCGAGGAGTCAAGCAGTATATTGCTCCCTCCTACGTATATTTCGCGAAGAGACCATGAGGATAAAATCAGAGACATTAGAGCCCACACAGAGGCATACCGACAATCTTTCTTTCCACGAACAGTATGAGATTGGAATAGAAGGGAGAACCGATAGAGGTACTCAAGGTACACTCCGCCACACACCGTCAGGTGGCTTGCGGAGTATGGATATAGACGTAGAAATAGATCTTCTTTTAACAAACGTGTTACCAGTCGGGTACCTTTATTCTAACCATATTAACCATCCTATCACTATATATTTAATAAAACACGAAAGATAAAAAACTGCGCTGCTATCCCCATGACTTAAATCGTATAAATAATTAGCAGAAAGCTGTCGTCACCAAGGGGCTGCTTGAAACACCACGTTCCTTTACTAGGAACGGTTCATCAGAGGTGGTGCCTGTGCGCTTTCCTTTCATCTGCTAAATGACTCACGCCGTCATTTATAGAGGGACCAGGCATAACGTGCATTCACAACGGCAACGGATCTTGTCTTTTTCACATATAAAAATCATTGTCCAAACTGAAAGTGACATTCGAACACTATAACCCACCCGAAATCGGACTCGTCGTTCGGCTTTTTAAAATCTGACGCATCCTTCGAATCAAATACCAACCGAAATAAGCAACTAAAATCGACAGGACAAGCAGGTCTATCGTTTTCAAGAAATACTTTTATACATGGTGTTTCAACTGATAACCGCCTCTAGAAAACTTCGTAATCACTAAAAATTTACAAACCATTTTTCTAAATCGAACCGTTTTTATGTGCTATAGATCGTTAAGCAACTATAGAAATTGACTGAAATCTATGGTACTCGAAAGTTGGAGTAAAGCTGATAAGAAAAGAAAAGGGAACTAAATCTATTACGTGATTCTTGAAGGAAGTATATGGATGTCTAAAAGCCGAACACATGTATCTGCAATGGAATAAAAATACGAAACTTTTCATTTCTGTTTGGGGATTGATGGGAATTCCAGACGAATTTGCTATCGATGCACATTATTCTGCACTGTCACGAGACAGCGAGGCGCTATGTATTATTTTTCGAATCATTTACAGACTCTCAGCAAAGACACACAGAATCTCCGAGCATTATCATCTCTAAATGAAGAGTATTTATTCCAACCGTCGCTAGTGAAAAGTAGTGAGGAATGATAAGGGTTTAATATCGAATCGACGACGAAGTACAAGGTCGGATTTGGCAAATATAAGGCAGGAAATAGATCGTGGTCTTTCTAACGATCAATCACGTTCTTTCTGAAATGTACTTTAGGAAACCCCGTGGAAAACTTAATCTGGATCGTCAGGCTTGGTTGTGGAACCTCCTGCTCTCGAATGCAAACAAAATGTCTCATTCAATTGGTTATCATGCTCGATTCACTGTTATCGATGACTACTAGCTTCTCTTTCGTTCCGAGCTAACTTCTCTTTCGTTTCGAAGGATGTTCTGCTTTTCACAATTTCGGTAAATGATGTAGGTTCCATCTGAGTAGCAAAAAATTCAGTTTAGCAATAACCTCCGTAACTTGTCCAAAACAGGATATCAAATTAAAATTAATCGCAATGTTGCAACAAATGGCATCGCAGTAATTTTCATTGATCTGATCCCTTAAACACAGTCAGCGAAAGAAGGTCCTGAGGGCTGCCAGTGCTGTTGCCAGCTTTCAACGGCGAAGCGCAAATGGCTGCACGCGAAGACGGTTGTCAGCTCTGCAGAGAGCTGACATGACACCAAGGCACTTACAGTCCGAGATCAGCCACAACATATTGACCGCCTACCTAATAACCCGTATGTCCACATTTGGCACAGATAACAGCGGTGACACGTCACAGCATGCACTCAATGATCCCTTGGTAGATCGCTGGAGGGAACTGGTAGCACATCTACACCCACATGTCACCAAATTCACGTAAATTCCGAAGGGGGGGAGAGAGGATGGGACGGGGTGATGGGGGGGGGGGGGGGAGATGAGCCAGATGTGTTGTATCGGGTGAGTTGGAGAGCCAGAACATCAACTGGAACTCGCCACGGTGTTCCTCGAACCACTGCATCACTCTCCTGGTGACATGGCGCAGTATGTTGTTGAAAAATGCAAATGCCGAAGGGAAACATGATTGTCATGAAGGTGTGTACGTGGTCAACAACCAAAGTACGGTACTCCTTGGTCGTTATGGTGCCTTGTACGAGCTCTGATGGATCCATGGATGTCCACGTGAATCCTTCCCAGAACATAACGGAGCCGCTGCCAGCTTGTCTCCGCCCCGCAGTACAAGTGTCAAGGAACTGTTCCCCAGGAAGACGACGAACTCGCGACCTCCATCAGCTTGATGATGAAGGTATCGAGTTTCATCAGACCGTGCAACGCTCTGCCACTGCGCAGGCGTCCAATGCCTATGGTCACGTGCTCATTTCAGTCGTAGTTGCCAACGTCGTGGTGTTTTGGGTTGTCGGTTAAGGAGGCCTATCGTTAAGAGTGTTCGGTGTACTGTGTGTTCAGACACATTTGTACTCTGCCATCATTAAATGGTTCAAATGGCTCTGAGCACTATGCAACTTAACTTCTGAGGTCATCAGTCGCCTAGAACTTAGAACTAATTAAACCTAACTAACCTAAGGACATCACACACATCCATGCCCAAGGCAGGATTCGAACCTGCGACCGTAGCGGACGCTAGGTTCCGGACTGTAGCGCCTAGAACCGCACGGCCACTCCGGCCGTCCCCCTCATTAAAGTCTTATTTTAGTTCCGCCACAGTTCGCCGCCTGTCCTGTAGTACCACACTGCCCAGCCTACGACGCCTGGCATCTGTAATGTGAGGTGGCCGCTCAACTCCACGACGTCTGGACGTGGTTTCACCTTGGTTTCGCCCCGTCTTGAAGACGCTCATCACAGCACTACTCGAACACCCGACAAGTCGTGTAGTTTCCGAAACGCTCGTGCCGAGCCTCCGGGCTATCAAAATCTGCCCACTGTCCGACTCAGATAGATCGCGCGCTTTCCCCATTCTACACACGGACAACTCGCTCACTGATACTACATGTACCGTGCGTTGTCTAGATTAGCAGTCATCCCTTGCCAGGTAAAGCTGCTATCGCCTGGACGGGTTTATATTGATAGTAGGTCTGTGGCCATTATGTCCTGGCGGATCAGTGTACAGACGCGTACAAAATCGCGTTACGTGGCTGGTTGAGTTAGAAGGGCGAAGCAGCTGCTCCAAGGCCACAGCCACTGCTACGTAGCTTCCTTTGCCGAAGCTACTGTTACACATTAGACGCACGCTTATCCTTCCGCAATATCCACGTGCGCAATTTACAAAAATGATCACTTACTCGCTTCTCTTTCACTTACCCCACGGACATACAGAAAAGTCAACAGAATGTTCCACATAGCCAGTGGCAGAGAACTACTAACAAAACAAAAACTTTCTGAGATCCACGATATTCGACGCGTTTTACCGTAGAAGTGATATCTGCGCGAGCATTTTTAGTCTCTCAACATATCCTTGAACAAAATTTAAAATTCGCACCGGCAGTGTAAAACGCATACAGTTGAATCAGACTCCTAATAGAAGATATTCCGAAAATATCGGGTCATCAGATTTGAATGATCTGTCGTAAGTAACACGTTAGTGAAGAATGGCGGCAATACTGTTTTATTCATTCCCCAACACGTCGAATGCTGCACACACAGTGATGGATGTTTGACCGCGTGGCCTGGGCGTCCGGAGTGGTGAGAGGGGTGGCGGTGATGCTCTGTTGTGACCGCCGTGGCAGCCAACCTGTTGACCTAGAGACTTAAACTGTTTAGGATTACAACGATGGCAAAACACTATAACAAGTTACAAGCACTCATAAAAAAAGAGGGAATTACGTCGTACAATTCACTAGAATGAACAATTTACAAAACGTTCAGATGGCGATATACATTAGTTTGTACAGCGCGTTAATGTAGAAAATGAATACTTTCTCGGAACAAAAAATGAATACCGCTGCCTCGAGATTAATTTCACGCAGAAACGAATTACTCCCAAATAAAATCGTCCATTCAAAGAAATGGCAACACTATTAGAGTATTCAGTTCATTTTCTCATGAACTTCTTTCATCTGGCAAGATCATGGCCTTCAGCCAAACATCTTTAATGAGTTCATAAAATTCATGAGCAGTATATAATACTGATAAGATTTATTATCATCGTGTTAAACAATTTCATTACGTTCTTGTCGAAAGTGGGTGCTGACATCGAACAGGAACACATAACAACAGTACAAAAGCAATTAAGTGTGGAGAAGACATCGACTTCGTAAGATGGAAGGCCTTCTGGCCCTCCCACATATACCCCAGTCCATCTTCCATTATTATGTTTGATTCTGCATACATGCAAATTGCCTTTAATATGCCATGGACATACTTTGTTATGCCAATCAGTGATCAGATGCTCTGTAACAACATGTACGGGAAATAATTAGTATGAATGACGAATGTATTTTTTTTTTTTTAAATCGTTTCTCCTTCCACCTTGAGACCACTGTGGAGGACGTCCACGGCTCGCCTTCTGATGTTGGCAATAGGCGGCTAGCGGACGCCCCAGACACTGTGTTACGAGGGTGAACGTTGTTGTCCAAAGCGGCCTGATTTGAGAGAGAGAATGGTGGACAGACGCTGCAGCCTATGGCATTGTCTGCTGGGGCCTCGCGGACGGGCTGTGCGCCACGGCGGCGCCTCATGTAGAATATGTAATTATGAGAATTCGTTGATTTCCCACACCCGAAATCTTACCGCACAGACGCCTCGCGGGGGCTGCGATTGGAAGGCTGACTCTTATGTCAGCTCATGAATACTCCCGCCATGGAGATTGGCGGGAAAAGCTGTCATTGGTGGCTACGGTATTTGTTTAATAGCCATTATTGCCAGAAAAACAGTTGTTAGGCCGTGACTGGCTTCTCACTACCACAACGGAGCAGAAGCTCTGGCGGAGCCGTGGCGAGGAAAACACGACAGCGTCGTCCTGATCGTCGCAGGAGTCGGACGTTAGTTACTCTTTCGCACTTTATCGAAGAGTAGTTTGTTAGTCTTACCTGTCCGGTCACCCGGACAAATAGACTTTCGTGGTCGAGTTTGGAGCCATCTACCTCGGATGTCATCAGCCTCAACGCAGAGCGCCAGGCCATGACTCGCACCCCAGTCGTCTACACGCAAAACTTTGCTGTTTGCGGTAATACACGCTGCTCTGGCTAAGCGGGATCCGACAGTCGATTTTACGTCCCAACCTAGCACCCTTTTCTTCACAGCGGATGCACTTAGAACCACTTTCCTTTCGGTAGCAATAGTGCGGCAAAGTGTTCGATCACTGACACGTTACCTGCGATTACAATTAATTTACATCTAATTCCGACTCCAGTCGCATATAGGTCGCTCTCATCAGCTTGTTCAGATAGGTCCTCCACTGGATTTTCCCAGTGCCTCTATCGATTTTTGTCGGTAAAAAACTGTCATTAATTCACGGCGCTTATAAGTCTCGTGCAGCTCACTCATGTTTGTCTTTGAGTCAATAAAACTCATTGTAACACTCTAGTTCAGAATTTTTTCTGTGGAACTACAGAAATTCCCCTGCATTCCTACCAGTCATTATTTTGGAAGGGAAATAATAATCAGTCTCTTAATTACATTTATGTAATGTTCAGCGCTTCATGAAATGTTGCATTCGGGAAATTGATTCAGCATCTTTCCTTGCGCATAGTTAATGTGCACCATCATGAGTGTGGTACGTATCAGAGCTTCACTCTGGTCCTAATTTGCATGCCAGTTAGGGTCACCCACAACTTGTCCGTGGAACAACGAGAAATAACAGGGTGAGGTTGGCAGACGAAAATGAAAGAACAAAACACACAAGCCAGCGATGAGGAAAGTGAGCCGTGCTGCGGCTCGCGTTGGTGCTGTTTGTAGGTTTCCGCCCTCTGTTGGAGGCCAGACGGTATCGTTCAGTTGGTATGCTTGCGGTTCTCTGTTTTCTTCTCGTGTTGACTGGCGTCACTCGGTTTCGCAAGCGTTGCCTGTCCGCTAGTGGCAGCAGCGGCGGGTATCGATATGTAGTAACTATTGCCCTATCTTTGGGGCGACGTCGTTGTTTTGCCGGGTCGTGTGAGTGGCGAGTTCGGTTGGGGACTGAGGAGCAGCCAGGTCCGCGCAGTGCGCGAACACGCTGGGGCCGCTGGCGGCACGCATAGACTGCCGGATGGAAGGGCTGTGGTCACGAGGGTGAACGACATCGTCGTAAACCGGATCCAGAAAGCTTTAAGATGAGTGCATTTCAATCCAAGTAGAGAAACCTCCAACAGTGTGATATCCCGCGATTCTCCAAAGACTTGGGTTCGTGTTGTTGCTCGAAGTGTCGCCGAGGCGAAGAGCAGCGAGTGGAGTGCTTGGGGGGAGGCGGATCTGATTAGCTTTCCTCGACTTCTTATTACTATTTACTGCGTTCAACTTGTTACAATTTGTTAAGTTCAACCAGCGGTAATTTTTCTTGCCTGGTGGCCGCCAACGCCCCCGTTACCAGCCCTGGGGGTTAGTATATGTAACGGCAGTGTACGTTTCCTCGGCTTGCCACTGCTGTCCGGTAAGGCGTGTAGTTTTGACAGCTTTCTTGATCTTAGGCCGGTTAGTGATTCCTCTACTCTGGTGGAAATGATTCCTTTCTCGTTTCGGGGGCTCTAAATACAGTATTCTGGAGTGCAGACCGCCGGTTCCGGCTTTGGCGTATTGTTTCATCGTTGCATTTGGTTTATCGCACGTCAGGTAGCTTGAGCACGATTATCATTAGTCATTCGTTAGACGGCCACTAGTCTGAGTTACCATCTTGTGAAGTGAATAAAACTCTTGGCTGCCGATCTCATCGCTCGCGAAAGTATTTGTTGCCGGACCTTCTCAGGGGTCAACTCCTGGACCACAGTCTGGATAAGTTGCTTGTTTTTTTAATTAACTTTTGCTATTGTATTTGCTGTTTTACAGCAGGTTTCAAATTTTTTTATATTGTTGCCGTTCCTGGCGTGTAAGGCCTTCAGCCGTGATTGTGGTCATGTGCCTTAACATTCAAATTTGGTATTTGTATTTTAGCAGTAACCCTTAAAACCTTATTTACTGCCATTCCTGGCGTCTGATGCCTTCTGCTGTGTTTGTGGCGACTTGCCTTTAATATTTCAATACCTGTAATTTGTAAGTTGCAGCGAGTTTTAAACAATTCTTAATTTAGTGCCATACCTGGCGCGTAAGGCCTTCTGCCCAGATCACAGTGGCTTGCTTTTAAAACATTATCTGTTGTATCTGTATTTAATGGTGATTTGCTCAATTATAACTCACTGAAAACACTATTATTTACACTGTTGTTTATTCATTCATTAATAACGTGTGGTAGTTTTTATTTATTGTTGAGTCTGGAATTACTGGTTCAAAATAAATTGTGTGTAACTGTAAACGGCAACCAATAGTAACTGATTACGGCCCCGTTCACAATCGTAGCCGAATCCTGCTTTCCCTTGACTACGACCAAATTTCAGAACGTATAGACAGTGTTGACAGTACTATTAACTTTCGGCTGCAAAGAAGTAAATAGTTGGGGTATTTAGAGAGGGAAGCTACGCCGACGCTTGAAAGCAAAGTGGTTTTGGATAACACGCATGTCACTGGGCAGTTTGTTCCTGAGTCATCTGCCAGGAACAGAGCGAGAGGTGGAGAAAAAAAGGGAAGGAAGATGACTGTTTAACATACCGTCGACGACGAGGTTATTAGAGACGGTGCACAAGCTCGGTTTAAAGAAGGATGTGGAAGGAAACTGGCCATTCCCTTTCAGAAGCATCATCCCGGCATTAGCCTTCAGCGATTTAGAAAAATCACAGAAAACCTAAATCAAGATGGCTGGACGCTGAGATGCCGAAAATATGTTGCCTCACAAAACTGTTGAGGCTTTTGTGACTACTTGCTGACATATTATCTGCGCGCTTTCATCCTCGCAACCTACGCCCGGCGTTTGTTCAATGAGTTTACAGACGTTTTGCAAGCATGAGTGGTACTGACAAAGACTCACCCTACATAACTAGTAGCAGAGTAGAGTCGAACTCGTGACCAGAAGTTATACGTTCTTAACGCGACAACGTCTGAAAGGCTTTTCCTGGTCATTACCACAGTGTTTCTCGCTATGTTACCAGCAAGAGTCGTTCGCTCCAGCACGGGTTCCGTCATCCGTTTACCTTCACGCTTTCTTCTGCTTTGTGAAAACTATTATTGTGCTCATGAATTTCAATAGCTACCCCAACAAACTGGGGAAGTATCTCTTCTCCACAGCGAGAACCTGTTTATCGGTGAATTTCATTTTCGTGGTTGCTCTCACACAGCACGCGCTCCACCACGACAGATTTCGCCACCTGGCAGTCTCACCCTGCCTTACCATTTATTTTCGATGATTCTGTTACTGGTGGAACATCCGGTGACTCCAACATAGATTTTTCCACATGTACACGGTATGCGGGACACTGCGAGTGGTCTGCGACGCAATGGGTCTATTATTTACCAATTTCAATGACGGTGAGCAATTCTGATACAAGCGGAGCGATATTGAGGACAACAGCGATTAAGAAACCAATGGATAAAAATAGTGTGTGTGCAAATCACTTGATGAATTAGCTCACATGCACTTCAAGTAAGCACAGCAATGACTGACGTGTCCACACAATACTGACATGTTACACTTGTCTCTTACGAAAGCCTTCACGGCTAGATCGAGTCGTCTGAGTTTTTATTATTTGTGCCGAGTTGCACTACATCATAGTGGTAAAGATTTGGTAGAAAGGAAAACTGGACGTATTTTTATTTAGTCTGATACGGAAATATTTTTCTAAATTTTAGGATTGCATGTAGGCAAGGGAGATATGTCCTGAAGTTGTGTCACTTTGTTCCTCTAAGTTTAAATGTTCAGTCAAAGTTATGCAGACATCTTTAACTTTTTTTATAAAAAAGCTGCATACCATTAAGGATTGCTGAAGGAACAGTGATAGGAAAACGTCTGCTTATCAACTTTAGGTGTGATATGAGGATGATTTGTGACTTCTTAGGATTTAGGTGTTTATGAACAAGGTTTAGTTTCCTCCAAAATACTGATGAAGATCATGACCCACGGAATGTCAAACGAAATTATCCAAAACCTCGCTCAGTATCAGTTTGGAATTAAGAAAGATAGAGAACTATAGAAGAACATTAGCTTAAGAATACTCTTGCTGCACTGTAATTTTTTTGTCCCAGACGCGTTTTGCCTTTTTTTTTTACTCTAAGGCATCTTCAGTGGGATCTAGAACGATACAGTTTTGTTCTGTTACGTGTTATTTTTAGATTATCGAATTGTTCATGTCGTTTTTCTTTATGTAAATAAATATTTACTTAAATAAATAATTACTTACAGTTTTTTGGTATCTGCGTTTCCCCTCATCTGGTATGAAGGTCGCACTACCACTTCATTTTGTAAGTACATTTTTATACTCCGAACTTTTTCCTTCACACTGTTCATTACGTTTACCCGTCTTTTTGTGGTGCACTGTTACTCTTTTGCCACCAGTTATAGATACGTGTTCGAAGCCGGCCGGCGTGGCAGAGCGGTTCTAGGCGCTTCAGTCTGTAACCGCGCGACCGCTACGGTCGCAGGTTCGAATCCTGCCTCGGGCATGGATGTATGTGATGTCCTTAGGTTAGTTAGGTTTAAGTAGTTCTAAGTTCTAGGGGACTGATGACCTCAGATGTTAAGTTCCATAGTGCTCAGAGCCATTTGAACATTTGAACGTGTTCGAAAACTGTGCTTTTAAAGACGTAAATATTGTGACTTCACTGTGTGTTTACTCCTGTTTGGTTTGTTTACTACATGTTGCCAACCTAACGAAGTATATATCGAAAACTAACGCCCTCTCTCTCTCTCTCTCTCTCTCTCTCTCTCTCTCTCTCTCTCTCTCTCTCTCTCTCTGTGTGTGTGTGTGTGTGTGTGTGTGTGTGTGTGTGTGTGTGAGAGAGAGAGAGAGAGAGAGAGAGAGAGAGAGAGAGAGAGAGATTGAAAGCTTTGGTGATCAGCTGATTTGAGTTTTGGTTCAAACGTTATGTGGAGGGGTTCATGGACAAGTGAAAAGATGTTGGGCGGTATAATAATGTGATTATGTTCTCTGAGGTCTTCTGCAAATGTGGAGTGGTTTGTCCCATACTTCCAGGCTCTCATGTATTCTTTGTACCTGACATCAAATGTTCTGCCTATTTGTCCTATGTATCTTCCTTCACAAGTGTTACACTGTAGTAGATATATACCTGCTTTCTAGTATGTGTCTCTGTTTTTTGTAGTTGTAGGGTGTATCTGTGCATATAATTGTCTATTGTGTTTGCCATGTTCATCCCCTGTCTTTTGAAAATGTTGGTGAAGTCACAATATTTTCGTCTTTAAAAGCACACTTTTCGAACAAATATCTATAATTAGTAACAACAGAGTAATAGTGCACGACAAAAATAAAGGTAAATATGGTGAACAGTGTGAAGGAAAAAGTTCTGGGTCTAAAAATGTGCTTATGTTTCGTAAATAAAATGGATGTGCGACCTCCAGACCAGATAAGAGGAAACGCAGATGCCAGCAAACTGTAAGTAATTACTTATTTACATTAAAAAAACGCTACGTGAACTATTTAATAATCTACAAATAAAATGCATCAAAACAAAACCGTATTCTTCTAGATTCCACTGAAGTTGCCTTAGAGTGAAAAAAAGTAATGGGAAACGCATCTGGGATAAATAAATTACAGAACAGCAAGAAAAGGCGATTTTTATTTACAAAACAAATATTTCTGTGCTCGCCGTGGAGGATGGCCAGGCAAACAAACTTGTTAAGAAACAAAAAAATGGTTCAAATGGCTCTGAGCACTATGGGACTTAACATCTATGGTCATTAGTCCCCTAGAACTTAGAACTACTTAAACCTAACTAACCTAAGGACATCACACAACACCCAGTCATCACGAGGTTTAAGAAACAGCTTTTGTAAGTAGGCTCCACTGATTTAGCAAAGGCTTTCGACAACGTAGACTAGTCTAAAATGAGAATAATTTTAATCCCTAATGTGTTGGACCACCAAAACAGGAATATAAACTTGTAGTTTTACAGGAACCAGACAGAAAAATCAAAATGAAAGATAATGACGCAAAACTGGGAAGAGTAAACAATTGTGTTCGGCAGGGATGCAGTCTTTCCCTGTTCAACATATTCATTGAGAATGTAATCAAAGAATGCAAAGATACATATACCAAAGGAATACTCCTAATAAAAATTCTAGATATGCAGACGACGTAGCAGTCTTACCCCAATCTGAAAACAAGACTAAATGGTCATAAAAGGCATGAACTAGGTATTTTCAGAAATTTGTAACACAAAAATATGGAGAAAAACGAAATCCTTGTATGTAGTAAAGATCCAACAGCCGCAAAAAACTACGTCTGAGTGGTGAGAGCCTCAAGCAAGTCACCAGCTTGACCTGGGTATTGGAATAACGAGAGGATGGCATATCGTACCAGGAGATTAAGTGCAGAGCTGCGCAACATAAGCCAGTGTTCAAGAACAAGTAATAGTATAATAAGCTACCAACATCTAAAAATATTAATTTAAGCACCGATAAACAGTATGTAAATACGTTTTGTTTGGTGCGTTGCCCTATGTGGCTCGGAAAAGTGGACTGTAAGGGACCTGGAATGGTAAAGACTACAGGCTAAACGCGTGAAGAAGAGTCCTAAGGATTTGATGGCCAGACAGTATGATCGATGAAGAAATTGTCGAAAACATAGGAGTGAAAAAGCGCTGTGGACGACTATCAAGGAATGGAGGGATCGTTGGGTTGGACCCCAATACAAACATTGCCCCTTCCTTGTGCACTGAATAGAAGGAAAACTGCCTGGAAAGAATGTACACGGAAGATAAAGAGTTCAGTACATCAAACAGACGGAACACGGTCTGAAATTGAAAACATACTGTGAAATTAAGTTACTTGCGGAAGATAGGGGAAAATGGAGAACAGAGTTGCTGCTGACCAACCTACAGAGAAAGAGAGAGAGAGAGAGAGAGAGAGAGAGGTGGGGGGGAGGGGGAGGGGGGAGGGAGAAAATCTGTGCAAATGTCATCATAAAAATCTGGTACGGCAAGAGGGATGTTCCTAGAGCTGGCATTTAAACACCACTGGATGTTGTGAGAAAGTGAGTGGTAGCTATAGAAACGTATCACACGTGAAGTATCACTGAAGTACACACAGAAAAGTAATGGCACCAAGACTGAATCCTGGGGAACACCAAAGAGCATTTGTTTCCAGAATCACTTCTGTGACCCACAGACGACTCATTGATTTCTGATTCTGATTTAGCAAAACAGTAGTAATTATTGTACAAGATTCGCGTTTCTGGCATTCATACAGCGCTCGCAGTTGCCGTGGGACGGGGAGCAGCGCGCAGCAGCTGTATGCCTAGCTAGTCCAATGGCGCGCTTTCCGGACAGAGACAAGGCGGTGGCGGCGGCGGGCGCTCTCGCTTGTTCCCGCAGCTGTTGAGCCCCGTCCTAACCTCGGTTGACGACCTCGCTAATCCGGTCGCCCATAAGCCATGATTTGCCGTCGTGATAATAGCGCCGAGCGGCCGTTTAACCAGAGGAATATATCGGGCAGCCTTTCCGCAGGGCTTAAGCCCTTCTGCCAGCGGGGATTTCGTGGTCTGTTGGTGAAACAAGTGCCGGCGGGCGCAAACCTCTCTCGAACTGCCCAAATGACCGGCAGCGCTAGCGGCGGGCACATTCACTGAATCGCCGTGACAGCTGGAACTCATGCCTGTCATAGTTTTGCGCCACACGACATTGCGTCCCCCCCCCCCCCCCCCCCCAACATACACACCCGCACACCGAAAATCCTTCCCCCCCACCCCCCCCCCCAACCCACCCAAAAGATCACACACGATATGCGCCACTTTACCCCTCTGCAAGTGATATACGTTTAATCACATGCTCTCCTAAACGTAATGGCACTATATTTCAAACCACAATTTGACCAGACCAGCAAATTACCCGCATCATTCGTCTCACAACACAGCTAATACAAAACAAGGGATATATTAGTTCGATCTACAATTTTAAATACTTGACTACCGTCGTCAAGCAATCGCTTATAGTTGCCTCAAGCATTAATAAACAATTTAACGTGACTTACTTAAGCTCTCACCACAACGGAATGGGGTTACCACAAGTCACAGATGAATATTTCCTGTGTGTGAGAAAACAGAAAAGCCTGCATGAAAAATTATCTATACTCCGACTCATAAAAGTATTTCACGGTGTATTACCGAACTAAATGAAGTATAATCGTAGAAAGATGAGTACATCGTTATATTCGTTCCCAGAATTGGATAATACTGCTCTGAGAACACGAATAAGTCGAAATCTTTTCCTCAAGCAAAACACGACACGATATTGCCCTTACAGCAAGGCCCCACTTTTTGCTAGGCTGATTTATACAGAACACGTGCGATATTCGGACTGCAGGTAGGATGCATAAAAGAATGTTTGATGATGTAAAACGAAAAAAGATATTGTAATCTGTTGGACACTGGAATACAGTGTACGTTATTGGCAACAAATCTATTTTTCTTTATCGAGCTTGGAGCCTGCTGCCTTTTTCTGAAGGTCTTATAATCGGTTGCAGCCTCGACGCAGAAAATAATTTCTGGAGTTTGCTCTTGCTGTAAGAATTAATTCTTTAAATGGGCCGCCATATTACACTTCCGTGTCGCCCAATACGACTTTCCTTTTAGAGAGCTACGCAGCTCGACGTCTGTTCTTCAAATATATGCAAAAAATAAAAAATAAAATATCATCACGAGATGTGGTTATTGTGATTGATACTGTGCGAGTGGTGGTATATCTGTAGTAATTCAGGCCTCCCAGTGTGACACAGAAAGTGAAATGGTATATTTTAAAAATATATGGATACATATTTTTTCTGCAATCTGCAGACTGCACTTCTTACACACTAAAGCCACTACAAATTTTTAAGTCTATTTCTAGTAAACACGGGTCTTAACTTCACTGATCACTACATTACTAACAGCAAACTCATCTTTACTTCAAATGCACGTTTTTGTTTTGGACCGGTATCCTGGCTACAGCCGTTATACTGCTGCTACTGCTTGTTACGTGGCAGCCCCTTACGATGATACCTGTATGGTAACAACTTTGAACTTGAGCCGTGACTGTCCCCATCATAATTTTCATAGTGGATGCCACAGCCATGAATTTATTTTTCCATTTGGGCAGCGTTTACCGATACCTTTCCTCGTTACAGAACGAATTTCGGTTTCTTAGAGCATTATCTAATGTTCAGCTGTATAAAAAGCACACTAAATTACCGCCACTTAAACGGGGACATAATGCTATAGAGGTAACTTAACGGAAAGATAGTTACCTATAACAAGGTGGCGATATGTACGATAATGTTTTAAAGTTCGTCGATCTTGAATTTCGGGAAGTCACCTCAAATTCCAAATCCATTCCAAACTCTTCAACGCTACTAGCATCTAAGCGAAATGGCGCCGGTAAGAAAAACCTATTGAATAACTCACGATTATAAATTGCATTCAGCGATATTTTAAGTTCTTCATCCACTTATTAAAGAAAAAGTTCACTTTGAACTGACTGTACCTGTTCCCGAAAAGTTATGATGAATTGTGGAAATGCGTCGAAGAAAATTTGTGTCCTTCCAGAAAGTGAGCATTATTACTTGATATGACGTACTGTCTACGTTAGACTAGTGTGCGTATATATTACTTCCTTCCTCGATGTTGTGCTAAATTTAATTACCACTGTCGCTTACTTGATTTTAACTAACCTCTGAAACGGGTTGCTTTCAGGCAAGGTTTATGTTTGAGTAGCACACACTTCTACGATTACCCTGTTACTCGTGCTCAACGTCTCTTGATGATACGGTATCGCGCATTTTTAATGTCGTTGTCTGATTCAGGAATTGAACGTATAGATACAGGCATAGGCATACTGCCTCAGAGAAAAGCAGTGACGGTCTTGTAATTTTTTTTACTGCATATATATTAATCAAGTCACACAAATGATGTCATTTCCTGTTTGGACTTTATACCAAGTAATAATCACATGATTTGAACACGTTACATAGTACCTGATAAATTGAACAGCATGTACAGACTTCTGTAAGACACCTGTCAAACTCAATCTTACATTCTAAAACCGTTTGCTGGATGCATCAGGTTGATTTCTTCTTGGGCTGGGCGTATTAACTGTCCTCGCAAGTGCTGCTTTTATTTAATGATCCTGCGCCATGCGATCTTCGTTTAATTTCTTGTTTAGTCGTACTCATGGCCGTTAAAGCGATACTATTGCTGAAACGCAACATGATAGCAGTGCGTAAAGTACTAATCGTCAAGACAGAAAGCTACTCTGTTTCTTCAAGTTTTGAAACATTCTATAGGTTGTTCTATACTGATCAGCGGAATAAGCTTCTTACCATTAACTTACCCATTCTGAACACTGACTATACTGACAGTATAAACATACGTTGCTTTGGGAAAATACTGCAATAATGGCGGATGTTTTCAATTATCTTCCAAGGTGCACTCATAAGTGCAAATTTCGACTAGCCTCCAACGTATCTATTGTTTGTATCGAAAAGGAAATTATTTCCGCGAAAAAAAGAAAAAGAAGAGAGGGAGTGGTGAAATACGGAATATTGGATACGGTAAGTTGTTTCTCAATAGATTAATGCAAACAGCGAAGGAACAGGACCGACGTTTTGTACATCCATCGCAAAAAGAGAAGTCATGGCAGAAGAAAACCAACCCACAATATGTATTAACTGTGCTGCAATGCAAATGATGAAACTAGAAATAAAACGACTTACAACGTTAAAGTGTATAGGCAATGAAAAGTATAGCCCAAATTTATAGGAACATAATTCTAATTTAAAATCTCTAAACCAGCCGATAAAAACCAAGAGGTCGCAAAATTTTAATTAAAGTAATATGAAAATTTAATGCCAGAAAAAAATGGTCCACAAACGATTATTTAATTTTCCTCAAGTTTGTTAACGGAGCTACATTAGAAGAGTCAACATAAGTACTGGACTTTTTTTTTTTTCATTCCCGCAGAGGTGAAGTTTATTTCGTCTGCTTCATAGGTCACAGCGAATTTAATTAAAACGCTGCATACACGTTCGCAAATTGGGAGCATATGTTGTACTGGGGAAATTAGTTAGAGCTTTAAGTACTTATGGAAGCTACGTAACGGCCGAAAGCAATGCACAGCGTGTTCACTAAACGATGAATACAGTCACCTCTCAGAGATTTATAGTAACGGAAAACACTAAAGAAGGCCTGTATCGTATTTATTGTCTACATTTAAATTTCCGGTAGGTAGCGACAGGAAAGCTGGCTGAAATGACACAGAAGTAAGCGAACTGCGCGAGATTGGCTTCATGTATAGCGCAATTCGACACAGGTTTTACTCTGTCTCAAGAAAATCGTAGCAGTTATTAATGACCTAGTGCACATCCCGCAAAACTCTATTTTATCTGTTCTGAAAATTCTCCAAATAGATACAAGCAGCGATCTATTGTCATGCGGAAACGCATGTATGCCTACATATCCAGGAGACAAATAAATGTGAAACCGAACGACGTACACTGTGCCAAAACATTATGACCACTTCCCAACGCGGGACTGAATGTCGGCTGGTGGTGGAAATGAAAGTACGTAAGCGGAGAAGAGACGAACGGGTAATCGTTCTAGCGGCGATACCAGGCCGCAAATGGGGAAATCCACTGAAATGAGCGGCGTTAACAACGGTCTGATTGTTATGGCCCGGCTCTGGCAACATGCATGTTAAAACGACGACGCTGGTCTATGGTTCACGTGCTACTCTCGTCAGCATCTACAGAAAGTGGCAGAAGGACGCTGAAACCAGGAGTATGCGAAAAGGTATTGGACGTCCACGCCTCGTCACAGAGCGTGGAGATCGGAGGGTTAACAATTCTGCGACACTCGACTCATGCGCTACACCACGAACACAGGCCGATAGGGGAAGACTTTTGCTGTTGGGGACTTTTGTCTGTGCTCCGTGGGACCTTTGGTAGTAATCGAAGGCAGCATGAAGTCCGGATCTTCTCCGACAGCCATGGCATCTTCCAGCTGGATGAATTCTAACACTACAACACAGTACCTCATAATTATCACATTATTTCTGCAATCTCGATATTATTTGCGGAGCATAAATGTGTGTATTTTATTATTTTACTGCCAATTAATTGAAGGGGACGTAATGTATATTTACGACAAACCATTTGAAATTAAGATTTTAAAGGATAGTAGTAGACACACTGGCAATGTCATGGACCTTGCATTACGTAGAATCGAAAGATTTTATTAACGGCTGCAATTTTCAGTAGTTGTACTATTTTTTTTTTTTCAGGATAAAATTCGGTTAAAGGAAATAAATTTTTATTATGTTTCACACGATTTCGACAAATTAATTTGTCATCAACAGAAGCTTACAAAATTAGGGATATTATACCTTTTTACGCTACACGTAAATATATAGCCAAGGTCTGAAGATTCATAACATCCCTAATTTAGTAGGCATCTGAAGATGATAAATTAATTTGTCGAAACCGGCGAAGCACAGAAAATTGGAATAGAAATCAACATTACATTTTGTACCACCATACAGCGAGACCTTCTGGGGTGGTGGTCCAGATTGCTGTACACACCGGTACCTCTATACCCAGCAGCACGTCCTCTTGGATTGATGCATATCTGTATTCGTCGTGGCACACTATCCACAAGTTCATCTAGGCACTGTTGGTCCAGATTGTCCCACTCCTCAACGGCGATTCGGCGTAGATGCCTCAGAGCGGTTGGCTGGTCACGTCGTCCATACACAGCACAGGCATGTTCGATAGTGTTCTTGTCTGGAGAACAAGCTGGCCACTCTAGTCGGGCGATGTCGTGATCCTGAAGGAAGTCATTGACAAGATGTACACGATGGGGGCGAGAATTGTCGTCCATGAAGACGAATGCCTCGCCAATATGCTGCCAATATGGTTGCACTATCGGTAGGAGGATGGCATGCCATCGAGAGTTCCTGTCTCTCTGTATCTCCTCCATGTCCGAACAACATCGCTTTGATTCACTCCGAGACGCCTGGACACTTCCCTTGTTGAGAGCCCTTCCTGGCACAAAGTAACAATGTGGACGCGATCGAACCGCGGTATTGACCACCTAGGCATGGTTGAACTACAGACAACACGAGCCGTGTACCTCCTTCCTGGTGGAATGACTGGAACTGATCGGCTGTCGGACCCCCCTCCCGTCTAATAGGCGCTGCTCATGCAAGGTTGTTTACATCTTTGGGCGGGTTTAGAGACATCTCTGAACAGTCAAAGGGACTGTGTCTCTGACACAATATCCACAGTCAACGTCTATCTTCAGGAGTTCTGGGAACCGGGGTGCTGCAAAACATTTTTTTGATGTGCGTAGGATAAATTTTGAGAATTAATATTTTTGATGTTGCATCATATCAGTCACAGTCTGAATTTTCACCCGTTTTTTATTTCATTAGTTATTGTCGAATAATTCCGACGTTTAGATTTGTTTCTAAATCACAGTACTTGGGCAGACTTCAGGTCTCGCTGCCGAAAACTGAAAAACTAGCCCTTGTTAAGATGTCTGGCAGTGGAGGAGCGAAGCATGCCCCTGAGAAAGCACGATACGCATTACGCCGGGAAAGGCTCTAGAAAAGCACTGCGTCTGCTAAGTGAGTGCCGTGCGCCAGGTACTGTGCAGAACGAAAGCCAGAGCAGCCGGGGCCGGGGCGAGCCACGACCAGCGGCGCCTGCCATCGCTGGAGATTGAATTGCTCCGGCGCCAGTCGTCACCGCCGCCCCGAACCTCCATTTCCGGACACCCGTGAACAGGTTCCAGAAGCGGCAGCCGACACTAAAAGTCAGCTCCCGGCGAATGTGAAGCCCACCGCCTGCAGAGCGCCTGCAAACGCCAACGTTCATTTTATAAGACGGCACGAGGGCAGTTTGGTTTGTCAGACAACCGTATCTACCATTACTGAAGTCACAGGGCCGATCGAAAAGCGATCTCATGCAATAAAGAAAAATCCGACTGCGCGAGGCAGTATATAGCGTTAATTATGCACTTACTTTACCCGCTTGAACAATGTTTTTTTTTTTCAATGTTTATTCTACATACAAAACCCACCGACTTACAATTTTGCGTGGGCGTTAAAGTTACTAAACAATATTACATAACAACAAGTGGTTACAATTTTATTCCAAAACAACTACAAAAAACATAAAAGAGCATTCTGCTCACAATAATACAAAATATTCGGCCTTCTTAGCCTCTCCGGGCTAATCCCGGAGAGTTGCCCGTCCCTAGCCACGGGGAGGCGGGCCGCTGTTAACAAGCGAAACCACTCTGTGAGAAACATTTCATCCCTCCACCACCCATTTAGATTACTACAATACACATACACATCTATCTACAGAAATACTTTGTACACATTTACAGGTCTGTTGTGCTTCTACTCACTTGTTCCTGTCCTTATCGGAAGAGAAAGCTTCCACCGACACAAGACGGTTCTTGTATATGAAACAGTTGGAGGTTACTTCTAACAGATCCTCTTTCCGATCAACACCAAGTTCGCGGCCAGACCCCAGGCGGACCGACAAATGTCGCCAAGCCTGGGGCGGTCTCGCTTATGCATCTGTCCATTATATCATTATCATTTCGTAATTCAAACAATAGTTTCCAGTACCTACCTTAAGAACGTACGCTGAGCTTCACGTGACACTATGTTTACTAATTTGGAAAAGGTCTGGAAACTATGCCTGTCATTAATTATTTCTCTCACGTCACGTGTCGGTAATAGCTGCCTCTCCACCGAGGCAGCCTGGTCGTAAATCGGGCAGTCAAAAATAATATGCTCGGGTGTACCATGTGGGGTCCCACAGTCACACTCCCGCGACGGCCTCTTGCCGATTCGATGCAAATAGTCCGGATAAGGACCGTGACCAGTGAGGAAGTGGATAACGCCCTGAGATGGTGTTATAATTTTGTTTTTTAATCTTGTTCTCACACATGGCAAGTAGGAGTACACCCGCCGTCCAGTCTCAGAACGATCCCACTCCTCCTGCCACAGGTCCAACACACGATTTTTTATGTCTTTGACAGTTACCAGGGGCATGCCCATAATATCACAAACATGGTCTATGTCACCTTTATGCAACCAGTAAAGAACGGCGTATTGCCGTATTATCAAATCTAAAGGGCATAGCCCCATTATAACTAATAGTGCATCAACAGGACTGGTGCCAAAGGCACCCACACACCTTATCAGCACATTCCTTTGTATGCGTCGAATCTGCATCGCCAGCCTCACCAAGGCTAACCTGTGGGCCCACACACTTGCTCCATACCCAACTACTGGAGCCAACAGACAATTATGATACATGTGAATGGCCTTCGCTGGAAGGTGAAAGCGTCGTTGTCCAATTGAAATTAACTTGTTAAACAGAGCCATAGACTTGATGGCCACTTGCTCAATGTGCTCTGTGAAGTTCCATCTTTCATCTAGGTATACACCAAGGTATCTAGCAGATCTCTTTCTAGAGACTGCCACGTTGTCAATTCGTACAGTAGGATCTCTATTTAACTTGCCTTTTAGCATCATGTACACCGATTTCTGAGGTGCCACCATCAGTTTTGATTGTCCACACCAACTAAGCAGTATGGCAATGGCCTCTCTTGAACGCTCTTCAATTGCCATGCGACTATTACCCTCAACCAGTATCACGAGATCGTCCGCGTAGGCAACTACCCCCAACACCGAGGCATCCCTCTGCAAGTTGGTCAGCAGAGGTTCCATCATGATATCCCCGAATAACGGGCCCAACACAGATCCCTGGGGACAACCCCGGGATATCCACTTGAATACCACAGTGCCAGGGGCAGTTATCCTGGCAAGCCTTCCATCACAGTAAGCCCCCAGACAACCATACAGCGGACCAGGACACCCCATCTCCCGAAGACGGGAGAAGAGCGCTGGCCACCATGGGTTTTCGAAGGCTCCTGAGATGTCCACCATGATCCCCAGAACGTATGTCGCCCTGGCAGAGTGGACAGTCCGAGCAACCTCATTGGTCGCATCCTGTGTGGAGCGACCCTTTCGGAACCCGAACTGCCGATCACTCATGCCATGAAGCATTCGGTGACTGTACAATCTGTCGACCAGTAACTTTTCAAAGGCCTTGCCCAGAACATCTAGTAAACAGATCGGTCTATATGATTTTGCTAATTGTGGGTCCTTCTCGGGACCCTTCTTAATTATGACCACCTCTGCGATCTTCCATTGAGTTGGATATACACCACGTTCCAGACATGCATTATATATTTTAACAAGCACAGGAGCCAGCTGTGGGGCCAGGAACTGCAAGATCTCAGCTGGAATATGATCTGGTCCTGGGGCCTTGCGCCTTGCAAATGTATGAAGCGCAGCCACCACCTCCTCAGTAGAGAAGGGGTAAACCGCCACCTCATTAACATACTGCTGCAGCAGTCCCTGGCGTATTCCCCGCTGCTCCTCAGTATCCTCGTTGTCTGTATCGTCAGGTAGCAAAGTGTGCAGTAACACACTTGCTGTCTCCTCCCAAGTCGTGGTGTACCTACCTCCGTCCAATCGCAGGGTGGAGAGCATGGTCGGAGACCTAATTTTCTCCCGGACCAGTTTGTAGGGGACGCCCCAAGGGTCCATCCCCAACTGGTCCTTGACAAATGTTTCCCAGGATAATCTTCTTGTGGTCTGTACCATGTTAACATACCTCTCTTTTAATCTTCTGTATATTCTCAAATGATACTGTCTCTCGTCCTGGGCGAAGCTCCTTTGATAGTTACGCCGCGCCCGCCTGACAGACCGCTTAAGCGCGGTCAGTTCGGGGGACCACGGAGTAGCCTGCTTACGAACATATCTCGCAACGCGAGGAACAGGAACAGCAATAGCTGCTTCAATAGAAACCAATAGGTCTCCTACTGCACCGTCCACATCTGCAATTTCCACATCCAGCTCTGGAGGTCGAAACTCCTGCGCCAGCCTATCCCAGTTCGTTTTTGCATAATTGTATCTCTCGACCAAGTCCCCGAGATCTTCTGTGACCTCTGTCTCCTAGTTAAAAAATATACACTTGTGATCACTAATCGTGACATTCTCGGAAACACACCACTGGAGCACGTGGGGCGCAGCACCAAGAGTGGCTAATGTTACATCGATGTTTGAGACCGCGCCAGCCCTTCCGGAGAAGGTAGGCGGGTGCCCAGGTTGATTCAAGACAATCAAATTCGCTTCCATTATTAAATCTTCCAACTCTGAGCCCCGATCGTCCCGCTCCAGGCTGTGCCACATCGGGGACTTGGCATTTGCATACATACAGATTATTATTGACTGGCCTGCTAAGGCCCTTAGTATCCATCTTAACTGGTCCAAAAAAGTAGCAATGTCCTGTCGAAACTGACAGTATACATGTTTGTTTGGACCACAGTTATATGTTCATTACAAAACTGAGTCAAAACGGTTAATCTGATGAGCTTGTTTAAGACCACAACCGCACACATGGGGTTCTCACCAGAGAACGCCACTTGCGCGGCCGCCGGAAAGCCAGGGATTCGACCAGCGCAGGAGGCTGGTTCCTGTATCATAATAATATCCAGCTGTTCTTCTTCCGCCACTTTACGCAGTTCCTGCGTAACCATATGGCTACGCATAGCATTGATTTGCAACATCCTAAATCTCCCCATTACCCAGGGGGATAGAAGACGTGCAGACGACTGGCGGGCCAAGGCTTCGAAAGGTCAGTGACATTTCGGCCGTACATTTTGACAGCCGGACGCGTTTCTCATATCTTCCGGGTTTCGGGGAGGCGAGTCACACCCAGATCGAATCCACCTCGGGGATTAACGACGACGGCTGCTGACCCGTCCAGCCTGGATGCGATTTCTAGAGGGTTTCCCACATACAACTAGGTGGTACCCACCTCCCGCCACAGGGGGATACTACCAAACATTTAGAATACGACCCCAGTGGAACATGAGATTTACTCTAGACGCAGACAAATGCGGTACACAGAATCCGTCCCAGGGATTGGGGGAGGGGGGGGGCGGAGACGGAGGAGAGGAGAGGGGGGTTGGCGTCGGACATTCCTGGAGTTGTAGAAGCGTGCTCAGAGCCGCATCATAGGCACGTGCTATCGTAACACGTGCCTAATAACTTTAGCTTCTCTGCGTTACTTCTAACATGGCGAGCGACCCGTTTGCTGTAGAACAGTGAGGTAGAAGAACCACTGGAGCAAACATAGAGCAAATTCAAAATTCTAAAATCATTCTGGCTTTAAATTATGCTTCCTGGAACTTATAATACTGCGACTGCATGATTCCATGGTCATAAAAACACGCCAAATGATTCTGCAGTAATCTGAAAGATTCAAAATTTGGGGATGGATAAAATTCGAAGAAATGGAAAGAAAAATCACTTTGCAGGAACTCTCGCGCCACTACTTCAACCACATTCTTCCGAAAGTGGTCTGTTACTGGCACTTACGAACTATGGGACTAAGAAGAGAGGCAGATTTCTATACAGAGATTTGAACATTACCTTTCCCATATGATCTCGCGATGTTTCCTGGTGTTCTGTACAGATCCGATAGAAAGAATTTAAACTATTAACGAAAAATGTGAACCTTCGGATCTCCTTCGTAGCAAGTAACGCGGTAAAGGAAACCAAAGAGTAATTTCGAAAAGGGAATCAAAGTTCACACAGAATGAATTGCAACTTTGAGGCTTGCGATGACACTCTAATTCGGTCTGAGACAACAAAGAATTTGGAAGAGCAGCTGAACGGAATGGATAGTATATCGAACGCAGGTTATAAGGTGGACGTCAGTAGAAGTAAAACAAGGGCAATGGACAGTAGTCGTATTAAATCAGGAGATAACGAGGGAATTAGATTACGAAACGATACACTAGGAGTAGACGAGTTCTGTTATTTGTCAGAAAAAAAGGACGATGGCAGGTGTAAACAGCATACAAAATACAAATTAGCAACAGCATCAAAAGCGTTTCTGAAAGACAGAAATATGCTAACACTGAATATAAATTCAAGTATTAGGATTACAGTCCGATGAGAAGAGGACAGACGATTTTCAAACGTACAGCACTGTAAAGCCTGTGTTGTTCCGAATTACGATGCAACGTTCCTTCGGATATGCATGCATGTCCGAAAGGGCATTGCATCGTAATTCGGAATAGCACAGACACTGCAGTATCGTACTTATTCGCCGACACCAGGCAAACGACTTTCCAGTAAAATGCCTCGCCTGTACGGGAATACACATAATGGATGTGCGAGAACGGATTGTAGACACATGGTTCGGGTCTGGCCGTGAGTCGTGCTCGGATAGCCAGACGGTAAGGCGATCGGTAGCAATAATCGGGAAATCAGGGTTGGAGCCCCGGTCCGGCACAAATTTTCATTGTCTTCATTCCCTTATACAGCAGATCGTTTTGTATATTTGCAACTGCGAATATATTTCTCGTATTTTCAAATGTGGTGCTACAGAAAATGCTAAGTATTAGGGTAACTAATCACCAGGTACTGAATCGAATTAGGGAGAAAGATATTTATGGGACATATCCTGACTGATAGGCCATATCCTGACGCACAAGTAATATTTAATGGACGGATGTCTGGGGTATAAGAGTCAGAGCAAGATCAAGGCTTGAATATAGAAACAGGTTCAAAAGGACAGAGGTTTCCGTAGTTATGCGGAGATGATGACCCTTACACAGGACATACTAGCGTGGAGAAAGGCATAAAACCATTCTTCGGATGAAGACCAATCAGCAGCAACAACAACAACAACAACAACAAAGAACGCAAAGTATCACATGAGCTACAAACACAAGAGTCAAAATACAAGAAACGGGAAAAATGCGAGAATGTCTTTCCTCCTAATATAAAATGTTCGCACAGTTCCATTTCCATATTTGACACTACTCCACAGCAGTCACACGACCAGAGAGTTTCCTACAGCCAGCAGCGTCTCTCGCAAGCAACACAAAACGTATCAATGAGAAACTGGATACGAAAGAAAGAATGATTTTAACCCTTTCACGGATAAAATTTTTAAAATACTAAGGTGATAACGTTTTCTTTTCAGTCCCATTATTATATTTTCACCACCAAAATATTTTTTAAGTTCTCCATTTTTTCACAACAGGAAGTGGGACACACATGTCCCATGAACCAACGCGAGATACCTTTTCTGCTGACTGACTGATTTTGTAATTTTTTTTTTTTTTGCCATACACTGGAGTTTGAAGGATAAAATAACTACAAATTATACATGCACGTAATCTTTTTATTTGTGTAGAGCCAGTGTAAAAAATATTCACTACCTTCCAGTTTTCATGATACATGACCAATACTTACAAAACTATACATTCCATGAAACTTGGAAAAACATGGTGTGGCACAAAGTGGTACCACAAGCAGTGCAAACAACTTTTGTTCTCAGAATGAGATTTTCACTCTGCAGCGGAGTGTGCACTGATATGAAACTTCCTGGCACATTAAAACTGTGTGCCGGACCGAGACTCGAACTCGGGACCTTTGCCTTTCGCGGGCAAGTGCTCTACCAACTGAGCTACCCAAGCACGACTCACGCCCCATCCCCACAGTGTTACTTCTGCCAGTATCTCGTCTCCTACCTTCCAAACTTTACAGAAGCTCTTCTGCGAACCTTGCAGAACTAGCACTCCTGCCTTTACAGTGCAGTCCCGATTTTTTCTCAGGTTCAGTACAGTCGTCCCTAGATGGCAGCACCGTGCAGAGCTGGGTAACATATATCACGACACTCGGCCTGGCGCTCAAAGTTAGTGGGACATATATCACCCATCAACCACGAAAGGATTAAGAAAGACCTTGCGCCAGTCTAGCACAATGACGAACAAAGAATGCATCACAATCACAATCTACATGGAAAATATAACTGATGAGAAGTACATGGCAAAAATATCCTCTTGCGGACACACGGCTCGAATGAATCCAGAAAGATAAATATCCGAATTACTGTGCGAGCATACACTTCTGCGACCGTTGTCATATACAATAAAACTTTTCTGGTTATGTCTTGTACAAAGAAGCGTATTTTCGAACCTGTATAGAGAAACGAAGTATCAGCTGACTAAAGAAACCATAACATCTGAATTAAAATACACTAAGAAGAATAACGAAAATTACGGTTAAACCCCACCATGTCGACATAAATTATTCCAGGAAACTACACACAAATGAAAATAAAATAAAAGACAGCATTGTATTAACAAGGGCAAATTATAGCAAGCATACACAATTCACTGTCATACCATATTGGGGAAAATTTTCAAATAAAATCAGAGTTGCACTCCAGAGAAGCAATCTAAAGGCTTCAGAACGTAGAACACATTGCGATAACAAATTTCTGTTAACATAAAACAATCTTGTAAATTTACACGTTGGGGGTGTTTATAAATTAAAATGCGGTAATTGTGAGAACATTAACGTACGATTAACGAGACGAAATTTCAAAACAAGGTTCAAAGAATATCTGAACCAAACTGCAGGAACCTGTCTTCGCATAGTACACTCTTAAAGGAACAAAACCACAAACCTAGTAACATGACAAAGTGCCTATCAGTCCTACATATAGCCGAAAAAGGTAGTATATTCAACATTTTGGAAGAAATAGAAGTTTTCGCATACACAATGAAACATCGCGACATTATTATAAAAAACGAACAGACTGATCTAAAAAAACAAAAAATCATCGAAAATTTCGTTAATATACTTTACTGAAGACACATTCTTTGTTCTGCTAACACAGTTAATACAAATTAGAAATAACATCTATATTCTATGATGTATACGAAAAATAATAACTACATATATTTCGTAAGAAAATCCTTATCCTTATTACGTTTATGAATATATAAATCATGTAGTCGTATTATTACATGAACATTTCGAAATACTGCCACTGGGACACGACAGAGAACATTACATATAAGCAAGTCGAATTTCAATGAACCGAATAATCACAGATACATAAAACGCTACATTATACACTGCAAATAAATTATAAGAAACTTGTGTCTTTTGTGCAATACAGATATCGCTGATAATGGACAACGCGAGAAGCTAGTCAGATGAAATAAAATACTACCACAAAGCAACCTCTGTCGAATACGAAATTAAAAGGATCACTTATTTACAATTTTCTGATTATGTGACCGCGCCGTTATGTTGTTTAGTTCTAAAAGACCAACGATTATTTCAGTGATCTTATCCATAAATGGAAAATTTTACTGAAGAAAAATAGTGACTGTTACTGACTTGATGGATCAGAAAACGTAGGAAGCTTAGACCAGTAAAGTAAAGAGAGACCTACAACAGTGAAGCACAATTATAAAAACAGCTACGAGTGTGGTCCCTCTTATATATTGCAAGAGCACGAGGGTTTTCGGAGGAGAAAACTAAAGCTTAAACAGATAAGCCTAGGGTAGAGGAGAAAACAGAACAATTACACCAGTGATAAACGAGTGAAGAAGAGAATCGGAATAACGTTATTACCAGCTGTATGAAACGAATAAAAATGAAAAGACACAAAGGGAGTTGGGAGTTACGCCCCTATGCAGCTTTCTGCTAACTTCGCAAAGTTGTAAATCAAATTATCAGATAGGACAGATGGCTTAAGACTCTTTCCTCTTCCTCACGAATACCATAGATGTGATTAATGCCAAGACACCATAACTCAATTAAAGTGTTCGCTCCACACTGTCGCACTCAAATAGAATTATCGTATGCTGTATAAATGTAGCCCGAAGTTTGCACTTTAACGAGTAATCTTTGGAAACAGATATTCCTCTTTCTACGTGATAGGCTGGGGGGGAGGGGGGGAGGGGGAGGAGGGGGGGGACGAGAGAGAGAGAGAGAGAGAGAGGGGGGGGGGGGGAGGCCAAATTAAATATCTCAACTGTAGATCCCTAATCGTGTTATGATGGGATAGTACCACGTATTACACATTACAACAGCAAGGCAAAGCTGTTGTTTAAATCGCATTAAATGAGTTGCAGATTGCGTAGATGTGGAGTGCACCAAGAAATTAACTCGGATGCCGATATTACGATTTGGCTGATTGTAGTTGTTAATGTGATAATACAAATGGGGCAGATTCACATGCCTGACTATAGCAGTTTTTGCAGATACGTACAGAACAGTTTCCGTATCAACTGTTCGTATTCTTCGAAGCTAATCAAATGACATTCAGTTTTATTTTCTGTACTTCTTCTTTATTATCTACGAGCGTAATGGGCTTTTCGGCATGGAAATTATAGTTCCGTCGCGCAGATATTGATGCACATATGTCGTAAAAGAACTGTCAAAGTACACGGACATACAATTACAATCCTCCTCGCGAAAACAATCTGATTGTCATTAGTAACATGAAAAGGACGTTAATGGAGAGCTTTAGCGCCGAAGAGAAGATCCATTTTATGGCTACGTGAACGATAACTCAACTCTGAACACATTTCCTCAGAATGATGATTGCCTTCGAGATTAAAACACGGAGCTGCAAGCGAAGTACGAGGCTCGTTCAATAAGTAATGCCCCACATTTAAAAAAAAAAAAGCCATTAATATACATAGACAAACGTCCTTGTTGGTGCTTCACATCTGATGCTTGCGTCGCTGCAGTTTCGAACCGTTCTGGCAGAGGGCAGAGCAGTAATATAGTGTCAAAATGGCGTATACATAAGACTCACTTTACAAGCAGCGTGCTGTTATTGAATTCTTGAGTGCAGAAAAAGAAACCGTGGTGAACATCCATAAACATTCGTGTGCAGTGTATGGCGATGCTGCAGTTGATAGGAGTACAGTTGGGTGACGGGTAAAGAAAGTTACAGCCTCAGGAAATGCAGAAACAGAGCTCCATGATCAGCCACGTTCGGGACGTCCTGCCACAGCCACTTCTCCAGACTTGCTGAATCGTGCGGATGCCATTATTCGTGCTTAAACATTCTCAAAGGGGAACACACTTTGAAGATGACGAGTGTGTCAGTCACGCAGTGAAAACATGGCTACGCCTACGGGATAAGAGCTTTTACCAGCACCGAATACATGGCCATACAACGTGATGGAGACTATGTAGAAAAATAGGAAATGGACAAGACATGCTGATGTATATTGTCACCAAATTCTGAATCTAAACAATAAATATGTTCTGAGAAAAAAAATGTGGGGCATTACTTATTGAACGACCATCGTACAATTGAAGTGCCGTGATTTATTATGATCACGAAAATAACGAGATATCATTACACATTTCCTCTCTGCGTTTCGTGCAACTACTCGTATATGAAATCAACTGCAATTTGAGAAACTGACTCTGGTCAATGTGCCCGAAAATGATATGGCTCCAAGAAACTGAAATAGGAAACAATTCTTTGTTGTTATTTTATGAAGCCCAAAAACGGCGAGAGAGTTCTGCTGACCCAATATGGAGAAAATGACACAAATGAGTGTCCGACAGCGTAAGACGGCCAGTGTTACTGTCTCATACCATCTCAATCACTGGGGACTTTTCTCTCATCAAGACCTCCCTTCCACCGAACATATTCATAAAATCTACAGTATAGTTACTAGTCGGAACTTGGGGTTTGTTTCTTAACTGATAAACTTTTTAAAAAGATGCACTTCAATTAATCTCACAACAACGACGACGAAGCAAGTTTCCTTTTTTGTGGACTAAGGTGGTAAACATTCAGTTTTGGACGGAAGAAACACCCACGCAAAGAACTACGGAGAATTCCCCAGGACAATACGGAAACCAAAGCCAGGCCTGACCTATATGATAGTCCACCTGCTTAGCTGGGTGGTAACGTGCTTGTCTCCCATGCACTGGGCCCGAATTCGATTCCCGGCCGGGTTGATGATTTTCTCCGCTCGTGGACTGGGTGTTGTGTCGTCCGCATCATCATTTAATCCTCATCATCGGCCGCAAGTCGCCCAGTGTGGCGCCGAATGAAATAAGACTTGCACTTGGCGGCCGAACCCGAATGGGACCTCCCGGCCAACAATGCCATACGATCACTTCATTTCATCTATGTGATAGAAATAAACTACTAACGCTTTTACCCAAAACTATCAAATCGGTAATTCTGCGAAGCAAATATGAGCTGAAGGAGGATCTACTGGCTATATCATCAAATTAAAGTTGCGTTTCGAGCGCCTGTGAAGTACTCTCATCAGGGTGGTTTCATCAAAGTAACATTCACTCGCACTTCCATCTGCGATGGTGAGACGCCAGTTGACGAGTATTCGAAACCTACACAGCCGGAAGACACTTCTTACAAATAAAGAGTTCAAGGAAGAAGAGCTCTGTGTGTGCAGCGAACAACACCTATAAGATCTGATCACTGTGTGGTTGTGCCTACCTTTTGTAAGTCAGTCGGTGTAGACAGTGGTCCCCAATCTTTCTGAGGTCATTACCACCGAGTGCAATCAAATAGTAGCTAGTACCCTAGTACCCCCCCCCCCCCCCCACAAAGTTCCATCGTTGTCAACAACAACGTTAGCATTTAATTAAACCAAAGAACTGTCTTTTAACACTTCCACGTCTAAAATGATGAAAGTTAAATAATATTTAGTTTTTTTGATCCCAGGAATCAACCTGGGAGGAGTCCTTGTGACTCTGGGCCAATGGGAGTGAAACGCGTCGTTGCCTGTCACATAACAACCATAATATATTGGATTCAGCAAGAGTATCCAAATAGCCTCTTTCACTCCAACTCCAGCACGTAACCTACAAGAGGTACCCCTGTTACGCCGAGCAACCCAGTGGAAGGTTGGGTAACCAACCCCCAGCGGGAAGCCGGGTCAGCGAGCCGATCAGTGCTGGGGACTCCAAAGCTCACAACCTTGGCAGGATCTTGGTCGGCGCGAAACATCGCGACCCCAAAAACCAGTTTTTCAGCTGACAAAAGCATGCAGGAAATCTCAGTAAATGCTACTACCCCAGGTGGTACCCAACCCACCGTCGTCTCGGTCGACGCATGCAGGCTTTCGAAGTCTGGGGAGCCTGCACAAACGTGCTTGGAGGTATCAAGAGACACCTGCAAAGATTAAGCACAAACACCCAAATTACTATGCCACCTTTAATGCCTTAATGATAAACTAAAACAACTTACAGATACCCGCAGCAACATAAGATACTAATTGCAGCGATTCAAGAAACAAGATTCACAGATGAACATATCTTTGAGTCAGAGGGCTACAGAATATTCAAAGGTAAAATTGGCAAACGCGTTGTAAAAACTATTCCTCATCGTGGCACAGGATTTATAGTCAACAAGAAAATTCTAGATTCCATCATAGATTTTAGCTCACCACATAGCCGAGTACCTACTATTTCTTTCCGAAGCATAAACAAAATTTACAGCATTGTGAATAATCATGCATCTACCAACCAGGCAAACAAGAGAGATCCGAAAGGAACAGATGAATTTTGGGCAGATCCCAGACAAACACATCATCATCCTGTTCGGAGATTTCAATGCACAACTTGGCAAGGAGAGAAAATTCGAAGACATTGTTGGAAACTACCCAGCACATAAAAGAACCAACCACAATGGAGAGAGACTCGTGGAATTGTGTAAAGCTTTTAACCTAGTCATGAAATCAACAGCATTCAAACACTTGTCAAGAAAACAGAAAACTTGATCATGCCCAAACCCGAATCTTGGAGAGTATCAAATTGATCACGTTGCCATCACCCGAAAAGCACAACGAGAGATCCAGAATTTTAAAGTTCTGAGGGATGTCAATCTGGATTGAGATCACTATATTTCAAAGATTAAAATTAAGCTAATTCCGAGAAATTCCAGAAAAACACAGGTAAAGAAGATAGATAGATTTGAGAGGGAAAAGCTGACGTCCAATCGAGAATTCACTTGTAAACTTGAATCCTTAGATCCAGAGTGCTGGGAAGAATTGCAACAAGCCCTGGTCAGAACAGCAAAGGAAACTGCTCCACTTCTGAAACCGAAGAAGCGTGCTTGGTGGAACAATGATTGTGAGGGAGCAGTGAAGCTAAAACAGCATGCGTGGCAGAGACGGAAAGCCAAGAAAAATGAAGCTAACGAAACTAACTTCCTGGATGCTAGAAAATACTACAAAGGTCATACGGGGAGTGAAGCGTGCATTTGAGAAAAGGCAGTTGGCACAAACTGAATAAGACTTCCAGAAGACAAATACACGAAACTTCTATAGAACTTTTAAGGCCAATCTTACCAAGTGCAATCCTCCAAGTCCACACTTCAAAGCTCCATACGGAAAGCTAGCTCACAATGATAAAGACAACTACCAGATATTACATCTATATCTACATACACACTCCGCAATCCACCATACGGTGCGTGGCGGAGGGTACCTCGTACCATAACTAGCATCTTCTCTCCCCGTTCCACTCCCAAACAGAACGAGGGAAAAATGACTGCCTATATGCCTCTGTACGAGCCCTAATCTCTCTTATCTTTGTGGTCTTTCCGCGAAATGTAAGTTGGCGGCTGTAAAATTGTACTGCAGTCAGCCTCAAATGCTGGTTCTCTAAATTTCCTCAGTAGCGATTCACGAAAAGAACGCCTCCTTTCCTCTAGAGACTCCCACCCGAATTCCTGAAGCATTTCCGCAACACTCGCGTGATGATCAAAAAAAGCGCTCTCCTTTACAGATGAACCACATCTTCCCAAAATTCTACCAATGAACCGAAGGCGACTATCCGCCTTCCCCACAACTGCCGTTACATGCTTGTCCTACTTCATATCGCTCTGCAATGTTACGCCCAAATATTTAATCGACGTGACTGTGTCTAACGCTACACTACTAATGGAGTATTCAAACATTACAGGATTCTTTTTCCTATTCATCTGCATTAATTTACATTTACCTATGTTTAGAGTTAGCTGCCATTCTTTACACCAGTCACAAATCCTGTCCAAGTCATCTTGTATCCTCCTACAGTCACTCAACGACGACACCTTCCCGTACATCACAGCATCATCAGCAAACAGCCGCACATTGCTATCCACCCTATCCAAAAGATCATTTATGTAGATAGAAAACAACAGCGGACCTACCACACTTCCCTGGGGCACTCCAGATGATACCCTCACCTCCGATGAACACTCACCATCGAGGACAACGTACTGGGTTCTATTACTTAAGAAGTCTTCGAGCCACTCACATACTTGGGAACCAATCCCATATGCTCGTACTTTAGTTAGGAGTCTGCAGTGCGGCACCGAGTCAAACGCTTTCCGGAAGTCAAGGAATATGGCATCCGTCTGATACCCTTCATCCATGGTTCGCAAGATATCATGTGAAAAAAGGGCGAGTTGCGCTTCGCAGGGGCGATGCTTCCTAAAGCCGTGCTGATGCATGGACAGCAACTTCTTTGTCTCAAGGAAATTCATTATATTCGAACTGAGAATATGTTCGAGAATCCTGCAACAAACCGATGTTAAGGATATTGGTCTGTAATTTTGAAGAGCCGTCCTTCTACCCTTCTTATATACAGGCGTCACCTGCGCTTTTTTCCAGTCGCTCGGGACTTTACGTTGGGAAAGAGATTCGCGATAAATGCAAGCTAAGTAAGGAGCCAATGCAGTAGAGTACTCTCTGTAAAACCGAATTGGAATCCCATCAGGACCTGGCGATTTATTTATTTTCAACCCATTCAGCTGCTTCACAACCCCAGGGATGTCTATCACTATGTCCTCCATACGGTAATCTGTACGAGACTAAAACGGCGCTATGTTTGTACGATCCTCCTGCGTGAAGGATTTCTCAAATGCTAAATTTAAAATTTCAGCTTTCCTTTTGCTGTCTTCCGTTGCCAGGCCAGACTGATCAGTGAGTGACTGGATGAAAGCCTTCGACCCGCTTACCGATTTTACGGAAGACCAGAATTTCCTTGGGTTTTCAGCAAGCGAATTATTTTGCAGCTCTTCTGAACTGTGAACCTCCGAACTCCACATTTCCCTTTACCGACTATGTAGAAGTATACCCAAATTCATTACCACCCACGAAAGAGGAAATCAAGCTGATCATTCACTCGCTTAAAAACAACACAGCACCACGGGAACATTCTATAATTGCTGAGCTTTGGAAGTATACAGGGAATAAGGCAGTAGATAAACTAACAGAAATTATTATGAGCCCGATTTGGGAAACTGAAAGACTCCCAAATGGCTGGAATTCGGATTTAATTCATCCTCTTCATAAGAAAGGCGACAGAACAGATGCAAATAAACATTGTGATACTCTCTCATATCAACAACCTCTAAGATTCTGTCGAAAGCTCTGCAAATTAGGACAGCATCGAACAGATAATGAACCTCAAATCCATCCTTTCGTACCTGAAGCTCAGGAATAAAAATTTTGTTGTGACCTTTGTGGATTTCAAAAAGGCATACGACTCAATTGATCGTAAAACCTTGACCAGAATTCTAGAAGAACTTGGCCTAGACCAAAGCGATAATCAAAAAATGGTTCAAATGGCTCTGAGCACTTTGGGACTTAACATCTGAGGTCATCAGTCCTCTAGAACTTAGAACTACTTAAACCTAACTAACCTAAGGACATCACACACACCCATGCCCGAGGCAGGATTCGAACCTGCGGCCGCAGCGGTCGCTCGGCTCCAGACTGTAGCGCCTAGAACCGCGTTGCCACTCCGGCCGGCCAAAGCGATAATCTAGCAAACACTAACCAACACAATCTCAAAAGTGAAATTTAGAGGAGAAACATCAGAAGCTTTTGAAATAAAGACTGGAGTGAAGCAAGCAGATGGGCTCTCACCTCCGCTCTTCAACTGTGCCCTCGAGAAGGTGATTCGTGAGTGGCGCAAAGAACTGGAAAAAAAAGGTTCAAATGGCTTTGAGCACTATGGAACTTAACATCTGAGGTCATCAGTCCCCTAGAACTTAGAACTACTTAAACCTAACTAACCTAAGGACATCACACACATCCATGCCCGAGGCAGGATTCGAACCTGCGACCGTAGCGGTCGCGGAACTGGAAAACCAAGGAATTAAAAATGGTGTCAGGCTGGGTTACAAGAAACAAAATCTTGAAATCGATTGTCTCGCTTTAGCAGGTGATCTTGCAATTTTTTCTGAGAGACAGATTAATGAGCTTAACGTACAAGCACAGAAGACTGGCCTCCAAATTTCATTTGAGAAAACCGAGTTTATATAGAGAATTAATTCATCACTAAGGGAACTTGTAGTATGTCAAGGCAAAATTAAGCGTGTTGAAAAGTTTAAATATCTCGGAGAATGGATAAAAGCCACCTTATCAGAGAAAGAAGCCTTCATATCACGCATGAACAAAATGGAAATGGCATTCCATTTAACCACAATTATCTACAACAAAAGATCAGCATCGTTCAATGCGAAGTTAAGGCATTACTGCAGTGTTATCGGTCCGGAGGTCTTGTACGCTACTGAATGCCTAGTAATGAACACAAAAAGCCGAATCGGAAAACTGGAGGCCAAGGAAAGGAAGATTTTTGAGACAGATCTTAGGTCCTATCAAAGAGAATGGGGAATATAGAAGACGTCATAATCATGAACTGTATTCCCGCACAGAGAAGGTAACCGATACCATCCGGAAAAGGAGGATTATGTTTTATGGACATATGACCCGAATGAGCCCTGGAAGACTCGCCAATCGCATGATCACCTACTTCCAGGAGAAGAAAACAAAATGGGCCTCGTTCACAGAGGTGGAGAAAGATCTTAAATAAGTGGGGAACACCCATGATATCTTGGAGCGTGTCCCACTCAAGGAGGAACTTACGGAGTGGCAGGGTTTCCAAGAAAAGCCAAAACTAAAAACAGGAAAGGCTTGGACCCAGGAGAGGAAGCAGCAACACCGAGAACGAATGCGGGAGCACTGGGCAAACATCAGAACACGTAAAGCAAGACAGCTGAAATAACATGCTCCGACGACGGCCCATACGAAATGAATGAATGAACGAATGAATTTAGTTTTTTGAAGACGTTTTATTAAACTACTCACTAATGAGTGAATGACACAACTGGCACTATTTATTTGTAACAACCTTTTTTTCTAGAATGATGAAGCAATTCTAAGTAACTACCCTTTAGAGACCTGCAGGGTTATTTTTTCTAATAGTCAGACCACTTACAGAATTACTACATACTACTCTTAACTCTGGGTTTTGGAAATTCCCATTTTATATCCTTAACACCAACCTGTGGGAGGGAAAGGCCTCCCGGACACGCCACCGCCCCTGTGAGCAGTCTGCGTGCATCAGTCCCCGCACAAGGGCTGCGTCTGGTAGTGAGCAGACACTGCTGTGCACCGCACTGCGTCGTGTGGAAAGAGACCTCTACACTGTAGGCAAAACGATGCGGTATAACCTGCACCACGGCTGGTGGTGTACCGCAAGCGACAGGCATCACACGTGAAGTGCACACGCAAAGAGGAGTCTAGAAGCTCAGATTCCCAAAGCTAGTATGCTGTTGTGACGGCACTGCAACCACAGCCTGCATGACCTGAGTTGAATGAGGAAAAACTAGAAAAATGAAGGAAATACAACTGTACTTTAACCCAAATGATATGGAGTCAAAATGCACATAAATTTTGCATGGAAACCGGAAAATCAAGAGATGCGTATTCGTCGTCCTGATGGTGGACACTTCTGTACTGGATCTGGAAGAAGAATTGGGGGGGGGGGGGGGGGGAAATCAGGTACTATGTTTGTAAAAATTTACCGCGAAATAGTGTGTGTGGAATCGATGGAGGCTAATTCACCTGAAAATAACATTGCCAATCACCAAAGAGCCGTCAAACATGCAAACTTATACGACCCAGGCATGTAACACCATCATCTGTGAGAGAAACATGCCTATGCTTATTTACTATCCCAGTCGTAGCCATCAGAAACGCGGCAACTACATATGATAGGAAGGTGTGACAATTTCTACGAGAGTGGTGGTACTTATACACCACATTTCAAGGTGAAACACTGAACTACCATCACCAGCGGACCCACCTGTAAGATGTAGTGCAGAGAGACCAGCACACTGTCCCAGTACAGAGAAAGCTGTGCGCTTCTGTAAAAACACACCAATTATGTGATTCACACAATTCGCGCTGACAGTCCGTAGCTGCCGGCAGCGGTGCCTTCTGCAACTCCGCCAGCCAGCAGCAGTAAAGGGAGTGCATAAAGGCTTGCAAAGTGCACATAGTCACTTTTCTAAGGCTTGTAGCTTAGCAGAGGCAGTGTGAAAATCAGTAGTTTGGAATAACACGGTAATTCCACGTGTTCCTTAGGAAGAGAGATTTTCATAGTTGATATGCCTTGGTGTGAGGGGGAATTTGTTATCGACGTAGACAAAAAGTTAAGCCATACAGAGGCATTTATTTAATCGTATAGCTAGGGCCCCCCGTCGGGCAGACCGTTCGCCGGGTGCCGGTCTTTCTATTTGACGCCACTTCGGCGACCTGCAATCGATGAGGATGATAGGATGATGATGATGAGGACAGCACAACACCCAGTCCCTGGGCGGAGAAAATCCCCGATCCAGCCGGGAATCGAATCCAGGCCCAGAGGATTGATAATCCGTCACGCTGACCATTCAGCTATCAGGGGCGGACATCCAGGGGCATGAACGAATACAGTTAGTTTAACCACCGTTAAGGACAACATGCTATTTCCTAGGAACTCATCAATTCAGTCATAAATGCCACATAAATATTCTGTTTCGCTCATGTTGTGACAGCTGAGAACTATGTTTAGCACCGACCAGAATTTGGGTGAAAACACAACAACAACAACAACAACAACAACAACAACAACAACTAGGAAACAGGGTTCTACACATGTTTTTGACGAATGTTGGTGCTAGTGATATTCTCCGTAGTGGGACAGTGTGCTGGTGTCCTACACCACAAAGCTAAGTCTTCCATTGATTCTCCTCTACTTTATGAAGCGAAACAACGACTCAACTCTGTGATGATCATAACCGTAGCAGTTTAATATGCTTCACGCAACTTCAAACGGGAAGTGGTACTACGTCTCTCAAGTACATGATGTTAACACATTTTGCTGTTGATAAACCTTTAAATTCTCTGCGAGTCTCGATGTTTTATGTCCGAATTTAAACAGCATGCTCCACTAACATCGTGAACAGAACACTAGATCTACACTATTTCTCTCTCTCTCTCTCTCTCTCTCTCTCTCTCTCTCTCTCTCTCAAGGGATATGTATGCTTAGAACTGGCAGAATCTCACCAGAACTGTAAGTGCTTTACTTTGTATACAGGACATCCTACATACCCAGCAGATTACTTCTGGATGCAAACGTGCTGATGATGACCTGACACCATCAGACAGTCCTTAGATCCATATGCTGAAGTAACATCAATAGAGCAGTACTGCATTGTTGTATCTACCACCTTCTGGGTCTTGTGGACGAAGAGAGCGAGCCGATTGCCATACAATCAATGTTTAAGGAATATATGTTGTTATTCAGTTTCAGAAAGAGCGTCAGTCCAAAACCGAAAAGCCAACCAACACTAGTGATACAGACCTTTGGTTACGTGCATTAACTCGAGGCTACTTTACACAGTACATTTTACATTTATACTATAATTTCGTACTTGCAGAACAAGTGTAGTTCCGATTTATGACCGTACTGTCCACTGAATTATCATGTTAAGGTATCTGCATTTCTACCACAGACTCGAAACGACCACAACTTGAAAGCTGAACGTTCCATACACATTTCTGACGAGAAGTGCAATTTTGAACCAGTAGATCATTTTTACGTCTTTCTTGGATGAAATATGTTCAGATGGAAAGACTTCCTACTGAATGAGACGTTAGTAGCCAAGACGAAACTGAAGAACACACACAGAGCGAACGTGCTGGTGATTATTTAATGCCATCCATCCAATAGTGCATCAACATACATTCTCCAAGCAAGTTCCACGCATTGTCGTTGCAGACTTTGACAGGATGAAATTACTAATTTGTATACTAAATACAAAATAGATTCTGTATGCCAAAACAATTATAGGTTTCCAGAGGTGCATAACATCAACCGTTTACGAAATTCACATCCGATTATCGTATGGAACTTATGGTAAGCACACATCGTTTCTATAAAATGATAATCAGTGACGGTAAATGTATGTGACGAGAGAGTGACATCTTACGAGAGCAATTGTCTGTTCCCTTCTTATTCACATTTCAACATGATAAACAGCCACCAGTGTCATATGTCACACCACAGTGTACTCTGTGTGTAACACGAGTTACTCCATGTCAATCCATATTGCAGCGTACAAGGCAGGTTAACGATTAAAGTTACTTAACAGACACAAATATTCGTTCTCGCAGTGATATAAGGTTTCCTCCATAATGTGTTATATGCAGCCTCGCAGAGTATACATAGCTGTATTTCTAAGGTCTGAGGTTTAGCAGAAGCAGCATCAAGGTCTTTAACACCATTCTCTCTCTCTCTCTCTCTCTCTCACACACACACACACACACACACACACACACACACACACACACACACACACCAGAATCCGCACATCATACATCTCATTCCTGATGTATTGTAAGGGTGCTTGTACAGGTAAATGTACTATAATAATTGATACAAACTTGTGGTTCGCTTTGGATCAGTTAGTATAGTATCACTGTAGCGGTTCTAGAAGTAGTAGTAGATTGAATAAATTCGAACTGTAGGCCCACGGAAATCTGGTAAGGATGCAGATAGGCTCTCTGATGCAGTGCCCGACAAATCGAAACAGGACACAAAATTGTATCCAGACTCCGACCTTTTTACGACAAATGCGTAACATTAACTCTTGGGTGGAAAGTAGTCGAAACATACATTGACACAGCAGCAACTCAATCGTAAAGCCTCTCTGACAGTGAAGATGTATGAACTACTAAGGCTCTCTCTCTCTCTCTCTCTCTCTCTCTCTCTCTCTCTCTCTTGAAATGAGGGTTGGTTGGTTTGTTGATTCGGGAAGAGGAGACCAAACAGCGAGGTCATCGGTCCTATCGGATTAGGGAAGGATGGAGGAAGGAATCGGCCGTGCCCTTTCAAAGGAATCATCCAGTACTTTGCCTGAAGTGATGTAGAGAAATCACGGAAAACCTAAATCAGGATGGCTGGATGCCGGAGTGAACCGTCGTTCTCTTGAATGCGAACCCAGTGTGCCACCTCGCTCGGTAAAAGAGGGCTACTATATTTTCGACTACACATGTTTTGACTACTTTCGACAACTTTTTGACTTCATAAGTAAAATATAGATACTTCCAGAGAACTGAAAGGGGTGTCAATAGCTAAATACGTAAACGCAATGTACTTGACATAATACATGTGAAACTGCGAGTAAGACATCAAACTGTTACGATTATCATCATCACAGAGTTGAGTATTCTTCTGATTCGTAAAGTACAGGAGAAGTGGATGGAAGACTTAGATTTCTTTGAAACATTAAAAAGTCATTATATCCATAGCACTAGTATTCGTTAAACAAAAAATAAAAAATAAAAATAAAAAAAAAGAGTTGCGGGAGCCTGTTTTCTAGTTGTTGTTGTTGTTGTTTTGGATCTGTGGCAGAAACGGAAATGGTGGACATATCTTCAATCGTTCTTTGATAACGTTGTCAGCATGTGTTGGAAAACAAGGTAAGTGTTCCCGACTTCTGATCGGAATTTAACACAGTTTTGAGTTTTCACATCATGAGCAAAATACGGAATATTTAAGTGGGATTTATGATTGAATGGATGAGTTGCTAGCAAATAGTATGTTGTTCTTAACAGCTGTGAAACGAACTCGTGTTTTTTGACGACCCTGGTTGGCATCACGTTTCTCTATATCGAAATCAAATTTCCATCATACCAAAGTCATATCTACAGTGAGAATCAGTGTGTATAAGGGACATATGAAATTATCGTGTTATTCCAACTACAGACTTTCAGGTTGCTTCTGCTAAGCTACAAGCCTTAGAAAAACAACAAGCCTTTAGGAGTTTCGGCGTTCCGTTTACCAGTGCTGGCCGGCGCAGTCGCATAATAAGCCGGCTGTCGGCAGCTGTGAGCCGCCAGTGCTTGCAGGTCACAGCGATTCGTGTGAATCAGATCAATGCATCGCATTTATGGAAGCGCACCAGTTTGTCCGTACTGGGGCAGTGTGCAGGAGGCTCCAGACCACATCTTACGGCCAGTGGGTGGCAAGTGGCTCTGCTAGTAATGGTTGTTCTAAACCTTGTAATGAGGTATACGAGTATGGTATTGAACACTACTCTCGTAGAAGTTATCGTACTTTCCCATCATATGTATTTAAGGAGTTTTTGATGGCTTTGATTCGACTTGTAAATAAATATAGGCGTGTTTCAGTCTCAAGTGTTGTTGACACAAGCCTGTTACTTGTAAGTTTGCAAGTTCGACGGCTCTTTGTTATTGGCTATGTTACAGGCGGCGAAATAGCCACCGTCCATTTCAGACACATAAATTTTAGTGGTGAAATTTTTACTAGCATAGTACTTGATCCTATCTTTTTTTTTTCACTTCAGATCCACCACAGCAGTGTCCACTATCAGGAGGATGAATATGTATCTCTTGAGTTTTCAATTTACATGCCGAATGTACGTATGGGTTATGGGAGATTTTCAGCTTAGATGAATTTTGACTCCTTGTCATCTGCATTAATGTATGAGTGTGCTCCCTGCATTTTTCTACTTTTCCATCAATTTTACTCAGCTCATGTAGACTATGGTTGCAGTGCCATCACAATACAATACTAACATTAGGAATCGAAGCTTCTATACTCCACTTACCGTGCACGCTTCACGTCTGATGCCTATATCTTGTGGCACATCACCAGCCAGGCTGCAGGGCCACAACACGACGTTTTGCCTACACTGCAGGGGTCTCACTCCACGCAGCGAGTGTTAGCACGGCGACATCGCCAGTTACCATGGACTGGGGGCTGAGGGATTGGCGAGGACGACGGTGCGGGGTGGAGAGCTCTTTTCCTCCCACAGTGTTTGTTTGAATGAGATGCAAGTGAGGAGATCCGAACATAGACTATGGAGAAGCAGTATGTAGGAATTTTACAAGTGGTCTGGTTGTTATAAAAATAGCTCTGCTGGTCTCTCCAAGCAAGTTACTTCCCTTTGTACTCGCTTTCTAGATTCTGAAGTCACGGACCTGTGCCAGTATGACCTGGTCAGCCATTTTGCATTCTGTACTTGGCAAAAGTGACATACTTCCACCAGTATGACAATGCATCATCTTGGACTTTTGAATTTCTCGCCAATGTATGGTGAAGACAACTGGCCTACTTCCACAAGCGTGAGGGAAACACACTAGTGCAATTGGCCTAATCTTTTTCAATTTCCCGTCATTTTGTACATAGGGAATAGGCCTTTGTTAGATAGGAGAGGGGGCCGGAGAGGGGGGGAATCCCATGACTCGTCGATGGAGGGAGGGGTGGGGCAAGCCCATGACTCATCGATGACGACGTCGATGAAGTTTATTGCTGACGTATGTATTCGTGTTTGCAGCCTCTCCAGGGCATTCGTTGCACGACTTATCAGCATTTATGATACAGGGTGGTAGCCTCAACACTCGTATCTGCATTTAGTTTTTTACTATTCCCCGTGTCTCACGCTATAGCATGGCACTGGAGTGCGGATCCCTTGCTGCAGAATGCACGCACTGATATCGTCAATGGGCTTCAGGTTGGCAACAGGTACAGTTGTTGGAAGGTCTAACTTATCTTGAGTTCAAATGCCAGCTGAATATGCAGTAGCTGTCTGCTGCGATTCTGCATATATTACGGCCCACCATAGCGGACATATAGTAGGCGCGACGGCGTGTTGCGCCTCGGATAATCTGCTGTTCTAAACAAAAAACTCTGCACCTGGAAACCTGCAAAAGGCGAAACCACGTCCTTTTTTCAACTAACGCTCCGGGTCAAATTACAAGAAGATAACGCGTTAAACAGTTTACGTCACTCGGTGACGAATCCAACAGAGAGAGATCGGTACCAGTTAGTGGAAATAGCTTACGCACGGCAAAATCCTAAAACTACGTCATATATTTCCCTGATTTATGTTCTGTCAAGACGAAGGTTGTGCTAGATTTCGATGTGTAGTTGCTACATCCTTGATTTTGGTCAGTTGTACATTCTACATTTCGTGTTTAGCGTCATTGCACATTATCAAAAGATGGTAGCGGTAGGCTACAAGTCGAACTATTTCTTTGCCATAATTCTAGCCTTCTGATGACTCATGCATAGCCACACTGAAATCTGGACAGGCAGTATGTACTTCGTAACGTGTTTCCATGTCGAGGGAGTTATGAGATTCACAAAACTAATAATAAAAGATAGGCAACTTAGGTTCTGAAATGACCCACTCAAAATTTATAACTGAATAGCCACCACCAACCTGCGAGTGGAAACAACACTCGACAATCAAACAGTAAAAGGTACAAAAGAACTTGTGACAGGGAGACGCATATTATGAAGGACTAGTAACTCTCCACCAGACATAGCATTTAATGAACTATGGTCATCACTGTTTATGTTATGAGACAGGTTATAAATCTGGTCTATTATCTAAAGGAGGGTCGACCACGGCGTGCCAAATTTCACACGTGCAATGTGTGCCGGCCAAGGCCCGGCCTGTTTCGCGACATTGCCCGATCGTTCTCGGAAGTACCCGAAATAGCGGCACATTTCATCCAGCATTGCGTTGCGGTATGTTCAAGACGGCAGAACTCTGAGCTCGACAGAATCGTGGTGTCATCGTTGCAGAGAACGTTGGTTAAGTCAAGGGCATGCCTGGAACGATTTTTCGATTTATAACTAGCAAGTGTTCAATTTAAGAGGAAAAATGAAAGCAGGAACGAAAATTAGAACGTAATCGATTGGAGACTTCTCATTCTAACTGGAATTTCACAACACACCGCCCACAGTAAGACAATGCAAGGTAACCTCTTTCGGATTTGACAAGAATGCATTTAAAAAGAAAATCGGGTTGTAAAAGTGTCACAGTCTGACAAAGACAGCCCAGTTCCCTAAGCTCACTGGTGTTACAGAAAACGCGAGGATCCACGAATTCATTGTAGCTCTGAAAGAATTACAAGGATAGTTTTATAAAGGTTTTAAGGACACTGTGAAATTAGCATCTGTTTGAAGCTCTTCCCGAGACCTTTTGCCATTTCAATTGAAAGCGTCCCTGTGCACGTGCAAATGTAACTGATTGACCTGCAAGGTAATTCTAGTTTTAATAACAAATCCTTTATATCTGGCCGAGCGGTTCTAGGCGCTACAGTCTGGAACTGCGCGACCGCTACGGTCGCAGGTTCGAATCCTGCCTCGGGCATGGATGTGTGTGATGTCCTTAGGTTAGTTAGGTTTAAGTAGTTCTAAGTTCTAGGGGACTGATGACCGTGGAAGTTAAGTCCCATAGTGCTCAAAGCCATTTGAACCTTTTGAACTTTTTACGTCTCCATAATGAGGTTGTATAATTGCTACAATATTTTGATCCAAACATATGTGTGAAATATCTTTTTTGACCACGAATCTAAATACGTAACGAACATGTGGTAACTTGAGTGCGAAACTCTGTGAAATTTTCTGCGTCTGTTCGTATGCCGACAGTTTGCAGCAAATAAAAAAAATGTTTTCGGCGCGTCAAAAATAATTAAATCGCACTGAAAATTTGTTTGTGATTTACGTTGTTGGCAAATGTTAAATATACAACAAAGTCGTATGCAGTGCGACTGCACTGCCATTTAAATGCGGCGCGTTCGCATATTTCCCCCCCCCCCCCCCAGGTCTCCTCCTGACGGTGGGGGAACGTGCCGGCCAGGCTGAGCGCTTTGTCGCACTGGCCCCGGCAAGGTTCGCGAGCCGAAATCTTGGCAGCCCCTGATCTAAAATAACAAAGTTTTGACGTTTAATTTCATAGGGGAAGGAAGAGATAGTGTCTTTCGACAATTAAAATCAAGTCCATAACAAACTCTGTACTGTGAAGAAGGACGAATGGGGAAAGTCCTTTCGCCTTGCTCGAAAGAGCCTGCTTTTACTCGAGAGACATGATCTAAAGAAAATATGGAAACTTCGGCCACAGTCGACTGCTACGGTCGCAGGTTCGAATCCTGCCTCGGGCATATATGTGTGTGATGTCCTTAGATTAGTTACGTTTAGGTAGTTCTAAGTTCTAGGGGACTGATGACCACAAGTGTTAAGTCCCATAGTGCTCAGAGCCATTTTCAGTCACAGTGAGCATTGGTACCACATTTCTTCCGAGTATAAGTCATGTGACATAACTAGTTAATGAACTTAGCTGGTAATCATAGGCGTGATTACAACATTATTATTAAATGACATACTACATTGCTTAGCGCCATTGACTTTCATTACAGCACCTACGCCCGTAACCGAAAAAAAAACCTTCGGTACTTTTATTTCCTAAGGTTATCGGCATCCAGAATAAAACAACAGAAACTTTCCGCCGTACAAAATCTGCGACACGGTTGGAGAGTCGACTTTATCGACAGAGCTATCCAACCGCCCATCACGCTCCGACCCAGTGCTTCAATTTGCCAGCACTTCTCTCCTATTTCAAGACCTCCTTAACTTACCCATAAACTGAAGCACGGAGACGACCCGTGTGGGGGCGCTCCGACAGTACTCTGCAAGCAACCTGATGGTACTTGATAGAGGGTACTTCTGGTACCACTAACTGATCCCCCTCTTCCTTGTTCCATTCGCGAAAGATGCGACTGTCTGTAAGACTCTGTACTGGCTCTAATTTCTCGACATGCTCGTTTCGCGAAATGTATGTGGGAGAAAGTTGATCTGTTGTGCGACTCTTCCCAGAAAGTACTCTCTCTAAACTTCGACAGTAAATCTCTCCGCAGTGCACAACGCCTGTCCTGTAGTGTCTGCTGCAACTGAAGGCTGCTGAGTATGTCCATACCGCTTTCGCACCGACTAAACGATCCTGTGACGAAACATGCTACTCTTCACTGGACCCCACTCCCTCCCTCCCTCCCTCCCCTCTCTCTCTCTCTCTCTCTCTCTCTCTCTCTCTCTCTCTCTCTGCCCTACCTGGTAAGAGTACAAAGTTGATTAACAATATTCAAGAATCGGTCAAACAAGCGCCTTCTTAGACACTTCTTTAGTGGAAGTATTACATTTCCGTAAGATTCTTCCTATGACTCCCAGTCTGGAATCTGCTATTCCTACAGTTTGTTTCATGTTGTCATACCTCGTAACGTTTCTCCAGACAGACACTGCTAAATATGTTACGTTAGTTACTGTTTCCAGCAATTTGTCATCAACAGTATAGTTCTAATGTGCAGAGTACTAAAGCCTACGAATCCGAGTCCCAGCCCGGTACACAGCGTTACCCAGTTAAAAAGTCGCGCGTCCTGTTCTACACACTATATTTCTTCAGACTTTTATTTCAGTACTGTTACAGACACCTAATGTAGCGAGCATCTGAAGATGCACATTGCTCACACAAAGACATCAAAACTGACAACAACAAAAATCACACTTTATTGCCATAACAGAATTTGTCAAGCTTCCCACGAGATAATGTTACGCTCCCATCACATCATTTCTGCATCATATCACCACAGAACACTGAAAGCAAGCTGCGTTCACAATTAAGTATTCACTGACACAGTTAATAAAGCCTAACACGGGTCATTCTGGAATTTTATCGGTAGCTAAATATGACGCAAAATACTTCATTAACGCAAAAATGTTTGAAAAATTTACAGTACAGATTACCAGAATACAGTAGAAATCCAACTGAGGGAGGGAGGTTTTACCGTCTTATTCACCTTGGAGTTACTGCAGATGGCGCACTAGTTCAAATGGTTCAAATGTCTCTGAGCGCTATGGGACTTAACAGCTGAGGTCATCAGTCGCCTAGAACTTAGAACTACTTAAACCTAACGAAACTAAGGACACCACACACATCCATGCCCGAGGCAGGATTCGAACCTGCGACCATAGCGGTCGCGCGGTTCCAGACTGAAGCGCACTAGTTCAGTTGAAATAAAATGGCTTGTGGAGAGGGCCTCCCGGCGGGTAGAGTTAAACAGGATAGAGAAGAAAATGGCAATGGTCATATTAAGTAATCATCCCAGAATACTCTCTGAGTAATTGACGGAAATCGTGAATTCAGTTGGTACATCAAAGATAGTTACAAACTATCTCATGATTTAAACAAGTTCTATTTTCAGCAATCCTGGAGTATCAGCGATGCAATCTGACTTCTGATGCCATCTGTCGTCCAGAGAGAAAGGCGTAAAGATTATTTTCACTAGTAACACGTCGCCCCAGTCATGTTGGCCATTAAAACTGTTAACTCAAAAAAGAATGGCAAATAACCAAATTTTACATAATGTGCACATACGGTATAGCAGGGAAAACATGTTAATAAAATTTGTAGGAGCTCCTAGGGGTATACAAGAGGCGAAGTGTAGTACTCAGGGGTGCCACCTCTGGCAGCAACAACCGCGCGGTTTGAGGCAGCTTGTCACGGACTGCGCGGACCCTCCCGCCGGTTCGAGTCCTCCCTCGGGCATGGATGTGTCTGCTGTTCATAGCATACGTTAGTTTAAGTTAGTTTAAAGTAGTGTGTAAGTTTAGGGACCGATGACCTTTGTAGTTTGGTCCCATACGAATTCACACACATTTGAACATTTTTTCTGGCAGCAACAATTGTTCTAACCCACCTGTGCATCTTGTCGATCTGATATTGGATGAGAGATGCGAGTATGTAATTCCACGCTGCTTCACCTCTATGGCAGAGCCCATCAGTCGTAATGGTTGGCGAATGATGGCGAGTGAGTCTCTCGGGAAACTCGAATCCAGATGTTTTCAGCTGGTAAGAAATCTGAAGAACCTGCAGACCAGCCTATGTATCGAGGTGGGTCAGAACAGCAAGGGCAATATTCTCGTTGTTGTCAGTTTTGCCGTCTTGGCTTCAGCAATGCCCACGCTTACATGCTCGCTTCAGTAGGTCTCCGAAACAGTACGGAGAACGTGCTGGCCAAGACAACAGTGGCTCGATCTGTGCTGCGTGCAGTGTGGCGTGGCGGTCAGTGTCGCTAGCCAGTTCAAATCAGTGCTAAGTGTTGAACTTCACTGAAGACCCTGCTATCGAATTTGGCCTTGGTTATGCTTAAAACATGACAATATTCGAATATCGAGGTCAGTCAGGACAGCACTAGCGCAGTCTGGCATTATCCTGTTGATAGATAACGTCACGAAGACTTCGAAGGCACAACACAGTAACCATCCACAACATGACTAAAATGTAACGGTTTCTGTTCCAGATAGAAGTGATCGCGGTATCCGACACCACCAGGCCAGGTGTTGGGATGACGAAAGCAATCTGGCAACGTTCGTTCTCTTCGAACCCCCGCACTCGAATATGTCCTCCGTGATGCTGTTTGTCGAACAGGGACTCGTCGGAAAAGGTGAAGTGGTGTCAGACGTGTGTGCAACGTTATTGGGCGCACCACAGTCTGCCGCTCTCCGCTGGCGCGCCGAGGGAAGCTCACCATCTATGGTGATCCATACGTCGTCGCACTTTCCCTGTGGATACGTATCTCGCTGCAAATAAACCCGTTTCCTGACTCACGGTACCTTACTTCACTGTACGGTCCTGCGCAGTCGACCGAACAAAAGTCTGACCTCTCGTGTGCTATTCACGTGAGGCTGTCGAGATTTTTCCTGGTGTTGACTATGGCCCACCTGAATCCATAGATTCCATATTTGCATGTCAGTGGTGGGGTCTAGAGCAACGCGAGAAGCAACATTACAGAACAATAAATCACAGAGTCGAGAGGCCACAACCCTGGCGCTGTTGTTTCCGACACGTGCTGGTATAGGTTTCCTATCCTTACACAAGGCATTACACAAGCTTCTCACAAGCGAACAACATTCAAATGAGATGACCTTATAAGAAAATCCGCTCTGTAATCTTTCCTTATATACGGCATGAATATGGAGTTACTCCTACCACTGCTAAAACGCTAATTATTTGCATGTTCAAGGATGTACTACAGTTTATGCCAATTTGACGTTTGTTGCATGCCGCCTCATTTTAAGGGGCTGCAGTTTTAATGGCGAGAACTGTATATCCCGTCCGACGCTTTCGGAGCTAGAACTCCATCTTCAAGCACTGCATTGACGTTGATCGGCGTTACATTGTTCGAGCCTATGTAGTTCTTGAAAATGGATTAGGTGCTTTGCAACACAATACTTTACAGTGCTCATCTCGTCGTTAGGTGCACTCTGCTTGAACACGTGCTTCAGTTTTTACGGCTAGTGTACCGCGAAATTCTCTATCTTGCCCAGAAAAGAACTGCTGGGTGGCAAAGAGCGTTATGTGGATGGGACGGCCACGACCATCTACCTCGTTATCAGAATAACGAGCTAACTAATGCGGACGAGCTTGTAGGTGCCTCTGATTATCCTGCAGGGCACGACACAAACACCCACCCCATGGAGCACGCCGGCGACGAGCGAGGAAAGCGAAGGTCCTTATAATGCGGGATTTACCGCCACACTTGAGGAGAGAGACGTACGGGCAGAGGAACTCCTCACAAACAAGCTGGCTGGAAGTATAACTCAATAGCGGCCCGAAAGGAAGGCGGAAAGGAAGGAAGGTGGGCAGGGCGGGGCGGGGGCGGAGCGCGCCGCAGGCTGCGGGCCGCCGGCTGGCCGCCGCCGCAGTTATCTGCGCCATAACTCGCCCCGTTTCGCGCCATTCGCGTCAGCCGCACTGGAAACCGTATATTACGAGGCGGCGCGTGACTCCACAGCCGGCGCTGCCGACGCCGACGTCGACGCTATTTATGATTGCCATACCGAGCGCCGGCAACCGACGCATTCGTCACGGCCACCTATTTTCACTGCCGACGTCATCTCGTAAGTACCGCATTATCGGCGAGGCCCGAAAAACAGGAAAAATCGTGTTCATAAACCAGTCGCGGCTATGTTCCTGTCTTCCTTATAGGACTGCCCATCAACTGTGCACGTCGCTGCATAAGCACCACCGAAGCCCGGAAGACTCCTGGACTTCAACGCGACAACCACGTCTGACTATGAAGCTGCGCAGCAATTCAGCCTTACGAGCATTACAGATAGACAGTACTTACACGTCGTCCAACATCTTTCTCGGCTCACCTGGAAAAGAAATTATATTTGTTAACTACCAGTTAAAAAAAGCATTTGTTCAACATACATGTCAGCAATTTTCACATGTTAGTTAATCCAAGGCTTACACTATGAGTAAATTTATTGGTCACGACCTGACAAATTCGCGTCTTCTACTTGTAATTCTGGACAGGATGGATTCACATAAAGACAGCACCTTTTCACTGCTGCTTCTGAAAATACCTAAATCTAGAAGCAGAGCCCTTTACAGCCAGAGAATGGTGTTCCTCAGGGCAATGTTTTACGTGTTACCCTCTTTGCCATAGTCACAAAACAGTAACACGTCTACGGTATAGAGTCCTGTACACTGCTCCTTATTTGTGGACGATTTTGCGTTTTCCTGTTAATCCTCCAGTATTGCAACAGATACTCATCAGTTACAACTTAACAGTGCAGAGGTTAGAGGCGTGGGCTGCAAAGAACGGTTTTCAATTTTCTGCAGTTAAGTGTATATGCGTTCATTTTAATCGTCCTCGTCGTATTTTTAGTTTACCTGACTTGCATATGAGGGACACCGTTCTACTATTTAAAGACTAGGTGCAGTTGCTGGGCCTCATTTTTTGCTCCAAACTGATGCGGTTACCATACCCCAGAGATCCGAAAGCCAGGACGCAGAAGGCGCTCAACATCTTTAAGTGCCTCAGCCAGAGGTCTTGCGAGCGGATAGGGCGCGTCTGCTCCAGTTTTGAAGGGCTTTCCTGCTTTCGCGGCTAGACATGGGCGAACAGTCTATTGTATCAACAAGGTCTTCTTTCTGAAGATCATGAACGCTATCCACCATGAGAGGCTTAAGCTGGCCACGGGAGCTTACTGGACTACCCTCATACCCAGTCTCTGTACTGAGGCTGGGGAACTGCCGCTCATCATCCGGTGGCAACTCCTCACGGTGCGCAAGGCATGTAAGTTCCTGGCTGCTACCATTTCATTTCATCCGCATATCACACTGATACTGAGCAACAAATCCACTTGGGATCCGTATTCAGATTGTGATGGAGTCACTTGTTATGAATCAAGTACCAACTCATATCAAGGTTTTGACCGACTGCCACCCTGGATACCGGAAAGGCACCGAGTAATTTTAGATTTACTGCAATATAGGAGAGGCTGCACTCCCGTATATGTTTTAATACACAACTTTATACCATTTTCACCGAATATAACACTTCTGCAGTTGTGTTTACAGGCGGTCTAAACAGGGGGATTTCGTTGGTTGCTCTGTTGATTTCCCAGTTCTTGTCCTAAAGATCCGATGCCTCATGACTTTACTGTGTTCGATGCGGAATTGTACGCGATCTTACGGGAAACAGAGCACCTGAGTTGTGTTGTGAGTGCAGAATTCCTCGTCCGTTCCGACTCCTTCACTCTATACAACTCCTGTATTCAGTAGCTAAATAAGTCCAAAATATCCAGGACGCCCTCCTCCATCTACAAAGAGTGGGGAAGAAGGTGTCTTTTCGTTGCATGCAGGGGATTATGGGTGTTAGGGGAACGAAAGGCCGAATGTAGCAGCCAAGGGGGCGTGTCGTGATCCTCAGGTACTTCAGTGTACCATCCCCCTATCTGCTATCGCCTCGCCGTTGAGGTACAGAGCCATGCCTCGATGGGAAGAAGAGTGGATGGAAGTGGCAGACAATAAGTTGTGTCTAGTACAGTCCACAATGCGGCCGTGGCGTGCTTCCTTCCAGCCACACAAGCGGGGTGAGGTCGTTCTTGTCTTCGCATTGGCCACAGCCCTATGACGCACGGCTTCTTGCTCCGGCGAGATGACTCTCCCATGTATGGTGCTTGTGGCGTATAGATTATCGTACATCAAATTTTAATAGATTGTGTTTTGTATTCATAAATGAGGGTAGCAGTTCTTACGTCAACCGATTTACCATCCATTTCAAATGACAGCAACGCGAATGTGGTACGTCTCTAAGTTTTGTGCAGTCTCCGACTAATTCCCTACAATTTCAGGGTGACTTTTGTAATGTATTATCAGGGTGGGAGTTCATCCGTGTTTTCTCTAAGTGATCAGCCACCGACTATTCCTGTGAATCTTTTTTAGTTTCCCCCTAAGTTACTTACGATTTTCTTAACAGTTTTACAAAATCTGAACAATTTTAATGCTATCTTCCATGATATGAGCTAGCGTGATTGTGCGGGTGACATGTGTCAGAGTGAATGTGATTTTTACCTCTTTGCTTTTAAGCTCTCTTCTCGCATTTTCCCCGTTTTAAGCACACTCGTGTCTATTAATTTCGTATGGACGCTGGTAACCTCGTCGCTGTGTGTGTGTGTGTGTGTGTGTCTGGCAGAAGTGGGCTACGTACCGATAATCAATGGACCCAAGAAAATCACTCGATTCTGAGCACTGACACACTGTTACATAGCGGTAGTCCCACGATGGATAAATTGTCTACTTGGTACCCAGGATGTAGCATTGTTTCCTGGGGTCAGCTGCTATTCGAGTAACTACATCGACACTTTAGACTCACATGTGCCGTGTCCAAATCTATCTGCGAGTTGTGTGTCTGAGGCATGCTCAATTCAATATCCAATAGCAGGATTTCTTAGAAGAGTAAAAGGTTATAGCTAAGGCAAGACAACTCTGATATCAAACATGAACATATACAATGAAAAAAACAGTACTCAATAATATTTTTAAAAACTAAGTGAGTAAACTACACATAAATGCAGTGACGGGTACCTTTCAAAACAAGAACGTATAATAACTGAAAAATCTGAACAAACCCTGAATACTACGATTACTTTAACAAACTGTGCCCACAACCGTAAGGAGGAGGAGGAGGAGGAGGAGATCATTTGAATACGTTAAAATGTGAAGTATCTAGACGGCGCAATCTGCACTCACTCATATACCACACTACATAAATCTAGATACCTGGAAAGCAGGTACTAGGTAGAGGTAGAATGGAAGAATTTTGGAAAATGTAACCCTTTGCACAATTCATGGACGCAAAAGTAGGACAGGCTAATAAGACTGTGGACTGACTTTTCCCTCTACCATACAATCGTTAGCTGGGTATACAGGCAGAGTGTTTCAAGAACAAATGTACATAAATTAAGGTATTATAGTATGAACCATTTCGGAACACTGCTATTTGAAATGGTGACTGCTGTGCCACTCACTTAAACATTGACATCGACATTCATTCCCGCACTTGTCGACGATTGTTTTTAAAATCGGTTAAGTACTGAGAAATACAGGCAAAAAGTGAAAACATGGAGCAATTGCTTGCCCGCACTTTAAATGCTTGTGCGTACATATGGAAAAACGTAAACCCAGTCCCGATTAAAACATTGTGCCTAAACGAACTGCAAACTGTACTGAAGCAGGATGAGGAATCTTGGAAGGCAAGTTGTAAACATGAATTGCCAACAGTATGCAAGAAATAGTTTATCTATTTCCTATCACGCGCACCTTTGTATGAGAATTTCAAAGAGTTGCATACCGGAAACAAATGACAATGAAACATATGTTTCCCCTTCAGGATGGTTCATTATTAACTTATTAAAATACAGGGTGACACAGAATAACGGAAATGTTTGAAATTAGTTGTGGCAGCCATGGGCAGGTGGCAGCACTGCGGGTTCGTGACAGTTAGCGAGTAAACAGTCCGCCGTTTTAGTAATCATGGATCAGTGGAACGGACAACAGCGTGCGATAGCCATAAAAATGTTTTATAAAAACAATGATAGTTTGGTAGCGGCACAGAGAGAGTTTCGACGTTTTTATAATTTAGGACGTCATGATGCCGTTCCGTCGAAACACGCGATAAAATGTTGGACTAATAACTTTGAAGAGACTGGATCAGCCCTCAATAAGAAACCAACAGGACGACCAAGAAATGTGCGTTGTCCAGTGAACATCGATGTTGTATGCGAGTCTGTCGTACGGAGCCCACGGAGTGCAATACGTAAGCAAGCAATAGTTGTTGGTATGGCCCGGTAGAGCGTTCGCAGAATTCTTCATCTTGATTTAAAATTTCATCGGTACAAACGACAGATGGTGCAACACTTGAAGGACAACGATTACCGGTTACGATTAGGATTCTGTCAACAAATGATACCAAAAATAAACAATGACGATGAATTTACAAACGAGTTGTGAATGTCAGATGAGGCACATTTTCATCTCACAGGTTATGTGAATAAACAGAACTACCGTTACTGGGCAAACACAAATCCGAATGACGTTCATGAGCGCCCTTTACACATTAGTAAAGTGACAGTATGGTGTGGTGTTTCATCACATGGGATTCTCGGACCGTATTTCTTCGCAAATGAACAGGGAAACACAATAACAGGCAGTGTCGATCGTTACGTGGAGATCTTACGAACTTTCGTTACACCTGCATTGAACAACTTTCCAAATTTCCAAGAGGCCTGGTTTCCAACAGGACGAAGCGACATACACACTGCACGGCAATCAATGGCATATGTAGGAGAATTGTTAGGCAACCATGTGATCTCACGATTCGGTAACATTCCCTGGCCCCCCAGATCGCCAGATTTATCCGTTTGTGATTTTTTCTTGTGGGGCTACCTCGAGAGCAAAGTCTACACGACTCGACCAAAAACCCTGGTTGAGTTAAAACAGAGAATTCGGCATACAATTCACAGTACCCCAGCAGAGATGTTGCAGCGGTCAATGAGGAATCTCAACAGCAGATTTCACGAATGTATTCGCACAGGAGGACGCCAACTAAAGAACTTAATTTTTAGAAAATGATAAATACGATCAATGTTTCGTAAATGTCGAAGTTGCAAGGTTTCAATTACTATGAATGCAATTTCTTTCTTTTATCACTTCTAGTTTTATTGGATTGTGGAAATGTTCTCATTTGTGTGTTTCATCCTGTAGATAGGGGGGAGAGGGTGGGGAGGGAGGGGGGGAGAGAGAGAGAGAGAGAGAGAGAGAGAGAGAGAGAGAGAGAGAGAGAGAGAGAGAGTCGAGACTACAGATGGAATAGGAAACAGCTATGACGTCACAATATATTCCTTTTGGTTTAAAAAGCTCTTCCGACAAACAGAACAGAATAAAAAACATTTATTTCTTTCATTTCAGAGAGGGCTGCATTCCTGTTCCGAGCTCTAGTCACGAGAATCAAGCAAGGCGTTTAAACAGCAATTGCTCTAACCTGCTTTTGCAACTCTCGCTGAAGTTGGGTTCCGACGGAGAACATCGTGTAGTGAACAATCGAGCAGCTGCTAGCCTGTCTTTCACTACGTTCATAGTCCCGCCTATAGTATACTTTGACTAACGGCGATTCGTCGGCCTGCGTACCCCATTCCATCGACCCGCACAGTCAAAAATTGCAAACATCGGGCGGCTTCTAGTGCCCTCCGATCACTTTCAGCGTACTAGGCGTAGATCCAAATCAGCGTACTAGGCGTAGATACAAATCACACAGCGATTCAATCTGTAGTTCTAACGTAGCTGAAAATTTTGACAGAGCGCGCGCGAATAAACAGTGAACCAGAAAATTGCTCTGACACTTTGCTTGCCCTCGAGACGTACAATCAATCATTGTCGATATCAGTCTACTAACGAGAAATATGATCTGCTGTAAGTTCCATGTCTTGCGTGAATTACAAGATTACAAATAACAAATTTTATAGAAATAACACTGCAGTAGATAAAGCACAATCACGAACGACCTTTTGTCTGCGACTATTGTACACAGAGTGACCATTATACTAGTTAGCTGTAACTATTCCCCAAATTCTAAAGCAATTCGAAAAAGAGGAGTAAAGCATAAGGTTCTCCAAGAAACGTTTTAGAAGAGAGCTCGGGACAGATTTAACAGCGCATAATATTCAGAGAACTGACCACCAAATGTAATAACTAGCCACTAAGACAACAGTAGAAACTATCTTTCGTAATACCACAATGAGTCACGTGGAACATTTATTATTTTCTATTTGTGCAGTTAGATTCTACACACGTGACTTATGAGTCAAAGCCATTTTATATCCTTTCGAAAATAGTGTTCGGTTACAGACAGAATAAAACCTAAGTTAAAGTGATACGAAGTAGTTGATGCGCATTCTACGAAGTCTGACAATCGCATCTGCAGTGTACGCTGAGCCTATTGACTACTGTAAGCCTTCTTCACTACAGCCCGAATGTAATGACGGTGGATTGAAATATGCACAGTAAACAGACAATGTTGTCAAGGGGGATACATCGGCAGAACCTAAAGTACAGTCCAGTGAAGATGAACAATGTGTGATAGGACAGTCATTGTTCACGATATATAATGTTCTAGCACATAAGATCCACAGCTATCGGTGAATATTAACGGAGGAAAAGATGTTTGTATACGGACCACGGTCAGAAAATTGTTACGAAACATGGGATGACTTGATGATCATCAGTTGTTGGTAGAAAGGCTGTGCGTAAATAGCTAGAAACGCCAATACTGCTCGACTACACAATCGGCGGCCAGTCTCTGCTGTCAGTCACAATGGAGAAGTACGGATGCATACCTGGTCAGAGCTATCTGCCGCAATGTACTGGCTTGCGAGTGTTTCTACTGTGACAAATTTCAGTGTAGAAGGTGTTAATCAACGGTATATCCTTACCATCTGCCGACGACTGTCAAATTTCGAGTCTGACGCAACAGAAACAAGCTGTTGATGCAAGAATTTTGAGCTACCAAATACGATCAATTAAGGGTGGTGCCCTTCGGAGTTGGGCTCATGCGACCCATATATGTCTACAAAGTGTTATAAACTTTCCTGTGTGTCATTAACAAGACGCCTGTGAGGGAACTTCTCCATTTCTGCCATATGGCACAGCGCAAGAAGACATCTGCAGTAAACTGCTCGTTTTCTGCCATTGAGCTGATCTGCTTTTAGTACTTCTCCCGGTGAACGGACACATTTCAAATAAGAAAAGTGGTCACAAATACGCAACTACGACAAATAGTTCCTTAGTAATACGTAGTGTCTTTTTAAGACATCGTGTGTCGTTTATGCAGTCCTCTCGGTGACAACTACTCTTTGCTTACGTTTTGTTTTCTCTACGAGGTAATGGAGAAATGTTCGCCAGATAAAGTCTCTGAGCAGATAATGATTTCTACGTACAAAGCTGCAATGCTAAGACTTTGAGCCATAGGGTTAGTTACAAGTAGCTCTTCCTGTCCCTGTTGCCATTTACTGCCGACCAACGGTCCGATTATGATCGCGAAGTTGCTGCATGGTGCGTCGGAACAAGCACATCACTTGAAGGCTTAGGAAGCCCAGACAAATCTGAGCAGGTTACTACAAACTAGTTGCCGGCCGGTGTGGCCGAGCGGTTTTAGGCGCTTCAGTCCGGAACCGCGCGACCGCTACGGTCGCAGGTTCGAATCCTGCCTCGGGCATGGATGCGTGTGATATCCTTAGGTTAGTCAGGTTTAAGTAGTTCTAAGTTCTAGGGGACTGATGACCTCAGATGTTGAGTCCCATAGTGCTCAGAGCCATTTGAACCATTTGAACTACAGACTAGTTCTCCCTCTCCGCCAGAAGGAACAACCCAATTGCGTTCTTGAACAACCTCCCGAATAATGATAGGCACAAAAGTGTAAATTTGTAGATGTTAAAAAGTTTGGGCCTTGCATCCGCTTCTTCGTCATAATACTTGGGTTATTGATATCACGGGGTTCAGGACATTCTTTTCTTCACTGTCATGCAGAATCCATAGGCCGTTTCGTAATTGTGAAATGAGATTTAGAAAATAAAGAAGGAGTAGTATACTGCTGGAGGACTGCCCACTTGCGGTGAGGTGATTTTAATAACGACTCATTACCGGAATATTCTCGGTATTTAGAGAGACGTGTAATAACAAAGTACTAGAGCAGAAATGCATACTGGTGAGGTACAGCTTATCGAGGCTGGGCCCCCATTCTCCAGCGTGGGCTGAGCCTTGTGGACAGTGTGGTTCTGCCAGCTACTTCCCGCTGGCCTATCGTATGTGGGTGAATTTTTTGATGGTCGGTGCGTTGTATGACAGAGGACACTCCCCTCCTCAGTCGCTCTCTCTCCAATTTGTGCGTGGGATGCTACGACTGTTGCCCGTATCACACAGGGGTGCCGTGTGCGATAAAAACAAGAGGAAATTCTCTCTCTCTCTCTCTCTCTCTCTCTCTCTCTCTCTCTCTCTCGCTCTCTCTGTTGTCTCTGTTGTGTGGGGGATGCTTCCGCCTGTTGCTAATGGAAAAGTAAGGACTTACCGGCTTCGGCCGAGGACGGGCGGCAGTTCCCCCTGCCATATCTGCCATATCGTGTACTTGAGGCAGCAATGGTAGCTGTTGGCGCTGAGTCGGTCGTCTGAACAGGTGTGCGGTACTACTCCTCGCATTTTTCTTTAGTTTGTTTTAAATATGAGTGTAGTGCATTTCTCTACCATTCATATCCTACGCCTGTCACGGATTGGGAAAGTCGTATAATGTGTAAGGTGTAAGTTAAGCAGTACGTGTACGTACCGGTTTTTTTCCGTCGTTATTTATAAGTCTAATCCTACAGTGTTATTCTCCTCTAAGGTAATGTTGTATTAACGTCAGACTCTAATAATGCAATGACAGATGGTGACAGAAGGGGGATTGCCCAGAATCATTGGCATGACTTTGAGATAAGATCGTTTTCGGGCCAGAACCCGCACTATTATACAACTACGAACTCTTTTCTGAGGATATTTCTATAGGAAGTAGTGTTGTACACAAGTTAAACGTGAATGATAATAAGTTTATACAAGAAGATTTACGAAGCTTTTGAAACGTGGTGCCACAGACGAATGCTGGATATTACATGAGTAGATCGAATAACTAATGAGTAGGTACTGAGTTGAGTTGGGAAGAAAAGCAATTTAGAGAACAACTTGACCAAAAGAAGGCACACGTTGACAAGACAAATCCTAACGCATCATACAGTAGACAGTTTACTAGTGGTCGTAAGTATGAGTAGTGAAAACTGTAGAGGGAGACCAAAGCTCGGATGTAGTACGCTGATTCAAATGGATGTGGGTTACAGTAGTTGTGCACAGACGAAGAGGCATGTACAGGATAGACTACCGTGGCAAGCTGCATCCAACTAGTTTCGGAGTGGTGTCCACAACAAAAACATCAAGCTGCATTACCTTCATTTCTGTAAAAATACTTCCACAACAATTAATAGTTCTGTACTACGCAATCACCAAAACGTACAACACAAAACATAGAATGGGCGTCTGTGTACAGATGCAAAAGTACTGGGTGTGGGTGTCGTAGCCGTACGCACAATTAAGAGTAGCATTGTAATGGTGCTTTCCGACTGCATTCCGTGAACCCACACACGAAATGCACATCGGCCAACTAACTATTTACCACTAAATCTATTCATACTTCTGTGTATCATTGTTAACGTACAACTATCACCACCGAAAATACAAACTACAGACAGAACCGAGCCATTACTGAGTAACGTGGTTATTACTGATGTCATTAACAAGTACCGTGAGCGAGTGCAACAAGTTTGTTTCCAAACAAGACCCGCAGAGTATACCGTCGATGTTTGCTCCCCTAAACAAAATTTTCAGCGCAATGTGGGTACAAAGACAAACTGTGCAATATGTAAAAGGTTTCTGGGGAAATGGAACGTATCTGTAAACTAAATCGCATACAGGATGTCAGTGCGAACAATTCTTGAGTGTTGTTCCAGTGTTTGGACAAGTTATCAAGGAGGCATGACAACAAACACCGAATGAATTCAGAGAGGCGCTGCCAAAATAGTAACAGGTCGGTTTAGCCCATACAAAAGGGCAAAATAAATGCTTGGAGATCTAAAATGGAAATCCTCGAATTAAAGACGACCAAGTTCTCGTGAACTTTGTTGTGCAAATTTAGAGTAACTATATTCGAAGAACACTATGCGATCATACACTGACACCAACACATATTTCCCGTAGTGATCAAGAATAAGTTATGAGATATTAGGACACGTACAGCAGCATAGAGACAGTCACTTTTTCCTCGCTCAATGCGCGAATGGAATAGGAAACGAAATCGATAATATTGGGACAATACACGCTCCGCCATGCACTGGTGAATCACTTAGGGAGTATATACGCTCAAGAACGAAAGAAAACTGGTACACCTGCCTAATATCGTGTACGGCCCCCGCGAGCACGCAGAAGTCCCGCAACACGACGTGGCGTGGACTTGACTAATGTCTGGAGTACTGCTGAAGAGAAGTGACTCCATGAATCCTGCAGGGCTGTCCATAAATCCGTAAGGGTACGAGGGGGCGGAGGGCTATTCTGAACAACACGTTGAAAGACATCCCAGATATGCTCAATAATTTTCGTGTCTGGGGAATTTGGTGGCCAGCCGAGTGTTTAAACTCAGAAGTGTGTTCCTGGAGCCACTCTGTAGCAATTCTGGAAGTATGGGGTGTCGCAAGTCCGTCGAAATGCTCAATGGGCATAAATGGTTGCAGGTCATCAGACACGATGCTTACGTACGTGTCACCTTTCAGAGCCATATTTAGACGTACCAGAGGTCCCGTATCACTTCAACTGCACACGCCCCACCCCATTGCAGAGCCTTCACCAACTTGCACAGTTCTCGGCCGAAATGCAGGGTCCATGGATTCATGAGCTTGTCTCCATACCCGTACACGTCAATCCGCTCGATACAGTTTGAAAGATACTTGTCAGACCAGGCAACATGTTTAAAGTCAACAACAGTCCAATGTCGATGTTGACGGGCCCAGGCGAGGCGTAAAGCTTTGTGTCATGCAATCATCAAAGCCTTCGGCTCCGAACGCCCATATTGATGATGTTTCGTTGAATAGTTCGCACGCTGATACTTGTTGATGGTCCAGAACTGAAATGTGCAGCAATTTGCGAAAGGGTTGCACTTCTGTCACGTTGAACGATTCTCTTCAGTCGTCGTTGGCCCGTTCTTGCAGGATCTTTTTCCGGCCGCAGCGATATCGGGAATATGATGTTTTACCGGATTCCTAATATTCACGGTACACTCGTGAAATGGTCGTACTGGAAAATCGCCACTTCATCGCTACCTCGGAGATGCTGTGTCCCATCGCTCGAGCGGCGACTATAACACTCAATTAAATCTTGATAACCTGCCACTGTATCAGCAGTAACCGAGCTAACAACTGCGCCACATACTTTTGTATATAGGCGTTGCCGACCGTAGAGCCGTATTCTGCTTCTTTACATATCTCTGGATATGAATACGCACGCCTATACCAGTTTCTTTGGCACTTCAGTGTATGCACATTTAAACGTAAATGAAATGCAGTTATTCTGTAACAAACCGTCGGAGACCAAAACACTCGTTAAATATGAACAACTTCCGTATATTGTTCGGCTTCAGGCTGTAGAATTCACGAGTCATGCCAGAGTAATTGCCTATGATTGAGGGGGCTTGCTCCGTCGTGTTTTTCCTGTGTTCTAGCGCACGTAACCAGAACTTGCTCCTGACGCCAGGGACGCGTCCAACTGCAGTGGTTTATTGCAGAAAAGCAGAGGGGCACGCAGGGACGTGCAAGTTGCGACGGAGGCCGCCAAGCGTCTCCACGAGGGCAGGCGAGCGCAGACTCCGGATTAATGCCGCCTCCGGCTCTCTCCGGCTGCGGATCCTCCTACGCCGCCTCGACGCACCGGCTATGCATCAACGGCAATCCTCTTCCGTCGCACGGAACTTTACAACACAGCGGCACGGTATTGCGAGATACGGCGCAGGCAGTAACGAATGTCGACCGATATATTTTTCGTATCTCAGGCTTCGTTCCAGATCCCCGTTCATGCGCGGCGCCAATCTTGCGCTCCTGCGGAATAAAAAATCGGACCGCCTTAAATTGCATTCTTATGGGGGAACGCCCCCTATCGATCTTTACAACTTAGGCAAGTGCCTCCAGGAATGAGGAAGAAAACAACGTACAGGATATTGTGAATTCTGGCAGCGAGCCCTCGTCTCTGAATTTATGGAAAACCCCTCTTTTTCCACCTTTTGTAAAATACAAATACTCCAGGGAAAGTAATGTTTTGTGTATATCTTGTCTGAAGAAATTGCTTCTTCTTTCAACAGTTATCGAGCCCATATGCTGTTAAAGCAGACAGTCTTCAGAGAGCGGGCAGTGAATACTAACATAAAACTAATTTTTTTAACTGGCAGATTACAGGCCTCAGGATTTTCCAACAGTTGAAATACCTGCGTTCATCTCAAACCTAAAAGCGTATTTTTAATATTCAACTGTTCTTCGTACGTCAGCTGTATTGCTATCATAGTGTTAAAGAGCTGTGCATTGTCTGAGGTACGCATTGAGCTCTACGCTAACACATTATGACACTTTTAAACTGAAATACGAGAAACATTAAAGAAATGGCACAAATGCGCCTGTCGAGTCTCTGTGACACCAACCAACATTTCCAGCAACTTTGTTGTTCGACAGCTTTCAGTAATAATCATGATACTGCGACGCTAGTGTACCAAGTTTCAGACATAAAACTTACGTTGAGTGTTTATCTTCAAAAGAGCGACTTTTTTATTAATTTGTCAAACAGAATTATTATAATCTTTCGTTGAGATTTTTAAGAGTCCTTACTTTGCAAAATGATTGAGAAAGAAGCAATCTATATTACTACCGAAACATGAGAGGGTCAGTCGAAAATGAGTAGTTTCGGGTAGCTCGTTTTTTGGAATAAGAAGAGAGCTTTTTACCCTGTAACTGCAGACAGTGGAAACTGCGCTTTATCTCCCCCCCCCCCCCCCTCTTGTATCACGTATAACATTTATCTGTGATACGACGACGGAAACACTTTCCTTTTACTTGGGTATGAAGCGTTCGGCGGCGGCAGAGACACGAAACACTAAGCACCAACGTAACAACTGCAAAAGCACTGAAGCAAGCATCAACCGTCGGCCTGCTCAAAGATTCACCTTACAGTTCACCTGGTGTGATAAGCACCCAAAGAAAAGCCAAGTCTCGATGGGGAGGGGGCTCTGAGCACTATGGGACTTAACATCTGAGGTCATCAGTCCCCTAGAACTTAGAACTAGTTAAACCTAACTAACCTAAGGACATCACACACATCCATGCCCGAGGCAGGATTCGAACCTGCGACAGTAGCAGTAGCGCGGTTCCGGACTGAAGCGTCTAGAACCGCTCGACCACAGTGGCCAGCTCTCTATGGGGATTGCGAGGGATTTGACGCAGGCCGCCCAAATTACGAGATAGTGTCTTATCACAGGCAGAAATTTAATTTTATGTGTTCTATCCAACCATCTACAGACACCGAGACAACTGAAGAAACAAGTAACATTGAATCTGTCCACAGTTTCCACTTAGTACAAGAACTCCTCTGTTCTTTTTAATAATCTACAAGTGTTTATTAAACAAAAATTTATCCAGAATTTCATCGATTCCATTAGATAGCTATTACGATTTTAAAAAAATCTACTTTTAAGCAAGAGTTCATCTAGACATGATTATAATTCGAACTGCGCTTCAAATCGGCAAGCAATAACACTCCTTGTTGAATCATGTACATTGCTGACAGTTCTCTAGAGATGAATATTACATTTACCATACACTACTGAAAAAAAAACAATGTACTGCGCAAAATCACCATAATTTCCACATAATGGTTAGGAATGGATTAGACCCTTCGATTTGACATGTACACTATGTGATCAAAAGTACTCGGACACTCCCAAAACCATACGTTTTTCACATTAGGCGCATTGTGCTGCCCCTACTGCCAGGTACTCCATATCAGCGACCTCAGCAGTCATTAGACATCGTGAGAGAGCAGAACTGGGCGCTCCGCGGAACTCACGGACTTCGAACGTGATCAGGTGATTGGTTGTCACTTGTGTCATATGTCTAAACGCGAGATTTCCACACTCCTAAATATCCCTAGGTCCACTATTTCCGATATGATAGTGAAGTGCAAACATGAAGGGATACGTAAAGCACAAAAGTGTACAAGTCGACCTCGTTTGTTGACTGACAGAGACCCCCGACAATTGAAGGGGGTCGTAATGCGTAATAGGCAGACATCTATCCAGACCATCACACACAAATTCCAAACTGCATCAGGATCAACTGCAAGTACCATGCCAGTTAGGCGGGATATGAGAAAACTTGCATTTCATGTTCGAGCAGCTACTCAATAGCCACACATCACGCAGGTAAATGCCAAACGACACCTACATTGGAATATTGAACAGTGGAAAAACGTTGTGCGGAGCGGCGAATCACGGTACACAATGTGGCGATCAGATGGCGGGGTGTGGGTATGGCGAATTCCCGGTGAACGTCATCTGCCAGCGCCTGTAATTCCTAGCACCTTCGTTTTCCCACTGTTGAAGAGCAATTTAGGGATGCGATTGCATCTTTCACAACGATCGAGCACCTGTTCATACTGCACGGCCTGTGGTGGAGTGGCTATACGACAATTACATTCCCGTAATGGACTGGCCCGCACAGAGTCCTGACCTGAATCCTATAGAACACCTTTGGGATGTTTTGGACCGCCAACTTCGTACCAGGCCTCACCGACCGACATCGATACCTCTCCTCAGTGCAGCACTCCGTGAAGAATGGGCTGCCATTCCCCAACAAACCTTCTAGCATCTGATTGAAGGTATGCCAGCGAGAGTGGAAGCTGTCATCGAGGCTAAGGGTGGGCCAATACCATACTGAATTCCAGCATTACCGATGGAGGCCGCCACGAACTTGTAAGTCATTTTCAGCCAAGTGTCTGGATACTTTTGATCACATAGTGTATATGGAATCAATCTGATCTATAGTAAATCATCTTGTGCTTTTGTAATGTAAGAGCAATGTATTTTTGGACTGAGAACTCTGAGAAGGCACCCCTTTTGAGTAAATAAAAATTTATCAATCCTGTAGGATCAATTAGTCACATTATCTCCATGCTTGCCCTTGGATACTTTTTGAAAGTTTCTACAGCCAAGTAATGTAGACATCATGAGTTTATTTTCATTCAAAATACCAATATTCGACTGAAAAGATATCGTATTCACTGTTGGATTTCTTCAGTATTTTAATTACTTGAGCAACAGAGAAAGTCAGAGTGACCTACCTTTACGTCTCCCGTCAGGACGAAAGAGGATAATTCATGCTCTCCTCTTTGTCAATGCACTACTTTATGCTATGTAATTGTGCAATTTGGGGTTCAGCACGATAGAGATCGAGCATATATTTGATGGAGTGCCTACCACTTGACTATGGGTTACAAAAGTGGAACACCTTTAAAACACAGAAAGATCGCCACAAATATTAACTTTTGTTAATGGTCATCTTTAACTCGTCTTCGTCTGTTCTATACTAGGAAATTCAGTCTGTCTGTCGTTGGTTTTCGTTCGCCTTCCTAACGGAATAAGTTTTTATTTAGTTTGCTTTTTGGTATTTTCATAGCCAGGTAGCTTTGTCTCACGCAAAAGTACAGTAGTTGGCGCTCTTGCAGACAATTTCTGAAGCAAAAGAAGTCTTGCTGACGAAACTCCGCACACTCGTACCAGTCGGGAGAAATGCTCTTACCAGCTGCACCATACAGGCAAACTTCGCGACCCAGTCTTCGGTTTGCCAGTATCTCTCTTCCGCTTAGTTCAAGTTTGCTTTTTTCAACAAAGAATAAAAGTGAGCACGGTTTTAAGAAATCGGAAAATGTTATTTCATGATGGCTATTGGGTGTGTGTAACATTACGAGCATTTTTCACGTCATATCGCAACACAGCATGCCCAGAGGACGAGCATATGCATTTTATCGCCTCTTTCGGACTTAAGAAATATCGAATGAGTGGTATGAGGGACAAGTGAGCATCATACTGATCGACATTGGCAGCACTGCGCTGACTGCGGAAGTCGTGATGGGGTGGACGCAAGACAATAGTGTGGCAAGGAGGACCTGTAAGTACTCTTCGACACGTAGTCATCGTAGGATGGATTGACTACCTTTCATGGATGACAACATTTGAAACTCGGGCAGTGCGCCACTAGAAACCCTCGGCAACAGGTTACTGAAAGTTAGGTTGTGATCTCGAGATGTCACGCGTCGTTTAGTGCAGTCGCCGTAGTACGAACACCAGAGGCTTACATGGTGTAGTGTAACAAATCAACTGGGATATTCAGCAGCAGCAAGTGAGGTTCAGTGAAGAACTACTTCTTTTCGCGTCGGTCTCATCGACTCCAGTGTGTCCGTGGACGACCTGGTGGAATACCTCAGGAAGCAACGATTCTGGAGACTCATATCTCTCCAAGTCCTGGAATCAGTGGATGTGACACCTGGAGTGTTTTGGAAATTGTTGAAGGGAGAGTGAATGGTCGCTAGTATGTGGCTAGACTGGTAAAACGTGTTGTCTTACGCTTCGTGAGCTCTGTAGCAAATGACATATTCCAGCAGGATATTCCAACACACAGACTGGAGTTCTCATAAAAAACGCTTTGAGGAATGTGCGGATAATTGATTGGCCTGTCTCGTCCGCTGAATTGTCATCTGTAGACCATATCTGAGCTGTGATGAATAGACATACACTTTCGCACCAACATCTAGCCAGCATTCTTCATGAAGTGTCACAATATTTGTTTCAAGCAGCAGAATTAGACATGGCAAGAAATTCCTCAAGCTGACACTTGGAGGCTGCTTGTTTCCGTTCTACAACTAGTACAAGGGTATATTCATGCCCGCTGTGATCACATCGCATCCCGTTGTTGACGATGGACATCAATTCTGAATGGAATGAAAGTTTTACGATTTACTACCCTTTATGTAATGGAAACCACAACGAACTTTTATAAACATCAGTCTGGTGCTTCACGGTGTAACATTTTCCATTTCGTCAGTGAATGTGCGAATACCACTTTCAATTGAAAGGCCATTTTAAGTAGAATGTACGATGAGTTTTAGCCTATGACAGAGTCATGTTTTGCATAATCATCCACGTTAGGTCAGGCCAAGAAACTCTAATTTTTTTTTTTTCAGTCTTGTACTGGTAGGCGCCCACGTTCGTAGCGTTTTTCCACAAGTTTAATAAAAAACACAACAGATACACATAACAGAGACTTTAGTCATCAATAACATATTCTCGTTCAGTATTTAAAACAGTGTGCCAATGCTGGGGTAACTTTTCGATTCCACGACTGTAGAAATGTGGTTTTTAGGCGAAGAATTCGTCCATCCACGTCCGGAAGGCATATTCATCCGGAAAGGAAATTGCTTGAAGGTCGTTCGATAGAGAGCGGAAAAGGTGAAAATCTGAGGGCGCAAGACCAGGTGAATAAGGTGGGTGTGGAATGACTTCCAAGCCAAATAATGTATAGTGTTTTCTATCAGTCTAGCAGAATGCGGGCGGGCGTTGTTCTTGGATTGTGTGCGGAAGACGTTTTAGTGATCGTTACAGCTCGGGGAAGCAATTCGTAGTACACCACACCGTCACTGTTTTGCTAAATGCATAAGATTATCTTTTGCGGATGTGCGCAGGTCTTGTCACTTTGTTGAGGCTCACCAATTCTTTTCTTTTCTTCATCCTAGCATAAAGACACCATTTATCGTCACCACTAACGATACAGGATTAGAATGGTCGGTTGTTCACGAGCCAATTGATGACGAGCAAGCAAAGCTGCACATTGGCCACCCATTGATTTTTGTGATTTTGGCTTTAGTGCACGCGGTACCCATACAATCGACGTTTGAACCTTCCCCACTGCATGCAAATGTCGCACGATGGTGGAATGATCACAGTTGATTACATCTGCCACTTCTTGAATACACTGGCTTGGATCATTGTGGATTAATGCGTTTGAATGATCTTCATCAAATTCCGAAAGTCTGAGTGACTAATGTCAAAACGATCCTCCTTAAAAAGAGAAAACTATTTTCTCGCCGTGCTCTGTCCAATACCATTATCGCCATCCATGGCGCAAATGTTTCTGGCTCCCTCTGCTGCTGTCACCAATCTACAAAAAATTGAAACAGAAGAATATGTCGGAAATGTTTCGATTTCTGCTTCTTGGCACTCCATATTTTAGAGTCCACAGCTCCACTCACTCACCTCCAAATGACAAATCGACAATACGTAAACTGAGAAAGTAACAGTGAACTACAGATAAAAATGACAATCGATAAATAAACTCCCAGCAACCGGAATACCAACATGCAAAACAAAACCGCTACGATCTTATGTACCAACACAATTCTATGAGAACTTCACAGAGACTCTTCATACATTACTGGCCATTAAAATTACTACACCAAGAAGAAATGCAGATGATACACGGATATTCATTGGACAAATATATTATACTAAAACTGACATGTGATTACATTTTCACGCAATTTGGGTGCATAGATCCTGAGAAATCACTACCCAGAACAACCACCTCTGGCCGTAATAACGGCCTTGACACGACTGGGTATTGAGTCGAACAGAGCTTGGATGGAGTGTACAGGTACAGCTGCCCATGCAGCTTCAACACGATACCACAGTTCATCATGAGTAGTGAAGGCCTGTACGGGACCTGTAACATGCGGTCTTGCATTATCCTGGTGAAATGTACGGCTTCGCAGGGATCGAATGAAGGGTAGAACCACGGGTCGTAACACATCTGAAATGTAACGTCCACTGTTCAAAGTGCCGTCAATTCGAACAAGAGGTGACCGAGACGTGTAACCAATGGCACCCCATACCATCACGCCGTGTGATACGCCAGTATGGCGATGACGAATACACGCTTCCAATGTGCGTTCACCGCGATGTCGCCAAACACGAATGCGACCATCACGATGCTGTAAACAGAACCTGGATTCATCCGAAAAAATTACGTTTTGCCATTCGTGCACCCAGGTTCGTCGTTGAGTACACCATCGCAGGCGCTCCTGTCTGTGATGCAGCGTCAAGGGGCGCCGCAGTCATGGTCTCCGAGCTGATAGTCCATGCTGCTGCAAACGTCGTCGAATTGTTCGTGCAGATGGTTGTTGTCTTGCAGACGTCCCCATCTGTTGACTCAGGAATCGAGACGTGGCTGTACGATCCATTGCAGCCATGCGGATAAGATGCCTGTGATCTCGACTGCTAGAGATACGAGGCCGGTGGGATCCAGCACGGCGTTCCGTATTACCGTCCTGAGCCCACCGATTCCATATTCTGCTAACAGTCATTGGATCTCGACCAACGCGAGCAGCAATGTCGCGATACGATAAACAGCAATCGCGATAGGCTACAATCCGACCTATATCAAATTCGGAAACGTGACGGTTCGCATTTCTCCTCCTTTCACGAGCCATCACAAGTTTGTGTATGAGAAATAAGTTGGAAACTTCAGCACTTTGTAGGTGTCGCCACCAGCGCCAACCTCGTGTAAATCCTCTGAAAAGCTAATCATTTGCATATCACAGCATCTCCTTCCTGTCGGTTAAATTTCGCGTCCGTAGCACGTCATCTTCGTGGTGCAGCAATTTTAAAGGCCAGTAGTGTATATCTTACTACACAGGGATGTTGCTTTGGTACACTGCTTGAAACTAGCAGGAAATATCGTTAGGGGAAGATTCACTGTGGACGCATGTAGGACTGTAAGCTCAAAGAGAAGCTAACGCCCCGCGCTACATCGCGTCTGTGTGTCTTGCCCATTAAGCGGGTGCGGAAGTTGCTCGGAGGCGCCTGGCTCGTTACAGGTGGCGGCAAGTTGGCGGGCCCGCTAAGCGAAGCTGCGGGGGCAGAACAGCGTCTGGGGGGATGGGCGGGGCGGCGACTGCCGGGCGAAGGCCGCGGCCCGGCCATTAATCACCGCCGGCACGTTAACTGATAACATTCAGAGCCCGCCGGTCGACAAGAGGCTGCGCTACGATAAGGCGGCCGGGACGGCAAGGAGCCGGCGCGATTTATTGTGGCCCGCCCGGGCGGGTCTGCGCGCCGGGGCCGCCGCTGCAGCGGGTCCAGCGCCTGCCGCGCCCGCTTCCCGCGCGGCGAAAAACTGCTCTCACGTCTGGGACAAGAGAACGCACCACTGGACTGAGAACTACGTGAAACGAGGCCTGCAATGCCTCTACTGACGTCACAACCCAACTGCTACGCATAAGCACAGATGTGACGGCGCTAGCGGTGACGGAGCGACTTCCGTTATGAAGAGTAAACTATTATACATGTTCTTCATTTCATGCAAATTACATAACGCTGCAGAGTACCTGATAATCTGGACTAAATAAAACAAATAAGTGAAACTGTTCACACTATTCAGCAACATTTCTTTAAACACAACGTACTTTGAAGCCAATTACTTGTTTCATTTTAGAACTGTGGTGGAACGTGCGGCCTTGGAGCTTGATGTAATGTCGAATATATCAAGTAGCACAGACAAACAAACATTTGGAACGGAAAATAGTAAAGAAAAGACAAGCCGCTACATAGAAACCTACATTCTCTCTCTCTCTCTCTCTCTCTCTCTCTCTCTTTCTTTTTTTTTTTTTTTTTTTTTTTTTTGAAAGGTGAATAATTTACGCTTACATGGCAGAATAATTGTTTCTGAAAATAATTTTCCAAAAAGTATTACGTTTTTGAAGTGATTTCTTTGTCTAACACGAGTACATTTCTCAGAAAAGCGAACACAGGCAAACATCATTTCTAGAAGCTGCCCACTTCCCTATGATTTGCGCTGCTTAGGAACGAAATTCCAATGTCATCAGTAGTACGTGCCGACAACAACTGATATCTTTAAACACGATATGAAATATCAAATCAGCTGGATGCTTTAACGCGCCTCTGCACACGTTGAGTAAACATGAGAAAATGCCACTGTTTATTACACGTGTAGCGAGCTCGACAAGTGCTTTACATTTATTGCGCCCAGTTATGACGTTTAATAATTCCATACATAACCTCGTATGTAAAACAGTACACTGAAGTTATCAAAATGGTTCAAATGGCTCTGAGCACTATGGGTCATCAGTCCCCTAGAACTTAGAACTACTTAAACCTAACTAACCTAAGGACATCACACACATCCATGCCCGAGGCAGTATTCGAACCTGCGACCGTAGCGGTCGCGCGGTTCCAGACTGTAGCGCCTAGAACCGCTCGGCCACCCCGGCCGGCCTGAAGTTATCCTCAGAGGTTTTTGTTGTAATGTCCGCCCCGTAACTGAGCGGTGTAGATACCTGCCATGTGGAGCAACCGGATCGATTCCTGGCACTGCCAAGGATTTTTCCTTGGCGTGAGGACTAATACGCGTCCCGACTGAGGAGCTACTTGAGCGTCTGCAACAGCCGGGAGAGCGGTGTGCTGACCACGTGCCCCTCCATACCAAATCCGCACGATGCCGCAAGGCAGTGGATGACACGGTGGCCAGCAGACATCCCTTGTACCTACAAGGCCTGGCGAGCAGCTCGTTTTTTGTTGAACCTGATGAACCATAAACGTGCTCGACGTCCTTAATAGATACCCGTTCGCCGGGCGTTTCTAAAGAAATGAATGTCAAGTCTGTCACACAGAAGTGCTCAATGGACGCGGACATTACTTTAAATAAAATGATTATTTTCAGCGTCTAAGACCTGTGAAACCGGCACACGGTAACACGCACTAATTATTCATTTATAGCGACCAAACGTATTCTCTAAATGATCTGTCTGAAACTTTCCCAATAACTAATATTTGCAGCCTATAAAAGTACTGAAAACACATTTATTTTAATGAAATGAGTGCAAGTGTGGCAAGCAGAAGTTTTAGTTTAGATGAAGATAGAGTTACTTCAAGACACTTCCAGTGCATGACAGACTTGACAGAATTCCTCAAGTAATCAGTACTGGCATTATCGACACTTTATATTCGTTCTTGCAAAGGATCGCGTGGAGAATCTTCAAAATCTTCCACTGTGCAATAATAATGTCAATAAACTCTATGCTGCTCACTGAACATCGATGGTCCTCACACAAACGTTTAACATTTTCTGAAAGCACGAACCGACGACCGTAGCCTAAGTGATCAGGGCTCGCCAGTAAATGAAGGGATTTCCCAAAACTACAAAGGGATTTAACGTGGGACTCGAGCTGACGTCAAGTAGGCCACTTGCTAGATGTCACAGGCTCTAGATCCCGTAGGTCACGGCTACCCCCCCAGCAGCTGTGCGAGAGCATCCACATCTATTGCACATCTACAGTCAACATCGCAAGCCACCGTAGGGTGAGTGGCGGAGGTTTCCTGTACCGCTACTAGTCATTTCCCTTTCTCTTCCACTGGCAAATAGAGCGAGGGAAAAGCGACTGTCTACATGCCTCCAAACGAGCGTTGACATCTCTAATCTTTCCTTCTGGTCCTTAAGGGAAAGGTACGTTCGTCGCCGTCGAATCGTTCAACGGTCAGCCCGGAAATGCCAGTAGTCTAAATTTCCTCAATAGCGCTCCTAGGAAAGAACGCCGCCTTCCCTCCAAGGAGGGAGCTCGCGAAGCTTCGCTGTAATACCTGCGTTCCGTTCGAACCTACTGGAAACAAATGTTGCAGCCCGCTCAGAATTGCTTCGATGTCTTCCTTTAATCCTACTTGGTGCGGATTCCAAAAACGGCTTTTTAATGTACGCATATTTAATCTACAACTTTAAGCTATTTCTCAACACAGTTTTCTGCGATATTAAGGCAGTTCTCACTTATCGACAGCATACCTTTCTTTCATCCTCGTTCAAAAAACTATGTCGCTACTGACCTAAACCACGACTCGGCACCGCACTGAAGTACCTCATCACTTATAAAACATTGCCACATTTCCAAGTTTTTAATTAATTTCCCCATGTTAATGGAGGCGAAGCCCTGTGGCTATGTATAGAATAACTTTAACAATATACAGCAACTAACCACTTTTATATGACTCTTTTACGCCAAGAAGCATTTCGGGCTGTCGCTCATCTTTAATTGGCGCAATACACTGGGATGACAAAAGTCGTGGGACGGCGATATGCCCACATACAAGTGGCGGTAATACAGGGTACACAAGGAATGAAAAAGCGGTGCATTTTGTGCATTTGTACTCAGGTGATACACGTGCAAGGTTTCCGAGGCGATTGTGGCCGCACGGTGGGAATTAACAGACTTTCAACGCAGAATGGTAGTTTCTATTAGGAAGTCGTTAGCAAATTCATTATTGCGAGATCCAGAGCGCCAAGAGGGTGCCGAGAATACCAAATTTCAGCCATTAACTCTCACCACAGACAACACAGTGGCCGACGGCCTTCACTTAACGACCGATAGCATCGGCTTTTGGGTAGAGTTGTCATTGCTAACACACAAGCAGCATTGCGCGAAATAACCGCAGAAGTCAATTACGCTCGTGCGGCGAAGGTATCCGTTAGGACAGTGCGGCGAAATTTCGCGTTAATGGGCTATGGCAGCAGACGACCGATGCGAATGCCTCGACTAGCGGCACCACATCGCCTGCAGCGCCTCCTGTGGGCTCGTGACCATGTTGGTTGGACCCTTGACGACTGGAAACCCGTGACTTGGTCAGATGACTCCCAATTATTGTTGGTAACAGCTGATGTTAGGATTCGAGTGTGGCGCTGACCCACGAAACCATGGACCCAAGTTGTCAGCAAGGTACTGTGCAAGCTGACGATGGTTCCACATGGTGTGGGCTGTGTTTATATACAATGGACTGGCAGCAGACCACTGACTGGAACTGGTTATGTTCGGCTACCTGAAGACTAGTTACAGCAATTCATGTTCCCAAACAACGATAGAATTTTTGTAGATGACATTGCGCCATGCGGGTTTGAAGACCATTCTGGACCACTTGAGCCTGTGATATGGTCACCCAAATTGTCGAAACGAATTCCCTTGACCATTTATGGCACATAATCGAGAGATCAGCACGTCATAAACTCCTGCACCGGCAATTATGGACGGCTATAAAGGCAGAATGGCTCAATATTTTTGCAAGGATCTTGATTCCATACCACGTGGAGCTGCTGCACTATACCAGGCGAAAGAAAGTCCGACACGATATCAGGAGGTATCCCACGACTTTTGTCACCTCGGTGTATATTTATATCCTTGTCAGTACAAATTTTTTACAGAATGCAGTTTGAAAGCAGTAGCTAGCCTGTGCAAAATAACAATACGTTTAGCTACCACGTTTCCCGAGTTGTATATCTGCGTTTAATTAATAGTTAGGTACACTTCATTTTATTCAGTAGCTTGGAGCTCTTTTTTTCGCCTTTATATGTGTAGTGCTAATACTGCCAGATTCATTGATGCGCTCATGCAGCGGCATGTGTTTGTTTACATCGGAAATTACACCAAGTCTTCTTAAAAAATGCGTGGATTCAAGGGCGGGTGTTATGATAACATTTAGATATGATATAATTTTATTGTTAGTATTTTTATTATTAAATCTCTAGGTATCTGTAATATGTTAAATATGGGAGTGATGAGAAATTCTTTTTTTTGGGGGAGGGGTGAGGGGGGAATACACTGAATAACCAGCTGCCTGCTCTTCACCCATTTAGACCCGAACCTTGTATCCTGGCCTGTCTTACAAGTTCCGGAAGAATTACTACAGAAGTCAGGTAAGTTTGTAGTCTTAATATTGCTGAAGTTAAGACTTTACAGATGTCTCTGTATGACCAAAAAATTGCTGTGTGTGTGTGTGTGTGTGTGTGTGTGTGTGTGTGTGTGTGTTGTTAAAAACGTGGAAAAACTGTATTTCTGTTTCGCAAATCCTACTTCTTTCAACGTCACAACGGATCAGCTAAGCTTTATAATAAGAATTTTATGATATTTTAAAATTTGCAAAGAATCCCAGATTAACACAAGCTGTCGATGAAAATCACCTAACTTATTTAGCGTAGCTTATAAGCAGCGCGAACGAATTTACAAATGTAAAGCGAACAGTAAATGGAATAAGCTATCCTAAATCTACATTTGTCAGTATAACTACAATTATTAACTTGTTTCATCTAATGGATTCCGTTTAAATTCTACGAACTGCAAATACGAAAGATTAGACACTCACTGATTGTTTACTGTAACGTGGAGCGTATGTTAAACTCGCCACATAGTGGTACACGGAAGGGCAGCTGCGGACTTCGATTCAATTTCCTGCCAGTAACTAAATCCTAGCGCTGGAGTCACTATCAGAAGCACCTACCGGGACGGCGGAGGTAATGTATTTTTTACTTTTGCATATAAAACTCAGTAATAATTCTCTCATGATGTTATAGAACCTTTTACTGGAGTACATTACTTCGATGTTATAAAAAAAGAAGTTCTGTATCTTTGAAATAGGGTACCTAATAATTCAGGAAACGGCTGCCTAACCCAGTACACAAATTACGAATATACGAGTAATTTACTTTAACGCCCTCTTGTTGACAGGCAGGAAACGACAGCCCGGGATAATTTGAGCAGCAGTTTTCTCGTTCGCAGATAGCGCTAAAGCAATTAACGAAACGGTCCGCGGTGGACAGACAAATAAACTACCATTATCATTGCGACGCATTATTTGCAATTGAAGAAGTGTATTTTGATATGGCATTAATTACTAAATTACTAGGACCGATGCATAACTGGGACAGTTAAATACATACATTGTCCTGTACCAAAGAATAGTAACCGTTAGTTACGTGTCTCATCCCCTCCACCTCCCCCCTCCCCCTCTGCATGGTTCTAACCGAGACCGAAACTTGAAACCTAAGTGCTGCAGCGTTCTGTTCTAAATTGTTAGCCACTCATTTTTTTCTGGTGAACGAGTTTAAACGGGCATAAGAAGAAAAACAACAACGCAGTGCCAGGAAGCTCATCCCAGCGATCACCATTACGTTCACTTGTGATTTGTATTCTGACAAGGGAACCTCCCCATCGCACCCCCCTCAGATTTAGTTGTAAGTTGGCACAGTGGATAGGCCTTGAAAAACTGAACACAGATCAATCGAGAAAACAGGAAGAAGTTGTGTGGAACTATGAAAAAACTAAGCAAAATATACAAACTGAGTAGTCCATGTGCAAGATAGGCAACATCTAGGAGCGGCCTAATTCAGGGGCGCCGTGGTCCCGTGGTTAGCGTGGACAACTGTGGAACGAGATGTCCTTGGTTGAAATCTTCCCTAGAATGAAAAGTTTACTTTCTTTATTTTTACAAAGTTATGATCTGTCCGTTCGTTCACTGACGTCTCTGTTCAGTGTAATAAGTTTAGTGTCTGTGTTTTGCGACCGCACCGCAAAACCGTGCGATTAGTAGCCGAAGGACGTGCCTGTCCAATGGAAACCGAAAACATTTGATTGCAAGGTCATAGATCAACCGATCCCTCCACAGGAAAACACGTCTGATATATTCTATACGACACTGGTGACGGCATGTGCGTCACATGACAGGAATATGTTGTCGACCCACCTAACTTGTACACTTGGTGAATGGGTAAAAAGATTCTTCTACCTTGCCCAATTTAGGTTTTCTTGTGGATGTGATAATCACTCCCAAAAAAGTGTGAAAACATAAGAGTTTGTCACATAAACTGCAACAAATGAATGCAACAGTTTCACAGTCGCACAGTTTTGTCTGTGCTCTGTCAAAACATATGTTTTTAACGTTTTCAAATTTTTCCGTGTGTAGACCGTCAAATCCTGCATATGTCCAAGCAAATCTGAACATGTCCTGGAATTATGGAGCGAAGTTGATTATATGTGAATGCCTGAACTTTGATAATTGTCTGAAAATAAAAAATTAAAATTTTCTCCCGAGGGAAGACTTGAACCAAAGACCCATCGTTCCGCAACTGCACACGCTAACCACGTGACCACGGCGCTCATGTGTTTACAGCAACCTGATGTTGCCTATCTTACACATGGACTACTCAGTTTGTATATTTTGTTTATTTTTTCATAGTTCCACACAACTTCTTCCTGTTTTCTCGATTGATCTGTGTTCAGTTTTTCAAGGCCTATCCACTGTACCAACTTACAACTAATTCTGAGGGGGTGCGATGGGGAGGTTCCCTTGTGAGAAGACTCTTCTCTCACTTACTGGCTCTTTATTTATTAGTCAGACTATTCCATTTCATACTTTTTATTTGACGTGATGCATTAAGTATGTACTGTTTAGTAGTTTCCCGTCGTTAACAGTCCTTCTCTAATAGATACTAGGTTCTGATTTTCCGTCGAAGACGAATGTTTTATTCAGCAGTGGTAACTACAGTATTTAGAGTTACACATAATGAGAGCAATGGAACTGTTTTATTCTCATTGTAGTTCTGTTACCGTGTCAAAGGAAAAGCCCAGGCTGCAAAAGAAGTGCCATTCGTGGATTTGAACATGACCTAAATATAGGGTACCGGATTAAAAGTTAATAAAAACATGGATTAAAAATAGTAGTATAAGTCTCTGCATCACCCTAGCTGGCAGTACCAGTTCTACATTTACATCTACGTTAAGATTTGTACTCCGTAAGCAACCATTTGGTGTGTGTCGGAGGGTACCTTTCCTTTTCCAGCCACGCACGGTGCGCGGAAAGAGCTATTGATTGTAAGCCTCGTGAGATCTCGTATCTCTATAGTTTTACCTTCATCGTCTTTTCGCAAGATACGTGCAGGACGGAGAACAATGTAACCGGACTTCTCTCTGAATTTCAAAAGTCGCTCCCGTAGCGTCGGCCCCCTCTATCAGCCCACACGGTAAAAGTCGCCGAATGAGAAGCGACCCCCAGGATGGTTGACGTTGTATTTGCACGGCTTGGTTACAACAGTCGCTCCCAATGAGCCCTCCACACCGCCAAAAAGTTGCTCATACAAAACAGACGCCTCTGAACTCGTACGTATCCAACAGACTGCGCTTTTTAATGAGCAATCACTTCAAATTTCATGAAAATGCGTCTAGAAATGCTTGAAAGTTACATTAGGATGTAACACTTACTTCGATCAGAAGTGGGTTTATATTATGTACCTGGGTATCTGTAATTATGGTGTGTGCATTCTGTGTTAGTTAAGGTCACTGATTTGTGACAGGAAATTTAGAGTTTTGTAATGTATAAATGAAAAAAAAATGATTTGTTAAAATAATGAAATTTTATAATGTGTGTATGTTTATAAGAAAGACAATATTTATTGGAAGCTGGTTCATGCTTAGGGCACTTGTACTGTAAAATGTACAAGATTTAGTGAAGTCCATCCGCAACGGAAGTGGCATGGCGCGATGCAAAAGGCGGTTTTGGCGGTCTAACTGGGCGGCTCCTTGGTGGGAACAATACACAGTAAGAGGGCAACCGTAGCACGGTACACTTTATTAGACGGTGCCAAGAGAGGCAATTGGAAGCTGCTTTGCAAGGGATTTTTGCATCGGATCTGGGTCTGGCTATTGTTTGGTATTCTCGGCAAAAAGGAATGGCCGTAATATGCTGAAAATCCGACGCCAAGAAGAGATTTTATAGAGCATTCGAACATCAAGAGCAGTGAGTACAGTTAGCCGCCATGTCGCTTGCCACTGCTTCGCTAACTTCATACATCCAGATATGTTTATGGGGATGGACCAGTTAATTTGTGTGAGTGGTTTCAATAATAATCCAAATGCAATAAATCTGTGTTCGGAAACAACAGTAGTATTCAAAGAAATGTGACTGACGCCCGAACAACAGGGACTTACTTGCATCGAGAATAGAAAATAGTGCATTGATAATGGCTAGCCAATAGCCGAAATCTGAATCTGCGTAATAAAATCTAAAAAAAGACGACTGATTGCTGCGCTCTATAATTTATGAGCTACATAATTAACTGTTACTGAATGGAATTCGTTATGTCCATCGATTTTCCACACTTTCACTGAGAAAGTATATCAAAATGCGACGAAAATAATGAAGAAGTCTATACTATTAATGCTTTCATTATGAATAATACCTTGCTACCATTAGAAAGAAAAAAGTCGAGGCTATCATGGTGACTGTAGAATGAGCATGGAAAGTCAAGTGGGTGTCTGCCTCAGTAATCGCATGAAAGCAACGGTGTGTTACACTTTAGCTGGTGGAGCACACTTCTCAACATCTCCCCTTCAAAAGAGATTTTTTTTTTTTTTCAATATTCAAAACTCTCAGTATTAATAGAAGCCGCAGTTCCGAAAGGAAATTGCCAGCGGGCGCAAAATCCTCGAAAACAACGACTCTGGCATTAACAACATTTCTGTGTAAAGCGCCTAAGCGATATTACATTTAAAATTTAAACGGCGCGCAGAAACCGGAGAGCAAAATTAATGTCTCCACTCAGCGGGTCCTTCCCCGGCGGCGCGCCGTGAGTGCCTCGGCAGGGGCGGCTGCGCGGCGCGCGACGGGGATTAACGCCGTATTTAAAAGTGAAATCAGCGAGGCGGGCCCGACACGGACTTAAAAAGATGTCGCCAGAGTCGCTCACTGTCGCCGTGATTTAAGCGGCGAACTCCAACTAATCAAGGTCCGCGCCTCTCTCCCAGCGAATAAGCATACGCGCGACTACTTTATTCTCAGATTTAAGATAACTGCCCAGTTAATATCTCCCTGGACCGAAAATTAGAAACGTCTGCCTGAAACAACCATTCCACCTTACGAAAGCACCTGATGGGCTTCACGCTTTGCCCCCAGCTGGAAAAGGTAACAATGAGGGCATCAAAGCAGTAAGATGTAATTTTCCTATTGGCAGGTCCGGATGTAGTACGTTAATCGGAGTGGGGCTAACAACTGATTTGATAAACGTGTCACACATCCCAGCGAGAAAAGGAGGAAAACAGAAAATGGACGGAGGAAAAACTTACCACGTCGGTTATACTTAAATCATTTAATTTGTAACTGTTTACAGAATATTTTCCTCGGTATCGTAAGTAAAATCTCTACTACTTATATGGAGTTTCTGTTCTGTCGGAAAGGCTGCGAGAAAATCAGTTGATAGGACAGGGGAGCAAATGAGATAAATGGTCGTTACGCTACTTCGTATTCTGCGAACAGCTGAGAATTTTGGGTCGTCTGGTTGACAGTTAAGGCGACCCGTCGCATAAAGGAGGAAGTCCGGGTTCCAGTCGAGGTCCGGCACAAATTTTCACTGTCGTCACTGAGTTATTTCAATGCCCACGTGCAGATGGCGTCGATACCTCCCCCGGAATATTAGCCTTTTTATTCCCCAAGCGACTAACCAGCCACACAAAAACTAGATGAACTTCGTAAGTAACATCCCTTATCAACTAATTAACTAATTTCACTTTCACTGAAGAAAAACTAGGAGTCTCAGTGTGGCTTCTACCTTCCTCACAAATAATAAAGAAGTCGTTACGTCCGAAGAAGATTTAGATGGTGACCCCTAAATATTAGGCTTCTGTGATATTGCCCAGTTCTTTGTCCGATTTAGAGAAACCAAAATACACAATTTTCTTGCACCCCATCCTCTTTCGATGCATTAAATCAAATCCTTTTCCTGGCAGGGGTACCTGACAAGGTATATTTCTTTAACATTCTGATACATGTTCATTTAGCGCTTCGTTGTCTCTAAATGTGACAGTTAACATCAGCACTATATTTTAAATACTTTCAGTTACTTCTTTTATGTTTCCGAATGTTCACGTTGTAATTTCGTAGAGCGCTACTTACAAACTTTTACTCGTGTGTGTGTGTGTGTGTGTGTGTGTGTGTGTGTGTGTGTGTGTGTGTGTGTGTGTGTGCGCGCGATCTCTCGCTCGCATCTATAATATGTAACAAGCTTTGGCACATACGTATCTCTCCAACAAAATCACAAACATTTAATTATCAATCTTGATGTGCCAATTAAATGTGTCAAAGCAAATTTCTTCGCTATGAAAGTAAGTTAAACTCAACTGTCTGTTATTACGCTCACTAAAAGCACGGTTTTAGCATTTGACTTCCCTGAAATGGTAGCACTTCTTCGAACGCGAGGACCTCTTATCTCCCTGCTCTAATGTAACCAAATTCCACCCAGAGTAATAACCACCATAAACCGACAAGTTAACCTCAGTTTCGCTTCATAGTAATAATGTTAATTATCTTTCCGAGGAAATGACAATCCCCACCGACTCTGGCCCTATCGTCTCTTTACGGACCACTTCATTTGAATTAACAGCTCTCGGACGGAATGTGAGCGCCGACGACTGTTAAACGTACCGCAGATGTTGCAGAGAGAGGCTCTGCGCATTTCAGAGCTGTAGTTGACGCAGTTGCTACCTCCATGCAATACTGTTCCTGATACAATGGCACCATTTTCTCTACTCCGAATAAAATAACTTTCCGATTGACATATTTCAATGGCGGGTGGCGCTGTTGCCTGCATACAGCTAGGCAATGCGACTGGCTGATGGCTAATTCGAACCACTCGACTCGCTGAAACTTCAATCATAGAGCTATTTCGATCTAATCGTAGGCCACTATACTGCTTGCGAAATAGAAAATAAATCTGGTATTATTAGACAGCTGGCGCCTAATTATAGCTTTACGTCTTAGAGTACGACACTGATAACACTATGGAATATAGCAGCACCTAACTTTAAAAGTAGTTCATAAGTCTGATTTCTGAACTTGTCATTCGGGGGAATGCAGCACAGCATTATATTCACTTCAGTTATCAATCGATGACCTGTTTGATCATGGTTCTTCTACACTGTACTGTGGTAGGTGGTGCACTTCCATACTACACTCCTGGAAATTGAAATAAGAGCACCGTGAATTCATTGTCCCAGGAAGGGGAAACTTTATTGACACATTCCTGGGGTCAGATACATCACATGATCACACTGACAGAACCACAGGCACATAGACACAGGCAACAGAGCATGCACAATGTCGGCACTAGTACAGTGTATATCCACCTTTCGCAGCAATGCAGGCTGCTATTCTCCCATGGAGACGATCGTAGAGATGCTGGATGTAGTCCTGTGGAACGGCTTGCCATGCCATTTCCACCTGGCGCCTCAGTTGGACCAGCGTTCGTGCTGGACGTGCAGACCGCGTGAGACGACGCTTCATCCAGTCCCAAACATGCTCAATGGGGGACAGATCCGGAGATCTTGCTGGCCAGGGTAGTTGACTTACACCTTCTAGAGTACGTTGGGTGGCACGGGATACATGCGGACGTGCATTGTCCTGTTGGAACAGCAAGTTCCCTTGCCGGTCTAGGAATGGTAGAACGATGGGTTCGATGACGGTTTGGATGTACCGTGCACTATTCAGTGTCCCCTCGACGTTCACCAGTGGTGTACGGCCAGTGTAGGAGATCGCTCCCCACACCATGATGCCGGGTGTTGGCCCTGTGTGCCTCGGTCGTATGCAGTCCTGATTGTGGCGCTCACCTGCACGGCGCCAAACACGCATACGACCATCATTGGCACCAAGGCAGAAGCGACTCTCATCGCTGAAGACGACACGTCTCCATTCGTCCCTCCATTCACGCCTGTCGCGACACCACTGGAGGCGGGCTGCACGATGTTGGGGCGTGAGCGGAAGACGGCCTAACGGTGTGCGGGACCGTAGCCCAGCTTCATGGAGACGGTTGCGAATGGTCCTCGCCGATACCCCAGGAGCAACAGTGTCCCTAATTTGCTGGGAAGTGGCGGTGCGGTCCCCTACGGCACTGCGTAGGATCCTACGGTCTTGGCGTGCATCCGTGCGTCGCTGCGGTCCGGTCCCAGGTCGACGGGCACGTGCACCTTCCGCCGACCATTGGCGACAACATCGATGTACTGTGGAGACTTCACGCCCCACGTGTTGAGCAATTCGGCGGTACGTCCACCCGGCCTCCCGCATGCCCACTATACGCCCTCGCTCAAAGTCCGTCAACTGCACATACGGTTCACGTCCACGCTGTCGCGGCATGCTACCAGTGTTAAAGACTGCGATGGAGCTCCGTATGCCACGGCAAACTGGCTAACACTGACGGCGGCGGTGCACAAATGCTGCGCAGCTAGCGCCATTCGACGGCCAACACCGCGGTTCCTGGTGTGTCCGCTGTGCCGTGCGTGTGATCATTGCTTGTACAGCCCTCTCGCAGTGTCCGGAGCAAGTATGGTGGGTCTGACACACCGGTGTCAATGTGTTCTTTTTTCCATTTCCAGGAGTGTATGTACACGATTTTCGGTTCGACCTGCATACCATTACAAATTCCCGCTTTAATAGCCAGTAGTGAGTGCAGAGTTGCTATGTAGCAACAAGTGTTAAGAGACATAACCTTCCCTTGCTATATCTACAAAATCTATATGATTACTCTGCAATTCACTTCACTTTGCAATAATACAAAGTAAACATTTCTCCTTTGAACTTCTTCGATGTCCTACAAACCTATTTGGTAGCCACTGCGCAGCAATAGCTCAGAAGAGAGCTGATTGTAACACACAAATCGACTCAAGAGATGAGGAATGTGCTAATTTTGAGATGGATCAGCTGTTTTGACTGTGTTTTACGATGGACTGTAGTTCAACTTTCTCCGTTAGTGTGCTACGAGTGTAAGTGGTCACGCATGTCTAACGTGATAAATAAACTTACAGCTTCGCATCGCTACCACTTGATCATTACGGCGACTGTCGAACCTGCGTCATACAAGTAAACTAATTGAACATAGGCGTAGTTGAACAGTCTTGAAAGCTTAGATTCATTTAAAGGCACTCTTAATTCCGTAACCCGTGTTGATTTTCCGACGACTTTACTAGATGGTAAACGACAGCATCATCTGCAAACAAAATAAGAAAGCTGCTCAGATTGCCGACTAAGTCACTTATATAGATCAGGAACAGCAGTGGGCCAATAACATTTCATAGGGAAACGCCAGATATCGTTTTTGTTTCACTCGAGGACTTTTCACCAATTACTACGAAGTGTGTCCTTTCTGGCAGTAAATCTCAGGATGCTGTCGCAAAGCTGAGACGATACTTCAGAGCCATGTAATATGATTAGAAGACGCTTTAAATGGTGTCAAAAGCCTTCCGGAAACTTAGAAATATGGGATCAACAAGTGATCGTCCATCAACAGCAGGCATTCCTTTGTGCGAATAAAGAGCAAGTTCAGAACGATATTATCCGTGCTGACTACACTGATCAGCCAGAACATTATGAGCACCTACTAAACAGCCGGTGTGTCCACCTTTGGCACGAATAACAGCGGCGGCACGTCGTGACATGGAAACAGTGAGGCCTTGGTAGGGTGCTGGAGGGAGTTGGCACATCTGCACATACAAGCCACCTAATTCCCGTAAATTCCGGGGAGAGGAGCGATGAGCTCTAACGCACGTCTAATCACGTGCCAGATGTCTTCGATTTGGTTCACATCTGGCGAGTTAGGTGCCCAGCACGTCTATTGGAACTCGATAGTGGTCTGCAATCAGTGTACAATAACACTCCTTGATAATCACGGTGCCTTGCACGAGTTCCACGGGACCCATGGAAGCCCATATGAACGTTCCCCAAAGAATAATGAAGTCGCCGCCAGCTTGTCTCCGTCCCGCAGTACAGCTGTCAAAGCGCTGTTCCCCTGGAAGACGACGGATTCGCGTTCTCCCGATATAGACGATGAAGACGGTATAGGGATTCATCAGACCATGCAACGCTCTGCCACCGCGCCAATGTCCAGTGTCGATGGTCAAGTGCCCATTTCAGTCGATGTTGCCGATGTCTTGGTGTTAACATTGGCACATGAATGAGTAGTCGGCTGCAGAGGCTCATCGTTAGGAGTGTTTGGTGCCCTGTGTGTTCAGACGTACTTTAACTCTGGCCATTATTAAAGTATGATGCTATTTCCGCCACAGTTCGCCATCTGTCTTGTTTTACCAGTCTGCCCAGCCTACGGCGTCCCGACATCTGCAATGAGAGGTGGCCGCCCAAACCCATGACGTCTGGACGTGGTTTCACCTTGGTTTTGCCACTTACTGCCGACACCACAGCACTCCTAGAATATTCGACAAGTCGTGCAGTCTCCGAAACGCTCGAGCCGAGCCTCCTGGCCATCACAATCTATCTTCGGCCAAACACAGATAGATCGCGTGCCTTCCCCATTCTACACACGGACAGCGCACTCACTGGTACTAAATGCATCGTGCGTGTGCCTGACCAGCAGTCATTCCTTGCCAGGTGACGCTGCTTTATCCTGGACGGGTTTATATTGATAGTAGGTCGGTGGTCGTAATGATCTAGCTGATCAGGGTATGTGTCAATAGATCGTTTTCTTCAAAGTGATTCATAACGTTGGAACACAGTACATGTTCCAAAATCCTACCATAAATCGATGTCAACGATATAGGTAAATAATTCAACAGATTACTTCTGTTTCCTTTTTGTGTACTGGCGTAACCTGCAAAGTTTTCCGTTCTTAAGGTACGGATCTTTCATCGAGCGAGCGGTTGTGTATAATTGCCGAACCTGGTGGTATTTTATTAGCATCTTCTTAAATGAACTTTTTAGTATATAATCTGGACCGGACGGCTTAAATGACACATGTTGCTTCACTACGCCGTGGCCAGCTACTTCTAAATCACTCATGTCGGCAGCTGTTCTTGCTTAGAACTCTGTAATACAGGGTTATTACAAATGATTGAAGCGATTCCACAGCTCTACAATAACTTTATTATTTGAGATATTTTTACAATGCTTTGCACACACATACAAAAACTCAAAAAGTTTTTTTAGGCATTCACAAATGTTCGTTATGTGCCCCTTTAGTGATTCGGCAGACATCAAGCCGATAATCAAGTTCCTCCCACACTCGGCGCAACATGTCCCCATCAATGAGTTCGAAAGCATCGTTGATGCGAGCTCGCAGTTCTGGCACGTTTCTTGGTAGAGGAGGTTTAAACACTGAATCTTTCACATAACCCCACAGAAAGAAATCGCATGGGGTTAAGTCGGGAGAGCGTGGAGGCCATGACATGAATTGCTGATCATGATCTCCACCACGACTGATCCATCGGTTTTCCATCGGGTGTCAGGGCTTGTAGCAATTGTAAACGGTAAGGCTTCTGCTTTAGCATTTTCCGTAAGATTTTCCAAACCGTCGGCTGTGGTACGTTTAGCTCCCTGCTTGCTTTATTCGTCGACTTCCGAGGGCTACGCGTGAAACTTGCTCGCACGCGTTCAACCGTTTCTTCGCTCACTGCAGGCCGACCCGTTGATTTCCCCTTACAGAGGCATCCAGAAGCTTTAAACTGCGCATACCATCGCCGAATGGAGTTAGCAGTTGGTGGATCTTTGTTGAACTTCGTCCTGAAGTGTCGTTGCACTGTTATGACTGACTGATGTGAGTGCATTTCAAGCACGACATACGCTTTCTCGGCTCCTGTCGCCATTTTGTCTCACTGCGCTCTCGAGCGCTCTGGCGGCAGAAACCTGAAGTGCGGCTTCAGCCGAACAAAACTTCGTGAGTTTTTCTACGTATCTGTAGTGTGTCGTGACCATATGTCAATGAATGGAGCTACAGTGAATTTATGAAATCGCTTCAATCATTTGTAATAGCCCTGTATTTACTGCACGAAAAGTCGTGTTTAGTAACTCCGCTGCAGGAATAAACACGAAAAATATTATATTACACTGTATCGCTTCCGCTAAGTGAAACAGCGGTACCAATTTAATGTGATTGAAAATGTGTACATCTATAGAAAACTCAATAAAGTGGGCCTAATGTCCCCTGCTAATAGACAAATGTGTAATTACAGTCCGGCCTCCAGGCAATGCAATTCTCCGTCTCTGCTCTGCCCTCTCAGACTGGCCGCTCTCACGAATGGTATCAAGCTGCCGGTCTCCACCTCGCTGTACTCACAGGATCTAGACTTTGACGTGGTTGATCATATGGATACTCCTAATTCCTTGAGACCTGTGTACATGAGATAATACATCCTAACGTCTATTGTTTACAAAAGAATGATAACGCAAAAAAATGGTTCAAATGGCTCTGAGCACTATGGGACTTAACTTCTGAGGTCATCAGTCCCCTAGAACTTAGAACTACTTAAACCTAACTAAACTAAGGGCATCACACACATCCATGCCCGAGGCAGGATTCGAACCTACAACCGTAGCGGTCGCACGGTTCCAGACTGTAGCGCCTAGAACCGCTCGGCCACTCCGGCCGGCAATGGTAATGCAGTGGTAGCCTTTATACTTCATAGCACTCAGCTGGTATGGCGTCTCATCTATCCTGTCTGTCTTTTCAGGAGATCCTAATGTTATATGATTCATGTCTTCTTCTTCTTCTTCTTCCTTCTCCACGAGTACAAGGAAGGTTGTCGATAAGACTCAGGTGATGTAATTTTTTTTACAAGGGCTCTTGACACCGTGTGCTTCATATACCAATGCATTGACAGGATACCAGGGTGCGTCGCTCTATAACGTTTCCCTTCGTCGTTGGTTCGTCTGCTCCTTGGGCATTGTTAGCTTATTGGTAAGTTCGTTACAAACATGACATTTGCAATAGCAACTGAGACTTTGACCAGACAGACACGAGAAAGTGAAATTCAGTAGTTTACATATCCGGAGACAAAGGAACGAAATGAATGTTTCCAGCATATTTTCGTGTCCAAAATTGTGCATACTCCTTCCTTTCCACAATTCCTTGTATATGTACCGCTGTAAGTCATCTCAAGTTCCTCAAGCATAAGGTAAACAGTCAATGTCAATTATAAAAGTCACGCAAAATTTTCTCTAGACTGGAATATTCTATTCGCATATTATAAGCAACAAAATCACTATCATTCGTTTACGACATTGTTCCTCTGGCACATTTACAACCGAAGAACATGCCGAAAGTGGTGAAGGAATCGCAACCTCAGCTTTACTACGCAATCACATCGTTTGGCTGTACTCACAATATTGTTCGGAACTTGATCCACGTCGCTTACATCTATCCTCTGTATATATACATTCTGTGAGTCACCTTCCGGTGTGTGGCGACGGTACTTCTGGTACTAATGTCTGTCCCCTCTATTCTGTTCCATTCACGAATGGCCCATGAGAAGAACGAAGTCGGTAAAGCTCTTTATCACCTAATTTTCCTGATTTTCTCCTTTAGGTCATTTTGCAAGACGTACGCGAGAGGAATAAATATAGTGGCCGACTCTTCTCGGAACTTGCGTTCTTGAAATTCCAACAGTAACCCTCTGCGTGATGCGCTACGGCTCTCTCGTAGTGTCTGCCACTGCAGTTAGTTCAGCATCGTCGTAAGGCTGTCGCGCAGAGTAAACGATCCGATGACGAAATTGTAATATTTCTGGCTTTGCAGCCGTTATACTCAGATACAAGCTCTTCTTACAGCAGCTGAGACGGCAGCAGTTGAAAGATGATGTAATGCGGTGTGAGGTACCCATGACAGATGGTCTCTTAAGTAAGGGTATCGTGAGAAAAAGCGCCTAAATTGGCGTCCTTCGCCGCGATTGGCTCCTGCGTTCGGAATTTGCGCGCCAAAATGGTCAACTTCTGTTATAAATATTAGACAAACTAAACAGCTTATTTACTTGAATTTCAAATTAAAATACCTCTCAGAGGCGTGCTATCATTCCATTACTTCACAAGTATTAATAACCAGCAGAGTAATAAACAACTGCCAAACTAAAACACAGACTAAGCACTTCGGTGATCTTCAGATCGTGCCTAACGTGGATGGCGGGCGTAGTGGTTCGGCCGTAAGATCAGAGCTAGTTCGGCGGTGTTGGAGGACAGACACGTTGTCTGCCGCGATTAGTGTCAGTCAGGATTTCACTAGTAAGCCTTGGTTTGTAAAAATAAAGAGCTGTTTCGGCAGTGTCGGAGGGCAGACATGCTGTCTGCCGCGGTCGGTGTTAGTTAAGACTTTAATACAAAGGTATGGTTATTAGGACATATAGGTGAGAACAGTGTGATACTAATTACAGAAATATGCAGTTAATTAATTTGTTTAAGAATAGAAATCATTTGTGACTCTAATGTGGAATGTAATTGTGCAGTTTCTCGTGTTCAGCTAATAAAAATCGAGTGGCGTTCCGGATAAACGGATTGGAAATTTAATCATTGCTAAAACAACAGTTACTCGCTAAGAGTTTCTTACAGCCTCCAGATAACGGATTCACGACCTACGTACTGTTTTCCGCACAGGGGAAAACAACTATAGAGGACTGCACGTTGGTGACCATTTGTTAGAACTTACGCATTCCATTCAGAGCGGTGGAAACAAATAGGCAACTCGCGGGTATAGCAATCTTAGTACAAATGAGATCAGTGGCAAGTCATCTGTGATAACACAGAAAAGGTATGAAAAAGAGAAATGTTTCTGAGGGAAGAGGTTTATAATACACACGTATATATCACCCTGTCCCTCTCTCTCTTTTTTCAACTTACCGTAAAATGTGTCACTCTTGTACGGATATCGCCAACCTCTTCTATTAATCCTACTCGGCAACGGTCCTACACTGGCGAACATTACCCTGGCAACAGCACCCTTGACGCCTTGACAGGATTACCGGTGGTGCCACTTGACCCTGGAGGACAATCATTAATTCGAATGTCCGCAGGCTGTTCATCGTTATACCACGACGTCCACTTGTCATAACTTCTATGTCATTTGCAGAAAACAATCTATGTAGGTTTTACGAGGTGTCGTAGCAGATCGATTTTCGGTTTCCACCGCTGAATTTGCGAGTTTTCTGTTACTCTAAGCCCCATGTACACGCACGTATAATCGAAATTAGCGGACGGCGAACCGATTGTGATAATGGCTGGTGATTGCACCATCCTATATTTCACTCAAACTGATGTATTGAATAGACATATAGTCGTACTTGCACGACGTCCACGATGGAGAAGTGCTACTTTCTTTCAGTGAACTCCATACGGAAAAATGATTAGCACTTGGGTAACGTTTCCTTACGCATCGCACAGTGCGGCGTGTAGTATTCAACAGGTTTCATTTTCAGTAAGATTCCCCCCCCCCCCCGTTTTCAAATCTAAATTGAAAGGTTGCTTTGTGGCACACCACTCCTATTCTCTACAGGAGTTCCTCACTGTAGTTGACCACGTCTCTATGTAACGTTTATTTGAAATTTTCTGTTTTCTACTCCATAATGTACTTTGGACTTTCCTGAACATTTTGGTATATAATACATTAAAATCAGATAATTGTGATACCTTCAAATAATATTTTGAATGTTGATGTGTGATTGTCACATTACACTGCCACAGTTGAGCAGTCACATCTTGGGAACTACAAAGTCTAGAAGGCTGTGACTTGCCTTTTTTTTTTTGCCTGCTGCTACGTCTCAGAAGTTGGCATTACGAATAAACAAATTAGTACTTTGTTTCTGATACTAGTTTTCATTGAAAGTAGTGTGATTATCGGCTATTTTTGTAGTAAGCTAACTTCTACTGCTTTTTATACGTAAATAAAATGGCTAAGCTTAAAAGTAACTTCAAGAAACGTAAATTTGCGGGTAACAGATGTGTGGGATCTGCATTGTCTTCTGAAGTACTTGAAAACACGTGTGCTGGCAGTGAAGCAAACCACGATAATGTTTCTGAAGGGACCACGGCCCCTAGTGCATCGAAAAGGAAAGTAACTTTAGAAACTTGTGACAGCGGTACAAGTAATGATATTATGGGCAAAGTCATTATTGATCTGCAAATCCTTGCACAAGTTCTTTCTGAAACTGTCTCTTGCTGTCTTTGTGGTGGTGAAGTTAAACTTTATGAGGATATTGGAGCTAGAATAGGTGTTGCGTCTAAATTAATAATTAAATGTCAGAAGTGCAAAAACGAAAAAGCATTTCATACTACTTCAAAGTATTCAGGTAACGAAGTGTATGAAACTAATGTGAGATTGTTCTATGGCACTAGATACATTGGTAAACGTGCAAGGGCTGGTAATGTTCTCTGAACAGTGTTGCATTTACCAAACCACCTTCTAGGTATACGAAATGTGTAACAGCAATTGAGGACTCTGTAAATTCTGTGGCTGAAGATTCAATGGTTGCTGCTACATCAGAAGCTGCTGAACAAAATGAGGGTGACACAGACATAAGCATTGCTGTGAATGGATCCTGGTGTGGGTTCAGTTCTAAAAATGTTTTTACATCTGCATTAAGGATTGACAATGGAAAAGTACGGATTTTGAAGTTATCAGTAAGGTTGTACAGTGAACCAGAAGAACAGATTATTTCATAAGCAATAGTGTACAAAAATTATGATGGCAAAAGCGGAGGAATGGAGGTAAAAGGAGTAGTTAACATTTTCCAGCATTCGCAAAAAGAGAGAGGTGTCAGATATGTGAATTACTGAGGTGATGGAGACAGCAAGGCTTTCATTGCAATACACAACAGTAAGCCATATGATGTCCCTATACAAAAACTTGAATGTGTAGGACATGTCAAGAAAAGGATGGGAACACGTAACTGCCTGATGGCAAGACAATAAAATGAGCTGGAAGACTAACAGACAAAGAAATTGATGAATTACACGAATATTATGGGAAGGTCATTAGAGATAACTATGACAATTTAGAGAAGACGAAAAGAGCTGTGTGGAGCACTTTCTTTCATGCTGTGTGTCCACCTCCATCAAACACTTGGTGTAAATATACGTAAGCTGGATTTTCTGGCACCCTGCATGAATTTACATAAAACATTCTCTTCCTCTGGCAGTAATGGAGGCAATCAAACCTATTTACAGAGATTTGGCAAATCCTGAGCTACTAAACAAGTGTTTACAGGGGAAGACCCAGAATGTGAATGAGTCCTTCAATAATGTTGTGTGGTGCCGTGTGCTTAAAAATGTATTTGTTGGCCTTAAGTTAGCAGTGTCTGATGCTGTAATAACTTTTAATGGTGGGGACTATGAAAGACTTAAGGTTCTGGAGAAGTTAGGGGTACGATTTGGACAGAACACAGCTAAAGGACTGTGGGAACTGGATGAGCTTCGTGTACGTGAAGCAGAGTTAGCTGCTCAGCAAATGACAAAAGATGCAAGAAAGAAGAGGAGGAGGCAAGAACTGGGCTGTTGTGACACTGAAGAAGAGACAGACTATGGGCCTGGGCAATTCTAGTGCATAAGTCTGTATAAGAATTTGTAATAAAAGAAGTTTTAAACCTCAATATTTCTGAACTACATTTTTTGCAATTAATGACCCGTTTTCTAAAAAAGTACTGATGGCAGAGACATGATACTTTCACAGCATACCAAGTGTGAGATTCAACACATATGGAACTAGATTAATTAAAATATCCTGAGTTGTTTTGTTTTTATGTTTATTTATTTACAAAATTCTGTCAAAAAATTGAGGATTTGAAAAAAAAAGATAACATGCCCCACAATAAAATTTTAGTAATAATTCTTGTGCACCGCATCTAGAAAGGTGCATACAATAATTATGGAAAATTTTAAGTTGGTGTCTTAAAGAGTTTCCGAGATAATTGGTCACAAAATTCGACGATTTAACATTGGCGGCATAGGACATATAATGTCCCCTTAATTGTTTCGTTTATAAATTTTCTAATGAGTATTCTGTAAACTATGTACAGATTCCTCCCATGGTCCTTTGGCTCGTATGGTCCCACAGGACCCGATAAAAAATAAGTAATTTTCCTTCGACACAACACCAGGTGACGATGAAGTATCTCTTTTAGATACATAGAACCTGAAGCTGGATCCTTCGCTCTGAGATACGTGTAAGTTCAAAATTGTACTCTTAAGTATGTTAAAAATTGAATTCATATACAACAGTTGTCCTTTTTTAGTGATAAAACATATATTGAAATATTATTTTTCGACAGGAGACTCCAGTTAACCTTTACAGAACCGTCATACTCTTTGTCACAAAGCGATGTAGAAAGCAACTAATGCAATCATAGACTGGCATGTCCACCTCCGTAGCTAAGTCTTCAGTGCGGCAGAATGCCGTGCGAGCGGCCCGGGTTCGATTCCTGGCCGGGTCCGAGATTTTCTCCGCACTATGAAGGACTGTTGTGTTGTCCTGAGCATCATTTCACCCTCATCGACACGCAAATCGCCGAAGTGGCGTCAACTAAAGAGACTTGCACCAGGCGGCCGGGCTACATGCATGTGCGGCTCTGGTCTAGCCACACGTATTATCATTACCATTGTCTGGCATAGGAGTTCTGCTTTACTTAGGGGAATACTCAGTCTTAAGAGTACAATAACAGTTGATATCAGAGAGGATCTAAAAGTATGACGGCTGACATAAATTAGTACGTAAGTAACACACGTAATAAAATAACTGGAGCAATTTGTCATTAGAACTCCAATGTAAACAAAAAATGACGATGAGCGACAAGAGGTGAACATATCTAATCCTTAATGATGATGAGGGTGTAGAAACATGTTCAAAGCAGCCACCTAAGGAGTTGTCCGAATCTTTTATTCAGAGTTTTGTTGCGAGTTGATATCTGATGAACGCTACTGCTATTTCAGGTCTCCAGGATCACAGTCAAATGCCTCAGAATCACGGACACATTGCATCATCAGCTAGTAAGAGATGTAGTTTCTGCAAACGCTAATCATAGCTCCAACTCAACACACGAATGAACCCTTCAACGAAACGAGATGGCTTTTGGGTTCTGAAGACGAGGTGGTGCATCTCTGATTCTGTATTCGTAGGTAAGGCAGAAATGTACAACATTCTTGCTGTGGCTTCGAACAAAATAAATGAATTTCGAGTGCGCGGTACTTAAGGCTCAGCCTGATAGCACAAGATATGTTATTACTTTTACCGCATTCAGTCGCGTCAACCATCCAGTGATTTAACACGAGTACTTAAAATTGCCTTCTGGCTGCAGCATGGAGTAGAGGGAGCCCACTTTCTGAATAGGGCGACCGTCTCAGGCACGGATGCAGGTACAAGGCTCGTCCCGTTTTCTAAGCCTTAACGCCGCCTGGCGGTAAAGGGATTGGGAAGCTATTAGCGGAAAGGAGCTTCGCTGGCCGCATTGGCGGCACAGTGGAGTAGAGCAGCCAGAGCGATCGGCTCCTGCGTAAGCCCAGCTGGCACTGCCCGAGGGAGGGAGAGAGAGCCAGAGAGAGAGAGAGAGCGGCGCAGAGCTGCCCACGTGTATGATTGGGCGCCAACATAATCCCTGCGAACGTCCGGACGAAGAGGCCGCGCTCACAAGTGCTCAACGAAAAACGACACACACAGCCCAGGCACTATGGCACAATGCCCGGTAAAGGAAACACGGAACTGACGATCAAGTTTAAGCGGCTACATTCCATCCTCTAAATACTTCGGTTTTGTTGGGATAAAAACGTACGCAATATTTTTCCCCTTTATTATATTTGCTTTCCGTTACACAACCATCCATCACACGAACAAACGAGATGAAAGCAAAAAAATCACGGCTTAACAGATAGACTGGCGGTGATATTGAAATCTTGTATTTGTTATTTGTGAAACGCTCCTTTCTACCGCGACCAGGAGTTTCCGTTGCGTCGCCCTACCACCAGCAGCCACGGCCGGAATAAATGCACAATTGCGCTGCACCGCGGGTACAACCGGAAACATATATTCGCGGTCATCTATTAGTCTCTACTCTGCTACACTATCAAATCAGTAAAAATAAGGCTCCCGATCCTCGATCGGCAATAGCCACAGATATACATGGGCGCGACCAAGAAACAAGATATTATACTCCAGTACCGTACGCCTAGTGCCTGCACACAGCCAAGTACCGCGCGTCGCCGCCTTCTTTGCCTGCTTGCTTCATGGACTCTGATGAGCATTGGAAAACAGCCCGACGTATATAAAAACAGGCAGGACTGTTTTCCTTCAAGTCCCCAGCAGTCGCCAGACGGCATGGGCGCTCAAGCCTTGGCCGCGTCTGTCGCTGCCAGTGCTGCCACCGTATCACCGCTGCCAGTGCTGCCACCGTATCACCGCCGCCAGCCACATGCCTCCAAGCGCTGGTACCTTCAGCGACCCAGCTGCAAACGTAATCGCTCGGCCCGTCTACGGCATTTGCACACCGGAGCAGCTCCGTGGCCATGCGCTTACCGTTCGAGATTCTTCAGTACGGAGCTCTCCTGACCGAGCGCAGCAGTAACTCCTCGGGAGCCACGCCGTGGCTATTTCGCCGTCGTTCCTCAGAATGGAGTTCCCATCGCTGAGAACACCAGACTCGCCTGACTGACGTCCACAGCCAAAGCAGCACATCGCTCAGCTCGTCCAAGCCGCTGGCCCTCGCCGTACGTAGTGGGACGTGCCCACCGACTTCGCCCTCAAGCTACCAATCTCGCAATACACCAACTGCAACTATTTCCAGGAATTTCCATCATACGGTGACGGGCAGTACTCCGACACCAAGCCACGCACTATTGAAGTTTCGTTTTGTTACTAGTTTTGCACTCGTAGCGAATAAGCAGAATAGTTTTCCGTTTGTTCCTAGATTACACAAATTTCTACTGTTCTGGTTACCAAAGTTTTCGCATGTTATAGTGTGGTCCCCCACCACTCGGACACTTCTTAGGTGATAACCATAGTCAAGTATCAGTTTCATTGTCGGAATACTGCTCTCTGAATTGTGTTTAACAACAGTCTTGTAGCGTGAGTTCCTTTCAAACGGATATATTCTCCCACCTAGCCGTCGTAGAAATGCTCTACGGTCTATTGTCAGCACAAATTCATTCAAACTTGAAGCTTTCTAACGATTCTGATCCTTTATGTTCAACATCTTCCACATTAAGAACGTCCCAAACCACAGAACCGAATATCAAGGAGTTGCGCAATATATTACTAAGTGATCAGCGATTACACGCGTATAAAAAGCCTTTTCCATATTGCTGTTGTGGTCTTCAGTCGGAAGGGTTTGGTGCAGCTCTTCAAGCTAGTCTATCCTAGACAGGTCTCTTTGTTGTTGTTGTGGTCTTCAGTCCTGAGACTGGTTTGATGCAGCTCTCCACGCTACTCTATCCTGTGCAAGCTTTTTCATCTCCCAGTACCTACTGCAACCTACATCCTTCTGAATCTGCTTAGTGTATTCATCTCTTGGTCTCCCCCTACGATTTTTACCCTCCACGCTGCCCTCCAATACTAAATTGGTGATCCCTTGATGCCTCAGAACATGTCCTACCAACCGATCCCTTCTTCTGGTCAAGTTGTGCCACAAACTTCTCTTCTCCCCAATCCTATTCAATACTTCCTCATTAGTTATGTGATCTACCCATCTAATCTTCAGCATTCTTCTGTAGCACCACATTTCGAAAGCTTCTATTCTCTTCTTGTCCAAACTATTTATCGTCCATGTTTCACTTCCATACATGGCTACACTCCATACGAATACTTTCAGAAGTGACTTCCTGACACTTAAATCAATACTGGATGTTAACAAATTTCTCTTCTTCAGAAACGCTTTCCTTGCCATTGCCAGCCTACATTTTATATCCTCTCTACTTCGACCATCATCAGTTATTTTGCTCCCCAAATAGCAAAACTCCTTTACTACTTTAAGTGCCTCATTTCCTAATCTAATTCCCTCAGCATCACCCGACTTAATTAGACTACATTCCATTATCCTTGTTTTGCTTTTGTTGATGTTCATCTTATATCCTCCTTTCAAGACACTGTCCATTCCATTCAACTGCTCTTCCAAGTCCTTTGCTGTCTCTGACAGAATTACAATGTCATCCGCGAACCTCAAAGTTTTTATTTCTTCTCCATGAATTTTAATACCTACTCCGAATTTTTCTTTTGTTTCCTTTACTGCTTGCTCAATATACAGATTGAACAACATCGGGGACAGGCTACAACCCTGTCTTACTCCCTTCCCAACCACTGCTTCCCTTTCATGTCCCTCGACTCTTATAACTGCCATCTGGTTTCTGTACAAATTGGAAATAGCCTTTCGCTCCCTGTATTTTACCCCTGCCACCTTTAGAATTTGAAAGAGAGTATTCCAGTCAACATTGTCAAAAGCTTTCTCTAAGTCTACAAATGCTAGAAACGTAGGTTTGCCTTTCCTTAATCTTTCTTCTAAGATAAGTCGTAAGGTCAGTATTGCCTCACGTGTTCCAGTGTTTCTACGGAATCCAAACTGATCTTCCCCGAGGTTGGCTTCTACTAGTTTTTCCATTCGTCTGTAAAGAATTCGTGTTAGTATTTTGCAGCTGTGACTTATTAAGCTGATAGTTCGGTAATTTTCACATCTGTCAACACCTGCTTTCTTTGGGATTGGAATTATTATATTCTTCTTGAAGTCTGTGGGTATTTCGCCTGTTTCATACATCTTGCTCACCAGATGGTAGAGTTTTGTCAGGACTGGCTCTCCCACGGCCGTCAGTAGTTCCAATGGAATATTGTCTACTCCGGGGGCCTTGTTTCGACTCAGGTCTTTCAGTGCTCTGTCAAACTCTTCACGCAGTATCGTATCTCCCATTTCATCTTCATCTACATCCTCTTCCATTTCCATAATATTGTCCTCAAGTACATCGCCCTTGTATAGACCCTCTATATACTCCTTCCACCTTTCTGCTTTCCCTTCTTTGCTTAGAACTGGGTTTCCATCTGAGCTCTTGATATTCATACAAGTCGTTCTCTTATCTCCAAAGGTCTCTTTAATTTTCCTGTAGGCGGTATCTATCTTACCCCTAGTGAGATAAGCCTCTACATCCTTACATTTGTCCTCTAGCCATCCCTGCTTAGCCATTTTGCACTTCCTGTCGATATCATTTTTGAGACGTTTGTATTCCTTTTTGCCTGTTTCACTTACTGCATTTTTATATTTTCTCCTTTCATCAATTAAATTCAATATTTCTTCTGTTACCCAAGGATTTCTACTAGCCCTCGTCTTTTTACCTACTTGATCCTCTGCTGCCTTCACTACTTCATCCCTCAAAGCTACCCATTCTTCTTCTACTGTATTTAATTCCCCCATTCCTGTCAATTGCTCCCTTATGCTCTCCCTGAATCTCTGTACAACCTCTGGTTCTTTTAGTTTATCCAGGTCCCATCTCCTTAAATTCCCACCTTTTTGCAGTTTCTTCAGTTTTAGTCTACAGGTCATAACCAATAGATTGTGGTCAGAGTCCACATCTGCCCCTGGAAATGTCTTACAATTTAAAACCTGGTTCCTAAATCTCTGTCTTACCATTATATAATCTATCTGATACCTTTTAGTATCTCCAGGGTTCTTCCATGTATACAACCTTCTTTCATGATTCTTAAACCAAGTGTTAGTTATGATTATGTTGTGCTCTGTGCAAAATTCTACCAGGCGGCTTCCTCTTTCATTTCTGTCCCCCAATCCATATTCACCTACTATGTTTCCTTCTCTCCCTTTTCCTACACTCGAATTCCAGTCACCCATGACTATTAAATTTTCGTCTCCCTTCACAATCTGAATAATTTCTTTTATTTCATCATACATTTCTTCAATTTCTTCGTCATCTGCAGAGCTAGTTGGCATATAAACTTGTACTACTGTAGTAGGTGTGGGCTTCGTATCTATCTTGGCCACAATAATGCGTTCACTATGCTGTTTGTAGTAGCTTACCCGCATTCCTATTTTCCTATTCATTATTAAACCTACCCCTATTTGATTTTGTGTTTATAACCCTGTAGTCACCTGACCAGAAGTCTTGTTCCTCCTGCCACCGAACTTCACTAATTCCCACTACATCTAACTTCAACCTATCCATTTCCCTTTTTAAATTTTCTAACCTACCTGCCCGATTAAGGGATCTGACATTCCACGCTCCAATCCGTAGAACGCCCGTTTTCTTTCTCCTGATAACGACATCCTCTTGAGTAGTCCCCGCCCGGAGATCCGAATGGGGGACTATTTTACCTCCGGAATATTTTACCCAAGAGGACGCGATCATCATGTAATCATACAGTAAAGCTGCATGCCCTCGGGAAAAATTACGGCTGTAGTTTCCCCTTGCTTTCAGCCGTTCGCAGTACCAGCACAGCAAGGCCGTTTTGGTTATTGTTACAAGGCCAGATCAGTCAATCATCCAGACTGTTGCCCTTGTAACTACTGAAAAGGCTGCTGCCCCTCTTCAGGAACCACATGTTTGTCTGGCCTGTCAACAGATACCCCTCCGTTGTGGTTGCACCTACGGTACGGCTATCTGTATCGCTGAGGCACGCAAGCCTCCCCACCAACGGCAAGGTCCATGGTTCATGTGAGAGGTCTCTTTATCACCGTATAATTACTGCAACATTTGCCTCAGTCAGTTATCCCCCAGTGTCAAAACTCGTGTACTGTATTCTTGGCTGTTATACACTGAGGTGACAAAAGTCATGGGATACCGCCTAATACCGTGTCGGATCTACTTTAGCCAGGCGTAGTGCAGCAATTCGACGTGGCATAGGCTCACCACGTCGTTGGAAGTCCCCTGCAGAAATACTGAGCCTGAAGCCTCTATAACCGTCCATAACTACGAAAGTGTTTCCGGTCCAGGATGTTGTGCACGAATGGACCTCTCGATTATGTCCCATAAAGATTCGATGAGATTTATGTAGTGCACTTCGCATGGGACTCACGTTAGGCAATCTGTGTGGCCAAATACTCTCTTAAACTGTCCAAAACTTTCCTCAAACGAATCGCGAACAACTGCGGTCAGTGACACCAGTGTTCGGGAACATGAAGTCCATTAATGCAACTGGTCTCCAAGTAACTGAACATAACCATCTACAGTCAATGATCGGTTCAGTTGGACCAGAGGACCCAGTCTATACCATGTAAACACAGCAATCATGGAGCCACGACCAGCTTGCACAATGCCTCGTTGCCAACTTAGGTCCATGGCTACGATTAGCTCTTATCATCTAAAATAGGGACTCATCAGACAAGGCCACGGTTTTTCAGTCGTCTAGGGTCCAACTGACGTGGTCACGAGTCCAGGAAATGGACTGTAGGCGATATTATACTGTTAGCAAAGGCACTCGCGTCCGCCGTCTGTTGCCACAGCCCATTTACGCAAAATTTTGTTGCACTCTGCAAACAGATACGTTCGTCGTACGCCCCACATAGATTTCTGCGCTTATTTCACGCAGTGTTGCTTGTCCGTTAGCACTGACCTGACAAGTCTTCGTAAACGCCACTGCTCTCGGTCGTTAGGTGAAGGCCGTCGGAAACTGCGTTGTCCGTGGTGAGAGTTCATGCCTGAAATTTGGTATTCTCAACACGCTCTTGAGACAGTGGATCTCGGAATACTGAATTCTCTAACGATTTCCAGAATGGAATGGAAAGCCTCTAGCTCCAACGACCATTCCGCGTTGAAAGTCTGTTAATTCCCGTCGTGCGGCCATAGCCACGTCGGAAACCTTTTCACATGAATCACATCAGTACAAATGACTGTTCCGCCAATGCACTTATACCTTATGTACGCGATACTACCACCATCTGTATATGTGCATATCAGTGAGTCACCTGTTACTACAGATGAGCAATTTGAAGGTATGGGACCAGGGCAACGTAAAAATCTCTCTCAGTAAGCACTCGACTTCCGAGGTAGGGGCAGTGCGATCCTGCAGATGGCACGTGCAGGACCGGAACCTGAGAATATCTGGCCGTTCCTCGAGGATAGGGCAGGTGGCCACAATAGACAGGCGCCAAGTGTGCTCCCCGTTGGCGGAAGGGCCGGATGAAATATGCATGCGGGCGCTGGCCGCGTTATTTCATATTCCTGGTGACTACTGGCGGGCCCGGCGCGGAATTGGTTTGCCTTGACCAGAAGCACGCGGCGCTCCAGGGCGCGCCGAATACTGATGTGGCGGCGCGGGGAGCCAGTCGACAGTTGGCGCTCGCCCGGCGCGCCTCCTGCCTCCGCGGAAGCGGCTCTGAATCTTTAGTGCCCCTTTAGTGCGCCAGATGTGAATATATCCACCCAAACAGCGGGGCCGCGGTACCTGCTGACGAGCACTGGTTTCACGCATCAGCAAACTTCCGTGGCTGCTGAAGACGCGGACAATCAAATGCTTGGGGCAAAAGCAGATTTCAGAAGCGCACACTCTAATTATACCTCCTTATGGGAACCGTTTTATACTCGGACAGGTACACTCTTCTCTTTTATTTCTAATCTAAACAGGAAGCCAACATACTCAGTACCTGATGTACAGTAGCGATGGGCAGGTGTGTGTGTGTGTGTGTGTGTGTGTGTGTGTGTGTGTTTTATTTTTGCAAACTTTAAATCACTGCCGAAGACTTGGGCAGGGTGCCACTAACTTCAAGTTTCTCGTTCGAGAACAGGAAACGTAAATAGTAACATAACTCCAATACTCTTGGGCTGCAGTCACAGTAAAATCTACGTGAGGAAATTTCGCCGCCGACGGCCAATCTTTTCAAACCAGTACACTCGTACTTGCTTGATCTGAGCGCAACCTATCTCAACGCCCGAAAGTACAGACTTTGCATGACGGTCGGCGGAATTCAAATCGATTCTTCGTTTTTTCTTCGAATCGAGCGACGTTCACAGACGAAAAACATTAATTGTGAGAAACTTGTAAATTTAGTACAAGAACGAAGTAATCTGTAGCGTCCTCAGGATGACAAGTACCACAACTATATATATATAAAACTTAAAAATGCTGTCTTGTACACAAGTAGAATTGGAGTTAATCTATACTAACATATAGCCTACGGCCTTGCCGCAGTGGTAACGCCGGTTCCCGTCAGATCACCGAAGTTAAGCGCTGTCGGGCTGGGCTAGCACTTGGATGGGTGACCATCGGGTCTGTTGAGCGCTGTTGGCAAGCGGGGTGCCCTCAGCCCTTGTGGGGCAAACTAAGGAGCTACTTGATTGAGAAGTAGTGGTTCCGGTCTTGTAAATTGACATACGGCCGAGAGAGCGGTGTGCTGACCACACGCCTCTCCATATCAGCATCCAGTGACGCCTGTGGGCTGAGGATTACACGACGGCCGGTCGGTACTATTGGGCCTTCCAACGTCTGAAAATGTGTGAATTCCTAAGGGACCAAACTGCAGAGGTCATCGGTCCCTAGACTTACACACTACTTAAACTATCTTATGCTAAGATCAACACACACACCCATGCCCGAGGGAGGACTCGGACCCCGGCGGGAGTGGCTGCCCAATCCGTGACATGGCGCCTCAAACCGCGTGGCCACTCCGCGCGCTTACAAGGTCTATTCGGACGGAGAGTTATACTAATATATAAAGGGGAAAATAGTTAGCAAACATCTCGAAAAGTTCTTGACCGATTTGCTTGTTTTTCACACGATACTCAAATTAACATTCGGATGTATTCAATTTACAGTAAAAATATGATGGTTTCGTTTTCTTCCTCGTACGCGGTTTTAACTTCGATAGTAGGGCATTTCAACAATTAGACAAACTTTTTCTCGCACACGATTTCAGAAGAAGAGGGATTTCTCTCAGTCTTCTTTCCGACACAATTAAGTCACCATCTATGACCATACATGTTTAGCAACTGCGTAGCACTGTCGAATTCGCTAGTAACAGATGTAGAGCAACCACAATTTTCTGATGAAAGTATTAAAGAGAACAAAACGTTCGCTAAGAGAAGACTCTCCCCCTCTCAAAGGCATTTTTTGAAATCTGACTGACTCCCTTTCAGGGTCACCACACATTATCTCGCTTATGTAATAGAAAGCACCTCTCTTCATTTTCGTACTCGTATATTCGTAAAACTGTCTGGTTGTTTCGATAATTGAGGAAAGAGGGTGTAGTATTCGCCACGTTCTTCTTGAGTCAGATGTAGCTTATTCACATGCTTTCCACGTCGTTTAATAGCAAAAGTCTCAAAGCAAGACTCGTCTCTACGCACAGAAGCGTCGTGGCATCCATTCCGCCAAAACATGACGAAGGAGATCGGAGTCTGTGATCAAGATGTCGGCCGATGTTATCAGATGACCTCTGACACTGTCATCTGGCGACCGTTGTCGAAGCCTCTCTCAGCGCTGCCTTCCGTGTGGAGAGCTAGCACATGCTACACATCTATACGCCTTCGCCCAGCATAACGCAACAATTAAAGACTCAAAAGCACTTTTGTTTGAGAAATCTCCTCGCCTCGCACACTTTCAATGCGACGAAATTTATTCACAGTGTAGTGTGTATGAATAAACCATTACCCGTTTTAATTCTGCTGCTCCATATTTTCTAATATATTACTTATTTATTGAAAGCATCTCGTCTCGTTCGCACATGATGACTCGTTTATCGTGACACCTTTTAAAACTAGGTAGTACTGACAGAGCAGTTTTTATCAGAATGTCTTTGGTAGCCTTGACGTCCAGTTCTCGTCAACAAAATGTCGTGTATGGTGTGAGTGCCATCGAAGAAATTACACCAGAAAACAGTTTCCTCGTTTCACGTAGGAGCATTTCACCGTGAATTATTCCTCACATTCAAGATGACGAACGGGCTCTGTTGAAGGCATTTTTTACACCACACCACTATGGTCCGCGACAGTGTATACTTAATTGGCAAAGGCGAGGAACTGTGAGCATTTCAACTTCGTGCGACTCTTGCACTAAGTGGGTAACGATGGAGGAAAGAGAAAGGAAGGTTGGTCACGGTTAAACGCCCCATCGAGGACGTGGTCATTAGAGACGAAGTAAGAGCTCAGATTGCGTAGGATGGATAAAGAAACTGGCTATACCCTTTCAAACGAAAGAGCCTAGTATTCTCCTTAATCGATTTAAGACAATCATGGAAAACCTAAATCAAGATGGCCAGACTGGAATGAACCTCCGTACGTAATTTCATAAAAAAATAATAGTTTAGCTGTAATTAAAATAATTCTTAAGCAAAAGCCAATGTGAGCCTGTAATATGTATGTTAATTTCTCTCTTATTTTTTATCTGCTTTGTAACGACCGAAAGAACGATACAAAATATGAACTACACTAATACAAATAAATTACAACCTATGATGAAAGACTATCTTAATTAAAAAGAAAAGTTATCTGTAACTCGACAGTGTTCACATCGTCACGAATTAGTTGACATGACACATTTTTTATCTCAAAATGGTCTCTTCCGTCCTTTCGCATATTGAAGCATTATTGTAATATTAAGGAACTACTATGTAAGTGTGGGAATATGGCAGTGGGAGTAGACACACAAAGAAATCCAATTAACAAGTTATTCCACGCTACATATAAATCAATCAAATTTTGCATTATATAAAAAACTTACGTTAGTGTAAGAAGGCAACTGCAAGTTTCAGTAAGGGTGCAATATCGTAATTTCTTAATTTTTGCAGCTTTATAACTGCGGTCACTAAGTCGAGGTTGTAAGAAAACTTACGATGAAGTAGTTAAAATTTCCCGTTTTGCGGTCTGGCAGCTTGTGGATCGATAACGGAAGAGGTAAAAACCTGACGAACTATCCAGATCTCCAGCAAGATTGCAACCGACAGCAACGGCAGCTCAACATAAAGCAAGCAAGTTAACGCTTAGCTCGCAAGCCACTGCTGCACTTTCTCCACTCTCATTGCCACAGTGATTGCCAACACAAAAAAATTCACAACATAAAATATGCTATGCGATAGTATATTCTGCATGAAATGAGCTTCCTAGAATGTAAATCATAAATCTGGTAACCCACTGTTATATCTTAAGTCCGACTCATTGCGATTATTTAATGGAAATGACAATAAAATATCAACTGCATTTAGAATAATAAATCTGTGTCAATCTATGAAGTAGATAGATGATCATGTAACTGCCAAATGTATCTACAGTGCTGCGATCACTCGGTCATAACAGCGGCAGGAAGAATCCGCTTCCACAGCTGATACTTTTTTAAGATGACTCCCACTTGGGAAGGTCGCTCTTCAAAGACGCGGTGGCGCCAGTCGCCTGAAGTTGCTGACACACTGACTCTTGACTGAAGTACCTACAGTACAGACCAGTGAACTTTATTCCCATTTCTGTAATCAATATTTGGGTGTAAAACGTAGTTACAAATAATATCCTGATGTACTGACTATAACCTGAACACCAGAAATAGAGGGCATGGAGGATCATTTGGAGACCCCTCCTTTTCAGCAGCTCCCGTAACTATTTTTGGTTTTCTGTCTTCAGCGTACTGCAAACTTTAAAGCTTATTCAGAAAAAGTTATACGCTTTTCTCAAAATCGCCATATGCCACACAGTAAACAATTCTTATCTAACCTAGCCAGTCCGAGCTGCTGCCTCATCTCTAATGATCTCGTTCTCGATTGAACATTAGTTCACCCCCTATCGTCCTTTATTTCCCTTATCATCTACATTGCCAAGATTCACAGAAAGTTTAAGTTGTGTATACAGTAGAGGTGAGGTGTAAAATCGTCCACAACAAAGCTCATCTTTTTTCGTAAATGAGGTGAATAATTCACGTCAAAACGATCCTACCTAAAATGAGAAAATTATTTTCTGAGATTATTTCGTCGATGGCACTCACCACACAGACTGCACAAATCTTTCAAGCTGCCTCTGCTGCCTTCGCCCCTCCATTACACACGAAGAGAGCGAAACGTCACAAATGTTAAAACATTTTTCGTTTTACGCTGCTTTTTCCAACACTTAAACAACGCTCCTAAACACCTTCAAAAATGTACCTTTCAATAAGTTACTGCAAGAACAATACTAAAACTTCAAGTAAAAATGACAAAAGGCAAATATACTTATAGCAGTCTGCGTGACAACAAGCCAAACAATATACTCACAAACTTCTGCATCAACCCACTTATTTTAGGTTAGTTTAGCACGCAACAGTGGACTACATTCATCAAGCCATATGCTGTGCGAGCAATGGTCACAACGTTGTTGCCTACGCAATTACATCAGATGAAAATACATTTAAAAAATTAAACCATGTCTCGGCTGTTCGTTTGCATTGCACGATGTTTACCACTAGACCACCAACAATACGTCACCGTGACAGCTCAAGTGGAAAGCAACACTTCCAGCAGAAACTATCACATCCAACAGTGTTGCTAGTTCGAGCAGATGGCCTTCATATGATTTTATTCCAGTCATTACAGAATGAAGTCAAATGTAGGCAATAGGAAGCCGAGTCTCCTGGTGAATGTATTGAACAGCTGCATTCCACCTCCAGGAAGTTAGAATTCTCACCCAGTGCAGCGCATCCTCCGTTACGAGAAAAACATAATCTGGCCAAATGTAGAGTTCTGTGGTGTGTTGGATTGATGAAAGCCTGGTATGCCTACAATTTGGTTTCGATTCCCAATCCAGGCGACTATTTTTACAGGTCGAACAGACCCCTCTTCATTCTGGTACAGCCAAGTCAAAAACGTAGGGTTGCGCAATGGTAAAAAATCCACGTTAAACATGATGTCCCTTTAAACATAATATCCCTTCCCTACTAGCTGGAGGTCAGTCAGTTTAAGTTGGGCCATGAAAGAGGCGAAAATCGCACCAAGTAGAAAGCCTGTTGATTGCAACCTTTCTTATACTAAAAATTTAATGAGCCAAGTTGCTGGTGATAAAGACTTGGATAGTTAACATCTCTTTGTGTGTAATCAATGACGACGATATATGTGGAGTTTGCCTCTCAGTCAGCACAGAGCTTTTTGTCATGTTATTTCTAGTTCAAACACGCGTACATCTCGCTACTAGTGAAATAAATCGATGTCTGTCATCTGTTCGTGGTTAGAAAATAACGGCGATAGGTGCCGGTTTCGAACCCTGGTATAATAAATAAAAAAATTTAAAAAATCGTCTCGTCAGTGCAGCTTCAAACATATCGCCATCGATGAAAAAAATTCGGTATCTAACATCTGTGTATGCTAAATTACCAATCCGATTACGTGTTAGGTTCGAATCCCCGTCCAACACAAAACTTTCTGTGACTTCATTTCAAGTTTAAACATACGCGGACTTTGTTACTTAAGACTGAAACCATAATTAACATCTTTTATGGTTAGTTAACGGCGATAGTAGTTGCTGGATTGGAGTCCTAGTGCATTACTAATATTTTAGTCGTGTAATTCCAAATTGGAGCATTGGCTATAGATGCTGAGTTTGAATCAATATCCAAAACAAACAGATGAGCATGTACTTTGAAGTCGAAACATGCACATAGACCTTCGAACCGCAGTACGGTGAAATTACTAGTGAGACGTTGTTGATGTAGACGTTTCCACGGTGTCTGGCGCTATTAACAGCGGTTTCTAACAAGTCATTTCATTCAACAGTTATTGTAAAATCATTTACAAAGCGAACGACGGGTAATATGTGGTTGGGAAACTGTAACAGACGATAATACTTCGAATTATCATAGAACTTTGTATGTCCAGATATTGTTGCAAAATCTATTATGCAGAAAAAAGAATAAGTTTTGGCTAGGGGTTACAGAATGATTTATCTGGTAGATTTATAAGTATTCGTTGTCTCAGATGCTAGTGAGAGTGGCAACATTTCTGAAATATCAGATTTTGTAATAAATTTGCGTTTACAAGCGTCAAGGGTTGTCTCGTGTATAACAACGTGTCATTCTAAAAGTAAAGACAATTTGTTTCTCTGGACATTTTTATAGAAAACAATTAAAGAAAACTTATTTTAAAACATAGTTTGATATCATAGCTATTATGCTACGTAATCGCCGTTCAAATTTAAACCTTTATTGTATCGCTCCACAAGCTCGTTTTTCAGTTCGTTGTTATTTCCTTAGTGCTCTCCCCAAAAAAATCATTCAAACTGGGAAAACGATGATAATCGCACGAGGCAAAGTCCGGGCTATACGGAGGATGTTCAAAAATTTCCGAGTGCCGAGGCAAATGCTGGGTCACTGCGAGCGAGCGTCATCGTGAAGAAGCACAATGGTCCAATTCACCAATAACATTTTGATAAAGCACTGAACGCGAAATTTCAGAAAGCACGAGCTCAATCCATCAATAGTCAAACGTCTAGCATTTTGAATTTTTTCTTCAATTAGTCAGTCTCATCTAATTGTTCTTTATCGCGAATATTCATTTGTCCGCCATTAAACAGGATGCGCTGTTTTGTAGTTTCATTCGTCAAATTTCCATGAACTTGTTTCAATTTCTCTCTAAACTTCCATAGGACGGACTTCTGTTGCATTTAGTAAACATACTACATTACAAACGTCACACTTCGCGGGATCGTCAATTCTGTGAAAGATTTAAAAATCGAGCAAATAAATAGCAAACAACCGTCACGGCTCGCTTGTAGCGTCATACTGGCGCCAACGATTAGGAAGGTCTATGCCACAGCGTGTGAAGAGAATTGAGCGACTCATCGGATCAAAGTGTTCTTTACTTTTAGAATGACACTGGTACCTTGCCAAGACAAGTAAATCAATACATGCGGCCACGGTTACTTTTAACAGCGGGTACCTGGCTGGGAGTACAGAAGCGCTTCGCTTCTTGCTGCACGAGTATGTGTAACGAGATGCGCGGCCGGAGGAGTAGCGCGCCGCCACAGCCGGACAGAGAGCGGACTAGTGATGGGGAGCTCATGAATGAGTCGTTCAAATGAACGCTTCACTCCTGTGAAGTGTGAACTAACCATTCAATTTCAATGAACTGGTACTTCAAACTCTTCACAGATAGCACACTCCACACTTTTTTCTAGTTCACTCACTCTCTTCCCCTCTCCCTCACCCACGTCACTCCTCCTCCCATCACTTCACTCCTCCCTGTCCTGCCTGTCGACGAATCACGCGGTGTTAGTGGGGAACGATAGGTTTAGGACGGGTGGAGGAGGTGAGGGGTGAGGAGAAGGCAGCGTCAGTTGCTACCTGCAGTGCTGACATCATTACCCGTGACTATTTGTGCAGTTAAACTTCGCGTCTACGGGTAGCCTACCGTTGGCAGCGCTTGAAGACAAATGAATATTAAAGATAGAAACGAAGTGGCTATCTGTGTGAGCACGCACAGCAAACATGAAAATAAAAGGTTTGTTAATAACACTGAAAGAGGGATTTTACCTGAAATCGTACCAGTGACTACAGGTGACAGTTCACGTTTTGAATCTAGTGGGTTATTACTGTCAACAAAAATAAAATCTACAGGAAAACTTCTGAATAATTACTTAACGTAGGTATATAGACTTTGTGACAGTGTTAAACATACTCATTCTGTTTTGGATTAAATTTTAAAAGGAACATAAAATTGGACTGCATTTCGTTGGTAGCCCTATTTTTCAGTTCATGAATACAACAAATAATGTTTCATTTGGCAGATAAAGACTTTTTTGGGCGCTTCATGAGAAAATGTCGAGCAAGATTAAATGTAGTACCTTCTTTATATGTGACAGCCTTCTCTGTTTATCTTTCCTTTGTCCCCCTTTTTTTTCTTTATTGTCATTTTGAAACCTGTATACAGGCAGGCCTGCAGCAGCATACTACACCGCTCTTTGGCCGCAGAGAAACACAAAAGATAGAAATGAAGACAATTAGAGAAAAAAGATGGTGGAGATATAAACGGAGCCAAACACTTTTTAAAATACAAGGTGCCGTTCACGGGCGTAAAGTCCTAGATAAAATTGTTCAGACACTTGGACACAGACAGAAACGCCCTTTGTCCCCTTCGACCATGCTGTATTTAAGATAACGCAGTCGCTGTAAGAGCGTAAAACGTTGCGTGCACGTTACTCCATAGTTCCGCCATCTGTTGGTAAAATTGTGAAGTATTACGAAGCTTTATTGTACGAGCGAGGCGAAGCGAGCGTAGCAGCGGCTGAGCGGCGAACTGAGCAACTTCGCTAGGCTTCCGTACTTCACGAGTGAACTACTTCATTTGAACGCTTCACGGCAAAGAGTGAAATGAATGAAGTAGTTCACGGGAATGAACGAGTTCGACCCACCTCTAGAGCGGACTTCTGGATGGGAGGAGGATGGGGGGGGGGGGGGGGCTGCAGACAATAGTGCGTCCGCTTCCTCGGCGGACCAGCCAGCCCGGCAGCCTCGGCTGCGCCGGAAGGAATAACTCCGCCGCCGGCGGCAGCCAGGAAATGCATCTCCCTCGTACAGCCGCACCGTCCCACACCACTCCCTGCGTCCCCTGACAGATTTAAGGGCTCGCTCAAAGCCGCTCCGCCTTTACGTCTCTCGTAAGTGAACACCACCTCGCTGGCTGAGGCATCGCCCTTCGCGAAACAGGACGGACCATTCTTGGCCATTTATATCGCGTACGCTGCAACTCTTCTCTGCCGAAAAAGTCGCGCGAAAGAAATCTTCCAACTAGCAGAGTTGCGATTGCTCAGTTATGGCGCGCTCTCATTTTCTGGAGTTCACGTTTGTTTGTGGGCTTTTCAAATCCAGAATAAGCCTACGGCATTCTCGATGCCCTGTATAGCTCTAAATAATTGTGTACTGTAGAGTATTTCTAGGAAAACCTCATCAGCAGTCTCCCGTAAGTACTTCAATCTTTCCCATCTACATCTTATGGTGTGTGACGGGGGGTCCGTGGTTACCGCTTGGAACGTTCCAACGTCTCGTCCTTGTGGTGGCAGTGGTGTCGCACAAAGCTTCACTCGTCGTCGCGGCCGGAACCCGAGCGCTCTTTGGCGCGCGAGACAAATTGCGCGACTGACCGCGTCGTTGATTAATCAGGACCCGAATTAGTTCTCAGTAGAGCAACATCTCAGAAAAGAGTCTTGATAAGGATCGGCAGCCTCACTTCGACCCACGAGACAGGGTTAAACTTGCCACTGCCCCAAAAGCCAATGATTCATACCACTGGCTTTTGAGTGTATTCAAGAAGATTCCGAGGTTTGACCATTGGGCTTGAAAATGTACACCGCTAGCAGTTCATACAGCGCCCCAACTGTCTCCCAGCACCTCCCAACGATAATTACCAAGACCAAAACAATAATGACGGCTCAAAGTGGGGGTGAGAAGCCACACAAAACGTCACACTTTAAATCTCCACACAAAAAAAGAAAAGAAAACAAATGTAATAAATGAAAAGCACCAGTCTGCTTTTGTTCTACAATTGTATTTGTAGAACAAAAGTAAACTGGTGCTTTTCATTTATTATAATGTTGTTCTACGAAGAACCGACGGAAGATTCTGTGAACATGACAAAACAAATGTAATTTACGACCTAAATTAGAGCTCGCCAAGTCTTTCTCTTCAATCAAGTCTCATCTTGAGCTAGCTAATGACAACACGACCTCACATCGGTGTCTTCCCGCCAACCATGTGCGCACACTCTAAACTACTCACCTGCCTAGCTGGAGAGAGTCCACGCTACGACTAAAACCCACTCATACAGATTAGTAGAAGGGCCAACCCACCTGCTCCACATCAGACAAGGACTACATCCATAGGATACCGTGAATATCTAACGGCCAAGAGGGAGATCCCACCGGATGCCTGGCAATCATGTGCTACTCATTGTCACTCGTCTTCCGGTTCCAACGACGAACTGTGGCCAGGAAGAACGACTGTTAATAACCATATGTTTCAGATGAAAACTCGCGGATTTTACGAGCTTCACTCTTCTGGGAACACTTCGGAATTTTAATAGTAAACCACACAATGGCTACAACCCCTCTCTTCTACCATCTGTAATGTGAGATACATTAGGATTTCTGAAAAGGTTCCAGGCTTACCAAATGAAATCGTTGCGATATGTGCTGCTCTTCTCACGGTATTCTACACTTCCTGTATCAGTCATACCAAATATGTGTCCCAGTCAGAGGAGCAATACGCAAGGTTTGGTCGAGCGACGGTTTTCCATTGTTTTCCTTAGTGTTTTTTGTCGTTGTGCCATATCTCCTCCAATATCTTCAGAGGCCGATATCTTTTATATGTCGTGTAGTACTACAAGATTCAACACACAATGGATCTTATAAACCTGGCGAAAAATAGAAATCCAGAAATAAGACTGGAAAATATAACCGACAAGGGTAAAGAAGTGCCAAGCCGTGGCAAAGTATGCTATGACATGACTCACTTTCATGATATATGTACAACTGACAACTGCATATTGAGGGTAGAACAAAAGTTGGCGAGTAGCAGAACTAGTAAAGGGCAGCAATGTCCCACTTCGTCGAGTTGCGTCGAACTACTCTTTATTGGACGACAAACTATGCATTCAGGTGAAACTCATACGAAGTAAGCCAGATGGTTAAATGTGCCATCCTCCCTTTGTTAATATAACTGCACGTTCAGTAAATGCAAGGTTTAGAAAAAGATGGTTAAAAGTTTCGAAGCGCACCAATGACAATTATTTGCTGTTAGGCATTCGAAGAAATAAGACTAGGATCCATTTAAGCATGTTCTACCGTTGCTGAACGGGAATATTACCCTATCCGTGTACAATGACTTCATCAGGACGTCGTGTTTTACAGCTCAGAGACTTCGTCCACCGTCCCCAGGGCGCTGCCAGCAGATCTGTGAAAAGTATGGCATCCGCATTCGGAGCTCACTGGTCACTTTGCAATGGTAAAAGTATAGAACTGGTACCACCAGGCCGTGTGACATTTCATCGCTCAAGTAAGTCATTGCAGAGAATTGATGTGTATGTTCCAGTCGTTCGTATGGCATCATCGCAGCAGTATGCATACACATTAAGACGTGACAGCGTGCCAAAATAGAGATATCGTGTTGGGGGGTTCCACGACCACATCGGCAATGAAGTTGCTCAGTTTGGTGGGGCAACAGTGCGGCCTCTCCAATGTGCCTACGAGGCACGGCTGGTCAGTCAGAGCCAGCTAATACATGTAAAAAGTGATCGTAAAAAGATATTAAGCGACGGCCACTGGACACTAGTGTCAAGCGTTGCCAATGACAGTTTGTTTCAAATCCGATACGAATGGCGGCTTTCATCTATTTTGTCCATCACAAGCAATATACGAATGAAGACGGCGAAGGGAACTGCAGGCAGCTGACATTAGGAGATAGATACTCCGTAAAACATCATTGCTCACAGCAGCAGCAGCAGCACAAAAAAAGAGAAGAAGTATTCAATGGATCAAGCAACACAGAAACTAAAGTTGCTAACTGAAGACATGTAGTATGGTACGACGAGTCACGATTTTGCCCGTATTCACATTATGCAAGAAGTCGAGAGCACCGAAAGCCTGATGAGGTGTTTAACCTGCGGTGTGTGAAGGGTTTGTTGAGGCCATATCTGTTTCTGTGATACTTCGAAAGTGTTTTTCGTGCCGTGACTTCGGCCACTCATTCTAATTATTTTGAACATGAACGAGGATATTTATTTCAACTTTCTAGGTGACTAAGTTTTGCCCTTTCTTCTGCTTTTGCACGATCAGTGTGCTACGCACAAACCCATCTTCCAAGCTGACAATAGCCTTATTCACATGTCTTCAGGTATACTGTATCTGACCAAAAACATCCAGACAGCCCTGTATATTGCGGAACTAACTACTAGATATTACGAGAGCGGACCCGCCAGCATAAAAGGAGGCGGGTAGTGCTGCGTAGTCCGTAAAGAAGCAGTAGGCCTAACAGAAATGGTCGATATGTAGATCTCGGTGACTTCGAACGAGGTCAGTCATTGGATGTCGCACGAGTAACAAACCCACCAGGGACATTTCAACTCTTCTAAAGCTACCCAAGTCGACTGGTGACGGGACTATGAAGCGGAAACGCGAAGGAACAGCCGCCGCTAAACCAAGACCTGGCAGACCTCGTGTACCAACTGACGGTGACCGTCGGGTTTTACGGGGGGTGGTTGTAAAAATAGCAGGAAATCAGTGCAAGGAATCACAGGTGGCTACCAGAGTGCTATCAGCAGTCCAGCTAGCACAGTGGCCGCGTGTAGGGAGTGAGAAAGAATGGAGTACAATGATCGAGCAGAGCAGCTCTTCATAAGCCACACATTTCTGTAGTCAGTACAAAAAGCCGCTTGAAGTTGAGTAAAGGGGGACGCCACTGAACAGAGGATGACTGGAAACGAGTTATTTGAAGTGATGAAGCACGCTATACCCTGTGGCAAGCCGACGGAGGGGTTTGGGTTTGGCGAATGCCTGGAGGACATTATCTGCCACCACGTTTAATGCCAAGAAAAAAATGGTTCAAATGGCTCTGAGCACTATGGGACTTAACAGCTGTGGTCATCAGTCCCCTAGAACTTAGAACTACTTAAACCTAACTAACCTAAGGACACCACACACATCCATGCCCGAGGCAGGATTCGAACCTGCGACCGTAGCAGTCGCGCGGTTCCGGACTGCGCGCCTAGAACCGCGAGACCACCGCGGCCGGCGTAATGCCAAGAGTGAAGTACGGAGGATGTCGTGTTACAGTGTGAGGGTGTCACCTATTTCTTGCTTTCTTGCAGAGAAAGTGCAGGATACCGAAATAGTATCTCTTTCGAATTCCGTGCATTCTTCATATTATGTTGATGTTGTTGTTGTTGTGGTCTTCAGTCCTGGGACTGGTTTGATGCAGCTCTCCATGCTAATCTTTCCTGTGCAAGCTCCTTCATCTCCCAGTACCTACTGCAACCTACATCCTTCTGAATCTGCTTAGTGTATTCATCTCTTGGTCTCCCTCTACGATTTTTACCCTCCACGCTGCCCTCCAATGCTAAACTGGTGATCCCTTGATGCCTCAGAACATGTCCTACCAATCGAGCCCTTCTTCTAGTCAAGTTGTGCCACAAACTTCTCTTCTCCCCAATCCTATTCAATACCTCCTCATTAGTTATGTGATCTACCCATCTAATCTTAATCATTCTTCTGTAGCACCACATTTCGACAGCTTCTATTCTCTTCTTGTCCAAACTATTTATCGTCCATGTTTCAAAAATGGTTCAAATGGCTCTGAGCACTATGGGACTTAACATCTATGGTCATCAGTCCCCTAGAACTTAGAACTACTTAAACCTAACTAACCTAAGGACATCACACACATCCATGCCCGAGGCAGGATTCGAACCTGCGACCGTATCGGTCACGCGGTTCCAGACTGAAGAACCTAGAACCGCACGGCCACACCGGCCGGCTCCATGTTTCACTTCCATACATGGCTACACTCCACACAAATACTTTCAGAAATGACTTCCTGACACTTATATCTATACTCGATGTTAACAAATTTCTCTTCTTCAGAAACGCATTATGTATGTGGTTTCACATAAGTAGCTGAACCTCTTTTTCTAGGACATTTTTTACGTTTCTGAAGTTTCAACATTTTGTTGGCGTAGGATCGGCAACCTTCTTATTTCATGAAGAGTTTGATTCTGACTTGCCTATTGATCCTATGCATATTATAAGATTTGTCTATCTTTACTGTGCGATGCATGCATTGCCAATTTCAGATGGTTGTCATTACGATCAGGCACTTTCAGTGCAGCCACAGGGTTGAGAATGAGCTTGTCGGTTCGAAACCAGTCGCCAAAATATACAGTATGTACTGCAGCTGTGACTGATTTGCAATAAACTCTTCATTTTACTTTTCGCAATATCAGCGCCTATTTCACTGAAATAATTCCAACTCTCATTTCTCTTTACCTTCATTATGATTAATCTTCAGGGTCAAGAGTGGGGATTAATCTAAATTGTCTCAAACAAAGGGGTAACTGAACAACACACAGAAGGCTACATTTAGACTGACTCCAGAAAGTGTTCCGACCTCATCACCTGAAAGCCTCTTGTGTATTGTTTTCACTCTCCACTTGAAAGATACTCTGGTCTATTACGGAAACTTCTTAGGAAATTTTACTTATGCTGCCCACAGTGGACACGGAGTGCGCACAAAATAACTTGAGACGTACCTGCGCAGATGGAGCGTTAGGGTGGAGGTGCAATTCGACAGTCGAAAGCTATGGACAAACGCACATCTAGCGTAACTTGTAAGGTACAGCTATCGAGTCTGCTAACGATCCTTTTAACAGGTTATGTCAGTATGACCAATAATTCGACAAAAGTACAGGTTCAAAGTGAATAGTTTCTCACTAGAGTACCGAAAAACAAATTAGTCGCATGAACAAAGGGCAGACCAAAGCAAAACGCGGCCGATCACGGACTACCAACTGCGTGTCAGTCCGCTGGCAACATGTTCGCCAATATCAACTAAAAATAAAATTACTTTCTTCTTTTATCAAGTCTCTGCAATGAAGTGAAGTTTTAGGAAGTACTTGGAGCTACATTTTTCTCCTCCTCCTCCTTTATTATCTTCATCATGCTATTCGAATAGCCAGCAGTTGCTGCAACCCTTTTGCTTCGTCTTTTGACTGGAATTTAATGGCAGTAAATATAATCAGACGTGTTTGATTACGAAGAACTTTCCCTGCAGCTATGGTGCGCGATGACTGCTGAAATGTGCTATGTAGTGAAAAGAGAGCTATAAAAATGAGGGACCACCGCTTCGTAACAGTGGGACGGAACAGCCCAGCGCTCACGACGAGAAGGCGTTCCTGCGCGCGTGCCACGTTATTCTGCGCGATCTCTTCCTGAGCCTATCTGCAAATAGCGGCAATTCTGTAGGGTGCGCTGAGCCAGCTTGGGAGACAGCAACATCCCTCGGCTGGGTGAGGTATTCTATTGGTAACACTACTGCTGCTCCTATTTGAAGTTTTGATTTTCGAAGTTTGGTGTTCAATAACTGAAGCTTCGTCTGAGGTAAAACCTCCGTTTACAAAGTATCGGAATAGAAAGTGCAATTTCCATCGAAAGCTGCAACTCTCGGAGACGGAGAAGACACTCCGTTACAAACCTAATGTGAATGCAGTTATTTCAAACTGTCTGCGTTCCGTCAACGTCGTTCCCGAAATGAAGCAGCAGGTAAAAGAAGGAAAGAGGCTGGGAACGTCGGGACGTGAAAAACAATCAGAGCTTGTCCGGGGGAGGGGGGGGGGGGGGGGCGTAATCCGCGCGAGCGTCGAGCCCCGGCTGGAGTGTCGGCGTAGAGATAGCGCCGCCGCGCCGCCCGCAACCAATTAAAGTAGGCTGGCGCGCGGCTAATTGCTCGCAGCGGCGAGAGCCGAGGGCGATCCCCGCTTACCGCCGCTGTAGCCTGCAGCCCGGAGAACTGCCCAGGCGTACACCGTCTGGCTGTACGACTCCGCGCCGAATGCGTTTACACGGGCCGTATTTTACGGCAATGTGTGGCCGCAGCAGCATTGCCGTCAACATTGCTGCAATAGAAGGCAATACTTCGTATGTTCGGACCTTATCTACCTCGTTCTTTCTCTGTAAATGTTCCACTCTCACTCTCAGCCTCCCTTCCTTTTCCTCATCACGCCGGCAGCGCTGCAGTCCCAAGTCAAGTAATCTGGGCGGTTAAACAATACTATCTCTCTTCCAGCAGCTCGATGTGACATGGACTCAACTAGTCGTTGGAAGTCCCCTGCAGAAATACTGAGCCATTCTACCTCCACAATCGTCCATAATTACGACAGTGTTGCCAGTGAAGGATTTTGTACATGAACTGACCCTTCGACCATCTCCCACAAATTTTCGATGGGATTCATGTCGCGCATCTGCGTGATTATGTCATTCGCTTGAATTGTCCGGAATGTTCTCCAAACCCGCATGGCTCAATGTCATCCATAAAAACTCCATTGTTGTTTTGGAACAGGAAGTACAAGAATTGCTGCAAATGGTCTCCAAGTAGCAGAACATAACAATTTCCAATCAATAATTGGTTCAGTTCGACCAGAGGACCCAATCCATTGCATGTAAATACAGTCCACATCATTATGGAGCCACCACCAGCTTGCGTTGTGCCTCGTTCACAACTTAGGTCCATAGGTTCGTGGGAGTCTGCGCCACACTCCAATCCTACCATGAGCTCTTAGCAACTGAAATCGGGACTCATATGACCAGGTCAAGGTTTTCCAGTCGTCTGGAGTCCAATCGATGTAGCCACCAGTCCAGGAAAGGCGCTAAAGGCGATGTTGCGCTGTTAGCAAAGGCACTCGCGTCGGCCGTCTGCTGCAATAGCCCATTAACGCGAAATTTCGCCGCACTGTCTTAACGAGTATGTTCGTCCTGCGTCCCATATTAATTTTTGCGGTTATTTAAGGTAGTGTTGCTCATCTGTTAGCACTGACAGCCCTACGCAAACGCCTCTGCTATCGGTCGCTAAGTGAAGCCCGCTGGCCACTACATTGTCTGTGGTGAGAGGTAGGGCCTGTCCGGAGCGTCTCCAGAGACGTTTTCACCCTGGAATTTCTTTGACTGGAGCAGAATTGTTTTTAGCGATGAGTCTGCTTCGAAATGAGCCCTGCTGACTAGCGAAGCGATAAGGGGGGAGGCAGCAGCGTCCATTCAGAGTCGCACCTGAAAGGTGGATCCACCTACATTAGATCGAGGATGTTGCTAATGGTGGATCTACAGTACAGCACATTAGGTCTGCATTCAGCATGCACTAACCCTGGGAATATTGTTTGAGAGGATCCACCTGTGCAAAAACCAGGATAATGGTTGTGCAAAACATTCCTGGATAAAGTTCTGAATGGTTACACCCCTGTATTACATGAGGTATCGCCCAAAAGGCGGATTAACCAGCACTACGTATGGGAATACTGTCCAGGTTGGATCCAGCACGCAGTACATTGAGGAGTATTGCTGCCTGGATCCAGCATGCAGTGCATCCAGGGACATTGTTTGCGGCTGATCCACCTGCACAAAGCCTGGAGTAATGTTTAGGGTGGATCCATCCATATAAAAAAATAAAAAAATTCTGGGATAATGTTCGGTGTGGATCACTTCCGGTGTCGACGGAGGGAGGAAGTTGGACCACTACTAGCAGGCAACACATGAAATAGTGTATATGTGTTTACAACAGAATAACGTCAACGCTACTCCTATAGCAATCTATCTACACGGATTTGTGTGTTTTACAGTTGGTATTGGCACATAGTGTTAACATCTGGAGCAATAAGTAGACACTCTGGTTCAAATGGCTCTGAGCACTATGCGACTTAACTTCTGAGGTCATCAGTCGCCTAGAACTTAAAATGGTTCTGAGCACTATGGGACTCAACTGCCGAGGTCATTAGTCCCCTAGAACTTAGAACTAGTTAAACCTAACTAACCTAAGGACATCATAAACATCCATGCCCGAGGCAGGATTCGAACCTGCGACCGTAGCGGTCTTGCGGTTCCAGACTGTAGCGCCTTTAACCGCATGGCCACTTCGGCCAGCGCCTAGAACTTAGAACTACTTAAACCTAACTAACCTAAGGACATCACACACATCCATGCCCGAGGCAGGATTCGAACCTGCGACCGTAGCGGTCGCTCGGTTCCAGACTGCAGCGCCTAGAACCGCACGCCCACTCCAGCCGGCTGTAGACACTCTGGCTTGGTTGGGACTCTGTATCAAAGTTGAATGGAGTACAAAAAATAGCAAGCTACACCTGGATATGTAACCAATATGTGCAGCGTTGTGCTACGATTGTCGCGCTATTAATGCACAGTATGAAAATGGCTGAGGCTGCTTTCTGTTCCGTAGTGAAACGTGCAGGTGGAACACGGTTAAAAAGTGCCAAGAAATAGGCTGTTCTTAATGTTTTTCATAAATTTACAAGGAGATAATCGGCTTTGAGGTTTTCCCAGCGTTGTATATAATGCAGTTGACAAACAAACTCACATTGAACTACAGCGCGCCGGCCGGAGTGGCCGAGTGGTTCTAGGCGCTACAGTCTGGAACCGCGCGACCGCTACAGTCGCAGGTTCGAATCCTGCCTCGGGCATGGATGTGTGTGATGTCCTTAGGTTAGTTAGGTTTAAGTAGTTCTAAGTTCTAGGGGACTGATGACCTCAGAAGTTAAGTCCCTTAGTGCTCAGAACCATTTGAACTACAACGCAGTCAGTAACGCAATGGAATGTAAAGCAAATACCGTTATTCGTGCGTTTGTTCAAATTTCCCCAGTATCATTTTTCTCTTCTCGTTCAATTTGAAATACCTACATCTCGTAATTATGAAACTCATCATCATTTTTTATGAATAATGCACGTCGTCTTATTTCTAATTCCATAATGGACGCTTAATTCCTTTTTCCATTTCAAATACAAATTCTTAATTATCGATGTTTTATGAAAGACTGTTCATAGAAGTTGTTTAAATTAAGAAAACAGAATTTAATTGTTAAGGCAAAAATGAAAAGCCAAATCCTCTTTATTTGGACTACGTCCATCGTTTTATAACACAGAGGTAGATAAGTATCGTAGAAACATGAAAAAAAATCATTTTCACAGCATCGAGCACATCATACAAATGCTGCATTTTTACATTTGCTGCAGTGGGATTCAATTGGCAACGGGAAGTTCAGGATCGGAAGAAATGGAAGATCTTAATAGGATGCTTTGTTACACGCCGACTCAAAGAGGCCACATCATTAAGTGATAGAACTGGCTGATGGTGGTGGTGGTGGTGGTGGTGACTGTACCATTACAATATGAACCCAACAGAACTTATCTGGAGCCAAGCTGCAGGATTTGGCCCGAGAAGTAACAAGACTGTTAAGCTGCCAGACGTACTGGAACTAACGCACGCAGTTTTTTCACACGTCATTGCCGAGCGCTGGCGGGATACAGAACGTCTCGTCATAAAAGAAAAAGAGAAAATGCTGCGCCTGGTTGGCTTCGTGGATTTCCAGAATTGAAATGTACTTCTTGAATTCGGACAAGGAAAGAACTAAGAAATTACCAGACGACTGACTGTGGTGGCTTCAATATTTAACTACACCGCGAAATCCTTGAATACTCTTTTACGTTACACACAGCTTATGCAGAAAAATTACCCTGTGGTTAAGTCAGGAATTGTCATCATTCTTGTTTTTATTTGCAATAGTACGTTAGCTAAAAACGATAACGTGTTGCGGTTTTCGTCTAGTCGTCTAAGGAGCGTATTGTGGGAGATTTGCAGTGTATTATTTCATGATGCTTAAAAATTAATTGACATTCGAAGCTGTATTTCTCTCTGTTCGTCTCGTTTTAAGTGTGAACTGCAACTGGCCACGTCACTGGAGGCTAGCTGCATCAGCTGACCGGCCAGTGCTAAGTTAAATGCACCGGTAAAGCTGTTGTCCCGTATTATCGCTGCTAAGTCGATGTGCGCGTAACGTACAGCTCAAAACGTACCCTTATTATCGTACTTGGCAGTACTCGCGGCAGCTTGGCTGCAGTCCCACGTGAAACCGAAATCCAATGAGGTTCCAGCAAACGGGGAAGAAGAATACATACTGCAATGTTTACATCAGGTTTATTCTTATGAGGAACGGATTATAGTTGCAATTTAAATGTATTTGGAATCGTAAAAAGATATTTGGATGCTACATAAAGTGGTATGATTTCAGAAGCGAAACACACTGATTACATACTGACATTACTGTAGACGAAATCATGATAACGTTGCTGATAGGTGATAAAACGGGACTCTGTGGGCGACATGGATAGCATAATTTTTGTCTACATGACTTAGATTAGCTCCTGGTACTACTGGTTGCAACTGTCTAATTTTCAACACCCTTCATCCTGCACCTTAAACTTTTTTTCAATTGTTATCTCCGACAGCGTCAGTTGTGGGAAATTTACTGCTTTCAACACACAAAACACTGACTGTTTTGGCGGAAGGTGAATGCACATTGGCAATTGATTGTGTAAGACTTCATCAGTGCAAATAATGCTTTGTATCTCCAAGTTATGGCGCTATGTGCTAGGTTACTCTCTGCTGTATCGTCAGGGTCAACTAGATAGCTATATATCTGCCTGTCTGCGATCTTCTGTGTCCATCCTCTGTTTAACTCTTTACCATCATATGTCATTATAATTAAAAAATATAATCAATTACTCTCTTGCTAGAACGTGTTCTGGGTGTCTACACAGTGAATTCCCTTCATTGATAGGCTTTTGAGTAACGTCATGCACACAGGAAGAAATCACATCCTACCTCGCCGGCCGCTATGGCCGAGCGGTTCTAGACGTTTCAGTCCGGAACCACGCGGCTGCTACGGTCGCAGGTTCGAATCCTGCCTAGGGCATGGATGTGTGTGATATCCTTAGGTTAGTTAGGTTTAACTACTTCTAAGTCTAGGGGACTGATGACCTCAGATGTTAAGTCCCATAGTGCTCAGAGCCATTTGATCCATCCTACCCCTTGGCCTTGGGTATTCACTTTGCACCACCACACATGTAAAATAACCGAATGTACGTACATGAACACTTAGAAGATATAATCGAAAGTGCAGTCATCCTGAGCATTTATCCAGATGTTTTACATAAATCATACCTGTTTGACCTGTAGGGGTGTACTGCGAAATATTATCTATCTACAATTTTAATTATTTAGCAGGGAAATCGATTACGGAAACTCAAGTTGTTTGTGTGTGCCTGTACAAAAAAAAAAAAAAAAAAAAAAATATATTCTGAGCCGTTTGCTACTATTACGGAGAGTGCATAAGCACTGGACTGAGGACGTAAGTCTAGATTATGTGTATTGTTTTATCAAAATATACGTCTTAGTTAATATTATTGTAGCCGGGTACCAATAGTGTGTGTTTTCCCTACTAAACAATCCATTTTTTCTTTATAAGACATTATACGTAAATCCATAAGCTTACATACATGTAATAAAAATAATATTAGAACGTTTTTGTTTATACACGATCCTCTGGCTGCTTAGCATTTCGACATGTGATACGATGGTAGCCTTATCAAAATAGCCACTGGTGATTACAGACATTATCGCTACTGTGTTGTGGGAATTGCTAAGATACTGCTTCTTAACAGTCCGTGATTCCCGCCTCTATATTAGTTTGTATTGGAAGATCTTCACGCCGTCACTTGGAGCCAATGAGATGGCTCTTCTTCCGGGACTGTCAAGAGGGGTGGTGAACATCACTGTCAACCTACATTCCAGGTCTGTCTTCCTCAGGCCCTGGGTCAGTAGTGTCGATAGAGACGCACTGTTTCTCGTCATAAATATGTTGTGACTACTGTTATCGGGTATGTGTAGCCTGTTTTTCCAGCAGTCATTATTCATCTGTTGTGTGCAATTTGAATCATGCTGGTGACCTCTAACGTCGCCTTTTTTACTATGTAGTGTGGTAGGTATAGTGACGTCCGTGATTCATTGACTTTGTTTGTAAGAAGAGTTTGTTTTTGCTGCATTGTGGAGATTGCTCTGTCTCATTTGCGTGGGGCGAGGATGTAAATACTTCCCATTATTTCCGCATCTATGTAAGAGTCATATAATGAAGTTGTACAGTACTAATATTGTGAGAGTTAGAGAGCTTCATATTCTGCCTGGGAGCTCTGGCGGATCTTGTCCACAGTCAGCATTCTTGGACCATCGTATTTACGTATCTTACACCATCGTCACATACTGCAATGTGCTAGCTGTCCGCCTGTGTCTTTGGAATTCTATGGATCAGTCAAAATTACTTTAATAGCGACGGTTATATTCGGATTTTCCTGTAGTTAAAATACGAGACTTACAATAATGTCACGTACACTAATAACACTGAAGCGTTTAATTGGTTTACATATCATGATTATAATTATGTGTCTTCATTCAACCTAAGAATGTAGTCTGGATGAAAATGGTGTCGCCAATACTAGTTTTAAAAGCATGACGGCTGGAGGAGGAGGGGATACATGTCTCTGATTGGTCCAGAGAGAAAGGGTGAAGGGGAGGAAAGTGCTTGTCGATTAAAGTGTCAGCAACATTTATACGCAAAGGTACTCACTGATTTCCTCTGGTGAGCATGTAAGTGTCTGCAGTTACGAATGGTATGCATAGGTGGTATGCCCTCTCCGTGAATGACTGTATTTCGTACATGACATGTTCTCCACCATGCCTACACGTCTGGCACAGCGTTGGACAGATATATGGAGTCTCACATTCATAACCTATCAGTTTTTTATATTTCCACTGGTAAGGTGTGTTCTGTTTGTCATTATTACTCTGGGTGGGAGATTCCTCGGGCTGAATCGATATAGCAGCAGTGTCAGCCACCACGCCTGAGTTGATTACCCCTATAATTATCAATTTTTTCTCAGCCACTGCTAGTGCAGAGTACACAGCTACAACCCACAGATCTGCATTCGAAGGGTGGGCTGAACTGCATGTGACATGCTTTCCACAGAGGGTTGTTACAGTTAGTGGTCGACTATTTCTAGGTGTGTATTCTGTAAGGCAGTGCTACACATACATTATCTTTAGTTGGAAGCATCAGAATTTTAGTATGATGTGACACAATGTTGTCATTAGTGGTGGTTTGGCAGTAGTTTTTATCTACCACAGTGTGATATTTTTTATGTACACAATATCTTTGGTTAGACATTGGTAGTACTGATAAGAGTTTGCTATGGCATCATTTATATGGTGTGACATCATTATTTTTACCAATGTGTTTCTTTTCAAATTCTAACACACACACACACACACACACACACACACACACACACACACACACACACACTAGTATTGGAGCGGTGGCTTAGCAATGCTAAATAAATCGGGGTCCAAACTGCACTGTGGCTGGCTGAGAGTATCATGATGTCAACCCAACAAGACTCAATGTGATGTGTCGTTTGTGTGACGTATTACACGATGACGCAACACCGTAACGTAACACTGGTGCCTCGGACGATGAAATGTTAATTTGTTATTAACAAATAGGCCTTCAGTGACGATTTGTTATTAACAAATTGACAGCTTACAGCCACTTCCTGTAGTACCCACTCATGTGTGCTGCTGATAAAAGGTGGTGGTCTAGAAAGGTGCTGCAGTAGCTGTGATAAGTAAGTCGTGGATATATGGCACTGTGATAGCCTAAGAGCATTACGACATCGACGTGATGATAGGAACAGTGGGGAGGATTTTGCGAAATTGGATAAAATACGAGAAATGTGGAAAAATATGTACAATTGTGGAAAACCAGGAAAATGCAAATATGGATGAAATACGCGTAAAACTGGGAAAATACAAAACAATATGGAACACATGGATAAATAACTAAAATTGTGGAAGAAAGAGACTACTTACATATCTGCCAGGGTGTGGTCTCTGCTGGTACCTCAAATGGCATAATATTAAATTGTTATTAACAAACAGACCTTGAATGATGTGACTTAACGTAATTAACAAACACAGCCTGGTCCTCTCCTTATGCTTTCCGGCTGCTGAATGAATTACATCGACACTAGTTTCTCATTTATAAAAGGTGAAGATGGAGAGGAGGAGAAAGGGTCTTGATCCCCACTGGTTCAGGGGAGAGGGGAGGTGTATCCCCCCATTTCATTGTGCTCTCACTGGCTCATAGAAATTTCCTGCAAATTTTATATCATCTAACCACTATCGAGTCCATTTGCATTAGACGTGTGGGTAGGAGCACGTGACCATTATTGAGTTATGTCATGACCTTGCACACAACCAGCACAATTACCTGGGTGGTTTCCCTGGGTGGCCCTGGTCAACTCCGAGTTTTTTCCCAGGGTGAGGGAGTGGGGCCACCAAGGAGCCCTAGCGGGTAACCTGACACTGGATGTGATAAAATCGCTATCTCGCCCAGAATGCCAACTACTATCCTACTGAGGATAAACCGTGCTGTGAATACCGGCATAACTGAAAAGTAAACACAAACAGTGCACGAGGCCACTCATGTCTCAGTCTTGTTTTTCCATTCACAGTGAGCAGAGGGTAATCTCTTGGTGAAGTTTGCGATGTAATGTCAGATAGGCGCTATTTGGGCTCTGTTTTACAGGACAGAATATTCAGCTGGCAGAAAGCAGGTCAAACACAGACCGAAGTCTAAGTATCCTTGGATGTGCCACAAATTGTCATTTCGAGGCTTTGGCGATGATTTCGTGACGCAAACGATGCTCGACGCAGGCCACTACAAAGGTCGACAAAGAATTACCACCTCACAGCAGGACCGATATCTGGCCGTAACTGCCCGACGAAATCGGAGTAACTGTGCAAGGCAACTGGGTGAGGAACTTGCAATTACCTCTCGAGTTGGTGTTTTCCAATAACCTGTGCATTCTGCTTTCCAGCACAGAGACAGGCCCGTACACTGTGGAGTCGGCAACATCAAAATTGGACCATGAAAAAATGAATGGAGAGATGTGCTTTTCATAGATGAATCTCGCTTCAGTTTGCAAAATGATTCTCATCACACATTACTCTAGAGAGAAACTGGTAGCTGATACGACCCCAGGAATATCGTGGAATAAGACCAGTTTGGTGGTGATGGCACGATGTGGGGCTATATCATGTTAAATCGCCATACAGAGCAGCACGTCTTCGTTGGAGGTCGGAGGAATACTCTGTATGTGCAGAGGAACGAAGATGAGGTACTGCTACCAAATGTTCGCTTTTCAGTGCTTTAGACTTCCTCTTTATGGACGATAGCGCCCACCCACACAGAGCTGCTCTGGAGGACGAATTTCTTAAAGGTGAAGATACCTGTTGGATGGCTAGCCAGTAAGGTCCCCGGATCTCGATCCTATACAACATGCCTGGGACGCATTTGGGAGAAGAATTGCATACTGTCAGCCTCCACTGAGGTCACTTCCAGATCTCCAAACCACTCATGCTGAGGAATGGGATCGACTGCCAAGAGAGCTCTTGAACCATCTCATAGAGAGCATGCCACATCACTGTGAAGCATGTGTGGCTATTAGGGGTAACCATATCCCTAATTAACAGCGTCTTTTGCTGTGGAAGAGATTTCCCAGTCATGTCATCTTCTTACAAATGTGTATCTTATCTCTCAGATCTTCTCTAACATAGTGTTTGACGAATGTCTTGTGACTGAGCTGCATTTTGTTTAGTAATCCGTCTGACATCCTGATGAGGGAAGATGTCCTCTTTTCTTGATTTTGCTTAACTTTTGAACACTGGTGTATTTACGGTGATGTAACGCTCAATAAAGTGGGCTCTTGTATCTCGCATTTATGTTTCAAGTTTTATTTATAATAAGATGCATTGACATTTTTACTGTCATACTCAGATGTAAAGTATCCCGATACACCTATACAATGCAGAACTGACCATTAGAGTCACGAGAGGTGGATCCGCCAATATAAAAGGAGGTGGGAAATATTCGGTTGCCAGCAGAGAGGCAGTAATAGATCAATATATCAGTCGGGAGAGCTCAGTGACTTCGAAAGTCGACTAGTCATTGGATGTCACTTGAGCAACAAATCCATCAGGGATATTTCATTCTACGCCAGCTTGGCCACGCCTTGCTTGTAATTTCTGGTCCCTCCGGCACTGTCAAGCGACACCGGAACCAGATCCGTTTGTGCCGTCTTCGGTTTTCTCCCGCTGGTTCTTTTCCGGCAGAATTGGATGCTTCGCGGCTCCAGCCGCCACAGCCCACGAGTCCACCGACGGCGCCTCAGCCGCTCGCGCCTACGGCGCGGCCGCCCCTGCCTGCGCCGCCGGTCCGGTCTGCTGCGCCGGGCGGGCGCCTCTCGTCGCGGCCATGGCCCCATCTCCGGCCGCCGTCGCCGTCGTGTTCCTCCGCGGTGCCGGAGCCGATGGACGCTGAGGCTGACGTCACGCCGCCGCCGCCAATGGAGGTTGTTGCTCCGCCTCTTCGTCAAAGCATACCCAGTTGCGGTGCGCGTCCCGGGCAGGTTTTGCAATGGGCGTTTTCCTCGCCCCCTAGCGAGAAATTTGGGGACGCGGGAGGGCAGCATGTCCCCGCAGTTCAGCTGTCCGCTCCCTCAATTGCGCCGCCCCTGGGTCCCTCCACCTGCCGTAGGCAGCCCTATTCCATGTCGGTGCGCCGTTTCAGGGAGGGAAGGGTGTGGCGTCGATAGTTATGATATCACAACATAGGTGCACGCTCTCAGAAGTTGCCACTACGAGAGAAGACTAACTACGCTGAGCACAGCGCCCTCTGGCCACCGCTGTGGAGCTCAGCAAGTGCCGTCTTGATTTCTGGCCCCATTTCATCGAGAGCAGACGGCCTGGAAATATCGCTTCTACTACCGAGTGGGCTAGCTTGCTATTGAGACTTTGTATAGTTACGTTCAGTTTAAGTTTGGACAGCAATAAGTATTTGTTAGCTTTGAGATTACACTGAAGAGGCATCCTAACTTCACAGGGTTAGACATTGACTACGCCTTCACACCGACGTGCTCATCCTAGCCAAAGTTATGTATGCATTTGATATTTACTTGTGTTTTTAACTCTATAAACAGTGTTAAAGTTATATGCAGTACCGAAGTTCTTCACCTCTCCTGCTCCTACTCGCTTCCTTCACTCTCGGCCTATATTACAGAAGCAGTTCACAGGAGCAGACCCACGTGCCACCTATCCAGGCGGGATACAAAACCCACACTTTCGTAATCCAGAATAAGAGATGTTTAAGGCTGTGTGCAGAGTGACGCCACTGATCAGCAGATAACTGGAAACGAGTGATTTGAAGTGGTGAACTATGCTGTACGTCGTGTAATCCTATGGAAGGGCTTGGGTTCGGTTAATTCCTGGAGAACGTTACTTGCCATCATGTGCCATGTCAACAGTGAAGTATGGTGAAGGTGGTGTTACTATATGGGGGTGTTTTTCACGGTCAGAGTGTAGTTTCTTAATTGCACTTAAGAAAATGCGAAAGGATACAAACTCATCTTACACCATTGTGTACTGCACACATTAAAGGAACAGTTAGGAGATGATGTTTGTTTGCTTCAGCTTGACAATGCACTCTGCCTCCTGACATGGACCGGCCTGCCCTGAGTCCCAACCTGATTCTAATGGAAAACCTTTGGAATGGGGTAGAACGTCGTCTTCGCTCTAGACTCCAAGCGTCCAGTATCACTACCTTCTTTGGTTTCGGCTCTTGATGAAGAATAGGCTGCCATTTCTCCACAGATATTCAGAGACGTCGCTGGAAGTGTCCCTAGCTGACTTCCAGCTGCCATAAAGGCGAAGGGTCGACACATCCCAATATGATGGCCACTAACAGGTGTCTAGATACATTTGATTGAACAGTGTCTGTATTAAGAGTATATCCACAGCCTTTTATTATTATTTTTACCAACATATGTCGTGTGCTTTCGCATATTTCCTTATTAGATCAACATTATGATTATCTATCATTGAAGTTAGTACTAAATAAAGATTTATTGATAAAGTAGCTTTCGGCAGTTCAAAGATGTCATTATTGAATCATCTGAGAACTTTGGTGCATGCCTATAAGACAGTTCAAGTAATTAATTTTAAAAGTTATAGTATCAATAAAAATAAAAGAAGAGCTAAATGACATATTTTTTCCATTCTTCTTCGATGGTTAAGGAGTGCACTGATGAGTTCAAGTTTGATTGTGCATCCACTGAAGATGATGAGCACTCCGGGTGTACAACATTCTATATAGCTAATGAAATCGCGGCAACAATGCACAATTATTGCCGAAAGAAGATATGCGAAATCGTTATATTCTAAAGATCTTGATGTGCACTACATTTTACACGAAGCTAAAATTTTGCACGTGTGTTTAGCCTTGTCTAAAGGCAATTAAATGGATTTCTCCCAAGTATGGTGCCAGTCCATCGAAAGGGAAATCCTCGTTAAATGCGAGAGTCTATGTATTCATCGAAACATTGGCTGAAAGGCAAAAGCTCCGCCTATACGAAAATCACATCAACGTTTTATAGGTATTCTCATGTTGTAGTGCTCACAGGAACTATCATAGTGGAATTTTACACTTCACTACTAATTAGATGGTCGCTATCTGCTTAGTTGGTACTTTCGTCACAATAACCGCAGCTACTAGGAAATCTGCTAAGACAGGGGACTCGTATCCGAGAGGACGGCGGTTTAAATCACAGAGGCTGGAATTCAGGTCTAATGTGGGGATGGTCCCTTTCGAAAGGATACAGCGGATTTCCTTCCTCGTCTGAGTTTGTGTTCTGTCTCTGATAACCGTCCCGATGCTACGTAACCCTCCCCCCCCCCCCCCTTTCTTCGTAACTTCTACTTTCAAGCCACCACATATAATGCCACCGCAAAGTATAGGATTCATGGGAAAAAAAATTGTCTTCTAAATACAGTGGTGTATGAAAAATAACCCCCTCCCATAAACCATGGACTTTGCCGTTGGTGGGGAGGCTTGCGTGCGATACAGATAGCCGTACCGTAGGTGCAACCACAACTGAGGGGTATCTGTTGAGAGGCCAGACAAACGTGTGGTTCCTGAAGAGGGGCAGCAGCCTTTTCAGTAGTTGCAAGGGCAACAGTCTGGATGACTGATCTGGTCTTGTAACACTAACCAAAACGGCCTTGCTGTGCTGGTACTGCAAACGGCTGAAACCAAGGGGAAACTAAGGCCGTAATTTTTCCCGAGGGCATGAAGCTTTACTGCATGATTAAATGATGATGGCGTTCTCTTGGGTAAAATATTCCGGAGGTAAAAGAGTCCCCCATTCGGATCTCCGGGCGGGGACTACTCAAGAGGACGTCGTTATCAGGAGAAAGAAAACTGGCGTTCTACGGATCGGAGCGTGGAATTTCAGATCCCTTAAGCGGGCAGGTAGGTTAGAAAATTGAAAAAGGGAAATGGATGGGTTACAGTTAGATATAGTGGGAATTGGTGAAGTTCGGTGGCAGGAGAAACACGACTTTTGGTCAGGTGAATACAGGTTTATAAATACAAAATGCAGGAGTAGGTTTAATAATGAGTAAAAAAATAGAAGCACGGGTAAGCTACTATTAACAGCATAGTGAACGCATAATTGTAGCCAAGATAGACACGAAGCCAAAGCCTACCACAGTAGTACAAGTTTATATGCCAACTAGCTCTGCAGATGACGAAGAAACTGATGAAATGTATGATGAGATAAAAGAAATTATTCAGGTAGTGAAGGGAGACGAAACTTTAATAGTCATGGGTGACTGTAATTCGATAGTAGGAAAAGGGAGAGAAGGGAACGTAGTAGGTGAATATGGATTGGAAATAAGAAATGAAAGTTGAATTTTGCACAGAGCATAACTTAATCATAGCTACCACTTGGTTCAAGAATCATGAAAGAAGGCTGTATACATGGAAGAAGCCTTGAGATACTGGAATTTTTCAGATAGATTATATAATGGTAAGACACAGAGATTTAGGAACCAAATTTTAAATTGTAAGACATTCCCAGAGGCAGATGTGGACAATGACCACAATCAATTGGTTATGAACTGTAGATTAAAACAGAAGAAACTGCAAAAAGGTGGGAATTTAACGAGATGGGACCTGGATAAACTGACTACACCAGAGGTTTTACAGAGTTTCAGGGACAGCATAAGGGAACAATTGACAGGAATGGGGGAAAGAAATACAGTAGAAGGAGAGTGGGTAGCTCTGAGGGATGAAGTAGTGAAGGCAGCAAAGGATCAAGTAGGTAAAAAGACGAGGTCTGGTAGAAATCCTTGGGTAACAGAAGAGATATTGAATTTAATTGATGAAAGGAGAAAATATAAAAATGCAGTAAATGAAGCAGGCACAAAAGGAATACAAATGTCTCACAAATGAGATCGAAAGGAAGTGCAAAATGGCTAAGCAGGAATGCCTAGAGAACAAATGTTAGGATGTAGAGGCTTATCTTAGTAGGGGAAAGATAGATACTGCCTACAGGAAAATTAAAAATACCTTTGGAGAAAAAAGAACCACTTCCATGAATATCAAGAGCTCAGGTGGAAACCCAGTTCTAAGCAAAGAAGAGGAAGCAGAAAGGTGGAAGGAGTATATAGAGGGTCTATACAAGGGGAATGTACTTGAGAACAATATTACGGAAATGGAAGAGGATGTAGATGAAGATGAAATGGGAGATATGATACTGCGTGAAGAGTTTGACAGAGCACTGAAAGACCTGAGTCGAAACAAAGCCCCAGGAGTAGACAACATTCCATTAGAACTACTGACAGCCTTGAGAGAGCCAGACCTGACAAAACTCTACCATCTGGTGAGCAAGATGTATGAGACAGGCGAAATACCCTCAGACTTCAAGAATAATATAATAATTACAATCTCAAAGAAAACAGGTGTTGACAGATGTGAAAATTACCGAACTATCAGTTTAAGAAGTCACAGCTGCAAAATACTAACTCGAATTCTTTACAGACGAATGGAAAAACTGGTAGAAGCCGACCTCGGAGAAGATCAGTTTGAATTCCGTAGAAATACTGGAACACGTGAGGCAATACTGACCCTACGACTTATCTTAGAAGACAGATTAAGGAAAGGCAAACCTACGTTTCTAGCATTTGTAGACTTAGAGAAAGCTTTTGACAATATTGACTGGAATACTCTCTCTCAAATCCTGAAGGTGGCAGGGGTAAAATACCGGGAGCGAAATGCTATTTACAATTTGTACAGAAACCAGATGGCAGTTATAACAGCCGAGGGGCATGAAAGGGAAGCAGTAGTTGGGAAGGGAGTGAGACAGGGGTGTAGCCTCCCCCCGATGTTATTCAATCTGTATATTGAGCAAGCAGTAAAGGAAACAAAAGAAAAATTCGGAGTAGGTATTAAAATCCATGGAGAAGAAATAAAAACTTTGAGGTTCGCCGATGACATAGTAATTCTGTAAGACACAGCAAAGCACTTGGAAGAGCAGTTGAACGGAATGGACAGTGTCTTGAAAGGAGGATATAAGATGAACATCAACAAAAGCAAAACGAGGATAATGGAATGTAGTCGAATTAGGTCGGGTGTTGCTGAGGGAATTAGATAAGGAAATGAGACACTTAAAGTAGTAAAGGAGTTTTGCTATTTGGGGAGCAAAATAACTGATGATGGTCGAAGTAGAGAGGATATAAAATGTAGATTGGTAATGGCAAGGAAAGCATTTCTGAAAAAGAGAAATTTGTTAACATGGAGTATAGATTTAAGTGTTAGGAAGTCGTTTCTGAAAGTATTTGTATGGAGTGTGGCCATATATGGAAGTCAAACATGGACGATAAATATTTTGGACAAGAAGAGAATAGAAGCTTTCGAAATGTGGTGCTACAGAAGAATGCTGAAGATAAGATGGGTAGATCACATAACTAATGAGGAGGTATTGAATAGAATTGGGGAGAACAGGAGTTTGTGGCACAACTTGACTAGAAGAAGGGATCGGTTGGTAGGACATGTTCTAAGGCATCAAGGGCTCACCAATTTAGTATTGGAGGGTAGCGTGGAGGGTAAAAATCGTAGAGGGAAACCGAGACATGAATACACTACACAGATTCAGAAGATGTAGGTTGCAGTAGGTACTGGGAGATGAAGAAGCTTACACAGGATAGAGTAGCATGGAGAGCTGCATCAAACCAGTCTCAGGACTGAAGACCACAACAACAAAAACAACAACGAAAAATAAAACTAGATACAGGTGTGTCTAACAAAACGTTGTTACCTTTCATATTAAGAACAGAATAAATGAAAACAGAAGCGCAAAAAATATGAGAGGCGTTCGATATGCAACGCAAAACATTTATTTTCTGAAAGCAGGTTGGTTTTATTCAGGATTCCAATACATCATAGTACTCCCCACTCTTTTGGCTACAAGCCCCAATTTTTCTACATAATCCCCGTTCAATGCGACACCTTACGCTAACTTACTGGGAAGGCCTGTACACCCGCATGACCACTCTACTGGGCGACGTCGGAGCCAGCGTCTTGCCAGCACTACCAACAGAGACGTCCAGTTGCTCAGCGACGTGTTTGTTTGCGATTCGTCGATCATAGTTGTAGAACTCAGTGCTTTGTGTGGCCGGCCGGCAAGAAGCAGATTGAAAAGTTTTGCGCGACTCCTTGCGATTGTGACGGACGCCTCACTCCTGCCAAAGGTATCTGTAGACATTCTGCAAGCGTCTATGAATATATGCGATACTCTAGTTTTCCGCCAAATGAAACTCAATGACAGCTCTCTGCTTGGAACGCATCTCCGTTATAGACGACATGTTGAGTGCTACCTAGAGCGCTGGCGCCACCTATCTGAACTTCATGAAACTAGCGGTTGAAGGAGGAGTATTCCACGATTTCCCACAACAAATTTCGCTTTTTATCACCCGAAGTTGACCTTAGAATTGAACGGCCATTCGACGACGAGTTCAGGTGAGACGGAGAACTAGTTGTACTGGGGAAGCAAATCGGCTGCGTTTTCTTCAAAGAAATCGACCCAGCGTCTCCCTGATGGGATTTCGGGAAAATCGCAAAGCCTAGATATGAATCGGAGAAATGGAATCTTGACTCCTGATCCTGCCGAATGTGAGTGACTCAACCAAGTGTCAATCCACTCGACAAATGCCAAGCGGATGTTTCGCATGAGCAACGATTAGAAACGGAAGTGAACATACAATGTGATCTGATGCCTTTTCTTTTATTATGAATGTTTTTGCAGGAAGTGTTTACCACACGGGAACTACAGAGAAGTGCTGTCCGAATCTAACTATGATGTTTGATGGAGGCTTTGAAATGGTCTCCTAGAACTATATGGCAGTTTTCGTAGGATGTATTGTCGCACTGAAAGGAAAGGTAATTGGTAATGAAATAGGCTTCGTTGACCAGCTGCCTTCAACTGCCTCCAGTTTGTTCTCGGCGGAGGGGTGCTTATATGAGGTTGTGGAGACTCTTTCCGCACGGAAATGTCCGAGATTTGGATTTTCAGGACAAACACACAATGATTTGAGTGCCAACATGGCTTCCGAGTCGGTCGCACAGTGATGTGGAACGAGTCAGCTGTGTCGGTTCTTGCACCGCCAGCCGCCTCCAGCTGCTGCACGCCAGTAGCAGCGGCCACCGGCTGTGTTCTCTGCTGTCGATAAACAACAGCCTCCCTGCACTCGGCCCTGGATCTAAGCAGACCAAGCAGCGACTCAATCACACTACAGGCCGACGGAAAAAGACGCTACCTCAAGCCATCAATGTCACACCCGGAATGGAACACGTGGAGAAAGAACTCGTGCCCATATCACCCAGTCAAAAGATCGCAGCCATAAACAAAATACTGGGCGAAACAGGAGCGTAACTGAAAGTAAAGCGCGTTTCATCTGCCCTCCTAACCGTCATTAAAGACAAGAGAGTTTCTCTTAGCTTTCCAAATAACTACCCTTGAAGCTGAACTGGCCTACCTAAATGATGAAAACAGACGACAGCATACAATCAAAAAATACAAATACAAATTCTACAAGAAAAGGCAGAAAAATTAGAGGACGAAAATAGGGAACTTGGTGTAGTCAACCAAGACTTGCAAAAACAAATTAAGGAAATTAACTGATAAATTCGCAGAACAATCCCAAACACAAGCACGGACAATGACATATGCTCCCGCCTTACAAAAAGAGCTCAAAACCAAAGAGGCGCGGAGAACAGAACAGGTTAAAACAAAACAGGCCAGAACACTACACACAAAATCGATGGTAAGTCAAATCGCCAAAGCTGTGCGACTGACTATTACCAAGAACAGAGTCCGCCCCTGGTAGCTGAGTGGTCAGCGCGACGGAATGTCATACCTAACGGCCCGGGTTCGATTCCCGGCTGGGTCGGAGATTTTCTCCGCTGAGGGACTGGGTGTTCATCATCATTTCATCCCCATCGACACGCAAGTCTCCGAAGTGGCGTCAACTCGAAAGGCGAACGGTCTGCCCGACTGGAGGCCCTAGCCACACGGCATTTCCATTTACCAAGAACAGAACCCCAGGAAAAAGAACCGAAATATCAAGTCAACCACAACCACTTAGACAGCAGTTATAGTAGAAACGGCATCACAGGAGGACTGTCGAAAAGTAACAGAAAAAACGAAAGACCTGCACTCCATTATCTGTGAAGGGTCGCAACGCAAGCCACTCATGGCAGCGGAAAGACTCACCGACGAGGAATTTCTAGAATGCTTCTATGAGCAGAATCTGGATTGTGAGACCACGAAAGAAGACTTCGACAGAGAATTCAAAAGGATATTTAAAATAGGGCCTAAGGGAAAGTGCTTCAACTATCAGGTACTGAGGTCACCCCCCCCCCCCCCTCCCACCACCACCACCACCACCGCCACCTATACAGAGTCCTAACACAAAGACAGAGTCTACATAGACTTTGAATCACTATATGTAAAAGACTATACGGCAGTAAATCTGTGTTTTAAGTGTTGTGACATTGGACATACGACTAAAACCTGCAGAAAAACCGACGTTACGTGTGCCAAGTGTGGCAACCAAGAACACAAGCGCACTGAGTGCACGTCCACCGAGACTTTCGTCTGCATCCCCTGCAAATACAGAGGCTGAATCTGCAAAAAAATAAATAAAAGGAGATCACAGTCAAACCCATAAACAACTGCACGCCCGGTTCTTGGACAGGATAGACTATGGCAGCTAAAATCAACAGACAACAGACATGAACATCCAAGGTCAATCATCCAAAACACAGATACAAATCATCATCAACAATACAAGGAAACTAGAATACAGAGAAACAACAATTTCCTGGAGAAGACTAATTAGTTTTCTGCCAGATAATTATGGCGAAAATGAACTCTTCCACCCCTAACATCCTCAACAACGTTATGGGATATTAATACGATAAAATACGTAGCTGACATGATAATCGGTGGCTCCATCCACTACGAGGTGGAAAAGCAAATCAAAAGACAACTACACCACTGGATGGACTTCCAAATAACCTTAACGCAGAGATAGATGAGTTGGAAGATGAGCTTACACGTACTGCATACAAGAAAATGTACAAACGAAACCGGCACACATACACTCCTGGAAATGGAAAAAAGAACACATTGACACACCGGTGTGTCAGACCCACCATACTTGCTCCGGACACTGCGAGAGGGCTGTACAAGCAATGATCACACGCACGGCACAGCGGACACACCAGGAACCGCGGTGTTGGCCGTCGAATGGCGCTAGCTGCGCAGCATTTGTGCACCGCCGCCGTCAGTGTCAGCCAGTTTGCCGTGGCATACGGAGCTCCATCGCAGTCTTAAACACTGGTAGCATGCCGCGACAGCGTGGACGTGAACCGTATGTGCAGTTGACGGACTTTGAGCGAGGGCGTATAGTGGGCATGCGGGAGGCCGGGTGGACGTACCGCCGAATTGCTCAACACGTGGGGTGTGAGGTCTCCACAGTACATCGATGTTGTCGCCAGTGGTCGGCGGAAGGTGCACGTGCCCGTCGACCTGGGACCGGGCCGCAGCGACGCACGGATGCACGCCAAGACCGTAGGATCCTATGCAGTGCCGTAGGGGACCGCACCGCCACTTCCCAGCAAATTAGGGACACTGTTGCTCCTGGGGTATCGGCGAGGACCATTCGCAACCGTCTCCATGAAGCTGGGCTACGGTCCCGCACACCGTTAGGCCGTCTTCCGCTCACGCCCCAACATCGTGCAGCCCGCCTCCAGTGGTGTCGCGACAGGCGTGAATGGAGGGACGAATGGAGACGTGTCGTCTTCAGCGATGAGAGTCGCTTCTGCCTTGGTGCCAATGATGGTCGTATGCGTGTTTGGCGCCGTGCAGGTGAGCGCCACAATCAGGACTGCATACGACCGAGGCACACAGGGCCAACACCCGGCATCATGGTGTGGGGAGCGATCTCCTACACTGGCCGTGCACCACTGGTGATCGTCGAGGGGACACTGAATAGTGCACGGTACATCCAAACCGTCATCGAACCCATCGTTCTACCATTCCTAGACCGACAAGGGAATTTGCTGTTCTAACAGGACAATGCACGTCCGCATGTATCCCGTGCCACCCAATGTGCTCTAGAAGGTGTAAGTCAACTACCCTGGCCAGCAAGATCTCCGGATCTGTCCCCCATTGAGCATGTTTGGGACTGGATGAAGCGTCGTCTCACGCGGTCTGCACGTCCAGCACGAACGCTGGTCCAACTGAGGCGCCAGGTGGAAATGGCATGGCAAGCCGTTCCACAGGACTACATCCAGCATCTCTACGATCGTCTCCATGGGAGAATAGCAGCCTGCATTGCTGCGAAAGGTGGATATACACTGTACTAGTGCCGACATTGTGCATGCTCTGTTGCCTGTGTCTATGTGCCTGTGGTTCTGTCAGTGTGATCATGTGATGTATCTGACCCCAGGAATGTGTCAATAAAGTTTCCCCTTCCTTGGACAATGAATTCACGGTGTTCTTATTTCAATTTCCAGGAGTGTATAAAGAATTTCACCCAACCGAAGTACATCACATCACACATACATATGACGCACACAAACCAGAACCACGACCACATGGAAAAACCTACGACAGACGTAAACATGAACAATACATCAAACCAGTAAAATCTGTCTCGGGAAGCACTCTCCACCCCAGACAAAAGAAAGAGGGAACAGGCACATAGATAGATCTTGAATCAATAGACGCCGGAACAATCAGAGTACAAACCAATACAAAACCCAGGTTTATAACAGCGGACAAATTGGAATACGACGAACTGTAGGAAGATACATGAGACATTTGTAACGATGTCAACGTGTATCTAGAAACAATCAGCACCTCAAACATCAACAAGGACACCACAACACACACAGCCAGTAACCACAAATCACCAACATCGTAAACACCATACCAACAATCACCACTAACAACAGTGAAAGACGTGTGAAGGCAAATCAGTGGCCATTACTAAACCACACTCCATCTAGCACCATCGCAGAAACTGCAACAGACACCAGCACCAACAAGAAGCAGCTATACCTAATTACGATAATTTAGAATTTAGCTTACGTCTAAGTGCACTAGAGAAAACAAATATGTTGCACACAGTGCAGCAGATGCTACTGAGATTGCACCATCCAAAGGACGATTCTGTCTGGTTTCCAATAAGGGGGACCATTCGACTTGGACAAAATGTATAGAGATCACGTAGGAGCACATGGGCGAACATATTTCGATTACACACAGGCAGTAAACGCTTTGTACCAGTAAAACACTCAAAACGCACAGACACAAAATGAATCTATTACAACAAAATAAAAAACACAGTACTGCAGTGAGTGCGGAAATTCCGAAAATAGCACACGAACTGCTGGCAGATATCATGCGCTTAAAAGAAACTTTTTATAGTAATGGGCAACTAATATGTCTACCAACATATGCTACCATAATAACAGGCAGCAATAACCGTATGGCTGCTATAGTAATTTTAAATAGAACTTATAACGTAATTAAGTTAACACAGTTATGCAATCAATGTTTAGTTACCATAGAGATTACCAATGGGAACGTTACACCGGCGAGTGCTTCCATGTACGCCGAACACAGCCATCAAATAAAAAAGCACACCACATCAAAGACCAAGCAATCTATGCCACAGACAAAAGAAGATAGTGAGAAGCTCTGACATTAATTCAAGATCTATCCTCTGAAACTCAAGACAGAACAGATGACGTAAGACGCATAATTACCGACCTAATACAAGATACAGTTATATGTAATGAACACACAGGAACCTAAACCAACCTACACAGGATTCGGTGTTACGAGCAGTAGCCGTGATATCGACTTTATGCTAGCAAATGATGCAAAAATAATATACATAACAAACTGGACCATACACGACAGCATAACCAGTACTGAGCACTATGTTATAACATAATATCACACTCTCAGAATGCAACTACCAAAACACACTGCACACCAGACACTTTTTGTTCTACAAAGTAGATTGGACAAATTAACAAAAATTATACAACAACATGATACAGAAAACATAAATGGAGGGATGGTTTACAGAAAACACGAACCAAAACAGGCGATGTAACTTGGATAAAACACATCAGCACCGACAGCAAAGGACACAAAACGCTCACCAACACCGTGGACTAATGCACCCACAAGAAGCTGGACGCAAACAAAAAGCATATTACAGGCCGATAGAGATATACGCTTAAAACTTGAGGCATGTAGGCACGCACAAGACTTATACAGACAGACCCTATACAGCACACATGAAAAAACTAGGAATAATTTGTAACACAAACAGAGCAAAATATATTGGGGGAACCATACAAAACACTAACAGAGAAGATAAAAATCCCACTAGTTCTGGGAGCGCCAAGACAGGATGACAGCGCGATGACGAGGGGATGGAGGAATACAGTGGAGTTTCTGTTATATAAACCGCTCCCTGACGATGTCTTCGATACAGACATACAACATCACAAAACACTACGAAAAAAAAATCACACACCTTACAACACTGCCACTGTCACCTGCCCTATTGCGCAAGAAGAGGTTTCGCTAATAATCCCAGAGCTCAAAAAGCAAAACAAGCACCTGCACTGAAGACAACTAGCACCATAGATCAACCCATTCCCAACAACGTCACTGAACGATGCCTTACGGCTGGGCAGGGTGCCTACAACACCGTAAACCTCCAAAGCAGTCATTATTAATAAATCAGCAGGCAGGGATCCTTCAGATCCAAAGACCTACAGACCTATATACCTAATAAATTTCCTAACAAAGATTCGGGAGAAACTACTGTACAAGCGTTTGCAAACCCACAGAGCTCTCAGGGGCATGAGCTAACACCTATTCGCCTTCAGAAGCGACAAATCCACAGATGATGCACATCAATCAGGCCCTCCATAACAGAGAAGAACTCTATGGCACTGCCGGGGAATTCGTTAACTTCTGGTGATCCTCAGTGTTTCAAAGTTTAAGACATCTGGAGGTACAGCAATCACTGTACAACAGTATTCTAGACTTCTGTAAAGACCGTGTAGCGAATGGCAGATGGATGGCCGGAAAAATAATTACAAGAATTACCACAGACTGTCCTCAACGGTCGAATTGCGGCCCTATTTCCGGGTCTTAACAACTGAAACCTTCCTAAAACTTCTAGATAAGGATGACAGGTCAGATGGAATTTTTGCCTACGCAGATGATCTATTAGTTGTAGTCACTGCAAAAAAACAGAGTTCAGTTTGAAGAGAAGCCAGTGGAATACTACAAACAGTTACAAAATGGTGTCACCACAACAAACTCAAAAAAGCCGAAAACAAAATAAAATACAGATGACTGAAAAGATCACCACTAATGAATTCCTCAGTTAAATTAAGGAACACGAACATCAAAGGAGCATGCGTAACACCCTATCTTGGGGTTCACACAGGTGAGAAATTGAATTTTCATGAACGCATATACTATGTGATCAAAAGTATCCGGACATCCCCAAAAAACATACATTTTTCATATTAGGTGCAATGTGCTGCCACCTACTGCCAGGTACTCCATATCAGCGACCTCATTAATCATTATACATCGTGAGAGAGAAGAATGGGGCGCTCCGCGGAACTCACGGACTTCGAAAGTAGTCAGATGACTCGGTGTCACTTGTGTCATATGTCTGCAAGCGAGATTTCCACACTTCTGAATATCCCTAGGTCCACTATTTCCGATATGATAGTGAAGTGCAAACATGAAGGGGTACGTAAAGCACAAAAGCGTACAAGCCGAGCTCGTTTGTTGACTGACAGAGACCCCCGACAATTGAAGGGGGTCGTAATGCGCAATAGGCAGACATCTATCCAGACCATCACACAGAAATTCCAAACTGCATCAGGATCAATTGCAAGTACCATGACAGTTAGGCGGGAGATGAGAAAATTTGGATTTCATGTTCGAGCAGCTACTCAACAGCCACACATCACGCAGGTAAATGCCAAACGACACCTCGCTTGGTGTAAGGAACGCAAACATTGGACGATTGACCAGTGGAAAAACGTTGTGCGGAGCGGCGAATAACTGTACACAATGTGCGATCAGATGGCGGGGTGTGGGTATGGCGAATTCCCGGTGAACGTCATCTGCCGGCGAGTGTAGTTCCAACAGTAAAATTCGGAGGCGGTGGTGTTATGGTACGGTCGTGTTTTTCATGGAGGGGCCTGGCACCCCTTGTTGTTTTGCGTGGAACTATCACTGCACAGGCCTACATTGATGTTTTAAGCGCCTTCTTCTTCCCACTGTTGAAGAGCAATTTGGGGATGGCGACTGCATCTTTCAAAACGATCGAGCACCTGTTCACACTGCACGGCCTGTGGCGGAGTGGGCATACGACAATTACATTCCCGTAATGGACTGGCCTGCACAGAGTCCTGACCTGAATCATACAGAACACCTTTGGGATGTTTTTGACCGCCAACTTCGTACCAGGCGTCACCGACCGACATCGATACCTCTCCTCAATGCAGCACTCCGCGAAGAATGGGCTGCCATTCCCCAACAAACCTTCCAGCACCTGATTGAAGGTATGCCAGCGAGAGTGGAAGCTGTCATCAAGGCTAAGGGTGAGCCACCACCATTTTGAATTCCAGCATTACCGATGGAGGGCTCCACGAACTTGTAAGTCATTTTCAGCCAGGTGTTCGGATACTTTTGATCACATAGTGTAAGTCTAACAGACAGAGAAGAAAAAATGCTAAATAAACTGTTGAGACTAAATTCAAAACAGTACAGGCTGCCTCAACCAGTCATACGGACTGTGCGCTCTTCTAATCAGCTTCGCAGCTAGCACGTGGGCACACAGATAAAGTATCAGTCAAACTACAACAGAGAAATGTCCTACTTCGGTTATTAGGAGCCTTCGGCACCACCTGAGTGGATGCACTGTGTGGTGCTCGGAATATGTCGACAGGTACCACGATCAAATACAGAGCTGCAAGGTACTAGTTAAAGATGGGGAGACTAGATACGGCACACACAATAACTGATGAACCGATACAGACGACACGTCACCTTTAAAGTTAGCGTTTGGATACATAAGGTCAATGGGATTTAAGTGATAAGGGACGCAGAGAGTACGACTTCCTCCCTGACATACGGAAGCGGTTGAGAAAGAAACATATCTATCCCAGCCATGTTATGGTACATTTCTTAACTGAACACAGACCGTATCCCACGCACTTAAACCGTGTGAGTCTAAGACACAAAGCTCTATTCACATGCGAGGAAGAAGGTTCCTCACAACACACTGCCTTCTTCTGCGGGAAATACGCAAACAACATACACAACACAGACTACAAAGAAACAGAAATACATATAAACATAGCAATAAGAGACCAAGAACAACAGGCACAATTAACTATATTAACAGACAGTATTACAAGCACAACACATCAAGAGTACCTGAGGACACTACATAACGGACATGCCCATATGGAATGTAACAACAATCTTCAGAGGGTGGACAGCAACACTCACAGTGACAGAGAAAAGGATGAGGAGGTGGAGGAAGAAGAGATGTAACAGTAAATAAAACAGTCTATTGTGTATTAGATATAACATGCCAAATGCACTGATAAATTGTACATATCAGCCAAATAATTGTTAAGGATAGCGACTACTACAGTAAATGGAGTGTAAAGTGCTGTCAATCTAGCCAAGAAAGCACGTAGTGTTGTACGTGGATGAACACCAAATGTTAACGCATAGGCTTAGGAATACCATTTCTCTGCTACTAACTATGAACTATTTTGTTATGAACGGCGGCCAACAGCTCAACAAAACCATTCCGGGTTATTCACCGCCAGCCACTATCGGTAGTGACATTAACAAATCTCTCCTGTATTTTATCTTTTTGCATTCTTCTTACAAAAAAGAAAATTTTATTTATAATTCAACATAAAATTATGTTATATTAAAAAAGTATTTATTATGTGTAAAATGTTGCAGATAAAAACCAACAAAAAAACTACGAAAAAGATGACACACGAAAACTGTAATATGTATGACCTGCTTTAAAATATCAGGTAAGATATCTTTAAATTTGCAATAAAAATAATTGTCCACATGCCTCTGTACGCGTTCAAATCTCTTATGTTACTCTCATGATCCCTAGACGAGACACACGATAGTGCACGGTCTTTCTGCAAAACAGGTTCTCCTAATTTACCCAGCAGTTTCTCATGAGAGCCACGCTATCTTTCTCCCATTTAAGTTTCCCGAGCGTTACTGTTACACTTTGATAACGGCTGTACAGGGCTGTTACGACCCCAGCAGATTGTCTCTGGATTCGTTCGACGGCCGTTGTCGCGCGTGCCAGCACTGCAACAACACTAGAACTGGGCGCACTAGAGTGACATATGTATTACTTTTACAGATACAGTACACTTTCCGACAACCCTTTCAACAAATCGAAATATTCATTCGTCTTTCCTAAAACTGAGTTTACATGATTGTCTTAATTTACATTGCTTCTTAGTATTCTCCCGAAATAGTTTTATGGCGTGACGTGCTCAAGACGCTCACCACTGATCTCGTGATCGGATGCTATTGGGTTCTTTCTCTTTGTTATGAGAATTATATTTATCAACATTTTATTAGAGCTGCCATTCATTAAACCAAATGGAAATTTTGTCCAGTCTTTCTGCAGTTTCTTTCTATCGTCCAAAGACGATAGTTTTCTGTATACAACACCAATCTTACAGCGCCGCTGATCCTGTCTTAATAATTCCCTTATGTACGTTGAGAACATTAGAGGTCCTATCACGCTTACTTGGAAAACGTCAGATATTATTTTCCTTTCTGTGGAACATTCCTCTTCCAGTATAATGTACTAAGTTCCAATAGTCCAATATTCCTCGAGACAGTAACACATTTGCGTCGATACTCCTTGTATGTTGGTTAGTAGTCACCAATGTGGTGCAGCGTAGACTACTTTTGGGAAATCTAGGGAGACGGAGTCTTACCTTTTCACCTGCATGTACTGCTGGCAAGATGTCGTGTAAAAATAATGCAATCTGTATTTCACACGAGTAGTTTTTTTTCCGAATCCGTGCTGATTATTGGAGAACAGCTCTCAGAGAAGCTCTCACCGCAATTGTAACAAAGTGCTCTGTTGATAGATAAGTCCAAATTTCAGGTGTCTGGTAGTGCAAACAGTCGCAACTGCGTTTACTGCCGGGATGTTTAATCTATATTTGATAGCTGAGTACGATGATAAAAAAAAAGTGCATGATGGTCTGACAAACTGGCGCCACTGATCCTATTCTCTTTCAAGATGGCGCCAATAGTGACGAATACCTGAAGCTCATTAGGAACACTGTTCAAAATTCACTCCGAGAGACAGATCACTTTCGCTGTGACCAACAAAGTACGTTGTCGGTGGCATCGGAGTAGTATTTGTTTGAACACGCTGTGGCTTTTTCTGGTTTTGGTGCATAAGCTCCATAGCCGTCTTACAGTACTCACCTTGACTAATCCTCACAGAGGTTCGATCTGTACCTTAAGAATATTGCAATATGACACTTCTGTTACCTGTTACAAAAAAACCTATCAGAAAACGCACTTCCGCTAAACGCTACAGCTTTTCAACTTATTGTCTACCGGTGTAGGGCCGTCCCGCGCCGGCTTCGCGCGGGCGTACCAACTACCTGCGGCCGCACAACTTGTCTGGCGTAGCGTTGATAAATTTATATTCACAAAGCTTCCTCGTGTATCATTCTATTTCTATTAGTGGAAACCGTAGCACAATCCCCACATAGTTCCTGGAATTAGCTTCCAGGTACAGAGACAAAAACGCAGCGGAGGACGTCAATTTACAATATGTAGTGATATTTAGGAAACAGGTCTATTAAGATTAAGATGGTCTAATTACTCACTAATCTGTAAGAATACACTCTGCCTCACTCCCAGGAAAAAGACAGTAAACTTTAGAAACTACCTCAGGAAAAAACAAATTTCTTGAGATCGAAGTAGAGCATTGGTGAGATCCTTTACAATTCCAAGAGCTCGCCATTCGAGTGCGCGTTGAAAAGCGCCGGAGACACTGTTTTCGATTAAGACAAATTCTTCGTGGCCGTTCGCCAGCGGAGCGCCGCACTTAATGGCTCGTACTTCTTCGCTGATGTCGTCGTATATTGTCTGGACGTCGCCGCCGCATGCGGGTCCGCGGCTTTCATGGGAAAACTCGTATCTAAATTCTGCCTCAGGCACCACAGTCGTGAGTTTGCCAGTTAAACGCAGCTTGCCATACTAAAGAGACCTGACTCATGGAGACATCTAGTTCCTACCTTCCGACGAAAGGCATTAATTGCTAATGTGATGGTGAATGGTTGCTACATGAACGAAATTTCACAGACAGATTCAGACGAGGAAAAGTGTTAAAGCAGAACTCTTTAATGTAACTACTGGTAAGGTATCTTCTCCATTCTCACTATATCCTTCGTTACATCGATTCTCAAGAGGAGTGTTAGCTTGCACTTGAAATGCACAGTTGTTGAGTCAGCAAAAGATGAGCTTCCGTCACAGCTTCGCCTTTGCGTGCAAGCGACGGCAGTGTGATTTTGTTTCTAGACATTCATTCGAAGTTTGCTGGTTTGTCCGCCTCGGTAGCTGCACAGTCAGCTCGGCAGAATGCTAACATACAGGGCAAGGGTTCGTTTCCCGGCTGGGTCGGAGATTTTCTCCGCTCGTGGACTGGGTGTTGTGTCCTTACGTTGGTATCATCATTATTGACATTCCGCTGTTGAAGTGGCTGCATAGCCACTTCCCTGTACAAATAAATTCCTTGCGAAAGTGCAGAAGCGGATGGTTCTCCGTTGACCGCTTCAGAACATTTTACGTAGCTCTGATACAACAGGTATTTCAAGATTCTAAAGAACTTCAGCGACTCATGAATTGATAACGAAGAATAGTTGGTTCTGAGTAAGAATGCCACAGAGAGTCGCATACTGGGAGCTATTCGTAGTTATACAGCTGAAACAAACGTTACAAATTTCTTTTAACTTCTGGAATTTTATCTGTTAATTCTGGAAAGAGCGTTTCCGAAAAAGAGTTCAACGTCATGTCGACGTCAGTGTCACTAGGTAGACAGAGCAAGGTCCACAATCCCAACCAGACATTCACCTAATGTGATTTACGGAAATTACGAACAACATGGTTGGGCAGAGGATCTCAAGCCTCTCCAGTGTCTTAACCACTGCGCTGTCTCGCTCACAACATGTACCATAGAATCAAGGTTGTTTGCTGTATTTGATCATCGAATCAAGATTGTTTACCGTCTTTGATCACGTAGACTGGCGCAGAACGCGTACCTGCACCTCACAAAGTTAAAGAGAAAAGTGTCCGGCAGCGTCTACAAAGACGGTAGAATCAGATTATACACATAAATACATGAAAAATAATTTTCAGAAGCATCGCTGGATTATATTTAACCCGCCGTGGTGTATGCTTTCGTTGAGGCCACTTAGGCGTCTTTAACTGTACCTCTCCTGTGTCAATATGGTGACTGCGTACACAGTGTAGTATAATGTTGTTATTGTTTGTGGTGGTGGTTGTGGTACAGAAGGGAGAAGCTAAAATCAGATGCTGCCGTATAGCCTACTCCTAACGAATAGCAGCAGACGGACAGTACCCTATCAACAGGGTCATACTACGGAGGGGTTTGAAATTTAATCTAGGACTCTGGCGTAAATTCTGACGATCAGGAGCTTTAGGACACCACCTCGCCCCCCCCCCCCCCCCCTCCTTACTGCCATATACCGCCAATGAATATTTTTGTATCAGGGTTAGAAGCGGCTACCTGCAACTTGAGCGGCACTGCAACAGCTTGTGTTAGTGACATCTGCTATCTGCTACGGAGTGGGTAAGCACGAAGAACGTTCTTAAGATGGTTTAAGAACAAGCACTGAATCTGCATAGTGTTAGTGAGATTCACTCAAAAATCAACGCAGATTATGTGATACTTCGAAAATAATCCTTATCAAAAGATGTGCTTGAACTGAATCATTGAGAAGAAGAGAAGCAAGTTCTACGTGTGCCTACGGATGAGGAATTCTAGGAGTTAATATTTAAGCGCGAAATCACGAGTAAAATCGTCAGATGTAGTGTTTACACAAGGAGCTAGACACTGGTAAGCTGCAGTACATTAATCACATACTGTAAGCCCGACTTTTCGCTAGATGACATCTGCTTTGAGGAAAAGTAGAAAGCGTGTCGGTTCTTTTAAGCCATTATAAGCAAATGCCGTAAAAGATCCACGGTGCTCCGCTTTTTCTATCAACTGGCTCCTCATTTTGGCATCGCAGCTAGTAAATATTTTATACACACTTTCGCTCCATTTCGAGCGATCACTGCTTGTGAAATTGGATACCTCGTTTGACAAATGATATCCGACGAATATCTTTAGGAAAATCCTACAAATTTGATTACTGCTTTCGACAAACAGAAGACGTAAACAAGCTTATGGTACGTCTGATTGGCCGCGCGGTCAGCACAACCTAAAATCAGACAAGCTTACAGACAGAAATCAACCATCTCTTTGGTAACGAATCACCGAGGCAATCACATGGAATGACAGCCACGTCACGTAAAACAGAAATGAAGACGACGGGACGGAGAATGAATGGTAGAAGGATAGTCAAAATGGGGAAGTGAGCGGCAAAATTTGAGATTCTTTCTACAAGCTAAGGTAACGACCCTGAGAGTTCCAATATTTCTACGTGAAGTCTACAATTTATAGTAGGAGAACCATTATAGCTGTTACAGATACACCACAGGTCACCCTGGGCCTATTCTACTCAGTGCTGAACCCACGAATCCCTCCAACACGAAACGAAGATCCTACATGACAACTGCATCGAATTTAAGTAAATAACGAACTGACATTGCATATGAAACATTTGGGGCACCTAGCTGTTTGTTTAACCCTACAATACGTCAGTGAGTTTTCGGCGTTCTAGCGTCGCGACGTCAAGAAATAATAGGACTTCATCTAGCAAGATCAATGATCCAATTAATTTAAGTTCGAGAAATATACACCAACGACTTTTTGAGGACAGTCTGCGGAAGGCAGCATCATTCGTTATCAATTTATTTAGCTGAGGCACCACCGTCGTAGTTGTGACAACTGGATCCTTACACAATCTTATAAAACAGCATTTGCTTCGACTCAAGCCTCCACCCAATTCCTACACCACATTACCAAGCCTTAAGTAAGTACCCCATTGGGTGACTCACATCAGTTCACAAACATGACGCATGCTAGCCGAAGAATAAACACACGACGTTATATTCGAAACATTCCGTTGAAATCACCCTGTATGACGAGGTAAAGCGACTAACATGTTTGTTCCAGTTGCCAATCGCCCGATACACATCCCCTCTCCATAAATCAGTAGCGGTAACAACACCACCATCTCAGTCTGACCAAGGAGAAGGATTGATATTGAAACAATTATCTCTGAATTGCCTTGAACGGTTAAAAACGTCTGATATAGAAAGGAGGGCGGGAATTTGCTCCCAGCTCCTCCCGAATGTGTGGCTACGACTCTATCGGAGCGTTTCCTCATTTATGCCGTTAACACCAGGAATACCAAATACATGTACCAATGATCCGCTTGTTCTCATAATACCCAAGGCTAATGACGTCGCTAGCGATGGGGCATTAAATTCTAGTCTTGCTTCCTTCTTCTTTTCTCCAAGAGCACCCCACAATTATTTCTTCATCAGAATAGGAAATGAAAACGATCGAGAGAACTGGAGTGCTCATCTAGCAACGCCACAGAGTCCGGCAGTTACGCAAACCTCGACACAGTTTTCGCCTCTTCGGAGTATCTACTGGACCCTCTGAAAAAAAATCCCAGATAAAAGGGTTGTTCCATTTTTCTTTATTGCCACCTGTGTAGGAAAAAAAACAAAATGAGAGAGACGCCTCGTTAACTAGAATATCGTTACAAATCGAAGCTGGGGATCATGTCGGAAATATTCTAAAAATTCGAAACATACACAGTCGAGAGAATTACGGCCAATTAGTACAAACCGCTGACAAAATGTGTTATACAAAACATAAAGAGGATCAGGTAACATCAAAATCAACGACCGAACAGCGTCATCGTTACACTATACGCAACAACGGGCATTAGCTAATTTTGTCTCCGTACCTTATTTAAACATACTCGACAAGCGGATCCACGAGACAATAACCTGGAAATTAACACAAATACCCCGCTGATCACCGCAACATATGTCCTAACCGCTCGCTTATACGGCTACGCGTTATCGTGTTGGTACACAGCGAGACGTGATGAACTACTAACTCCCTCCACTCCCCGCCTCCCACGGCCATTTTCCTACGGGCAGAAAGTGGATGTCTAACACTGACGACACCTGCTCATAACTGCAATTTTTATAACGGCTCTCACTGTCTCTCTATTATACCGCATCGGCAGTACAGTACATTACGCGAGAGTACCAGTAGGGACTTGGGAAATAAAACTGGACACTGCGAGTCGGCATGCATTACATTCTTTTTTTGCCCCCCCCCCCCCCTCCTTCCCCCAGCTCTACTAGGTCGCCCGCTGGGTCAGAGCGTAGCTCACGTGTTCAATTAGGCGCGCCGTTAAATCGAAACACACACGCACACACCAGCATGCTTACGATCCTGCGAGTATGGGCGTCCCGGAGGAGGGGAACGGAGTTGGCGGGGAGTGCTGGAACGACGAGGAGGGAGGAGGGAGCAGCAGAAGGGAACGAAGCGCTCGGGTGGCCAGGGCAGGCCGCGCGCGCAGATTGGTCAATTCCGCAAATCACAAATTATCGCAGCGCGCCGCCGCAGCGCACCTCATTCATAACGGCGGAATTACACCCCACAGCAGCAGTAATGGTGTTATGGCTGCGGCGCGGATACAATCACGCAGCTCGGCCCCGCCCGCCACGGCGGCATTACCCGCTGGATGAGCTCGTGAGCCCCACACGCCTGTAGTTTCCGTCTCCACTCTCCTAGCGCTAGCCTGTGCTGCTGCAGAGGCTGCGAACATTCCATGTCGATTGGCTCGGTTTTAGTGCGCTATAATGGCGTCGAAACTAAAGTATTAGGTGCAACAATAAAGGATTGATAAAAGTTAATGTTCAACCAACGTCAAATTTATTGCAGACGAAAGGTTTGCTTAATCGGCCAATGATGGAAACAGGGTACAGGCTGTGATGTCAGTGAAGGAAATATGCCGGCATTCACGCAATAAATTCAATATGACCTCGATACCAACCTAGCGCCGTAATTAACGCACAAGCTCGCTCGATATGCACACTGACACGAATCAAAGTTTGAGCTCTTGGGGGAGGACACAGTTTCTGACTTTCTCCTCCTCCCTCCCAAAGACAATGACGGAAAAAAAATCGCGTCACAGAGGAGTTGTGCGACACAAACGAAAGTTGGTAGGCATGTTTCTACGTCTGAAAGATGACATCTATGCAGATTTCGTACCAGTCGCATAAGAGTGGCCTTAGTGGCGCCACTATGAGGATGTAAATCAGGTTTGCTTTAAATACAAGCTGTAACGGTCGTGAGCGTTAGTTACCTTTGAGACTGGAAGTGGTGACTTGATGTTAGTCAAGAATGCCTTAAAGGCGATAAAAACGCAATCACCACCACCTCACTGAGTTTGAAGGGTTCGTGTAATAGGGCTACGAGAAGCTTGGCGTTTCTTCCGTGATACTGCAAAAAGACTTGGCAGGAATGTAAACACTGTACATGACTGCCGGCAGCGGACTCTGGACGGCCACGTGGCACTACCGAGAGGGAAGACCGTCGCGTTCGGCGTATAGTTGCGGTGCATCGTACCGCATCTGCAGCAGCAATATGAGCAGCAGTTGGCACTACAGTGACTTCATGGACAGCTCCGAGCAGCCAGACGCCCTGAAGCGTGCATTCCGTTTGCGACTTTAGTGGTGTCAGGCTCACTGGAGGACAGGGTGGAAGTATGTTGTGTTTTTTTTGTGTGCCAGTGATGGTAGTGTGTTGGTTAGGATGAGGCCAGTTAAGAGTCTGCAATCAACCTGTCTGCGTGTTAGACACACTGTACCTCTACCAGGAATTATGGTTTGGGGTGCGATTTCTTAACCCAAGCACTCTGACTGCAAAATTGTACTCAATCCGGTGATTCGTCCTGCTGTGCCGCCATTTATGAATAGCATTCCAGGGGGCTCTCCAACAGGATAACGCTCGTCCACATACCGCTGTTGTAACCCAACATGTTCTACAGAGTGTAGACATGTTACCTTGGACTGCTCGATCACCAGATCTGTCTCCAATCGAGCACGTATGGAATATCATCGCACGACAACTCCAACGTCATCCACAAACAGCATTAACTGTCCCTGTATTGACCGACAAATTTCAACAGGCATGGAACTCCGTCACACAAATCGACATCCGGCACTTGTACAACACAATGTACGCTCGCCTGCATGGTTGTGTTTTACATTCAGGCGGTTACAGAGCTTATTAATGTACTAGCATTTCACATTTGCAATGGCTTATCTCGCGCTTACATTAACCTTTGATCTTGCAATGCTATTCACTTAGATGTTACCTAGACAAATGAATTCCCGAAATTTCACTACTCTAGATTATTTATATTTTCGTATTGCGATTTTTTTCCATCAGTGTATAATCTTCTGTCACTTCCTCTTTTAGTGTACCTAAAAATTAATAATAACAATATATAAGGAATTTTAAAATAATACTGGTAGTAGTAGTAGTAGTAGTAGTAGTAGTAACAACAATAATAACTTGCTTATATTAATGCGCAGTACATCGCTTTATCTGAACTCACAAGAATTATAATTAAAACATCATAGATGGAAGTGCGAACCCACTATTATCAGTATTTTATTTAGCACTACAATTGCGAATAATGGTGTGAAGCCTGAGGCTATGCGACCATATTAATGAGAGGAATGCTGTTTGTTTTAGTCGCTTCTGCCAACGGTCAGGAAATTGTTTCCTTTTCTCCCTTACTAGAATGTCTTCCCCTTTCTGTCTCGCCTTACTCGACTTCCGGTGTTGTGCCGGTTGTACCTGAGGACTTACGAGCCGTGTGGGATTTGTTGTTGGCAGCAGATGCGATCGGCCTGTGAATTTACGAACTTACCTGGCTGGAATGCTCTTTCTAGCCACGTGGGTTAGCCCTCATGTGAGCAACTGAAAAGGTTCTGTGTTCAACATAGCTTGTAATTTTCTACAATTATCACTTACCACTTCAGACTCTTTTATGCTACTCCTCTCCCCGGAAATGATCTAAGAAACTTGGAAATTTATATACATAATAATATAAAAGGCTTTTAGCAAAACGTTCTTTGGAGGGTGCGAGGAAGATGGGGGGGGGGGGGGGGGGTGAGGAGATCCGTAGTTCTATGAACACAAGGCAGCTATGAACACAAGGCAGCCGAAATTATTAAAACCAATTACAAAAAATATATACATATAGCATTAATTTTATAACTTGTGTGCAGAACGTGTAGTAATCCATGCCATTCATGGAAGGGTCTGTTATCACGAACGTCACAGGTAGAGCTCAGAGTAAAGATGTGCGTGATCGTAATTAGTTTGGAAACATCGGGCCACATACTGTGGGAAAGTATTACTCAACAGATGCGAAGTATACCTGCTGGAGAGCACTTGTAATCTCCGTGGAGCAAGGAGGAATGATGAAGCTCTGGTACCGTGGATGATTTCCGGCACCAAGGAAGACGGATATGATGCATATAAGCGAATGTTGTTATATACTATTCACAAAATGCTAACAAGAAGTTTTTGAAAGAATAATATTAGTTGTTTCCCACGTAACGTGTAAACTTTTGTGCAAGTTTGTGACAATATACAGAGTTGGGCCCTGTCTACACTTTATTTAAGTAGAGAAGCAGTATTTTGTTTCACAGCCACTTCGCTTATAGATATCTGCACGGAAGAAAGAAGTTCGATGCCGAGGAAGAACAGGGCACAGCATAGCTGGACCCCGGGGTAAAGCAATAGAGTTGCAACTCTGATTATCTACACCAATCAAATAAAAGAGTGTTAAGGCGCCGGTATTACGTGTACCTGCATGGAGTAATAGGTTTCGAGCAGACGTTGCTCAAGCACTCAAAACATCACCACACTAGCTCAATACAGCAGTCATCAGACACCAATAAACACTTCAGACCGTGAATGGTAACTCGTCACAAGCACAAGGGAATGGAAGAGCAGGCATATAAAAAGTCGGAAAATCACGAAGAATTACTTAGTACTGGCTTCAGAAACAAACCCTTGTACTCAGCTGATACTAGATATTTATTCGAGTCAGAACCAAAAACAATTCATGATGATTAACAATAAAAACAAAAGAGAGAAACAATGATTAAGCTACCTACATCACTGTTGCCCAAAATCTTGCAACATCAAATGCGCTCAAGAATGGCGAGCAGTCATCTTCCTGTATTCAAGACGCAGAGCATACTCGACAGGCCAGTAGGTGTTCCACGGTGTGTTCTCCTCCGTATCACAGTTGGTGGCAATAAGAGAGAAGTGTCATTTCTGGAGGGTACAATTCGATCTTCCAACTACAGATCGAAGGCAGCTGAGTGACCTTTTGCTTTCACTAGATGCTCCGCGGCATATTTGAAGAACCACTATTTATTTCATATAAGACGACCCTCCTATCCCCAACGCATATATGCCCAAGGGCCATAACAGCAAGCAAAAATTGATTAGGCGAGTATAGTGTAGCTCCACTCGTGAATGGAACAGAAAGGTGCTAGTTACAGCACTGAAGATTAATCTGAAAGCTTTATAGTGTGATTCCACGAACTAAAATTATCAGAGAGAGTGAAATAGTGTACTCAGTGGTGTCTTACAATTGGAAGTATACAACATCAAGAAATTATCAGTTAGTACCACACAATTACGTAAACTGCGACTATTGGTCATATTTACCATTTTCACCAGTGGTATAGGTTAACATACAAAGAAAAGAACAGCTTTCTTATTCGAAAGCTTTATCATCACGAGGTTGCATAGGCTTTGCCTTAAGTAAAATACTCGTTACGGAGATTCAAGTAACACTAGTGTGTACTACTACAAGCAAGCGTAAAAGTCTTGAAGCACTGTGTATTTTCTTAGTACACAGCGTAAGACACCACGACAACTGGACGAATATATCAGATCGTATGTCTTGTTAACGTGCGTGATGTGTAACTCTCAAAATGGAACAGATATCAACTCTGACAACTTTCTTGAATCTCTTCCATAATTATATGCAGCGAAGTTCAAATATCACACATAAGCTTAATACAGCTGATCATTATCAGCAACAAGGGGATATGTTCCTAGCCAAGTAAGGGACAGACCTCTTGTCGTCAGCACTTCCGCCATAAAGAGTTATGCTGAAACAGGTAACCGCGTACATGTTACCTTTGTCGCCAGAGTACGAAATCCTCTATTCTAACCCGGCGCGAGTAAGCGTAACAGGTCATCAGCAATGTGAGCGAGAGGGATGATATGTGCTGCAGCAGATTAGCTAGCGTCTGTGAGTGCATTTTATTGCTATTCATTTCCACTTGGCATTTTGACATTCTCAGCATTGAGAAATTAACAATGGGTTTCTACACCATAAGACCACTGTATCATTTTACGCCCCCAAGCGTGCGCCACCCCACGTCTGCGAATTTTCAATAGGTGTTATTTAGGCGTACAGTTTCTTTAACATTAAGCAGTAAACACGCTTACCAGATGGAGGCCACTTGCAACATCAGCAAAATGTTGATCTATACTAGAGATCAGTTTTCTTGTGTCACACTGTAACTGCCACTCGTATGCGTGATTAGTTGCCAGTATATACGTAAATTAATCGTCTCGCTCCATTCCAGGTTGAGTGCTTTCGTACTATGTAGTGGGTGAGATAGTTCTCGATTTATTTTTGATGAGAAGTCAAAGTAACAGTTTTAATCACACCAATCATATCACAGAAACACAACATGAACAGTATTATTTTCTTGCAGCACTTCGTGTTTACATTAATAGCTTCATTTTACCGACACTCAAGATCTTTTTGTTCATTTACAAGAGCACTTTTTCAATAGAAATATTACAGATAGTTCTCCAACACTCTACGTCCTTCCAGTAAAGTTGGGTGTTAAATCAGACACAGACTAAACGCTTATAACCACTCTGCTAACAATATTGTGAATGGCAAAGGCAAAGGGTTAACATCATCAACAGATAGCACAGCTGTTTTTGGCTAGCACTTATCCTTCAATAACTCCATACTCAGTTTTTTCATAAATTCATATCGCCGTGATTTATACTGACATCATCGCAAATACTTCATTGTGTAGCCATTTCACTGGCAACGCATTCGTCAGTAGAATATATTTGTTTAATATTTTATTATGCTACAAGTTTACAAATGTTCTAATTTGTTTCCTTCTGTTCAAACGTTAAATGGCTTCTATATTGCGACATTATTAGAGAAAAGGTGCACGATTCCAGATTTGACACTGAACGGACACACAGGCTTCGCTTAGTCTTTTATTAGTAATTACATCCGCTAGTTCTGTAACGCAAGTAATAGTCCAACGGTTCGTAAAAGTATTGTTTCGGTAAAGATGGCGTTTCTAAAGGCAGCTTTGTCTTTTATAACACAATTCGTCTGTATGAAATGGAAACTGAGGGCAGTATACAACACGGAAAGCAAACCAGGGTGGCCACTTTGGAAGGATATGTCTGCATACAACGAGTTCATGGAGCGTTTCCACTAACTCATATCAACAACGCTTTTATGCGGCAAAAACCTATTTACTTACCCGGATAGTAACCTTTGAAACTGACCACTTTTTTGTCCGCAGCATAGGCAGTGAGGTTGTACCTGCCTCAATTCTCTTAAGCAGAACTGAGGAAGTTAAATAAAAAGCATTAGTGATTTACAACTGTGCGTTTTATTTCATGTGGCGTGTTGCTTTATTACCAAAAGGAACAGCAATTAAATCTGTGGTCGCAACTGCTGCTGCGTTAACTGTCTACATCTCGCTGTCAGCCGTCTTTCGCGTAGCAATGCGGCAGTCAAAATAAAAACATACGTTATTGCTGTAGGTCCTGAACAATTGCTGTTAGCAAGACCACACTACAGCATACTTTTCAAATACAAGCTAGGCATCGCACCATTGTTCTAAAGTATAAATGTACCTGGAAAGAAAAAGCAGACTGGAATCACAGAATGTGTTGTTCGTCTCCGGGTAATTACTGCAACCTGCATCCTTCTGAACCTGCTTAGTGAATTCATCTCCTGGCCTCCCTCTACGATTTTTACCCTCCTCGCTTCCCTCCAATACTAAATTGGTGATCCCTTGATGCCTCAGAACGTGCCCTACCAACCAGTCCCTTCTTGTAGTCAAGTTTTGCCACAAAATCCGCTTATCCGCAATTCTATTCAGTACCTCATCATTAGTTACGGAACTACCCATCTCATCCTCAGCTTTCTTCTGTAGCACCACATTTCAAAAGCTGCTATTCACTTCGTGTCTAAACCGTTATTTATTTATTTATTTTTTGTTATGGTTTTAGGGCGCAAAACTGCTACGGTCATTAGCGCCCGGGTCTAAACCGTTTATCGTCCATGTTTCACATCCACACACTTAAATCTATACTGGATGTTAACAAATTTCTCTACTCTAGAAAAAGCTTTCCTTGCCATCGCCAGTCTACATTTTACCTCTCTCTACTTCGACCATCATCAGTTATTTTGCTCCCCCAAATAGCAAAACTCATCTACTACTTCAAGTGTCTCATTTCCTAATCGAATGCCCTCAGCGTCACTGGATTTAATTCGACTATGTTCCATTATCCTCATTTAGCTTTTGTTGATGTTCATCTCATATCCTCCTTTCAAGCCACTTGTAGCGGTACCACCGTGTAGGATAGGGAAAGTTAGTTTTGTGCAATATTCTGAGCACAAGTTACAGCCAGGTGCGGGCAGGATTGCAGTGAGTTACACATACCAACAGTTGAGAAGTATAATAGAGATCACAGGGCCGTCAAATTGCTGAAAGAGTACACGCAGCGGTTTTGCATGTCGCAAATCACAGGCACAAGGGGCCCACTGCCCAACGTAGCGTGTTAAGAATACGGACGCGAAGCAGTGCGCATGGCAAAACAGAGGCGCACAACCGTGTATAAATAGGTGCGGGTTTCTAACGAGATTCATTCAAGTGTGGCAGCTCTCCTGGACGGCCGGGCTTGTCACACCACCAGCTACATGCCGCAGCAGATGGGGCGCCAGCGTTCCAGTCCACGGTGGGTTGCTGGTTCGACCCTCTGAGGCAGACGCGGGATCTGTAGCCAGCCAGCGGTGGGCCACTCCATGGCTCCCTACTGCGGGCAGTCGTCCCGTCTTCCAACACTCGCCGGAGGCATCCCGAGGCTTGGAAATCTCGGACGAGTCTTAATACGGTGCCTTCTACCTCTTCCCACTACATTTGGTGTTGCTGTTACATGCAGTGGCAGAAGCTGCCACTACACACTGTCCATTCCGTTCAACTTTTCTTCCAAGTCTGACAGAATCACAATGTCATCGGCAAACCTCAAAGTTTTTATTTTTTCTTCCTGGATTTAAATTCCTACTTCAAATTTTTTTTTGTTTCCTTTATAGCCTGCTCAATATATAGATTGAATAACATCGAAGATAGGCTACAGCCCTGTTTCACTCCCTTCTCAACCGCTGCTTTCCTTTAGTGCCCCTTGACTCTTATCACAGAATATGCTGATCAAAACTGTGCTCTGAGAATCGATCAAACAATATTTATGATCATCTTTATAACAAACAATATCATTCTCAAAGCACTTTAGATAGCATGGAACGATATTAAAAATTGCGTCTAGTTTCGCCACTTTACAGCTGGTCTACAACTGACGTTTTCATAGTTTCAATCACACTGACCCTTCAATAATCGAGTTGTCGTAGAAGCTTCTTATCTTCATGTAAGCATTATGTGACTTATCTCCCGTGTAAAGAATGATGTTTTGGCAGACACTGTGATTTGGTATATCATACATGTCATCCGAAATCTCGGCTCCCCAATAAATGTCAACAGCAAGTGCTACGTCTCACAAGTTGTAGGACGAAAAGTTCCAGTCTTCTTTCAAAACTGTATTGGTTTTCGTTCGCCTTGCCTGATGTAAAAACACGCGTGTGAGAGGAAGTGATCTATGAGTGTCCTGCTGTATATAATTACAGCTTAAAATGCCTCCATTGTTTATGGTTGTGGTAACGAGAAGGCAACTACATTCTGCCCAATTTGAGGTTCTACTGAAGAAGACGGCTTCAAAAGTGCCTAAACATCTCTGTAAAGTTTCCCACGAGTCTATATGTTTCGTGATGTATGTTCCAGCGGCCATGAATGCTTTACAGACAAAAAATAGAACGGCAAGCAGGGGAAGGGGGGGGGGCACCACTGTCCTTACCGAGATCACCGTCAACTAGAGGGTATGTAGTTAAAAACATGCGCGAGGAGTACCGCTGCACCACAGTAACAAGTGGTCAAAGCACTTCAAAGGATACCTGTAACATATTTGCGGGTGAGTGTTCACTGGATTTACAGGATGACGACTCCAGTTAAAATAAAAAAAAATAGTAATGCAACAGAATACAGTTTGCATGGCATTAATGAAAGCATCGCGACCAGTATGAACAGGGGCATTGGTGGGAAATCGTCGCCCGCAACACATGGACATGCTATCATGTCCTCCGACCTGAAAACAGAGAGTGTAGTGTTGACTCAAAAGGACAACACTCAGTAGAAGAACGGACGTGTCCAGATACCTGAAAACGATAGTTTGGCAGAATTCACAGCTATTTTGTTATCGCGACACAGTGCACAGTGCACACACCTCAGCAAATTACAACAAGCCCGTGGAAGATCATAGCCCAAAACAAAAAGGAAGCAATGGACTGGTAATACCTAAAAGTTCTCTAGTAAGAAATTACCCAAATGCTCTGTCACCATTGGAGGAAACTTCAATTGTCCAAAAATCAGTTGGGAAAATGAAGTTTTGTAAGTGGTGAGAGTCAAGAGGTCTGGCAAAACATTACTAAATGTCTTCTCTGACAACTGTCTAGAACAGATTGTTCGGAAGCCCACTCATGATGGAAATACCGGGTGATCAAAAAATCAGTATAAATTTGAAAACTGAATAAATCACGGAATAATGTAGATAGAGAGGTACAAATTGACACAGGCTTGGAATGACATGGGGTTTTAATAGAACCAAAAAAATACAAAAGTTCAAAAAATGTCCGCCAACCATATCTGATCAGAATAGCAATAATTAGCATAACAAAGTAAGACAAAGCAAAGACGATGTTCTTTACAGGAAATACTCAATATGTCCACTATCATTCCTCAACGATAGCTGTAGTCTAGGAATAATGTTGTGAACAGCACTGTAAAGCATGTCCGGAGTTATCGTGGGGCATTGGCGTCGGATGTTGTCTTTCAGCATCCCTAGAGATGTCGGTCGATCACGATACACTTGCGACTTCAGGTAACCCCAAATGCAATAATCGCACGGACTGAGGTCTGGGGACCTGGGAGGCCGAGCATGACAAAGTGGCGGCTGAGCACATGATCATCATCAAACGACGTGCGCAAGAGATCTTTCACGCGTCTAGCAATACTTTTTTTTTGTTCTAATAAAACCCCATGTCATTCCATCATTCCACGCATGTGTGTCAATTTTTACCTCTCTATCTAAATTATTCCGTGCTTTATTAAGTTGTCAAATTTATACTGACTTTTTGATCACCCGGCACATAAGATCTAACAGCAACACGTACACCAGACCTCTTTGAAGATGTCCAGATAGGCACTAGTATCAGTGCTAATGAAGTAGTTGGGTTGGGGGAAAAGACCAAACAGTGCAGTAATCGGTCTCATCGGATTAGGGAAGAAGGGGGAAGGTAGTCGGCCGTGCCCTTTCAAAGGAATCATCCCGGCATTTGCCAGGAGCGATTTAGGGAAATCACGAAAAACCTAAATCAGGATGGCCCGACGCGGGATTGAATCGTCGTCCTCCCGAATGCGAGTCCAGTGTGCCACCCACTGAGCCACCTCGCTCGGTCAATGAAGAAGTAGTAGCAACCATGTTTACCAATGTACAAACGACAACTAAAACAAGCAGAAAAGTCTATACCTGCAGAGGCAGTAGAGTAATATCTAAATGAGGAACATTTCACACTGGTCAGGAGCGTGTAGAATTGGGGCTAGTGTTTGAAAGAAGACTTGACCATGCACTGCACAGATGTGTATCTAGTGGAACAGTTCATGATGGGAGGAACTTTCCACCAATTACAGTCAGTGGGGAAAAAAACCTGAAGAAACACCGATATCTGCAGCATTAGTGCAAAAATAAACCGTAGGGCTTTAGATAGTGAGATGCTGACTGAAACATGTTTAGCTCTTAAATGGGCAATCAACCATTACCTTAGCAGAATATTACTGACGGGTCTTTCACAAAATCCAAAGAAATGCTGATCATATGTACAGGTGTTTAGTGATACCAAAGTTACTGTCCACACACTCATGGACGATACAGGAACTGAAATTGAGGTTAGCAAAGCAAACGCAGAAATGCTGAGCTCCATTTTCAAATGTTCCTCTAGGAATGAAAAATTCAGAAATACTGCCAGAATTTAACTCTCGCACCACTGCAAAGACGAGTGATATACAGTTTAGTGTCCGTGGTGTTGAGAACCAGCAGAAATCGCATTAACTGATCAAAACTCCAGGTCCAAATGGAGTCTCTATCAGTTTCTATACCTAATTTGCGGCTGAGTTAGCTGCTCTTTTAATCATAATCTACCGAAGGATCCCTCGAAATAAACCAATGTCCAGAAATTGTGAGAAAACACACATCAGTCCAGTCTGCAAGCTGGGCAGCAGAAGTGATCCAAAAGACTACTGTACAATGTCCTTGGCATCCACTCGGTGTAGAATCTTAGAACATATTCTGAGTTTAAACGTAATGAGGTATCTCGAATAGAACGACATCCTCCACGTCAACCAGCATGGATTCGAGAAACACCGGTCTTATGAAAACCCAATTTGCACTTTTCCCACACGATATCCTGAAAGCCATGGATCAAGGCAGTCAGGTACACACAGCATTCCTTGATTGCACAAAAACATTTGGAACATTTGAATCACATGCTCTCCTCTTCCCAGAGTTCGCGTTAGAGACACACTCGTGCGTTATCCACATGCTGTGCTAATATGCATACTTAGATGTTAGCTCGTCGCTTAATTCCCAAGGTGAATATCTACCCTATTCACCCCTCCCTCTAATCATAACAGCTAGCTCTTGTAACCATGGTTGAGGAGGTATTGTCAGTATACTATTTTTACTATTACCTTTACCACATCTGTTTTTACAAGTGGGTTACATTCAAAAAGGATTCACATTCTATATACAATCAATGGGCTCTCCTAGTCATCTGTTTTTAGGCAATGTGTATCTTTATCAATTTTATGTTACACAAACCGTTTTTTTGGCCTGTGGAGGGATTCACAAGAAATACAGCTTTGATGGGAAATACCTGCTATCTTGTATGGGCCATCATATTCACATTTGAACCTACGCTTATTATGAAAAGCACTATCGTATAGGGCGTCAAGTGAAATTTGCTACAAAGTTCAGGATTTATTTTCGTAGGATGGACGTAGCAAGTTATCGTGAATGGAAAGTCATCGAAATAACTTCAGGTGCGTCCCAGGGAAGTGTGCTAGGACCTTCGCTGTTCATGTTGTGTATTAATGACTTGGCAGACTATTTTAATAGTAACCTCAGGCATTTTGCAAATAAAGCGGTTATCTGTACAACACTGACGTACTGTCTGAAAAAAAGGGAACAAATATTCATTTCTTGACAAGATTTCAAAGTGTTGCATAGACTGACAAGCTGCTTTAAATGTCTAGAAAGGTACAATTGTGCACATTACAAAACGAAAAAAAACCTAATAATAAACCCAATACCACAAGAATACAGTATCAACAAGTCACAACAGAAATCGGTCCACTCATACAAATATTTGAGTGTAACAATTTGCAGGGATATGGAATGGAATGATCACATAGGCTCAGTTGTACGTAAAGCAGGTGGCAGGCTTCGGTTCATTGGTGGAATACTCTGTAAATGTAGTCACTCTGCAAAGGAGATTGCTCATAAAACACTGGTGCGGCCTATCCTAGGATTTTGCTCAAGTATGTGGGATCCGTACCGAATAGTACTAACAGGGGACTTTGAACGTATACAGAGTAGGTAGTAGGTTTGTCTGACTGTTGGAGGAGGTCACAGAGATACTTAACAAACTGAACTGGCACGCACTTGAAGCTATACCTAAGTTTACTGCAACCACCTTTGTATCACTGCCGCGGGCATCGCGGGGACAAGATTAAATTAATTCCAGTGCGCGCAAAGCCGTTTAAATTGTCCTCCTTCCCGCGGTCCATATATGGATGGTTCGGAAAGAAGAGTTAATAACTTGTACAATATGAAGTATCCATTGCCATGCCCCTCATGATGGTATGCAGAGTATGGACACCGATGTACGCAAGTGGAAGCTACACAAAGGCTGACTCACATTCGGACAGCTGTTACAACGTTTGTGGTTAAGAAAGGCATTAATAAGACCTTGTCTTCCGTATAGCACTGAATTATTATGACGAGTCTTTTTGATCACAACTGACAACGATGCAATGATAGCTTTATGGCGATATTGAAGCATGTATCAAAGCCACTACTGAGCACGTCGTCTGATAGTGGAAGAGAAATGTTGACGAAACAGCCTATGTAGCTCAAAGAACGAAGGATTTTAATGGATTTTTTTGTGATATAGTTTATTCGGCATCAGTTTGTTTGGACTGAGCTTATGCGTGTGTTGCCATAGTTGTGTTAGCCCGGACCTGAAATACCTTATTTCCATTAGTACATACGATAATGATTATTTTCAGATGATTTCCTGATACCGTTGCAACTGCTTGGTAAAAACAGTGCATGAAGACTTAATGTAATGTCAATAACTGCGTAGCAACGTTGGTGGAAGTGGAGAACTCTGCAGCAATACTCTACAAATCACTAAAAAGTGCAACAACAACAAAAAATGGTTCAAATGGCTCTGAGCACTATGGGACTTAACTTCTAAGGTCATCAGTCCCCTAGAACTTAGAACTACTTAAACCTAACTAACCTAAGGACATCACACACATCCATGCCCGAGGCAGAATTCGAACCTGCGACCGTAGCGGACGTGCGGTTCCACACTGTAGCGTCTAGAACCGCTCGGCCACCTCGGCCGGCTAAAAAGTGCATGTCCGAGATATTTTTATTGCATGATTGGTATGTCGAGGTTTCTCCCCGAAATTCATGAATGGAACATAAATAAAGAATGATTGCCTAGATGCTCTGTTTGAGAAGTTGTTTTGTATTTAATCTTTCGACTGTACGATCACAGCCCGATACGAGGGGGGTAAAAAAGCAATGTAATAACACTGCCGTGGGCGGAGCTTGTATAATAAGCATTTCTGCAGCTGGGCGTGCAAGCCCAACTCACTGCCAGTTCGGTGACGACTGTGTTGTCGACCTGGCTTGTTCTGTTCATCTACAGTGATTGTTTTTGCTAGCGCGGTTTTCTTCTTGTTTCGCTTTTTATGATGGCAAATTTAAGTGAACAATGTGCAGCTGTGAAATTTTGTTTTCTACTCGTTAAAAATGCTGCTGAAACAGTTTTAACATTGAAAACAGCTTACCAAGACGACGCTATGGGAAAAAGTGTACGAGTGTTTCGCTCGGTTTAAAAATGGCGACATGTCGACTAATGACAAACCTCGTTCTGGACATGCATCAGGTGCCCGAATCGACGAATAAATTCGAGAGCTCGTGCTCACAGACCATCGACAGACCACTGATCAACTGTCGGAGATTGGTGGGCTTATTTCGGAGCTCGGTTCAGCGAATTTTAACGGAAGATTTGGGAATGAAAAGGGTCGCTGCTAAGTTTTTTACACGCGTTCTGACTGACAATCAAACGGAACGTCGAATTGAAACATGTCGTGCTTTGAAGCAACAGCTTGAAACTGATTCAGATTTTCTGTCAAAGGCTATTACTGGTGATGAGTCACGGTGCTATGGTTACGAATCAGAAATAGTCAAGCTAATGGAAGACATCATCGTCACCCCGTCCAAAAAAATGTCCTCAAAAGTCAAATCAAACACCAAAACAATACTGATTTGCTTTTGTGATGCCAAGGGCGTAGTTCATTCAGAGTTTGTTCCCCCAGCTCAGACCGACAATCAGACCTTTTATTTGGAAGTTTTAAGACGATTGTGCAACAGTGTTCGTAAAAAAAGACCCTATTTATGGCACCTGCACACGCAGCTATCTCTGTTAGACAGTTTTTGGCTAAAATGGCATGGTTCCACTGCCTCATGCACCTTACCCGCCTGACCTGGCTCCGTGCGACTTTTTCTTACTTCCACGTATTAAAATGGGCATGAAAGAACACAGATTTCACAACATTGAAGAGGCCAAGAAAGAAATTGAGGTAGAAGCTGTCAACCACTTTGATTAGATTAGATTAGTTTTTCGTTCCATAGATCCATGCTGAGGAGATCCTCATGGATGTGGAACATGTCAACTTTTTTTTTTTTTTTAGCTGAAATAACAATACTAATAGTATGAATATATACAATACATCATTTGTTTCTATTAAAAAATTCGTCAATGGAGTAGAAGGAGTTGGCCACTAGTAAGTCTTTCAGGCTCCTTTTAAATTGATCTTTATTTGTAACTAAATTTTTTATGTTTGCTGGCAAATTATTGAAGATGAGTGTTCCTGAGTAGTGGACCCCTTTTTGAACTAAAGTAAGTGCTTGTAAGTCTTTGTGCAGATCATTTTTTTTTCCTGGTATTGTACACTACTGGAAATTGAAATAAGAACACCGTGAATTCATTGTCCCAGGAAAGGGGAAACTTTATTGACACATTCCTGGGGTCAGATACATCACATGATCACACTGACAGAACCACAGGCACATAGACACAGGCAACAGAGCATGCACAATGTCGGCACTAGTACAGTGTATATCCACCTTTCGCAGCAATGCAGGCTGCTATTCTCCCATGGAGACGATCGTAGAGATGCTGGATGTAGTCCTGTGGAACGGCTTGCCATGCCATTTCCACCTGGCGCCTCAGTTGGACCAGCGTTCGTGCTGGACGTGCAGACCGCGTGAGACGACGCTTCATCCAGTCCCAAACATGCTCAATGGGGGACAGATCCGGAGATCTTGCTGGCCAGGGTAGTTGACTTACACCTTCTATAGCACGTTGGGTGGCACGGGATACATGCGGACGTGCATTGTCCTGTTGGAACAGCAAGTTCCCTTGCCGGTCTAGGAATGGTAGAACGATGGGTTCGATGACGGTTTGGATGTACCGTGCACTATTCAGTGTCCCCTCGACGATCACCAGTGGTGTACGGCCAGTGTAGGAGATCGCTCCCCACACCATGATGCCGGGTGTTGGCCCTGTGTGCCTCGGTCGTATGCAGTCCTGATTGTGGCGCCAAACACGCATACGACCATCATTGGCACCAAGGCAGAAGCGACTCTCATCGCTGAAGACGACACGTCTCCATTCGTCCCTCCATTCACGCCTGTCGCGACACCACTGGAGGCGGGCTGCACGATGTTGGGGCGTGAGCGGAAGACGGCCTAACGGTGTGCGGGACCGTAGCCCAGCTTCATGGAGACGGTTGCGAATGGTCCTCGCCGATACCCCAGGAGCAACAGTGTCCCTAATTTGCTGGGAAGTGGCGGTGCGGTCCCCTACGGCACTGTGTAGGATCCTACGGTCTTGGCGTGCATCCGTGCGTCGCTGCGGTCCGGTCCCAGGTCGACGGGCACGTGCACCTTCCGCCGACCACTGGCGACAACATCGATGTACTGTGGAGACCTCACGCCCCACGTGTTGAGCAATTCGGCGGTACGTCCACCCGGCCTCCCGCATGCCCACTATACGCCCTCGCTCAAAGTCCGTCAACTGCACATACGGTTCACGTCCACGCTGTCGCGGCATGCTACCAGTGTTAAAGACTGCGATGGAGCTCCGTATGCCACGGCAAACTGGCTGACACTGACGGCGGCGGTGCACAAATGCTGCGCAGCTAGCGCCATTCGACGGCCAACACCGCGGTTCCTGGTGTGTCCGCTGTGCCGTGCGTGTGATCACTGCTTGTACAGCCCTCTCGCAGTGTCCGGAGCAAGTATGGTGGGTCTGACACACCGGTGTCAATGCGTTCTTTTTTCCATTTCCAGGAGTGTATGTATGAACTGAGCTGTTTGTTGGAAAAAGAGATATATTATTTAGGACAAATTTCATTAAGGAGTAAATATACTGAGAGGCAGTGGTTAGTATACCCAGTTCTTTGAAGAGGTTTCTACATGACGTCCGTGAATTTACTCCACAAATAATACGTATTACACGCTTTTGGACTCTGAAAACTTTTGTTTGACTTGAAGAGTTACCCCAAAATATTATACCATATGACATTATGGAATGAAAGTAGGCAAAGTATACAAGCTTTTTCATTTTTATGTCGCTTGCAAATATAGATTTGTTAAGGCGTTTCTGCAGTTCTGTGGTGTGCTCCTCCCAACTGAATTTATTATCAAGTTGTAATCCCAGGAATTTAAGACTGTCAACCTCTTCTATCTGCTCTTCTTCATACTTTATGCATATGCTGGCTGGAAACCTCTTACAGGTTCTGAATTGCATGTAGTGAGTCTTTTCAAAGTTTAATGTCAATGAGTTGGCTTTAAACCATTTATTAATATCCATGAAAATATCATTAGCAGATCTTTCTAGAACTACACTCGACATACTATTTATTGCAATACTTGTGTCATCTGCAAACAAAACGAACTCTGCTTCTGGCAGTGTAACTGATGAGAGATCATTAATGAACACAAGAAAAAGCAATGGCCCTAAGATGGATCCTTGTGGGACACCACATGTAATTTCTTCCCATTCTGATGATGACTGATGACTTAATTCACTAGTCCCTTGTACTGACACCCTTAGTTTCCTGTTAGCTAGGTATGACTTGAACCATTCTGCAGCACTGCCCGTGACACCATAGAATTCTAATTTATTTAAAAGGATGTTGTGGTTCACACAATCAAATGCCTTTGACAAATCACAGAAAATACCTGCTGCTTGTAATTTGTTATTTAATGAATTAAGTACATTTTCACTGTAGGTGTAAATAGCCTTCTCGATATCAGAACCCTTCAGAAATCCAAACTGTGTTCTTGATATGTTATTTGTGGTCAGATGGTTGAGAAGCTGCCTGTACATTACTTTTTCTAAAATTTTTGAGAATGCTGGCAAAAGTGAAATCGGTCTGTAGTTTGATGGTATCCCTTTATCCTCTTTCTTGAATAGATGCTTAACATCTGCACATTTCAGCCAGTCAGGAAATGTCCCAGTTATAATTAACTGGTTACAAAAGTAACTTAGAATTGTACTAAACTCACAAGAACATGCCTTAATTAACTTTGTTGATATTTCATCGTAACCACTAGAATGCTTTGTTTTCAGAGATGTTATTATGGAAGTTATTTCTTTTGGTGAAGTGAGTGACATATTCATGTAGCTGAAACTATTTGTAAAGGCTAGTTTCAGATATTCAAGGCGATTATTTGCTGATCCTGACAATCCCATTCTATCAGTAACGGATATAAAGTACTTGTTAAATAGATTTGCCACACTATGCCCATCGGTTACTAATGTGTCATCTACCCTTAATGCTATTTGCCTCTGTCCCTTTCTGGTTCTACCAGTCTCCTCTTTCACTATATCCCATATTGTTTTTATTTTGTTCCCTGATATTGCTATCTTCTTCTTGTAGTGCATTTGTTTAGATGTCTGAATTACTTTTTTTAATATTTTACAGTATTCCTTGTGTTTAGCTAAATCATCAGTATTGGAGCTATTCTTGGTCGACAGATACATTTTCCTTTTTGTCTTACAGGAAATCTTTATTCCTTGTGTAATCCATGGTTCTAAAGATGACTACATAAAAAGTTTCGAATAGTGGCAGCATCGGTGGGACAAAAGTGTTATTGTAATGGATAAGATTTTGAAGGGGATAAGGTTGTTTTGTGAATGATTTGAAAATATATAGCTTTTTAAAAATAATTCCGGTTCTTTCGGGTACCCCGTCGCACATCATGAGAGTTGGGTCTTGGAATTTTCTGATGAGATTTCTGGGTGATACAAAGCGTATTATTTTCTGTGTAAGCTAGTTCAAATATTCAGCATTGTGTTACACTCTCCCACTCTGCATACAGGCCTGTGACTATTCACAGAGCACTTTCTACAAGGTGCTTGATGTTCCATGTAATCCGATCTTAAATGAATGCCACATACATTAGTAGCATTCTACTATTTGCCTCAGAAGTGTTTTGCACGTAAGCTCTTCCGCAGACATGCTGCGGTTTTTGAATGTTCTAAAGCCTTACAATTTATTTTACTTACAGTAGATCCTGTGTAATCCTTCTTCTTCACACCCCCCATACGTTGAACATAATTTGCACAATTGTTACTCGATAATTTATAGTGAAATTTTCTATATATAAGTTTGGTTAAGCGCACAACTTAACGGCTCTTTACACTGATGGTTGGTTTCTTGTCTTTCACCGGCTTTATGAGTGAATACTACTACAATTTATATCAGATAACACTTCCTCATTGATAATCGCTGTTTCCGGAAAGTCGGACATATCTAATACGGCCCGTTAAGTAAGTAATATACAAAATGAGCAGTAATGGCGCTATATCACTGCCCTGAGAAACACCTGATTTACTTCCGTGTCTGTGGATGGACACCAACTTAACTTGCTCGGTTATTCGTATCAATAAGTTCACAATACGGTCCGAAATCTAGCAAGGTGATCTGACAAAATATTATTTTCTTTTCCGGTGTCAGTGTAGTACAAAAGTGAAAGATCATTGAAAGTTTAGAAACATGAACTCCATTTGTTTATCTGCACACCCGACTCGCAGAATATCATGACTGAATAATGCAAGTAGAGTTTCGCATGACTGATGAATTCTTAACGCACGCTCGATGCCACGGAGATCATCGCTTTGTTGCAGAGGATGAGGAACGCGTTCCGTATCTAAAAGGCATGAAGCGTGAGCGTAGAAATCTGCAATCATCATGCTTTACAAAGCTCTGTATTACTGGTTTGAAGGTTTTTTTTGTAAAAGCACATTCAACATGATAATGAGAAATGTAATCTTAAGTCATTATCAGACAACTATTATCCAGTTTGTAGACTAGTTATGTCAACGTCTTCAGTGTGTAAGCGTACCGTGGATGCTTTTTCTCTCGCCGGTAGTCCTCTTTGTGCTGCTGCACGCCCAGTGTGAGCGTTGCGATTTGTCGTTTCGCGGAACGATAGTGAGGTTAAAACTGTATTTGGCTGAATTTTTGTATCCCGCTAACGAGAACTGTTCTTCGGAAAGGCGAAGTATCGCAGTTTTTTGTGGAGAGGCAGATTTATAAGAATTACCTAAGGGTTGGCTGAGGCATGGGTAGGCAAAAACACACTTGATCGTTGAACATAGCTTGAACATCTTCAATCAAATTTAGCGACTCCGACGAAATTATATGCAGACTGTAACTCCGTATCAATCAATCCCAACGAAAAGCTAAATTTATATACCAGGTAAGGTGCTAATTTGTGTGAAAGATAGAACCGTGATTTCCAAATCGAGCGTGAGAGAGTCCAACCCGTTGGAAGTATTAAACTGTGCTCCAAAGAACGAACTCAAAATAATAAAAACAATTCTACAACGTTTTCTATTTTTTTAAATTCCTATTGATTTATTACAGTATTTGTTTTGGGATTTTTAAACGTGATCGTACTTGCTTAGGGTCACGGGATTTCGTTGCAGTTAAATAGGATCAATGAATATCAGCCCCTCTATCAGTTAATCCTCCAACGCCAAAATCTGACAAACTAATAGCTTTACATGCGAGGCGGAAGGCGGTGGAGTTGTAGCAGTTACTGCTGTCTTCAATCCGTAGACAGGTCTGTTGCAGCTCTCCACGTTAGTCTATCCTGCATAAGTCTCTTCATTTTTTGCATAATTACTGTAACCTACAGCCACTTTAATCTGCTTACCGTAGTTAAGCCTTCGTCTCTGTCTACAACTCTTACCTCCCACACTCCCCTCCAGTACTAAATTGACGATTCCTTGATATCTCAGAAAATATCCTATCAACCAATCTCTTCTTTTAATCAAGTCGTGCCACATTTTTTATCTCTCCAATTGTATTCTGTATCTTCTCACTAGTTACGCGATGTACCCTTCTAATCTTCAACATTCTTTTCTATCACAATATTTCAAAAGCTTCTATTCTGCTCTTGTCTGAACTATTTATCGTCGACACTTCACTTCTATACAAGGCTACACGTCGGACCAATACCTTTCATTAAGGACCTCCTACCACATTTATATTCGATGTTAACAAATTTCTCTTTTTGAGAATCGCTTTCCTTGCTCAATTTTGTATCCTCGTTGCTTCTATCATCAATTATTTTGCTGCTGAAATAACAAATCTGATCTATTAATTTTTTATTCATTTTCCTAATGTAATATTGTCAACAACGCCCGATTTAATTCGACTACGTTCCATTAACCTGGTTTTAATTTCCTGGTGTTCATCATATAACCTCTTCTTAAGACACTATCCATGCAGTTTAGCCTCTCTTTCTAGTCCTTTGCCATGTCTGATTGGTTTCCTTCACAGCTTGCTTGGTGTATAGTTTGGATAACTTTAGGAATAAGCTACAATCCTGTCTCACCCGCTTGTCAACTATCGATTCTCTTTCATGGTCTTCAATTCTTACAACTGCAGTCTGATTCCTGCACAAGTTGTAACAAACTTTCGCTCTCTGTATTTTATCCCTGTTAATTTCGAAAATTTCAAATTGTGTATGCTGGTCAACACTGCCAATTGCTTCTCAAATGTGCAAAAGCTATGAAGAGGAAGGTTACAAGTACTTATTCTCTATCTATCGATATACACGAGCTCCGAATAGCCAAAAGACTTGTTGGAGACATGTTAGTGTAATAGCTCGCAGCGGAGCTCGTAGCAATTAGGGAAATACGTACAGGAGGCGGCATAGGAGCGATGGCACGAAGCCTCCAAACGCGATGGTGCGTTGCAGACGAACGGCGCAGCCATCGAGACGTGAGCGCACGCGCCGGAATTACAGGCGGCGGGGTTTGTGCGCAGGACGTGGTCTCGGTCGGACGCTACGGCGCGCCCAGATAAATTCGCGCCGGAGAATGGGATTCCCGAATTTACTGCCTGCGCAAGGACTGGAAACTGTTTTAATTGCACAGCGGAGGGCGCTGCGGGCGCAGCCCGGCTCGCTCTGCGAGCGCAGCCCTGCGGAGACGTTATATTACTCGACCCGACCAGCCTCCGTAGCCGGCGGCGCTTCACCCGGAGGTAGCCAGTTCGAACCGTGTCTGTGGAGGACATTTTCACCTTCCGTATCTGGAAGGCAAGGGGACGAGATCCGGTGGCGGCAAGTCCCTGATCACCAGACTTGACGCAAATGTCCTGGATTAACTATCCATACATCCGCTCCGTCTCACGGAATGAGGACATGTGATACTTGATGATGATCCGTCCATCATGGGGACGTTAAGCGCGGCGCCCCCCTTGGCGGTATTCGAGGGGAGTAGGCTTTGTTCTCTCACTTCTCTAACCAACATAAACACAGACCAAACTACACGCACATACTCATTACAGTCACAATAGTCGACAGATATAACTTGGACATAATTCTCCGACATTGTGTGAAAATGAGTCTTTGTGCGCCATGGAAGAAAACCCTTTTCCAATCAGGAGGCTGAAACCGCCCCCCCCCCCCCCCCCACACACACACACGCACACCGGTGTCCTAGCCATGCGACGCTTTCCATTTTGCTCCCGTTACATTGCGCTAGTAAGCAGCACCTTCACAAGTCGCTAGTGCCACCATGAGTCCATCGTAGCCGTATCTGTCACTGGACGATGATATCTGTAGTCACAGGCTTGAAGGCACTGTACATTTTGTTGCGTGTGATTGCTACAACCAAGTCTGTCAGATCCACATTTAAACTCTGCATGCCGATTTGTGGCGAAGGATACTTCGTGTGACACTGCTACGACTTTAGCCCCCTTTCTCCTGTTGCAGGCGGCAATGGTGCGTGCGAAGAACGACTGTCGGTATGCGTCAATATGATCTCACGTCTCTGGAATTTTATATCCATGCTCTATTTGGGAGGTGTATCTCGGTGGAACTAATATATTGCCTGACTCTTCTAGGAATGTACTTTCTCGCAATTGTAGCTATAAACCACGCCGTTATGCACAACTCGTCACGCATAACGTCTGCCCCTGGAGTTGGATGATCGTCCCCACGAAATTTTCACGCAGAGGAAACGCACCGCTTTTCTCGGCATGCTCTCTGTTGCTTTTGTCCCAGACTGAAGAGCAGTGCCCTAGTATCGGCCGAATGATGGTTTTGTGAGCGTACCGCCTTCGTAGGTGGATTACACTTCCTGTGGATATTTCGAATCAACCAGAGGCTGGCATCTGCCTTTCTCAGGAATTGGTTTATGTTGCCGTTCCTCCTCAACTCGCTCCGGACGCATACTCCCAGACATTTAACAGAGGTGATAGTTTTCAGTAATGTCCACCTATCGCGTAATCAAATAGTAACGAGTGTTTATACGCAATACACGTGTTTGCGCTGAGGGCTAACTGCGAATCGTGAACCAAGCGTAGATTATATGAGGGCCTTGCTATATTTCATTGCAATTTTCTAGTGCTGCGAGGAGAGCCACATAGAGTTTCCGACCTTATTCACATTCTTAACTTCCGTTTCAGCGATCAAACACTCAGACTTTGAAAAGAGGTAACTCGGTAATACCGAAAGAAAGCAGACTGCAACAAGTTCTCTCTTTGTTCAAAATGCAATGACAATCGTAAACACAAGACTCACAGATACGAGTAGTTTGAAATGATGTCGACAGGTAACGAAATGTACTCGTAAGTACTCACAAAAAGGGGAAGTGCTTGCGCCTGTTCCGCGAATGCTGACATGCACACGATCACAGCACTGAGATCATGGACAGCAAAACGAAACTGGCTATCACCGGCTGAAGTGATACGGAGATGTTCGCACATGCCTGGCTGGCCTACTATCGCGGGATCATCACAGAATATGAGAACCCTTCAACACGCTTCACTAAACTAGTCGCACGGGAAAAGATCGGCCAAGTGTGGAAACCAGGCCATGCGTGTACCAGTACATCGCTAAGAAAAGGCAAAAACTGTTTTGGTAGTCAGTAGTCAGGCACAATCTTGCGCGAACCACGTCTTACCTGGTATTTCCTCCAAGCCGGCCAGTGTGGCCGAGCAGTTCTAGGCGCTTCAGTCTGGAACCGCGCGACCGCTACGGTCGCAGGTTCGAATCCTGCCTCGGGCATGGATGTGTGTGATGTCCTTAGGTTAGTTAGGTTTAAGTAGTTCTAAGTTCTAGGGGACTGATGACCTCAGATGTTAAGTCCCATAGTGCTCAGAGCCATTTGAACCTTTTTTTTTCCTCCAAGCTTGTAGTGGTGCGACAATAGTAATTGTTCTTCGCTTAACAAACCGATCACAGACGTTTTTTATACATACATACTGCAGTAAAAAAACCATTCTGCTTTAAAAAATGCGGGCTCCTGTTACTCAAAAAATTGCTTTTTTGTCTGTCCATGAAAAGTGTCCATGTGAAAACAGAGCTCATTTTATGAACAGCGGGCAGCCAACGCCAGATAAATTGTGACCACGTATGCCCTGGCAACAATAAGTGTCTATAGGTATTAGGCAGTATGGTTACATACTGAACTCTGATGCCATTCGTCATTTGTGCATCCTCGTTTCACGCTAAATAAACAGCAACAACTTTCGTGGCGACAATATCGTCTGCAATCACCTTTTGGCAACATTCGGAGCTAACTGAAAAACTTCTTTATGAGATTTTTACGGCATTCTCAACACAGGAGCAACGTGGTGCACCTTTCTGTCGTCCATCGTTATCCGTTTATCTCAAAGATACATCGATAGTGAAACACACCATATGAGTGTAGGACCTTTTGTTACCCAAAATTGCTTCATTCGACATTTCTATCCCTATGCGATGGACCCACATTCATAAACTTCTGACTTTACGGAATGAAATGCTATGGTCCGCATTCACACATTGTACACTGAAGATCAAAGCTGATAAAGTTGTCAGTTCAAGTCAATAGTCGTCAGCACACAACCCCAAATGTAACACTCGTGAGGTCAAAAACTGAACAGGTAAAACAGTTTTTTTACTTAAGAAGCATCAATTCCAAAAATGAAAAATGCATTCCGGAAATACAAAGCGAGTAGCCCTTGCTAATCGTGAATTCAAGGACAAGCGAAGTCTCTTAAGCAAAGATCTACACTCCTGGAAATGGAAAAAAGAACACATTGACACCGGTGTGTCAGACCCACCATACTTGCTCCGGACACTGCGAGAGGGCTGTACAAGCAATGATCACACGCACGGCACAGCGGACACACCAGGAACCGCGGTGTTGGCCGTCGAATGGCGCTAGCTGCGCAGCATTTGTGCACCGCCGCCGTCAGTGTCAGCCAGTTTGCCGTGGCATACGGAGCTCCATCGCAGTCTTTAACACTGGTAGCATGCCGCGACAGCGTGGACGTGAACCGTATGTGCAGTTGACGGACTTTGAGCGAGGGCGTATAGTGGGCATGCGGGAGGCCGGGTGGACGTACCGCCGAATTGCTCAACACGTGGGGCGTGAGGTCTCCACAGTACATCGATGTTGTCGCCAGTGGTCGGCGGAAGGTGCACGTGCCCGTCGACCTGGGACCGGACCGCAGCGACGCACGGATGCACGCCAAGACCGTAGGATCCTACACAGTGCCGTAGGGGACCGCACCGCCACTTCCCAGCAAATTAGGGACACTGTTGCTCCTGGGGTATCGGCGAGGACCATTCGCAACCGTCTCCATGAAGCTGGGCTACGGTCCCGCACACCGTTAGGCCGTCTTCCGCTCACGCCCCAACATCGTGCAGCCCGCCTCCAGTGGTGTCGCGACAGGCGTGAATGGAGGGACGAATGGAGACGTGTCGTCTTCAGCGATGAGAGTCGCTTCTGCCTTGGTGCCAATGATGGTCGTATGCTTGTTTGGCACCGTGCAGGTGAGCGCCACAATCAGGACTGCATACGACCGAGGCACACAGGGCCAACACCCGGCATCATGGTGTGGGGAGCGATCTCCTACACTGGCCGTACACCACTGGTGATCGTCGAGGGGACACTGAATAGTGCACGGTACATCCAAACCGTCATCGAACCCATCGTTCTACCATTCCTAGACCGGCAAGGGAACTTGCTGTTCCAACAGGACAATGCACGTCCGCATGTATCCCGTGCCACCCAACGTGCTCTAGAAGGTGTAAGTCAACTACCTGGCCAGCAAGATCTCCGGATCTGTCCCCCATTGAGCATGTTTGGGACTGGATGAAGCGTCGTCTCACGCGGTCTGCACGTCCAGCACGAACGCTGGTCCAACTGAGGGGCCAGGTGGAAATGGCATGGCAAGCCGTTCCACAGGACTACATCCAGCATCTCTACGATCGTCTCCATGGGAGAATAGCAGCCTGCATTGCTGCGAAAGGTGGATATGCACTGTACTAGTGCCGACATTGTGCATGCTCTGTTGCCTGTGTCTATGTGCCTGTGGTTCTGTCAGTGTGATCATGTGATGTATCTGACCCCAGGAATGTGTCAATAAAGTTTCCCCTTCCTGGGACAATGAATTCACGGTGTTCTTATTTCAATTTCCAGGAGTGTATATACACCGAGTCAAGCAGAGACTTTCATGAATATTTTGTCTGTGACGCGTAACTCTACAGAAATCATTAGCGGGCGAAGGGAGAGAACAGGTACAAACGATCGAAATGTGTACTAGAGGCGAATCAACACAAAAGAAGAGAGTTACAGAAATAAACGAAGGTAATTATTAATTAAAAAAGAGCGATAGGGCAAAAAATTCACATACACTAAAACACAACAAATAGACAACTAAAATTTTGAAGGCAAAATACGGAATAAAAGGAACCGAGGCAGCCTCAAACACCGTTTAACGACGACCAGAACAAAAGGCTAACAAGCAAGAAATGCGAACCAGATCTCTGGAGAAAGAGGTATCTATTATATGCCTTAGCCTTTAGACTATTTGAGGACGGCGACGACGGCGGCGGCGGCGACAATTTCGATGATGATGAACCGAAGAAACTCTCAAATTAAAGTACTGAACACATTACTTCGCCTTCGTTCACAAATAGATTTATAGTTATGCGAGTTATTTAAAACGTTTTTTGCCAAAAACACCGAAAACTCAGTGTATACACCATTAAGCGCGAATGTGGCATGCCGTATGAGAGAGAGGCCGTTAAAAAAGGACCATAAATGCTCCAAGAAATATCAAAGACAAACCTGACGAAAACAGCTACGCAAATTAACTGTCGTCGAGCAATGGGAGGATTACAAACACTAAATGAAATATAGGACCACTAACGGGGTGGAGGTTCAGGTTCCAAGTATTTCCAACAGTGCCGTTGAGAAGTCGATCGAAACAAGGGTGTCGTGAGTGAGCCGTGCCTCTTCAAAGAAACCATAAGCTGGATGGCGGGCCAGGGACAGGAAACGTCATTCTCTCGAATGCGAGTCCAGTGCCTTAGTAGTGCACCACCTCCCTCGGGCTCGGCTCCAACAGCGATTCATCGCCTAGTTCTTGGGTCCAGGCAGCAAGCAAACGAAACCACTGCTCGGACTGCATTATGAAGACAAGTAAGTCCATTCTTCGGAATTCAGTGTACAAAATGGAATCGACAACTCGGCTAGAAATCCCGAAACATAACATCAAAACTATGGTTGAGTCTCTTGCTATTTTTACGGCGTTCAGCAACTTAGAATTAAGCGCCACTGCTAACAAAGCCTTACGAGGTGTTGTACTAAATTTTATGGCATTAACCTGCTGAAGCAGAACACAGTATCGAGACTATATGTGAACTTTACATACGGACCACAAAAGGTCAATGAACGTGACTGCAAATAAAGCTTTTTTGGATAGAATTTATAACAACTTTTATCTGAATTACAATACTGATGACAAGTTTTTTCTTCTTAAAAAATCATGGAGATAATTCTTCCCCATTATTTTTAAGCTTTTTCGCTGTTAGATTGTTTCTCTACCGAACAGGGTTTCTACAGGTTAAAATTATAGTTGGGGGAGGAGAGAATGCGGAGGAGTTGCGTAACGAAAACTGTATAGGTTTGTCAATATTGTTCTACCCATGTGAGGTTTCGCAATACCACGAGTCTGTGGTACGCTGCTAAGCTATTGAGGTATTATTTCCATCCAACAACGAGCAGTGCTTCTCAACACTCTATGTTTCGACGCTTTTTCAGGAAGAAATAGTGATTAACAATAGCAACACACCACAAACGTAGGCTTCTTCATTCTCAACTGATAAAGTTCGATATTTCGTCATTCACACATTGCACAAGACGTAGAGCAGTATCTAGCAATATTCCATTTTACTCGTGTGCTGCTACGGATAAATGAAAAAAAAATTGAATACATGTATTCCAAGATACCACAGAAAGACAGACTCTTGGGTGACGCATTATGTGTTATGTCCCTCGGGCGATAACTTGTTATTACATCGAAATTACAGTTTTTTGACACCGATATATCGGTTTGAAAGAGCTCCAACTACGCCAGTGCTGGCGTATTCATGTGATTGTGTCTCAGAGTCCAGTAATGGCAAAGGAATTGTTTTGCCCATAAATGTATCGTTCGTTCATTTAATGTGTGTGATTCAGAAGCTCTCTTGGCGTCCTTACGCACGTACCTGTCATTTTCCGGGCAATTCGAGCTGTCTTATGACGTTTCGGGACATTTAACGTCTGCCGTCCTAAAGCCGAAATGTGGTGTGCTATGATCTAGTACCTGAATCACTTGCTCTCAGTCCACAGCGCAAGGCAACTGCCAGCAGACAGCCACAATATGATTTAATTTAATTTAATAAGAGCACAACTGTGATCCTCAGGGCGTACATGTGTACGAAGAATCTGTATGTTTCTGGCTAATCCTTGAAAAATTTTATATGGGAATTACACTACAGGTTTTCCACTTTAACCTCGAAACTTTAATATTGTATCACTTCCCATTCAGTCTGCTAAATGTCTCTAATAACATGAAATGCATATACTGTGGCAAATGAAAATTTGTGACAGACTGGACTGAACTTAAGAACACCAGTTTTTAATGAGATGTTGGCTTAGCCATTAGGCCGTCTGAGCTCGCCACCAAGGCTGATTTAAACTTTCACTGTCATGATGTTTCCTCCTATTATTTCCGAACATTGTAAACAAAGATAATGCAACGAAGTATGTGGGAATAGGACTACTGAGGGAACGAATCTGGTAGAGGAGTGCAGCTTATTCTGTCATGAGAGATACTTATTACCGGAATTAAATGAGTTGAAATGAAATTAAGTGAGTCAAAGCGTAAAATTAATGAAGATACAATTAAGTGAAATGATATGAATGACAACTGTTCAAAAAATGCTGAATTTGCGAAGTAATGAGTATGTTGTGACAAAGGAAAAACCGTGCCAGATCTGAAATCAAACCTGGATTTTCAGCTTTTCACGAGTTTCTCTGTTTTTTTCGCTAGTAATAACAGGAAATACCTGTGAACAATGGAAGTCCGAATCAGGTCTGGAGGTCTGCTTAGAGAGACTGGTTAAGGTGACTGTTCCCGATGAAGCAGATTTGACACGGAATAGTTTTTAATTTAGCCCCATATACGGATGACAATGGTTTAGCATTTTGGAATTGTTTCGCCTATATAATTTCGTATCTCTGCAAGTTAACTGATTTAATCCACACTGACTCCATTCATTCATTTCAGCATGTTTAATTGAAGGAAAGATATGCTTCTGTGTTTTACAAATTCCCAGAATTAAAATATGTTAGGACAACGAACAATTCATAGTAGTGAAATTGACGATGATATCCAAGGCACATTGCAGTAATGTCAGGGAAAAAAGTTTCAGAAGGGCCAACAGTGTTTTCAGCAATGAACCAAATGTTCATGGCAATTCAGGTGTTGCCTATGAAGACAGAAAATATAAGCGAAACCATCAGTCAAACTAAGTTTTCGCCCAGTTGTCAGTAAATACACAATAGCCCGCCCCGGCTAACCGCGCGGTTTAACGTTCGGCTTCCTGAGCGGGAAGGTTTGCCAGTCCCCGGCACGAATCCGCCCGGCGGACTAGTGTCGGGGTCCGGTGTGCTGGCCAGCCTGTGGAGGGTTTTTAAGGCAGTTTTCAATCTACATCGGAGAATGCCCGCTAATTCCCCTTATTCCACCTCAGTTACACTATGTCGGCGACTGCTGCGCAGACACTGTCTCCACGTACGCGTACACCATACTTACTCTACCACGCAAACATTTGGGGTTACACTCGTCTGGTATGAGACGTTCCGGGGCAGCTCCACTGGGGGCCGAACCGCACGATAACCCTGGGTTCGGTGTGGGCCGCGGTGTGGTTAGTGGACTGCTGTAGCCTGTTGTGGGGATGTGAACCACTGAGGGCTGCAGCGGGGACGAAGCCTCTCCGTCGTTTCTAGGACCCCAGTTCAATACACACACAAATACACAATACCGAGAAACAGTAGCGGGTAAATATATTGCACGCAATTTGGAATGAATACAGGCAGCGACTCAGCAGAAAAGTAAAATACAGCAGCGACAAGGTCGCGGCAGCGAAGGAAGATGTGCGGCACATTTGCTGCGGCGCTGGGCGCAGGGGCGGCCACTGCGGACGAGTGCGGTTTCTTGCCAGCACGACGTGACGTCACCGCTTGCGGCGGGCTGTTGTCATCCGTGTCCACCGATGAGGAAGTAATACCAGCACCGCGGAATTCGTGAAGGTTCAACCTTGGTGAATTGCCATTGCGTGTTAGTTTCAACGAAGAAAAGAAATGTCGACTGTTGCACGGCAGCAATTTTCCACACAAAACACGAAGGCGCGAGGAAGGTGGACGGGGAGGGGGGAGAAGGGGGCGAGCGGAGGCAGCAGACAGATCACGCAAACAAATCTATCTCACAATTTTCAGCAGTCCAGACAGTTTCGGAATTGACAGTGAACAGAATTTTAACCGTGGAGTTCGGTGGACGAACATGTTAAGTCCAAACATAGCTTGTGTTAGCTGATGATTATTTTTAAACTCATTTCCAGTTTCTACATGTGCACTCGTCAGGCACGGGAACTGAAGAACAGGAACGTCCAAAAAAGATTTACGAAAACCTGAAAGAATGTAGCAAAAAATGGTTCAAATGGCTCTGAGCACTATGGGACTTAACATCTTAGGTCATCAGTCCCCTAGAACTTAGAACTACTTAAACCTAACTAACCTAAGGACATCACACACATCCATGCCCGAGGCAGGATTCGAACCTGCGACCGTAGCAGTCACACGGTTTCGGACTGCGCGCCTAGAACCGCGAGACCACCACGGCCGGCGAGAATGTAAATCTATCTACATCTACATCTATACTCCGCGAGCCACCTTACGGTGTGTGGCGGAGGGTACTTATTGTACCACTATCTGATCCCCCCTTCCCTGTTCCATTCACGAATTGTGCGTGGGAAGAACGACTGCTTGTAAGTCTCCGTATTTGCTCTAATTTCTCGGATCTTTTCGTTGTGATCATTACGCGAGATATATGTGGGCGGTAGTAATATGTTGCCCATCTCTTCCCGGAATGTGCTCTCTCGTAATTTCGATAATAAACCTCTCCGTATTGCGTAACGCCTTTCTTGAAGTGTCCGCCACTGGAGCTTGTTCAGCATCTCCGTAACGCTCTCGCGCTGACTAAATGTCCCCATGACGAATCGCGCTGCTTTTCGCTGGATCATGTCTATCTCTTCTATTAATCCAACCTGGTAAGGGTCCCATACTGATGAGCAATACTCAAGAATCGGACGAACAAGCGTTTTGTAAGCTACTTCTTTCGTCGATGAGTCACATTTTCTTAGAATTCTTCCTATGAATCTCAACCTGGCGCCTGCTTTTCCCACTATTTGTTTTATGTGATCATTCCACTTCAGATCGCTCCGGATAGTAACTCCTAAGTATTTTACGGTCGTTACCGCTTCCAATGATTTACCACCTATGGCATAATCGTACTGGAATGGATTTCTGCCCCTATGTATGCGCATTATATTACATTTATCTACGTTTAGGGAAAGCTGCAGCTGTCGCACCATGCATTAATCCTCTGCAGGTCCTCCTGGAGTACGTACGAGTCTTCTGATGTTGCTACTTTCTTGTAGACAACCGTGTCATCTGCAAATAGCCTCACGGAGCTACCGATGTTGTCAACTAAGTCATTTATGTATATTGTAAACAATAAAGGTCCTATCACGCTTCCCTGCGGTACTCCCGAAATTACCTCTACATCTGCAGATTTTGAACCGTTAAGAATGACATGTTGTGTTCTTTCTTCTAGGAAATCCTGAATCCAATCACAAACCTGGTCCGATATTCCGTAAGCTCGTATTTTTTTCACTAAACGTAAGTGCGGAACCGTATCAAATGCCTTCCTGAAGTCCAGGAATACGGCATCAATCTGCTCGCCAGTGTCTACGGCACTGTGAATTTCTTGGGCAAATAGGGCGAGCTGAGTTTCACATGATCTCTGTTTGCGGAATCCATGTTGGTTATGATGAAGGAGATTTGTATTATCTAAGAACGTCATAATGCGAGAACACAAAACATGTTCCATTATTCTACAAAGGTTGACGTAAGCGAAATAGGCCTATAATTATTCGCATCTGATTTATGACCCTTCTTGAAAATGGGAACGACCTGCGCTTTCTTCCAGTCGCTAGGTACTTTACGTTCTTCCAGCGATCTACGATAAATTGCTGATAGAAAGGGGGCAAGTTCTTTAGCATAATCACTGTAGAATCTTAAGGGTATCTCGTCTGGTCCGGATGCTTTTCCGCTACTAAGTGATAGCAGTTGTTTTTCAATTCCGATATCTTTTATTTCAATATTTTCCATTTTGGCGTCCGTGCGACGGCTGAAGTCAGGGACCGTGTTACGATTTTCCGCAGTGAAACAGTTTCGGAACACTGAATTCAGTATTTCTGCCTTTCTTCGGTCGTCCTCTGTTTCGGTGCCATCGTGGTCAACGAGTGACTGAATAGGGGATTTAGATCCGCTTACCGATTTTACATATGACCAAAACTTTTTAGGGTTCTTGTTTAGATTGTTTAGAATGTAGCGTACAGATGTCGGCATACGTACGGAAAACGAACCCATATTTCTCTATATATCTGGTGCCGTGCGTACACATGTAGACCTCCACACGATGCACTCTTTCAGGTTTTGATGTTACATTTTCTTACCTAAACCAACTGTTAACTTGTATATGACGATTTACGTGTTAAACTATCCTACCAAGATGTTTTCATTAAAATGTATTTCTACGTGAGTACATGCACACAATTTTCTGTATATTACTGTTAAGCCTGTCATTTATAACAAAATAATTATATACTTCTATCTTATTTTGTGGTATTCCTTCTGTTCACTGGATCTACTTGAAATGACGCTCCCTACCAAAACTAGTACCGAGCGAGGTGGCGCAGTGGTTAGCACACTGGACTTGCATTCGGCATTCGGGAGGACGACGGTTCAATCCCGTCTCCGGCCATCCTGATTTAGGTTTTCCGTGATTTCCCTAAATCGTTTCTGGCAAATGCCGGGATGGTTCCTTTGAAAGGGCATGGCCGATTTCCTTCCCAATCCTTCCCTAACCCGAGCTTGCGCTCCGTCTCTAATGACCTCGTTGTCGACGGGACGTTAAACACTAACCACCACCACCACCAAAACTAGTCACTGAAAAAGCATTATGCACTAAAAGCAGCTTATGGTCGTAACACGAATTTCTTGTAATTTAAAAAAAAAAATCAGAACTCCAAAGTAGAAGACAATGTTGTTCTACAGCTAATTTTCTTTCTTAGTTCAACGAATTTTAAGTCCATTCACGTAACTGGTAGTCTATTAGCACACTTCAGCTGTATGTCTTGAAAATGTTCGTGTACACAACTAAAACTTTAATAAAATTGTTAGAATTTTCGTACAATGAGTAACAGAACTAAGTATCATCAAACTTAAATTAGTTCTGAAATATTTTATCAGTCCTATAAAACTGGCTAACATCATAAGTTCTGGTGTAACGTACCCTGAGTTCTAAACTAAATCCAGCGCTTCATACTTTTACTAAATGACATTAACATATAATTTTTATATTAAGCAGCTCAATGCAAGAAAGGAACAAGTGATTTAATGATGGCGGGCATAACTTTCACGTATAGCGAGGATGGGTGTAATTATATACAAATAATCGTCAGATGACTCATCCTTGCTGTTTCTGAATAGAGTTATAAATTTTGTTTGCGTGATAAATGGGAGGAATCAGTCAAAATATGTACTGCCACGCGGCGTTTCATGTGAGGCACAGAACCAGCAAAAACGGAATTTTGTATTTCATTAAAGAAAAAAGAAAAACACAGTTCTGTGACGAGACAATGAACTCAGTGCAAGGCGGAACAAAAGCCTTCAGTTACTGCTGGAAATACTGATTGTTCTGGTTCTGTCATCATCGCCAACAAGTATTGTACTGAATATTGCGCAAGTGTAATTTTAGCTGTCTCTATCGACTGGGCACATAAGATTACAAATTAGATAAGATTTTATATGTAAGAGATACAAAACATCGTTTCCCGCTGATACTGAACAACGCATGAGAAGAGAAATGAACAGTTTTAGCATCGGCTAACTCCATTTAAAAATCACAAAAACAAAACTGAAAACTTCGCAGAAACGGCGCCTGGCGGATTTTAGAAGAGATCAGTGTGATAAATAAATTAAAAAAAAAAAAAAGAGCGGAGACTCTTCGCGCGGCTAAGGAAACGTGTCTCACGGTGTGTTCCAGACGTAATGCCAGATGTGTATAAACCCATTCGAGGTACGAAGAAGGAAAGGAGCCGGGAGATGACTGTTTCATCTGACGTGATTAAAGCTAGATGAGAAGTGTCGCAGAAACCTTGCAAATTGATTTAAAGAATATTTGCAAAGAAAGGAAGTTTGCAATAGCTTGAAAAATTCTGCACTTACTTTACTTCACGAGAAAGGAGACAGACAAGACGTAAAGAACCACAAATCTATAATCCTGATGTTTCTAAGGCACAAGATATTCATTACAATTACACCAACAGCACAAGAAACATCCGAATTTAGTGGAGAAAACGAAAAACTTCACTTTAGAAATATATATACAGCGATGATCACTTGCAAATCGTGAACGAAACAAACAGGCAATGCCCGAGTGAAATTGCTTGTAATTCAACGCTTTTGATTCAATCTTAATAAAATTTCTACTAACATCCCTTGGAGCATTGATTCAATCCATGTTAATACCATGAAGAATATACATGTCAACATTACAGCTTCATGGTGGAGCGAAATTAAGAATTGAAAGAAGAATCGGGCAAGGAAATAGTACAGCATCAAACAACCTACACTAGGTCTTCAAATACCTACACTAAGGAATATCTTGATGGAAAACGCTTGAACTACCGTCGTTTTGTTGATGGCATTGTATAGACTAACTCTCACGCATATACACTACAACAACTGACGGACTAATTTAATACAGCACGTTTGAAAAAACTCCTCAAAATCAATTATAATGAGATTAAAATAATATACATACACACATAATCGAAAAAAAATTTCCCAAATCAACGACGTTGGCATACAAACCAGTCGTTGAATGTTTTTGATAATCTAAACGGAGTTTTCTAAAGCAAGTTCTGATACGTTGGAAAAGAAAAGTTCGGCATGTATTACTAGTTTTAACTTACGACAGTGAGAATATACTTTTAACGCGGAAAGTATCCAAGAACATCTGAGAGAATTATTAAAGAGCACCTGAGAGAATAGTGTTAGGAATTAATAGGTAAAACGAATAAGAAACAAACAAAAGACGGATCAGATAATTAAAAGGATTGGAAGACGCGATTATGTCTGCAATGAAATTGAAATGGTGACTGGAAAGTCATACATCCAGTCGAATGGATGGTACATACAGCGGGAAGCTCTTTGCTGAAATTTAAGAGCTGGAAAAAGCCGACAAGACAACTGAATGGAAGAGGAGAAAACACGAAGAACCGACAAGGGGCCATGTACCTGAGGATGATAATGCACGTAAAAGTTTGGAAGACGCCTTTATGCATCAGTGGATATTGAACATGTCGAGTATCAGAAATACTTTTACAGAATTGAGGCAGATTCATCATGCCATAACAAGTAGTGGTTCATACAGACTTAATTGCGTAAAATCCTTCGTTTCAGCTCAATAATAAAGCAACCTCTGACATATTTCAAACCAGAAACTCGAGAAATAAGTTGAAAATATCCGCTTGTTTCTTTGCACGTATGCACTTCCCATAAAGTATGTAGTTGCATGTGCTGGCGTAAGCTGGCGCCAGCACACCTTGCTGCAAAGAGGTTGCGAGACGATAGGTAGAGGCCAGAACAGGCTCGCAGGAAACGCCGCCAACGCCCTCTCGGCCGCCAGTATTGAGGATCGCTGCTGCGGACCGAGAGACGAGACTGTCGCACAAATTAAGTTCCAGTGTCATCAGTCGCAGCCGCGCGGAAACCGCAGTAGCAGTTAGCTCTGCCGCTAACTCAGACACAGGCAGCACATAGCAACCATAATTGTGAACATAGCGGACTTTGTACTTCACCAGCAGTGAGGCTAACGTGGACTATACAGAAGAGCTTGTACCACAACAAATATCTTCAGATCAGTAAACTTTCCACTCTTACGAATAAAGAACCCAGTTAATCTATGCGTGCAGTTTGTAGTTTGGTGGCCAGTATCCTCTTTCTATAACACAGACACAACGAGACGACATTAAAGGGTACTAAAATCGTCATGGTAAAATTCAAGCTGGATACCAGAAGCACTTTAAGCTTAATGGGAGGGTTCGAATTTCAGTAAATGTCTGTTAAGTCCATATACTGTATTTTCGTCTTGCAGGTGCCGCATATAAGCTCTTATACACTGAGTTGATAAAAGTCATCGAATACCTCCAAATATTGTACCGGAGCTCCTTTAGCACGGCGTACTGCAGCAATTCGACGTGGAATGGTCTCAACAAGTCGTCGGAAGTTCTCCGCAGAAATATTGAGCCATGCTGCCTTTATAACGGTCCATTATTGCGAACGCGTTGCCGGTGCAGAATTTTGTGCTCGAACTGACCTTTCGATTAGGTCCCATAAATGTTTGGTGGATGGGCAAATCTTTCGCTCGAAATGTTTAGAATGTTTTTCAAACCAATTGTGAACAATTGCAGCTCGGTGATGTAGTGCGTTGTTGACCTTAAAAATTCCATCGTTGTTTGCGGACATGAAGTCCATAAACGACTGTAAACGGTCTCCAAACAGACTAACATAACGATTTACAGTGAATGATCGGTTCAATTGGACCAGTCCACAACATTATGGAGCTATCAACAACTTCCACAAGGCTTTGTTGACAACTTGGGTCCATGGCTTCGTGGGGTCTGCGCCATACTCAAACCTCACCGTGAGCTCTTACCCACCGAAATCGGGACTCATCTGACCGGGTCACGGTTTTCCAGCAGTCTGGGGTGCAACGGATATGGTCACGAGCCCAGGAGAGGTGCTGCAGACGATGTCGTGTTGTTAGCAAAAGCAATCGTGTTGGTCATCTGCTGCCATAGCCCACTGACGCCACATTTCGCCGCACTGTCCTAACGGATATGTTCGTCGTACGTTCCGCATTGATTTCTGCGGTTGTTTCGCGCAGTGTCGCCTGTCTGCTGGCACTGACAACACTACGCAAACACCGGTACTCTAATATGAAACTTCCTGGCAGATTAAAACTGTGTGCCGGACCGAGACTCGAACTCGGGACCTTTGCCTATCGCGGGCAAGTGCTCTACCAACTGAGCTACCCAAGCACGACTCACGCCCCGTCCTCACAGCTTTACTCCTGCCAGTACCTCGTCTCCTACCTTCCAAACTTTACAGAAGCTATCCTGTGAACCTTGCAGAACTAGCACTCCTGAAAGAAAAGATGTTAAGATGTTGCGGAGACATGGCTTAGCCACAGCCTGGGCGATGTTTCCAGAATGAGATTTTCACTCTGCAGCGGAGTGTGCGCTGATATGAAACTTCCTGGTAGATTAAAACTGTGTGCTTGGGTAGCTCAGTTGGTAGAGCACTTGCCCGCGAAAGGCAAAGGTCCCGAGTTCGAGTCTCGGTCCGGCACACAGTTTTAATCTGCCAGGAAGTTTCATATCAGCGCACACTCCGCTGCAGAGTGAAAATCTCATTCTGGAAACATCCCCCAGGCTGTGGCTAAGCCATGTCTCTGCAATATCCTTTCTTCCAGGTGTACTAGTTCTGCAAGGTTCGCAGGAGAGCTTCTGTAAAGTTTGGAAGGTAGGAGGCGAGTTAGTGGCGGAAGTAAAGCTGTGAGGACGGGGCTTGAGTCGTGCTTGGGTAGCTCAGATGGTAGAGCACTTGCCCGCGAAAGGCAAAGGTCCCGAGTTCGAGTCTCGGTCCGGCACACAGTTTTAATCTGCCAGGAAGTTTCAAATCATGGCACACTCCGCTGCAGAGTTAAAATCTCATTCTGGAAACCGGTACTCTAGGTCGCTAAGTGAGGACCGTCAGCCATTGTGCTATGCGTGATGAGAGATAACGGCTGAAATTTGGTATATTCAGCACACGCTTGACACTGCGTATCTCGGAATATTGAATTCCCTAATTATTTCTTAAATGAAACGTACCATGCGTCCGGTTCCAACTACCACTTCGCGTTGAATGTATATTGATTATCACGTCGGAAACCTTTTCATGTGACTACAAATGACAGCACACTGTCCATTTATACCGCGCGTACGCGATACGACTGCCATTTGTATATAAGTGTATTGCTATCTCATGGCTTTTTTCACTGCAGTTTATTCTAAATAGTGTTACAGACCTTCCATAAAACGTGTCCCTGTAAATAAGAGGATGTGATTTATATACGTGATAATAGCTTCACCGTTCTAGTCTCATACTGGCCAATCGGATCGACCGACTGCCGTGTCACCTTCTGCCAACGGCGTCATTTGGACGCTGTACGGAGGGGGCGCCACGTCAAGACTGCTCTCCCGGCCGCAGTCGGCCGCTACGTCTCGTTCGAGCAGCTCCTCAGCTGGCACCACAATGCCGCGTGAAACCCGTTCCAGTCCTCCAGCCAAGGAAAAATCCCTGGCAGTACCGGAAACTGAACAAGGGTCCCCCGCATGGCAGTCAGCTATGCTGACCACTCAGTTGTGGAGGAGGACTTCACACACGATAGAGCTCCAGTAAACTACAGCCACATTGTTCGAGATCTACTGGATATGTCCATGATGGATAGGTATGTAGCGGACGCACCATCGTTTGCACGTTTTCCCAATTTCGGTCTTACGGAATATTGCCTAGGGACAGCCTAAAGCAATTTATTTACGCAGCTGGCGTTTGTAATGCAGTGACATTTCATCAAAGTGCCACTGAAATCTGCGAAACCATCCTACAGCGTCCGTGGGTGTTCGGAAGAGTGCAACAGTCCATCATTCAACGATTGCGTGCTTGCATAGAAGCAAGCAGAGTTGCGTGCTTGCATAGAAGCAAACAGAGGGCATTTTTAACATTTGTTACGGTCTTCTGACTTCAGGTCACCGTGAAATATTCATTCATTAGCAATTAAACAATGATTCTCGAACCTATCTTCTATGTTTTTTTCTTTTCTTATCGTGGTGTGAGGAACCCACCCCCAAAGTAAAAGTATTTCTGTTAACCCTGTATTCGTAAACTAATTAATGTCTTCAATTTCGATACACTGCTCGAAATTTGTTTCTGTTCTCTCTCTCGTTTCTAGAGATACGCTGACATTTGGCTGCTGTTCGAAAGAACTGTGTGCCGAACAAGTGGCCATGAGTTTGTAAAAAAACTTTTATCTGTTAATACTGAGAGCACGGTCACACGGGTTGCCTTACTGCGAAATTGTAGGCGTTCTACATCATTATTTCGTTTCGTAAGGCGTGTTGCATCCATCTTCTCGACAGTTCGCCCTTGTTGAAACTGAAACACTACATTTCTTCTACTTTCGGCTCCATTACATTCTGAAGAACAAGCTAGAAAGACAATGTCATTTATCGCCTTTTTCAAGCTTACAATCAATTTTTCCTTTAGAATGGCGTAGAATTCAAATACAGAAAAAACACATTCCTCAATTGCAGCTACATTAAGTGCAACCATAACGCACTGAACGGTATAAAAATTGAAAATTAAAAAAAAAAAAAAGAAAACCTGAGATGGTACCCGCTTGTTTATCTGAGGTCTAGTACATAGGGTGAACCCGAACTCCAATGAAAAAATTTCGAAAGTTTTCAAAGATATTTAAGCATTATGCTATAAGCGACCTTAATCTCCAGTGCCACGTCGTAGAGCAATAATTTATTATTATTATTATTATTATTATTATTATCATTTATTCGGTTGTTAGCTCAATTGCCACTGTTGCTGCGAAAATATATTCACAAGAGGGAAAAATCTGTAATATTCTACCCCTAAAATATACAACGCAAAACACGGAGAAATGTGACAATCCTACGATGCAAAAGTACCGTGGTAAGATTGCCATCGCTGCAGGAATATCTCAGCACGGCGGCACTGTGCCAGTCTTTGATTGCATTCATCGAACCTATGAGGTGCACATCAGCTGATTCTTTGCCAGTGAATCTATCCACACTGCCCTGTGTCAGTGTTAAAGCACAACTAACACAGCTGGGGCAACAAGCCTGAGACAGAATTGGGTAGCGGCAAATGCTAATCTGTGGGCGAAGAGTTACATGGGAAATACTATTGTACCGCGAGTGAATGAAACAAATTTCCTCCTGACCAAGAGATGCAATGCATACCTTCAACATCTACATTGTTGTGTAGACAGTTCAGTTGCAATATAGACAGAAAGATAAATGAGGGTAAGAAACTCTGTGAATGAAGAGCTACATAACTTTCTGAACAGCATGGCAGCAAGCTGGTATGACATGGGCATACAAAAACTGCCACAGCGTCTACTAAAATGCATCGATGGAAATGGTGATTATGTCGAAAAATAGCTAAATGTTCAAGCTTTAAACTAATGTAAACCATTGTAGAAATAAACAGGTCTATGTACTTATAAAAAAATTGGAGACCTTACTTTTGGGATTACCCTCGTACTTCCAAGCAGAATGTCATCAGCATGTTATGCCCTTAGAATCCTATCATCAGTGTGCAACATGCAGTGTCTTTTAGTTGCCCACTATTCAAATGTACACTCAATTCTTAGCTATGGCATTATTTTTTGAGGAACAACTGCATAAAATATGAACACAATTTTCAAACTCCAGAAAAGATCCATAACAATAATAACCAAAAATACTAGTTGAGCTCATTGTAAAGATCTGTTCAAAACACTAGGGATTTTAACTGCTCCGTGTGAATACATCAGCAGTAAGTTGTACACATCAAAAATAACATTGTAATTACTGCACAAATAGCTCTGTCCATGAGCATGGAACAAGAGCTAGACTCAACTTACATTTACCAAGAAAAAACAAACATAGAACTCAAAACAGCATTTTCTATCAAGGAATAAAACTGTAGAATAAATTACCAAAGGAGTTTAAAGAGATTGCAAAAATAAACTTGTTTAAAAAAAGCAGCTAAAAAGTACCTGTTATGAGATACATTTTATGCACTGAATGATTACTTAGATAAAACAGAGCAGGGCCTTGGGAGAGAGAAAAAAAAAGAAAAGAGTTATACAAGTAAATAATAATAATTATCATAAAACATCCAACATTTCACATGACACCTTCACACTATGTTTTCTACGTTTTTTCCTTCTTGTTTCCTTTTCTTCAAAAACGTACTCCCCAGTTATGCATAGAACAGTACTAACACCTCTTCCTCTTTCAGAGCACAACATCTCACTCATTAGAGATGGGCGCTGACTCAATTTTTCAGGACAGCAAATGGGAAGTGTGGTACAGAAAATTGCCCAGAGATCACGTACGTGTGTGTGTGTGTGTGTGTGTGTGTGTGTGTAGTGAGTGAAGTGTTATGAAACAATGTGTTTAGAGAGAGTGCAATGACTGATGATGATATATGAGCGAACAGTGTGGCAGGACATTATTTAATAAGTTATTTGTAAAAAAAAGTATTGTTCATCAGGAGTATATCTAACGATTGTCTCCAACTAAACGTCTGTAAATGTATGTGTATATGAATTAGCTTATTTTAAATCGGTCTAAACTTGTAAATACTTTGACATGTCCTATATCCTTGTTAAAAAGAGATCTAAATATATAAGATTAGCCTGTACATACAGACAGAAGTAGCTGCTGCAGCTGCTACTACTGCTATTACTACTACTATTTTGGATCTGAATCACGTTTCGCTTCTGGAAAATCTGCAATCACTGAGATGTGAATGTTATCATAAAATACAGTGGAAAATACGTGGTGCTACAGGGATTCTATTCCGTGACCTATCAGTTTTTAAGCACACGCTACAGCACGAGGCCAGACTCAGATTCTGGAGTGCGGCGGCTTCACCACTAGATGGAAATGTCACCGTTTTCCCAGGGTGGGAGACTGTAATTCGTCATAGCTCAGCCAGTCTCCATGATAAGCTTGTAAATATTATACACTAAGCTTCCTCGTGAATCCTATCTACTGCTCAAAACCAAATCAAAATCCCTAAAGAGATTTCTAAGATTAGCCTGTACATACAGACAGAAGTGAGCTGGGAATTTGGAACTTCCAGTTTCTATATACAGAGATAAGACCGGTTTTGATTGTGCTAGTGATCATCTTCACATCATAAAACTATTGTTAGCGTGTGTAAGTCATCACACATTGTCCAATTTAGTTCCGAGTTTCAATAACTCACAATGTCAGTACTTGATTGTACAACATGTAATGAATTACACTTGGTAACAATAAGTTACCACACACAATCCCCCCTGCGGGTCCGGGGATTAGAATAGGTCCGAGGTATTCCTGCCTGTCGTAAGAGGCGACTAAAAGGAGTCCCACCCCCTCAAGGGGGTCGTTAGCGCCTGCATCCGGAGACGGACGGTTCCACGACCTCTATTTGCGGTCATTTTGCTTTTTCACTTCTCGTTTCTTCCTTCCTTTGGTTGGTTCCTTTTTTTGCTCTTCTCCACCTCACTGTCTTCCTTACTCTTTCCCTTCTCTTCTTCTCCTTACCTTCTCATTGCCTTCTTCTCCTTGCCTTCTCATTGCCTTCTTCTCCTTGCCTTCTCATTGCCTTCTTCTCCCTGCCTTCTCTGGTCTCCGCCTCGGCGTTTGAGACAGTCTGTCCTCTCTCTCCCTCTCTCTCTTCTTTTTCCTCTTCTTCCTTCCTCCCTGTGCGTGCCTGAAGGCTGACCCACGCGTTCGCACGCGTAGCCGGTGACGGGGTAATGCGTAATTCCCCGCCCTGGGTAGACATGTAAGGCACACACGTACCCCCTGGTAACGGCCAGGCCCAGGGAGGGGTGATTGCCTGAGCTGATACCTTCTGACCATGCCGATTAGTCCCTCCGTCTGTTTCTCGGGAGGTGTGACCTGAGGTGTAAACATTCACCTAAGGCGGGAGTGCCCTCTGAGAGGGTCCCCACAAGGAAGGAGCGCGCCATCGGAGACGCTGGCAATCATGGGGGATTCCTTCACAATGGATTTCACTCCATCTCTCTCGACTTCTGCCCAAAAACGGAAACATGACCAGCCACCAGTGACAAAAGTACTACCGCCTGCCCCACAGTTCCTCGTCGTTTCTCGATCTGAGGACGGAAAGGATTTTTCCTCTGTCAACCCTTTCGTTATCCAGAAGGGCGTAGATGCCATAGCCGGATCTGTCAAATCTTGTACCAGGTTGCGTAACGGTACCTTATTACTAGAAACTGAGAGCGCCTTTCAGGCACAAAAACTGCTTCGGGCCACACTCCTGTACACGTTCCCTGTACGGGTGGAGGCTCACCGAACTTTGAATTCGTCTCGTGGTGTAGTCTATACTAGCTCCCTCGACAGACTGACTGACGAGGAGATTCAATCTTTCCTCGCTGAGCAGGGCGTGACAGCTGTCCATAGGGTCATGAAAAAGGTCAACAATGACCTTGTACCGACCCGGACACTTTTCTTGACCTTCGATAGTGTTAAGCTGCCATCGCGCATCAAGGCGGGCTACGAGGTTATTTCTGTTCACCCCTATGTCCCGACACCTACGCGCTGCTACCAGTGTCAGCGTTTCAATCACACTCGACAGTCTTGTTCCAATGCGGCTAAATGTGTCACTTGTGGCAGGGATGCCAATGAGGGTGACTGTCCACCTCCGTCTCCTCATTGTGTGAACTGTCAGAGTGACCATGCCGCATCCTCCCGCGACTGTCCTGTCTATAAGGAAGAACGCTGTATCCAAGAAATTCGGGTCAAAGAGAAAGTGTCCACCTCGGCTGCTCGCAAGCTATTGGCTAGTAGGAAGCCCACGCTGCTCCCAGCAGGGAAATACAGTACTGTCCTCGCCTCTCCTCGGACTACCAGGGAGGTGGCAACCCAGACATGCAATCTGACCTTCAGCACCACGGTCGTCCGTTCGGCCAATGCTAAGATCGCGCGGTCGATGTCTCCTCTTCGTCCCATCACCCCACTGACACCAGCCCCTTCATCAGCTTCTCCTAAGATGAAGACCCAGAAGTCTCATGCACGGGCCTTCAAGAAGGAACCGTCCCGTGCAGACTTCCTACGTACCTCGACCTCCCAGCCTTCGACCGGTACTTCCACCAAACGTCCTTCCAAGAAGGCTCATAGGAAGCACAGTTCTCCTTCTCCGCCGCATTTCTTCTCCTGCGCCACCCAGCAGTTGCCGCCCCAGGCCGTCATCCGTTTCGCCTGGCCGCACCGCTGGTAGCCGAACATCTGGCCGTTCACCGGCGGAGGAAGCTCCCCCTCCCGGCCATCTTCCCAAGATGGCCGATGAACCTATAGACCCAATGGACGATGACTGTCCACCTACTGATAGCGGCGGCAGTGCTCGCTCAAAGCCAGGCCCTCAGCGGCCTTCGAGGTGACCCCTTCTTTCATCTTCCTTTTCTTCTTACGATGGCACTTATTCACTGGAATATTCGCAGCATTCGCTCCAACCGAGAGGACTTGAAGTTGCTGCTCCGCTTGCACCGTCCGCTCGTCGTAGCCCTCCAGGAAACGAAGCTACGCCCATGCGATCAAATTGTCTTGGCACACTACACCTCTGTGCGTTTTGACCTACCCCCTGTGGTAGGTATCCCGGCTCATGGAGGGGTTATGTTGCTGGTCCGGGATGATATTTACTAAGATCCCATCACGTTGCACACCGGCCTGCAGGCAGTAGCCATCCGCATTACTCTCCCCACTTTTCCATTTTCCATTTGTACCGTTTACACTCCATCGTCATCTGCCGTTACCAGGGCAGACATGATGCAACTTATTGCTCAGCTACCTGCACCATTTTTGTTAACTGGAGACTTCAATGCCCACCATCCCCTTTGGGGCTCTCCAGCATCCTGCCCGAGGGGCTCCCTGTTAGCAGACCTTTTCAACCAGCTCAATCTTGTCTGCCTCAATACTGGCGCCCCTACTTTTCTTTCGGACACATCTCACACCTATTCCCATTTAGACCTCTCTATATGCACTACCCAACTTGCACGCCAATTTGATTGGTATGCATTTTCTGATACATATTCGAGCGACCACTTCCCGTGTGTTATCCATCTCCTGCAGCATACCCCCTCTTTCGTGCTCATCTAGTTGGACCATCTCCAAAGTAGACTGGGGGCTCTTCTCTTCCAGGGCGACCTTTCAGGATCAAACCCTCACAAGCTGCGATCGTCAGGTCGCACACCTCACGGAAGTCATTCTCGCTGCTGCTGAATATTCCATCCCTCACCCTACTTCTTCTCCATGTCGCGTACCGGTCCCCTGGTGGACCGCAGCATGTAGAGATGCTTTACGTGCTCGTCGACGTGCTTTACGCACCTTTAAACGCCACCCTACAGTGGCGAATTGTATCAATTATTATAAACGATTACGTGCACAGTGTCGTCGTATTATTAAAGAAAGCAAGAAAGCCAGCTGGGCTGCTTTCACAAGCACCTTCAACAGTTTTACTCCTCCTACTGTTGTCTGGGGTAGCCTGCGCCGGCTATCTGGCACTAAGGTCCACTCACCAGTTTCTGGCTTGACGGTCGCGAATGACATCCTTGTGGCCCCTGAGGATGTCTCCAATGCCTTCGGCCGCTTTTTCGCCGAGGTTTCGAGCTCCGCTCATTACCACCCTGCCTTCCTCCCCCGCAAACAGGCAGAGGAGGCTAGGCCACCTAACTTCCGCTCCTCGAATCGTGAAAGTTATAATGCCCCATTCACCATGCGGGAACTCGAAAACGCACTTGGTCGATCACGGTCCTCCGCTCCAGGGCCTGATTCTATTCATATTCAGATGCTGAAGAACCTTTCTCCTGCGGGTAAAGGTTTTCTTCTTCGTACTTACAATCGCATCTGGATTGAGGGACATGTTCCCGCATGCTGGCGCGAGTCTATTGTTGTCCCGATTCCTAAGCCGGGGAAGGACAAGCACTTGCCTTCCAGTTATCGACCCATCTCGCTTACCAGCTGTGTCTGTAAAGTGATGGAGCGAATGGTTAACTCTCGATTGGTTTGGCTGCTCGAGTCTCGACGCCTACTTATCAATGTACAATGTGGATTTCGTAGGCGCCGCTCTGCTGTTGACCATCTGGTTACCTTGTCGACCTTCATTATGAATAACTTTTTGCGGAAGCGCCCGACCGCGGCTGTGTTCTTTGATTTGGAGAAGGCTTACGACACCTGTTGGAGGGCGGGCATTCTCTGCACCATGCATACATGGGGCCTTCGCGGTCGCCTCCCTCTTTTTATTCATTCCTTTTTAATGGATCGACAGTTCAGGGTACGTGTGGGTTCTGTCCTGTCAGACACCTTTCGCCAGGAGAATGGGGTGCCACAGGGCTCAGTTTTGAGCGTCGCTCTCTTCGCCATCGCGATCAATCCAATAATGGATTGCCTCCCAGCTGATGTATCAGGCTCCCTTTTCGTGGACGATTTTACCATCTATTGCAGCGCGCAGTGTACACGTGTCCTGGAGCGCTGTCTTCAGCGTTCTATTGACCGTCTTTACTCCTGGAGTGTCGCCAATGGCTTCCGTTTTTCTGCCGAGAAGCCGGTCTGTATTAACTTCTGGCGCTACAAAGAGTTTCTCCCACCGTCCTTACGACTCGGTCCCGTTGCTCTCCCAATCATGGAGACAACAAAATTTTTAGGTCTTACATTTGATAGGAAACTTAGCTGGTCTCCACATGTGTCATATTTGGCTGCCCGTTGTACCCGTTCTTTAAATGTCCTCCGTGTTCTCAGTGGTATGTCGTGCGGAGCGGATCGAACCGTCCTGCTTCGTCTATATCGGTCGATCGTCCGCTCCAAGCTGGATTATGGGAGCTTCGTATACTCCACTGCACGGCCATCCATCTTACGCCGCCTCAACTCCATACAACATCGGGGTTTACGACTTGCGATCGGAGCGTTTTATACTAGTCCCGTAGAGAGTCTTCATGCTGACGCTGGTGAATTGCCACTCACCTACCGGCGCGATATACTGCTTTGTCGGTATGCCTGTCGGCTACTGTCAATGCCCAACAACCCGTCTTATCGTTCCTTTTTTGACGACTCTCTCGACCGTCAATACGGGTTGTATGTCTCTGCCCTGCTACCCCCTGGAGTTCGCTTTCGTTGCCTCCTTCAACACCTTAATTTTTCACTCCCTGCAACCTTTCGAGTGGGCGAGAGCCAGACGCCACCTTGGCTCCAGGCTCAGGTCCGCGTTCACCTTGACCTCAGCTCGCTCCCAAAAGAGGTTACCCCCGTTTTGTTGAACTTCGTTCGAAGTTCATCAATATGACCTTCATTTATACAGATGGCTCAAAGACCAATGACGGGGTCAAGTGTTCTTTTATTGTCGGGGCACAAAGTTTCAAATACCAGCTCCATGGCCATTGTTCGGTCTTCACAGCTGAGCTCTTTGCCCTCTACCAGGCTGTTCTTTACATCTGCCGCCACCGACATTCTGCTTATGTCATCTGCTCCGATTCCCTGAGCGCCATCTAGAGCCTCAGTGATCCGTATCCGGTTCACCCTTTCGTGCACCGGATCCAACGCTCTCTTCAGCAGCTGGTGGACGTCGGTTCGCCGGTTAGCTTTATGTGGGTCCCTGGCCATGTCGGTATCCCTGGGAACGAAGCTGCAGATGCCGCGGCCAAGGCTGCGGTCCTCCAGCCTCAGACAGGTTCTTGTTGTGTCCCTTCGTCGGATTGTAGCAGGGTAATTTGTCGGCGCATTTTATCGCTGTGGCATGCCGATTGGGCTGCACTTACAGACAACAAGCTTCGGCCCTTGAAACCTCTTCCCGCGGCTTGGACGTCCTCCTCCCGCCCTTCTCGGCGGGAGGAGGTCGTTTTGGCCCGGTTACGCATTGGACACTGCCGGTTCAGCCATCGCCATCTGCTGACGGCTGCGCCGGCGCCGTTCTGCCCATGTGGGCAATTGCTGACGGTCCGCCACATTTTAATGTCCTGTCCGGATTTTAACACACTGCGTCTAGATCTTAACCTGCCATGTACTCTAGATGCCATTTTAGCGGATGACCCATGAGCAGCTGCTCGCGTTCTTCGTTTTATCAATTTGACAAACCTCTCTAAGGACATTTGATGATGCTGTTTTTTAATACTATGCCTGTCAGTCTGTCTTTTATCGTGTTTTCCCTTTTAGTTGTTGTTTTAAACTTGTGCCTCGTGGTGCATTCTTAACGTAGTCAGGGCGCTAATGACCATTGAAGTTGTGCGCCCTAAAACCACAAAAAAAAAACCACACACAATCGAAACCGGACAAACCATTGTATAAAACTGCAATCTACACAAATAAAATATTTTATATTGAAAATTAATATCGCTGTTCTATATACTAGACCACGAACATCAACTTTGATTCATTACTGCACTACCTAGCCTCATCCTTCCTACCCCACTGTAAGAATATATCCCCACAGGGTGTAATTTTTGAAAGTAGGCTTAACACTAGACGAATTCAATATGTTATACTGGAGGGAGAATGTTGCACACAAAGGACAATAACGTTGACTTTGTCACACGAAAACGTAACAAGGCCTACAATGCTTTCACGGTACGTAAATGATTTATGAGAAGGGTCAGAAAGACTGTTGCTTACAGCAAAGTACTGTCGGTGGATGATCAGAATGAATTACAGAAAGACTGAGGCAAAATTTCCATTTGGTGCGTCCTCTTTAAATCTAGAAAAATATAATACCCATGCCAAATACAAAAAGCCCAATAATATCTGGTGTCAAGTGTAGTGATGAATATCTCGAGTACATCAAATCATGCAAGTATTTACGGGTAGTTTTACGAAACTATACAAAATGCTTAAAACAGGTGACGAATGTAAGACTTTAGTTTAAAGGTCCTGGGAATGTTTAATGCACCTGTAAAGAAAATAGCATACAACATGATAGCGCGACAAATTCTAGCGTGTTCTTAAGATGTTTAGAAACACTATTGTGTAGACAGGACAATAGAAATTGAATGAATTAGGACAAGTGCTGCTAGGATGACGACATGTCGGTATATCCCATATTAAAGTGTAACAGAAACACTCGCTAAACTTAAACGGGAACCCTGGGAAGAAACATGTCTTAGTTCTCGCGAAACATCGTTGGGCAAATTTAGAGAAGCCGTATTCGAAGAAGACTGTGACAATTTTTCTGCAACCATCGTAACCTCGCGTGCGGATCGTGAGAATAACCTGAGAGCAACCAGGGCACAATAACAGTCATTTTTGCCTGGCTCAGTAGGCGAATGTAATGGGAGAGAAAAGCGACAATATTAGTACAGTGTAGTCTCAGCAATGCACAGTACACTGGGCTTGCAGAATATATATGTAGATGTCAAAACAAAAAATTTCACCTACGAAGTATTGCCAAGGGTCGGCGGTGCTACACTTGTAAAAGGAGGCGGCGGCTTGCGAAGCCGCGCGAGGACGTCCTCGAGCTGCAGCGCTGACTCCCTCCCGCTTCTCTCCCACCTGCCCGGAAGCACACGTTTGATTTATACGAGGACCTTAGAGCCGTCGGCGCCTGCTGCAAATCCGGTTGCCGAGCAGAAACGCTAACTAAACACGAGCGCGCACACAAAAGGAGTCAGAGATGAATGGCACAGAGCGCGACGCGGCAAACAGCGAAGGCGGCCGGGCCGTGATAACAACGGATGAGAAGGGAGAGCGGCCATGACAAAGAGCCGAAAAGATAACTGGCTCCAATGTCGCGGCTTAATGACAGCGCGCAAGAAGTAATGCAGATTTACCAGGTGCGCAAACGAGCTGCCGAGACGCCACGGCGCGCGTGTGTGCAAGCAACGAGAGGGACTATTCACACGACGCGCTGCTCACAAAAGGGGCAGACAAAACACGGCCAACGGACGGTTACATCACAACGGCGGTAGTGATGCGCTGGCGCCGCTGTTAGTAGCGTAACTGACACCACAAAATCCACAGGAAACAAAGGTCGCTGGAGACGCGACCAGCGTGCTCCTAGTGTTCTGCGCCGCGAACGTCGCGCGGGAGATACCGGGATAAATTAAATCCCCGATGTTATTTTACGACGGTACGCACACCAAGAGAAGATTTGCAGAGCAAGCAACAGCGTGTGGGGAAAAATGATGCATCTCCTGCGCTATGAGGAGGCAACTTTTCCCGTTCACACTCTTGGGGCATTTCACTGCTTCCACGAACTTTTCATATCTACAACGTACACCAACTCCATGGTCATCACATCTCTAGAGTATCATTCAAAGTGGAAACATAACAAAAGCGCTCACTACACGTGTAAGGGATATTTCACATCAGTGATGAAAAACGCATACTTCTTTCTTTTTTAAGACAGGCATCGGCTGGATGCCATCACTTTTACTATGTTTCTTCCTTAACCAGCTGCTAACTTCATCCTTTTTTTAGTGTCACGTAGCATTCCAAGTCGTCGTCGTCGTCGTCATCATCATCATCATCATCATCATCATCATCATCATCTTCTTCTTCTTCTTCTTCTTCTTCTTTTCTTCAATGAGTCATCAATGCAGACAGTCTCTTTTCAGTATACTGGATGTTCCAGCCAAGCAGTTTTCCTCACGTTCATCATTTTTACTAGTTTTCTTTCCTCGCCTGTTTTAGAAATTTCATTACACATTTAGCATTTTTCCGCAGAACCACATTTTGAAACTATCCTGTTATTTGTCATTTTTTGTCTTTTTGACTGTCCATGACCAACTGCCACTATAATCCTGCACTCCAGATAAAAAAATCTCTTTTTAGTTCTATTGGACTTCATTTTATTGTTAATAAGCCCTACACCATTTCTAAGGTTTTTTTTACTCATAGGTATTCTATTTCTATTTCCTAGGCACAGCTTCCATTTTCATAAGAACCTAAAATATTTTACTTATTCCAAGGTTTTTCTTTCTTTCCAATGACATGTTTGCAGCACCTGCAGACTTGCCAATTCCTGATCTTTCCTTTATTTATCCCCAAGTCATGCTCTTCCCCACCTTTCACAATCTCCTCCATCATAAATTATAATTCTTCCCCTGATTTAGCCAACACTGCTTAATCACTGCTTAATCATTTTCAAAAATAATAGTCTTTATCCTGCTGCATCCTCCCCCTCCTCCTACAATTATGCTGCATTCATTTTTCTAATGCTTCATCTGTACAGTTCACAGCACAGCTATTGAAAAATATTGGTAGAAAACAACAACTTAGTCCAAAACCTTTTCCAATACCTGTCTTATCTGTTTACTCACAATCAGACTTTACTATCAGTTTGTTTGGAAACAGTGAAATGTATTTGTAAGAAACCTTGTAAGAAACCAAGGCTTACTAAAGAAATAAAAATAACTTATAACCAGAAAAGAGAAATGTATCTAACAGCAAGAAACAGTAATAACCCAGAAACAGTCAAACATTATAAAAACTATTGTATTATATTGTTGTCGTTATTGTGGTCTTCCATCCTGAGCCTGGTTTGATGCAGCTCTCCATGCTACTCTATCCTGTGCAAGCTTCATCATCTCCCAGTACCTACTGCAGCCTACATCCTTCTGAATCTGCTTACTGTTTTCATTTCTTGGTCTCCCTCTAGGATTTTTACCCTCCACACTGCCCTCCAGTACTAATTTGGTGATCCCTTGGTGCCTCCGAACATGTCCTACCAACCGATCCCTTCTTCTAGTCAAGTTGTGCCACAAGCACCTTTTCTCCCCAATTCTATTCAATACCTCCTTATCACTTACATACATGGCTACACTCCATACAAACACTTAAATCTATATTCGATGTTAACAAATTTCACTTTTCTTGCAATTGCCAGTCTACATTTTACATCCTCTCTACTTCGACCATCATCAGTTATTTTGCTTCCCAAATAGCAAATCTCATTTACTACTTTAAGTGTGTCATTTCTTAATCTAATTCCCTCAGCATCACCTGACTTAATTTCACTACATTCCATTTTCCTCATTTTGCTTTTGTTGATGTTCATCTTATATCCTCCTTTCAATACACTGTCCATTCCATTCAAAGGCTCTTCCAGGTCCTTAGCTGTCTCTGACAGAATTACAATATCATTGGCAAACCTCAAAGTTATTATTTCTTCTCCATGGATTTTTATTCCTACCCTGAATTATTCTTTTGTTTCCTTTACTGCTTGCTCAATATACAGAGTGAATAACATCGGGGATAGGCTACAACCCTGTCTCACTCCCTTCCCAACCACTGCTTCCCTTTCATGCCCCTCTTCTCTTCTAACTGCCATCAGGTTCCTGTACAAATTGTAAATAGCCTTTCACTCCCTGTAGTTTACCCCTGCCACCTTCAGAATTTGAAGGAGAGTATTCCAGTCAACATTGTCAAAAGCTTTCTCTAAGTCTACAAATACTAAAAACGTAGGTTTGCCTTTCCTTAATCTATCTTCAAAGATAAGTCGTTGGGTCACTATTGCCTCACCGTGTTCCAATATTTCTATGGAATCCAAACTGATCTTTCCTGATGTCGGCTTCTACCAGTTTTTGCATTGGTCTGTAAAGAATTCACGTTAGTATTTTGCAGTTGTGACTTATTAAGATGACATTTCAGTAATTTTCTCTTTTGTCAACACCTGCTTTCTTTGGGATTCGAATTATTATATTCTTCTTGAAGTCTGAGGGTATTTCACCTGTCTCATACATCTTGCTCACCAGATGGTAGAGTTTTGTCAGGACTGGCTCTCCCAAGGCTGTCAGTAGTTCTAATGGAATGTTGCCTACCACCCGGGGCCTTGTTTTGACTTAGGTCTATCAGTGCTCTGTCAAACTCTTTACACAGTATCATATCTCCCATTTTATCTTCATCCTCTTCCATTTCCATAATATTGTCCTCAAGTACATCGCCCTTGTATAGACCCTCTATATACTCCTTCCACCTTTCTGCTTTCCCTTCTTTGCTTAGAACTGGGTTTCCATCTGAGCTCTTGATATTCATACAAGTGGTCCTCTTTTCTCCAAAGGTCTCTTTAATTTTCCTGTAAGCAGTATATATCTTACCCCTAGTGAGATATGCCTCTACATCCTTACATTTGTCCTTTAGCTATCCCCGCTTAGCCATTTTGCACTTTCTTTCGATTTCATTTTTGAGACATTTGTATTCCTTTTTGCATGCTTCATTTACTGCATTTTTATATTTTCCCCTTTCATCAATTATATTCAATATTTCTTCAGTTACCCAAGGATTTCTAATAGCCCTTGTCTTTTTACCTACTTGATCCGGTGCTGCCATCACTACTTCATCTCTCAAAGCTACCCATTCTTCTTCTACCGTATTTCCTTCCCCCATTCCTGTCAATTGTTCCCTTATGCTCTCCCTGAAACTCTGTACAACCTCTGGTTCTTTCAGTTTATCCAGGTCCCATCTCCTTAAATTCCCACCTTTTTGCAGTTTCTTCAGTTTTAATCTACAGTTGAAAACCAACAGATTGTGGTCAGAGTCCACACCTCCCCCTGGAAATGTCTTACAATTTAAAACCTGGTTCCTAAATCTCTGTCTTACCATTATATAATCTATCTGAAAAATTCCAGTATCTCCAGGTCTCTTCCATGTATACAACCTTCTTTCATGATTCTTGAACCAAGTGTTAGCTATGATTAAGTATGCCCTGCGCAAAATTCTATCAGGCAGCTTCCTCTTTCATTTCTTACCTCCATTCCATATTCACCTACTACTTATCCTTCTCTTCCTTTTCCTACTATCAAATTACATTCACCTGTGACTATTAAATTTTTGTCTCCCTTCACTATCTGAATAATTTCTTTTCTCACACCATATATTTCATCACCCCCCCCCCCCCCCCCCCCCCATGAACCATGGACCTTGCCGTTGGTGGGGAGGCTTGCGTGCCTCAGCGATACAGATAGCCGTACCGTAGGTGCAACCACAATGGAGGGGTATCTGTTGACAGGCCAGACAAACATGTGGTTCCTGAAGAGGGGCAGCAGCCTTTTCAGTAGTTACAAGGGCAACAGTCTGGATGATTGACTGATCTGGCCTTGTAACAATAACCAAAACGGCCTTGCTGTGCTGGTACTGCGAACGGCTGAAAGCAAGGGGAAACTACAGCCGTAATTTTTCCCGAGGGCATGCAGCTTTACTGTATGATTACATGATGATCGCGTCCTCTTGGGTAAAATATTCCGGAGGTAAAATAGTCCCCCATTCGGATCTCCGGGCGGGGACTACTCAAGAGGATATCGTTATCAGGAGAAAGAAAACGGGCGTTCTACGGATTGGAGCGTGGAATGTCAGATCCCTTAATCGGGCAGGTAGGTTAGAAAATTTAAAAAGGGAAATGGATAGGTTGAAGTTAGATGTAGTGGGAATTAGTGAAGTTCGGTGGCAGGAGGAACAAGACTTCTGGTCAGGTGACTACAGGGTTATAAACACAAAATCAAATAGGGGTAGGTTTAATAATGAATAGGAAAATAGGAATGCGGGTAAGCTACTACAAACAGCATAGTGAACGCATTATTGTGGCCAAGATAGATACGAAGCCCACACCTACTACAGTAGTACAAGTTTATATGCCAACTAGCTCTGCAGATGACGAAGAAATTGAAGAAATGTATGATGAAATAAAAGAAATTATTCAGATTGTGAAGGGAGACGAAAATTTAATAGTCATGGGTGACTGGAATTCGAGTGTAGGAAAAGGGAGAGAAGAAACATAGTAGGTGAATATGAATTGGGGGACAGAAATGAAAGAGGAAGCCGCCTGGTAGAATTTTGCACAGAGCACAACATAATCATAGCTAACACTTGGTTTAAGAATCATGAAAGAAGGTTGTATACATGGAAGAACCCTGGAGATAATAAAAGGTATCAGATGGATTATATAATGGTAAGACAGAGATTTAGGAACCAGGTTTTAAATTGTAAGACATTTCCAGGGGCAGATGTGGACTCTGACCACAATCTATTGGTTATGACCTGTAGATTAAAACTGAAGAAACTGCAAAAAGGTGGGAATTTAAGGAGATGGGACCTGGATAAACTAAAAGAACCAGAGGTTGTACAGAGATTCAGGGAGAGCATAAGGGAGCAATTGACAGGAATGGGGGAAATAAATACAGTAGAAGAAGAATGGGTAGCTTTGAGGGATGAAGTAGTGAAGGCAGCAGAGGATCAAATAGGTAAAAAGATGAGGGCTAGTAGAAATCCTTGGGTAACAGAAGAAATATTGAATTTAATTGATGAAAGGAGAAAATATAAAAATGCAGTAAGTGAAACAGGCAAAAAGGAATACAAACGTCTCAAAAATGAGATCGACAGGAAGTGCAAAATGGCTAAGCAGGGATGGCTAGAGGACAAATGTAAGAATGTAGAAGCCTATCTCACTAGAGGTAAGATAGATACCGCCTACAGAAAAATTAAAGAGACCTTTGGAGATAAGAGAACGACTTGTATGAATATCAAGAGCTCAGATGGAAACCCAGTTCTAAGCAAAGAAGGGAAAGCAGAAAGGTGGAAGGAGTATATAGAGGGTCTATACAAGGGCGATGTACTTGAGGACAATATTATGGAAATGGAAGAGGATGTAGATGAAGATGAAATGGGAGATATGATACTGCGTGAAGAGTTTGACAGAGCACTGAAAGACCTGAGTCGAAACAAGGCCCCCGGAGTAGACAATATTCCATTGGAACTACTGACGGCCGTGGGAGAGCCAGTCCTGACAAAACTCTACCATCTGGTTAGCAAGATGTATGAAACAGGCGAAATACCCTCAGACTTCAAGAAGAATATAATAATTCCAATCCCAAAGAAATCAGGTGTTGACAGATGTGAAAATTACCGAACTATCAGTTTAATAAGTCACAGCTGCAAAATACTAACTCGAATTCTTTACAGACGAATGGAAAAACTAGTAGAAGCCAACCTCGGGGAAGATCAGTTTGGATTCCGTAGAAACACTGGAACACGTGAGGCAATACTGACCTTACGACTTATCTTAGAAGAAAGATTAAGGAAAGGCAAACCTACGTTTCTAGCATTTGTAGACTTAGAGAAAGCTTTTGACAATGTTGACTGGAATACTCTCTTTCAAATTCTAAAGGTGGCAGGGGTAAAATACAGGGAGCGAAAGGCTATTTACAATTTGTACAGAAACCAGATGGCAGTTATGAGAGTCGAGGGACATGAAAGGGAAGCAGTGGTTGGGAAGGGAGTAAGACAGGTTTGTAGCCTCTCCCCGATGTTGTTCAATCTGTATATTGAGCAAGCAGTAAAGGAAACAAAAGAAAAATTCAGAGTAGGTATTAAAATTCATGGAGAAGAAATAAAAACTTTGAGGTTCGCCGATGATATTGTAATTCTGTCAGAGACAGCAAAGGACTTGGAAGAGCAGTGGAATGGAATGGACAGTGTCTTGAAAGGAGGATATAAGATGAACATCAACAAAAGCAAAACAAGGATAATGGAATGTAGTCTAATTAAGTCGGGTGATGCTGAGGGAATTAGATTAGGAAATGAGGCACTTAAAGTAGTAAAGGAGTTTTGCTATTTGGGGAGCAAAATAACTGATGATGGTCGAAGTAGAGAGGATATAAAATGTGGGCTGGCAATGGCAAGGAAAGCGTTTCTGAAGAAGAGAAATTTGTTAACATCCAGTATTGATTTAAGTGTCAGGAAGTCGTTTCTGAAAGTATTTGTATGGAGTGTAGCCATGTATGGAAGTGAAACATGGACGATAAATAGTTTGGACAAGAAGAGAATAGAAGCTTTCGAAATGTGGTGCTACAGAAGAATGCTGAAGATTAGATGGGTAGATCACATAACTAATGAGGAGGTATTGAATAGGATTGGGGAGAAGAGAAGTTTGTGGCACAATTTGACCAGAAGAAGGGATTGGTTGGTAGGACATGTTCTGAGGCATCAAGGGATCACCAATTTAGTATTGGAGTGCAGCGTGGAGGGTAAACATCGTAGAGGGAGACCAAGAGATGAATACACTAAGCAGATTCAGAAGGATGTAGGTTGCAGTAGGTACTGGGAGATGAAAAAGCTTGCGCAGGATAGAGTAGCATGGGGGGCTGCATCAAACCAGTCTCAGGACTGAAGACCACAACAACAACAACAACATATTTCATCAATCCCTTCGTTATCTGCAGAGCTAGTTGGCATATAAAATTGTACTACCATGGTAGGCGTGGGCTTCATGTCTATCTTGGCCACAATAATGCATTCACATTTTAAATAACCATTAATTGTCATGGAGGAAACAGGCTCAAGATCTTTATTAGAAAATAAAGGCTATATATGGATAATGCAATACTTGTGTAATTTGATAAAATTAAAATTCTAACCACCTCTCCTTCCGAAATTACGAAAATGATAAACTCACTCAAAAGTAAAAGCCCACATGAACTTCATGGCATTTTAACAGAGTACTAAAAGCTTGTTCCCACCAAATAAGTAGGATTCTCAACCGCATTTGTAATAGATCACTGACAGACAAACATGCTACATATTGCTAAACCACTGCATGAAAAGGGGGACAGGTCACAAGCCAACAATTACCACCCAGTCTCTCTCCTGACAGCTCTGTTGAAAAAGTTACATATTCAAGAGAAGCTTCACATATCTGTTAAAAAAAGGAATAACTAACAAAATGTCAATTTGGTTTTCAGAAAGGCTTTTCAACAAAACATTTTCATTGATCAGATATTAAATGCTTTGAATAACCAAACATCACTCGATGGTATTATTTGACTGCATGACTCATGCAATTTTTCTAGATAAGTTTAAGTATTCTAGAATGAGAGGGACAGTGCACAAATGGTTTAGTTCATATTCAACTGGAAAAGTGCAGAAAGCTGAAGTAAACAGTTCACATAATGTGCCAAATTGTCAAATTTCTTAATCTAGGGAGGTATGAGGAATGGATGTCTCACAGGGTTCAGTCTTGAGCCCCTTATTGTTCTTAGTATAGAGTGTGTTTGTTTTAACTTAAGACAACTAAATATATAAAAAATGATGCATTGCAATTAAAAAAGGAAAAACACACGTTTTAGGTGAAAAGTTAATATTAGTAAGGCGACATTAGTCTGTGTTACAACTGGCCACCTCCTAACCATCCCTCCTACATGTGCGGGGTCAACTTTGTATTTTCAAATGGGAACCCTCCCCCATTTTTACTGCATATTCGGATTCTATGCCAAAAAATATTTAGGGTTACTCAAGCCATTGTTTCCCAATCAAGGTACATAGCACTATAATAAGGAAAAACATCATGTGTGGCCATTTTTGCAATTAAGATCGAATGCATCTGAGACTACATTTCATTTACAAAGTAAATGTAAATCTTTGTGTCCTAACAGTTGATACTGATATTCAAACAGTACTTGAGCATTGCAAATGTGATTGTATAGTGCACATAATATGGCCCAACATTGGCACCATTGAAATTCATATGCGAGCGTGCGCACACGCACATGCACGCGCGTGCGCGCGCGCGCACACACACACACACACACACACACACACACACACACACACACACACACACACACACCCGCGCGCGCGCGCGCACACCATCGCTTAGCACCCCATCATGCAGTGAGCACCAGTGCCTTTACAGGCACGAACATTGAATGTTTCGCCACCACTCCTCTCTGGAGCCTCTTCTGGCACAGCTGGCATACTGGATCTTGTAGCTCTCACAGAGTAGATTACAATAATTTTACTTTACAGTGAGGCTGGAAACAATTCGATGCTGCTGTTGCTCTCTGTACTGAACATTTTGCCGACAGGCCACAAGACCGTGCAACTATTAATCGTGCTGTACAATTTACTACTGAAGGACATGTGATGCTTAAAAAGCAAACTCGTAGAGCAATTGTAAAGAGAAACATCAATAATGAAATAACAGTACTAGCTGCAATGGCTTGTAATCGACATGGAAGTATCCGAGACATATCGTGGCAGTCTGGAATAGTTCACACAAGTATCTGGGAGATCTTACACCATCAGAAATACCACCTCTACCAAATCTCGATGTACCGAGAACTTCATGGGAATGATTTTCAGAATTTGATGTGGTTTTGTAATTGGGCACTCGTGGAAATACAGAACGGCCCACAATTATTTTTTCAGGTAATGTTCTCTAACAAGTCAACATTTAAGAGCAATGGCAAAATTAATCGGTATAATGTATTATTGGAATGTGGATCACCCGCACAGGGTATATGAGGTTGCTTGTCAACATCCATGGTCTGTTAATGTTTGGTGCAGCATCATAGGCAACAAATTAATTGGCCTCTTTGTTGTGCAAGACACACTGCACAGGGAAAAATGTTGTGAGTTACTGCAAGAAGAGCTACCCATTCTGTTGGAATATGTACCCTCATAGACAAACATAGCACTTGGTTGCAATATGACTGTTGTAGAACACATTACTCTACAAGAGCCAAAGAACAACTGAATCGCAATTTCAATGGTCACTGGATCAGTAGAGGTGGTCCGGTAGCGTGACCTGCCAGGTCACCTGCCACCTTGCATCACCAGAGTTTTTCTGGTGGGGTTATCTGAAGAACAAAATGTATGCAGAAGTACCAACTACTCAATAGAAAATAATAGAAAGTTTCAGAAGTGCTTGGCGAAACATTCCATCACACATGCTTTCAAGCTGTGTTCACGTATTCCATGCACAAATTAATAAATGAATCAAAATGGAAGGTCATCAGTTTGAGCTTTTATTACAATTTACAACTAATGTGAGAGGCAACAAGATTCACTGAAATCAAGCAGCCCAATGGTAACAGGCAAGGAGATTCATCAAAATCAAACACCCCAGTAGTGAGAGGCAAGGGGATTCATCAAAATCAAAAACCCCAGTAGTGAGAGGCAAGGGGACTAACTGTTAGCAAGCATCCCGCTGGGAACAAAAAACTCACATCCATATCGTCGTTCATGTATCACGCTGGCAGCAGGACAACACACCTATAAAACAACGGTTTTACTTACGCAAGCTTTCAGAGCCATTAGCTGCTTCTTCCGGCAGAAGGGCTGAAGTGGAAGGAACAGGGGTGAAGGGAAAGGAATTGGGGAGGTTTAGGAAAAGGGGGTAGAGTTTGGGAAAGTCACCCAGCAACCCATGTCAGCAATTACTTACTGGACAGGATGAGAAGGAACTAATGATTGTTGGGGACTGCACAGGGTGAGATTTGAAAACCTGAGAGCTTAAAGGTAAAAGACAGGGTAATATGTAAGACAGAGATTACTGCTAAAACATCATGCATGAGTTAAAAAGAGTGAAAAGCTAATTGTATTGTGCGTAACAGAGGTGGGTGGGGGATGGTAAAAAATGGACAGGTCAGAAAACAAAAGATGTAGAAAACTAAAATGGAATGAAGAAAGGAGTAGTTACGGTGAAGAACTGCTCAGACAGAAGAAACTAACATAAATTAAGGACATGTTGTAGTGCTAGTTCTCATTTGTGGATTTCTGAGAAACTGGTGTCTCGAGAAAGAATCCAGATGGCATGTGTGGTGAAACGGACACCGAGGCCACGACTGTCATGTTGTAGAACATGCTCTGCAACAGTACATTGTGTCTTGCTGGTATACACCCTCTGCCTATTCTCATTCATACAAACTGTTAACTCTGTGGTAGTCATGCCACTGTAAAAGGCCGAACAGTGCTTACATAACAGCTAGTTTATGATGTGATGTTTCACAGGTGGCTCTCCCTTTGATAGTATATGTTTTGCCACTTACGGCGCTGGTGTAAGTGGTGGTAGAAGAGTGCATAGTGCAAGTCTTGCAGCAGGGATGGTCACAGGGCTATCACATCCAATCCTGGTATTGCTGATCCTTTCAAAAAATAACATGGGAGCACACTAGTCACTCAGAATTATCCTGGTCTTGAAGGTATTAATTAGCTACTTCGACAAGGCTATGATTTCCTAAAATCATGCAGTGAACAACATGGGAGCACACTACTTGTCACTCAGTATTATCCTGGTCTTGAAGGTATTAATTAGCTACTTCGACTTCTGACCTGTCCATTTTTTACCATCCCCCACCCACCTCTGTTATGCACAATACAATTAGCTTTCCTAAAATCATGCAGTGAAATGAGATCCATTCAGCCTGAGATTTTGCCAACTGCACCTAGAATAGTGTTTCAATGCCCTCCCAATCTCTGCAATATCCTTGTCAGACCCTATGCTTCTTTTGCACCCATCTCCCTACCCTGTGGTTCCTACCCCTGTGATCGTCCCTGCTGCAAGACTTGCCCTATGCACTCTCTTACCAGCCATGCAACTGGCAAAACATGTACTATCAAAGACAGAGCCACCTGCGAAACGACACGTCATACATCAGCTGTTATGTAAATAATGTTTAGCCTTTTGCGTCAGCACGATTACCACCAAGTTATCAGTTAGGTTGAATGGGCATAGGCAGAGGGTATATATTGGTAACACACAGTATCCTGTTGCAGGATATTGTCTCAGCATTTCTTCACAATACCTACTCTGTTCTTCACTCCATTTTAGTTTTATTTTACATTTCTACATATTTCATTTTCTGATCTGTCTATTTTTCGCCATCTCCCTCCCTTCTCTGTTACATACAAGGTACTTATCTCTTCATCCTTATTAATTCTCTGTGTTGCATGTTACCCTGTATTCTACCTTTAAGTTCTCAGGTTTTCAAATCTCATCCTGTGTAGCCCACAAAAATCAGTTCCTCCTCCTCATCCCGTCTGGTAGGTCTCCCCCAACCCAGGGTTCTGGGTGACTTTTCCAAACTCTATCCCTTTTCCTAAATCTCTCTAGTTTCTTTCCCCTTCACCCCTCTTCCTCCCCTTTCAACCCTTCTGCCAGAAGGAGCGACTCCCTCCAAAGGCTTGCGTAAGTAAAACTTTTTTTTGTGTGTATGTTGTCCTGCCCCAATTGGTGAGTAGATTTTTTATCTATCCAATTACATTACACAGACATTGAAATAGCTAACCATATTGTACTGCACAATCAAATCAGCAACACTAAATCAAATGATGAACACAATGGTTTACATTTATATCATAAATGAAATGTACAATCAAATGCTTGGTTCCTAATTGCAAAAACACACACACTTGGTATCTGTCAATGACAACACCATCTACCACAAATACAAAAACAACAGTTTTTTGGTGTAGTATCTGAATATGCAATAAAAATGGGGGGGGGGGTTCACATTTGAAAATACAAAGCTGACCCCATCCAGGCAGCAATGGTGGTTAGGAGGTAACCAGTTGTGGCACAGACAGATATCTCCTTTGCTAATATTAACTTTTCACCTAGAACACTTTCTTTTTCATACAATGCATCATTTCTGGGAAATCTAGTCATCTCAATTTAGAACAAATCACCCAATATATTAATGACTTACCACTCTGTATCCATGAAAAAGCAAAGCTAATTCTTTCTGCTGACGATACAAGAGTAGCAAGCACACCCAGCATATGAGAATTAGCTGAGGAAATTGTAAATAATGTCGTGGACTCTCATTAAATTATGATAGAACACAGTATATACAGTTCTGTACAGTAAATGACATAACACCATTGAGAAATGTGGACTTTGAACAGAAATCTGTGACTAAGGAAGAATACTCAAAATTTTTAGATGCATGCACTGATAAGAGACTGAACTGGAAGAAACAAATTGATGATGTGCCTGAATGTCTGAGCTCAGTTACTATTAGGATTACTGCATATTTTGGCAATGAATGTACCACTAAATTAGCTTGCTTTGCCTATATTCTTTCACTGCTTTCGTTTGGCATCATATTTTGTTGTAATTGATTATTAAGGTAAAAAGTGTGTAATCAGAATAATAATTGGAGCCTGCCCAAGATCATCTTGCAGACATTTATTTAAGAAACCAAGGATATTCGCTGTAGCTTCACAACATATATATTCACTTATGAAATTTGTTATGAACAACCCATTCCAATTCAAAATCAAAAGCAATGTGCAAAGCTAGAACACTGGGAGAAATTTTGATCTTCACGATTTTCAGTTAAATCTAACTTTGGCACAGAAGTATGTGAATTATGCTGCCACAAAAGTCTTTGGTGACTTACTGAATAGCATCAAAAATCTTACAGACATCTAACCAGAGTTTAAAAACAAATTAAAAGGCTTTCTGAATGATAACACTGTCTACTCAATAGACAAATTTTTAGATGTAAAATAGTACTTTACAATTTAAAAAAAATGAATAATGTCTTATAAATAAACCTTCTGTTAAATTGTCATGTTCCACATCATAACAAAGTGTCATATTCAATATCTATGAAACAAGTATTAACCCATTTCAGCCTGAATTAATTTTCACTTCTTTTTTACAAATCAGATATTTATTTGTTCATTGTCATTAAAGAAACATACTACAACTAGCTAAACAAGAAAGTAATTAAAATTTAAGAAAGAGAGGGTGTAACATGTATGTCACACTAGGCAGATCATGAATTTCAAGTAAAGTAAATGACAGCAAATAAAATAAATCAGTGTATGTCATTTACATTATGTTTGGGCAACAGCATCCATTCTCTATGATATGGTACAAAACACTCTATGCGCAAATCAACATCACATTCTTGGAGTTCCTTTGCACCATTTTCTTTGTTTCTGTGGTACCGTAGCTAACAGATGACTTTTTTTCATCGTATTTGATGTCATACAGCACTCTACCTTGATATTGATTACTGGCAGGGTGACCAGGACCTCTTGGGATTGTTGCAATGGAAGCTAGGTAACATTTCACAATGTGGTGCTGAAACTGCAGATGTGATATATTCATACCTGTCTTCCTGCAGAGAAGCCACACATTACATACAGACACATCCAGTGCCCAACTAAAAATTGGCCACCACCATTTCTTTCCTCTGATGTTCACTCTATACATTGCTGTATCTTTGTCCATTAGGTCAGTTCCCCCCAATATTTTTGCTGTATTCTCCAATAACATGTTGCCATGTTACAAGTATTCTTTTTGTGTCTTGTCTTAAATATAGGCTCACAGAGTTTACTGGACTGATCACATGGCTGGTCGAAGCAATTGTTACTGCAGAATTAACTAGCCATCTAGTAATAATCATTCCACTTTTTTTTGCTTCTCTTGTAATCAAAATCTCCTCTCTTATTCCTTTTGTACATTGGCTTAGAGGTTATAAGTTGACATTCTTTAGGCAGACAGTTCTCACGAATAGTGCCAGTTGTACAATAACCTCATCCTTTTAGGTGAACCAACAATGTTGGTGATTACAGTACAATGTTGTTGATTACAGAGTGAGAATTTTCACTCTGCAGCAGAGTGTGTACTGACATGAAACTTCCTGTCAAATTAAAATTGTATGCCGGACTGAGGCTCGAACTCGAGACCTTTGCCTTTCGCGGGTAAGTGCTCTACCAACTGAGCTATCCAAGCATGACTCATGACCCGTCCTCATAGCTTCAATTCTACCAGTACCTCATCTCCTACCTTCCAAACAACACAGAACCTCTTCTGCGAACCTTGCAGAACTAGCACACCTGGAAGAAAGGATATTGCAGAGACATGGCTTAGCCACAGCCTGGGGGATGTTTCCAGAGTGAGATTTTCACTCAGCAGCAGAGTGTGCACTGATATGAAACTTCCTCTGACTACTGCTTCACAGTGTAATTATTCCTTCATAAAATCTATTGTATATAACTCATTACAATTCAAAAGGAACAGTGGCGTACATACAATACCAGAACGAAAAACAACATTTATTACTCAACATTAAGATTGTCTTTAGCATAATAAGGGGTGCACATTGCTGCAACTGCAACTTTTGATCACTTACCCAGTGATTATAAAGTGTCTGACAGACAGAAAAGTAATATCAGAAAACAATCTGAAAGAGTTTCTTCTCGACAACTCCTCTTATTCTGCAGAAGAATTTCTATTACTGTAATGTGTAAAAGACGGTGTGAAGGTATTACTAATTCATATCTGTATATACTTTTTAAAAAATTACAAATTAATTTGCAATGTGAATGGTAAAATGAGTCATATCACATCATCACATTTTGTCAAGCATATGATCCATGAGACATGAAACTAACTAAAACTGACTCAAGAATGGGAACAGTGCATGTAATGGTAAATTATTCTGGTTCTCTTTTTCTATCCTCTATTTCCCTTTACAATTCATGTTTTAAAATGCCACTTCCAACTTTAATACATTGAAATAAGGAAGGAAGGAAGGATTATGGCTTAATGTCCCACTGACAGTAATCAGTAGAGTCTGAGCACCTATTTCCAAATGCCATTCTAGTGCTTTAACCACTGGACCACCTTGTTCACCCAGTGCATTGTACATGAGGTATAAAACGGATATAAGGTGACAGTAGCATTTCAGACCAAGAACTTAACATAATACACAACAAAAACACCCCTTTTTTTTCATTCCTAATACTTCAAACAGCTGTGACTTGCAAAACAAGAAGAATAGAGGACATATTTAAATGATGTTTTCTCTTGAGAACAGTTCATACTATCGGCTTTTCTGTGTGTCAGTTTCCTCAGAAAGCACGATATATTTATTACTACAAAATATCATAATACGTTTCCCATAAAAAAAAGAAAAGAGAGAGAGAGAGAGAGAAAAAATTAAAAAGTCCAAAAGGTTCCCACAAAAAAATTATTGTATCAGGGATTTCACTGAAAATAACACACAGCCCTACCACGATTTTCGCAATTAATTTAAAATAAATCTGAAGCATACAGTAACCATTTCTTATTAGGTAGCCCTTAACTGCTTCTATCCGAGTTGAAACACTTCATTTATGTGAAATTCTGTAATTATGTGGCCTCAAAACAGAAATAAATCTAATCATTTCTTAATACACAAATTCAACTAACATTTCTACTGGCAAAGTTTGCCTCTACATACAACGAGAAATTTCAGTTTTGGTAGGTACGAAGTTTCCTACATTTATTGTAGGTAATATTCCATCTCCAAAGAGCACAACACCTAAAGTTGCACACACAGTCTTCTCTTCGACTTGATTCGACAACATTATTTGTTCACTCTGTAATTTCTGGAGCAGAAACACTGCTGATGCTGGTTGTCCACTTCATATGGAATCAGTTGAACAACAATTCTCACACCTTGTTCTTCAAAATATTTTGGTTAGTCTGTAGACTGAATCACTGACAGAATTACTCCTCTACCTATTTCGAACTAGTGTTCTCTCCAACAATTTTTCCATCTTCCAAAAATCTAGATACCACAAAGCCATATATCAGGATCGTGGACAATAATGTGGCAGCTTACACAACCAAGTCATGAATACGACAATTTCTTGCATGCAAACCTTCAAGTTGAATGTGCATTCTCTGGCAACAATTTGACGTATTCATGAAAATGTCAAGGTTACTTGTTCTTAATGGCATGGCTCAAGTCAGTATAAAGGTATCAGAGTAATGAACTGAGCAAATAGGTTCTCACAAAGTGGCATAATAATGGGCCCCCTGAGTCAGTATCACATTGCTTAAAACAATAATTACTATAGTATACTTTGGAGGATGTGGCAATGCATGTTATATTTAATACAAACCAGTACTTCATAGTACTTGCACAATGTTTCATCCTCTGTAACCCTGTCCACAGAGAATCAGATGTAGCAAAATTAGTCCAATTCAGTGAGGTTTCCTCACATTTGTAGGACATTTTGGTTCCCAATTTTCACACTTTTATGATACTGTAATTGGATATCATTTAGCTCACATACAAAAATAATTAGTGACTAAGCACAAGCTGAAGCTGGACAGAGATGTGGAAATGCATTGTCTGTGTACTTTTCACAGTTATCTTCCCAGCAATTGCCTTGACTGATTTAGGACAGTTACAGAAAACGTAAATTTTGTGGCTAGACATCGACTTCAATGCTACTGTTACAAAATTTGAGTCTTGCATTTTTACAATGAGAATGCAGATAAAAGATTATTTTAATGGTCTGATCCATGTAACTGAGTGTATACCTCTGAAATAACAGCTGAAATATTTATTTTGCTCTGCTAATGACTGTGTGGCGCTGAGCAGGAAGCAGCTCATATTCCTGTGAGGTTTTCCTCAGTTGGCATTGCATCAACATTCAAACACATATATTCTCTTCAACCTGTGGTGCAAGGAAAACTGTATTGCACACAAATGATGCTATATTAAGCTACAGAAAGCCATTGCTGTGAACATGATCTTTGCTTTAATGCTACGTACCATTTCCTAAACATGGAAATTGGCCATATTCAGAGTACACAACTCTCTCCTAATGATACCAATCTACCAATCTCCTTTCATGGTACTATATTACTTGATTATTTGCAACCTACGTCATACTCAAAGTTTACTGACATTATCAATCCTTCTTCAGCCAACTCTAAGCCATATTCCAGCAAGACAATGCTCATTCTTCTCGGGTATGGAATACGCAAACCTTTTTCAGAGAATTTGGGGTAGCCCTGCTCACCTATTCTGTCTCCTGCCCATCACGCTACCCACAAAACATGTTTCAGAGAGGGCTGGTTGGCAGTTCATTCATCACTGTCCTTTGGCAACCACTGTTGATGCTTTGTGAACTTACATACAAACGATTAGCAGAAGATTCCTATGGACATATCAATGACCTCTACAATTCTGTGCCAATATACTTCTTCTTCTTCTCCTTCTCCTTCAGCTCTATAGTTCACAGTGAGCCACGGCCTCTTCAAAAATTCTCCGTCAATCAACATAATCCAACATTCATGCTTTCCATCCTCTACAGCCCAATTTCATAAGGTCATGATACACAGAGGCTCTAATTGTAGCGCCTTAGGATTTCACACGGTAAAGAATTTTTAAAGGCAGAGAGCAAGATCAGTTATACAATCTTATGTTTAGATACTTGTGTTACAAAATTCACTTCAGACACATTTACCATTGTTTCTCTTGTGATTTTCACAAACTGCAGTGCACAAGTAGAAAAACAAATCATCACCTGGTAGAACAAAAGGTCAGATAAGACCTCCAGTATATTTTCAAGCTGTCAAATTTTTGGATGATAAGAAAGACCTTATGTCTATCATTATTGATTCTGCTCACATAATCAGTTACCGAGTTACTTGACGACTTCACGCAAAACAAGATATTTTGCATTCCACTCACTCTCCACATGGAAACTTGACTACTCTGAAGCTTGATTCTAAATCATCATCCATCAGAGAACAAACATATTGCTCCATTCAGTGAGTTCCTCAGTCAACAATGTTCAATCATTAAAAGAAGTAGATATTTAATGGAATGAAGCACAGGGTGTAGAACTCACGGATAACAAGTTAAAATGTAGTCAACACATGGATAACCTTGTCAAGAAGCTCACTGCAGCATCTTATGCCCTTAGAAGTGTCTCTCACTGTGTTGCTCTGAAAGCAAAAGTGTTGCCTTATTAAGCATGTTTTCATTCCCTGTTGTCTTCTGGGGCAGCACGCAAAATAAATGAGGTGTTTGTTCAGGAGAAGAAACAATTAGAATATTGTCTAAAGTATATAATTGTACACCCTGCATGAGCATTTTTAAGGATCTAGAAATTCTTACACTTGCTTCCCAATACACTGAGTCATTAATAGTCTTTGTTGCCAATAATAAAAATCAGTTTCAACTGAGCTGTGATGCACAAGTTACAACACAGGACACAAAAATAATTTTCATGCAGACTGGAGTGGAGTGGAGTGGCGTTATGTGCTCTGGTGGTATGACATTCAAGAAGCACCCGCCTAATGTAAAGTAAGAAATTAAGAATAACTACCAATTCCAATAAAAATTGAAAGCCTTTCTCACTATCCACTGTTTCTACAAATGATCTGAATATATATTAATGTTATATTATAAGATCAATAGACAGGCAGTCAAAAAAATTATATGAATATTTAGAATCAGGGGACTGAACAGTTCTGTTAGCTCCATAGCAAATACAAGCATTTGTTGTATGCTGTGCAGCAAGTTATAATGAATTATAAATAGGATTCAATACATATAGATGTAAAAATGTTTTCTTTGAAAAATACCATTGAAATCAAGTAACTCTTAAGCTACTAACAGCAGACAAACAGCAGCTGTGTAACAAAACTGAAGAGACAGCAGCTTTCTTTCACAGCAGTAGCTTTCAGTAAATTTAAGTGGCAGAAGTGGAAGAGGCCTGGAGATAGTGGAAGAATTCGGATAGATTATATAATGGTAAGACAGAGATTTAGGAACCAGGTTTTAAATTGTAAGACATTTCCAGGGGGAGATGTGGACTGTGACCACAATTGGTTATGAACTGGAGATTAAAACTGAAGAAACTGCAAAAGGGTGTGAATTTAAGGAGATGGCACCTGGATAAACTGACTAAACCAGAGGTTGTACAGAGTTTCAGGGAGAGCATAAGAGAACGATTGACAAGAATCGGGGAAAGGAATACAGCAGATTGAGAATGGGTAGCTTTGAGAGATGAAATAGTGAAGGCAGCAGAGGATCAAGTAGGTAAAAAGACAAGGGCTAGTAGAAATCCTTGGGTAACTGAAGAAATATTGAATTTAATTGATGAAAGGAGAAAATATAAAAATGCAGTAAATGAAGCAGGCAAAAAGGAATACAAAGGTCTCAAAAATGAGATTGACAGGAAGTGCAAAATGGCTAAGCAGGGATGGCTAGAGGACAAATGTAAGGATGTAGAGGCATACATGACTTGGCGTAAGATAGATACTACCTACAGAAAAATCAAAGAAACTTTTAGAGAAACGAGAACCACTTGTATGAATATCAAGAGCACAGATGGAAACCCAGTTCTAAGCAAAGAAGGGAAAGCAGAAAGGTGGAAGGAGTACCATATTTACTCGAATCTAACCCGCACTTTTTTCCGGTTTTTGTAATCCAAAAAACCGCCTGCGGCTTAGAATCGAGTGCAAAGTAAGCGGAAGTTCTGAAAAATGTTTGTAGGTGCCGCCACAACTAACTTCTGCCGTCGAATATATGTAGCGGGAGGATGCTAAGTTCACCGGACTTGGATACGATGTGACGTCATTATGACGTATACACGCTACATCGAAAACGATAGAAACCGTATATCGACTATTCGACTTTTGTGAACTTTCGAGAGATTGTGACAGGGTAGCGCTGTGCTCTGCGCCATTCGTTTAAATGTGTTTTGCGTTCCTTGCGTTTAAATCGTGTATTGTACTGTGTTTGTGTCCTGTACGTTGTTTTTCGTTTGCTCGTCTCTAATTATGTGTTCAGCATTCGAGAGACTAATGAGAGAAAAGCTTACCACCATGGAATGCTTTGACACTATCATACCACCATGGAATGCTTTGACACTGCATTCAATCATTTCATACATCAATCAGTACTAGACACTAACCTTTGGTTAAGATTACATTGAGAAATCCACTTCCCCTCGAATTTCATCTCCGGTCGACGATTTTTCTTCAACAATGCCTCATATTTTTCTTTTTTAAGTTCGAAATTCAATTATTCTACACATCAGTCATTACTGGACACTAAGGTACCCGTCCCTGCGGTCCGAGTGTAAAATTACTTGGAATTTTGGTTGATAAAAGACTATCTTGGGATGGACGTATAAATTACTTAGCTAACAAACTCTTTCAGCTATATAAATTAAGAAAAAAAAGTCAGCAAGAGTATGCTGCTACAATCTAATATGTACTGACAAGACCAATTGTATGAAACCATACTAAAATGTTGATAATAAATAAATATTATTTTCAGCGTAAGCATTCAATACAACAATCACACAATCTAATCTGGTCGGGACATAAGAAGACATAAGAAGACTTCACTTTTTTACGTGGCGTTTTCAAGGCCACGGTCAGGAATATTTCTATTAATATCCAGCTCTTTTACTTTTATTTTGGCGAAATACATATACGCTGCCACACTGAGCTGTTTTCAGAATCGCACATGTCAAAACAAACCACTAGCTGACGACGGTTTAGAATCTCGAACGTTCGTAAAAAAGTCGATAGGTGTGTTAATCGACTTAAGTGTATATACGTCATAATGACGTCACATCATATCCAGGTTGGGTGAACTTAGCATCCTCCTATGTAGCGCTACACAGGCATGCTTTGCAGGCACAAAGATAAATACTGGCCCCAAAACCTCTACGTCAGTAAATAAATAAGAAAAAAAAAAAGGTGGAAGACGAGCTTTTTTTCCTCCGCCCCGAGTTTCGACCACTGCGTTTTCATACATTATCCATCGAAGTAGATACAAATTCCATATTGTTCATCTTCGAATGTTGCAGAGTTTCACTGTACTACGAAAATCCGATTGGCGAGACTGTTCAGGGATGTTTGTCAATACGGCCAACTCTACGTTCTGAATTTTTTCCTACCTGTGAGCAGAGATGGTTGCTAATAGGAACATTTATGAATTGTGAATCACATGCAGTGTTCTCTTCACCATAAGAATAATACGGATATAAACATTTTGCCATGTATTCTTTCGTGTTTGCTGCTATCCCATTTAAATCCTTTCTGCCTAATAAACTACGAAACTAGAGTGAGACAACATCAAACGTGGAAGAATATACATATCATGTCATGTTTATATTCGTATTATTCTTATGCGTAATAGTGATACAGTCAGAAATGAAGCACAGCAATTGACTAGATTTTTAAATAGAAGACGACTCTAATTTCTGTGCAGAATGTAATGTACTAAAGAGGTGTCTGCAAAGATTTTCAAACGGAGAAAAATTTTCTCTAAACTCTCGTTCAGAACATTTTCTATCATACGCAGTCTATTATTTGGTTCTTGTTGATCATTATCAAAGAAAGCAGCAGTGTAAGTAACAACAAATAGCAGTCTCGTGCCATTGTTTCGCTAATGAGACGATTCCACTCTTTAATTGTAAGCGGTGGCAGCACGCACAAAAGCAAGCCATGCCGCGAGCGGCGATAGGCCGTAAACACTCATTATCAGAATGCGACAAACAATGCATGACACAGTACAGTAATGCATCTTCAGGTTAGAGTGACGTCAACACTTATAACAAAGAGAACGGCACATATCAGATCAAACAAAAATAAGCAGTCAATTCAAACCAGACGAAGCACGTGAAAAAGGAAGGGTACCCGCATAAATACAGACGGAGCGCCTGACACATAGCAATGGCTACCTGGTAAAGTTTAACTGCTAAGCTTATGACTCGAACCAAACTACTGTAGCTGTATCATCATTCATTCAACCTAAATTGTGTCTCATATTACAATGGACCAACTTTGTTTCGGTTTCGAGGTGCGGCCGAAAACTTCTCCCTCCCCTTGAATTTCGAGTCTCAAATTTCAGGTGCGGCTTAGATTCGGGAAAATTTTTTTTCCTTGATTTCGAGTCTCATTTTTCATGTGCGGCTTCGATTCCAGTGCAGCTTAGATTCGAGTAAATACAGTATATAAAGGGTCTATACAAGGGCGGTGTACTTGAGGACAATATTATGGAAATGGAAGAGCATGTATATGATGATGAAATGGGAGATATGATAAACATTCCATTAGAACTACTGATAGCCTTGGGAGAGCCAGTCCTGACAAAACTCTACCATCTGGTTAGCAAGATGTATGAGACAGGCAAAATATCCTCAGACTTCAAGAAGAATATAATAATTCCAATCCCAAAAAAAGCAGGTGTAGACAGATGTGAAAATTACCGAACTATCAGTTTAATATGTCACGGCTGCAAAATACTAACAAGAATTCTTTACAGACCAATGCAAAAACTGGTAGAAGCCGACATTGGGGAAGATCAGTTTGGATTCCATAGAAATATTGGAACACGTGAGGCAATACTGACCCTACGACTTACCTTTGAAGATAGATTAAGAAAAGGCAAACCTACGTTTCTAGCATTTGTAGACTTAGAGAAAGCTTTTGACAATGTTGACTGGAATACTCTCTTTCAAATTCTGAAGGTGGCAGGGGTAAAATACATGGAGCGAAAGGCTATTTACAATTTGTACAGAAACCAGATGGCAGTTATAAGAGTCGAGGGGCATGAAAGGGAAGCAGTGGTTGGAAAGGGAGTGTGACAGGGTTGTAGCCTATCCCCGATGTTATTCACTCTGTATATTGAGCAAGCAGTGAAGGAAACAATAGAATAATTCAGAGTAGGATTAAAAATCTATGGAGAAGAAATAAAAACTTTGAGGTTTGCCAATGAGATTGTAATTCTGTCAGAAACAGCAAAGGAACTGGAAGAGCATGTGAATGGAATGGACAGTGTCTTGAAATGAGGATAAAAGATGAACAACAACAAAAGCAAAACGAGGATAATGGAATGTACTCGAATCAAATCAGGTAATGCTGAGGTAATTAGATTAGGAAATGAGACACTTAAAGTAGTAAATGAATTTTGCTATTAGGGGAGCAAACTAACTGATGGTGGTCGAAGTAGAGATGAAATAAAATGTAGGCTGGCAATGGCAAGGAAAGCATTGCTGAAGAAGAGAAATTTGTTAACATCGAGTATAGATTTAAATGTCAGGAAGTCTTTTCTGGAAGTATTTCTGTGGAGTGTAGCCAGTGGAAGTGAAACATGGACGATAAATAGTTTGGACAAGAAGAGAATAGAAGCCTTTGAAATGTGGTGTTACAAAAGAATGCTGAAGACTAGATGGGTAGACCACATAACTAATGAGGAGGTATTGAACAGAACTGGGGAGAAGAGGAGCTTGTGGCACAACTTGACTAGAAGTAGGGATCGGTTGGTAGGACATGTTCTGAGGCATCAAGGGATCACCAATTTAGTATTGGAGGGCAGCGTGGAGGGTAAAAATCGTAGAGGGAGGCCAAGAGATGAATACAGTAAGCAGATTCAGAAGGATGTAGGTTGCAGTAGGTACTGGGAGATGAAGAGGCTTGCACAGGATAGAGTAGCATGGATAGCTGCATCAAACCAATCTCTGGACTGAAGACCACAACAACAACAAGCATGACTAACACTAAGCATTACATTAATAGTTTATTGTTGGTGTAGTATACACATTAGGTTTTTCTGATGTTTTTGTCTAGTGGTAATGTATACATTGACTTGTTCTACATCCTTGAAGTTTCTCCTTCGTGGTAGGCTCTACAGAACACAATGAATGAATGAATGAATGAATGAATGTGTTATGTCATGTGTTGATGAGATGCCTACCATGTGGGTGAGAGCACTGACGCTACCTTCTGTATGATGACTGCACCTTGTTGCAGCTAAAAGGCTTGCTGCAAGTGAGTTGCATTCTGTAGCCTTTTCCGGCATATTGTGAGCAAGAAATGAAGCTTATCTCAGACTGTAGTTTCTTGAATGAGTAATGTAAGCTTTCATCATGCTTCTCTCACATGAACTAAACAATCTGCTGCTACAATTCATGAAACACTTCCTGCTTTAGTCCCCTGGAAGTCTGGCAATAACTTAATATAATTGCTGTACTGTTTGCGTGAACCAACCATGAACTTGTACGTGGGTTGGAACTTAAATAGTGACAACTATTTATTCACAACCGATACAAAAGAGTTACATGTTTGCACCTGTTACTGTCCTTCAAAGTAGTCACCAGTGTTGTGTAGAGCCGTTGCCAGTGATGTGGAAGACGTAGTATACCGTTAGCAGAGCCTGTTTTGTTGATGGTGCGAATGGAGCGGTATACTGCCAGTCGAATCACTGGAACAGTTCTGGTCGTTTTTGGAGCATCACCTGTGACCAGCTTTGCAAAAGAAATGGCGACACTTTCCGCGCAGCCCACCCATTATTTTGCACGAATATGTACGGGCGCAAACAGCGCAAGCTGTGGCTGCTCTGTTCGGTCGATGGGACTGGGAAGTACTGTACCATCCACCATACTCCATGGACTTAAGTCCTTGTGACTTTCATTTGATTCCAAAGATGAAGGAACCAATTCATGGCATTCGCTTCAGAACTGTTCCAGAGATTCCACAGCCAGAAGACTGCTCCATTCGCACCATCAACAGAGCAGACTCTGCTAACGGTCTACTACGCCTTCCACATAGCTGTTAATGGGTTCTACACAACGCTGGTGACTACTTTGAAGGACAGTAACAGGTGCAAACATGTAACTCTTTTGAATTGGTTGTGAATAAATAGTTGCCACTATTTAAGTTCAAACCTACGTATATCCGCATTTATCAACAATGTGTTGTCTTTCCAGTTCCCTTGTACTGAATCGGCAAAAATTCGAACACTTCTCGCTAACAGTGTGTCCTTATTTTTGCCAAACTTGACAATCAACATCACTGTTGAGCAATAGCAGCCATAGTGCTGTTGTTGTACCCTGTATTTCATTTTTCGTCTAGCATCTTGTGTATTCTGTTTGAACATGTTTATGATAGCATTAATTTATCTCCTGTAGAAATGTGTACTATTGTTGAGTATTTTTCTGTTGTAAAGTCAGTTCAATTCCGATTATAATTATCTTCTAGCAAGCTGCAGTTTAAGCACAGTAAATGTTCACAAAAAGCAGGGTGTGGGGGATGCATTTCCATTGTAGGTAATACAACGAAATTTGCTGGCTATCCACCACTTCTCTCGCAACATTCATCCTAGTGCTTGGCAAAGCTAGTACCCCTCCCAACCTTCTGAAATCGTCAAATTAAATCTGCGTGTGACCTCAACTACCAAAGCTTTATCTGTAAATGTAAAACCACCCTGTATTTTTTGAATTATGGATTTGAGAGCAAAATCTTTCCATAGTCAGATAAATACAGTAAACTATTTTCAACAATCAATACCAGAAGCAGAATATTCAGAAATACCTGTAAGCTGGGATGACATCCGAGCTCTAGAAGTGTTTTTACTACTCCAACATGACCTTTGTTCACAGCAATATGTAGAGCAGTCTGGCGTCTCTTATTTCGAGCATTCAAATCTGCACCAGCATGAGCAAGGAGTTCCATTACACCTGGTTCGTCGCCAAAAGCTGCATGATGTACTGCTCTGTCACCATCTTTATCCTATAAAGCAACATCAAAGTCTACGTAAATATGTTTCCAGCATACTGTAAGTTGTTAACTAAACACTGAGCACTAGTAAGCATTCAATTTGATACACATAATACATACTAACCTCTATTTCCACATCAGCCTTATGTCGTAGCAAGATTTTGATTACTTCTAAATGGCCATTCTGGCTTGCAGCCTGCAGAGCTGTATGACCTCCAAATACACCGTTTACATCTGCATCAGGTCTCTTAAGGGAATCTTCACATTTCTGTGCATCTCCATTTGCTGCTGTTTTGACAAGCTCTTCTGTCACATCTCCAGAAACATGTGTTTCAAATAACTTTTTAAGCAGTGCACTCAGCCTCTCTGGAACATAAAAGGTCATTTAACCCAAATGTCGCAGCAAGAAATAATGCTTCCTAGAGAATAATTCAAATTCCCATCTTGTGCAGGACACAGATATGAAAGAGAATGCTTTGGTATCAAATTGACCAAAGCCAACTGAAATAATTTTAACATATTTGATAAACTTCAGAAAAATACTTCCTTTTCTTCCTTGCTTTGGAAGGCCATAAATTTAATGTATTGATCCACACAACAACTCTTGTTGGTTTACCTGGTGTCTTGCCAAAGAGTCACTAAGCACATTATCTCTGGTGTTCTGCTATTTTTTTTTTTCGCAACATGTACACAGAGTCCATGTAAACAAATACCGTTCATCATGTGTTTCCTGTGTCACCAAGTCAACAGAAAATGTTAGTTTGTGTTTTGTTCCAAACAATTTTTAAAGGAGAATTTTGTGTGTCCATTTGATAGAATGATGTAGTGTGATATTCTGCTTAACAAACTGTATTAGCATGGACTGTTATACATGGAAAGTACCTAGTAGACCAACAACACCTATGTAATACCATTACATGACAGCAGCAGAGAGACAGCACAGGGTTGGCCAGCACAAGAAGGAACAAGTGAGACAAGTATGATGTGGTAAACAAATGTTTAAAGATCTTTTCATATTCACTGTTCTTAATGAGTGTATTAGAGACTAATCAAGGCGCAGAACTAATACACCCCTGGACATTACCACTTTACAGAATAGCCTTAGTGTTTCATTTTCCATGCCACTAACATTATAACAACAACTGTATTTTACTATGTTTTTGGGGTTAAAAAAAGAAAAAAAAAAGTAATCTAGTATCCTCAAACATTCATCACATCTTCCTGATATGATTAGTCCCATCTCATGTGCCAGCCAATGCTATGATGTCTGTCTGCCACTCCTGTACAGCAGTGCTATTCCGTCACTGCTGGAGAAATTGCAATTCTGTGTGTTTTGCTGTCCCCATTTAAACATATTTGTTTAGGCTGGCTCCAACAACACACAGAAAAAAATTGCAAATATCTGCCAAATAGAGAAAATGACTCTTAGGAGAAATGCAGAATAAAAGATAATAACTTTATTACCAACCTCCACTAGATGTTCCTGGAATACTGCCATCTGAAGATGCCACTTTTGTGACAGCAACTGGATTATATGTCCATGAGGTGCCACAAACTTCAACTTTCAGATCATTGTCATGATATATCTGCTGCACTCTACCAATTTTTCCCAGAGTCTGAAACATATTCACAAACTCTTATTGGAGCACAACAGCTGCTAAAAAAATTAGAAAAATCTTCAAGAGTTAACACAGAAAGAAATTACCATATTCTGCTACAATAACAACAAATATCGTCTTGCTGAAGAGTCAAATTTATAGATCAGCAGTGAATGTAAGTAATCAATGATGAAATCATCAAGCAATGAGGTACAGGAAATTGAAATGAAAATAAAGATTTTGATCACCAAGAAATTGACTGTGCCGATAAAATGCAGCAACCTGAAATCAGTGTGATCTAGAGGGTTAATCACCAGTAAATGGGAATTAACTTATAAGGTGACAAAATGCATAGATTCACACTTGCATCTCTATGCAACCTTAAAAAAATATTGACATTAATAACTAAGCATATAAAGAACGTGTTAACAATGGCAAAATGTTATCTTTCTGCTGTGGGGGATTGCATTATTCAGGAAATTTTTTTATTGTGTAGATACAAATTTTCCAATATGTCTATAGATATTTTTGATCATTCCCTCTGTTACATAATGAAAAATCCTCCATCCAAATCAGACTAAAAAAGGTAATCTCTCATGGACCTGAAGAGAGGTTTGAACACCACATTTAAGGTTACACACTCTGAAGTTGCAACACAAATTTACTTGCTGCATGTGTAAATTGTCTAAAGAAGACACTGTTCCTGTGTTTAGAAGATAATGTAGCACTAATATGAAGTTCCATTTTGAAGGTAACATGACTTTGTATACCAATATATAATGTACTGATATTATTAAATAAAGTGTATAAAAAAGTCTCTAATTGCGTCATGGGTAGTGATGCATCCTGAAACATCCCAGTTGCTAATCAGTAGCATCAGTTCATTTATGTGGCATAAGCTATATGGGGCATTTGCCATAGAGTATGTTGTTGTAGTTGTTGTCGTATTCAGACCAGAGACTGGTTTGATGCAACTCTCCATGCTACTATATCCTGTGCAAGGCTCTTCATCTCCAAGTAACTAGTGCAACCTACATCCTTCTAAATCTGCTTACTGTATTCCTCTCTTTGGCTCCCTCTACAAGTTTTACCCTCCACGCTTCCCTCCAATACTAAATTGGTAATCCCTTGATGTCTCAGAACATGTCCTACCAACCGATTCCTTCTACTAGTCAAATTGTGCCACAAATTCCTCTTCTCCACAATTCTATTCTTCAGTACCTCCTTATTAGTTTCGTGATCTATCAATCTAATCTTCAGCATTCTTCTGTAACACCACTTTGCGAAAGCTTCAGTTCTCTTATTGTCTCAACCATTTATCAGCCATGTTGCACTTCCATACACGGCTACAATCCATACAAATACTTTCAGAAAAGACTTCATGACACTTAAATCTATACTTGATATTAACAAATTTCTCTTCTTCAAAAATACTTTCCTTGCAATTGCCAGTGTACATTTTACATCCTCTCTACTTCGACCATCATCAATTATTTTGCTCCCCAAATATCAAAACTCATCTACTACTTTAAATGTCTCATTTCCAAATCTAATTCCCTCAGCATCACTGGATTTAATTTGACTATGTTCCATTATCCTCTTTTGCTTCTGTTGATGTTCATCTTATATCCTCCTTTCAAGACATTGACCATTCCATTCAGCTGCTATTCCACGTCCTCAGCCATCTCTGACAGAATTACAATGCCATTGGAAAACCTCAAAGTTTTTACTTCTTCTTCATGGATTTTAATTCCAACTCCATTTTTTTTTCTTTTGTTTCCTTTACTGCTTGCTCATTATACAGATTGAATAACATCAGTGATAGGCTACAACCCTGCCTCACTCCCTTCCCAACGCTGCTTCCCTTTCATGGCCCCTCCACTCTAATAACTGCCATCTGGTTTCTGCACATATTGTAAATAACCTTACGCTCCCTGTATTTGACTCCTGTCACCTTCAGAATTGAAAGAGAGTATTCTAGTCAACATTGTCAAAAGCTTTCTCTAAGTCTACAAATGCTAGAAACATAGGTTTGCCTTTCCTTAAACTATCTTCTAAGATAAGTCATAGAGTCAGTATTGCCTCACGTGTTCCAACAATTCTACGGAATCCAAACTGATCTTCCCAGAGGTTGGCTTCTACCAGGTTTTCCATTTGTCTATAAAGAATTCTTGTTAGTATTTTGCAGCAGTGACTTATTAAACTGATAGTTCAGTAATTTTCACATTTGTCAACATCTGCTTTCTTTGGGATTGGAATTATTATATTCTTCTTGAAGACTGAGGGTATTTCACCTGTCTCATACGTCTTGCTCACCAGATGGTAGAGTTTTGTCAGGGCTGGCTCTCCCAAGGCTGTCAGTAGTTCTTGGAATGTTGTGTACTCTGGGGTCTTTCAGGGCTCTGTCAAACTTTTTACACAGTATCATATCCCCCAATTCATCTTCATCCACATCCTCTTGCATCTCCATAATATTATCCTCAAGTACATTGCCCTTGTGTAGACCCTCTATATACTCCTTCCACCTTTCTGCTTTCGCTTCTTTACTTAGAACTGGTTTTCCATCTGAGCTCTTGATATTCATACGAGTGGTTCTCTTTTCTCCAAAGGTCTCTTTAATGTTCCTGTAGGCAGTATCTATCTTACCCCAAGTGATATATGCCTTTACATCCTAACATTTGTCCTCTAGCCATCCCTGCTTAGCCATTTTGCATTTTCTGTCGATCTCATTTTTGAGGCGTTTGTATTTTTATATCGCTTCTATTTGCCCTTATCTTTTTACTTACATGATCCTCTGCTGCCTTCACTACTCAAAGCTACCCATTCCTTCTTCTACTGTACTTCTTTCCTCCATTCTTGTCAATCAGTCCCTAATGCTCTCTCGGAAACTCTCTACAACCTCTGGCTCTTTCAGTTTATCCACATCCCATCTCCTTAAATTCCCACCTTTTTGCAGTTTCTTCAGTTTTAATCTACAGTTCATAACAAATAGATTGTGGTCGGAGTTGACATCTGTCTCCCAACATTATACGAGGGCCGTTCAGAAAGTAACCTCCGGTTGATTTAAAAAAATACACCAAGTTAAATAAAAATATTTTAATATATACATCTTACAACTACATCTTTGCACTATTTTTCTACATAGTCTCCATAGCAATTGAGGCACTTATCGTATCTCTTCACAAGCTTTGAAATTCCTTCTGCATAAAAATCACCCGCTTGTGCCTGGAGCCAGCCTGTGACCGCATCTTTGAGCTGTTCGTCGTCATCAAACCACTGTGACCCGAGCCATTTCTTCAAATGCATGAAGAGGTGATAATCACTTGGCACCAGGTCTGGGCTGTAAGGTGGATGGTTGATAACGTCCCACTTGAAGGACTCAAGAAGGGCCATTGTTCTGCGAGCAGAGTGAGGACGGGCGTTATCGTGCAAAAAAACGATACCGGAAGTCAGCATACCACGGCGTTTGTTCTGTATAGCCCGTCGTAACTTTTTTATTGTTTCACAGTACACGTCTTGATTAATGGTCATACCACGTTCCATGAATTCAACCAACAACACCCCTTTGGCATCCCAAAACACCGTTGCCATCAGTTTTCTGGCAGAAAAATCTCGCGAGGCTTTTCTTGGTTTGGTAGGCGAATTTGAATGTGCCCACATCTTTGATTGTTCTTTTGTCTCAGGGTTCACGTACTTAATCCAGGTTTCGTCACCGGTCACGATTCTGTTTAACAATGGTTCTCCTTCGTCCTCATAACGTGACAGAAAGTCTATTGCAGAGGCCATTCTTTGAGTTTTGTGGTGGTCGGTAAGAATTTTGGGCACCCATCGTGCACAGAACTTACGGTAACCCAATCTTGCTGTCACTATCTCGTACAAGAGAGTCTTAGAAATCTGTGGAAAACCAGTAGACAACTCCGACATTGAGAAACGTCGATTTTCACGAACTTTTGCATCAACTGTCTGAACGAGTTCGTCAGTCACCAATGATGGTCTACCACTCCTCTCTTCATCATGAACGTTTTCTCGTCCACTTTTAAATAAACGTACCCATTCACGGACAACTCCTTCACTCATAACTATTGGTCCGTACACGGCACAAAGCTCACGATGAATAGCTGCTGCAGAATATCCTTTGGCTGTAAAAAACCTTATGACAGCACGCACTTCACATTTGGCGGGGTTTTCTATTGCAGCACACATTTCAAACTGCCACAAAAACTAAACTAGCGCAGGTACGACGTTCACTCGACCACGGCTTGATGCCGATTGACCTGTTGAGTGCATGAACGCACAGATGGCGTCGCTACTCCCCCCACAACCCGCACTGTGACCAATCGGAGGTTACTTTCTGAACCGCCCTCGTATAATCTATCTGAAACCTCCCAGTGACTCCAGGCCTCTTCCATGCATACAACCTTCTTTCATGATTCTTAAACCAAGTATTAGCTATGATTAAGTTATGCTCTGTGGAAAATTCTACCAGGCAGCTTCCTCTTTCATTTCTTATCCCCATTCCAAATTCACCTACTACTTTTCCTATTCTTCCTTTACCCACTATCAAATTCCAGTCCCCCACGACTATTGAATTTTCGTCTCCCTTCATGTCTGAATAATTTCTTTTATTTCATCACTGATTTCTTCAATCTCTCTGCGGAGCTAGTTGGCATATAAACTTGTACTACTGTGGTAGGCGTAGGCTTCGTGTCTATCTTGGCCACAATAATGTATTCACTACACTGTTCGTAGGAGCTTACCTGCACTCCTATTTTTTTATTCATTACTAAACCTACTCCTGCATTACCCCTATTAGATTTTTTAATTATAGTCCTGTATTCACCTGACCAGAAGTCTTGTTCCTCCTGCCACTAACTTCACTAAATCCCACCATATCTAACTTTAACCTATCCATTTCACTTTTTAAATTTTCTAAGCTACCTGCCTGCCCTATTAAGGGATCTGACATTCCACGTTCCGATCCGTAGAACACCAGTTTTCTTTCTCCTGATAACAACATCCTCTTGAGTAGTCCCGATCTGGAGATCTGAATGGGAGACTATTTTACCTTCGGAATATTTTACCTAAGAGGATGCCATCATCATTTGACCATCAGTAAAGTTGCATGCTGTTGGCAATAATTACAGCTGTAATTTCCCCTTGCTTTCAGTCATTTGCAGTACCAGCACAGCAAGGCCGTTTTGGTTAATGTTACAAGGCCAGATCAGTCAATCATCCAGACTGTTGTCCCTGCAAGTATTGAAAAGGCTATGGCCCCTCTTCAGTAACCACACATTAGTCTGGCCTCTCAACAGATTTGATTGCAGTTGCACCTACGGTACAGCTATCTGTATCGCTGAGGCAAGGAAGCCTCCGCACCAACGGCAAGGTCCATGGTTCATGGGGGGAGATAGAGCATGTAACAGTTTGTTTTATGTGCTTAATCTGTGGCAACGCCACATAGTGTTCATTTGACCTTTGGTCACTTTGACAACACCAACTGGTCCGCAGGTGTGCATACCAGAGAGCACACGCATCCGAAACCAACATTTGGCCATCCTGACAGTCATCTGACTCAGATGATGAGTAGTCACTTGATCAAGACAGCGTAGATTTGGTGCTTGTTGTGTAGTCCTGGGACCCTTATGGTTATCACCTTTTCAGTAAACATCACATGTATCATTAGTTTTAACTTTCATACTCAGTAAAGACAGCTTAATTTTGGTGCAATTTATGTTTGCTTTATTGCCACTGTACTGGAAAGCTTTGTTAGAACATCATTTGATGCTAGCAAGGCGGTCTTCTTGAGGGGTAAATATATTCATATAAGACACCGTGTGTAACGGATTATCAGGAACATTTTGAAGTAACACAACTTCAGAATCTTTTTTGTTTGCTTATGTGTATTTTTCATTGAAGATTTTTTTTAAAAAATCCAACGAATGGATACCTTTGAACTTCTTGAACGTTCGCTACTACTCTTCTTCGAACTTGTATTCCTGATTGCTCCTCAGTAAATCACTCACGGGTTTTTCAATTGTAGAGGACTGTGATATCAAATTTCTAAAGCATCCTGTAACTCCTATGAAACTTTGTATCACAGAAACAAATTTTGATTCTTGAAAGTTTTTAGTCTTTCACCTTTTCGGGAGAAGGTTAAATTTGCCAACACTGTGCAAAACATACAAGAAACTTGACCATTCCCTTCAAGACATGGCATTTTGCTACATTAATTTCAAAGCTATATTTGGATGAACTTGATTCTAAAATTTCTTGACCAAGCGATACTGGACTTGGTTGCTGACATCATCTTTCTCTCCTGATGCTAAACTTCTGGTTATGCTATATTTTGTTTGTTGTACTTTCACAACAATCTTCATTCTGATATTGTTATAACCAGGAATAACACAATAACCTCATCAGTCTGGTTTATTAAATCACAAATCACTTTTTAATAATTATGTTAGCCAAGCGTCTACCCAGGCTCACACTCAGAAGTAATGCATAATTAAAGTTTGGTTATACCAATGTCCAAATGTGCATAGTAGGGTGCACATTCCGTAATTATTCCCAAATCCAGTGAAGTTCAGTCTCTCCAAGTGAAGTTTCTAGATTTCCGCCGAGCAGCCAGGTAACCTCGAGTGGTGCGGCGAGTCATCCACAAGCAGCTGGAACACGGCGTACTGCACTTCCCGATGAGAACTGTCGTTTGCGGCGGCGGCCGGGTTTATATAAGGCTTGCTAGTTAATGGAGCCGTTGGCTGGGGTCGCTGTTTTCCAGGGAAAACCAATCGCAATGTTTCCTGGTGTAGCCAATTGCTGTGTGCTGACAAACACGCGCGCGCGAAGGCAGCCAGCGATGGTAGCCGCGAGCCGCCCGGAGAAGTGCGGCCAGCAATGTATTTCTCAGCCACGTAAGGGAGCGTGCGTGTGAAGACGGTCAGCGATGGAAGCAGCGGGCCGCCCAGAGAAGTGCGGCCAGCAATGTATTTGGCGGCCGGGTACTGGAGCGCGTTGTTCGGTGTTTGTTAGAAGTGGTGTATACCACAGATATCAACAGTTTTCATTTTTGTTGGAATGTACTTTGTCACTAAACCTTCAATTTGTTCCCTTGTTTCATCACTTGCAGTGTTCTCAATATTTGGTTTATCTGCTTAAACATACATACGAGATGAACTCCCCCTTCTGTCTTGATAATACTATCTTTGTTCTTGTTTATTAAAATTTCAATTTTTTTAAATGCAAAGTGTCTCTACAAACCATATAAATACCTGTTTCTCATGTAAACAACTCGGACAGCAAGATGGAGTTATCACAACTATCCTGAAGCGACCCACAGCTGTCACCACAAAACGAACACTGGAAAGAAGCCATGCCCTCAAAGCAATTGCCACATTGCCTGTCAGGATCTCATGGCTGACCTGCCTCACATAAGCAGGTGCTCTGCCGACAATGAGAGTTCTCGATGGTGTTCCATATGATCTTGTGATGACAATTACCATCTCGGACCCAGACTACTCTTTGACTGTGTAGTTCTGTACTTATTCACCATGTGTCTATCCAGTGAATATGGAATAAAAAGTGTTAGTAAGTGTAAACCCCAACAGTTTCAGTTTTCAAATAATCGATCTCAGCAGCAACTGTAAGATACCCTTGTGGAGAGATGAAGTTTTTTCCAAACCCTGTTTAAACTACATCTGCAGGTATATTCCACAATCATAAAGCATCCATTCTCTCTTGTAGTTAATAAATTGACTGCCACTGTCAATTAGCAGCCTTACCTCTTGGTTACTTGTTGGACATTTTTAAATTAACAATTGTTAATACTCCCCGTAACAGTATTTGCATTCCTTATCATCTTTTAATTATTATTCTCCTTCATGCACTCAGCTGAGACATGGACAAACTCACTGCAACAAAGGCATCTCTGTCACAGCAAAACAATTATGGTTTGGATCTGAAACTACAGTTTTAGTGTTTCTGTTACTTGAGTCTCTAGTATCTATGATACTGAGTTTCTAAAATTTTCACTGCTGTAACCTGTGCAATTTATTTTTGCCAATGACTTCATAACTCTTCATTTTGTGCTTCCAGCACTATAAAATAGACTTTTTGTGCCACAGTTGTCTTCTATCTCATTAATCATAGACTGGAATAAAAAGTTGCAATCAATGTCAGCACGGCTGGCAATCTCTTTCCTTATGTGAAACAATTCTTGAAGAGACTTTTCCTGTTTCTTCTTTAGTTGAGACAACAGCATGTTGATAATATACATTGATCCCATGAATGTGGTGTAACTGTGTTTGCCTTTTATTGCCTTTCATTGAATCAGATTCTCTTTGTCTTCTTGTTCACTGAACTCTATCTTCTGTTGCTACCCGTCTGGATTTCATCCTCATTATCATCATCATCATAAGCATCAAGACTATCCTTTTCACATTCTGTGTCGTGGTTAATCTTTAATGCAAGTTGGTCAGTGTCGGATAAATAATAACAAATTACAGTAGTTATTTCCCCATTCTATACACAGCATATTACAGACTGCTACTCATTCCTCTTCTAAAATGACAGTTCAACAAATGACTTCTTAGCTTCAATTTTGTCAATTGCTGGTTGAAAAGCAATGCCAAAATATTCTCTCAAGATTTCAGTTTTTTTCTATTATTGGGGACTGTTTTGAAAATAAACTTATGGAAAGAGTTAAAGGATTTAACCAATGCACAGATAATATTTTCATTTTCTTTTCTGAATTTGTCTCAGTATTAATAACCAGTTAAATCTGTCATTGCAAGTACCATCTTGGCATACAGCATTATAAATTGATATGGACAAAAAAATTTTGGTTCATTTGATATTTCTCCTTGTGTCACAAAATTTGAAATTCCTCCTTACACCATTCTACTGCTAATCTACACAATCACGCATTGCCCCATCATCATCATAAATACATTACTGGTTAGAAAAATTTGGCATAAATATTATAGACAGACAGACAAAACTGTGTCATCACTGGTACAGCTGATTACAGCAGAGCCCCCACAATTTCTATGAAAAAGTTTCTGATTCTCACATAAACTGTTCATTATCACAACAACTGCAAATTCTAATGATGAACACAACAAAACAAAACAAAAAAATGAACAGCACAGTGCAACTGTTTTCCATGAAGACACGAAAAGTACTCTGCAATATCTTCCTTAGCTTGCTGTTTCACTTGCCTCATCAGTAGGAAAACCTTTAAATCCCCCCTCCAAATCCCACATACAGTGTACAATAACAGATACTCACCGGAGCCATTGCCTCTGCCCATTCTCCATGGCCACGTTGCAATATCTTGATTCTTTCAAGGTCACTACAAATCTGAACAAGATCACCTACAGTGAACTGTTGATGGGTTTCATTTGTTCCTAAACTTGGAACTGATGTAGACACTTTAGTGAGAACTGCTGGATTAAATGTCCATCTGGAATAAAAAACAGCACTACATAAGTATTACAACAAAAACATTAGTTATCAGAAATTAGGACACATTAGGTGGAACTGAACGCAACAAAGAATTTCACTTTTCTTAAGGTAAGGTGTTATAACATTACAAGAGGAGTTGATTGATTGGAATCTCATCTCTCTCTCAATAGCGAGTCATATCAACATCCATGCTGAAATACACACACACACGCACACACACACACACAAACCTTTGGCTAATACAATGAGTAAAATCTACAATGAACTAACTTCTTTGCAACACATTTGAATTTAAATGTCACAAGGAGTTCTGAAAATACGCAGATCAGTTTCTGTACTAACTTCCCATTATCACGAGAAAGTATGTCCTGTTTCCCATTTAAGACAATATACTACTTGCCATTAAAATTGCAACGACATGAGGGCAGCATACAGCACACACAAAACTGCCAAAAAGTGAACTACTTGCCTTTAGATGCAAGTAATTAGCATTTCAGCACAACCACACAAATTAAAGATGAATAATGCCATCTATGTTCTGTACATAAGGAAAGGTTATGAAGTGGGTTTGCAATAGGTTCCCAGGTTTCCTATCATTGCAATTTGACTTCATTATTCTGGTAGTTAGTGTTCCATCACTCTATCCACCAAAACTTTGTATGTTTGATCCATGTTGAAGCTTCAGTGGCATACCAACCAGATCCTGTCAGCTTCCCCTACTGACCTGGTTCTTTAATCCAAATATTAAGACACACTTAAACCTACTTTCACTTTCCTCCCCTGGTGTGATCACCACAAATATCATGATTCTCAGCTGCTGCCTCTGAAGATACAGTCTGGTTGCCTATCTTGCCTATCTGCTCTAGGCCATAAAGGCACACAGGCAAAAAAAGGGACCACAACCCCACGGCAAGCCCACTTATGCCTGGCGAGATCACTGTTTCTTTCACTGCATCAAAATATTTCAGTCTTCCCACTGGTAACTTTTGACACACAAGTACTTACGTACAAAACAATATCTTCTCATTCTCAACAATATCACCATGGAAAACTGGCAGAATACCAATGCTTGAATAACAATCTTGACTCCACAGAAGAATTCAAGCCTGACTTATATGCTAAGAATCAAAACTACTCATAGATTCTATTGGATTTTACATGACTATTAATCCTGGGAAAAAAAAGAGGAAGAAGAAAAGAAAAGAGAGAGAAAAAAAACCTCTAGCAACAAGTCACATTCGAAACATAATGGTCCCACTGAAAGGGTATGGTTATAGTTATAGGTAATGTTAATGATCACTCACTCTCCATAGGTTTGAGTATGAAGCTCTCACTGCGACAGTCTTGGGCTGTTTCCTACCTGCTTCTATCTTGTTCCCCTAGGACAGTCACACAAGAAAGCATTCAGCTTTGATGAAATAAAAGTCAGCAGTTTATGAAACCAATTCCGTATGCTGCATTCCCCATTAACAAAACAGTTCTGAACCAATGTGTTACATTGTTACTGACTGCTACTAGTTGATGTTTAAATATCTGAAGTTACCACTCCTCCTCTCACACCTCAGAAATTATTGCAATAAATTGCTGACAGCTTTATGGAAAGGCCACTACCCTGTACAGCCTGTATGCTGTAAGGAGATTTCTCTCATGTTCCTGATAGGAGTCCCCACATCTGAAAGCTGAAGTTCCACCGATACTGGTGGCTGATGATTGCATGATGGACTGCACTGCTGGTGGCCAAAATAAAAGGTGGCCACTGTATGAAGGGTCTGTTATGACCTAGGTCGCGCATCTCACAATGGACAGCTAGCACTGTCAACAGTCCACCTTGTGGCGAAACAAATGCTGTATCATTTTAAGGCAAGCGCGTGAGCCATGACTTACCTCAGTTCACTGCTACTGGTACCATGTCACCATAACATGTCTGTGCATAGCATACAAGTATTGCACTGTAATCTAGGGATGAAAATAAAAATTAAAGAAGCTTTTCCAAACTTTGTCAACATATGCTTCAGTTTATTAATGTTCAAATTGTCAAATCTCATAGTAATCAGATGAATATCTTTTCCTAAATACATTGCTTTGAGAAAAAAATAAGTGGCATTAAATAATAAAGCTAGAAAGCCAAAAACTGGTCAGAATGTGCAAATGTATGACAAAGTTAACTGTTATTTATCGTATGGCATACATCACAATCTTTATACATGTTGCACATATGTTAATTAAAGACTGACATCAAGACATTTAATATAATCTATTGCCTCTTCTGTTGCAGTGAGGAAATCGTTGAAGGTTCCCTTGTAGGCTCCAACCAAGCTTTCTTCCATTATGTGTCGGACTGTTTGTTTTTCAGGGCCGCAGTTGCAATTTGGTATCGGTATCATTCCCCATTTGTAGAGGGCTTCAGGACATCGTCCGTGGCCAGTACGTATGAGTTGTCCACACTTTGCGTGACTAGTTGAAGCCAGGCAGTTTCTCAACCAGAATGCAACTTTGGCATTTTGGTGGGCAGTGTTGTTTCCACAGATTGTCTACATCAGAGTTGGAGTTTGTCATCTCTCTGGCAGAGAGTAATGCTGGTCTTCTTGATTTAAGTCTTCTGCGCTCCAAGTCAGCTATGTCACTGTGTATGAGCAGCTGTGGGTTATTAGTTATCTTGCTGAACTCACTGCGAAGAGTGTTTTTCCGTCACATATCTGGGGGGTGGTATGTGACGCAGGGTTGACAGCCATACAGTGGGCATAGATTTTATTGTGCCACTGATAGTGTGCATGGTGTCATTTATTATCACATCAATCCTGCTTGTATGTGGGCTGTTAATCCACACGGGAGCGCAGTATTCTGCCACCAAGTAGACAAGCCCAACTGCTGATGTGCTGAGTGTGCTTGCTGTGGAGTCCCAGGTGGTGCCGCACAGTTTATAGATGATGATGTATCTTGTCCTCATTTTATCTGCAGTCTTTGTCGGATGCTCCTTGTAAGAGAGCATCCTGTCCAAAATGACTCCTACGTATTTGGGGTAGTTGTTATGGCTAAGGTGTTTCCCTTCAAAGATGACATTAAGCTCTCTTCTTGCTGAGGTGCAAAGGTGGAAGCATGATACTTCAGTCTTAGTCAGATACGGCTGCAGTCTCCATTTGCAAAAATAACCACTCAGCAGCTTCAAATCGGAGCACAAGGTGTCTTCAGTAGCCTCGAATGATTCATGTTGCGCGGCTATAGCCCAATCGTCTGCCTAGCCAAACTTCCTAGATTGTGTGTTTGGGATATCAGAAGTATAAAGATTGGAGAACAATGGAGAAAGGACTGAGCCTGTTGTTGAGAATTTTGGTAGAGCTCATTTGTTCTCCAATAATCATTTGAAAAGCTCTCCCGGCAACCATGATATCGACAAGTCTGATGATATTGCTGCATGGGATTATTTGTATTAGTCTGTACACCAGGCCTTGTCTCCAGACACGCTGCATTCAGGTCTATGAATGCAACTGATGTTTTTTGCTTTCTCTGGTGGCCTGCCTCTATATGTGTTGTCAGGGAAAGTACTCGGTCAGTGCAGGTTCTATTAGGTCGAAATCCTGATTGTTAATCTGGAATTGATTCTAGTATTTTTGGGCTCAGTCTGTTATATAGGAGTCTCTCGAGCAGCTTGTATACGACACTTCGCAATGCGATTGGCCTATAATTCTTTGGCTGATCACCTGGTTTTCCTGGTTTAAGCAGTGCAATGATCTTTGAGTTCTTCATTTCTGTGGTGTGTTCCCTGTTGCCATTATATTTGAGTAAAGCTCTGCAAGCCATTTTTTGGAATATTCCCCTCAGTGAAGAAGGAATTCTGGACGTATTCCATCCAATCCATATGCCTTCTGCACCTTGACACTCTTCAGCACTTCTCTGACTTCTCTGGTGGTAAATTTCGAGGAATACTGGTCCAAAGGTGTGCTGTTTTTCTTAAGAACACTAAGTTCACAGTGTATTATTCTTGTATGTTTCTTTTTTATTTTTATTTATTTATTTATTTATTGTTCCGTGGGACCAAATTAAGGAGAAGTCTCCATGGTCATGGAACGAGTCAATACATGAAATTATAACACGATATTAGAAACAGATAAAACAAAATATAAAAAAAATATATTCAGGTAAGTTTAAATGAAGAAAATCAACAATGTAACAATGGAATTTGCTTAATTTTTTAGCTCTTCCAGGAGCTCCTCGACAGAATAGAAGGAGTGAGCCATGAGGAAACTCTTCAGTTTAGACTTAACAGAGTTTGGGCTGCTGCTAAGATTTTTGAGTTCTTGTGGTAGCTTATTGAAAATGGATGCAGCAGAATACTGCACTCCTTTCTGCACAAGAGTCAAGGAAGTGCATTCTACATGCAGATTTGATTTCTGCCTAGTATTAACTGAGTGAAAGCTGCTAACTCTTGGGAATAGGCTAATATTGCTAACAACAAACGACATTAAAGAAAATATATTGTGAGGGCAATGTCAGAATTCCCAGATTTTTGAATAGGGGTCGACAAGACGTTCTTGAACTTACACCACATACAGTTCGAACAGCCCGTTTTTGAGCCAAAAATACCCTTTTTGAATCAGAAGACTTACCCCAAAAAATAATACCATACGACATAAGCGTATGAAAATATGCGAAGTAGACTACTTTTCGTGTTGAAGTGTCACTTATTTCAGATACTGTTCTAATGGTAAATAAAGCAGCATTTAGCTTCTGAACAAGATCCTGGACATGGGCTTTCCTCAACAGCTTATTATCTATCCGAACGCCTAGGAACTTGAACTGTTCCGTCTCGCTTATAATATGCCTATTCTGTCTGATCAAAATATCGGTTCTTGTTGAATTGTGAGTTAGAAACTGTAAAAACTGAGTCTTAAGCCGTCGGCACATGGACCGTGCTGTCGAACGTCAACGTTGAGCGTGCCAAGTTGAAAGTGCTGCTGAACGCTGAGGGACGATGAGACTTGTGCCTACGGTACGTGGGCCCCTACGTGGTGTACGCGATCGCAACGCACTCCAGCGGCAGTTGAGGGATGTTTCTAGTTAGTAAATCACACTGTTTACTCAATGGGCGAACGCAAAATTTCCACGTTAGCTCTATTAAAATGCACATTTCCTTCATCGTCCGCGAAAAGGAAAGTACCATGTCCAATCAATAAGGACACAGGCTTATAAAAGTTCCGTTACAAACAATGCGGTACAAATTTGGAATACTTCTCCACATAAGATAAACGTTATTTCATCATTCCCACATTTTAGTAAAACCCCAAGGTCAGTCTTACTTGATCACTATTCCTACCCAGTAGCAGAATCTTTGCAACATGTGAATTACGAAGCATAAAAGAAAAAGGAGCAAAATATCTTTATACAAGTAGCGCAAGCTGTCCTGTAGATTAAGCCAATCGAACAAAGTCACCCCTCAAAGAAAGGTGAGCGTATATTTACATAACATCAAATATTATAACATATACTTATATTAAACTAATAATACAGTATGAGAACCTAATAAAAACGCGAATGTTAGGAAAAAAAATTTAGAAGTCCTACGACGTGAACCACTGACCAAACCTATACTGAATAGTGGAAAGAGACGCTACTCATTACGCTAAACCAACAACTCTTTAACTGCACTTAGCCATACTGTGTTACCCTTGCTAAAAACGTTAATCATAGATAATTATGTTACTAACTGAAATTTAATTATAACAAATTGTACCAAGAACAATTCGTTTTGGGTGGATCTTCAGTGTGTCGCTGCCTTCAAATAGCATACTCTCATAATACGCAAGTTACAATAATTCTTTTGCCACGAATGTCATGTTTCTCATTATTTTATTAGAACGAATCACACAATTAACAACGGGTTTTCCAGTGATTCTCAATTTGCTGGTGCTCAGAAACGGCACATATACATATAGGCTTGAGATGAATGCCAATATGGCGCCTCACAACTCTGTACTGAAGGGAGACACGTGTGTGTGACGTATGTGGCGTTGTCCCAGCTCATTGGTCAATGCTCAGACACACGCTCAGAATATCTGACACGCCAGATATTGCTCTGCACGTTCGGAAAAACTCCCGAACGTGCTATTCCATGCTATGACGTCAGAAACTCGGCACGCTCAACGTTCGGATGCACGGTCCGTGTGCCGACGGCTTTACTGTGATTTAGCATCAAATTATTTTCCACAAGCCACGAACTTATTTCATGAACTACATTATTTGTTACTGTTTCAATATTCCACACAAGATCCTTCACTATCAAGCTGGTGTCATCAGCAAACAGAAATATTTTTGAATCACCTTTAACACTAGAAGGCATATCATTTATATAAATAAGAAACAACAGTGGCCCCAGCACCAACCCTTGGGGAACACCCCACTTAACAGTGCCCCATTGGGACTGAACACCACTACCACTCTCAATATTGCGGAGAATTACCCTCTGCTTTCTGTTCTTAAAGTAAGAGGCGAACCAATTGTAAGCTACTCCCCTTACTCCATAATGGTCCAACTTCTGCAGTAATATTTTGTGGTCAACACAGTCAAAAGCCTTCGTTAAATCAAAGAAAACACCTAGCGTTCGCAACCTTTTATTTAATCCGTCCAAAACCTCACAGAGAAAAGAGAATATAGCATTTTCAGTTGTTAAGCCATTTCTAAAACCAAACTGAACATTTGACAGCAAATTATGTGAATTTAAATGCTCCAGTAACCTTGTATATACAACCTTCTCGATAACTTTAGCAAACACCGATGGCATAGAAATAGGTCTAAAATTGTCAACATTATCAATGTCTCCCTTTTTATAAAGTGGCTTCACTACCGAGTACTTTAATCGGTCAGGAAACCGACCACTCCTAAAGGAAAAGTTACAGATATGGCTGAGAACTGGGCTAACATACATAGAACAATACTTCAGTATTCTGCTAGATACCCCGTCATATCCATGAGAGTTCTTGGTCTTTAGTGATTTAATTATTAACTCAATCTCCCTCTTGTCAGTGTCATGGAGGAGCATTTCAGGTAACAGTCTCGGAACACTTTTTTCTAAGAGCGCTATATGATTCCCTGTTGGGACTAGGTTTCTATTTAGTTCACCTGCTATATTCAGAAAGTGATTATTAAATACTGTACATATATGCGACTTATCAGTAACACGGACATTCCCACTACGCACTGATTCTATACCCTCGACCTGTCTCTGCAGACCAGCAACTTCCTTTACGACTGACCATATGGTTTTAATTTTATCCTGAGACTTAGCTATTCTACCTGCATACCACATACTTTTTGCCTTCCTAATAACATTTTTAAGCACCTTACAATACTGTTTGTAATGGGCTGCTGCATTTAGATTTTGACTGTTTCTAACGTTTTGATATAATTGCCACTTTGTTCTACAAGATATTCTTATCCCTCTAGTCAGCCACCCAGACTGCCTGTTTGTGCTAGTACCCTGTTTTAAACGTTCCAACGGAAAGCAACTTTCAAAGAGCATGAGAAAAGTCTTGAGAAAAGCATTATATTTATGTCTACTGTATCAGCGCTATAAACATCTTGCCACTCTTGTTCCTTTATAAGGTTTACAAAGGTCTCTACAGCAACTGGATCAGCTTTCCTGAACAGCTGATGACTATATTTAACGTGTTGCAGCACAAAAATCTTTTAAAGTTAAAATTTGTGCATCATGATCTGAAAGGCCATTCACCTTTTTGCTAGCAGAATACCCTTCTAGTAATGAGGAATGAACAAAAATGTTGTCTATGGTTGTTCTACTGTTCCCTTGCACTCTCGTTGGAAAGAATATGGTTTGCATAAGATTATATGAATTAAAGAGGTCTACCAGCATCCTCTTCCTTGCACAATCACTTATACAATTAATATTGAAGTCACCACATATAACTTACTTTTTGTATTTCCTATAAAGTGAACCAAGAACCTCCTCTAGCTTTAACAAAAATGTTGTGAAATCGGAGTCTGGGGATCTATAAATAACAACAGTTAGAAGTTTAGCTCCGTTAAATTTAACCACACCTGCACAACATTCAAACACCTTTTCAGTGCAGTACTTTGAAACATCAATTGACTCAAATGGGATGCCGTTTTTCACATACATGGCTACTCCCCCACACCGCAAAGAGCTCCTCGAAAAGCTGCCAGCCAACCTGTATCGTGGTAAAGGAAGCCTCTGAATTATCTCCTTATTTAAGAAGTGTTCAGATATACCAATAATTTTTCCTTTGGCACTCTAGATGTTGCCTGTATGTGAGCTGAAATCCTATTTGCAGAAATATCTGATGAGTTATGATGTAGTTTGTTAGCTCCACCGAGTTTTCAGAGGAGAGACCAGACCTGTCTACCAGATGTCTTGAAATCAAGCGACTCAACGGTTTCAATCCACTTCTCTCGCCGTGCGTTGTCTAGGCTGTGCAGCAGGTCGTCTGCAATCTCAGGGTCTCCAGTCTCAAGGAATCTCTGATACTTATTATCGCACTCTTTGTACGATCCTGGTACATATTGTTTATGGAACCCCCTTGGAACAGCAGCTTTTGCTGCACTTTTAACTGCACCTATGAGTCTGTCACAATTACTCACTGTTGGGTGAATCCACCCAAGCACTTACCCAATTTTTCCACGTAGATATCCCACTTTTCTTTTCTGAAATTCCACCTTGGCCTTTGTATGGTTGTTATTGGTGGGATATTGGTTCCAATTTCAATCAAGACTGGGCGGCGTTGGCTATGAGGGAAATCTGTTAATACACGTCTAGTAGTTCTTAGTGGTGTATGGTTATTGCCAGTCGTCACAAAGCATAAATCTGGATTATATTCCTTTCTCCAAGCTGCTGACCTAAATGTTTCCTTGGTCCTTTGGGTCAGAAACAAAGAACAGGTGGTTACTCTCTGCCCCGATAGTAAGAGCCTCGCCATTTCCATCAGCTGTTCTGTATTTCCACAGAGGGTGGTGGCTATTAAAATTCCCCACGTGTATTGCTGGGTGTGGCAGGTATGGCAGGACATCTTGAGGCCAGGGAATGGTTGGTGGTTTGCACACATTGCTCACTGACGGATCTCCTATCTTGTCAACAACTTCATGTTGTCACCATGCACTGTTGCCCAGCACAAGTGGACATCTCCAATTGATGATTGCACATGCGTAGCCACACCATATGTTATCTGTGATATATAATGTACAATTAGCCAGGAGATCAGAACTGTTACGAGTTTCAAATTGATCAGAACAAAAGTTTTGTCAAAATCCAAATTTTTAGGAAAAAGAAGTGGTGCTAAATAATAACACTAAAAAGCCAAAAATTCGTATGAAGCCTCAGTTTGATATAAAAACCTGAAGTATGTGACCCCTTTAAGCTCTCTCTAACAGTTTTTGAGTAATTTTCTGAAAACTTAACTTGGAGCAAAAAGTCCTTATTTGTAATAGATTAAGTATCATTATATTAATGATAGGAAGTTTTGATTATAGCACCTGGTGAAACCCATTGAATAACAGAGCTATAACAAGTCTCCAGAACTTGCTGCAAATACCAAACAATACAAGATCTCTTAAAGATATAGCTCCGAGGTCATTTTCCATTGTTGGTTCTGCTCTAAAAATTCTACACAGCAAATTTTATATGTAGGCGAACTAAATCTTTTTCTGTGATTATAGCCAACTTAATTACATTCATACAAAAACTACAAAGATTCTAAATTAATACACAACAGTGTTATAAAACATTGTGTGTCTAAGAAAGTGTCCATTTAGAGGCTACTACCAGGGCATAGAGCGGATGACGGCACGTGCTACCTTGGCCATGCACTGTGCCTGTATACAAATACAGCCTGAGAGGCAACAGTGTCACTTCATTTCGCATCCAGCTACCATGAAGTCCACTATGCCTCAGGTGACGTCACAGCTATGCTGTTACTAAAGTGCGCTTCATTTATGTTGGCGGCCTAGTTTAGGTTCGTTCTGCGCATCTGACGTCACAAAACACAGTCAGCCAACGAACAGAGAATGACGCTGCCAGATCTCGACTGCAGAGCAGAGGACGGACGAGTGTCTTCAGTTTTAGAAACATTGAGTCCTAAATAAAGTAATAGAACAAAAGCAATGTCTCGATAGCAGACTTTCTTTTATAGAAAGTTTGGAAAAAGCATTCTTTATACCAATTGCTTCATATTCTATTAATTAATTAAACCAAACAAGCAATAAGACTCCTAATTCAGGCGATAGCAAGGAAAGGTGTTTGTATCAATCTCACGAACCGCTTTTTTGCAATAAAGAACAGCGGTAATTGTTTATTTCCTATTGTACTTCGACAAAGCGTGAGTAATTCATAGTCATACCAACAGTGTTTGTCAGTATTTTGCGTGACCTGTTAAAGTCCCATGGAGCTACATTGTAGGACGAGCAACGTTAGCGCAACGGTTAAGGCGTTGGGTTGGTCAGCGAAAAGTGAAGGGTTCAAACCTTCAGCAGTGCTTAATATTTTCTTTATTTAAAAACAATATCGAAGTGTCTTACTTCACGAATTTTATTCATTTGAATGCAATTTTTTTGTGCTTTGTCTCTTCATTAACCCTTTCGCTGCTGCAGACACGTGCTCCCCGCATTCTGCGCTGTGCGCGATTTTGTCATCACTGCACTGCTCGCCTGTGCAGACACATGGTGTTCCCACTGCTTTGACACACTTATCATTCGATTTCGCAAAAACTATTTGGTCCAAAAATTAGATGTTTACACATCTTCTTGACTGATACCTTTCCCCCATAAATGACTTAATTTTGTTTCGATGTTCAACCCAGTTATTATGCAGCATTAAATGTAGTAAACCATTGCACGAAATTTTGAAGAGTTTGCAGAGGTAAAAGTCCATAGCGTATACTTTTCGTATGGTCGATTTTAGTTGCCACAATGTTGAGAATGAAATGTGGACACGATACCTAAATTTCATATAAAAGGTATCAGTCAAGAAGATGTGAAAAAATCTAATTTTTGGGCCAAACAGTTTTTGTGGAATCGAATGATAAGAGTGTCAAAGCAGTCGGAACACCATGTGTTAGCACAGGCGAGCAGTGCAGTGACAAAATCGCGCACAGCGCGGAACGCGAGGGGCGCGGAATGCGGGGGGCACGTCTCTGTAGCAGCGAAAAGGTTAATGCGGCCATGGTGGCTTTACTTCATGAACTGCGCGTTCCCCCCTAGACGTAAGCTTGAGAACTAGGCTATACTATGGCGCTGCTTCTCTTGGCACGTGCGTCGTGTGCAACTGGCAACGAAGCAATCTGCCGCGTCTGGACGAGCATGCGCGAGCCGCCAAGATAAAAGAATTGAACTATAGACACATGTTTTAGCCACAAATAGGAAGTGATCTTGCGAGGATTGTACACCATCCTGAATTGCTTAGATTTTGCAGAAGGAACTGTTTGTGTGCCGCCCGTAATGATACCAAAACCACGTGGTAAGTGGTGAGATTATTTTCCACTTTTGTAGCAAGCAATTAACTTATTGTTAGATTATTGGAAGTCAGAGCGAAAGACCAGTTATTGGGAACTTAACCGTGGAGGTCCCCTCTGAGTTCAGAGCTCATAGTGTTGTTTATGATAGAGACATCAGATTTATTATTAGTACAGGGCTATTACAATTCACTGTAGCTCCATTCATTGACATATGGTCACGACACACTACAGATACGTAGAAAAACTCATAAAGTTTTGTTCGGCTGAAGCCGCACTTCAGGTTTCTGCCGCCAGAGCGCTCGAGAGCGCAGTGAGACAAAATAGCGACAGGAGCCGAGAAAGCATATGACGTGCTTGAAATGCACTCACATCAGTCAGTCATAACAGTGCAACGACACTTCAGGACGAAGTTCAACAAAGATCCACCAACTGCTAACTCCATTTGGCGATGGTATGCACAGTTTAAAGCTTCTGGATGCCTCTGTAAGGGGAAATCAACGGGTCGGCCTGCAGTGAGCGAAGAACGGTTGAATGCGTGCGGGCAAGTTCCACGCGTAGCCCGCGGAAGTCGACGAATAAAGCAAGCAGGGAGCTAAACGTACCACAGCCGACGGTTTGGAAAATCTTACGGAAAAGGCTAAAGCAGAAGCCGTACCGTTTACAATTGCTACAAGCCCTGACACCCCATGACAAAGTCAAACGCTTTGAATTTTCGGCACGGTTGCAACAGCTCATGGAAGAGGACGCGTTCAGTGCGAAACTTGTTTTCAGTGATGAAGCAACATTTTTTCTTAATGGTGAAGTGAACAGACACAATGTGCGAATCTGGGCGGTAGAGAATCCTCACGCATTCGTGCAGCAAATTCGCAGTTCACCAAAAGTTAACGTGTTTTGTGCAATCTCACGGTTTAAAGTTTACGGCCCCTTTTTCTTCTGCGAAACAAATGTTACAGGACACGTGTATCTGGACATGCTGGAAAACTGGCTCATGCCACAACTGGAGACTGACAGCGCCGACTTCATCTTTCAACAGAATGGTGCTCCACCGCACTTCCATCATGATGTTCAACAGGAGATTGGAAAACCGACGGATCGGTCGTGGTGGAAATCATCATCATCAGCAATTCATGTCATGGCCTCCACGCTCTCCCGACTTAACCCCATGCAATTTCTTTCTGTGGGGTTATGTGAAAGATTCAGTGTTTAAACCTCCTCTACCAAGAAACGTGCCAGAACTGCGAGCTCGCATCAACGATGCTTTGGAACTCATTGATGGGGACATGCTGCGCCAAGTGTGGGAGGAACTTGATTATCGGCTTGATGTCTGCCAAATCACTAAAGGGGCATATATCGAACATTTGTGAATGCCTAAAAAAACTTTTTGAGTTTTTGTATGTGTGTGCAAAGCATTGTGAAAATATCTCAAATAATAAAGTTATTGTAGAGCTGTGAAATCGCTTCAATCATTTGTAATAACCCCGTATTATCATCAGGAATATTAATACGTTGCACATGTGGAAAGTTTATCAAATATATCTCTCAGTTAGAGCTTAAAACTTTCATTTATAATCATAGTTCCTGATCCCACTGAGCAAACAAAGAGCAGAAACATTTCTTTCAGGGTAAAAAACAAAAAAAAAAAGAATGCAGACTGGAAACTATGGTCAGTATTTTCTCCATCACTTTCTGGCTGATCACAAATGTAGTTTTCGGGGTCTTATAAAAGACGGCACCACCACTCCACAACCTGCGTCTCCTCAACAATTCTATCATTATCAATGACAGAAGCATCACTTCGTTGAAGCCTTCTCCCACAAAGGGACACTTCCATTGGTTAATTTTTTTGATCTTCTGTTTCTTTAATATATTTAAAGTTTGTCTGGTTCAGAAAAAAGTTTACTGGTCGGTTGGTTGATTGGGTGGAGAGGACCAAACAGCAAGGTCATCGGTCACATGATTTAGGATGGCAGAAGTCAAGGAAGGAACAACACAAACAGCACAGTCAAGGGGAAGTGATAATGGGCAAACAAAGAGGGAAAAGGGACATCAGGGCAGTGGGAAGGGAAAAGAACAGGAGGACGGTTGGCAGAAACATGAAGAGTAGGGGTGCCCCAGAAATGCTACACGGGAGGGGGGGGGGGGGGGGGGTGGCACTTGCACTGCCACTGGCCTGTCCCGACACCCACACCATACAATTATCACGATACAATGGGGACAACACCAGGGTAAGAAGACACAAGAAAAATGGAAATAGCACTGCACAACAGACCAGAAAAAATGTAGGGAAAAAGTGCGGGAAAGGTCTGGCTGGTGTAGACGCCATGTCAAGGCCTCATAACCAATGCCTAAGCTAACTGAGTGACTCACATTCCAGAGAAAAATTCAGGGACTTAAACCTGAGAGGAAAAACCATTTTCATGAAGAAAACCAAGAACACATGTAACTATGCGAGGGTCGTCCACTAACACCCGAGACTAGGAAGGTGGGAGGGCATATTTAGTGCAAAAGGCCAAAAGGGGGGGCAATACAGCAAAATATGGATCACTGTGATGAGAGCCCCACAACTACAAAGGACGGGGGAGGAGGTGCAGCTCACTACAGAGTAGAAAACCATGGGTCACCCTAGTATCACGAATACGAAGAGAACAGAGAATGCCGCCAGGAGAGGCACAGGGAAGAATGGCACAGGGTGAGAACCTCCTTGATTGCACAAAGTTTATTAGACAGGGAGAGGGGGATGGGAGGGGGAGTGGGGGGTGTAGCCTCCCAAGAGCTGGCCCACAACTGAGCAGAAAGGGATTTTATGTAAAGCAAGAAATCCATACCCAGAGATGTCACAGAGAACGGCGAGTAGGTGGCTGCTTCCCCAGCCAGACAATCAGCAAATTCATAAACCGGGATACCCTATGTGGCCAGAAACGCAAAGGAAATTAACTGAACAAGCAGCATCACCAAATCAGTGAGAAGGTTGTGGATTGTAGAGACCAAGAGGTGGTGGGAAAAACTCCAAGCGATAGTGTGAAGGCCAGATATTGAGTCCATGCATAACAAAACTCAGGCGAGTTTAACAAAGCAGGGGCCCCAACAGGTGGCCAACAATTCCACAGTAAACACCCCTCATGTGGCAGGCAAGAGATGGTGTTCCATGCCAACAGAGTAAGTGAAGGCATATGATCAGCAGATTTAGGGCCATTGGTGTAAAAAAACAACGGCATCCTGAAACTCCAGTGTAAATGGAAATGAAGTCCCAGGCTTCTTTACAGAGCATAGGGGAACGATGCGAACTATGTGGGAGACCCGCACCACCTTACTAGGCAAGGTCCTAATGGAGGTGGTTTGCCGTTGCCTTCCTCCGACCGTAATGGGGATGAATGATGATGATGAAGACGACACAACAACACCCAGTCATCTCGAGGCAGGAAAAATCCCTGACCCCCCGGGAATCGAACCCGGGACCTCGTGCTCGAGAAGCGAGAACGCTACCGCGAGACCACAAGGGGTGGACGAAACTCCAGTAAGAGCATTTAAAACAAACAACGGAATACCATCCGGGGGGGGGGGGTCAAGAGAGAAGGTGGGGAAAGGGACAAGGAGGGGAGATGGAAGTCACGCTGGAGAGAATTGTGGCAGAGCCCAACTGGTAAACCCACTTGAGGGTGGGCAACGGATAGGTGATGCAATGGCCCAAAGCCACGAAAAGAACAGAATAGGTGAGTGACCAGGAGAAAAGTGGATAGTGATGGGATAGGAAACTATGAACTGGGACTGCCAAATAAAAAGGGGAGGGATTCCATTATTACTGACGACTAGTGCAAAAGGCACCAATGGCTAAATGGAAACTAAAATGGTGAACCGGGTAAGGTTGAACAATCTGCGCTCCAAGAGGTGCGGGCAAGGAAGTAAAGGACTTTGTGTTTACGAACAGCCAACCTCCAGATAATGGATATGGGCCAACCAAGTAAGCTTGTTGTCAGGAAGAAGACCCAAGAAATGGACCTGAGAGACCAGAGTCAGATGTTGGGCATCAAGGTAGAGCTCTGGATCAGGATAGATTGCAGTATAGTGACAGAAATGCACTACCCTTGACTTAAGGAGAGGGAACCAAAAACTGTTTGACTGTTTCCACATGGAAGCACACTGGATGGCACCTTGGAGCTGTTGTTCAGCAGAGGCCAACGGATGGGAGCTAGCCCGAATACAGGAATCATTCACTATTACAGAAAAGAGGTAATCCAACAGTTCACAGAGGCCACAAGTACATTAACAGCATTGAGAAAAAGGAGGACACTTTACACAGAGGCCTGTGGAATGCCATTCTCCTGGTACACCGACAGCTCAAAACAGTGACAACCCAGACTCTGAATGACCTGTGGGACATCGAGGGTAAGGAGGATGTGATGGCGCCAAGCAGTGTCATAGGCTTTACAAAGATTGAAGAAAGATACAACAAGATGGCAATGCTGAAAAAAAGGCCTGTTGAACTGTGGTTTCTAATCGAAGCCGATGATCGATCAGAAAGCGGCCGTCTTGAAAGCCACACAGGTAAGGAGATAAAAGGTCCCAAGATTCAAGGACCCAACTGAGCTGAAGAGTCACCATCCATTCTATTAACTTGCATGGAACACTGGTCACGCTGATTGGCCAGTAACTATCAAGGGACAACAGATCCTTGTCAGGCTTACGAACAGGAACCACAATACTGTCTCTCCATTGAGAGGGGAAAATGTCTTTGAGCCAAATATGGTTAAACACCTGGAGGAGAGATTGTCATCATGGATGTTGAGGTGTTATGGATGGAATAATGGGAAGATGGAATAATGGGAAGAAAAATGGGCCAGAAGAAGCTCCCATTCACTAAAAGGTTCACTGTAGGGTTGTGCCTGACAAGACGTAAAGGTAATTCTGAAGCTTCAGCCTGCTGTTTCCAGAGGTGGAAGGCGGCTGTATAGGAGGTTGATGCTAATGGTGTCACAAAATGGATTGCAAATGTTTCACGAGAATTGATAGGTCTGGACAATGGCCACCTGGAAGGGCAAGGCCTAGAATGGAAGACTGCCGCTGACAACCTTAAAGGTGTGGAGTGTAGTCCACACCCATGACAAAGGGACAGAAGAACCTACAGAGGAAACAAAGTGTTCCCAACACACCCACTTGTTCTGTCTCATTGACATGCAGATGTTTAAAGGTAATAAGACCGACAGAGGATAAAAGCTGCTTAAGATGTGGCAAGGCACAATGACGATCATGGATAGTGGTGGCAATGGCTGTGCTCCACCACGGAACTGGCAGATGATGAACAGGGCCTGTCAAGCAGGAAACAGCAAGCCTCACAGCACAGAGTATCCTATTGACAGACCACAGACAACTTAATCGCTACACTCTGACAAATAAGTTATAAACAAGACATGGAACATATACAGAGGCCAATCACAGCATGCTGGAAAGCCCAGCGGGGTAACATGGTCATTGGAAGGCATGAAGGGAATGAGAGAATCAACAGGAAGTGGTCACTATCACAGAGGTCATCATGGGGTGACCAGTGTAAGAAAGAAGGAGAGGGGAAGAGAGCAAAATATCAATGGCAGAGAAAATGCCATATGCAGCATTAAAATGAATAGGGAAGTCATCATTAAGAAGGCACAGGTTGTGGTCCACAAGAAATTGGTCAACAAGGAGTCCCCGACTACACATAAAAGCACTGACCCACAAAGGGTGATGGGCATTAAAATCCCCAAGGAGGAGGGAAGAGAGGGAGGAGACACTAAAGGAGGGCAATTAGGGCAGCAGATGTAGGTTTTCTGTCAGGCAAACTGTGACTGCTGATTCCAAGAGGACCCAGATGGCAACTGCTTCCAATGTGGTACAAAATTAGATTCACATACTAATAATATCAACACAGACCAATGCATAACCATCACCGGAAGACCTCAAAGGGCCGATCTGGTTCTGACAAAGCATGGAACCCACGAAGCACCAGTGAGTGAGTGTTATTAAAATAAGATTCCTGGGGAACGACACAAGCTGCCAAGTAAAAGGCAATACGGGATTGCAACTCAGGGAGATGAAGGTAATATCCATTACAGTTCCATTGAATAAGCACAGAGTGGATATCCAAATGGAAAGCGAACGGACTAGAGCCTCTAGATCAACACCCAAAAATAAGAGGACAGACTCAGGTTGTGAGGGGAGAGATGCATCTCTGTGGGCACCTTGTCCTGAGACTTAAGTTTCTTCTTTTTCTCTTCCATACGTTGAGGAGAGCACGGTATGGAGGGAGAGCAGGTTTTTACAAGATCCGAAAAAGAAAGAGAGCGGGCAATCTTGGGGCATGTGACTGTGTGTACCATAGCCAAGTTGTGGTAACAAGCCTCTGGCCTAAGAGATGCCGCAGGCAAGGCTCCTGGGAGGAAGCCCCATCAACAGCAGGTGCTGGGTAGCAGGGGGGGGGGGGGGGGGGGGAAGAGTGGCACCTGGAGGGCAGGTCATGAGAACTGCAGGGGTGGCAAAGAGGAGAGGGGAATGGAACTGGACTAAGGAAGAGGGAAGGTGGGGAAAGGACATAACAGAGGCAAAAATAGAAGTCACTGACACAGACATATTTCTGACAAGCCTCAGTGTAAGATAAACGATCAAGGGACTTACACTCCCATATCTTCCTTTCTTTCTCATAAGCTGAGCATGGGGAGTAACACTCATGACAATTAACATACACAATTGGTGGAACACAGGGGCTCCCGTCATGGAGTGGGTGTCTGCATTCACCACATAGATGGTTCGCTGTACATCGAGATGATGTTTGTCCAAAATGCAAGCACTGAAAGCCCCCTCATGGGTAGCGGTACAAATAGTTTCACATCGGACCGATAACACACAAGCTTGACCTTCTGCAAGAGGGTATCCGCCTCAAAAGCCAGAATAAATATGCAAGTATCAGTGTGATTGTCCTTACAACCCATCTGCACACATCGAACAAAACGAAAGCCCCATCATTCCAGACTGGCCTGGAGTTCCTCATCAGTTTGAAGGATGAGTTCCCTATGAAAAATGACTCCCTGAACCATATTCAAAGACTGGTGAGGACACCAGGCAGTCGCCAACATGAGCACAAGCACAAAGGGCTGCAGATTGGGCAACAGAAGAGGTTTTGACGAACAGTGAACCCAACCACACCTTACCAAGAGACTCCACTTTGCCATACATTTCTTCAACATTTTCCAGTGAATGTCATTGTCCATCCTAGTGCAGACCAGGTAGCGGAGAAAGTGTTTCATTCCAAGTCAGTGAGCCTGGCCCTCTACCCATGGTGTAGCCAGGGAAGGGAAGGCTGCACAGTCAAAGGAAGCAGCTTTCAGTGATCTGTGACCAACTGAAGGGATGGCCATAGAAGAATGGCCAGTTTTTTGGAACTTTATATGTTTCATACACAAAGCACCTGCCCTGATACCACCCACTCTGCTCAGGGGCTCTCCCCATGGGAACCACCCAGCCACCGCAAGGGCCATCTGGCATGGCAGCCATTGGTGGGAGTTCTGATGCTCCAGAACGATATGCAACTGTTCCTAGTCATACAGGGGGAGGCAACAACTCAGCTATCAGAAGTGTGATCCCTGTGTTGCCAAGGAGCTCAGCCAGTTGGATACATAACAGCCCCACCACACAGACTGGCTACACATCCTGGTGATCTAGCAGGGTAGAGAGGGGCTACAGTGGGAAAGGAAGAGGGGAAGGGAGAAGGGGAGATTTCTTCCCCAAATGGCTCACACAACGAGAGAAAATTTTGACATGGAGGTCAAACCCCAAAGGAGGACCAACGTACAGGAAGGAAAAGCAGCCTGCGAAGGAAAAATGGGCTACAGTAGCTTAGGGACCCATGTGTGCCACACATGAACTCATGAGTCCCCTGGGGAGAATATAGTCTATATTCTTATTTATAATTTTAGATTGGTATCTACCCTTCCCCCCCCCCCCCCCCCAATGAACCATGGACCTTGCCATCGGTGGGGAGGCTTGCATGCCTCAGCGATACAGAAACAGTGCCGTAGGTGCAACCACAATGGAGGGGTATCTGTTGAGAGACCCGACAAACGTGTGGTTCCTGAAGAGGGGCAGCAGCCTTTTCATTAGTTGCAGGGGCAACAGTGTGGATGATTGATCAGGCCTTGTAACACTAACCAAAATGGCCTTGCTGTGCTGGTACTGCGAACGGCTGAAAGCAAAGGGAAACTACAGCTGTAATTTTTTCTGAGGGCATGCAGCTTTGCTCAATGCTTAAATGATGATGGCGTACTCTTGGGTAAAATATTCCGGAGGTAAAAGAGTCCCCCATTCGGATCTCCGGGCAGGGACTACTCAAGAGGACATTGTTATCAGGAGAAAGAAACCTGGCGTTCTATGGATCGGAGCATGGAATGTCACATCCCTTAATCAGGCAAGTAGCTTAGAAAATTTAAAAAGGGAAATGGATAGGTTAAAGTTAGATATAGTGGGAATTAGTGAAATTCGGTGGCAGGAGGAACAAGACTTTTGGTCAGGTGAATACCGGATTATAAATACAAAATCAAATTGGGGTAATGCAGGAGTAGGTTTAATAATGAATAAAAAATTAGGAGTGCGGGTAAGCTACTACAAACAGCTTAGTGAACGCATTATTGCGGCCAAGATAGACTCGAAGCCCACGCCTACCACAGTAGTACAAGTTTATATGCCAACTGGCTCAGCAGATGACGAAGAAATTGAAGAAATGTACGATGAAATAAAAGAAATTATTCAGATAGTGAAGGGAGACGAAAATTTAATAGTCGTGGGTGACTGGAATTCAATAGTATGAAAAGGAAGAGAAGGAAACGTAGTAGGTGAATGTGGATTGGGGGTAAGGAATGAAAGAGGAAGTCACCTGGTAGAATTTTGCACAGAGGATAACTTAATCATAGCTAACACTTGGTTCAAGAATCATGTAAGAAGGTTGTATACATAGGAGAAGCATGGAGATACTAGATGGTATCAGATAGATTATGTAATGGTAAGACAGAGATTGAGGAGGGTTGGGTTGTTTGGGGAAGGAGACCAGACAGCAAGGTCATCGGTCTCATCGGATTAGGGAAGGACAGGGAAGGAAGTCGGCCATGCCCTTTCAAAGGAACCATCCCGGCATTTGCCTGGAGTGATTTAGGGAAATCACAGGAAACCTAAATCAGAATGGCCGGACGCAGGATTGAACCGTCATCCTCCTGAATGCGAGTCCAGTGTAGAGATTTAGGAACCAGGTTTTAAATTGTAAAACATTTCCAGAGGGAGATGTGGACTGTGACCACAATTGGTTATGAACTGGAGATTAAAACTGAAGAAACTGCAAAAGGGTGGGAATTTAAGGAGATGGGACCTGGATAAACTGACTAAAGCAGAGGTTGTACAGAGTTTCAGGGAGATCATAAGGGAACGATTGACAAGAATCGGGGAAAGAAATACAGTAGATGAAGAATTGGTAGCTTTGAGAGATGAAATAGTGAAGGCAGCAGAGGATCAAGTAGGTAAAAAGACAAGGGCTAGTAGAAATCCTTGGGTAACTGAAGAAATATTGAATACAATTGATGAAAGGAGAAAATATAAAAATGCAGTACATGAAGCAGGCAAAAAAAAATACAAACGTCTCAAAAATGAGATCGACAGGAAGTGCAAAGTGGCTAACCAGGACAAATGTAAGGATGTAGAGGTATATCTCACTAGGGTAAGATAGATACTGCCTACAGGAAAATCAAAGAGACCTTTGGAGAAAAGAGAACCACTTGCATGAATATCAAGGGCTCAGATGGAAAACCAGTTCTAAGCAAAGGAGGGAAACCAGAAAGGTGGAAGGAGTACATAGAGGGTCTATAAAAGTGCAATGTACTTGAGGACAATATTCTGGAAATGGAAGAGGATGTAAATGAAGATGAAATTGGAGATATGATACTGTCTGAAGAGTTTGACATAGCACTGATAGACCTAAGTCAAAACAAGGCCCCGGGAGTAGACAACATTCCATTAGAACTACTGACAGCCTTGGGAGAGCCAGTCCTGACAAAACTCTACCATCTGGTGAGCAAGATGTATGAGACAGGCGAAATACCCTCAGACTTCAAGAAGAATATAATTCCAATCCCAAAGAACATTAAGGAATTACAAATGTAAACATAGTTGCCTGGATAATGTATGTGGAAAGAATAAGCAAGATTTGTATGTATATTGCCCTTCAACAATTTGATGGAATACAGTGAAATAATGGTTTTTCTAAGTGATAAATTTGTCTGATCGGCAATGAGAGTTAGTCTTAGCATAAGGATCTGTTACTGTGGAGTGTATTTCTGTAGAATAAATTTTGCATTACATAATGTGCTGTTTAAAAAGTGTGAAAGTGCTTGTGAAAAAATACTAAACATTGAGCAAGTGAAATTTTCTGCCTGAAAATTAAGTGTAATGTGCAGTGTAATTTAGTTTTTTTGCAACCCATGAGGATTTATTTTGTTTAGCAAGACAGGACTTGCCCGAAGTGATATGTATCTTTGAATATAATCCTTGTTTAACCCAAGAAGGACATTCACTTATGACACTGCTCTGATTGCATGTCCCGATGATTTGCAGCACTGCCACCAGAACCAAATTTGCGCATGTCATTCGCACCTCATTGGACCACATGGCCTTCACATCTGCCCGCTGGTGCCACCAGGGCACCCGAGGAGGAGCAGATGGGCGATGCGCACTGGCACTTTCCCCTGCCGTCTCAGCTTGCCGCCCCAATGGACTTCGACTCATTGTCGTCGACGCCATAACTGTCATTGCCCCAGGACATACCCCCAGGACTGGACATGTGCCCAGGCAGCAGTTTTGTGGAGGATGCTCCTGTTGCCTCACAAGCTAGATGGCAGGATAAGTCAGGAGTATGCCGTTCTCCACTGTCATGGCTCCTGGCTTTTCTCTACGTACAGTTTCCTGCCTCATACATTCCTACCCCCCCCCCCCCTCCCACACTGTTGTTTGCATCCTCTTTACATGCCAATAGTGTGACAGTTTGGGGGAAGGCGGGGATGGGGGAGGAAGTTGCTGACGTGAGCTGTCATTAGCACACCAGTCGGCAAAGATGAAACACAAAGATCGATTAGTAGGTGCTGTGCTGGATCAAGCGTGCCTAACACGAGAGGGGCCAGAGGCACACTCACAAGCAACACACTGCCAATGCTCTCTCGACAACATGTATTTAGGCCACTGCCACTGACTGGAGGGCCTCACTCACTCACTCACTCACTCACTCACTCACTCAATCATCCAGTTTGGCGTCTATCAGTTTACTCACAGAGCGGGTGTAGTTCATCAGAGGCTATGACAGTACATAGCAACCAGATTAGTGACTATAGTGGGGCTAGTTTACCTCAACCACAATTGTACTTTACATCAGTCTGCAGCAGGACTATTGCTGATGAGCTTGTACCACAACACATGGATTCTATTCAAGTTAAATAAAGTTATCAGTTCATGTACATAAAGAACCATATTAATCCATGTGTGCATTTGTGTTGTAGAAAGAGGATACTGGGTCACCCGTAACAACATCCGCTCCCTTGCTTTACAAGATGCTACACACGACATGTCTCGTCAAATGGTTGGTCGCTGGTGTTGCATGTTCAGAGAAGGAAGATAAAGCGTGGGCATCCCTCCACATCCACTCTCGGGACAGCACTTCCAAAGCAATGCCAAAGCTGATGTGGAGCGGGCTGTGCAACAATTCCTTGAATTGCAGGACATGGAGTTTTACCAGAGAGCTTTCTTCAAACTGATTACATGCTATGACAAATATCTCAATGTTGGTGGTGACTTTGTCAAAAAACAGTGCAAGGCTTTTAGTTAATGATGCCATGGTGTATTTGTTTTTGGCAATAAAGTTTCCAAGTGAAAAACATTGATGAAACTTACTTATTTTGAGAACATCCTTCATAATATCCTATTCTTTTCCGCTTTCTACCACAATATACATGATTCTTCCAAGGTGTGACCTCTCTAGTAGGTAGCCCCCAATTTGTATTACACGATATGAACTTTCATATTATTGACAAAATTATTTAATTGGATAGATAAAAAGTCTACTCACCAAGCAGCGGCAGAACACACACATAAAAGGCTGTTGTAACTGGCAAGCTTTCGGAGCCAGTGGCTCCTTCGTCAGATAGAAGGGTTGAAAGGGAACAAAGGAGGGTGAAGGAAAAGGACTGGAGAGGTCTAGGAAGTGGGGTAAATTTCAGGAAAGCCACCCAGAACTGCGGGTCAGGGAGACTTACTGTATGGGATGAGAAGGAAGGTATACGAGGAAACAGAAATGTTATTTGCACACATTTTACTCTTTGTTATCATACTTACACAGAAATGGATGAGCATTGATTTTTAAACCAAGGGATAGGAGAGGGTAGTATTTGAGAAATAGCAAAGATCGTAAACTATATGCGTGCTGATGTGGTAAGGGAGTATCATGAATGTACCAATATCATGGGTATGAATGACAGTCACGGAAACTGAGCAGCTCAAGCTGTCAGAAATGTTTGAAGTGAATAGGTAGTGACAGTGCATGGAAGGCAACCACATACTACAGTCAAACAGCTCAGTGTTTAAACCATTTGGGGGTAACAAAACTAATACCTATTACAGCAGGTCCAAGAATCCTGCTGTGTATGTAGCTCTGAAACATAGAAATGATGCGCATATCCATAGCAGTAACAGTACACAAAAGAGAGAGATTAGAATTTGCTTGATATCATCGAAACCAGGCAGCTCTTAATTAGTGGCAGTAGCCTTATCTGATGAGTCACATTTTTATTTGAAAGGACAGTTGGATTTAGAGATACCTGGCAATAGCTGTTTAAGAACAAATAGTCTGCAAACAATGCTGGGCGAAAATAGGGAAGTGGGAGCTGCATTATTTTCCAGGAAATGTTTTTCTGGCTTTTTAAAGGACCATTAATCCACGTGGAAAGAATTATTGACAGGCCTCGTTTTGGATGCACTCTCAGATGTCACATTTGTAGATACATGTTGATTGCTTTCCCTGAGGGGATAATATATTTCATTACAGCTGAGTATGGTACCTCACCACAGAGCTACAAGTGTCTGTACAAGGATGAAGATGCTCGATAAGGATGTGAAGGTCCATCTTAGTACCCCACTTTCTCAAATCTTAATTCATCTGAATACTTGTGGAGCCAGATTAATTGTTGTGTGGGATGTCTAAAACCTCATCCACCAACATTTAAAAATGTGGGGTAAGTACAGCAAATAATATAGCTCACATACCTGTGGAGACCCATCATGATCTGGCATTTTGCTTCCAGTTCATGTAGTGGGAGTGTGTGCGCACATACAATTACAACTTTGATTTGTTACAACTATATTCAATTTTTCTCATATTTACATACCTGTTGCCACTTGGGTAGGATACTACAATATCATGATCTTCATCTATACCAACAACTGTTCCAGTTGTGCCGAGACACTCAAACATTCCATCCGTCCAGCCTCCATGCCCATGCTGCAATGACTGGACAATTTCCAACTCCAAGTCAACATTTACCTATAAATTCATAACTTATGTTTAGTTCCTACACAATGATGAATATGAGAAAATGAAATTGTATGAACACAGCATGTTAGTTTCATCAAATGAAAACATACCAGTATGACAAATGTATGGAAGATAATGGAGTTCTTAAAAACATCAATACATTCAACAAGTATGTAATACAAATCACACAACTAAAACAAAGTCATTTTTTTCTAAAACTTGCTCCACAGCTTTAACATATTTGAAGAAAATCATATTACCATCTTAAGCTGTTTTTACTGAATGCTTTATTGATGACTAGTTCCAGTAGGAAGTACTATATTCATATTGACATAAAATACATTATAAAAAGTACATCTTGACAGGACAGGTTAAGACACACAACACATAAAATGTCAAATTCATGTTAACAGTTGTCTTTGTCAAGAAAATTTACATCAAAATCTTCTGTACTGCTGTCATATTTTCTCCACTTCACACATAAACATATCTGTCGAAGTTGTATGACGTAAATCAATCTTAGTTATGTATGGCATAGAACTGTGACAGAATTTTATTGAGATGTGATATGGAACACACATGACAGCAGCACAGTGTAACGTTCCCTGGCAAACTCACGTTATTAAAAAAAAAAAAAAGAGTTTATTTGTACCATATACGCCGCTCTGGGCAAGTTGTATATATCGTAATTATTGAACAAAAATATTACTGAATGTGGTGTAAAAGACATTTGTTATTCTCCTTATATTTTTTGTTGTAATATTTGTCTGTATTTAGGATAGGAATTTTTTCTGTATTTATTATGTGATTGTAAAATGTGTCAGTATTTGCGATAGCAGAGATATGTTGCCAGAAGAGAATAATATCGTCAATTTGCAAAGAAATGATAATAGTCAGCAATACTATTTAAGCACAATGCATTATGTATTCTTTGGTCTTCTCTGTTCAGAAGTCATTGCGGTAGGACACTGTGAAAGAGTTTTTTACGAATGGGTAGACTTCTTTTGTCTCTGTCTGGACTTAGCCGCCATTAGACGATGCGTTACGAATTAATGTGAGTTGTATTGTTGTTTGATCTAAATATATTAGAGTTTATCAAAAGTGTGAATTATTTATGTAAATTAGCTTGCCCACGTCATCTATAAAATTTCTTTAAGAATTTTTCAGCATTTTTTAGCGGTGTTGCTGGGCTGTGCCGCGACCAACAATAGCAAACCCGTAAATCGGGAACAGATGCATAAAAATCAATGGTGAATTAAGAAATTGTTCTTCTTTTTCAGTGATCCTGTGGCTGATAAAATTTAAATTAATTATACGTTTGTGCATTCGTAGGCGGCTAGCTAATGTTAGTTAACATTGAAATTTAAACAGTTTGGTTCTTTCAAAATATCTTAAATGTGTAATGAAGTAGGTTTGATCAGTGATAAATGTCGGCTTGGCAATAATTAAAACATTTTCTGCTAATAGAGGTAATCTTGTGTTCTATGGCTAGTGCCGGGATAAAATTCAGTAAAAATATTTAACAAAAAATCCACTGCATCAGGAAAGTGTATGCCAAGGCCGAATGATTTAAAGGACCCAATTCTCAACCTAATATTCTTAACCAGTTCATATGAGTTCACGTAAATATTATTTTTTCTTTAAATGTACGTAATAATTAAGTAAGTAAAAATTTTTTATTACCACACGAAAATAAGAGAGTGGTTCTACAACAAAGTTCGCACGAAAGAAAATTAACTTAAAAACAACAGATAAATTTTATTATTCTTCTTTAACGAAATTTCAAATCAATCCCATTCATTACGACCGATTTCGTTAAAACAGACAGTTCTTATGTAAATTTTCTTGACGAAGACAACTGTTAACATGGATTTGACATTTTATGTGTTCACTTATCCCGCCTAGAGATTTTATTATAATATATTTTAAGTGTACTTGAAAATGTTACTTATCATAGAAACAAGTCATCAATGAAGAATTCACTGAAAGCAGCTTTTGTTGGTAATATGAATGGCTTCACTTTTTCCAATATTCAGCTGTCTGCCACGCATATGTAGTAGGAAGTTTCATACCAACATCCACCAGTAAAAGGTTTAACCAAAAATACTCTCTCACCAGTCATATGTTATACAGACAGTATCTGACTGGAAAAAAGAAGTCTGTATATTGTAAATAGTTTATTCAAATGTAGTGATATTTTGAGAACAAGTAGGTGTTATATTTTTATTAAAACATTTCTCCATAACATCTGATACCTCAAGCACAAATCAGTTTCATTTTTTCCATGTACATTCTACGGGATGCCTACATAATGTCTATTTTGAAGGGGGGGACCACTTAAGGCTATACAGATTTATGAATTTTTTTGGGAAATGCATCATGACTCTCACTTTTCCAATAGGATGGTTAAACAGTTAGTCATTAGTGAAGACATTATTTGGTGCAGTTCATTTCCTATTTAACATATTTTCCTTTGGTACATCTTGTTTCTTATTTAAGATTCCCTATTGAACATGAAATTTAATTTTATTGGGACATCTAGCAGTAGAGGCAGCTAAAGTGCTGTTACTCAAAATGACAAGAAGGGACTGAATCTCCAAAGTTTCAGAACTGATTCCCATAAATAACACTCTGAATAGTTTGTACAAAATATAATTAACAATATTTAAAGGATATAGCATTAAGACTTTTCATTATTGTAAAGCCCAAGTGTTTAAAGCTAAAACAAACACTTTATTGGGGAAAAAATGGTTTATACTGTTGAAAACTGAATGATGTTACATCTTGTATTGGTTTTTCACATACACTAATCATCTCCATGTATTTGGTTTTATACCTGCACAGGCATAGTCAATTGTGCCAATTACAGCAAGAATGTTTGTCTGGCAATTGTTTCAGTAATGTAGTTATGTTCCACAATGGAACACATACACCTCTAACTGATTTCTTGACAAGCTTGAAGTGATTAGCTTGCCTGAATCGAAAGTATTTCCCCTCTCAGCTTAATAAATTTCATGTGTTGCATTTTCTATGGTAAAGTATATCTCTGTTTGCATGTCATGTCACTAATCATTCCATAGGAACAATCTTGTTTCTGAACAGCACTCACACATGAAATATGAGCAGTTTTTGTGATCTATGTTACTATAAAAGTGGTTAACAAGGTTTCATTACGGGCTTTTGGCTTGTTATCAACCAGAAGAAAAGAATAAATGCTAGCAAGTAGATTCTTAACAGTAGTGTGAATGTATCAAAAGTAACTGTATAAATATATAAACATGTTATCAGAGAGTGAATATACCGTCAGTTTGCATTTAAATATTAAACAGATTTCATTACCTGTGTTGCGAAGCTGGTGGGAGGGGCATATAGTGTCACAAAATTATAGACACTGACAATCATACTCCTACTGCTAGTACAATCACAGCTAATGTCAAATTTTGTTGTGTTTTGAACTCAGTATGTTCTGAAGTTAATACATTTTCTACTTTAATGCACTACAATTTTAATACATTTATTTTCACACAAATACTGATTTGGTGTCTTTACTTTATTTTATTTTTCCCTGTGGTTACTGAAGTCTACCTACTACAAGTCAACTGGCCACTATTATGCCTGTCACTCTGGTCAAAGATCTTATGATGATGAGCCTGTGCTTCATAGCTGTAGCTTTTGTTAATATTTTTGGTTTCGGAAAAGAAAAATTTTGGTCATGATGGATACCACTCAGTACTGAAGTGTGTGTCAGTCAGTCTCTCTCTCTCTCTCTCTCTCTCTCTCTCTCTCTCTCTCTCTCTCTCTCTCCCTCTCTATAATGGCTATTTTCCAGCACAAATATACACAATTTCAGCATTAAACTATCAGTTTCTGTGGTGTCACCGCCAGACACCACACTTGCTAGGTGGTAGCTTTTAAATCGGCTGTGGTCCGGTAGTATACGTCGGACCCGCGTGTCGCCACTGTCAGTGATAGCAGACCGAGCACCACCACACGGCAGGTCTAGAGAGACTTACTAGCACTCGCCCCAGTTGTACAGCCGATGTTCATAGCAATGGTTCACTGACAAATACGCTCTCATTTGCCGAGACGATAGTTAGCATAGCCTTCAGCAACATTTGCTACGACCTAGCAAGGCGCCGTATTCAATTGATATTTACTATGTGAAGCATGTATCATCAAGAGCGATGTTCTACAATTGTGGATTAAAGTCAAGTATTATATCAACTACTTACTTTATTTGCTACTATTAATTCCTTTAACTGTTCCAGACCTCGCGCCAGTCAGCGTGTAATTAAACTCGTGCATTTCGGCCTCCTCTAGCAACACAGTGTTGGCTCTTATGCCAACACCACAGTTTCAGCTGTCACTGAATTTGTTCAATGCTTTTAATAGTAACATTTATACACATTAAACAATAAAAAAGAAATTCCATACACTACAGACTTCTGGTACAATATGGTACTGTCGATACTTCTTTTCTTCATATCTGTAGATATATTAGTCACATAAATTTTTTTGTTGTGCACAAAATTTTAAATGGTATTAAAATTCAGATTTCATGAACTATCTTATCACAGATGCATAGCATCTCAATTACAAATACTAATGTCTGCATTTTTAAATTTTGTTTCAATATGTCTGTGTGTGTGAAACAGCATATGAATAGTTAGTTACATGTGCACAACGGTATTAGCCTTTATACGCATGACACTTGACACTCATACCTATTGACAATGTGGTTTTCTCAAAGTTCTCGGGTGTGAGCTACTGTTTTCTTCTTATGGTATGACATCACTGTAACTCATACATTTTAATTTTGACAAAAGCTGTATAGTTTCACTTTTAATTTATTATCATTACTGTTTATCTTTTAGATCTTAAGATGGCTGATTATGGCCAAAACCGGTAAGATCTTGTTGAAATTGTATGTGATTGTTCCAGAAAATAAACAATTTCTTTGAAAAATGATAATATTTATCTATCAGGAAAATAATGTGACTTAATTTTACATCACAGTCATAACAAAGATTACCACCAAACCAACAAATCAATTAAAAACACTGCAATTTCATTCACCTCTTGAGATGATTACTGTTATGTGGAAAACGCCAAGTTACATTGTGGATTGGAATCCACATTAAATTATAAGACAAACTGCAACTGGCTGGGTTAATCAGATCAAACAGCAGAGGAAGGCAGGGGTATACCATATTACCTCTAACAGGACAAGGCCTAATAAAGCATTGGGATACTCAAAGCAACCTTTGGGTTGAGGAATTCTTTACTTTATATGGAAAATATTTTTTAAATAGCTATGTTCACCTACATTCCGTAACTAGTGATGTTCTAGCAAATAAGACAGTCACAAAAATGTAAAATGTATTTCCCACACTGTTCAACCACAAAGATGAAGAAATTTAACCAATTTTAGCACTAAAGGGAAGTTGCTAACTGACCATTTCCCAAAATATTTTGATGAAAAGCTGTTATATTAGGAAATCAAATTAATCAAACAAACAGTAAATGGTTTTCTGAAACACATAACAAAACACCAACAGCTTATTAGAAATACCAATGAAGAACTGAAGTATGAATTGAAGCCCAAATGATGTACAATATGTCTAGCTTCAACAAAATATGACTTTTTTTGAAGTACCTTTGACGGGAAACACCTCATATTATAAAAACATGAACTGCTATAACAAGATAACACATTCTTTCTGATTATCTTTCTAAAATGAATAGAAATGAATTAGACTACAGCTATGAAACTGCATAAGACTTCTCAAGAGATCACTAAAAATAGAGGTTATCAAAAATACTATGTTTGTGGTGTCGGAGTGTGCTTCCACAAAGGCCAAAGTATATTTGTAAGGGATGTAAAGTGCCAAAGAAGCATACCTGATCACCAATTTGCAGACCATGTGGTCCAGTACGTCCTGGACCTTGTTCTCCCAGCAGTGGCAAATGGTCTCTGTACACTGTTTGCCCTTTTGCATCATTTACAACTTTAAGGTCAGCCTGAAATAAGAATTGTTTAAATTCAGTTCCGTTTCAGCAGATAACCAACAATGTGAGAAATCACTGACTGCAAGTAATGGTTACTTTAATTAATGTTACTTAAAAACTACAAACTATGATGTAAGTAAGAAAAACTACCAATAAGAAGTATATGAAAAATAAAATGTTCCAGGCACAAGTTTGACATATGTTCTGTGATCTGAAATAGTTTTGTTGTAACTGTATTCAATTACCAATACATTCCAAGAAGTATAATATGATGAAACCATATTTTCTTGTAGAATGCTCAAATTGCACTTGGTTCTACCAATTACAAATTCTCCCATGTTTATGCACTTTGCCACACCAGTCTGATGTAGCTCTTTGCCATTTCCATTCAGTGACATTCAAAACTACCATCTTATTGACCATAGTCCACAAGCACAGTTCACAAGCACAACACAGTTCATCAAGCAAATTACATAAAATCTGCAAACTCTTCCCTGAGAACCTGGCTCCCCAGTTCTTAAAGTATAAGCCTGAACACGTCTGTCTGCTAGTGATTTGTGTCCAGCCACTTTCAACAAACTACTGTGCACAACAGCACTGTATTAGCAGTTAATGAATACTGAGTTTTTATTTCACTTTTTGTTTTCATTGTTTGACCTGGAAAGAATGATGACATGTTATCTGAGCCATAGATATGGCTCACTATACAATGGGCTCAGCATAAAGCACAAGGTGCAGATATAGTGAGTGTCTTACATCCTCTGTACAACTGTCCTCACTGCATGAACTTGTGCTAGTTGAAAATCTCTTCCTCTGCCCCTGACACCTTCCTCTGCTAGTGCTCAAGTGAAAGTTTGAGAACTATACATCGCAAAGTCACAATTAATTACAAAATGGAGCATGAACTATGTGCAATGGACTAACTGGAGGGAAGCAGCTAAGGGCCATAAAAGATTTTAAAAAATACTGTAAAACATCTTATCAAGAAATTCTATCTGTTCATTAAACACTGTGGCAGATTTTAATACACAACTGTGATTATGCACTGTGCAACGAAATCCTATTATAGAAAAATTGTTACTTTTTCAAGCTTGACTTGCATAATGACATACACTAAAGTAATTGATTTCTTATGACATTATAATGTTATGGTATCCAAGGAGTTGCCTACAAATGGTGTAAGAGGTATCTTTATGCTAGCAACAGAAGGTGGAAATATATAACAAAAACAAAGAATTCTTCACAGCTTATATGAAGGCTAATTACTGTGTATCTCAAACCTGAATTTAGGGCATTTACTATCCTTAATAATTAGAAATGATGTACCATTTCCCCTCCAGCACCAGAGGCACTGATTTTCATGTATAGTGCCAGCCTTTTTATAAATTTATACAATTGTTGTTTTAAGGGAATGTATTGATGCTACAGTGTTCATCTTTTGCATGCTACTATAAGAGGTTTCATCAAACCAATGGTGTGCACAATCTGTGTCTTCTGCACTTTTGTTTACATAGATAAGCGATTTCTGGTATTTCCTTTTATGGCATTTAAAAATAAAATAAAAAACACTCCTGTATCACTCAACTTAAGTATGTAGAGTGCACCCCATACGTCAACACTGAACTTGAATACAGACAGTGTACTAAGATTATTTAACTGTATTACTACATTTCACTGTTGACTGCAGTTTCAGTGACACAGGCATGGTGTTTTTAACACATCTGTTAGAAACTATAAAATATAGTCTAATTAAAATAATTTTATGTCTCCTGATAGCAACTGTCTCATCAAAACTGGTAATGAATAAAGGTTCATTTCATCAGCAGCTTTTGGTGGTTCTTAAATATGACTTTAATTATTTTAATTAAATGCGATAATGATTGAAGCACAAGAAATGGATTAAAATTTGTGCTGCAGCCAGGACTCAAACCTGGGTCTTCTTGCTTGCTAGGCAGAAATGCTAACCATTATATCACTACAGCACAATGGTTCACATTACTGCACGAACTACCCAAGTTGAATTCCCTCCCCAACATAAACTCCAATTCATATCCTCTGCTTATTTTTCCCTTACATTGTCACTACTGCCAGGGCTCTCCAGCATTTGGTATAGCACCCCAGCATTGGACGTAATGGGAAAGTCTGGTAACATTATGTTTGTGATAACCAATTCAACGTCGCTGCCCTAATTTGTGGCACTCTCAGCACCTATATCTGGCCAGACATTCTGTTATTGCCACCCCACATCCGCCATATTCAAGCAACCTCTCACCTTGAGATTTTTTTCTTATTTCCGTAAGTGAAAAGGCAAAATTTTCGAGCTTGCTTGCCAAGATCTTGGCAACTGTGTATACACAGCCAAGGAGACTACTTCGATAGGCACTAGGATCATTACTTGGCAAATGCAATTTTCTATTTTTTTAAAAACCTGTAGTACTTTGGCCATGAGCTGGTACTTAAATATTTAGGTCAGTGTTAAGATTCTGAGACTGTTGGAACTTATGATTATTTGTACTGCTTTTGGTGACAGACTCAGGAGAGATTTAAAGACTTTGAGATCTCATGTGGATTGTAGGACAGTGCTGTGAGAGATTAAAATGTATTTTGTAGACACTTTAGTGAAGTTAAAGTGCTGCAAGACTTTGGATTTACACACTAGTTACATAAATAAGGGCTTACTGAAATCTGCTGAGTTCCATATATGCAAGCATTTATTGTAATGGTTATATTTCATATGTTTAATTAGTTCTCTATTTATATCTGCTATTTGTTCCATTGTAAGCCCGTTATTCAAAAGTTTCTTCAGTGTGAATGGAAAATAAAAATTTGATTTATTGTATTAAAACATTTTTGGTGTTGGCAACCATCAGTGATCTTTCTGGTTTCATTTGTTATATAAACTTGTAAATCTGCAAACCTGCTTTACTTATTGTTTCAAGCACATTATCACTTGTGAAACTTCTCATATTTTTAACTGTAAAAGCTGTAAGGCAAGGATGTACAAATGTGCACCCCGCCTCCAAAAGTATAGGAACTAACAGGATCATCCGACATCCCTTAATAGACTGCTGGTCACTCTTTTGAAAAAGGGACACTAAGTAACAAAAATAATTAGGAGGGACCTTACAATACACAATGCGGTCAAAAGTTTTCAAGATGGAAAATGAATACTAACAAAATATTAAATTATTCACAAAGATTTTAATACAGTTTATTACTATGACTGAAAACTACAGCTCAACTGTGAAGAGATGTACCAACTACATATAATTATTAGTTTTCATTTTCATTCATATTAAATCTATGTTTACCATTCCCTCAAATCCGACACGGTACAAATTTTTTGCACCATTGTCCCAAATAACATAGGCTGCAGAGCGAGGACTGGCTGCTGACCAATCTTGTATTTCATTTACTTTTCCTCGTCTGCCATTGCCTCCATCCTGATCTTCCCATTGCCAGTCTACGCCACGTACAACTCGTGCTCCTGGAAATATTCCACGTATCCCAACCTTCTTGCTTTTACGTCTTGGTTCCAGCAACACCCTAGAAAACATTAGTAGTAGATTCTTGATTTCTTATGTAATGCAAACTTTTACTTCAGAGAAAGCAGGAGAGGCTTTTCATAAACACAAAAGAAAATGCAAACAATAAAAAATATTGCAATATTCAAGTGATTGGGGCTACTGGTCAAGGTCATGAAGAATAAAGCTGAAATAACCATGGAGTTCAATGCTGCATGGGATCAATGGAGTTACAATTCATGTTTTAGATTTTAAAAGTTGAAAGGGTTTCCTCAATCTGACTAGCAAATCTTTGTCCTTCAAATAAAACCCAATATATTAAATTAAATATGCAATGAACCTTTTTAAGTGGTAGTTCCTCAAACAGACTTAAGTATATTATTGTTAGGCCACTTAGTAAAATGGATTTAAAACAGCAAAGAACTACTAAACTAATTAACAGGTGTCAGACGTAGCAAAAATTTTCAAATCAATTTCAAGAAAATTTAATGATACATATCAGAAGCAAAACATTCTACAGAGCAAAATGGTTTGGATTTCAAAATGGTAAGAGAATTGAACAGGCTATGTTCACACTCTCAGATATGAAAATAGAATCAATAAATCAAGACCCTCTATCACTGGGAATGTCTGTGAGAATAACTACTCCTCCTATAATGTGTCAGAATATTTAGACTCAAGACTGAAAATTTCAGTTAAGACTAATATTCATATTGTAGAGGTTTTAACTTGCCCAGCACCTACACAGCAAATATCCTTCTCTGAAATCAACAAAATAACACATATGTTTTGTATGAATTAATAGGTAGAAACAGCAGATGATTGGTGTAAGAGGAAAAGCAGTGGCTCTTTTTCAATGTAATTTCTTTTCTACTCATATTATTAACAGTGTAGGTAGAATACCAAAAATGGTTCAAATGGTTCTGAGGACTATGGGACTTAACATCTGAGGTCATCAGTCCCCTAAAACTTAGAAGTACTTAAACCTAACTAATTTAAGGATATCACACACATCCATGCCTGAGGCAGGATTCGAACCTGCGACCGCAGCAGTCGTGCGGTTCCGGACTGAAGCGCCTAGAACTGCTCGGCCACAGCGGCCGGCTAGAATACCATGAGTCACAACTGTTTGTAGTATACTTTACTGACGTACCCTGCAGTGGCTGCTTCTGTCTGTTAATGTATAACACTTAGCAACAATCGGTATTGTAGTTTTAAATTTTTGTATCTGTACTGGGAAAGAACCACAGCCCCAAGCTTATAGAAAACACTAAAGCTCAAATCATTATAGGTACTGAAAGGTGTCTAAAGCTCGAGATAAGTTCATCTGAAATTTTTACAAAGGATTAATGAGGTTGAGAAAGAACAAATTAAATACAGTTATTGGTGGAGTGTTTATTGCTGTTTGAAGTAGTTAAACTTGCATCAAATTGAAGTAAATGGTGCGTGTGAGTTAGTATGGGTAGAATTTACACTTGACAACCAGAATTAATTAATAAGAGTATACTTTTCATGAGTGGGATTATTACAGAAGCAGAAGACGACTTCCAGGGATGGAGGATCAAGAATATGTACGGAAAGGGTAACTATCTGAGAAGAACCTATGAACGCTTTGAGAAATTCATAAAAAATGCCAAAGGAGAGATGCTGACAAATGAATATCAAATTGCAAAGAGATGGGAAGAATATTTCAGTGACTTGTTAAACTGTGAAGAGCCAACAACAATCTTTGAACTTTCCACGACCACAGACAGAAGACCCAGAATACCGAACGCCAACTGTAGAAGAGATCAGGAAGCAGATAAAACACCTTAAAAAGGACAGAAGCCCAAGATAAGATGGCATCCATGCTGAAATAATTCAGGAAGGGGTGAATACCTTGTTGCAAGGATTCACAAATTAATAGAGACCATTTGGAATACTGAAAACATTCCAAAAGACTGGAGGAATGCACTAATCTGTCCCATCCACAAGAAGAATGACTGAATGGCATGTGAAAACTACCATGGTATTGCTCCACTCAATATTTGTTATAAGATCTTCTCAAACTGTCTTCTAGATCGAATCCAACCATTGGTAGACATCATTATTGGAGAATATCAAGGAGGATTTCATCACAGGAGATCTACTATCGACCAAATCCTTGTCCTACACCAGATCGTAGAAAAAAGGTGGGAGTTTGGCCAAGACCCACACATGCTGCTATGATTGCATTCATCGGGAAAGTATGCTGAGATGTCTGGAAGAGTTCGGTTTTGTCAAGAAACTAAATCTCACGAAGGCCTGCCTGATGGATACCACAGCAAAGGTAAAAATTGGAAATAATGTAACTGAAGTGCTGAAAATAAAAATAGGCTATGGCAGGGCAATGGACTATCACCTGTTCTTTTCAATCTCATATCAGAGAGGAGGTAATGTGAGAGATGTCATCTAATGAACTCGGAGGAGTCCAGACTGGGGTTGTGAACATCAAGTACCTTGGATATGCTGATGATATAGTGCTACTATCTGGGTCGCAAGAAGAATCAGGGGAAATGGCTGACATTCTGGAAATAACAGTGAGGAAAATTGGACTTAAAATCAATCGTGACAAGACATAATGAAACTCAAGAACCACTTCCACCCTTACAGACAACTGAAGGTTCTTATGGCGAAGGCAGGGAGTTCAAATATCTGGGCGCAGTATTCAGAGATGAACAATCCAGTTAAATGGAAATACAGGCAAGACTACAGACAGGTAATTGCTGTTATCATGGCCTTAATGCTCTCCTCAAACACAGAAGTTTGTCAAGACATTTCAAAATAAACATCTTCAAAACACTCCTACAGCCAGGAGTAGTATATGGATGTGCTACCCGGAGTACAACCAAGCAAGATCTGAAGAGACTGATAATATTTGAAAGGAAAATCATTCAGAAGATTTTTGGGCCAGTTTACGATAACGAGAGTGAAGAATGGAGGATTCGTCACAATACATAGCTGTATGATATTTAAAGAGCCGAACGGGCAACTCCAATGGGCAGGCCATGTTGCTCGGAATACAGGACAACTGATGGCCGAAAACTGTACTCAACACCAAGCCAACCACCAGAAGGCCCATAGGAAGACCTAGAACTCGATTGAGTGAGTGAGTATCCAAAGACCTTCAGAGAGTGGGACTGCTGGAAGGATGGCCGAAAGGAGCTGAAGACAAGCTGAAGTGGAGGCAATCTCTCAAAGCAGCATGCGGTCCATTGGGTCTGATCGCGTAAAGTAAGTAAGTCTACTTTTACTGAACACTTGACTCAAATGATACAGTTGCTGAACACTTTTAAAAGAAAATTTGAGTCTCACTTCGAATAGGTAACCCAATCATACAATTATAGTTAGTGGTGACTTCATTCTACCTTCAATATGTTGGCAAACATACATGTTTAAAGTTGGTGGTAGGCATAAAACATCACCTGAAATTGCACTGAATGTTTTCTCCAAAAATTATTTTTGATGATCAGTTCAGGAGCCCACTCAAAGTGTAAACAAATGCAAAAACATACTTGACCTCTTAGCAGTAAATAATCCTGAAACAATAGGGAGCATCACAAGGGGTAAAGGGATTAGTGATCACAGGGTGGTTGTAGTGAAACTGGATACCATAACATCCAAAACTACAAAAAAATAAATGCAAAATATATCTACAAAAGCACACATAAATTTGCTTCATACATTCCTAAGAGACAGCCTCCACTCCTTCCAAACTAACGATGTAGGCAAAGACCATATGTGGCTCAAATTCAGAGAAATAATTTCTACGGCAATTGTGAGAAATATACCAAGTACATTAGTAAGAGACAGTACTGATCCCCCATGGTACACAAAACAGATCAGAAAATTGTTGCAGAAGCAATGAAATAAGCATGCCAAATTTAAAAGAACACAAAATTCACGAGATTGGTACAGTATTAAAGAAGCTCAAAATCTGGCAGGAAATCCAAAGAGATTCTGGTCATGTGTAAAGAACATCAGTGGCCAGACTCAATAATAGCTTCACAGTGTGATAGTGATGGTGATGTTATCAACAATAGTGCCACTAATGCAGAGTTATCATACACAGTTTTCAGTAATTCCTTCACCCAAGAAGACAAAGTAAATATTCCAGTATTTGATTCAAGAACAGCTGACAGCATGAGTAACTTATGAAGGTGGCTGAGAAGTAATGCACACACGCTTGTGGAACATGAACAAAATCAATTAGTAAGATTGGGCAAATTGTTAATTAAAGTTAAATTCTTAAGCTTCAAAATCATTTTTTTCAACATAGTCATTGTTAAGACTAACACATTTTTCCCAATACGTAATAAGTTTTTTCATTCCATCACTTTAAATCAAACCGTTGATGAGTTTGCAATGTTTATTGTCTGTGGCAGTGATCGGACGTGTGCTATGTGTTTCATCAACAATTATGGCTTTTTCAGGCTCACAATCATGAAATTTTATTACCCATCAATTCGATCAACAGCACTGTCATCATAAACAGCCTCTAAATGATGATGAACCTCACTAAGAGGCACTTTTTCAGCTGTTAAAAACTCAATAACAGCATGCTGTTATCTCTCGTTGAACAGCACACATACCGTAACTGAACATTATGAACTATCTCAAACAAAACAATTTAGTCACAAGTAGTCATCACGAATTGAGAAAATATCATTCTTGTGAATCACAACTAGCTCTTTGTTCAAATGAAGTAATGAGTGCTATCTACAGGGAATCTCAAATTGATTTCGTATTTCTAATTTTCCAGCAGGTTTTCGAGATCATTCCCCGAAAATTATTTCAAACAGTGTGTCTGCTGGTCGTAGGTTGTGTCCCAAAAATAAACAGCATAGAGACAGAAGTGAGGACACTTTCTGCAGGACCTGGCCATCATTTTGCAGGACAATGCTCAAGCACATACAGTGAAGGCTGTTACTGATTTGCTTGACTGATGGGGCTGCTAAGCGCTATACCACCTACTACACTCCCCTACGTAAGCCCTTGTGAGTTCATCTCAACTTCTAAACTGAAGGAAACACTTCACGGCATTCGCTTCAAAACTGCTACAAATTCGTCAGGCAATAGACCGTGCTGCTCAAACTGTCAACACAACTGGCACTGCTAAGAGCATCCTACAACTTCCATATTGCTGGCAACAGGCTATACACAATTGCTGGTGACTACTTTGAAGGTCAGTAAAACTTTGAAACATGTATCTATTTTGTACGAGCTGTAAATAAATAGTTGTCACTACTAAAGTTCCAACCCTTGTAAAATCACCATCTATTACTATCATACGCTCAGGGTATTCCCATGTTATTAAGTTTAAGCTTTTCTTTTTTTTAAGATTTTGTGACCATCAGGTGACCAATAGACATGCATCTAAGTCCACCAACTACGGTGGCTATTGTTCTCACTAGTTCGCAGTTGGATTCGCTTTGGACCTCACTACACCTAATGTTCCCGCTTGTTGGTATACATACTTCCTCTGAAGAAGTCTCAGTTATTGTTCCAAAATGTGTTATTTGTGATGTCAAAACTTCCCTATGCTCTAGTTTGGATTTCATCAAGTCTCAGATCCTAATATGACGTGAGGGCTCCTGCTTTCTAATAAGACCCAAGTTCGGCACTTTACTGCACATGCTCTGGCAGTCAACAACTAACATTTTAAAATTTTTGCTCTCTACATGTTGTAGTACTTGATCTGATGTTGGGAAGAAAGAAAGAAAGAAAAATTATGTGCACATGCTCTGACACCAGAGTTACTGTTGCCAGTGCACTGTGCATACCTGGTCTTTCCAGGGCAACTTTCCAAATCTTCACCCTGTACTCCACACAGCAAGGAATCTGCAGCCAAGCTCATTTCAAGCCCAAAAATGCCTCTAGATGAGACCCTCCACTCGGTTCCAGATCAGAGGGCTGCAATCTGTCCTTTTAATGAGGAATCATGTTGCAAATCAACAGCAATGCTGAGATCCCAAAAATGATGCTAACTGTCTACAACATCTACAGGTCTCTGGAAAGAGCAGATAATAGTTTTGGATCTCAGGTGACAGACTTTGTTTCTTTTGACATCAGCAGTGTCTGCAGTTGACTGCAACCTGTGTTCTCAATTAATACTGAAATTGTCTCTTGCACCAAGTGGATGATTTGTCCCAGAACACACACTGACTGCACAATTCACTTGTTTCTCTTACATGACACTATTTTCTCAAGAAGTCCCATTATGTGCCTAATGTTGGAACTACCTACAATCAACAGCCACTTCTTTCATCTCTGTACATGCCTAGATCTTGACAAAGCGGAAGAGGCAAGGCCACTTCTTTCATCTCTGTACATGCCTAGATCTTGACAAAGCGGAAGAGGCAAGGCATACTTGTTTCACCTCATTATCACAGGAGGCAGTGCCTCAAATTTATTTGTCAGGAACTTTGGATTTGGCTTTTGGCCATCTAACACATGCAACCAACCCTGAAAAACAGTTTTAGATCTGGCACAACTTGCAGCCACCATTGGTAACCACTCCGTGCAAGTCTAGATTGACAGTATGAAGGTGGTCAACAGTGGTTCATGAATAGCAGCCAGCCCCTCCATGATAATCCCAAAATGGTCACTGTATACCTGTGAATCTAAAAGCCAACAAGAGATAGAGGAATTAAGTTCAACACTGAATGTTGCTTGCAGCCAAAGTGAAGTGCACAAAAAATTAAATCAAGCATACCACACAGGTTTGAAATCTGGTCTGAACAACAAACAGCATCACAGAGCTTGTCCATAGTTTCCCTAAAACATGTCAGGCAGATGCCAAATTGATCCCTTTGTTGTGTTTCTGGAGATTTCTTTCATAGCTCTTGTTAGATCTTCTAATATACTCTATTTACAGTGACTTCGTAGTTAACAGGTATATCAAATACCCATAAACATATTACATGTCAATCAACAGTGTCTGGAGAATGCCACACACTTGCTACATAAGTCTACATTGTATCTATGTGCAATAGTAATCTCTATTTGAAATATGCAGTGACCTTATGAAATTATGATGCATCTTGTCTTTTACAGATCTGAATTGCTGTAATGCAAGACACAAATAATAGTGGGGCCACAATTAACAAAATTTGTGGCCATGATAGTGGCGGTAGAAAGAGGTTCTGGGCCAGAAAGGGTGAGAAGGGATGGAAGTGGCGCATCCCTGGATATATGCGGTGGCCACCCCCCGCCACCCACCCCATCTCCCAACCAAGTACCACAGGAGATTACTGTTGACAAGGCTGCTGGTAGCATCTTGACGTCTGAAAACTTGATCCTTTAAGTCCAGGACATCGGCTTGGAGGAACAGCACCAATGGTGAAGGTGCCGGCAGCTCGCGTGGATGTGCCAGGGACCTGGCGGTGAAGGACCTGATGGCATCTGGGAAGCCAGCAAAAGAAATGCTGGTGGCAGCAAGGCATTACGAGAATAGCCCACAGCATGTGGGAGGCAATGGACCACAGAGGAGAGGCCAGAGGCAGCGACCTACACAAGGAGGGGTGGGGGGTGGGGAATCTCCCCCGCAGCAGGGATGCCCTGTGAGACCTGGACAGGTGCTGAGGGAGGGAAGCAGCGATGAATCCGTGGCTCTCAGCATGCCACAAAGACGCAGCTGATCGCCATGGCGCACCACCATCCCCTCATTGGTGCACACCATACAGAAGCGGCAGCAACTGTGGATCGTGGCTGGAATCTTTTTTAGTCAGCAGCCAAACCCCCAAGCCCAGACTGTACAGCCAGGAGCGAACTGTGATGAGGGCTGCACCGATGGCTGCTGGTGGGGCAGCATGAACAGATGTAGGAGGATGCGTAGCTAGTGACAAAGGAGAGTCTCGGCTGGACTCCAATCCCTCGCTGCTTGCTGGCATAAACCTGCAGGAACTCAAGAAGCATGTCACGACATAGTGTCCGGAGCAGTCTGCAACATACTTCTTCATTTGAGCCTTGACCATGCCAATAATATGTTCTGCCGCATCATTACACTGGGGGTGGAAAAGAGGAGCGGTCACATAGCAAATGCATTGACGGCCACAGAAACTGTTGAAGGACTGAGATACAAACAAACAACAAAGGAGGTGGTATCAGTGGATTAAAGACAGTGACCAGGCCTAATTCTCCAAGCAACTTGTGAGGACAAAGAGTCCCCAAATAAATACAGATAAAGACAAAATATTAACTTTTTTACAAATCAATATCTGTTGCATTAGAAATAAGATTTTAGAATTAGAACATCTTTTTAATGATTTGGTTGTAGATGTTATATGTATATCTGAACACGAGCTAACAATTGAGCAAGTAGACGTATTTGTCCCTCAGGGGTATGTTGTGGCCAATATCATATGTAGAAAGCAGAGAAAGAATGGTGGTGCAGGTATTTTTGTAAGAGAAGGAGTGAAATTTTCTAAAATTGATGTAACAACTCATAGCTCAGAATTACATGCAGAGTTCAGCTGTGTTAAGCTGCTGGATGAAAACATAATAGTAGTTAGCCTATATAGATCCCCAGATGGTGATGTTACCCTATTTATTTTGAAATTTGAATTATCAATTTAAAAAAATTGAAATTTAAGACAAGAATTGCTGTCTGTGGAGATTTCAACATTGAAATGGCTAACACAGACAAACAAGTCACAAAAATATTTTTGAAAGTACTAAGATCATTAAACTTATACTGTACAAATAAGTGTTCTGCTCATATGGATGCATGCTTGGACAACATTATAGTTAATTTCATTGAGGAATATTTTAGGGTCACAATTGTAGGAGGACACTTTGCAGATCATGATCCTTTGCTCCTTACACTTTATAAGAGATAGCCAATTAAAACTACCGAACCTAACTCTGTACTGGTGAGAGGACAAAAAGAGGAGTACATAACATTGTTTATTGATAAGTTAAGGAAGGAAAAGTGGGACTGGGTATACAAATGTCAACCAGGGAAATTGGGAACAGAAATAGCCTTTGGTAACTTTTTTTGAGAAATTTATAGAACTATTGAATTCTTGCTCTCCATTAACAAAAGCTAGAGCTACAAGGAAACCTAAAAATAAAATGCACACAATACACCAGATTTACAAGCACAACTGTATTCACAGGACTGAGCAGAGAGAGAGAATTTATAACTCATATATAACACTTAATATGCTCACCAGTAGCCAGTATTTTCAATAAATGCTTAGAAATTGAAGTTTTTCCTGAAACACTCAAGTTTTCTAAAGTCATCCCAGTTCATAAAAAGGGAAAAAGGTATGATGCACTTATGCACAACCAGCTAAATACCTTCTTTGAAGATAATGGCTTACTTTGTAACTTTCAGTTTGGATTTCGCAAGGGAAAAAACACAACTGCTGCTGTTTTAGAAATCATTGATCGAACATTATCTACTATTGAAAACAAAAACAAAGTATCACATGTATTATGTGACTTAAGCAAGGCATTTGATTGCATTCCTGTTGACATCCTACTAAAGAAATTGGAATACAATGGGTTGCAAAAGCACACTTTAGCCATCATCACTTCTTACTTGAACAACAGGAAGCAATTAGTTTCAGTTAGGAATATGCATTCTTCTTTGCTCGAGATAGACACAGGTGTTCTCCAAGGACCTATCCTAGGACCCTTCTTTTTCATTGTTGCAAACAATGACCTGCCTTACAACATACCACATCCTGTCATACGTTACACAGATGATACTACACTGTTTACCTCTCATAAGAACATCTCTGAGCTCAAGCAGCCATGCCGCAAGTTTCAGGGTAATCTGGGTTGCAGAAAATAGTGGCACAATCAAACCCATCCAAAACAAAAGAGATGATAACTCAGAACATAGGAAATCTAAGTGCAGGTAGGAACCTGATTTGAAACGAAGTACATTGTATCCGAAATGGAAAAACCAAAAGCACTGAAAGAATCCACACCAAACAAATTATTAATGCTAGTATTGTAGTGATTCAAGAATTTCTGTGTAAATTCTGGAACCACTCAGCCTTCTTCTGCCTCAAACACACAACATTCTGGATATGAGTGTGGGATGGTAGGATCCTACCTACTGCGCGTCACAAGTTTGTGTGTGCAGGTTTAAAATCAGTCACAGGAAGAAAGTAGATATGACAGTTGGATGGCACCGACAAATAATGACAAGAAAAAAAAGGAAATAAAGAAAAGAGAAAGAGTCCCCACAATTCCTAAATATTAGCAAAGCTGACTAAAAAACCACGAGAAAAAGCTTATGTCTTAAGTAAAAGTAAAATAAAAAAAAGAGCAGAGAAATAGTAAGCGAAAGATTATTCAAGAGAGGACAGAGAATTGTTATGGAAAGGAAAGATACGTATATAAACATAGGTAAGAAATGTATACTGTTAAGATATTAAATTTTATTATGAGTGATATCGTTTGCATAATGATTATTTATAAAATATCGTGTGTTCAATCTGAGGGGGGGGATATATATATAGTGATTTGAAAATTTCTGTGTAAATTCTAGAAGCACTCAGCCTTCTACTGACTCGAACACATGATATTCTGGATATGAGTGCGGGATGGTAGAGCCCTACCTACTGCACATCACGTATTTGTATGTGCAAGTTTAAAATCAGTCGCAGGAAGAAAGTAGACGAGGCAGTCAGACGGCACCAACAAGTACCTGTCATGCAATCCATAGACATTTTAGTGAGTGCGTAAGGAAGAACCATGGAGTTTATATGAAGCTCTGTGCTTATAGTGTCAGTGACTGTTGTTATTAAAACAAGAACCGTTGAAAAAGTACTCTTGCAGACTCTTGACGCAACCTTGTTAGACGCAAGACTCATTTTATGATTCATGTCAGGAAAGGTCATGGTGTCTAAGCCAACTTTCTTGTAACTGTAACTGACTTTGTTTCTAATGTCCGACTATACGAGAGATGTCAAATACATGGAGGTCAAATACATTGTTAGTCGACGAAAAGTAAAGTTTGTATGTCTACTTATTTCATAAGTAGAAAGAGTCTATAAATTCCTGTACCTAGTGTTATTCAACGGAGAAGAAGTCAAGAGGATTTCTAGCAGCCAGCAATTCAGTAAAGAAGAGTCACCTCGTAAAGAAGTGGAAGGTGGTTTGGGGGAATAAGCCATTATAACCCAGAACCACACTCACACTTTAAGTCATCGGAACATTACGTTCTAACGTTCCGATGACTTGTAGTGCTTCAAGAATTTCTGCTGAAATTCCAGAACCACTCATCCTTCCACTGTCTCGAACACATGATATTTTAAGAATAAGTGTGAGAGAACATACATACTGCGTAACACATGTTTGTGTGGGCAGGCTGGAAAGGAGTCATGAGCGCAAGGTAGACAAGACAGTCGAATGGCGTCAACAAGTGTTTGCCGCTCGCGCCACGGAAACCGTATCAGAAGAACAAGAAGTGTTTACGTATCTTATGGTGTTTTATATTGTTGTCTATTGTAATGAGAAAAAAGAAAAACAGTTGAAACATTGTTAACTATACTTCATGTCTTAGCTCTGAATGAAGCAAGACATACTTCATGTTAATAAATTACGAGCGGTTCTTAAACCAACTCACTTATGAATGTTAATTAAACATGTTTCTAAAGCTCGAAATACGAGTGAAATACAAGAAGATGGAGATATTTACATGTGTAATGCGAGAATGTTATTCTGCATAGTCCAAAACATTGTTAATTTAGTGTAAAGTTAAAGAAACTGTTGAATAACAGACAGTTAGTATAGTTATTATACTCAGTGTAGAATTTTTTTGGATGATTACTAGATATAAAGGTAAGAAGAATATGGATAATACTCAGAAAAGTGGGGAAACTTCAGAACCAGCCATGGCTATGACAGTGAGTAAAGAAATGCCAGACTGGTCTGAATTAGTGAATTTGATCAAAACTTTAAGTGATAAAATAGATGACCAAAGGGTAGATTCAGTAGCTTTAAGAAAGGAACTAACTGCTCAAAATACTTCATTAAGAAAAGAACTAAATACAACTATAACTGCTCAGTCTTAAATTAGACTCAGTAAATACTCAATTAAATGATAAAATAGATGACCAGGGTGCTTCTTTGAGAAATGAAATACATGCAACTTTAAGTGGAAAACTGGATGCACAGAGTGCTAATTTAAGTAAAGAAATACACACAGTGAATAGTCAATTAAGTAATAAATTGGATGTTCAGAATAAAATTTTAGGATTGTTAAGTGCTAAGGTATATGCACAAAGTAAAGACTTCAGTAATTTATGTGAAGGGATGGGAAATTTGAAGACGGAATTTGACGCAGCTACTACAGTAGAGAATTTTAAAATAGATTTGAAAGAGGAATTAACTAGTTCGTTAAGCAGTCATGTAAACCAACTATTCACTGACTTTAGTCAAACACAGAGTAACCAATTTCAAGACCTAGCTAAAAAGTAAGAATGTGACATTGAAGATAAATATAATAATGTAGAAGCTGAACTTGGTGAAAAATTAGGATCATTTCAAAGTGTATTTAATGTCACGTTTCATGCTGTAAAACATAGATTACACACCTTAAAAGAGTGTGTTGAGAAGCAGGACAAGTTATTACCAATAGTCCAATCGCAAATTGCAGGTGTCAATACTCAAGTAGATAACCTGGAATTAAACTTTAAAGAGAAACTAGCAACTTCAGATATGATCAATATAAGTAGCCTGGAGGAACAGGTAGAAGAAATGATAGACCGAAAAGTGGCTGCGAGAGTAACCTCTGGAAACATTTTGACTATTGCTTCTTCCAAACTTAATAATACCAGCAAGGTTACAAGCGACTTGCGGAAAGGATTCAAAATTCATCTAGGATAGAGTGGAAAACAGAATAACTTTATCTTATGTTGTGTTATCTAGTAAAGTGGTGATTGTTTTGCCGTGGGGAGACTTTCACACAAAATTTAACAAGAAGGTTAAGATTGGATCCATGGGATCCAGCCGGAGTCACATCTGTCCCCCAGGGACATTAACGTTCTGAGTTAACGGAGGGAATGACAACCGTCAGATCCCGAGTAGATTTCAGTGTTTCTTCATCAATTTCTTCATCATCTGCAGAGCTAGTTGGCATATAAACTTGTACTACTGTAGTAGGCATTGGCTTCGTGTCTATCTTAGCCACAATAATGCATTCACTATGCTGTTTGTAGTAGCTTACCCGCACTCCTATTTTTTTATTCATTATTAAACCTACTCCTGCATTACCCCTATTTGATTTTGTATTTATAACCCTGTATTCACCTGACCAAAAGCCTTGTTCCTCCTGCCACCGAACTTCACTAATTCCCACTATATCTAACTTCAACATATCCATTTCCCTTTTTAAATTTTCTAACCTACCTGCCCGATTAAGGGATCTGACATTCCACGCTCCAATCCGCAGAAAGCCAGTTTTCTTTCTCCTGATAACGACGTCCTCTTGAGTAGTCCCCGCCCGGAGATCCGAATGGGGGACTATTTTACTTCCGGAATATTTTACCCAAGAGGATGCCATCATCATTTAACCATACAGTAAAGCTGCATGCCCTCAGGAAAAATTACGGCTGTAGTTTCCCCTTGCTTTCAGCCGTTCACAGTACCAGCACAGCAAGGCCGTTTTGGTTAGTGTTGCAAGGCCAGATCAGTCAATCATCCAGACCGTTGCCCCTGCAACTACCGAAAAGGCTGCTGCCCCTCTTCAGGAACCACACGTTTGTCTGGCCTCTCAACAGATACCCCTCTGTCGTGGTTGCACCTACGGTATGGCCATCTGTATCGCTGAGGCACGCAAGCCTCCCCACCGACGGCAAGGTCCTTGGTTGATGGGGGTAGGTCTTGAAAGGTACCTCATGAAATTGCTGTATTAAATATACGGGTGAGTACAGTAGCTACATCAAAACACAGTTTTGCTGAAAGCTTTACTTTTAACAGTTAGCTGTTTTTCTGCTTTCCCTGTAAGAAGCTGGATTTACCTAACAACGAGTAAATGCTTATGCCATTGTTGTAAATACTACAAAGCCTTTTCTTTTGAGCTGAGTGTACAGAGTTTCTTATTTCCATTTAGAAAGTGGCTGTTAAAGAGGTCTGCTATATGTTTGGTGTGATGGATGATTTGGTCATTATATAAAATAACTAAATCACTTGACCCAGACAGGCTTTCCTGTTTCCCTTCTAATGACCTCCATATTGTTTGTATTTTATTTATAGGATTACCGAGAGGGCATGCAAACTTTCTTATTTTTCTTACAAATTTTCTCAATAATGTGAAATACCTTCTACAATACAAAATCAGTTGCACATTCGTGCTTATCCTGACCATTTTTATAATTCTCTCTTTATGCTACACAATACTTTAATGCCTTTTGTTATCCATGATCTCTCCGATAGAGCACTAGTGCCAATGCCCATAGTTGGTTTCACAACCTTTATGACCTGGAACCTCGAGTTTTCCAAAAACTGTCACTCTACCGTCTTCCTTTGTCTGTTATCTAGCAGCAAAACATTCTGTTCCTGTCTGGTTTTATTTTCAATCTAGCTACAATCTTCTTTCAACCGGTCTACTGCACCCTTTTCATCTACTGCTGTATTAGACTCTTCATCTCCTGCTTCAGGTAACAGGTCACATTTATTATCCAGCCAGACTCTGAAAAAACTCTGCGAATTGGCCTCTGTTTGTCCACTAGCTGCTACCTTTTCCAATGTCCTAGTCTTTTTTTCCTCTTGTAATTACCTTAATTCAAATTCTGTGTCCACAAGTTCTGCCTGAAGAGATCATATCCTAGCCCCCATTTCAGTTATTTTTCTGTGTCTGCAACAAAGCCTAAAAATCTGCTGATGAGCATCTTTAGGTACTATGCCAAAGCATTTGCACATATTAAACTTGAATTTCCAGTTGCCACAAAACACCCCCTCACTAACTAGTGGTGGCATCCACATATATCACACAGGGCAGTTTAGCTATTAAGAGATACTACTGTTAAAGAAATTACAAAATGTAATTTGAACTAAAAAACAGACACAGCACAAACAAACTCACTGTTCTCAAGTCTACCAGTAAGCAACTGACTTTTTACTTAATCCAAACTGCAATACTAATTTGGATGCCCTTTTTTACAAAGAGAGTCACAGAAAAATTATGCCAACATACATTACCAATCAAAGAATAGCATGCTGTACTCCAGTATTAATTAAATTAGCACAGATAAACCTTAAACAATACCTACTTAAGAATACATTCAAAGGGCTTCACTCTTGAATCTGTATAGTAATTGAAACAAAATAAATTAAGTTTTACTTCCTCCAACGAAAGGTGGTGTAGTTCGTCTTCAGTCAGACAGTATGGTGTGGCCTTTAACACTGTTCCAACCAAAATAATACCTCAACAAACAGAAATTTCTCCTAGGTAAGCAATTACAAGAAAAATTAACCATTTAACACTTACATCTAACTTTGCAGTTGCATATCACACATATATTTTTAGAACCGGAAAAAACCTATAAAAATCACTTTTTTAAATAAGTATTTTACAATTAAATAAACTAATGTTATGAATTAGTTTCAGTGTACTTATTTGAGACCCGCTGTTGCAGAACATGATGTGAGTACACAAATAATACTGATATGTCAACAAAAAAATCATTGGAAACAAAACTAGGTGGGCAATAATGGGAGATAAATGGGCCTCGGTCATTCGAAAAAGCCACCCTGGCTTTTGACAGAAATTATAGCTCTACAATCAGGCCCAAAGACCCACACCATGCTGGCTGACTGCTGTGTCACCCTCTACCACATGGTACCACTCAGATGGAGTATGGAAAGGCATAGGTTCAGTAAACTGCTATCAGCTTTCCAACTCTCATAGCTATTACCTTACTTTCAACTAGCTCCTCAATTCACCTCAAGAGACTGAGCGCCTCCATCCAGGTCCTCCCATCAAGGAATAATTCCTAACAGTATTGGAAATTTAATCTGGTTCCTCAACATGGCAGTCATATGCAATGATTGCTAATTGCAGAAATATTTGATGTTACTGAGCTCTTTGGTGAAGAAGCACTGATATAAAGTTAATTTAAAGTTGGAGCATTAAATCCACAGTTTTGCAATTATTTACTTCATCTAAAGTGTTTTTCAGCGAATATTTCAGTTTCAAAGGGAAAACAGAAAGTAACCATACATACAGACTGCAGTTAATGTGTAAGTAATAAATACACAAATAATTTTAACATCAAAGTTAATTTATTATAACAGTTTTCCGAAGTGGATAACAACAGCTACAATATACTTACCTCTCACTTCCTGGAGTTGTGATCCGATTAAAGCGATGGCGTAGGTGGTGTTTATCCCCATGATAACATATCGAGCACAAATCATAGTTACCACACTCCGCACATTTCCAACGAATTCCAAAAATTGGCTGTTGGCGGCAAGTATCACACATGGTACCGTCATGTTTTACACCTTTAAATGAATAGTATTTTTATTAAAAGATGTTATCAGTAATTACTCAATGAGATCTACCTGAAGATGGGTCACTGCAAGCACTCAATTCCACCCGTCTGCTTTGACCTATGAAGTAACGGTGTTGCAATGTGTGATATCACTAGGACACACCGTTTTTGAGTTGGTTCACATTTGTATATGTTGTGCTGTTGAATCTGATGGCACCCTTTGGTGGTGGATGATGACATGTTAAGTTTAAAGTGTGGTATTGAGTTCATTTCAATCTTGGTTATCATTGTGGTAGCATGGGTTTATTTGTGCCTGTAACATAGATTTGGAAGTTTTGTTTTCAGTGAGTTGTCACAAGATATTTTCTGTTATGTTTATGTGTTTGGCATATTTGTTAGGTGTGATTAATTTGGTGTTTGTCATCGTGTGTGCGTGTGTGTGCACGCGCGCCAGCTTTGATCAACATAGATGATTTTCGCTAGAGGCTTTTGTCGGTAAATAACTTTTGTCTTGGTTTTATTATACAGTAATTGTGATTTTTTTGTGTGTTTAAGTTGTGTTTTAATTGATCTAGCAAGTTATGTATGTGTGCAAAGTTTGTGATTGTGATTTTTTTATTTGTGATTTACCAGAAGATACCAAGGGCTGCGTTTGAGCTTTTTAAGTCATGTGAAATGTCCAATTCCACTTTTCAGAGTTGTAGGCATTGGCTTTTTGTTACCAAGGGCTTCATTTGAGCTATACAGGTCAAGCGAAATGTCAAAGTCCACTCTTCAGAATTGCAGATGTTGGTCTTTTGGGATCAGGGGCTTTTTTGAGCTATACAGGTAGAGTGAAGTATACGATTCCTACTAGTTTTGTGGCTGTAACGTTATGTCGAAATTGAGAATTTTTTTTTTATAATATTTGGTTTGGGATGGTGTGGTGTTTTGTATTGTTACATATTTAGCTTGTGCCCACTCACTCTAAACCCCCTATTTCCCGCAGTTGTCCCATTAATTTCATTTTATTGTTGGAGTGAGATGTCCTTGTGTCATTTTACTTTTGCTCATGTTTGTTGTATGTGTATGTAGTGATGACATCATCACCATTTTGTATATGCTGGAAGTAGGTGTTTCCACTCTACTGAAGACGTCAAAAGTCAAAGCATACAGGTTGAATCAGATGCTTCCCTAATGCCCTGAACACTAATTAAAATGACAAATCTCTGATTAAGAGAGCCATTTAGTGAAGTTATGTTATAGTTACAAAAAATATATGTTCATAGCATTATTTTATACTGAATAAATCAGATGACATTATCAAGTAGTAGGTATTAAGTTCCCTCATTTCCTATTGGGGGAAGGGGGGGGGGAGTATAGGATCCAGTGAATTGTTGCAACAGATCAAGAAACAGAAGGTAAATGTACATCTGGTTATAAGAAAGAATGTGCAGCACAGAATAGGGGGAAAAAAAAACTCCTAGAAGTAAAAATCCTACAATGTCAAAAATAAACACCTGTATAAAACCACTTCATAAGTGAAGAACAGTAAACTGGAGGAAAATTGGATCAATAGAATATAAATTAGGTAAGAAAGGGAGGGAGAGAGGAGGGGGGGGGAGGGGGAGAGGTGGGGAGAGGGGGAGGGAGGGAGAGTGAGAGAATTCAACAGTTATAGTTGATAACAATAAAATAATAAATTTATTAATGAAAAAAGAAAGTATAATGTGCAATAGAAAGATCACTTATGTACTTGTTTACAGTCACTGGGCAAACAGTGAGCAATAAAGAAAAAAATAAATGTAAACACAACTTGCAAAGTTTGCAGGAGAGCTACTGTGAAGTGTTGGTTGAGAGTTGAGAGTCGGGCCAGTACAGCAATAAGTGTTTCCGACAGATTTTTAATGTTGGCCTGATGCAGAATTTTAATAAATTTCTTTATGTATTCAACTGTCTTTGACATCAAGCATTTTGTCCAAAATTTTAAAGTAACAAAAAGTAAAGAACACAAAATAGCTGTTAGTATTTTTTATTTCTTTTCATTTAGTGTTACACCAGAAAACCCCCAACCATTTAGCCAATTAGGTGGAGAACACATTAACCTGAAACCTAAAGAGAAATTACGGTTGCTTGACAATTCCTTAAGTGGGTCTGTAAATCATCATATAGAAAATATAAAATATTAATGTAAAAGACAATCATGTAAATGGTCATAATATTGCCATATTTTTCACTGAGACAATGCACTGCATTTGTAATCTAACTGATATATTCCACAATGTAACAAGAGATAGGAGATACAATTCATGTAACAAGTAAATAAATAACTTTGATAACTAACTTTCCCTACAAGGTGGGGACTGGGTGTTTGTGTTATCATCATTTCATTATCATCATCATTTGTGACAGTGGCAAGATTGGACTGTGAAAAAAATTGGACTGCATAAAAATTTGGACTTTGTATGTGCCCTGATGACCACCCAGTTGAACGCCCTACAAACCAAACGTAATCACCATCCCAACATTATACATGTTTATGATATCCATGTTACATTAAATGCTTCAGCAATTTTGATGGCATGTATCAGGTACTTAGAAATCTTTCATTCACAATAAATGGGACTGATGCAAGGACATAGGAAACCAAATTACATTTCTTACAGTTATGACTATGTATTACACCCTCTGCGTGTCAATGAACTTCTGATAAATACTGTTAAATGTAAAAACTATGTTAAGAGTGTACATGACAAATCAGCAGAAAATATCACAATAAACACAATGCAGCAAAATCAACAAAATATGAATCCGAACAGGAAATCAACATGTTTAGTACAAGAAGTCATGTGTAGGTCGTGTGCAACTACAGTGATACTACCTACCTAAAAGAAAGTAAACAAAATAAATATATTAGGGCCTATCACTTCATGGCTAAAGAATCTTCAGTGACATGGATCTCATACCTAGCTACTACAATTCTTGCAAATGCAGGGGTACAGGATGTTACTTTGGCATGGTCGGTTTCTGAAATGATACATTTTGCCGTGCTAGTACTGTAAAAAAGAGGGGTCAGTTAAGACTTACCCGTAGGGGCGCTATCCAGAATCCGTAAATCATACGCTCCTGAACATCGGTAATTCGCTGCTGTTCCATTGTCCCACACGACAACTACTTCTTCTGGTGATTCAAAGTTTCGAACAGTTCCTACGTGTCCTTCCCCACCGTCCTGCAAAAGTAAATGTAAAAATAATATTAACACAGTAAAGCGTCCACTTACACATTTCACACGTAGTGATTCCGACCTGTTTTCCCCATTTCCAGTCTGGTCCTCTGATAACTCTAGCACCCACGCCTTCCATCATAAACCTTGTTGTTCGACTCCCAGCCCCGGCACCAGCATCCATTTTTTTATGTCATGTGGGCACACCAAACACTACTCCACTCTTCCAACGCACACTCAACTCTCGGCTACCATAAACACAAAACGCACTCAGAGATACTCGTTGTGGAGTAACAATCTGCCGCTACTCATATCTCTGACTTCTGTGCTAAAACAAAAATATCACTGGTCAACGTTGGAGTAAGTACTATGTAAGCGGGTAGTGGGAGAAGAGCTGATGGAGTGGATGTTTAGTGTAGCCGAAAATGGAGTTTCGTATGGAGAAGATGAATATGCAACACTGCAGCGAAATCGCGATAAACTGTAGTAACTTTACTATGTACCGTTTGTGGCATAACAGTCCCACGAGTGTTTCGTAGATTACAGTTCTTGTGTCAATAGTTTTCTGTTTCTTTTTTGTGTTAGCGATGCGTAGTGATAAAACTTGGTACAAAATGACAAAATTTCGACGAAAATACGTGGTGGAATGAGGATGATATGGCGGCTTCTTTAAAAAGAAATAGGTCGCGTAGGAGGATAGCCGCATTGACGTTCCTCTCAAATATCTCTCTTGATGGTACACACAGGGACACAAACTTAGGGCTGTTTGCAAAGAATGATCAAACAAAAAAATTTGGTTTGGATAGGGAGGGCAACGAATACGATGATGAGATTAATTTACAAAATGTGAACAAACATAATGTGTACGATTCTCTACGCGAGCAGAGGAAAACGAAGGTGTATCAACCTCCAGGCCACCACGGAAGATCACAGGAGCAGCTTTCAGGAAGCCCGGATTCGAGTCTAAGTGATGTAGTAACTTCTTCCAAGTGCACAGATAATGAATGTCAACCTTTGTCAAGAAATGAGTCATCTACCCCTTTCAGGGACAGGTGAGACGAACTTAGTGCAATGTAATCAAAATAATGTCATAACACTGATTTCATCTTTGTACGAGAAGTGTTGACAGCTAAACTTCTTTTTGTAATTAGTTTCAAACATGCAAAAATTGTTTAGTACATCTGTGGAATAAGTTTAGGTACTTAATAATGATGCAAAATCTTTCAGATAGAGGTATATAGCTTATTGGATAACAGTTAAATTAATGTTTTACTAAGTCGAACTACCGGGCCCCTCATAATTTAAAGCGATTTTAGATGTGTTGTTCAGCAGAAAAAATAGCAGTCTTTTCCTGAAGAATCATCATCATCATCATCATTTATTGCCTTATCGGGCCTTTAAGGCCTACAGCAAGAAGAACAAAAGGAAAAGTAAAGACAAAAAGACTTACAAAAGTACTCTATACAGTAGTAAAAGTTACATATGTACATTACAGCTTAAAGAAAAACGAAAAATAAACAGGGCGTTCAATCAAAGGTTTAAAAGGCAAGAGGGATACATTACAGAAACAAAAAAACAAAAAAAAAAACACACACGCAGTGTCTGTCAATTACACGAGAGGAGGGAGCTGTTGCAGATGGCAGTCCATCTCATCCGGTCGTTGGCGTCCTCCTCCACGGCTGCTGGTTCCACTTCTTTTAGGATCGTTGTTATCCTATCCTTCCATCGAGTTCTTGGGCGTCCTCTAGGGCGTTTTCCTGTGGGTTGAGAGTGGAGGACTCTGTTTGGAAGGGATCCGTCTGCCCGTAGGATGTAGCCAAACCATTGGAGTCTCTTCTGCGCCAATATTCGTCCAATGTGTGGCTTTCCATACCGCTGGTATAAATCTTCTTTTTTTCTTCGTTCCCATTTACCTTCCATGGCATTGTAGATGGGTCCATATATCTTCCGAAGTACCTTCCTTTCAAATGCACATATTGCTTCTTCTGCTGTTGCTGATGTTGCCCAAGTTTCACAGCCGTATAAAAGTACTGGTCTCACCAGTGTCGTGTATAGGTGGATCTTGTTCTTCTGCGATATCAGCCGAGATCTGAAAAGATTGTTCAGGCTAAAGAACATGCGATTAGCATTTGTTATACGTTGCTGTACTTCTTTCGTTACTTCACTTCTATTTGTTAGTATGGAGCCCAGGTACTTGAACTCTTCAACTCGTTCGAAGGTATGCCTGTCGACATCAATGGAAGGAGGGAGATCTCGGCGGCGTGATACAACAAGATATTTAGTTTTTTCCTCGTTCACCACCAGCCCAATTTTCTCTGCATTGTGGAGGAATCGGGAAGTATCCCTGCGTACTTGCTCTAGAGTGTCGCCAAGGATCACAACATCATCAGCAAATGCCAAGATTGTGTCTGCTCCCACCATCTCCATCTCTCTGGTTCGACAAGTGTCACGGCTTACTTTTTCCAGGGCCAAATTGAATAATATTGGCGCCAATGGATCTCCTTGTCTCAATCCATTTTGTATACTGAATGATGGTGATAGTTGATTACCAAACCGCACTTGGGCCGTAGACTGAGAGTAGCAAGCAGCAATTAAGCGGATGTATTTTGATGGGATGCCAAGTTCCTCTAACGTTTCCCATAACGTGGCGCGGTCAATGCTGTCATAAGCTTGTCGAAAATCGATGAAGATGAGGTGTAGATCCTTATTGAATTCGTAGAATTTTTCTATCAACTGCCTCAGAGTAAATATGTGATCAATTGTCGATCGTCCAGCAACGAACCCACATTGATAGGTCCCTACAATTCCTTCAGCCAGTGGTTTCATGCGGTTTAGTAGCAGTGTTGTAAAAACTTTGTAGCCAATTTCAAGTAACGAAATCCCTCGGTAGTTGGATACATGAGTAGCATCTCCCTTCTTGAATATGGGACATATGATTGCTCCCTTCCATTCCTCAGGAATAACTTCTGCTTCCCAGATGGTAGAAATTAATCGTTTCAAAGCACCCACCAGTGTTTCCCCTCCCAAGCGAAGCATCTCAGCTGTGATACCACTACCTCCTGGAGCCTTGTTGTTCTTGAGTGCTTTTAGGGCAACACTGATTTCTTCCTCAGATGGTTCAGGGACTTCAACTCTGTCAAAACGGGCATCCGTCTGTGTTGTCCCTACTGGTGGGTTGTCGGGATTCAATAGGTTTTCAAAATGTTTTTTAAATAGGGTTGCTTGCTCTTCTGGCGGTACAACTTCACCCGTCTCATTCGTTAGGACCAATGTACGTTGTCTGTATGCGCCTCTGGCGAATCTTGAGGCCTGGAAAAACGAGCGTGACGACTTTGCTTCTTCGACTGCAATCAACAGACTTTTGTGGTGGTCCCGTTTCTTCTTTCTCATGAGTTGGTCCGTGTTACGCCTCGCTTCGTAGTAAGCTACCCTTGCTTCTTCCGAGAGTTGCTGTAGCCATTTTATCCTCTTCGCTGATCTAATCTCAACAGATTCTCGACATTGTTCATCGAACCAAGGTTTACTTCTTCGTTTTGCATCGCAAACTAGTTCTTCATTTGCACTTTCTAACACTGCATTCCTCAGCAGCATCCATGCGTTCTCCACACTGGTAGGGTTCTCTGTTATTGTGAGATGTTCTGCAATTTTTTCTTGATAGCGCTGTCTCACTTCTACATCTTTCAACTTATTCTTGTCGAAGCGGACCATCATTTCAGAATTTCTTCTCCACATGGTTGAAAGTTTCAGACGTAGTTTGACTACCACTAAGAAATGGTCTGAATTCATATCTGCCCCGCGAAAGGATCTTACATGCTCGACACTACAATGATGTCTTCGGTCAACAAGAACGTGATCGATCTGGTTCATCGTACTTCCATCTGGGGATATCCAGGTTACTTTATGCACTGCTTTGCGGGGGAAGTATGTGCTTCTAACGATCATTCTCCTTGTATCGGCAAGGTTAATTAATTTGATACCATTCTCGTTGCTTGTTTCATGGATACTATCAGGCCCTATCGTTGGACGATACTGCACTTCTCTTCCCACTTGGGCATTGAAGTCTCCCATTATCAACTGAATTGAGTGTCTTGGGAGTTTGTCTACTACATTCTCTAGTTCTAGATAGAAGTTATTCTTTGTTTCTTCATCGGCATCCTCTGATGGGGCATGACAGTTGACTAGGCAGATCTTATATGGTTTAGCGTGTAAAATCATCCAACAGATTCGGTCGTTTACAGGAGACCATTTGTTGACAGCCGATATCATTTTATTGTGTACAGCAAAACCAACTCCAGAAGTCCAGGCTGGGCTTAGCTCATTGCTGTTAAAGAGCGTGTGAGTATCTCCAATCTTCATAACACCCTGAGGAAGTCTTGTTTCTTGAATTGCTGCCACTATGCATTGATATTTACTCAGTTCTCCTCCAAGTTGTTTCATTCCCCCCGTCATGATTGACCTTACATTCCATGTTCCAATTCTAAATCCAGAAAATCCATTTACGTATCCAGTTTCGTCACCATTTTGATCCGTCCAGTTTTTCCTTTTGTCTTTTTCTTTAACCAGAATCTTTTTTTACAGAGGATGGGGGGTTGGCCCATCCTCTAACCCTCCTCCTTTCTCATCCGGGCTTGGGACCGGCAATGGCGGAGTTCTTTTCCTGAAGAATAGAAGATAATAGTGCCCAATCTTGTATGTAAGATAATAGGAAGAATATCAGGTCCTCCATGTACATATACGAATTTTTGGCTAGTGACATTTAATACAGCTATATTTTTATCTGCCATGAAATTCAAGAATTATTCACTGCCCTATTTAACGTTGCAGGGAAGTTCTTGTAGAATGCAAATACTTTCGGGTTAAAGGAGACCACTCACCGAAAATCAGAAGCATTGAATTGTCAGTAGGCACATGCAAAAGAAAGAAAAGTTACTAGCTTTCAGAGTTATCTTTTGATGAGCTACAGAGAGGAGAGGTGCATGAAAAAAAAATTTCTCTCTCTCTCTCTCTCTCTCTCTCTCTCTCTCTCTCTCTCTCTCTCTCTCTCTCTCTCTCTGACCAAAAGTATCCGAACACCTTCCTGAAAATGACTTAAAAGTTCGTGGTGCCCTTCTGTCGGTAATGTTGGAATTCAGTATGGTGTTGGCCCACCCTTAGCCTTGATGACAGGTTCAACTCTCACAGGCATACATTCAGTCAGGTGCTGCAATGTTTTCTTGGGGAATGGCAGCCCATTCTTCACGTAGTGCTGTACTGAAGAGAGGTATCGATGTTGGTTGGTGAGGCCTGGCACAAAGTCAGTGTTCCAAAACATCCCAGAGGTGTTCTTTAGGATTCAGATCAGGACTCTGTGCAGGCCAGTCCATTACAGGGATGTTATTGTCATGTAACCACTCCAACACAGGTCGTGCATTATGAGCAGGTTATCGGTTGTGTTGAAAGATGCAATCACCATCCCCAAATTGCTCTTCAACAGCGGGTAGCATGAAGGTGTGTAAAACATCAATGTAGGCCTGTGCTGTGATAGTGCCATGCAAAACGAGGGGTGCAAGCCGCCTCCATGAAAAACACGACCACATCATAACACAACCCCCTCTGAATTTTCCTGTTAGCACTACACACTGGCAGATGACATTCACTGGGCATTCGTCATATCCACACCCTACCATTGGATCACCACATTGTGTACTGTGTTTCCACTGTTCAATTGGCCAATGTTCACACTCCTTACACCAAGCGAGGCGTTGTTTGGCATTTACTGGCATGATGTGTAGCTTATGAGCAGCCACTCGACCATGAAGTCCAAGTTTTCTCACCTCCCACCTCACTGTCATAATACAATGAATCCTGGTGCAGTTTGGAACTCCTGTGTGATGGTCTGGATAGATGTTTGCCAATTACACATTACAACTCCCTTCAACTGTTGGCGGTATCTGTCAGTCAACAGGTGAGGTCGGCCTGTACATTTTTGTGCTGTATTTGTCCCTTCACGCTTCACTTTGCTGCTGTTGTTGTTGTTGTTGTTGCTGTTGTTGTTGTTGTTTAGGTTTTCAGCCCTGAGACTGGTTTGATGCAGCTCTCCATGCTACTCTATCCTGTGCAAGCTGCTTCATCTCCCTGTACGTACTGCAGCCTACATCCTTCTGAATCTGCTTAGTGTATTCATCTCTTGGTCTTCCTCTACGATTTTACCCTCCACGCTGCCCTTCAATGCTAAGGCCAGAATATCCGCAAATGCAGAGCTTGTAGGTAGTGATGGTGTGGGTGCCACCACAATTCCCGTGGTCTTGGGGATCTTCTTTTTGGATTTCTCTTGCTGGTCCTTGGGTTTCCCTGGCTGGGAGCACTGATTCAATCTTCGGGACTGAGGATGAGTGTGAAGCCCTACGACCAGCTGCTTTTGGGATCTTCAGCCACTGGCAGGTGTCATTTTTCCCACTAGCAGAAATCTGGGGAGTGATCCAAGGGACCCCTTCCTAGCGAGAGGACCCGAAGAAGACCTATGCTTCTCCGGCGCAGAAGTGGGAACTGATATCCCAGATGGTTGGGAGGGGGGGGGGGGGGTGTTGGTCATGAAGTAGGTGATGCAGCAGAGCAGCAACAGGGCAGCTGTAGCCTTCTTATTATGAGAGGTGACTGGGGTTGGCGGAACAGATGGGACTAGAACTGTTGTAGTGGCAGTGTAAGGCAATGTCATACATACAGTATGTAGGCGTTCAAATTTCTTCTTAGCCTCAGTGTAGGTCAGTCGGTCCAGGGTCTTGTACTCCATGATTTTTCTTTCTTTCTGGAGAATCCTGTGGTCAGGCGAGCAAGACAAATGATGCTCTCCGCAGTTGACACAGATGGGAGGCAGAGTAAATGGAGTATTGTGATGTGAAGGGCGTCCGCAATCTCGACATATGACGCTGGAAGTACAGTGGGAAGACATATGGCCAAACTTCCATCACTTAAAGCACCACATTGGGGGAGGGATATAGTGCTTTACATGAAAGTGGTAGAGCACCACCTTGACATTCTCGGGTAATGTATCACCCTTGAATCTTGACCTTCTTGACCTTTGGGGAGGTGAAGTCCTTGTCTAAAATGAGATCTAGGTCAGTCTTGATCAAAACGGCATCCCCTCTGCCCAGTCATTTGTGACAAGCTGGGGGCTGTTTCTGTAACCATCATGCCCCATAAGAACTTAAATATGGTCCAGGGTATCATATTTCATGGGGAGCTTCTTTTGCAGTCTGACGACAAGCTGTGCACCAATTTAGCACGGCAAGGTGTACATTTCGTCCGGCGTGTCCACCTGCGTCCGAAGGATAATCAGGTTGCCACTGGTGCCTTCATCTTGGCCTTTGAGGGTGATACGTTACCCGAGAAGGTCAAGGTTCGAGGGTGATACATTACCCGAGAAGGTCAAGGTGGTGCTCTACCACTTTCATGTAAAGCCCTATATCCCTCCCCCAATGTGGTGCTTTAAATGCTGGAAGTTTGGCCATATGTCTTCCCACTGTACTTTCAGCGTCACATGTTGAGATTGCTTACGCCCTTCACATCCCAATACTCCATTTACCCCGCCCCCCATCTGTGTCAACGGCGGAGAGCACCATTTGCCTTGCTCACCTGACTGCAAGATTCTCCAGAAAGAAAGGAAAATTATGGAGTACAAGACCCTGGACCGACTGACCTACACTGAGGCTAAGAGGAAATTTGAATCCTGTACGTATGACATCGTTTTATGCCACTGCTACAACAGTTCTAGCCCCAATTGTTCCACCAACCCCAGTCACCTCTCATAATCAGAAGACTACACCTGCCCTGTTGCTGCTGCATCACCTACTTCGTGACCAACACCCCCTCCCCCCCCCCCCCCCCCTCAACCATCGGGGATATCAGTCCCCACTTCTGTGCCAGAGAAGCATAGGTCTTCTTCAGCTCCTCTCACTAGGAAGGGGTCCCTTGGATCACTCCCTTCCCAGGTTTCTGCTAGTGGGAAAGATGACACCTGCCAGTGGCTGAAGAGCCCAAAAGCAGCTGGTCGTAGTGCTTCACACTCATCCTCAGTCCCGGAGACTGAATCAGTGAAGTCCTCCCAGCCAGGGAAACCCAAGGACCAGCAAGAGAAATCCAAAAACAAGATCCCCAAGACCACGGGCATTGCAGTGCACCCACACCATCACTACCTACAAGCTATGCATTTGCAGATAAGGTGGAGATTCTGGCTTGAGAACATAGATCTCGCCGGACCCTCAGACAGGCAATAAGTTGGTGGCAGCAGGTGACCTTGAGGTGTAAACTGCCTCATTGAATGTTCTATGCCTTCAGTCTCACAATGACGTCATCCTCTAGTGGAATTGGGGCGGCTTTTTCCACCGCCTGGCTGAGCTATGGCAACTGTTAAGCTTTACATCTGCTTTCTGCATGGCCCTCTAGGAAACTTGGTTCCTGGCAATGCGGACCCCTGTCCTCTGCGGTTGTAAGGGGTATTACAGGAACCGTAGCAACTATAATAGGGTGTCCAGTGGAGTTTGTGTTCATGTACTAAAATCAGTCTGTAATGAAACTGTGCACCTTCAAACCCCTCTTGAAGCTGTGGCTGCCAGAATAAGGATGACACAGGAAATAACTGTCTGCAATGTATATCTTCCTCCAGATGGTGCAGTACCCCTGAATGTATTAGTTGCGCTGATTGATCAACTCCTTAAACCTTTCCTACTTTTGGGAGATTTTAACACCCATAACACCTTGTGGGGTATCACCATGGGTACTGGCCAAGGCAAAGATATCATAACTTTACTGTCTCAGTTAGACCTTTGCCTCTTAAATACTGGGGCCGCCACACAATACATTGTGGCTCTTGGTAGTTACTCGACCATTGATTTATCAATTTGCAGCCCAGGACTTCTCCCATCTATCCACTGGAGAGCACATGACGACCTGTGTGGTAGTGACCACTTCCCCATCTTCCTTTAACTGCCCCAGCATCAGGCACATGGAAGGCTGCCCAGATGGGCTTTAAACAAGATGGACTGGGAAACTTTCACCTCTGCTGTCACTGTTGAATTGCCCCACATGGAAACATTGATGTGATGGTTGGACAGGTGACTACAACAATCCTTTCTGCGGCATAAAACGCGATCCCTCGCTCTTTATGGTGCCCCCTTCGAAAGGCAGTCCCTTGGCGGTCGCCAGAAGTTGCGCAGAAGCAATTAAGGAGCGTCGGCAAGCTCTACAGCATCATAAGTGGTACCCTTCCCTAGAGCACTTCATAGCCTTTAAGCGGCTCCGAGCCCACATTCGCCAACTTATCAAACAGCGGGAGCAGGAGTGTTGGGAGAGATATGTCTCGACCATTGGGTGCCATATGTCACCTTCCCAAGTCTGCGCAAGGATAAAATGCATTTTCGGGTACCAGACCCCAACAAGTGTTCCTGGTGTTAACATAAATGGCGTGTTATCTACCGATGCAATTGCGATTGCCTAGCACTATGTTCAAGCCTCTGTGTCGGAGAATTACCCCCAGCCATTTGCACTCTCAAAAGGTGGATGGAAGGGAAAGTACTCTCGTTCACTACATACCGCAGTGAATCCTATAACACCCCATTTACAAAGTGGGAGCTCCTCAATGCTCTTGCACATTGCCCCAACACAGCTCCTGGGCCAGATCGGATCCACCATTGGATGATTAAACATATCTCACCTCACTACAAGTGACATCGCCTCATCATCTTCAACTGGATCTGGTGCGATGGCATTTTTTCATCGCAATGGCGGGAGAGCACCATCATTACGGTGCTCAAACATGGTAAAAACCCGCTTGATGTGGATTGATATCGTCCCATCATCCTCACCAATGTTCTTTGTAAGCCACTGGAACGTATGTGTGTTGGCGGTTGGGTTGGGTCCTGGAGTCACGTGATCTACTGGCTCCATGTCAGGGCGGCTTCTGCCAGGGTCGCTCTACTACTACTACTACTATGATAATCTTGTGTCCCTCAAGTCAGCCATCCAAACGGCCTTTCAAGACGCCAACACCTGGTTGCTGTCTTTTTGGTTTACGAAAAGCATATGACAACCACCTGGCGACACCATATGCTTGCCACATTATACAAGTGACATCTTTGAGGCCCACTCCCGATTTTTATACAAAATGTCCTGTCACTTCATACTTTCCGTGTTCAAGTTGGTGCCTCCCATATTTCCCACCATACCCAGGAGAATGGGGTTCCGTAGTGCTCTGTATTGTGGGTATCTCTATTTTTAGTGTCCATTAATGGTCTAGCAGCAGCTGTAGGGCTGTCCGTTTCAGCTTCTCTGTATGCAGATGACTTTGGCATTTCGTACTGCTTCACCAGTACTGGTGTTGCTGAGAGGCACCTACAGGGAGCCATCCACAAGGTGCAGTCGTGGGCTCTAGCCCCACAGTTTACGGTTTCTGGCCGCAAAGTCTGTTTGCGTCATACCGCTCATCCAGAACCAAAACTTTACCTCAAAGATGATCCAATCACTGTAGTCAAGATATATTGATTCTTAGAACTGGTTTTTGATGGCCGATTGACTTGGCTTCCTCACCTTCATCAGCTTAGACGGAAGTGCTGGCAGCACCTCAATGCCCTCCACTGCCTGAGGAACACCAACTGGGGTGCAGATCGCTCTACGCTGCTGCAGCTCTACAGAACCCTTGTTCAATCCTGCCTTGACTATGAGGATCTGGTTTGTGGTTCAACGGTGCCTTCAGTGTTATGTTTACTCGACCCAGTGCACCACTGTGGTGTTCCTCCAGCAACAGGAGCTTTTAGGATGAGTCTGGTGACCAGTGTCCTTATGGAGGCCGGATTCCCTCCATTGCAGGTTATGCGTGCACAACTCCTGGCCAGTTATGTTACACACATTCGTAGTTCTCCTGCACATCCGAATTACTGTCTCCTCTTCCCACCCACGGCGGTTCATTTCCTGCATCGGCAGCTGAGGTCAGGGCTTCCAATTGCAGTTTGTGTCCGATCCCTTCTTTCTGAACTGGAGTCCTTGCCATTACCACCTATACTTCAGATCCACTCACTTACACCTCCATGGATTACACCTAGGCTGTAGCTTTGGCTGGACCTGTCACATGGCCTTAAGGACTCAGTTAACTCCGCGGCTCTCTACTGGCACTTCATCTCGATTCTTGATATGTACTGAGGCCATGAAGTGGTTTACACCGATGGCTTGATGGCTGATGATCATGCCAGCTTTGTGTTAGTCCATGTAGGACATATTGAACAGCATTCCTTGCCTGATGGCTGCAGTGTTTTCACTGCTGAGCTGGTGGCTATATCTCATGCTCTTGAGCACATCCATTCATGCCCTGGGGAGTCGTTTCTTCTGTCTGTTGACTCCTTGAGCAGCATACAAGCTATCAACCAGTGCTACCCCTGTCATCCTTTGGTAGCAACTATCCAGGAGTCCATCTATGCCCTGGAACGGTCCAGTCATTCAGTGGTGTTTGTCTGGACCCCAGGTCATGTCGGAATCCCAGGCAATGAACTTGCCGACAGGCTGGCCAAACGGGCTACACAGTAACCACTTATGGAAATCGTCTTTTCTGCACCTGACCTGTGTTCAGTACTACGTCACAAGATTTTGCGGCATTGGGAGATGGAAGGGCATAACCTCAGTACATACCCTTAAGGAGACTACAAATGTGTGGAAGACCTCCGTGCGGGCCTCTCGCAGGGACTCTGTGGTTCTCTGTCGGCTCCGCATTGGCCACACTTGTGTGACACACAGTTACCTCTTGCGCCGTAATGTCCCACCTTAGCGTCGGTGCGGCGCCCAGCTGACAGTGGCCCATATTTTGGTGAGCTGTCCTCCTTTGGCTGACCTGGAGTAGACTCTTCAGTTATCAGACTCTTAGCTGACAGCACCTCTTTGGCTAATTTAATTTTACGTTTTATGTGTGATGGTGGGTTTTATCATTCTATATAAGTTTTCACGCATGTCCTTTGTCCCTTTGTGTTCTTCACTCTAATGCTTTTAGGCTGATGATGTTTTAATGTGTCACAGAGTGACTGGCTATTCCTTATTTGTTCTCATGGCCGGCCAGCCGTGGTCATCTGCCCTCTTGTTTTTGTCCCTTCTGCCTGTTTCTTGCTTTTCTCTGTGTTCTTCTTTTCCGGTTTTGTCCATAGTAGTGTTCTTCTGGTTCTTCCATTCTCCTGTTATTGTGCTGTACATCTCCTTTCTTTTCTTCTTTCCATTGTGTAATTATTTTACCGGGCACAAGGGATCAATGACTTCGCAGTTTGGTCCCTTCTCCCCCTCCTTTAAACCAACCAACAAACCAAGTATCTAATTTCTTTTTATATTCTGTGCAGCTGATTTTGTATTGAGGCTGCTTAAATTATTAAAACTTTCTTTCAAACTTTAAAAGTTTCTTTGCAACTACTTTCAATCTCACTAGGAATTTGTCCAGTTCTATATACAACTCACTGTAAGGTTTGTCTGGTTTGATGGCCAGTTGCAACAGCAGCTTAAGTTTCGCACTTACAGAACTTCCTTGTACTCTGCCCACAAACAAGTTCTTTTATTTTTGTCGCTCATTTCATCAGTATTGTCTAAACAATCAATAACAGACACTTTTACCTTGAACTGTTGAGATGTTGAATGCTGCTGCGATTTGTAGTTACTGCTCATTCTTATAAACCAGTGCCAGCTAGTTTGTAGTTCCGTGCCACAATGGTTTGTTGACAGCTGGGCTCTGCTCTGATTGTCTGCATTTCAAAATGGTGTTGTCAAAGTCCATCCCATAGTGGTGTGCACTTCTTATCGTACTTAATGCAATATAATTCTCACTGTCCTGATCACTGTCTACATACTGTCTTGTTTACAGTCTAAACAGAGTTTTAGTTCCTTTGTGCCACAAGAAAATATGGTTGACTGTACAACAGTCACTTCACCACTGCAAATGAGTAGCTCAATGTCACCTTAATAATTCGTAAGTTAACTTTTTCATAGTGCCTCTACGACATGATCCTCAAACTGCAGCACCAAAGGTAGCGATACTGACCTGATTCTCATATTCTTTCCTTAATCAGTTCAAAGCTGAGAATCTGCACGAACATGGGGTGGTGCTTGTTCAAAGATATAGATGACACCCCCATTTAGACTGTACTAACACACACATTCATTCCTTGCAGAGTTTGATTATTAATAGTGATGACCAGTTTGTCAACTAATGCACTGACTGAGATCAGCACCTACAATTACAGTGGCAACATTAATTGTTCTATTGTGGCACAAGACACGTTTTACGTTTACTGAAAAGCCACAGTTAACACTTGACACAATCCTGTAGTAATTTGTGATAGTGGTTCAGTAATTCATTTGATTCACTCCATAGTGAGCATCCCTGTGTCCAACAATTGTTTGTTTCAGTGATAAAAACATTCCTCATTACCTGTCAATCATGACACAGTTGAGATACAGTACAGTAATCACCCAAAAGTCTTTAAACATTAATGTTAATGTTGCTCATGGTTTTCACAGTTGAAATGTGCACAACTGAGGCATAGACCAACACTGAAAGTGCACGTCTTACTTTTGGGCTTTCGAGTCACGAACTGCCAATTTTGGATAATGTCTGACCTACTTAAAAATGAGAATAAACTGTTATTTTGTAACCTACATCATGCGTTAAAAATGGCTAGGCCATATTTTATTGTTTTTTATGAACTAGCAGAATTAACATCATTTTAGTTTATAGAAAATGTTGCTGGTTAGAAAAATACATGGATGCTAGTTCTTAGACAATGTGGATCCCCTTGTTAACTTGTATGAGGACCATATTGCATATTATATAAATTACATAAAATTATTAAGTCATGAGTTAATTAATGCTGTTTACTGTAAAGAAGACATGTCAAGTTAAAGACACGCACGTTCGAATCCTGCCTCGGGCATGGATGTTTGTGATGTCCTTAGGTTAGTTAGGTTTAACTAGTTCTAAGTTCTAGGGGACTAATGACCTCAGCAGTTGAGTCCCATAGTGCTCAGAGCCATAAAGACACGCACAATTAAAAGATACTTACACAAAACTTTTGGCCACAGGCTTCGTCAGTAAAAGAGACACACACACACACACACACACACCATTCACACACACGAGCAAGCACACCTCACACACACACTCAACCTCCAAACGCCAACATCTTGGGTCGGAATGCAACAATCATGTGGGATGCAAGCAGCAGTCTGAACAAAATATGTTTTTTTGTTTGTCTTATATATCGCTCTTTTATGGCTATGCAAGTAGTGAGCACACTTCACTCTCCTGTGGCCCCAGTCAGAAGACATTTCAAACAGTCCTTTTCACAAAACACACTGCGACTGTGTCAACTGGCAAATGCCTCACAAAAACGCAGAACTCACTGGATGGTCTCAGATTTCTTAGAAGCCTCTTCAGTAAGCAAATGAACACTTAACAACTACAATACAGAAAACTGCAATGATCAACCACGACAAAGAAACTGACAAGAAACTATATTAAAGTGTAAGAAATATCTGCAACAAAGTATGTGATAAGAAATAACTGCAAGAAAGACAAGAGAAATAAACATTATAACAAAGATATTAGTAAGAAACAACTTCAGTGAAGACATACATTACTCTTGGAAAAAAATAAATAAAATAAAATAAATAATTTAAAAAAAAAATAAAACCTGTCCAACGTAAAAATGGAAGCTCTCCTTTCAAGAGAATATAGTACTACAGGTACTAACCAACAGAAAATATATCTAATTTTTCTGATTTGGCATTTTCAGGGGAAAAAAAAGTAATCTGTAAATTATAAAAAAAATTCAAAAGGCAACAGTAAAAGAACTTGACAGATATGTCCAAACCGAGGACACCATTGTAATCATAAAGCAATTATCTTTGAAATAATAAAAAAAACTTTAACAAAAATCAAGAACTGTTACAGAAATACAGTGTTTTAAAAAAATTTCCGAAATTTGCATCTTCAATATGGTGTTCGCAGTGTCATCTTTGGAGGCCTGTATCTCAGGGCAGGAATTTTTTTGGAGAAAACAAAAAAGCGTATTTCTTACCTGCTCATGAATTTCAACATGCTAAATTCAATAACATCCGGTATCATGAAGGTAATGACCCTGCCTAAAGTGATACGGATTATGCCTCAAGTGTGTGGGACCCATACCAGATAGGACTAACAGGGGGTATTGAATGTATACAGAGGAGGGCAGCGTGAATTGTCACAGGTTTGCTTAATCTGTGGGAGAGTATCACAAAGATACGGAAGGAACTGAACGGGGAGGCTCTTGAAGACACATGTAAACTACCCTTAGAAAGTCTATTAACAGACTTCCTAGAATCGGCTTTAAATGATTACTTCAGGGATGTACTACAAGCCCCTATATATCGCTCACACAGGAATCGTGAGGATAAGATTAGAATAATTACTGCATAGAGGCATTCAAACAATCATTCTTCCTGTGTTCCATACGTGAATGGAACAGGAGGAAATGGTTTGCAGAGTAAGATTTAGGTAACAACCTGTACCAAAAAAGAAGTATCATTGGCAGTCTCGTAATTCATGCTGAATGTGTGTGAATTTGAACATCTTGAACACCTAAGCTGTGTTCTCAAACCACTCTGACTGTTTAGGCTACATCCAGAGCAGTGAGGTGCTAAAAGAGAGACTTTTGATCCATTTATTGCTAGAATACTTGACAAAACTTTACAAAAATACGTTGAAAATGGTCTATAAAAATGAATTCTGTTATTAATTAAAAGGCAATTGATGTCCGATGGTGTCATATCCATGTCACAAAATGTGTGTACAAAAACATACAGGCCTACATTAAGAAGCAGTGCTGTGTAAACACTACCATTCTAAGTACAGCTGATGCTGTGGGAAGGAATATACAAAGCAGTTTTGACAAAGCCAAAAATACATTAAAAACTGCTGATACCATCTGTTTCAGTAATGTGTAAGTTTTTGCTGAAATCAATAGTTATGTTAAAGGTTACGTAAGCAAGCACAACAGATATTATGTTAAAAAGTGACAGCAACGGTGATTCCCATACATGGAGTTTTCAGGACAATCTCATAGCAGAAATCGTGTCAACCTTTGGTATCACAAATTATTTTGAACAGGGATGGCAACAGTTTTTCTCTGTGCACTGTGACAGTCATTTCTCCACTAGTTCTTCCAGCAGTCCTAGCTTAGCTGTGTATGGAAGAGAGCTGTAAAGTTTTTGAGGCAAGAAAGATTTTTTTACAGAAGTTAAGCTGTTGCCCTGTTTAGTTCATTAGATGGAGTATCTAACAAAGATAAAGGTCTGGAGTTCATCATCCTGCACAAAATAGTGATCTGTTGGCAAGTTTCACCACAGAGCTTATTTCATCTAGAGTGAAATATTCATGTAGTAACCAATGAAGATTAATGTAATCATCAACACAATATTGACTGTCAGTATTCTAATACAGCTAGGCCAATAGCTGCTGCTGTTCACTAGCCACTGACGAAACTGACCATCAGGACATAAAGTAAATAATTTCCAAGACAGACCTAGCTTCTCCCCTCTTTCCCCCTCAACCCCCTACATACACTTATAATCATATGCACAACTAAAATAAAAGTCCATGGGTAACAGTATATTTAATTATTACAAACTTTGTGAGATGTGTGTATGTCTTTAATGCATAAAGAATCCACAGTATTGATTCTGAAATAGTTTCCTACATTGCACTCTTATTATTCTGATTTGCAATGCTCACCAGGAAGCAAATAACTACTTTTTTGTGCCATTAACAACTTCAAATATTACTCAGAATTTTTAGTTTTATGTGTAGTGGGTAATACTCTACCTCCCTCTCTCCCTCCCTCCTTCCCTAAAGTAATCAATGGTGAAAGTTTAATGGCAACCCCCTACTTGCAGTTATAATGTTTGTTATAAATTTTAGCATGTTTATCAAACTTTTAGAGAGATATGTTAACTGTCACAGTTGCTAATTCATTTGCCTGGGACGGTCTTCATGATAAATGAGTGGTGTGGCTGAGTAGAATAGTTCTGTACAGTGCCATGACCACAGCCGTAAGTTGCCGTAAGTGAATCAATAGTTTTTGCACTCTTGAGATGTGTCCAAAGTTGGTGACTTTGTTAGGTCTGATTATGACACTGTTTCGCCTCTGCTGCCAAATCAAAGACATTTATGTTCCACATTACACATTTTGCTTTCTTTTGTTATCAGTTAGGTATGTTCAATTGACTCTTATATTGTCCACCAACATTTCAGTAATTGGCTAAAGCGATTATTCAGTAAGTTAGAAAACCATTCCATATTAATCCTACTTCAGCAATCTTTTTCGTAAAGCCTCTCACTCATTTACTCTGTTGCGTTGTATGGTTGTCATTTTAAGTCTCAAACAGATTTTTTGATTAGGCCTATATTTAATTTGGTTTGTAAACTACTGTATTCTGTAGTTTGGTTTAGGAAAACTTGATGTTATCTGGTGGTTGCATTTTGTTGTTGTACACACATGCGAAGAGGCTTGAACACTTTTATTTCATGCTTTGTTCTGAGAAGGAAGCAGAATTGAGCTCTTTTTCAGACCAGATGTTGTGAAACAATGATATTGAAATTAAAATTATATTTTTTTCTCTTTTGTACATGGCTCAACCTTTCAGATGGACCAAATTACTACTTCTGGTTTTAATTTTCTGATTCCGATTTATGTACAAAACATATTTGGGCCAGGCATATAGATGTCTACTAAGTTAAACACATTGAGCGATATATGAAATTGTTTATAATAGCAGAAAATAGGACACAGTTAAGAGTTTTGTAAGAGAGAGAACTCTGGGAGATTTTTTTCAGGTAACTTTTTACTTCTCCTGTCGATACTCATCAAATCTATTTGCTGAGATTTCCAGTGTACACAAAATTGACTTTCTTTTTCCAAATATGGGCGTGGTTTTATATTACAGACAATGACTTTGTATTAAGTGCTGTCTGTTGGTGTCTGAATGTCACCTGATTAAGTGGGGAAGCTGGGTTGCTTGTAATTTTATGTGGTTAATCATCTTAAAATCTGTATAGAAATATTACAGGGTGTCTATGACCCGGGAGATCCGGGAATAACGCGGGAATTTTTTCATCCGGGAGAAAACAGGGAAAAACCTGGGAATTTTTCGTTGATTAGGTTTCCAGTTAATTTTTTGTAATTTTGACTGGTAAAAACCAACAATCTAACTAAAGGATCAGAGTATTACTGCAGCGTTAAAACATGAACGAGAAAATAAAACTTAAATTGCAAAGGAAGTGCGCCATATAAAATAACAAAATGCTCGTACAAGCGTCTGCTAGAAGCAGAATGTGTCAAAGGCTTTTTAGTACCTTTTCCCGCTTCTGGCTACAGAAATGTGGCTGTTGGCTGTGTAAGCAGCAGTAGCAGCAACCAGCCACATGGTACCTGGAAAAATTTTACTGGCGCGCCCAAGCTGCCAGATCACATGTGCACAGCAGGCCCAGATCTAAAGGGGGGGGGGGGGGGGGCGCACCGGGGTATCTGAACCGGGTGACAATTTCGGGAGGGAGAGGGTAAATTAATATTCTTGAGGAAAAAATCCTTGTTTCACAAAGCAACTAGCATCCAGCGCACGTCGGTCTGTCGGTTATTCTTATGATTTTCAAACGCACCCCTGGTGGTTTTTGAACACATTCTAAGTTGATTTCTGAATGAATTATAAGTTGATTTTTGAATGCGTGCATATTGTATGTGATGCCTCTGTCAGGGGAATCGTCGTCACATCTAGAAACAAACTTTCTTGCACACAAAACAGGACGGGGCTTTACGAGCTGAGGGGAATCAGACCGAACCAGAGAATGCCAACTGCTGCTTGTTTATGTGGTTGATTCGGTTTGCAAATGTTCAGCGTTGGTTATAATTACTAGTGAAATCCATAGATTCAGACTACCAGAGTGGAAATAAACGACTAACAGGAGTGACAGGTAAGAAAGATTACGTATTATCTTCTCGGTGTATCCAAGAAAGTGAAATTTTGACAGAAAATTTTTGGCCTGATCGCTACACTAGACAGGGCCAGTTGCAGTTCCCGGCTAGCAGCCGTTTAACTTCCATTCTGGAAGTAGCGCGGGAAACGCATTCTACAAACTCGTAATGACGGCTAACCGGAGAATAATCTCTGGATAACTAAACCGGTGATTGTGACAGGGGTAGTAAAGTTAACCGGAGAATGAGTTTTGACAGTGGTAGGAATAGTTACAGAATTAGTGATGATAAGACTGTTTGTTAGAACGTGGAAGGAGAAGAAAAGGGGACATCACACAAATTATGGAAGAAATTGACGATTCCAAATTTATACAAAAATTTCGTTCTATTTTTCGCTCTCGTGCATGAGAAACAGGAGCACATGAATGAAATGTGAAACTATTTCCTAACATAAAGGTTTTTGCTTGTAGTAGGCCGAATAGGTATTTCGTATTGGTACTTTGTGAATTATTTTGTCGTATTATAAAAATGATCATTATTGCCAAAACAGTGTTGCTTATATGGTGTGTGTTACAATTGCTGCAATATTAGAAAGGCCTCTTTTGTTTTATCTGGCACACAGTGACAAAATAGACGTAATCAGATCGAGAAACCACACCAGTCTTGGGTACTAATTGTATTAACAGCTTTTTCAATATTAAACAACGACATTTCCATTTTTCACGTAGCAAAACATTTGACGAACTTTGATAAGGTAATAGTTCTTTCGCAGAAAGGTAAGAACGCCATGTAAAGCTGTAGCAAGAATAGAGAGAAAACTTGCTAGGACCTAAGAATTGAAGAAATGTGTACTGTCTTGCCTGTCTCCTGTCTTTACTGGTTTTATGTATCCTATATTTAATTTTATGTTGCGCAGAAGAGCAAGTTATTAGCTAGTAGGCAATAAAGAGTCCAGATTTTCTGAAGTGTACTTGTTCTCCTGGTTACAAATAATCCTATCCAGTATTAATTGTGAGGGGTTGGGCAGAATGTCAAACTGGCCGACTGGGAGCAGGATAGGCATTATAGGACATATTAATTTCCACTGTCCTGATATAGTTTGATGGCATCAGTTACAAAATGTACACCTTTGAGTTCCACAGATCAAAATACAGTGATGTGCGCTATAAGAATGTTGTTTGAAGAGGCGTGGCACCAAATAATGTGTCTTACATTTCCTCGAAGATATATGTTTTATGTATCGGACTCTTCAGAAAGATGTGCGCTCCAAAATGAACTTATTTTTGAAAAGTATGAGTTATATGGGAGGGTGTAGTCTCCACGTGACCCGTGTTTACATTTAGTGATTTTTTCCGTTTCCTCAAACAAGACGGATTTCTGTGGCTGGGAGCTATCAAGTGAATTAAAATATATTCACATAATTACGGAAGGCTGAAATATGTTATGTTAGTAGTTTCAGATTTTTTTTCTGACAGTCAAGCATTAATTGCCTTGCAGAACAATAAAGTTGTTTTTGTCGGTTTGCTAAAGAAATTTGGATTTTATTATGGTTTCCTGCTGAGGCAGTGAATTTATTTGAAACAAAGTGTTTTATTCCACACTATTGGCTAGTTTCAACTGTTCGCTGCATTTCAAGTGCACGTTTTCATCTTCTAGCACGTATGGCATTATGCGTGTTTTTCGCCCCGAGTTTCTATTTCTAAAGTGCCGGGAAATTATACACTGCTGTATAAAACCATAACCATTCAAAGGATACGCTTTACAGTTCCGAGGGAAAGTATACTGCCATTTAACATGGAAAAAGTGTATTTTCACCTGGGAGAAAATGAATTTTTAACAGACAGATCCGGGAAAAATCCGGGAATTTCTTTTCCTTATCCGTGTATACACCCTGTATTAGAACAGCTATTTGATCGTTTTAGTAATAATTAGGTTAATACCACAAACTCGTATAGCTTTAAAAACTTAACATTTTATTATAAGCTCCTAACTTGGTCACAATGTAAATGTCCCAACATCTAAATTATTTGGCAGGATCAATCAGCTGGACTCTTTTGCTCTTCAAGTGGTAAATTTCATTGGACTTGGCTGACCATTTCCAGTGGACCCTGGATTTCTCCAAGGCAGTATTAGTTATCTGTGCCATTTATAGTGTATCCTCATGATTCACTGGGACAATCAGATCCACTTCCAGATTTTGAAGTCCCCCACCCAGGGGCCTCACCATTCCTTAGTGAGTACATGCTTGACTATCATGGGGCCCCAGCCTTTGCAGCATTGCTTCATATTTGTGTGTTGCAAACATACACTTTCTACATCTACATGGATACTCTGCAAATGACATTTAAGTGCCTGGCAGAGGGTTCTTCGAACCACCTTCACAATTCTCTATTATTCCAATCTCGTATGGTGCGCAGAAAGAATGAACACCTATATCTTTCCATACAAGCTCTGATTTCCATTATTTTATCGTGGTGATCGTTCCTCCCTATGTAGGTCGGTGTCAACAAAATATTTTCGCATTCGGAGGAGAAAGTTGGGGATTGGAATTTCATGAGAAGATTCCGTCACAACGAAAAACGCCTTTCTTTTAATGATTTCCAGCCCAAATCCTGTATCATTTCTGTGACTCTCTCTCCCATATTTCGCCATAATACAAAAGTGCTGCCTTTCTTTGAACTTTTTCGATGTACTCAGTCAGTCCTATATGGTAAGGATCACACACCGCGCAGCAGTGTTCTAGGACAGACAGGCGAAGTGTAGGCAGTCTCCTTGGTAGGTCTGTTACATTTTCTAAGTCTCCTGCCAATTTAAGTTGTTCGTAATTATAATACCTAGGTATTTAGTTGAATTTACGGATTTTAGTTTAGACTGATTTATCGTGTAAGTGAAGTTTAACGAGTTCCTTTTAGCACTCATGTGGATGACCCTCACTTTTCTTTATTTAGGGTCAACTACCACTTTTCTCACTATTCAGCTATTTTTTTCTAAATCATTTTGCAGTTTGTTTTGATCTTCTGATGACTTTATTAGTCGATAAACGACAGCGTCATCTGCAAACAAACCAAGACGGCTGCTCAGATTGTCTCCCAAATTGTTTATATAGATAAGGAGCAGCAAAGGGCCTATAACGCTACCTTGGGGAATGCCAGAAATCACTTCTTTTTTACTCGATGACTGTCCGTCAATTACTACGAACTGTGACCCCTATGACAGGAAATCATAACTCCAGTTACATAACTGAGATGATATTCCATAAGCATGCAATTTCACTACGAGCGGCTTGTGTGATACACTGTCAAAAGCCTTCTGGAAATCCAGAAATATGGAATCGATCAGAAATCCCTTGTCAAAAGCACTCAACACTTCATGTGAATAAAGAGCTAATTGTGTTTCACAGGAATGATGTTTTCTAAACCCATGTTGACTGTGTGTCAATAAACAGTTTTCTTTGAGGTAATTCATAATATTCGAACACAATATATGTTCTAAAATCCTGCTGCATATCGATGTTAACGATATGGACCGGTAATTTAGTGGATTACTCCTACTACCTTTCTTGAATATTGGTGTGACCTGTGCAACTTTCCAGTCTTTGGGTATGGATCTTTTCTTGTGCAAATTGTTTATATGCAGCTAATGCATCAGCATACTCCGAAAGGAACCTAATTGGTATACAGTCTGGACCAGAAGACTTGTTTTTATTAAGTGATTTAAGTTGCTTCACTACTCCAAGGATATTTACTTCTATGTTACTCATGATGGCAGCTGTTCTCAATTCGAATTCTGGAATATTTACTTCGTCTTCTTTTGTGAAGACAATTCGGAAGGCTATGTTTAGTAACCCTGCTTTGGCAGCACTGTCTTCGATAGTATCTCCATTGTTATCGCATAGAGAAGGCATTTATTATTTCTTGCCGCTAACATATTTCACATACGACCAGAATCTCTTTGGATTTTCTGCCAGGTTTCGAGACAAAGTCATGAAAACTGTTATAAGTATCTCGTATTGAAGTCCACGCTAAATTTCGAGCTTCTGTAAAAGATCACCAATCTTGGGGATTTTGCATCTGTTTAAATTTGGCATGTTTGTTTCGTTGTTTCTGCAACAGTGTTCTAACCCGTTTTGTGTACCGAGGAGGATCAGCTCTGTCATTTGTTAATTTATTTGGTATAAATCTCTCAATTGCTGCCAATATTATTTCTTTGAATTTAAGCCACATCTGGTCTACACTAATATTATTAATTTGGAATGAGTGGAGATTGTCTCTCAGGAAGGCACCAAGTGAATTTTTATCTGCTTTTTTGAATAGGTATATTTTTTGCTTATTTTTCGAGGATTTGGGGATTACAATATTCAATCTCGCTATGGCAACCCTGTGTTCACTAATCCCTGAATCAGTTTTGATGCTCGTTATTAACTCGGGATTATTTGTTGCTAAGAGGTCTAGTGTGTTTTCACAACCGTTTACTATTCGCGTGGGCTCACAAACTAACTGCTCAAAATAATTTTCAGAGAATGCATGTAGCACAATTTCGGATGATGTTTTATGCGAACCTCCGGAATTAAACATGTATTTTCGCCAACATATCGAGGGTAAATTAAAGATACCACCAACTATTATCGTATGAGTCGGGTACGTGTTTTAAATCAAACTCAAGTTCTTTGAACCTTTCAGCAACTGTATCATCTGAATTGGGAGGTCGGTAAAAGGATCCAATTATTATTTTATTCCGGTTGCCAACAGTGACCTCTGCCCATACTAATTCACAGGAATTATTTACTTCAATTTTGCAACAGTTTAAACTACTTTTGACAGCAACAAACACGCCACCACCAACCGTGTTTAGCCTATCCTTTCGGAACACCGTTAGGTTCTTCGCAAAAATTTCGGCTGAGCTTATATCGACATTAGCCAGCTTTCAGTGCCTATAACGATTTGAGCATCAGTGCTTTCTATTAGCTCTTGGTGCTCTGGTACTTTCCCAACACAGCTATGACAATTTTGAACTGTTATACCAATGGTTCCTGTATCTACGTTCTTCCTGTGTTCAGTCTGCACCCTTTGTGACTGAAGCCCTTCTTGCATTTTCCCCGAGACCCTCTAACCTAAAAAACCACCCAGTCCATGCCACACAGCCCCTGCTACCTGTGTAGCCGCCTCCTGCCTATAGTGGACACCTGACCTATTCAGCGAAACCTGAAACCCAACCACCCTATGGCGCAAGTTGAGGAATGTGCAGCCTACACAGTCGCAGAACCATCTGAGCCTCTGGTTCAGACACTCCACTCGGCTCTGTACCAGAGGTCTGCAATCAGTCCTGTTGATTATGCTGCAAATGGTCAGCTCTGCTTTCATCTTGCAAGCAAGACTGGCAGCCTTTACCACTTCTGTTAGCCGCTTGAAACCAGAGACACTCTCTTCTGATCCAAAGTGACACAGATCATTGGTACTGATGTGAGCAACCACCTGCAGTTGGCTGCACCCTGTGCTCTTCATGGCATTCGGGAGGCCCCTTTCCACATTTGGAATGACTCCACTCGGTATGCAAACAGAGTGCACGTTGGTTTTCTTACCCTTCTTGTCAGCCAAATCCCTAAGTGGCCCCATTACATGCCTAACATTGGAACTCCCAACTTCCAATAATCCCACCCTCTGTGATTGCCCGGATCTGGCAGGCTTAGTGGTTTCCTCTGAAACAGGACAGGCGACAGCATCTGGCTCAGTGACAGTGTCAGCCACAGACAGCACATGGAACTTATTTGTCAGACAAACTGGGGAGGCCTTACAAGCGGCTGCCTGGGAAGTATTTCGCCATCTGCTTTGCCCTTGGCGACCTCCCACTCGACCACAGGTGAGGGGTCAGCCTCAGTGTGAGCAATAACAGGGCTGGCTATCGGTGAGGACTGATCAGAGGACTCGGACGTGCTGGACGTCTGTTGGATCCCCACGGCCGGCCCACAACAGTGGTGCCCATCCACTGCAGCCTCAAGCTGTGTAACCGAAGCCATCACAGCCTGAAGCTGAGAGCATAGTGTCACCAACTCGGCTCGCATCCGCACACAATAATAGTAGTCCCTGTCCATACTAAAGACCGTGGAAAACTAAACTATACAGATAAACTCTACTGTAGACCCTGAGGAAAATGCATGAGACGTCTAATAATACACAGATATTCAAAAACCTAACTACCGAAGCACTCAGGTGAAACTAAATAATTTGCCCCTGGATTAGAAACTTGTAATATGTCACAAAATCAGTTTACTTTCCACTGCAAACAAAAATGCGACAACTGTGACTATTAGATATTAAATTTACTCACACAAACTCAAGAAACTAAACTATTAAAGCACACAGATGATACAATAAAATTCGCTCCAGGTTAGGAACTCATAAATGTCACAAAAGCAGTTACTTCCCTGTTGCTGCCTCTGTCTCGGTCGGCTACTCTCTCGTACTTCCTCTGACTTCCGGTCGGACGGTCCATTTGGTGCAGACCCTGTTTGGACTTGATTCACAATTTTGGTATTTATTTCTAGTTTCACTCGCTGTGCTGTCTTCACCTTCCATTAACTATTATATGTTCCCCATTATTGGGTCTGACCTGCCACATTTTCCAAATTTTACAGAAATGTGTGTCTGCAGGAAAGGTCATCCACTGAGGTGTATGCTCAGCCTCTGTGCCTTTCCAATCTGGCACCCTTTCTTCCTGTTGTAGTATGCCCAAAACCCAGCATGGTAACCATCCTGTTAGGGGACGGGGGCGGGGGGAGGTGTCAAGTACCTGCACAATGGTAGTCTCCTGATTATGCAGTGATCACACTGTTGGTGCCTGCACTGTACACTCATCATGTATTCCATGGAGTATGTGCCCATCATAACCTGGGGCACAGGAATGTACTTCATCTGTCATGACCATAGAGGACGAAGGGAGAAGAGTTGCTATCGGGGCCTTCATCTTGCCTTTTGAGGGTGATACATTGCCTGAAAAGGTCAAGGTGGTTGTCTGTTGGTGTGAAGTGAAACCTTATGTTCCTCCTCTTATGAGATGCTTCAGTAGTAGGAAGCTACCCCTATCTGCAGGGATTGTGAACATCTGCTGCAGGCAGACGTTCCTTGTGCCCTCCCTCATCTGTGTAGATTGTTGTGAGCTCCACTCCTCCTCCTCCTCACCAGATTGCACAATTTTTAAACATGAGAAGAAAATCCAGGAGAATAAGACTCTGGACAAGCTCACATCAAGAGGCCTGAAAAAATTAGGAGCCTCATAATCCAAGGCAAATGACACAATGTGCTACATCTGCAATGTCATCATCTTCTCTGTCGATGGTGCCTTCCTCTGTTGCGACTCTTACAGTGGGCCATCAGAGCTACCTGCTGACACCTGCCGCCAGGCAGTTGGGTCCCCTTCTGTTGCTTCCACCGCACCCACTTCAGGAGTATTGGCTTCGCACTTGCTGGAGACACCGATTCCCATCCCCCAACCTGAGGCACCTCATCCTCTTCTGGCTTCTCTAGCTAGGAAGAGTCCCCTTGGGCTTCCGTGGCTCCTGCTGGTCCATGACCAGATGTCCAGTGGCTGATGGAACCACAGGCTGCTGGCAGTCAGACTTCTTGTTCTTCCTCTGTCCCTGAAAGAAATTCAGGGAAATCTTCTCAGTCCTCATCTTTAAAGTAGAAGGACAGCAAAGATAAAAAGACATCTTCTAACACAAAGGAAACTCTGGTGGCCCCCATGCCACTGTACTCTGCATGTGCTCCTTCTGTGCCCAAGGTGGAGATCCCAGTGGCGTCTGATGCATCATATCTCCCCAAGGTAATGTGCCACAGAACCTATGTCAGTGGATCCCTTGATGTCTCAACCGGTTGCAGCACATGGTCACAACCTGCCCCACCCACCCCCTGGGTTGCTTCATGCCCTCACAGTATTCAGGCAGTCTGATCCTCCAGTGGAATTCTAACGGATTTTTCCACCACCTGGCTGAGCGTGGAAGCTAACAGATTTTTCCACCACCTGGCTGAGCTATGGCAGCTTTTAAGCATATACCTTGCATTCTGTATTGCCATCCAGGAAACATGGTTTCCAGCAACTCAGACTCCTGCCCTTCATGGCTACCAAGGTTATTGAAGAATCATACCGACTATGAGAGGGTATGGGGTGGCTTCTGTACATATGTGGCAGACTCTGTTAAAGTGACCTTGTGCCTCTTGATGCATCACTGGAGGCTGTGGCTGTTCGGATATGGGTACATCAGGATTTTACCATCTGTAATGTTTATCTCCCTCCCGGTGACGTCATGTCCCAGGATGTAGTGTCTACATTACTCCCTCAGCTTCCCTCCAACCTCTCCTAGTGTTGGCTGATTTCAATGCCCATAACCCTTTGTGGAAAAATGATTACTGGCCATGGTAAAAACACCAAAATGTTGCTAGCACAGCTTGATCTTTGCCTCTTGAACTCTGGTGCCCCCACACACTTCATCATGGCACACAGATCTTATTCAGCTATTGATCTCTCCTTTTGCAGTCCTGGTCTTCTACCATCTATCCACTGAAGGATCCACAATAACCTGTGAGACTGTGACCAAATTGTGATCTTGTATCTTCCGGGTGGGTTTGTAGATTACAATGGTGATCCAGTTTTTTGAGATGTTTCCTAAGCAGCCACTAATGTCCATAATTAAAGGCAGGAAAACTTTAGATGTAACCGGCACTTGAGCATCGCTATGATTTCTACATGGTGGTCTTAAAGCTCTTTTTACCTCAGTGAACAAACAACCATTTTTGAGCAATGTGTTGGTGAAATGCTTGAATTCTGTGTCGAGCAACTATGGTTCACAGATGTTCCTTGCTCTATCTGCCAATGTTTTTACAATGCCTCGCTTTTGGTGTGGGTGCTAGTTCAAATCCTAGTTTAGGTAACTGTCTGTGTGCGTAAGTTTTCAAGAAAGAAGATGGTTCACTGAAAACTCACGCTAGGGTTCGAACAGCATCAGCGGGCGATAGCAGTCAACAATGGCCAGTTGTGCTTGGGTATTCAAAACGTGATGTCACGCCATGCGCTGAAGCATGCAAAAACGGAATTTTGCTGCAGTCAGTAGTGAGCTGGGGTATGAATCGGAGGACATTCAAAGAAGCTACAATCTCCCTTGAAAATGCCCTCCACAGAAAGGGACAAAATGTTGGGATTTAATGTGGAATCCGTTTGACCACCACATAATAGCCCAGAACATTTTACTGATTGTGTCGATTTCTTTCACCATGAAATTGTGTATGGTTCATTGTTTTTCTTCTTGTGGTTGTTGTTCTCTCGCTGCTAGATGTTCAAACTTGGAGGATTGTTTGGCTGTAGTACTGCACTGAGATTGGTCTGCTTGAGTTCAATAGGCAACATGTATCCACTCCCAAGAATCGGGCAAGAGTAAAACAGCCTTTTGTAAGTGGAGTACAAGCAGTTCCTTAGATGTTGTGTCCAGTCACCAATATGTGTACTAGGTGCTTTACCTTATGAGGGCCAGACTTGCTCTTCTTGTGACCTGGTAGTTGGCCACATTATTTAAATGATAGGTGATCCTTGTGAATGTTGATATTGTGCCATGGTCATGGCACCTCATCAAGAAGGTGAGAGAGGTGAGGTAACACTCTTTTCTGTCACAAAGCTTATACAGCTTCTCATATACCTCTCCATAGAGAAGACTGGGGGGTGATTTTAGGTCCTCCTAGTGCCCAGTGATTCAACTTTTTTTTATTGCTGTCGTGAGTCCAGTTGGGAGTAGATCTTCGTGTAACGTGATATTTTGACAGTGTGTCTTACCAGCATCTCAAGGTGATATCTGCAGAGTAGTATCTTTGCTACATAGTGCCTCCTTTATACCTTATTGCTTCCATCCACTCCGCACCAACACACCCCTAGTCACATATCATATTCATCATTAGGTGGAGGGCTGGAGAGGGGGGGGGGGGGGGCAGACAGGATTGCTGAATGCTGATCATGAAGTCTGGTCACTCAGAGTGCTTCTGTCGCCTCCATCAGGTTCAGAAGTTGCTCTCGGCCAATGTTGTGACTTCAGTTGGGTGAGTGCTGGCCTCAAGCTTTACTGAGAGTGAAGCTACTGTCCCTGTTGATAGGCAGTTTGCCTCATGTATGTCTATAACCTCCTCTAAAACCCAGTCTCAAAACACTGAGGCCTATCTTAGCACTTTTTTTGTTCTTATTTCATTGAATCCCCTGTAACCAAGAAATGTTCTGCAGCCACAGATTTTGTTATAATTTACACCACCCGCATTGCTTTCCATCTCCATGCCTCCAACTGCCACCATCCTTCACAGCACAAGGGTGTGCTACATACACTGGTTCCATAGGGTCCATGCAGTATCAGATAAAGAAAACCTGCCATGTGAGCTTAGCCATCTTAGACATATTCAAAATGAATGGATATTTTGGAAAACAAATCTTATGTGCTTTCGAGCAAGAAGTACAGGTCCAGCAAATAGAACATGACAAGCAGTATAAAACAATGGCCTATCTGCTATATGCCAGCAAAACATCAAACAAAACTGGCAGAATCTTGACTCATTGTAACACACTTTGTTTTCCATCCACATTCAAAACCAAATTCGCTGTTAGGTACAGTGAAAGATGACTTGGTGTCTGTAAACTGTGCAAAAGTAGTAAGGCTTATTTTGGCTGGACTGTGCAGACAGTCGAAGAAAGATCCAAGGAGCAAAGAAGACACACCAAACTTAAACAACCAACAGAATCTCAGGTACAGAATATTGCATGGTTAGAGAAAACTCAGTGAGTTACGAACAAAGGGATGTGCTAAGACAGACCCCATCATTTTGGGGTTGTGTCCTAAATGATTCTATTGAAATATGAGTGGAAGATAGTCTGACAGACAGAGACAGGGGCTTCACCCTCAATAAATAATTTTTCACATTTATGCCAGCCAGGATAATCCTCTTAAGCTATTTCTCTGATTTGCTTGTAGGTCTGGTCTTCAAATGTGGAGTAGATTAGGTAAGGATGAGGTTGTTTAGAGTGATATTGAAAGAACTTTTTGGGTCTTTTCAAGTGGACATTGGGGGAGAGATTGTATGCTAAAGCTGAGTGGCCATTTGTATGTGGAAAATTTGTGCATAATGAAATAACATTAATGATGACAAGCAAGGTCCCATATAGGATGAAGGAAATGGTATTCCAGGAAATGGTTCAAATCTTTAATGTAGAGTGGGAGGCTCCATGTAGTGGGTTGGAGGTGTTGGTCTACCAGAATTGAGATGTGTTTGGTTGGGGCATTGGAGCCATCACCTTCCTAACCTTTGTAATGTCATTGCCAGACATTATGACCATCCCTACTCCATTGTCCCCACCCGTACAGTCATTACTGCTAAAAAAGCTGTTCCATGCAACCACCGATTGCTATTTACTCCAGTTAATCCAACAACATCAAAAGCACAGCAACATGTGAAACCATGCATTTTGTTTACAAATCAAAGGTGTCCACTTCACAGATGGTTCATATAGAATGACCAATATTAAACAAACCGAGCACAGAAATGGATCTAGAAGAAATGTCCTTTCATGAACATCCAAATACCCAGTTACTGAGCATGCTCTGCAGAACACCTCAAGAGGCATGAAACCTGGTACATCACATAGGCCGCACCACCTCTCTTTGACAGCTTTCTCTTCATCCTTGTTTTCTCTTGTTTGAGGAGGGAACATAAAAAGTCTAAGCTAGAAATAACTTTTTTCTATTTTTGAATGTTTCTGTTTGCAGTATTTGGAATTTCAACTCCTAAAAGTAAGCACTGGCAAAAAAATGTCCTCTGGTAATTTAGCAGTTGTTAAATTTATGTAGTGTTTGTCCTTAGCCCTACTTTTTTTTTGACAGGTAAGTAGACAGCTCCCCTCAGTGCCTAAAATAAGTGCCTGGAAATTGGAAATTTTTTCAAAGGATAAGTTTTTTAGGTTCATCGGTGATTTAAGTTATTTCAACATCATTCCATATACTTATTTGATTAGAAATGAATGATATGGTTTATGAATGAATGTGAGAAACTTGAACTTTGTAATCTTTCATGAGTAATAGGAGAAATAGTAATCTTTCCATTTTATATGCTATATAATTCTTTCACTATTCACCACAGTGTACACACAGTACAATGGACTACATGTGCTATGTAATAGGATAGTAATAACGAATGTAATTTTATCACTGTGGATTGAATACGAATTCTTGCATTTTGTACTGTGTGCATTAAATAGAAATTGTGTTAATAATTTTTTGTGTCCCAATATTTTCTGTTTTTGCTTTCTGTAGCATAATATTAGCCTTATTATTTGTTCTTGTTTTTAGGACAAATACCACTGGCAGTGACTGTGGAATTGAAAGAAAATTTGGATCTATTAACTACAGAAGGCGACTTGTCCATCAGACTTCACTCGGTGATGAAAGATATCGACATAATTTCAGTAGCAGTGAGAGCCTTGGTTCCAATTTAGGTGTGACTCTTATCTGTCTATCTGCTTCTAGTAGTCTCAGCAGTGTACTAAAACAGTTGGGGTGCTAAACTAAAACTCATTTTGAATGTAAAATCACAAACACTGAATAGATCTGAAGGACAGGCCAGTTTCCTACTATATCTCTTACTTTATAAAGGCTGAGTATGATTCAACTACAGGACAGTTGTTAAATATCCTTAAATTGCTGTATGAATTTGGTTTGTTTTAAAACCCTTCAGTTATGTTATTTGTGTTGTGTTTTTTTCATAAGTTCTGCTCTACCCTTAAAAAGTAAGTATATTTAGATAGTAAAGTTCATAATGTCTAAGCACACGTTGTTCAGTGGAAAAAGTTTCTAAAAATCTCTCTTGCCCCACTCCATCACCATTCCTTCCCTCCTTCCTTACACCCTTCTTTATATTAACATGTGTTGAATAATTTAAATAAAAGTATTCCAAAAATGAAAGAAAATTGCAAGACTGACTGTCTGATGATAGGTCATTACTCGCCAAAGTAACAGACAGCTACTTAGGAAAGTTTGAGCATGCTCCACAGTCAAGTTGGGGCGAGCAATTATCTGATGGCTGATGGTGGTGGTTATGTGAAAAGGGTGTGGAGAGGGGAAAGAGAAGATCAACAATAGAGATGGTTAATAAGACTGATTGTGTGGAGCATGTGGCTCCCTCCTAGGTTGGGGGGGGGGGGGGGGGGGAACTGCAGGTTGAAGGTGAAGGATTTTGAGTGAACAGAAGATATCGGAGGAAGAAAAGGGTGGCAATATTGAAATGATACTGGAAAGTCCTGGCTGGAATAAAATAATGTAATGAGTAAAAGTAACCACTCGCCACATAACTTAGGCACACACAGGTGACTAGCATGCAGAGAAGCCTGATAACCATGAAGTTCTGAGACCACACCTGTAACTGGTTCTTCCACTCGCATGATATTTCAGCTGCAAAGCAACTAGCACCTTTCTGGGTGAGGCCTAGTAATAATGGTATAGGATTCCTGTTTGCCTTATAGACCCTTGGATCACACCAACTCACATTTAGTCACAGTATCAGCTGAAGAAAAGCTGTTCGGGTGACAAAGATATGTCTTGGGTGCATATCCCTCACTATGAGCATTGTTAGTTATAAACTGTGATCATAAACTTTGGGCCATAGTAACAAGGACAAACTGTTGTTGTCTACAAGAGTTAATCAACATAAACACCAGATTCCACACAACATCCAAACTGGAAACATTATTGTGATTATGTCTTTCATCAGGTAAATTCCCATTGCATTCTTGATGATTGAATCCAAGAAGAATGATGTAGATACCAGAATTTGTATGTTGTCATAGTTCATGGGGTGAACAGTCTTAGTGCAGTGACGGGGTACCCTGCCAGTCATAGTTCTTGTATTGTTTAAATAATTTTCTGGTGTATGCAAGCTGTACAATGTGGGACCTTACACGCATTGCGGCAGGACACACTCAATCTGCCTACCTGGATGGGATTCAGGTTGTCTGATCCTTCACTCTGTGATGGTAGATAACATAATTGCAGTCCATGGGCAATAGCAGAAAGTTAGTTAAACTATCAAGCATTCGGGATTCTTGCACGACTGATTAGAAACAAATGTCTAAAATTCCCATTAAGTTGGTTTATTGTCTTTAAAAGATGGAAAATGGCCATCAGGTCTGTATTTAATAGCCCAGCATCAATTATACTATGTTACTGACTGTGTTAAAAGTTCACCTGTGTTAAAAGTTCAACCTATATTGTGAACATTCTGAATGATCATTGACCCATAATTATTTGCAAGTTAAACATTCAGTCGTTCAGTTGGCTTCTTATAAAGAAGTGCTCACCATAAAACCTCATAATCTGCATGAAACACGCCTCGTGGAGTTTATGTATGACGTGAAAGGTTCACACACAAATATCTCCTGAAATGCACCAGTCACCAAGCTCAAACTTTCACAAAATACTCAATATTGTTGTCACTTTCCATCAACGACACAAGAACTGGTAAAACACTTTAATTACTCCATTTTAATCCAAATTTGATTAGTGTGATTTAACGTAGATGTTTAGCAGAAGATGGCTCCCAAGCGACTGTATCGACTTGTAGATCTGAGGCACAAAGACCTACTTAGACATGCATGAAATGCTGAATTCCTAAGGCTAGTTTGTTAAGCAGCCAATCAGATCATCTTGAGCACTTCTGTACTTGTGGCATTTCTGATGTCAGCCAGTCAGATTACAAAAAGAAATGTAGACCACAAATTTCATAATTCCAAAACTAAATAAAATTTAAGGAAAAGAAAGTTAGATATATTTTCACAAAAATAAATGTAATGCTCAACACCCCTTCTGGTTGCCTTTAACAGAATCAAGCTCACTTGGACATATGTCACAAATTCCTGTATTGCACAATAATTTTATCATGCATACATTTACATAGTTTTAATAAAATATCACATTCTCCCTTTATGTATGCCCTCCATTCAATTTGTCTCTCCAAGACACTGACACGACCAAAACACAATGAAACAATAATTTGCCAAATTACTTTTAATTGTTCCAGAAATCTGTGGTAATGAAACTAAAGACAATTCCAAAAAATTCAATTAAAATGGACCTGTTGTCTTCGTTATAGTTTTAATTGATACTATAGATGAATACATTACAGTCCCTAACGGAGTTTCACAATGCAAGCACAGTTATTATGTGTTTTAGGTAAAAATTTATATTTCCGAAAGTGTTGAAGTTGTTGATTTGAAATTCTAACAGTATGATTGTGTTATCCATGGAATTTGTATATTAAGTATGAAAAATATCGATTAATATTTGGTAGTTCTTCTTCAGATTCATAGGGAATATGTGTAATATACCGCACGCAGCATTAGTCAAGTACACGGCACACCCGGCCCGTAGTCAGTGTCAGCTGTGCCAGCATGAGAATCAAAATCTGCTCTCCTTCTGGCTCCACAGCAGGCTGTTTCCAATGCAAGATGAAAGTTCGTAGTAATTTGCTACGCTGCAGCATCTGCTTTATGAAGCACCAAATCATCATACAATGTAAGCTTTCACGGCCGATATTGTCTTCACCTAAAACTTCCAGGCTGATAGGCCGTGGTCGAAGTATAAAACTCTCTCCTGACGTTTCATCACCGACTGCGGGAGACATCCTCGGAGGTAAAGCGGTGAACTGCGAAGAGAACTCTAGGAAGCGCTGATTATATAGGCAGTACAGAGGGCACCGCAGTCGATCACGTGGTGTCGGCTATGAGATTGCCTCTGGTAATGCCAACATTCTCGATCGAAAGTAATCAATTGTCACGCTTGCGGTGCAACGCTGACATCCAAATTTTATCCAGTTTAACACATTCGTCTTTCCTGTTAAAATTATTACGATGTTTATCAATCTCGATAGCCTCTCTATACAAGCGTGCATAATAATGCGAGGTTTTTGATATGATGCTAGTCTCGCTGAATTTTATTTCATGATCACCTTCCTGGTAAACATGTTCCGCTACGGCTGATTTATCCGTGTGACCCAGGCGGCAATTCCTCTTACGTTCAACAAGACGGGTGTTCACACTTCTCTTTGTGGTACCGATGTAAACCAGTCCACAACTACAAGGAATTTTATATACCCCCGGTGTAGCCAAAGAGTCTCGTGCATCTTTTGCCGACCTTAAAAATTCTTTTATTTTCCTGATGGGTCTGAAAATAGTTTCCAGCCCAAACTTGCCTAAAACTTTCCCAATGCGGTCTGTGGCCTTACTAATGAACGGAAGAAAAACTTTGCCCTTGGATGACTGTTGTTCGTCGTTACTCCTGATTCTCTGCCTAGAGCGAAGTGCTCGATCTATATCCTTGCTAGAATAGCCATTCTTCACGAAAGTTGACTGTAGACGTTCAATCTCATCTTTTAAATAAACAGGTTCACAAAGTTTGTACGCCCTGTCTACCAAAGTTTTCATTACACCTCTTTTTTTGTCTAGGGTGGTGGTTTGATTCTTTGTGTAGATGACGATCAGTATGTGTGGGCTTTATATGCACCTTACGGCCCAACGTTCCGTCCCGTCGTTTAATCACAGACACATCCAGGAAGTTCAATTGCCCATTCCTTTCCGTCTCCATAGTGAATTGGATTTTCGGATTAATGCTGTTTAAATGTGTCAGGAAGGCATCCAACTCCTCTGCTCCGTGTGTCCATACTACGAATGTGTCATCAACATAGCGATACCATCTGGCTGGTCTCTTACTGGCAGTCTGCAAAGCCCGTTGTTCAAAAGCTTCCATAAATAAGTTAGCCACAGCAGGACTGAGAGGACTGCCTATAGCCACCCCGTCTATCTGTTCATAAAGGTTATTATTGTATTGAAAGTAGGTTGTGGTGAGGCATGTCGGAGTAATGCCACAATATCGGTAGGATATTATTTACCATGATTCCGGTAAACGAAGCTATCTTATGCATAGCGGATATTTTTCCTACTGACAGTCCAGTAATACCGAGCGAAGGTATTTCTGGAATGCCAATAGCAAGAGATGGCCTGTTAGTAGGGAATTTAGCCAGTCGACCGACAAGTTCATTGCCAGGGATCCCAACATGGCCTGGGGTCCAAATGATAACCACTGAGCATCCACGTTGATCAAGGAGAGAAAGGGAGACCTGGATAGCTATGACTAACGGGTGGTGAGGGAAGCACTGGCCGATAGCTTGCAAACTGCTCAAGGAGTCACCACAGTTAGTGAAGGACAGCCCTGAGCAGAAACGGACAGCCATCTGGCAAGGAACGAATTTCCACATGTATTGTGTATATGTAAGCATAACCAGTGTAACCAGCAATCACGGAGCTATCAGTGTAAATCACTTCTGAACCCTGGAATGAACTGAGGAGACAGTAGAATTGGTGGTGAAGGGCCTTCAGAGGGGACAGAATCCTTTGAATTGATGAAGAGATCAAGACAGAGCTGTGGCCAAGAGACGCACCAACGAGGGGTACATGTGTGAGTAGAGAAAAGAAGAAGAGACGGTAGAGGGAAGTGCTGGAGCTCAGAAAAAAGCGACTGAATGCAGACAGCCATGGTAAGCCCACATCGTGGCCACTGCCACGGAAGGTTGATCTCTGTGTCTGCATAAAGGAGATCATAATTAGGGTGCTTTGGGGTGCAACGAATGCCCAGCGCATAAGGTACCAGTTGTTGTTGGCGCAAAACTCGCAGCGGTGGAATCCCCGCCTCTGCGAGAAGGCTAATCACTGGGCTAGTCCGGAAGGCACCAGTCACAAGTCGTACCCCACAATGGTGGATGGGGTCTAATATTTGCAATGTCAAAGGTGACACAGAACCATAGACAGGACTCCCGTAGTCTAATTGAAACTGGACCAGCACTTTGTACAATCGCAGTAGGATAGAGCGGTCTGCACCCCATGTGGTATTGTACAGACATCTAAGAACATTGAGATATAACCAGCATGTCCTCTTCAGATGGCAAAGACGAGGGAGCCATGTCAACCAGGCATCGAAGACCAGACTCAAGAAGCGATGGGTTTCCACCACCTCACGGGACTGGCCATCGAGAAACAGGTCTGGATGGGGATGGACTGTACGGTGATGACAGAAATGCATGACACACGACTTGGCCACAGAAAACTGAAAACCATGGGAGAGAGCCCAAGATTGCGCCCGGTAGATTGCCTCCTGTAGATGGCATTCTGCAGTGCCCATGATGGCGGAAACGATGTAGATACAAAAGTCGTCAGCATACAAAGAGGGGAACACTGTCGGACCAGCAGCTGCCACCAGTCCATTAATGGCTGTGAGAAAGAGAGGGGTGCTCAGTTCGGAACCCTGTGGAACCTCATTTTCTTGCCGATGGGAAATGCTGTAGGAGGAACCAACTTGACCCAGAAAGAGTGACAAGAAAGAACGTTACGGATAAAAACAGGCAGAGTGCCATGAAGGCCTCATTCGTGAAGGGTGGTGAGGATGTGGTGGTGCCAGGTGGTGTCTTAGGCTTTATGCAGGTCAAAGAAGACTGCAATGAAGTGCTGCCGATGGGCAAAAGCCATCCGCATAACAGACTCCAGGTGGACCTAGTTACTCACCGTAGAGCGGCCACAGCAAAAACCACCTTGAGTTGATGACAAAACGTTGCGGGATTCAAGGATCCTAAACAGCTGCCGATTCACCAGGCATTCAAGGAGCTTGCAGAGTGTGTTGGTAAGGCTAATTGGACGGTAGCTATCCAACTGAAGAGGTGGCTTCCCAGGCTTCAAAACCGGAATAACAACGCTTTCCTGCCACTGGGTAGTAAATCCCCCCCCCCCCCCCCCCCCCCCACTCCACAGATGGTTGAAAAGGGTCAGTATACAACGGTGGCCAGCCACTGGTAAGTGTTGGAGCATTTGGTTGTGTATCCAATCCGTCTCAAGACAAAGGGTGAGGGTGCTGTAGAATTCCCACTCGCTAAATGGGGCATTATAGGACTCAAAGCAGTGAGAAATGAAAGACAAAGGCAGTTGTTCCGAGCGCTCTTTCAGGAGGAGTAGAGGCCACACCCAGAAATTCCTGCTATGCCGGTGGGAGGATGATGACCAAAAATTTGCCTGAGTTTCACACAGACTTGTGCAGTCATATGGCAGCCACATATCATTCCAAGTAAATCCGTTTCTGAAATTTGATTTGGTAACGGGCCCAGGAATGGAATTGTTTAAAGACCAGAAGGAGAGCAGTAGAAGGGTGCCCCTTGAAGTGTTCAAGAGCGCAGCGGTGATCTTTAATGGCCGCAGTAATTTACGGATTCCACCAAGGACCATATTCCGATGGGGGAAACCTGAGGAAGAAGGTATGGCTGAAACAGCTGCGAAAAGTATGGCAGCAGTCAAAGTCTGTGTAGATTCATCAATACTGCTGTGTTGTAGTACAGGGGGGATGGTAGCAGAGGAGATGGCACCCCAGTCAGCTTTACTGAAGGCCCACCTGGGAGGGTGGCGGAATGAAATACACTGAAGGAAGGTCAAAACAATCAGGTAATGATCGCTGTCACCTAAGTCATCGTGGACACCCCACTAAATGTAGGGAAGAAGGACGGGACTGTAGATGGGAGAGGTCAATAGCAGAGAAAGTGGCGTATGCCACACTGAAGTGTGTGGGAGTGCCGATATTTAGTAGACAGAGGTCAGGCCCTGCCAGAACAGCTTCAACTGTCCTGCCCAGAGCAGTAGTTGTGTGACTATCCCAAAGAGGGTTGTGGGCATTTAAGTCTCCTAGAAGCAGGAAGGGAGTTGTTGAAGAAGGGTGGTTAGGGCAAGGGATGTGGGCGGCCTGTCAGGCGGGTGGTAGAGATTACAGATTGTGATTGGAGTGGTCAGATGGACCCTGACAGCAATTGCTTCCAGAGTGGTATGGAGGGGAACCCATTTACTAACAATGTCCTTGCGGACGAAGCTACAAACGCCACCAGAAGCCCACAAGGGGCCAATTCGGTTCTGACAAAGTGACACCGAATCACCTAACCACGTTCAAAGTCTGTGAGTTCTTTGGAGTGCCCCATTCTGCTCTCTCGCAATGTCTAATGGCTTATGAGGTCGCTAACATGGAGTACCTGGCTGTAGGTGGCAACACAGTACACCTTATATGAAAAACGTGTTTGGGGGTGTCCAGATACTTTTGATCACATAGTGTATGCGGCCTGATGGAGTGTGAATCCATAGGTGAGCATTATTATTTTCTTACGTTTATTGATGATTATTCACAATATACTCATATTTATTTTCTTAGATCCAAAGACCAAGTGAATGACACTTTTAAGGAGTATCGTAATAGGGTCGAAAGGTGGACAGAAAAGAAGATTATCAGGTCTGGTAATGGGAGAGAATATTTTAACCAGAAATTGAAGACACTTCTGGCAAAAATCAGAATCGGGCATCAAACTTCCATAAGATACAGCCCATCTTAAAATGGGGTTGCTGAGTGGGCTAATAGGATTATCAAAAGATTTTTGGACAGAGGCAGTATCAACAGCCATGTATTTGAACAATGGATCACCTACAAAAGCAGTAGGGAATATAAGTCCCTATGAGATATGGGTAGGAAGGAAGCCTGACCTAAGTACATTCCAAAACAGCTGAAAGAAAAATGGGACCCTAAAACTAAAAAGTATTTTGTTATAGGCTATTGTGGGAATTCAAAGGGCTACCGATTAATGGATCCATTGGATAAAGTGAGAGTTACAAGCAGAGATGTTGAAAACAGAAAGGACTCTGAAGAGGGCAAGACTATTAAGTTAACTGCACCTAGTTCTGAGAGTGAAACCTTGTGTGAAGAAAGAGAAGGGAAGAACAGGAAGAGGACTATTAAAGACAAACAGAGACTATTTATGATGACAAGAGTTAGAGGACGAATAAAATGAACCAAACAATGTTAGGCATTCTCCTCGTATACCAAAACCGAAAGAACATCCCCCCCAGAGGTCCCTGTTGTAGGTACGTGTGTGGCATGGACGGGTTCCCAAGCTATTGCAGTCTCCTTCCCTTTTCCAGACTGCATTACCATCCCTGTTCCTCTCCTTCCCTGTCCTTGCTCCTTTCTCCCAGCCCTCTCCCTTCCCTCATGGTGGACTTCTTTATATCGACCTGGCTATCCTCCTGGCTTTGTTTTTGGTATGTGCTATTGTTTAGTTCGTGTTTCCATCTCCTTTTCGGTGTTTTTGGTCCCCTTGGGGTTTGACCCCCATTTCCAACGTTTTCAGTTCAGTGTGAGCCATTTGGGGATGAACTCCCAACCAAGTTTCCATGGTACAGGCTCCTCTCCTCCTCCCCTCCCTTTTCCCCTTGCACCCTGGCCCGTTTCCTGCTAGGTTACCAGTACGGTAGCCAGTCCATGTGGTGGGGCTGTTCAGTACCCACTTGGCTTAGCCCCCTGACAACACAGGGATCACACTGCTACTACCTGAGCTGTTATGCCTTGTGTATGCCAGAGAGTCGATGCTCATCACTTTGGTGCATCCGAACTCCCGGAAATGGCCACCATGCCAGACGGCCCTTGCTGTGGCTGGTTGGTGCCCAAGGGGCGAGCCCCTGGTCGGAGTGGGTTGTAGTAGGGCAGACACCTTGCACATGAAGTGAAGTGACAGAAGCGTCAACATCCTGACCATTCTGTGGCTGTCTCTAAGAGTGATAGAGGACATGACACTCCTCCTTCTGATCCTTCAGTTTTCCCCTCCCTGGCCACCCCCTGGGAAGAGAGTCAAGCTCACCAGATTGGGTTGAAACCTTTCCTCAGTACCTGGTTTGTACCAGGACAGATGGCTAAAGTTTTGCCACGATCAAGCCTTAGTTTTTCGTGGAGACGATTGAAGAGAAGTATGGTGAAGTGGAATCCTTGAGTAAAATGCGAACCGGTTAGTTGCTCATAAAGAGATCTTCTGATGCCCAATCTGAAGCCCTGGGTGATTGTGACCATCTCGGTGACATCCCGATCTCCGTTGCACCCCACTAATCTTTGAACTCAGTACAGGGCATCATTTTCCACTGGGACCCTCGTCTCCAAACTGACGAGGAGCTCCATGCAAACCTCGAGCGGCAAGGAGTATGATTTACCTGCCTTGTACAATGAGGCCCTAAAAATCAATTGCAGTGATGCAGGCGCCTTTATCCTGGCCTTTGAGGGGGATACCCTCCCAGAGAAGGTCAAGGTGATAGTGTATCGGTGTGATGTAAAAACTTACATTCCACCACCAATGAGATGCTGTAAATACTTACAGTTTGGACACGTCTTCCTGCTGCACCCATGATCCCCTCTGCAGTGACTGTGGCATCCCCTCCATGAGGGGGCAGAATGCCATGAAGGCCCCATTCGTGAAGGGTGTTGAGGATGTGATGGTGCCAGGTGGTGTTGTAGGCTTTATGCAGGACAAAGAAGACTGCAGTGAGGTGCTGCCAATGGGCAAAAGCCTGCCAGTGTGCATAAATTGTAATGCGCAGCATCCTCCATGCTCGCCAGCATGCCTGATGTATGTGAAAGAACGACAGAGTATGACCGGCTCCATCCCCTGCCTATAACTTCTACTTTTGCTTCAGCCCTTGCGGGCTTCTGGTGGTGTTTGCACCTTGGTCCACAAGGACATTGTTAGTTAATGGGTTCCCTTCCATACCACTCTGGAAGCAATTGCTGTCAGGGTCCATCTGACCACTCCAATCACCATCTGTAATCTCTACCTTCCGCCTGACAGGCCACCCACATCCCTTGCCCTAACCACCCTTCTTCAACAACACCCTTCTCCCTTCCTGCTTCTAGGGGACTTTAATGCCCACAACCCTCTATGGAGTAGTCACACGACTACTTCCCTGGGCAGGACAGTTGCAGCTGTTCGGGCAGGGCTTGACCGCTGTCTACTAAACAACGGTGCTCCCACACACTTTAGAGTGGCACATGCTACTATCTCTGCCATTGACCTCCCCCATTCAGTGGGGTGTCCACGATGACTTATGTGACAGCGATCATTACCCGATTGTTTTGACCTTCCTTCAGTGTATTTCGCTCCGTCACCCTCCCAGGTGGACCTTCTGTAAAGCTGATTGGGGTTCCATCTCCTCTGCTACCATCCCCCCTGTACTACTACAAAGCAGTATTAATGAATCTAGACAGACTTTGACTGCTGTCATTCTTTCCGCAGCTGTTTCAGCCATACCTTCTTCGTCGGGTATCCCCCCCCCCCCCCCCCTCCCCACCCACCCACCCCGTCGGTTGCAGGAATTTCTGTGCATGATGTTGTCCTTACCCATCCGGACTGTGTCGCAGAGCATTTCGCTCAACACTTTGCCCAAGCCTCTACATCGACTCAGTATCTGCCCATGTTCCGTCTCCTGAAAGAGCACGCGGAATGACTGCCTTTGTCTTTCGTTTCTCGCTGCTTGGAGCCTTATAATGCCCCATTTAGCAAGTGGGAATTCGCCAGAGCAGTCACCCTTTGTCCTGACATGGATTGGATACGTAACCAAATGCTCCAACACTTATCGGTGGCTGGCCACCATCGTATACTGACAATTTTCAACCATCTGTGGAGTGAGGGGTATTTCCAACTCAGTGGCAGGAAAGCATTGTTATTCCGGTTTTGAAGCCTGGGAAGCCACCTCTTCAGTTGGATAGCTACCATCCAATTAGCCTTACCAACACACTGTGCAAGCTCCTTGAATGCCTGGTGAGTCGGCGGCTGTTTAGGATCCCTGAATCCCGAAACGTTTTGTCATCAACTCAAGGTGGTTTTTGCTGTGGCCGCTCTACGGTGAGTAACTAGGTCCACCTGGAGTCTGTTATCCGGATGGCTTTTGCCCATCGGCAGCACTTCATTGCAGTCTTCTTTGACCTGCATAAAGCCTACGACACCACCTGGCACCATCACATCCTCACCACCCTTCACGAATGGGGCCTTCATAGCGCTCTGCCTGTTTTTATCCGTAACTTTCTTTCTTGTCACTCTTTCTGGGTCAAGTTGGTTCCTCCTACAGCATTTCCCATCGGCAAGAAAATGAGATTCCACAGGGTTCCGAACTGAGCACCCCTCTCTTTCTCATAGCCATTAATGGACTTGTGGAGGCTGCTGGTCCGATAGTGTCCCCCTCTTTGTATGCTGCCGACTTTAGTATCTACATCGTTTCCTCCATCATGGACGCTGCAGAATGCCATCTACAGGGGGCAATCTACCGGGCGCAATCTTGGGCTCTCTCCCATGGTTTTCAGTTTTCGGTGGCCAAGTCATGTGTCATGCATTTCTGTCATCACTGTACAGTCCATCCCCATCCGGACCTGTTCCTCGATGGCCAATCCCTTGAGGTGGTGGACACCCATCACTTCTTGGCTCTGGTCTTCGATGCCTGGTTGACATGGCTCCCTCATCTTTGCCAGCTGAAGAGGACATGCTGGTTACATCTCAATGTTCTTAGACATCTGTACAATACCATCTGGGGTGAAGACCGCTCTATTCCACTGTGATTGTACAAAGCGCTGGTTCAGTCTCATTTAGACTAGGGGAGTCCTGTCTGTGGTTCTGCGTCACCTTCAGCATTGCAAATATTAGACCCCCATCCACCATTGTGGGGTACTACTTGTGACTGGTGCATTCCAGACTAGCCCCGTGATTAGCCTTCCACTGCTGTGAGTTTTGCGCCAACAACAACTGATATCTTACACACTCTGCATTCGCTGCACCCCAAAGCACCCTAATTGTGATCCCTTTATCCAGACACGCAGATCAACCTTCCGTGGCAGTAGCCACGATGTGGGCTTACCATGGCTGCCCGCATTCAGTCACTCTTTTCTGAGCTCCAGCACTTCCTTTTACCGCCTCTTTTCTCTGCTCACGCATGTACCCCTCCAAGGTGCGTCTCTCGGCCACAGCTCTGTCTTGATCTCTCCATCAATTCAGAGGATTCTGCCCCTCCGAAGGCCCTTCACCACCAGTCTCCTCAGTTCATTCCAGGGTTCAGAAGTGATTTATACTGATAGCTCGATGATTGCTGGTTACACTGGTCATGCTTACACATATGCGATACATGGTGGAAATTCATTCCTTGCCAGATGGCTGTAGTGTTCTTACTGCAGAATTGGTAGCCATCTTGTGTGCCCCAGATCATGTCCGCTTCTGCTCAGGACTGTCCTTCACTATCTGTGGTGACTCCTTGAGCAGTTTGCAAGCTATCGGCCAGTGCTTCCCTCACCACTCTTTAGTCATAGCTATCCAGGTCTCCCTTTCTCTCCTTGATCAACGTGGATGCTCAGTGGTTTTCTTTTGGACCCCAGGCCATGTTGGGATCCTTGGAAATGAACTTGCCGATCAACTGGCTAAATTGGCTACTGACAGGCCATCTCTTGCTATTGGCATTCTAGAAATAGACCTTCGCTCGGCATTATGTCGTCAGGTTTTGGGACTTCGGAATGCAGAATGGCACACTCTTTCTTCACCGAACAAGCTCGGGGTGATAAAGGATTCTACAACTATGTGGCGGTCCTCCTTACAGGCCTCTTGTAAGGCCTCTGTCATTCTTTGCCGGCTTCACATCGGCCATACTTGGCTGACTCACGGTTATCTCCTCCATCGTGAGGACCCTCTCTCTGTCGTTGTGGATCAATGTTGAGCGTGGTTCACCTTTTACTGGACTGTCCCAACTTAACCACCCTGCAACGGACGCGTAGCTTTCCTGACACGCTACCCCTGGCATTAGCTGACAATGCCTCAGCAGCTGATATCGCTTTATGGTTTCTTCGTGATGGGGGTTTTTATCGCTTTATATAAGGGTGGGTCCTTCAACCTTATCGGTGGGTGGAGGGGTTGGCAGGCCGTCTTGCGCCCACCTTCACCCTGATTGGACTGGCTTCGATTGGACTTGGTGGTTCACCCCCCTCCCCTCCCCCCGCCCTCTGCCTTTCCACTCCTTTCCTTATGGGGTCTGTTTTATCTTGAGTGAGTGTCTGTCTTGTCTACCTGTGCTTCTTCCTTCCTGCTCCTGTCATTCCTCGCTTTCTTTCCCTCCTCTCTTCTTCTGCCTTCTTCCGTCCTTCTCTGTCAATTGTTTATAATTTTATGGCCACTGTAATTCCATCTTATAGTGTGAGGTTTTATCGGTTTTAGTTATTCCAAGGTCGAAGGACTGATGACCGCATAGTTGGGTCCCTTGTACAATCCAACCACCAATGAACTGAAGGAACATCCGGATTTTGAGATGGATGGGAGCCAGTCTTTTAATGATGAGCCAGCAGCAGCAGAAGAAGCAAAGAGCAGCTCGAAATCTCAAGACTGGAAAGAAGTGATGGAGAGAGAATTGGAATCTTTATCTCAATATGAAACCTTTGAATGAGTAAAAACTCCAGCAGATAAGAAATCATTACAGGCAAGATGGGTATTCACTTTGAAGAGCCCCGAAAATTCAACACCAAGATATAAAGCACAACTTGTAATAAAAGGATATTCGTAAAAATGAGGGGTACATTACAATGAAACTTTTTCACCTGTAGTCAAGTATGCCTCATTGAGTCTTTTAGACTTGGCAGCACAGCGAAATTTAACAATTCATCATATGGATGTAAAAACAGCATATTTAAATGGGAAATTGGAGGGGGCGATATATGTCATTCCACCAAGAGAAGTCATGAAAACCAGATATGAAAGGGAAGAGATTTGGCGTTTGCGAAAAAGTATTTGTGGACTTAAAAAGAGTGGACATGTGGAATCAATGTCTACATAAAACTCTAATGAATGTGAATATGAAGCAATCTAAGGCAGATCTGAGTATATACTATAAAAGGGGAAGAGAAGGAATAATAATAATAATAATAATAATGTCAATATGGGTGGACGTCTTCTTTATCCTGACTGAAAACGAAAGCCAAATGAGAAATTTTAAGAAACAACTGCATACCAAGTTTAAGGGGCATGATGTGGGAGAAGTTAAATGTTTTTTTAGGTGTGCAAGAGAGACAAGACTTGAGCATAAAATCAATCATCATATCCAAAATGATCATAAAGAAATTTGGCATGAGTGATTGTAAACCCATAACTACTCCAATGAAAGTAGGAGTGAAGTTAAATATAAATGAGACAGATGTTGAATGTGATGAGAATGTTCCGTATTTAGAAGCAGTAGGGAGTCTGTTATATTTGTCTCAAATGTCATGACCTGACATTGCTTTTGTCACCAACACAGTGAGCAGATATTGCAGAGACCCAATGGAAAATCACTGGAAAGCTGTGAAAAGTTTATTCCGATATCTAAGAGGAACTTCAAACCACAAATTAAAATACCATAGAAAAGGTAATGCAAAACTAGAAGACTACAGTGATTTGGACTGGGGGAATGAATTGGGAGATAGGCATTCCACTACTGGTTGCTGCTTTAAATTAATGGAGGACCTCATTTCATGGTACTGTCAAAAGCAGAAAACAGTTGCATCTAACACCACACAGGAAGTATTGTGGCTAAGAACCTTAATATGTGTAGCAGAGCCCAATTTAATTGCGGAACCTATAATGATCTTCTGTGACAATAAAGGAGCCATTGACCTAGCCAAAATTGATGTCACCAGTGCTAAGACAAAATGTATTGAAATAAGGCACCATTTTATTTGGGACCACAGAGTGACAGAACATCGCCGTGGACTACCTGCACACACAAGACATATTGGCTGATCTTCTGACAAAATGCTTGGACAAAGAGAAGTTTCAGCAGATTGTAGGGCTATTTGGTTTATCTTGTGAAGGCAAACCACGAAATAATGTTCAAAGAGGAGGATGTTGGAATTGTGTGAACAATATGTTTCACGTATGAAATCTAATAGACCTCTCTGGTGCTATTGTACGCTCTAAGTTTTATGTGTGTAATATAGTGTTTCTTGGTTGTTGTGTTCAATGTATTTTACCTGTAAGTGCAAATATAGTTACTGGCACTAAATGTCTTTTTCTCACTGTTACTTACTCAACTGTGTCGACTCTAATAGTAAGACATAAAAAAAAGAATATTGATGCGCATGAAACCAGGATAATCTGTGAACTATTAGTGATTCTTTCAATTTCCTCATAAAATTCGTTATTAAATACAAACTGATTAAGATGATCATATGCTGAAACCATGCTCCAATGTTTGTATAAAAAGGTTTGGCTCTCAATATGAGCATTCAAAGTAACACCTTCTGTCTCATTTACTTGATCAAAATTAGCTGTCATCGAGCAATGTAATGATAGTTTACTGTTAACAAAGTTTACAGATCGATTTTCTACGATTTGCTTGTCTTTTATTAATGTATGTCTTGATTTGTTCCATATCCTCTTAAGATTTTCCTCCTTGACAGCATCAGTGGAACACAATGAATCATTGAAAGATAATTCTGCAGCGAGAACTTCAGTAAGAAACAATACTATATCAGAAGAGAAGATTGAGCTAGAATTGTTAAGCTTAAGAGTTTGTAGTCTGTTTACAAATTTGTATGTGTTGCAGATATAGTGAGCACATTTCTCTGAAAGTGGTGATAAAACTAATGCTGCATGTTGAGCAATGTATGAGAGAGGGAATATTGGGTACAGGAGAACTGTGCCCTGAATCTTCAAACACCTAAACATCTGTTGAGGGAGTGAGCAAGATTTCAGGAACCCAGCTGTCTTGTGACTGACAGGGTTGATGGGCTCCTTGTGTAACTTGTGTAAAATCAAACAGCATGCTGTACAATTTTGCATTGTAGGCCTCACATGACAACAGAACACATACATTGCCTGCATGAATTGGTAGGATAATTTATTACTATCGTGGTTTTTTGTAGTGTGGTCCACCCTGCCAAGGAGATAGACATTGTAATCAAGATTTTGCTATATCCCAACAAGTTTCTCATAGTTGGTCTGCTCAGTACTGGGGAAGTGGCTGACAGGCTCACCTCTAGCACTTACGAATGCTGAAATCAGTAAAGTTTTTTGTCTAGCATTTTACTTAGAGCTTTCCATGTAGTGTCATCAAAGTCTCTATTCGTCAGATTAATAATGTAGTGTTATGTGAGCATTTCTTACTATAAGACTGGCAAAAGAATGTCAACTTTGTTTTGCCCATCTGTAACCATCCATGCACGCAATCAGATGTAGACAACATTAGAGTCCAAAGTGTAGCATTTGCATGTCAGCTGGATGGATTGTTGGTTTTATGTGCATTCATGTATAATGCTGCATAGTGGTTGAAGAATAGTTGAATGTGATGTTGCTGCTATTACAGGTTGTTGTGTCTATGATGAAGTAGAAAATATCAGTGGCAGAGCTGGAATAGAAGGTGTTGAACAGAACAACAGTGCACAAATAACTCTGTTAATCCTTCCAGTGTTATTCTTTCTCAACTTTTTCCACATGTTATCACATTTTTCATCTTCAGTAACATCATTGTTGAACTTTTAATTGAAATTAAGATGAAAAGACTAATGGTAAAAAGAATACATTCTTTGATTTCCTGGTAACAGTATCAGTTATGCTAACATCTTCTGCCAGATCCTGGCCCTTCTATATTCAGTATATGACTTTCTGAGCCTTTCCACACCAGTTATTTTGTCACTCTTCTCTGTGGCCTCTTGTGTATTTTTCCTCCATTTTGTGCCATCTCCTCCTGTCATTGCTTTTCACTTTACAAATTGCATAAACATTGAGTAAATATATATATTTTATGGCCAAAATTTCTAGACATCTCACTGAATGCAGTTTCAGGTGTCTGGCTCTACATTGCAAGTATATAATTTTGAGTTACATGTACATCTATACTCCACAAATCACCTTACAGTGTATGGCAGAGAGTACTTTGGGTACCATTATTACTTTCTCCCTTTCATATTCCATTTGCAAATGATGCTCAGGAAGAATCACTGTTGATCAGTCACCATATGGGCTCGAATTTCTCCAATTTCATGCTTGTGGTAGGAAGAAATATGTTGGTTGATTCTTGGTATGTGAGTTTTCAGAATTTTAATAGTTAACTTCATTGTTACACACAATGGCTCTTTTGAAGTGTTTGCCACTGTTTGAGCATCTACGCTGCCTCACAAAAAGGTGAAGCAACCAGAAGTCATGGCCAAATGTCAATATGACTTTGTATATGTACCCCCATTGGTGGATATGTAAATGATGAGAGTTAAAATTTTCATTGACAGGCAGAATGGCCACTGGAGTACTTTGGTGTTCTTCATGTTTAGCATTGTGGCTTAGTAGCATCAGATGTTGAGTGATCACTGTGAAGGACACTTAGATCTCACATACCCATGTGAGACAATGGTATTAACACCTGATAGAGTTTGAAAGATGCTTCATTGTGGGTATTCATTTGTCCGGCTGATCGAATCGTACAGTATTCAGATTCATGGAGCATTCAGATGTGACACTGGCCCAGTGTTGCACGACATGGGAATGTGAGTCCAATCCAAAGACTGGTTTGATGCAGCTTTTCATGCTGCTCCATCCTGTGTAAGTCTGTTCATCTCTGCATAACTATTGCTACCTACCTCCATTTAAACCCGCTTACTGTAGTCAAACATTGGTCTCCTGCTACAGTTTTTATCCTCCACACATTCCTCCCTTGCCCATTTTCTTGATGCCTCTGCTGGTGCCCTATCAGCTGACCTGTTCTTTAACGCAAGTTGTGTGTTTTGGTCCCCCCCCCCCCCCCCTCCCCAATTTGATTCAGTACCTCTTTGCTTAATTATTCATCCTGCCCATCCAATCTTCATCATTCTCCTGGTGCACTACATTTTAAAAGCTTCTACTCTCTTCTTGAGACAGGGACAGTGTTGGATAAAGGGAGGAGCGGGTGACCAAGAACATCCGAGAAAAACATCAATCGCGTTTTAAAAATCTTCACTCATTCACCTACGAAGTCCATCTGCACTGCTTCCAGACAGTTGCAACTACCACGTTCAACTGTCCATAAGGTCCTCCACAAGACTTTACAGTTGTTCGCTTACAAAGTGCAACTGTTGCAGACACTTAAGCCAAAACTGACAGAGTTTGCACTCAACATGCTGGAACGCCTTTTGTAGGATGAAGCATTCCTCAAGCGAGTTTGTTTCAGTGATGAGGCAACTTTTCATGTTTCTGAGACATTAATCAGACACAGTGAGAGAATCTGGGGATCTGAACACCCCCATGTGACTAGAGAGCTTCACCAGGATAGTCCAAAAGTGAATGTGTAGTGTGGAATCGTGCAACTGAATAATAGGTCCATTTTTCTTCAACGAGTCAGTAATTACTGCAGATGTTTACCTTGACCTTCTGTCTGAATATGTAGCACCACAATTGATTGACTTACAACCAACTATCATTTTCCAGCAAGATGATGTACCAACACATTGGGGACTGATGTTCATCAGTTCCTTAATGAAACATTTCGAGGCAGATAGATTGGGAGGGATGGGCCAATTCCTTGGCCACCACGTTTGCCAGATATCACTCCCTTGGACTTTTTTTTATGGGGGTATGTAAAAGATATCGCATATCAAACACAGATACTGGACATTGCTGACTTGAAGCAAAGGATTCGTAATGCCATTGCCACCATTGATGATGCTATGCTACAGCGAATATGACAAGAAATCGAGTACCGTCTTGATGTGCTTCGTGCAACTAAAGGCACCCATGTAGAGGTCCGTTAAATACTGTCAATAAACTTTTGTGAACACTGATTACTATAAAAAAAAAAGTTGTTAAAATATTTTAACAACTGCTGTTGTAATAAAATTTTTAAGTTGTAAGACAACTTGTATATCTTCCCTACTTTGGCCATCATCTCTTATTTTACTGGCCAAACAGTAAAACTCATCAACTACTTTTAATGTGTCAGGCTAATATAATCCCATTTGCATCATCTGATTAACCTCATTTTCCTCCTTTACATTTTTCATCGTACAAATCTTTCTTCAGAATATTACTCGATCTGTGCAGCTGACATTTCAAATCCCTTGCTGTCTAGAACAAGATTACAATGTCATCAGCAGACTTCAACCTCTTGTTTTTTATTCCTGAAGTTTTTAAAATTTAATTAATTTTTATTTATTTATTTATTTTATCTTACGTATGTTTCATAGGACCACATTGAGGACCGAATGTCCAAGTTCACGGAACAGGTCCGTACATGAAATAAGATAAAATATGGCAAATCCTAAGAAAAAGACAAGCTGCAAGTATGGTAATATATGTATCCAAAATATAACACAGGATTAGCATAATTGTTCCAGGGGCCCCCTTACAGAATAGGAGGAGTGAACTACAAGGAAATTCTTCAGTTTGGGCTTATATGTGCAAGGATTACTCTAAGCTCATTGAAAATGCAGCAGCAGAATACTACACACCTTTCTATACAAGCATCAAGGAGGTGCGATCCAAATGCAGATTGGATTTCTGCCTAGTATTAATTGGTTGAAAGCTGCTAGTTCTTGGGCATAAGCTCATATTGCTAACAACAAATGACATAAAGAAAATAAATATTGAGGGGCCAATATCGGAAGAGCTACCTCAGATATAATGTTGTATGTCAGAAGCAAATGAAAATAAGCAAAGTTTTGGACTCACTTATTGAAGATACTTTTCTAGGGGTAAATATAGCAGCATTCAGTTTTTGATAAAGATCCTAAACATGAGCATTCATGACAGTTTACCATCTATCTTAACACCTAGAAATTTGAACTGTTCAGACTCACTCACCATATGCTCATTCTGTGTAATCAAAATGTCAGTTTTAGGTGAATTGTATGTAAACAATAAAAACTGAGTCTTACTGTGATTAAGCACCATTTTTATTTTCTACAAACCATGGCATTATGCCTTGAATTGTAGTATTTGACACATTGCCTGTGTTGCATCCTTCACCACATGGTGCCCCCCCCCCCCCCCGCCCCCCACTTAATTGTGATCCAATCGGACACCATCTAACAGCCGTTTCCATTACTGTGGAGAATGAAATTTTGCTGTGTTTTCTTCAAGTATTGAGAGGAACTAATTGTGAACTGTTTTTCTTATTCCATAATGATCAAACATCTGCAGTAATATTTTGTGATCCACACTATGAAATGCCTAAGTTAAATCAAAGAAGATGCCTATTGTTTGCAACTTTTTGTTTAATTCTTTCAGTGCCTCAGCAAGAAAAGAGAATACAGCACTTTCAGTTGTTAAGCCTCTTCTGGGACCAAACTGTACATTTGACAGCAAATTATGTGGACTGAAATGACCAGGTGTCTTTCCAAATTTCTCTTTGCTTACCTTTACAACATGCTCAATGAACAGATTGAATAACATTGGGGATAGGCTAGAAATATACTCTAAGAAATGTTATGGTTGTGAATGTTTCAAGTGATTGGTCACCATCCATGTAATCAAACAATAATAGGCTTATGTGTATATGCACAGTACACTATGTTTCTTTATGCTGAAAGTCAGCTGCCAGTCCCTGGGCCAGGAATCAGTCCTTTGTGGGTTTTCCTGCTTTTCACTACAGTTCGTCTATCATTGTGGCTTCCCTCTGTATGGCAGCATCAGTCATGAACAACCTCATGAATATAATCATTTATGTTTCCTGTTAGAATGACTCAGTAGAGAGATATAAGTGAATTCATCCATGTATTATTGTATATAGCTCTCAGTTCAAGCATTCCATCAGAGAAATTTCCACTGTAAGCAAAATTATTTTGTAGTTAAAACATGAGAGAAGCTCTCAGTTCAAGCATTCCATCAGAGAAATTTCCACTGTAAGCAAAATTATTTTGTAGTTAAAACATGAGAGAAGTTCAACCAGGTCATCAATCTGTTGAGCTAAGAAATTAATGTGTAGCAATCCCAGAATTCTAAAGAATATTTTGAGTCAATTATCAGATGTCTTTGCAAACTGTTTCAATGGACTTCTCTTGCACTCTAGTACAGCAGCCAGTGACAGAACTATCTGTCAAGAGGTGATAGGATTCACTTTTCATTGTTGTGTAGGTGCATAGTAGTCACTGATCAGAAAACTTGTGTGACATTCAGAGTGATGCAAGCAATCCAGCCATTAGTGTCTGTACCAGTGGGAAGAATCTTCAAGGTTAATAAATTGCGATTCATAATATGGCACTCAGAGACAACTTTAAGGTTGGAGGATAATATTTACCTGAGTGTGCTGTGAGAATAGGGAAATAGCAGGTGATAATGTGACATGGTAGTGTGATATGTGGATTTTTTTTTGTGTGGGGGCCTTGGCTTTGTTTGATAGTGAAGTGATCATACTTCTCATGCAATGACAGCAGTTTTTAATTAAACCTTTCCATGCACCAGATTGTACATTCCCACCAAACCACGATAGATTTACTGGACTGGCTTACTGAAAGCCACATCCGCAAGTTCATGAAATATCTCAAGGATGTATTAACACGTCAGTGATATGCCAAATCAATTCACTGTAAAACCCAGCAATAGCTGTTTATTATTCTCCAGGGAGAACTGTAATAAACTGTGGTGTCATTGTATAAGAACATAATGGGTAGCCTTTCTTGAACATTTAGAGGTGTGATAGTTGTAATATCAGCAAAATACTGTTATTCATGTGAACTAAGTACCAGATCACATACATTGTGTACTCATTTACATTTTGTCTGTGACTGCTCTTTATTGCAGTGCTGTTTTTTCCATAAGCCATTGGTTTTATCCTTGTCTTCCTCACAATGTCATCGTGTACCCCCTATGTAGTTTTTATTCTCTTTTTAATGTCTTTTTCTGATTTTGGAAAAGAGTAATTTGAAATGTAATTTATCTGTATTATGTATTCTGTAAGTAGATTTCTCTTTCAGAGCTGTATTACTACCTATGGCTTCAGAATATTGAGACCTTTGATGGTCTGTTTGCTCTGTTAATGCCAAATTGATTTACTTAATTTATATTTTCTTGCAGAATAGATGAAAGTAAGAGAATTCACTCTTTTCATAGTTTCAATGTTAAGTATTACATTGTACTACTCAACTTAAGACTGGTTGAGTATAAAACCATTGTTGCTTTATGATTGTTTTTGTGTAGATGCTAGGTGCTAGACATATCACAATCTCAACAATGCAGTAAGTTAACATTTAGTAGCTGTGTTGACTTCTTAGTTTTAAAACATCTTATTTGTGGCTGATATAGTAGTGAATTTTAAACAAATTGCAACTTGGAGATATATTACTTTATCAACTATTCTTCATTGCATTTCAAGGAGCTGGAATAAGGCAGAAATACCCAAGCAATACAATTCCAGAGGTTATACAGCCATTACCATGTAAAGAGGTTAGATTCACAAGGCCTGGAAAGGAACTTATTTTTAGAGAAGATAACAGACTGGTGTTGGTGTCATCAAAGAGAGTCCCATTTCTGATATTTTCTTCAATTCCTTACAACAGGGGACTTCGTTCAGGAAGGTTGGTTAGAACATTGTGTAACTTACAATTGTCAACTAGATCTTTTTAAGTCATTTTTCATTTCTTAATTCCTGCGCAGACTGCTGCAGTTGTGAAAATGAATAATTAATATACTAAAAATATCAGTTTCTTTCATTTTAATATGTATAATTTTTGCTTTTTGTTTTAATGTCTCATTTGCTTTTAGAAAGAAGATTGAATAAATGCTACAAACTGGGCACAGTATTGTATAAATACACACTTCAGTATTTTCATAGCAAATGTTTTTACAACAGTATTTAATACAAGTATTTAAAAAAAACTTTGGTCAAGTTAATCATATTCTACATGTGTTACTACACACACAATTTTAGCCTCATTATATGACCACCATTGTTCGCTGCACGGAGTGGCCGCGCGGTTTGAGGCGCCATGGCACAGATTGCACAGCCCCTCCCGCCAGAGGTTGAGTCCTCCCTTGGGTATGGTGTGTGTGTGTGTGTGTGTGTGTGTGTGTGTGTGTGTGTGTGTGTTGTTCTTAGTATAAGTTAGTTTAAGTAGTGTTTAAGTTTAGGGACTGATGACCTCGGCAATTTGATCCTTAGACATTCACTCACACACACACACACACACACACACACACACACACACACACACACCATTGTTCTCTGATTTTTAGAAGGTGCAGTACTACTTGATACCTGATGTTGCCTTATTACATGTGTCTCATCTCCTCCTTTCCAAAAACTTCCAGTCTCTTCAATTGCCATTTGTAATTACTGGTATTTGTATCTTCGGTTTTAGAATGATGAATGATGCATCGCAGCAAGAAGTTATTTATTTTTAGCAGGTTGCACAGAGTTAAGTTTGATCTCTTTGACAGGACTTGGACTGTTACCGATCACAGCAAAGACTATAAACTCAATGGGAAACTGTATTTATTAATTTTGCTACCATGATCGCAGCCACTACAAGTAATCTAAATGACATTTTACCACACTGGTAATTATTAGATGAAGTAGTACATCCTTTTATTTTGTTTTCATTATTACTGTTCAATTTCAACTTGAAAGACTTGCTTGCACAGAAAGGAAAATTCATTCCAGTCCCTCTGATTGCAGTCTTTGTAAATCCCCTACTTTGGTATCATGTGCATCCTGCAGCATCGTAATAACTTCAAATAAATTGCCCACTTGCATCACTTCATTAGCATCAGCAGCCTTAGCTACTTTACATTCTGTATCAGTCTCCATTAGTGCACTCATCCTACTGTCTTAGGTTTCTAAGTATCAGATTCTTTTTTCATTCTGTTGCATCTGATTTCATCACAAGAAAAACTTCTCCCTTGTAAACATTTTCTACATTACCAGAAAAATCAGCTACATCTTTATCTGAATCAATATTAACTTCACCAATAATGTATTCATTGCATCTACATCATCGTTATCAGAAATATAGTCAGCAGCAATATCGACACAAAAGTCAGCATCCCACATACAAGAAACATTTCTTACTTATGAAACCATAGAATTTGATCTACAGCGATAGGCACATTACTCCCTGCTGCATTCACTTTCTCACATTCATTCATATTATTTGACTGCCACAAATATTCAGCTTCCATTCAATCTTATACATTCACTTCAGTTACTTTCTGTCTCCATCTTTAGACTGTTTTCAATGTCAATTTCTCTTTTACACAAAATATTTCCCATTAGCCCCAGATGCTTTTCCTAACTTCAGGTTCTTGGTCTTTTATACTTGGTTTAATTTCACCTAATTGGCTGTTCATTTTCTCTAAAGCTTGCAATATTAAATTTTGCTACTTCCCATGAGATGTTTGAAGCCATTCCTCTGCTCTGCCACTGCTGTTGCTGCCACATTGTGACCAGTGCTGCCAGTTGCTGCAGTTCCCGCTTCCGGTGCAAACGGCTGCCTCTCATTGTGTTTCACACTTCCTGGCATGGGCTGCTGCTGCTGCTGCTGGTTTGTAGCATCAAATGATTATGCTGGCAGTTGATCCTCACCAAGTGCTCCATGGCTTCCAGTGTTCTATGATGCCACTTCCTAAATCATTTAAGTACACATGACCCATTCTGAGTACTACTGAGTGTTTGGAATCCCCACCAGATCAGATTAAAGGAAAACATTGAAGCAGCTCAGAAGAAGGCTACTAGATTTGTTAGTGGTAGGTTCTGTCAGCATGCAAGTATTGCGGAGATGCTTCCTGAAATGAAACGGAAATCCCTGGTGGCAAGATGATGATCTTTCTGTGGAACACTATTGCAGAAGTTTAGAGAACCTGCTTTTGAACTTGACTTCACTGCAATGATACAGTCACCAGTATTCATTTCTCATAAGGACCCCAAAGATGAGAGAAATTATGGCTTGTACAGAGGCATATAGACAGTCATTTCTCCCTCACTCTATTTGCAAGTGGAACAAAACGGAAATCACCAGTAGTGGCACAAGCTATGGAGGTATTTCTTTGTATGAAATATGTATGTATTTGGATTAAATATCACGATTCTGTTAATTATTATTTCTGACCTTAAAAACTTTTTGCCCCAATGATCAGAATAACCAGGTGCATTTCTTTGTCATTGCAGACTCCCTTACCTCTGCATCTTCTTCTGTGTTGGTAGCTAATGTTTACCCAATTCTAGAGCTCTGCTAAATGCTCTTAAACTGTCTTCCTGAATACTTATATACTGTCTTTCGTGTACACCCAGGAAACACTTTGTAACAATTTGTGCTAACTCTGTATGACGTGACATGAATGACGGATCTCTCAAATGTTAATGATGGATCTCTCAAATCTTAATGATAGTTCAGCTTCTTCTTTCGTTCCTGTCATGTCATGTTGATTGTCATGGTACTCATTGCTCAATGGCATGTGGAGCATGTGCAACCTGGGACAAAGGGGCATGGAATAAACCAACCAAATCAGCAGGTACCATGAAGTGTATAAAGTGGCTATTGTTGCCCTATCTTGCAGGAATACTGCATCCATCTCCACCAGATTTCATGCATTAATTAAAAGGAACCAACAGCATATAAGTCTAAACTCACTATTCAAACTAAAAACCATTTTTGAGGTGTTACTCATCATTCGTATGTATTATAGACATTGTGCAATGCATCACTTCACCAAAGTGATATATACATCAATACCTCTCTTCTTAGATGAATTTTGTCCTCACAGTTATTGAACCACAGTGATAGTGTTAAATACAATTTGGAATTCACACCATTTAAAATTGTATGTAATCAACCTCTGTCATAAAATCATCTTTTTGAACTTTAGAAACTAAAAAGAAAAAAAATCACATGGCTTTCACATTAATCATTATTACATATAATTTCATTGTGTAACTTTCATCATGTTTCTAACCTAGAATCACTGTACTCAAAGTTCTTTAAGTATAAAGTAGTTGCATTTTTAACATGAACTGAAATTCATAAAGTGAGTGAGAGTTATCGCATGTTCAGATTATAAATTCTTTTTACATCATTATCAGTACTTAACAGACACAGACTAGCCAGTAAGAGAACTGGCTATCTAGTTGCAGCTCTAGTTACAATTAACAACTCTTCCATTACATGTAATGAATATTAATTGCTGAGTGGTACTCATTGTACATTCAGTAATTACAAATTTCTGTTACCCATTTACATTGTTTGCACTTCATCTGGAAGTTACTGGTATATGTACTATGTCTCTAAAGTAATGCAGACAAGTAGGTCAATTTACTACTTACTCTAACTTAACGTCTCCTAGTAGATTCCATATACAGTCAACAATAAAATGTAACCAATCACAAAAAAGGTATAAATATCCCTTGTACAAATGTCTTAACCAACCAGATTTCTACTAATCAACAGAAATGTATGCCGAAATTCAGGAAGATATACTACCTGTCCACAATGTTATTGCACTTGGCCTCACATGGCCATTATTGGAAACACACGGTGACATTATGTCAACAAGTACATTGGTGACTAAGGAAAACCCTCGCACTGTGAATGATTTCAGAACAGTGCTTCAGCATGTTCCCTTGAAATATCATGAACAAAACTCACAGTAAGCCAACTGAAGTGCCCTCATTCCCAGGTACAATTTTACTTGCATACTGTATTATACTCATCTACTTTTTATTAGCTGCATTAAGAACAGTCCTCAAAACTCACACTTGCATCCTTACTAATCATTTATTAAATTTGTGTAAACAGTATATTACAGAACTCGGATAGGTTCATCTACTCCCCACCCTCCCACCCCTGCCACTGCCGCCGCCAGGTGGCTCACAACTCTTTTGAGAGAACATGCTTGGCTAGCACGGGGCCCCAGCCTTTGCTGTACTACTTGCCTTTCTGTGCTGTATCCCTGTAGTTGGACTATCCCTTTCCCCCTCTGCTTTTCTATTGGATGGTCTTTCTGGTGCAGTCCCTGCTTGGACATAATTTAGGACCTCACTTTTCCAGCACTCTCTACAGCTTTTCACTAACAAATACAGGGTCCACATGATTGGGTTTTGAAACTACAAAATTCCTGGGGCTCATGCTCGATAGGAAACTTTCTTGTTCCTCCCACAAGTCTTACCTGGTCACCCACTGTATGCAGTCCCTCAGTGTCCTAAGTGTCCTCAGTGGTACTTTGTGGGGAGCAGATCGGACTACCCTCTACCCTCCTTCGTTTGTGCCGAACCCTTGTCCATTCGAAACTAGACTATGGGTATTTTGTTTATGCATCTGCATGTCCTTCCATCTTAAGCCGTCTCAATACAATCCACCTTCGTGGCACCCGTTTGGCCACTGGCGCCTTTGACACTAGCACGGTTGAGAGACTGTATGCAGAAGCTGCCTAACTACCATTGTCATACCGATGTGATATTCTCCTCAACAGATATGGATGCTGCTTGTCTGCCGTGCCTGGTATAATGTTACCTCTCTCATCCAGGGAACAAATATTAAATATCATCAGTTATTTTATATCAAATTATGAAACGTGTTTAAAAACCTGTGTGGTCTTCCTGGTTTCAATAGTGGACCACAAGTCCCCGTCAGTCTGTTCACTCTATTAACAGAGCATAAGAGACTTAAATATTTCACAAGAGAAGGTAACTTCACAGTACGAATACGAAATAATTTAATTACCTTACCTTGAATACTCGTTGTTGCTTGCTCGTTGTCTAGGGGTAACTTCTGGATTTGCTGTAATTTTTAGTACAATGGGTCCTTGGGTTTGTAATATGCTACGTAAGAACTGATACTTTTTAAAGCTTTCCATATTATATATTTTCATAATATCTTCATAACAATCAGTATTTCACCCATATAAGCTTTTCCAACATAAGTCGTCTCAAAATGTTCATCAACATGACCTTTATCAAAATCGACCGTTTCTCATGACTTCTCAAGACTCACTGTCTCTTAGACTCACCAAAACACGACTGTCCCTTAGCCTCACTCAGCAAAACTGTTTCTGCATTAACAATCAAAGACCTTAAAAAGTACACAGGTTTGCCAACATGAATTGAGCATAGATATTTTATACATCACACATATACACTTATGAAAACAGTACGAAAATTGAATAGAGTTCTCAAATAGTTCTGCAGCAATACATAATACGATTGTCCTGCAAATTATTAGTTTTTATAATAAAATATTAATATTTAAGTTCACTGTAATTTTATATTAATATAATTGTTCCTTCATGTCTATTCACGGCACTGCATAGCTAGCCAACCAATGGTATCGATAGTTTCAGTAGTCCGTTACATTACACTGGCCACCCATCCTATGCCTCCTTCTTCAATGACTTCTTTGACAGCCAGTATGGGGCATGTCCCTCTTTTCTGTATCCTCCTAGAGTTTGCTTTCGACTATTGCTCTGACAACTTAAATTCATGCTACCTGCCACTTGCCACTTTTCCAATGGGTGTGAAACCTTCACCACCATGGCTTTGTGTAGCGGCCCGTGTTCACCTTGTTCTTCATTCGCTTCCTAAGGACACTTCTTCAGACTCGCTCTATTTCCATAAGTTTCACAACTTTCGCACAGAACTTCGCGATAGTACCTTTGTGTACACTAATGGCTCTTGGATTCACCATGGTGTCAGGTGTGCCTTTGTCATTGGCATCGACGATTTTCGTTATCAGCTTCCAGAACATTGCTCAGTATTTACAGCGGAGCTCTTCACCTTGTATCAGGCCACACGGTATATCCGGTGATACAGTCCTTTCAATTGTGCCATTTGCTCTAACTCTCTGTGTCCTTCAGAGCCTTTGTGTGCTGTACACCATCCGTCCCATATTGCAAAGGCTCCAGGGAAACTTTCACTTGCTCACTCTTGATGGAGCCACTGTGATATTTATGTGGGTCACTGGTTACATTGATCTGACTGGAAACGAAGCTGCTGATGCTATTGCCAACGCTGCAATCCTCATACCTCGGCCCATTGTTCTTCCATTCCCTCCGATGATCTCTGTGTTGCCACCTGTTAGCAGATGGTGTTACTTTGGCATCACCACTGGTCTTCCCTTTAAGAGAGCAAGCTCCAGGGAATTAAACCTGTCTCAGCAGCTTGGCTGACCTCATCTCGGTCCTCTCGGTACGAGAAGATCATTTTAGCTAGGTTGTATATTGAGCACTGTCGTTTTAGCCATCGCCATTTGTTAAGTGGTGCTCCACCACTTTGTACTCATTGTCATCAACCTTTGACAGTTCACCATTTTCTGACTGGATTCTCTTTTTTTAACTGCTGATGTTCTAATTTATGTTTGACATCTGAGTCATTGGCCAATTTAGAGAATGACTTGCGGGCTGTCAACCATGTTTTACTTTTTATCCATCATAGCAATATGGTGAAGGACTTTTAATCTTTGTTTCAGGACCTCCGATGTCTCTATGGCATATTTCGTGGACCTCTCTCCAAGAGAGAGTCCCTGTTTTTAGCTGTCTTTGCTTCGGTCGATTGGGCTTAACGGGTAGTCACTTTTAACTCCTTTTTCGTCTTGGTGTTCTATAGTTCTGACAAGGACGTATGTGACCTTAGTTGTTTTTGCACATTTTGCAAATTGTTGGGTTTGACCTGCCACAACATTTTGAAAATTTTTAGAAGTGCAGATCATGCAGGGCAGGTCACTCAATACTGTATGTGTTCCACCTTTGTGCCTTTCCACCTTAACACTCTTTCTTTACAGCAGGGTAGTGCACCCAAAACCCAGCATGGTAGCTATCCGTGGGGGTGGGGGAGGGGGAGGGGGGGGGGGATGCAGGGTTGTTATCAACTGCCTGCATGGTGGTAGCCCCTGGACCATGCAGTGATCACACTGTTGGTACATGAGCTGAAACCTCCCAATGAATGCCAAGGAGTATGTGCCCATTGTGACTGGGGCACAGGGACTCAGAGCAACAGATTACTGGACAAGTAGCTGTTGCAGAGGCTGGGTGGCACTCGTGGGGAGAGCCTCCATTCAGAGAGGGTGGAATCACGGCGAATGACTTGTCTTTTGATGCAGATAAAGTTTTCTCCTGCAGGTGGTGATACAGCCCCAGCAGTCTCTTCAAATGGAAAGAATTAATTCAACTCAGAGGGATGCTACATCAAAATTTTTCCAGCCCTGGCTACGCCATTAGAGGAACATAGGGCTAAGTGACAAGCAAAGAAATACTCCCCACCCCCCCAGTACCTAGCTAGTACAAAAGAAAATGGGGATTCTTTTTTGGCCACAAAGCGTTTATTCTTTGTAGAGCCTATAGAGAACAAGTCTGAGGAAGTTGCAGCCATCTCCAAAATGAAGACCGCCACTTGTCCATTGTGTCCATAGTGGGGACCAAAGGACAGTGTTGCTACTGGAGCTTTCATCTTGATCTTTGATCAAATTTGTTGGCTGGAAAGGTCAAGGTGACAGTATACTGATGTGATGTGAAACCATATACCCCCATCCCTACATGAGCTGCTTCAAATGTGTGAAATTCGGTCACATGTCTTCACATTGCAACACCAGACCAATCTGCAGGGGTTGTGGACAACTGATGCACATGAACATTCCTTGTGTTCTTCCACTCTGTGTGTGTCAACTTTGGAGTGCACCATTCTCCCTGCTCAACAGGCTGCACCATATTTCAGAGAGGAAAAAAGCACAGGAATTTAAGACTGGACAGACTGACATACCAAGAGGCAAGAAAAAGTATGAATGTCTACATCCTGCACATGTGACAATGTCATATGATATAGCTATGATGATGTTGCCCTCTCTGCCAATGGTACTATTTCCCCATCACGCATCCTCCAGCGAGCCCTCAGGGCTGCTCGACCGTGCCTGTCTCTGCTGATGGTTGGGGGCTCGGCTGCTGCTACTGCTGCTGCTTCCCCTACACCCACTTTGGAAGCAGTGGCTCCCTGCTGACCAGGAATGCCAATGCCCATCCCCCAACCGGTGATGCTTCACACTTATCTGGTTTTTCATGCCAGGGACCCTTGAGACACTCCCGTCCAAGATTTCTGCCGGTCAACCACATACCTGCCATTGGCTGAAGTAGCTACAGGCTGCTGGTCATACAGCTTCACTTTCTTCTTCAATTCCTGAATCTCATTCAGGGAAGTCGTGCAAACCCACTAAAAAGAAGAGAGACAAGAAGTAGTCTTCCTAGATGAAGGAAATTCTGGTGGCCCCCACGCCACAGGGTCTCACAATTCTGCTTTGTGAGCGTGGCAGTGATTCCAGTGGCCCCTGAGGCTCCAGATCGCACCACACAACGTTTCTTAGATCCTGTGTGTGCTGATAACATTACCTCTCAACCAGTGGTTGCAGGTGACCCTGAAACATAAGCTACTTCCTTGGTCCCATCATGCCTAATAGTATACCGACAGCACGATCCTCTAATGGAACTGTAGTGGCTTTTTCCACCACCTAACTGAGCTGTGACATCTCTTAAGCTCCTCCAATGCTTTCTGCATTGCTCTTCAGGAAACTTTCCAGCAGTGCAGACCTCTGCCTTTTGTGTTTGACGGGGATATTTTAAGAATTGTGCTCCCTGCCGCCGTTGGATAAGCAGCTGCAGCAGCAAGTCGTATATTCCTAGCTCACTCATTTGTTACATAGTTTAATTCTTAATTTCTTTGCGTGTTTTTGGTACTTGCATTGTTTAATTCATAAATTTCGGTCGTATTATAGTATTTGAGAGTTGTAGCATCGCGTTTTAGTACCTGAATAGTGTAAATTCGCGTAGTCGTTTGTCTACTGTTTTGTTTTGATCGGCCAGTGTCGGTTGGTCGCAGTCAGTGTGCTCCCTGCCGCCGTTGGATAAGCAGCTGAGCAGCAAGTCGTATACTCCTAGCTCACTCATTTGTTACATAGTTTAATTCTTAATTTCTTTGCGTGTTTTTGGTTCTTGCATTGTTTATTTCATAAATTTCGGTCGTATTATAGTATTTGAGAGTTGTAGCATCGCGTTTTAGTACCTGAATAGTGTAATTTCGCTTAGTCTCCTTCCGCCGCCGAGCAGTGTCAGCAGTGCGCAAGTAGCAGCATTACTGTATTTACTAGGCAATCTTGTATTTTAATACCCGTTTAAATTTTGTCGATTTGTTTGCGCTCTCTGTAGATTAGTTCAGACGTTCTTAGCAAAACAGTTTTTAGCATGGATAGGGACTGCAACTGCTGTGTTCGGATGCAGGCTGAGTTGGCATCCCTTCGCTCCCAGCTTCAGGCAGTGTTGGCTTCGGTCACACAGCTTGAGGCTGTTGCCAATGGGCATCACTGTGGGGGTCGGGATGGGGGTTTGTCGGGGACGGCCAGCTCGTCCCACGCATCCCCTGATCGGACTACGACTGTGGTTGCCCGGGATACTGCCCACATTGAGGCTGATCCCTCACCTGTGGTAGAGTGGGAGGTCGTTTCAAGGTGTGGCAGGGGGCGAAAGACATTCCGGAGGGCTGAACGGAAAGCCTCTCCAGTTTGTCTGACAAACCGGTTTCAGGCTCTGTCTCAAGCTGATACTGATCTTCGGCCTGACATGGCTGCTTGTCCTGTTCCAGAGGTTGCCCCTCAGTCTGCAAGATCCGGGCAGTCGCAGAGGGTGGGCTTACTGGTAGTTGGGAGCTCCAACGTTAGGCGCGTAATGGGGCCCCTTAGGGAAATGGCAGCAAGAGAGGGGAAGAAAACCAATGTGCACTCCGTGTGCATACCGGGGGGAGTCATTCCAGATGTGGAAAGGGTCCTTCCGGATGCCATGAAGGGTACAGGGTGCACCCATCTGCAGGTGGTCGCTCATGTCGGCACCAATGATGTGTGTCGCTATGGATCGGAGGAAATCTTCTCTGGCTTCCGGCGGCTATCTGATTAGGTGAAGACTGCCAGTCTCGCTAGCGGGATGAAAGCAGAGCTCACTATCTGCAGCATTGTCGACAGGACTGACTGCGGACCTTTGGTACAGAGCCGAGTGGAGGGTCTGAATCAGAGGCTCAGACGGTTCTGCGACCGTGTGGGCTGCAGATTCCTCGACTTGCGCCATAGGGTGGTGGGGTTTCGAGTTCCGCTGGATAGGTCAGGAGTCCACTACACGCAACAAGCGGCTACACGGGTAGCAGGGGTTGTGTGGCGTGGGCTGGGCGGTTTTTTAGGTTAGATGGCCTTGGGCAAGTACAGAAAGGGCAACAGCCTCAACGGGTGCGGGGCAAAGTCAGGACATGCGGGGACCAAGCAGCAATCGGTATTGTAATTGTCAACTGTCGAAGCTGCGTTGGTAAAGTACCGGAACTTCAAGCGCTGATAGAAAGCGCCGAAGCTGAAATCGTTATAGGTACAGAAAGCTGGCTTAAGCCAGAGATAAATTCTGCCGAAATTTTTACAAAGGTACAGACGGTGTTTAGAAAGGATAGATTGCATGCAACCGGTGGTGGAGTGTTCATCGCTGTTAGTAGTAGTTTATCCTGTAGTGAAGTAGAAGTGGATAGTTCCTGTGAATTATTATGGGTGGAGGTTACACTAAACAACCGAACTAGGTTAATAATTGGCTCCTTTTACCGACCTCCCGACTCAGCAGCATTAGTGGCAGAACAACTGAGAGAAAATTTGGAATACATTTCACATAAATTTTCTCAGCATGTTATAGTCTTAGGTGGAGATTTCAATTTACCAGATATAGACTGGGACACTCAGATGTTTAGGACGGGTGGTAGGGACAGAGCATCGAGTGACATTATACTGAGTGCACTATCCGAAAATTACCTCGAGCAATTAAACAGAGAACCGACTCGTGGAGATAACATATTGGACCTACTGATAACAAACAGACCCGAACTTTTCGAATCTGTATGTACAGAACAGGGAATCAGTGATCATAAGGCCGTTGCAGCATCCCTGAATATGGAAGTTAATAGGAATATAAAAAAAGGGAGGAAGGTTTATCTGTTTAGCAAGAGTAATAGAAGGCAGATTTCAGACTACCTAACAGATCAAAACGAAAATTTCTGTTCCGATGCTGACAATGTTGAGTGTTTATGGAAAAAGTTCAAGGCAATCGTAAAATGCGTTTTAGACAGGTACGTGCCGAGTAAAACTGTGAGGGACGGGAAAAACCCACCGTGGTACAACAACAAAGTTAGGAAACTACTGCGAAAGCAAAGAGAGCTCCACTCCAAGTTTAAACGCAGCCAAAACCTCTCAGACAAACAGAAGCTAAACGATGTCAAAGTTAGCGTAAGGAGGGCTATGCGTGAAGCGTTCATTGAATTCGAAAGTAAAATTCTATGTACCGACTTGACAGAAAATCCTAGGAAGTTCTGGTCTTACGTTAAATCAGTAAGTGGTTCGAAACAGCATATCCAGACACTACGGGATGATGATGGCATTGAAACAGAGGATGACACGCGTAAAGCTGAAATACTAAACACCTTTTTCCAAAGCTGTTTCACAGAGGAAGACCGCACTGCAGTTCCTTCTCTAAATCCTCGCACAAACGAAAAAATGGCTGACATCGAAATAAGTGTCCAAGGAATAGAAAAGCAACTGGAATCACTCAATAGAGGAAAATCCACTGGACCTGACGGGATACCAATTCGATTCTACACAGAGTACGCGAAAGAACTTGCCCCCCTTCTAACAGCCGTGTACCGCAAGTCTCTAGAGGAACGGAGGGTTCCAAATGATTGGAAAAGAGCACAGATAGTCCCAGTCTTCAAGAAGGGTCGTCGAGCAGATGCGCAAAACTATAGACCTATATCTCTTACGTCGATCTCTTGTAGAATTTTAGAACATGTTTTTTGCTCGCGTATCATGTCATTTCTGGAAACCCAGAATCTACTATGTAGGAATCAACATGGATTCCGGAAACAGCGATCGTGTGAGACCCAACTCGCCTTATTTGTTCATGAGACCCAGAAAATATTAGATACAGGCTCCCAGGTAGATGCTATTTTTCTTGACTTCCGGAAGGCGTTCGATGCAGTTCCGCACTGTCGCCTGATAAACAAAGTAAGAGCCTACGGAATATCAGACCAGCTGTGTGGCTGGATTGAAGAGTTTTTAGCAAACAGAACACAGCATGTTGTTATCAATGGAGAGACGTCTACAGACGTTAAAGTAACCTCTGGCGTGCCACAGGGGAGTGTTATGGGACCATTGCTTTTCACAATATATATAAATGACTTAGTAGATAGTGTCGGAAGTTCCATGCGGCTTTTCGCGGATGATGCTGTAGTATACAGAGAAGTTGCTGCATTAGAAAATTGTAGCGAAATACAGGAAGATCTGCAGCAGATAGGCACTTGGTGCAGGGAGTGGCAACTGACCCTTAACATAGACAAATGTAATGTATTGCGAATACATAGAAAGAAGGATCCTTTATTGTATGATTATATGATAGCGGAACAAACACTGGTAGCAGTTACTTCTGTAAAATATCTGGGAGTATGCGTACGGAACGATTTGAAGTGGAATGATCATATAAAACTAATTGTTGGTAAGGCGGGTACCAGGTTGAGATTCATTGGGAGAGTGCTTAGAAAATGTAGTCCATCAACAAAGGAGGTGGCTTACAAAACACTCGTTCGACCTATACTTGAGTATTGCTCATCAGTGTGGGATCCGTACCAGATCGGGTTGACGGAGGAGATAGAGAAGATCCAAAAAAGAGCGGTGCGTTTCGTCACTGGGTTATTTGGTAACCGTGATAGCGTTACGGAGATGTTTAATAAACTCAAGTGGCAGACTCTGCAAGAGAGGCGCTCTGCATCGCGGTGTAGCTTGCTCGCCAGGTTTCGAGAGGGTGCGTTTCTGGATGAGGTATCGAATATATTGCTTCCCCCTACTTATACTTCCCGAGGAGATCACGAATGTAAAATTAGAGAGATTAGAGCGCGCACGGAGGCTTTCAGACAGTCGTTCTTCCCGCGAACCATACGCGACTGGAACAGAAAAGGGAGGTAATGACAGTGGCACGTAAAGTGCCCTCCGCCACACACCGTTGGGTGGCTTGCGGAGTATCAATGTAGATGTAGATGTAGATGTAGATTATGACAGGGTGTAAGATGAAGTTTTCACATGTATTCTGGACTCTATATATAGCAGACTTGTGCCTCTTGATACGACTTTGGAGTATGTGGTTGTTAGGATAAGGGCATTACAGCGTTTTACAATCTACACTGATGATCTCCCTCCTGATGGTGGATTGGCTCAGAAATATTATCTGCATTGGTTTCTCACAACCCCAACCTTTGCTCATCTTGGGTGACCACAATGCCTATAACCCTTTAAGGAGTGGAACCGCAGTCAGTTGCCTTGGTGAAAATATCAGACTTACCAGTATATCTTCACCTCTATCTTTTGAATGCTGGTGCCTCCACACACTTTGATGTGGCATATGGAACTTACTCAGCCATTGATCTTTCTGTCTGCAGCCCCAGTGTTCTCCCATCCATCGACTGAAGGGTTCACAATAACGTGTGTGGCAGTGACCCCTTCCCAATCTTTCTGTCACTCCATCAGCATCACTCTCCTGGGTTCTGCCATGATGGGCTCTCCACAATTCCAACTGGGATGCTTTTGATTTCACTGTTATTCTGAGCTACCCACAACATGGAAGCAGTGACATGGCTATCCAGAGTGAACAGAGTCATTATATCAGCAACTGACATAGCATTCCTTTATTCTTTGGGATTCCCTCCATGGGAAGATAGTGCCTTGGTAGACCTTGGAAATCACAGAAGCCATTAGAGATTGCAGCCAGGCTCTCCAGCACCATAAGCAGCATCCATCAATAAAGCACCTTATTGCCTTTAAACAGCTTGTTTTCACTGGCGCAGACACCATAACCGAACATTTTGCTCTGCATTATGCTCGAGCCTCTGCATCTGAAAACTATGAGACTACCTTTCATGTTATTAAAGAGCAGATGGAGAATTTGCGCATATCTTTAACTAAACACTACCTGGAGCTCTATAATGCTCCATCCAGTGAGTGGGAATTCTTCAGTGCCAGGGCCAGACTGCATCCATATCCAAATGGGCAAACACCTATCAGTGGATTGTCAGCATCATCTCCTTCCATCTTCAACCTTATCTGGAGTGAAGATGAGTTCCCATTTCAGTGGTGGGAAAGCACCATCATCCCAGTACTGAAACCTGGTAAGCATCCCCTAGAGCTGGACAACTATAGCCCAATTAGTCTCACCAATGTTCCCTATAAGCTGCTTGCATGCATGGTGTGCCAAAGGCTGTGTTTGCTCCTGGAGTCTCAGAGCCTTGTGGCTCTGTTTTAAGACAGTTTTTTTCCAAAGCTGTTCCACTGCTGATAATCTGGTTTTTCTGGAGTGTGCCATCTGGACAGCTTTTGACCAATATCAACACGTAATTGCAGTCATCTTTGACCTTCAAAAGGCTGATGACATCACATGGCAACACCACAGCCTCGCTACCCTTACGTACGTGGGGTCTCTGGGGCCCACTTCTGATTTTTGTCCAGAACTTCGTGTTGCGCCATACAATCTGGGTTTGAGTTGGTGCTTCTCACAGTACCCCGACATCCAAGAGAATGGGGTCTTGCGGTGCCCTGCTAAAAGTATATCTTCCTGTATGCCGATGATTTTTGCTTTTACTATTGCTCCTCTAGGGTTGGTGTTGCTGAACACTGGTTGCGGGGCACCATTTGAAAGGCACAACATGGGCTCTCACCCACAGCTTTCAGTTTTCGGCTGCCAAGACTCATGTCATGCTCTTCTGTCACAATTGTACTGTTCATCCGCAACCAGAACTTTACCTTGATGACCAGTTACTCAATGTTTCACAGGCATCACATTTTGGGACTGGTCCTCGATATCCAACTGATGTTGCTTCCTCATCTTCACCAATATAAGAAAAGGTGCTGGCTACACCATAATACATTTCATTGCTTCAGTAACACCAGCAGGGATGCAGACTGCACTACCCTTCTGCAGCTTTACAAAGCCCTGTTCTTGTCCTTTCTTGATTATGAGAGTCTGGCATATGGTTCATCATCGCCTTCGGAATTGTGGTCACTGGACCCGATACACCACTGCAGGGTCTTGTTTGCAACAGGAGCCATTTGAACTAGCCATGAACTACCTACTCGCGGAGGCTGGCATCCCTTCACTAAGGATCAGGCACCAACAACAGCTACTCAGTTATGCTGCACATGTTTGCAGCTCCCCAAAGCATCCAAACTACCATGTTCTTTTCTGTAATAGGGAGATCCACCTTTCGCAGCAGAGACTGAGAACCGTGGTCGCTTACAGTTCGACTACAGTGTCTCTGCACTGAACTCTGACTTTCTCACTGTCGCCTCTTGTCATGGAGAAATCGCATATGCCCCTTGTGTGTAACCTAACCTCAGATCTGTCTTGATTTATCTTTTGGACCGAAAGATTCAGTTGATTGCATAGTGTTTTGCCACCTGTTCCTGACTGACCTTGATGTATTTCTGTGTTTGGAAGTGGCTTACACTGATGGCCCAATGGTCAGTGGAGAATTTGGTTTTGCATATGTACATGTAAGGTGCAGTAAACTATGTTTCCTGTCAAATGTATGCTGTGTCTTCACTGTTGAATTGGTGGCCATCAAATGAGCCCTTAACCAGGCTCATTTGTGCAAAAACAAGATGAGTCTAACTTGCAGTATCTCCCTGAGTAGCCTTCAGGCTATAGACCAGTGCCACCTTTGTCATGACCATCCAAGATCTTTCTGATCTTCATCAAGCTGGATGGCCAGCCATCTTTGTTTGGGCCCCTGGACATACAGGGATCTTGGGAAATGAACATTCTGACCACTTGGCAAAGTTGGCTGCCAAGATGCCCTTTTTGGAAATAAGGGTTTCAGAACTGGATCTTGGATAGACTCTACACCATCAGTTATTAGAAGTCTGGAACTTGGAATGACCCATTCCGGACTCAGCAAAAAAACTAAGGGCAATAAAGGAGACAACAAACAGTCTTCGCTTTGCACTTCTTGCATGGAATGCACTGTCCTTTGTTGGCTCCGCATTGGATAACCCACGACCACATTCCTCAATGTGAGGACCCACTTTATTGCCGATGTGGTGCCTGCCTGGTGTTGGCCCACATTCTGCTAGACTATGCAAATTTGGCTGTTTTACAGCAATATCTTAACCTTCCTGACATGTTGCCTCTGGTGCTAGTGGTAGATGCCATAGAGGTGGTTCCTACTCATCTCTGTGGGTTAGGGCACTTTGCCGTCATTGACTGCCCGAGGGAATGGAGGGCAACCCTTGCCAGCTCTGGCCCAGATTAAATTTGATTAGATTCAGTTTTCGTTCCATAAACCCAAAAAATGAGATGATTCTTGTGGGTGTGGAATAAGTCAGAAAGTGTAACATAAAAAACAAAAAACATTCTAATACTTACTACACTGATCATTTGTCAGGAGATTGTCAAAATAGGTGAATACAATACAATAAACTGGAGCAGCTAATATTTACAGAATTAATACGCTGTCAGAATGAAATACTGTTATGCACTATTAATAAATTGATCATACACAAAAAACCTAATCTTGACTTTTGTGATCAAGTGCTGTCAAAACTGAAATCTAACAGACATTTTTACTTAAGCTGGCCTGACAGTCTCTGTTCAGGTAGTCATCTATAGAGTAGGAGTAGTTGCCAATCAGAAAGTCTTTCAAACTCTCTTTAAACTGTGCTTTGTCTGAAACCAAGTTTTTTATGGTTGCTGGCAATTTATTGAAAATGTGTGTTCCTGAATATTGGACCCCTTTTTGGACCAAGGTAAAAGATTTTAGATCTTTATGTAGATTTTTCTTATTCCTAGTATTGACACTATGTATTGAGACAATTGTTGGAAATAGACATAATACTTGCAACAAATTTCTTTAAGGAATAAATATACTGAGAAGCAGTGGTTAGAATACAAAGTTCCGTGAACAGGTTTCTACATGATGTTCTTGAATTACACTAAAAATGATTCTTATTACTTGCTTTTGCACACTAAACCTCATGCCCGGTTTGATGAATTACTCCAGAATATGATCCCCTATGACAAATAGAATGAAAGTAAGCAAAGTATGCAAGTTTTTTTTTATATTTATATCTCCTACATCTGACATCATTCTCACCCCTAATAAAGATTTGTTTAGGCGCTTAAGCAATTCTGTGACGTGCCCTTCCCAACTGAATTTATTATCGAGTTGTAATGCCAGAAATTTAACACTGTCTACCTCTTCGATCTGCATATCTTCATATGTTATATACATGCTGGAAGGAAATCTCTTACAGGTTCTGAACTGCATATAGTGGATCTTTCCAAAGTTTGTTGACAGTGAATTAGCTTTAAACCATTTAAAATGTCAGTGAAAGTTTGATTGGCAGCTGTTTCTAAATGTGTGCGTGACTTGCTGCTTATTGCAATGTTTGTATCCCTGAAAACAAAACAAACTTAGCATCTGGCAATGTAACAGATGAGAGGTCATTAGTGTACACAAGAAAAAGCAATGGACTCATGATGGAACCTTGAGGAACACCACAAGTAATTAATTCCCTATCAGATGAAGATTGACTATTTACTGCACAGGTATTTCACAGTGACGCCCTTTGTTTCCTGTTAGTTTATAAGATTCAAAACCAGGGAACCAACAGCAGCACTAACTTGATGGTCTGGCATGGCCCGACCCCTACCCTTCCCACCTTTTTATTCTCCTTATTCCTTTGTGTTTGCTGTTCTTAAGGTTTTATCTTTTCTAAAATTTTATTGTCTTGTCTGTGCTGCTTGTTTTCTTGGAGTAAGGGACAGCGAGGTGGTGCTGGTGGGAAGCAGATGGTGTCTCTCCCACCACATACTGCGCTTAGGGAACCTCCAACTACATTTTGGGCAGAATGGCTCACCCACCTTAATCCCTATCACTCCCTCCTACTACTTCTTCATTTTATGTTAGTCTTGTTGTATCGTGCCTTCTGTATTCTTCTTCCGGGGATTATTCCTGGTTTGATACATATAGGACGAAGGGACTGATGATCTCGCATTTTGGTCCCTCTAATTCCAATAACCAACCAACCCTCGCCTACTTTGCAATCTTGAAGTAAGCTTCAAAACCAATAGTATTGTGTTTCTAAAGGAACCTTCAAGAACACCACCATCTGCAGGAGGATACTCCCTAGAAAAAACTATCAGTTTACGCAGTGATAGTGTTCTTGTACAGGATGTCCCAGGAGGAATGGTCAGTATTCAGGGACATAACATGAGTGGCCATTAGAAGTAAAAGTCAAGTAAGCGTGGGCTCTGAAATGCATACCTGAGGAGCTGTGGGCACTTGTTCCTCTTCACTACTGTGAAACACTTCTCTTCTACTGAACAAGGGCCCTTAGCAGTTAAGGTGAACATTTTAGGACCCATTTTAGAAGACAATTTTTTCTTGTTTTGGTCCATAGTACCTCCTTCCAAAATATGGGAAGCAGAAAGCTTGCAGTAGAAGAGATTTTTTTCCATAGTATTGAAGATGAAGTGGAGATCATAGCTCTTAAGTTGTGCATTTAGAGCTCATGTTTACTGGACTTTTCTGCTTTGAATGATCATTCCTGTCATGTCCCAGAATATTGATCATTCCTCCTGAGACATCTCTCCATCAAGACAGAGGTCATCCTTTTCCCTTTGGTTCATGTACTCCATGTATTGCACAGTTCGTACATAAGAGTACAGTATCCTGTATAATCATCATTTACTGCTCTATTCTCTCCTTTCCTCGTGTATTGTAAGGTAACTTACTCCTGATTCCTGAGCTTCTCCAGCCGCAGTCTTGTGTGTACGCCTCTGTATGTGACCACAAATCAACATCAAAATTTATTACTGATGTACTATGCTGCTATAGCTTCAAATATCCTTACTTAGATTTCATCAGGATTTAAGTTGGGTGGTAGAATGTCAATTACTTTACATATATGGGTACTGTTCTTTTAATTCCCCATATGATGTGACTTCATTAACGGCGAGCATCTGGTGTTCCAGGTAGAATTAAAGGAAGACGTTGAAGCAATTCAGAGGCAGGCTGCTACATTTGTTATTGATAGATTTGAACGACATGCAGTGTTTTGGGAAATCAAATGGGAATCACTGGAAGGAAGACGGTGTTCTTTCCGAGGAGCACTATGTAGAAAATTTAGAGAACCAGCATTTGAGTTGACTGCAGAATGATAGTACTGCCATCAACATACATTTTGTGCAAGGACCACGAAGAAGAGATTAGAGAGATTCATTCTTCCTTCAGTTTGGGATTGGAACAGGGAAGGAGATAACTAGTAGTGGTACAGGGTACCCTCTCTCATAAACCATACAGTGGCTTTCAGTGTGTGTATGAAAATGTAGAGGGTGGTTGCAGAGTAGTACAGTGAAGGAATGGTGCAGAAAATATACACCACAATGTGGTGTGGACTTTACACTTTATTTTGTACAAATGGTAAACAGTGATAAATCACGTATAAATCATTTGAAGCCATAGGACGAACGGTCACTCACATTCTACACTATGATGCAAGATTGATTGCCAGTGGGATTACGCAGTGTGGTACCCCCCCATCTGCCCGCCAACCTCCTTCTTGCCCACCCTATAGTGTGGACCACAGGGAAGGTAGTGTGCCTCTTCTTAGACAGCTTTCAGATGGTAATCTTGCAGGTATGCGGAAGGGCACAGAGTGCGACCATAGCAGGATTGTTGTGAAATAACAGTTGGTGAGGATGCTGCATCTAGGATGGCTTGTGGTGGATAGTTTTGGTGTTCCTTTGTTGTGGCAGTAGATGGGTATGATGTTAGAGGAATGACGATGGTGAGAAAACTGTGGAAGGTAGCTGCAATGTGATGGCTGCTGTGTCGTCAATGAGCAGTTTGTAAGAACGTGAAGTACTGGCTGATGAAACCATTCCCAACCTCACATTCAGGATGCTGACCTCCAGTGACAGGAACTCATCAAACAGCTTGATGCTCAAGTCACGAGGTCAAAAGTCTTTGGTATAAAGCTTTACCACAAAATCGATGTCAGTCACAGTGTGTCTGGTCACGTCATGGTGGTGTGTAGCACAGGTTGTTGTGTCATCAGTGGATGGAATATCCACACAGGTTTCAGATGGTTTATGGATACTGTTCTGGGTCTTGTGTTCAGGATTATATCGAACTTACGTGTATCATGTTTTAGAACAATGTGTGGAGCTGTATAAGGAGGCTGTAAGGTGGATCAAATTGAATCGTCATGAAGCATGGTATGGGCGCAGTCCATGAGTGCCATACGGATGAAAACTTTAGGAATTCTGTGAGGTTGTGGAGACAGTATTTAAAAACATGCAATGTGTTGTTTTACCTGTGTAACAAGGATGGGAATTTTGGTGGTTTCCAGGGACAGCACCTGAGCACGAAGTTGGCGGGAAGGGTAAATGGATACAAGACTTCAGCATGGGAAGTGTTGTGTGGACAGTGTGTATGCCTAAAATTACCCATGGCAGAGCTTTTGTTGGTGTCTGCCAAGGCACAGAAGAGCAGCTTTTAATGTGTGATACCACCGCTCTACAAGGCCATTGTTTTGCCAGGTGGTCAGCAGTAGTTCAGTAACAGTGGGTACCACAGAGGTTATGTAGTTCGCTGAATGGGATGGTTTCAAATTGTCAGCCTTGGTCAGTGGTTATGGACGCTGGGTACCCATATCAGGAATATCAGGTGTGAACATTGTGGCTGTTGATTCTGCTGGAATGCCTCATAGAGACGTGGCGTCTCCCTACTGCATTATACAGTTGGCTGTTGAGAGTGTATATTTACAATCCTAATATTCAGAGAGTGGTCCCACTAAATCAAGGTGCGTGTGTTGCAAATGTCCTTTGGTATTGTAAACTGTCTGAGTGGTGTGGTTGTGATAGCATCCCACTTTGCTTAACTGACAAGGTACGCACATGCATGCCCACTCCTGCAGTCTTCCTTAATGTTTGACCAAACAAAATGATCTGTAACAAATTGTGTCATTGGTCAGATGCCAGGATGCAACAAGTTGAGGTACTAAGGGACAAGTTCTATTTAATGAGAGGTCACACAAGATCTGTCTTGTGGTGCTTAGTATCAGGGAATGTTCAGTCTTGAGATTTGTAGTTGCATCTTTGAGAAGGTCTTGGACCTGTTTATTCCACTGTTGTGCTTCCACAAAAATTTAGTTATTGTTTTGTGTGGAGATGGAATTGATCTATGAAAGGTACTCAGCAAAGACATTGTCTGTGCCCTTCAGGTGGCACACATCAATTGTGAATTGTGTGATGTAATCCAGTTGGCGGAAATGCCTGGGGCACAAGACTTACAATGGGTTACAGAGAGAGTCCACTAGCAGCTGGTGATCAGTATAGATGGCTAGCAGTCTGCCTTCCATGTTGCCTTTGAACTGATGAATTGCCTCATAGACTACGAGGAGTTCGTGTTCATAGATGGAGCATTTAGTTTGGCAAGGAGTCAGTTTTCTGTTGGAGAACTGCGTCAATCGCAAAATCATTTACATCCGCGATTATTGTTAAACAGCCTTTGAGCTTGCCGAAGGCATCGTGGTGGTTGGTTCACTTAGCTCCCGTTTACCATTAGTGTTTTTCCCTCTTAGGACTACTGTGATTGGGGTCTGAGTGGTGGCTGCCCATGAAAGGTGGCACCAGTAGAAATAGGTCATTGCTAGAAGTCGACATAGTTCCTGGTAGTCTTGTGAAGATGGTAGTTGATAGATGAGTTCCATTCGTTGTGGTGTAGGGCGGGTGGCTTTAGCATTGACAACGTGACTGAGATAGATAATGTCACATTGTTGAATTTGGCTTTTTTCCATCATTAATAATGATGCCATTTGCCATAACTACATCATAAACTTGTTTAAGGTGGGACTCGAGCATGTCATTATCTGAGGAAAAAATGAGGTTGTCATCAAGGTTAGCAAAGCAGAAAGGTACCTTAAATAGGATACGTCCAGAAATGTTGCCACATATGGCTGCATTTTTGAGGCTGTAAGCACAAAAAGGTACTCGAATAGGCTAAAAGGTGTAAGGACTGCTGTCCTTTGCACATCTTCCTCATTCGTCGGTATTTGGTGATAAGTTCATTTGCAGTTCAGGATTCTGAAGACAGAATTGCCCATGATATAATTAGTAAATTTCTGTGTGTTTGGTATCGTGTAACTGTTGATTATAGTTGGTGCATTAAAAGTTCTGTAGTCACCACATAAATGTCAGGCACTGTTTTTCTTTGGTGCTGGTTTAATGGGTAAAGCCCATGAACTATCTGACTGTTCCTGATTTTAAAAGTTCAACTGCTGCTTTGGCCACACTAAGTTCATCTGGCAGGAGCTGACGTGGTATGTCTGAACGGGAATCCCGTCATAATGGGGATCCTGTTCTCTGCACCATTCCATTTGTGAAGGTGCACTGGGTGAATAACGATCGTGAAGAATTCATGAGTGGCTGGGAGTGCAGATTAGGAGCAGGAAGCACTTAGGCAGGAGGTGCATTATTAACCTCATTGGTACATAAAGGCTGCGTAGATGGTGGCATTTCCTCTGAGGTAGTTGTAGGTACATCAGAAGAGTATTTTGCTTGTACTGTGAGATTGTAGTTGATGGTTGATGTCGGTCAAGAGTTCTGTAGGTGACATCAAGCTGTCTTGAGCTCATCAGATGTTTTTTGTGTTGCCAGTCGTATATTTTTGTTCTACTGTTAGATGCGTAGAGACTACAGGTAAGTTTTGGAGCAAAGAAACTGGTTTTGTTAAGTTCCTGCAAGCTCGTTGACACAGTTGAGTAGATGACAATGATGACCATCCATCGGAGTGCTCTGCTGCTTGTCAGTTGGAGGAGATGTAATAAGGGGAGGACGTTACCAGAGAGCCCGGTGACTGACAACTAATGTCACGGGGAATCAGTGTGCTGTGAACAGATCCCGTAGCAGCTGGGAATGGGAGAGAAAATAGGCACTGAGTACTAATTTTCTGACATCTGTGATTAAAAAGTTCCATGTGACCATTGTTCCTAACTCCAGGTGTAGTGTTTGGAGTCATGAATGGTGATAACTGAACTGATAGTTGCACAGAACTGGCTGTCTTGTCGTTTGCTGTGGCGGGCGAGGTCGGAGGTGCGGAACTGATGTTGGATTTAGAATCGACTAAATAGTATTGCTGTCAGAGATAATCCAAGATAGAGAGCCTACCATTGTCCCGTGTTGCTGAAATGTGAGGTGGTCCATTGCTACATGAGATGAGCTGGCTTTATTGATAATCCCAGTCTGGTGCACTTGTTGTCAGCTGCATGACTCTTTTGAGCATGCAGGGCTGATGGCAGTTGTGCATGGCATCACCGATACCAGCAGAGACATGAGGTGGTGGCCTGGGGTGCAGTTCCCATTAGTTTGTTTTGTTGACACAGCTGTGTGGAGGTCATTGTCCCTGATGGGGGCTGTGACATGACAGTCAGTGACAGTAAGAGGTGGTTAAGATGGCTTGGCTGTCACAGGGAGCAGTGCACACAGGCTGGTGCTGCTGTCTGTGCATTATGGTGTAGTTGTCAACTGAACTGATACATTGCTGGTATTGAGTAACAGCAAAAATTCTGTAGTCCACTGGTTCTCACTGATACTGATTGGCGAGCATGGCAAGCTGCAGTTGAGATGGTAGATGTCCACAGCTTATGATAGAGCATCAACTGATAGTTGATTAATGTTTGTAACTGTTGTGCTAGGCATGATGTAGTTTCATGTTATCTGTTCGTGGTAGATCACTTGCTGCAGTTGCTCGTAAGGAGTCTTGGAAAGGCGTTGCAGAAGTGCTGATTCATTGTAGAATATTTGTTGCCCACCGTTGGCGGAAGGATGTTTTTACTAATCATGTCTGCATATTCACCGAAGTGGCTGAGTGTGATGAATTTTGCAGCGTCACCAATAACATGAGCAGCTAGAATGCTGTCCACTATGGAGAACCATATAGAGGGCTGATTGGAATGAAATGGTGGTATTTTGGGGTGAGCACTAAACTGGTTGGAGACAACCTCTGCGTGTGATCATGCCGATTGCTGTGGAAGTGTTGGTGACAGTAAAATAGGTGAAGGTGCCAAATCCGTACATGCTGCGGTTGATAGCATGGGCGGACTGTGCATCTGTATGGGTGGATGGGTCACCAGGTCACAAATTAGTTCTTGTGGTATTGAAGAGACATCATTCACAGCAGGTGATCCTGGGTACGATCGGTCAGGTAGTAGCAGTTGAGAATGGGTCACTTGCCAAACAGAAGTTGTGGTGATATTTCACAATAAGTGAGTCATAGGACACCATTGTTTAACATGATCCACAGTTGTTGATGCACTGCACTGGCTAGTGCCACTGTTACTTTTAACAAATAAATTTTTTGGAAGAGTCAGTTGCAGAGCATTGTATGTTGTGGCACTTCACTCATATGCGTAATCTGCAAATTGCAATACATAGTGGTTACACTATGGCTGTGTTGTTGATGTTTAACATCCAGTTCACTGGATATTTGCCATAGTTCGCAGTCAACGCAGATCACCATGTAGATCCATATGGTGAGGGTATGGTGCGAAATATACATAACACAATATGATACAGACTTTATACTTTACTAGGTCCAAACAGTACACAGTGAGGAAGCACATTTAAATCATTTGAAACCATAGAATGCGCTTTCACTACACAGTCTACACGAAAGAAATGGATGTTACACCATGAAACAGACACAAATTTGAATACAGTGAACAGTGGTGAAGAAGAAGAAGAAGAAGAAGAAGAAGAAGAAGAAGAAGAAGAAAATTGACTCGGGGGAGGTTTGAATATGGCTTGCCCACTTGGAATTCTAACACCATGACCCCTTAACCACGACGCCATCACTTATTGAGGTTTATGCATTTCTTGTCCTTGGATCATTCACATTTTCCATTTTACCCTTGTCTAATCTAGCACGTAGCTCCATCATATCAGTACTTAAGTGTGCATAATATTTTTTAAAGCAATCCAGCATAGTCACCTCCAAGCCTCTCATAACACTAGTATTCAATAACTTCAACATTACCTTTACAATTACACTTAGCTTACCAATGTAGCAGTTCTGTGGTTGTCAAACCACTTGTAGTTAATAGCACAACTCTACCACTACCACTCCCACTCCAATCAACCACAAAGACGCTTCAGTGAGTACTGAACACAGCTCAAAGAATTTCTTGACGTGCTTGCCTGGTTGTGGTTCTGATAGAAAACGGTGGTGATGCAATGTACTTCAGGGCTGGATGCTAGGACACAGCTGAAGCTGATGCTGTTGATGCTCCAGAAAACAAACTGTCCACTGATGCTGTTGATGGATGAGCCATGAATGTGATCTGTGACTGCTGCTGTGAAGTTGTTGTGGACCTGATAACCTAACTGAAGTCCTCCTGTGGACAAAGAACTTCCAGCTCATGGACCAATTAATTTCTTCTTCAGTATAAACATAGTCAACAGATATATTGATTGTTTGTCGACTATTCAGATCTTCTGCAGATTCTTAAGCTGTAGTGCTGGCAGTTGCTTTTGCACTACGGCATAATGTTGGCTGTTGACCTTTATTGCTAAGGACAGCCATCCTGTTTAATGAGAATTCTTCTGATGAAATCTGTTAATTTATGCTTCTCATCAAATTCTTGTTTAATTTTCAACACAGAAATGTTTATTGTGCTGTTGGTCACCAAGATGAGATATTTAATACAGTATGTGATGTGCTATCCTTGTGAGTAAATTTCCAGTAACTATTAATTAATAATTCTGATCATTTACCATTTGAAGTACAGAGTCTGACTAACAGTGTGTGTCTTTGTTAACGTAGACTTCATCTCCACCTGCACTACTTCTGTACTAGAAATTAAGAGGTCTCTCACAAATCTCAACTTTCCAACAAATAAGTAGAGGCCTTCTTCTTTAATATCAATATATTGCCCGATTTATTATAATAATCAAACACCTCTTTGTACTTTGACAGACAAACTGTATCAATACATGTACTCAGTAAACTGTCATTTGTTAGTAATTGATGTTCATTCTCTCCTGAGTGGCAGCTAACTGAATAACAACCAAAACGTTTCCACTCCTGTTATGACGTCATTCTGTTTGTCACAGCAGTCGTTCTGCCATGGCTCATACGATACCTCCAGGACAGGATCCGATGACATGGAATAAACCAGCCAATCAGCAGTCACAGCAAAGCGTTGTAAGAGTGCTATCATCATTTCAAATTGGAGATACACTACATCAGTCCCTTTGCAGAGTACATTCACATACACACCACTTCATCAAAGTGGCATGTTACACACCACAGGGTCCATCCCCTTAGACAAATGATTTAAAGATTGTTATGAAATGTACACACATGGCTGATAATGCTAAGGCTAAACATATATTGAAAGGAATTGCAATCATTCCCTATACCAGATTTGTCTACTCCAAATGCAGAAATGATTCCATCTAAGTTCTTTAAGAGTGAAGTAATCATAGTATAGACTAGTTGTCCTATGTGGATTAACTCCAGATAACTAAAGTGCGCATCATTTATGACGGCGGCCGAGTTTAGGTTTGTTCTGCGCATCTGACATCACAAAGCACAGTCAGCCAATGAACAGAGAACGACGTTGCCAGAGCTCGACTGCAGTGCAGAGTACGGACGAGTGTCTTCAGTTTTAGAAACGTTCAGTCATAAATAAAGTAACTGAACGAAAGCAATGTCTCGGTAGCAGACTTTCTTTAATAGAAAGTTTGGAAAAAGCATTCTTTATACCAATTGCTTCATATTCTATTAATTAATTAAACCAAACAAGGAATAAGCCTCCTAATTCAGATGATAGCATGGAAAGGTGTTTGTATCATTCTCACTAACTGCTTTTTCGTAATAAAGAACAGCGGTAATTATTTATTTCCTATTGTACTTCGACGAAACGTGAGTAATTCATAGTCATACCAACAGTGTTTGTCGGTATTTTGCGTCCTAGTTTAAAGTCCTCCAGACACTATATTGAAGGATGAGCTGTGTTAGCGTAATGGTTAAAGTGTTTGGCTGCGAAGCGAAAGGTTCCGAGTTCAAACCATGATCTGTGCTTAATATTTTCTTTATTTAAAAACAATACCAAAGTGTCTTACTTCATGAATTTTATTCGTTTGAATGTAATTTTTTGAAATTTCCTGTGGCAACTGAAATCAACCATACGGAAAGTATACGCTATGGACTTTTACCTCTCCAAACTCTTCAAAATTTTGTGCAGTGGTTTACTACATTTAATGCTGCACAATAACTGCGTTGAACATGGAAACAAAATTAAGTCATTTATGGGGGGAAGGTATAAGTCAAGATGATGTGTAAAAATCAAATTTTTGGGCCAAATAGTTTTTGTGAAATCGAATGATAAGTGTGTCTCAGCATTCGGAACACCAGTGTCTTCACAGGCGAGCAGTGCAGTGATAACAAAATCGCGCACAACGCGGAATGCAGGGAGCTCGTCTCTGTAGCAGCAAAAGGGGTGTCTCAGCATTCGGAACACCAGTGTCTTCACAGGCGAGCAGTGCAGTGATAACAAAATCGCGCACAACGCGGAATGCAGGGAGCTCGTCTCTGTAGCAGCAAAAGGGTTAATGGGGCCGTGGTGGTTTTACTTCATAAACTGCGCGCTCCCCCCTAAACGTAAGTTTGCTTGGCGCGTGCAACTGGCAACGCAGCAATCTCCCGCATCTGGGCGGGCATGTGCGAACCACCAAGATAAAAGAATTGAACTATAGTAATCACTAAGCTCTAATCAAGAAATCCTTATACTATTCCATATTTATTACACATGGATTTCTCACAAGCAATCCTTACCTGTAATCATCAACATACACGTGACATAGCATAAATTAGTTCAAGATTACATGCACATCTCTACAGAGTAATCATTCAGTTAACATGGATTCTCAAAGTAACTTATATTCATGACAAATTCTGATCATCAACCAGGCTTAAGTATTTCTTTGTATGCATAGACTAACCGCAAGTAAGACTGATAAAACACACACATCACTATTTTAATCATCAATACTTCCATTCTTCTGGAGGAGTATTAGACACTTATTATGACTAGTATAATGTCAAATGAGTGTTAACCTTAACTATAATTTCCACCATGTGTTTACTGCATCCAGAGATTACTTGCATGGTTAGGTTAACTAACTCTGGCAATATGATAAGCTTACAGTTTCAAGTCCTGTCATGGTCTCCATAATGAAGTTTTCTGTCAAATGAAACATTTTCTTACTTGGATAAAATTTCGCTACTGCCATTAGTTATTACTTCTGACCTTCAACTTTTTTCTTCAATGATCTGGACAATAATGTATATTTCACCATAGTTGCAGACTTCTATTTCTGCATCTTCTTCTGTCAGATAGCTGAAATATTTTCTCAATTCTAGAGCTCTACTAAATTATCTAAACCCTTTTTCCAAAAACAGTCATATACTAACTTTTGCTTAAAAGCAGGAAGCACTTCGTAAGAGTGCATGCTACTGTAACATGTACTCTGTAATTGCATAGATAAAAAATGTACTCAACAAGTGGCAGCAGGAGAACAAATATAAAAAAAAAAGGATTTTATGTATGCAAGCTTTCAGAGTCAGTGGCTTCTTCTGGTAGAAGGGTTGAAGTAGGAGGAAGAGGGGTGAAGGAAAAGACTAGAGAGGTTTAGGGAAAGAGGTGGAGTTCAGAAAAGCCATCTAGAACCTCAGGGCAGGGGAGACTTACCGGACAGCTAAGTCCTATCCAGTAAACCTCTCCTGACTCGAGGTTCTGGGTGACTTTTCCAAACTCTACCCCTATTTGTAAACCTCTCCAGTCCTTTTCCTTCAACCCTCTTCCTTTCACTTCAACTCTTCTACCAGAAGAAGGACCCACTGGCTCCGAAAGCTTGCTCACATAATACCTTTCATAAGTGTGTTCTCCTACTGCCACTTAGTGAGTAGATTTTGTTTATCCAATCTCATTATATTGTCAAAAATTGATTATTTTCATTGTTATAAAATGTACTCTGTACGACATGATGTGAATGACAGATCTCTCAGATCTTAATGGTGGCTCAGTTTATTCTTTTGTTTCCATGACAGCATACAGATTGTCATGGTACTCATTGCTCTAAGCCATGTGGCACATCTCCGAGCAGGGATGAGACTGCACGGAAGAAACTGTGCAAATAAGTGGGAATGTGAATTGAGGTAAAGGAGCTATTGTCATCCTGCCTTGCAGAAATGCTGTGTCCATCCACATCGGATTTCATGCACAAATGAGATAAAATTCCCAAACAACGTATAGATCTTCAACTTACTATAAAAACTAAACAATATTTTCAGGATGGTGGTCATCATTCAGCAATACTATAGACATAATGCAACATATCACTTCACCAAATTGACATGTAACACTACAGCCACCTCCACCATGCACCATACAGTGACCTGCAAAGTATGTATGCAGATGTAGACATATTAAAGACATTGGCCATTCTCCATGGCTGGCAGCAACAGAGTGCCTGCTCTTGACTCTGAGCCCCTTCTCACTCACTTGTCTGATTTCACATCTGACAGCTATAGAGTGTGTGTCCACTGCATGAATTCAGTGTAAAATATATGTCTGTCCACATATGTTGTTATATTTAAGTGGAGGCTGGGTTTCTTACTGTCACAAGTGGGGTTGGAATTTTGAGTGCCCGTGGTTTTACTGAATCCTAAATTTTGAATATTTCCTTAAAAATAATCTATAGCTTACATCATACAGTCAGTCAAGTCTACAGTAAACTTTAAATAATAAAGATGAGAAAATACCTCTCACAACAGAATTTAGAGTTTTCAGTTAAATACTGTGTGTGGATTAGATAAAAAAGGGGGGGGGGGGAAGAATAGTAATGTTAGGAGTGATATCAGAGGAAGTGAAGTTCTTGCACCATGTTATATTTAAAGCCGTAAAGCCATTTTCAAATATTTGGCTGGAATACACTTTAGTTTTCCACAGCTAAAATAAATAAATAAATAAGAGAACCTCTAACTTTACGGTAATGGAAACCAAATGAAGGGATGATTTACTTTATCCTATGACAGCTAGTCTGACTATTTTTACATGTGACTCCATTCCCACCCACTGCCTACTCATTGGCATGCTAGAGGCTTCCTACCTTTACAGTATTTTTTTCACCGTATGATGTGTCTTCTATGTACTAAGTTTCTCTGACATTGTTCCAGTGATACCTGGATGCTTGTTTTTCCTTGTCATCACTTCCTTCTCTACTCTGTGATAGTATTTTCTTCCGGGAGTATCATATATGTGCACAAAGTTTGGTTAAAATTACTGTTGGCATTGCAGAACTGTGCTCACACTTGCAGCTTCATGAGAATGTATTTTTGAACATGATCTTGAGTTCCTTCTTTGAAACTTGTACATTGCCACTTTTTCTGTCATGTAACCATTAAAATTTGTTTTCTATTACTACCACAAACACTGCTTTAAGTTATTATTATTATTATTATTATTATTATTATTATTATTATTATTATTATAATTTATTATTAAACAGTGGAAACTCCAGTTGGGAATATCAACAATATTAGGAAAAGGATAGATTGACACTCACCGTAAAGATGACATGTTGAGTTGCAGACGGGCACCATGAAAAGACGGTTAACACATTATAGCTTTCAGCCAAAGTGTTCCTCCAGTCAGAGCTGCTGGTGTTTATGGTCATGTGTGCATGAGGTGTGCTTGTTTGTGTGAATCTGTGTGTGTTTTCTTTGCTGAAGAAGGCGTTGACCAAAAGGTATAAAATGTGTAACAGTCTTTTCTTTGTGCCTGTCTGTCACTGAACAGGTCGTCTTTATGCTGAGTAGCAGTCTACCCTTTTCATTATATTGTTATTATTATTATTATTATTATTATTATTATTATAGCTTATTTTTCAGCTCTTCTTCCACTGCACCTAATGTCCTGCTAGTCCAACACTCTGCCAATAAAGAAAATTGCCTTACTCCTGTTAAGAATCAAGTCCCATGTAATATTCCTGGAAACTTGTTGGCACTTGGTATCCCCGCTGGTGGATTTCTTTAACTTTTAATATATTGTTAGTGCTGTTGTGATCCAGGGAGCTACGGTTGCATTGTAAACAGAAGATAGAGCATGGAGTGTGGATGAATGGTTCAGTTCATGCACAGAGGCACCAGTGAAGCAGTGGTATCTGCAATGACATTTGTTTATTGTGCAAAATGCACAGAGTTATAAGTGTCTTCAGAGTGGCATTGGCAGCCGAGCTGAAACGCACATGCTGTGAAGAAGTACTGATAGTTTGTCAGCAAGTTGTGACACTGCTTCTGCAGGTCAGTGCTATGGCCACATGCTGTGGTGGTGGTTGAAAAGGTACGAGAAAAGTGTCACCTGCCCAGATGTTCCTCAACCAAGTGCAGCTTCACCTCAGCACTCTTGTAGTCAGCTTCTTGTCACACACTCCAGTGGAGACTGCCGACTGTTGTGTAGGATGCCAGTTGCCATGAAGTCTATGCCCTTGTCAGCCACTGTGGATTGACCAAGACAGTAGCACATGCTCATGATTCGACCAAGAGGCTTCGCAGACATTCATTGCCTGTTTGGTGTGGAGATGGCAGCTTGCAAATCATTCCCAATGACCTGTAATGTTGGAGGGCTAGCCACACACAAGTCCTCCCATCCATGATAACACAGTAGGCTGTAACACAGGGCACTGCTGTGGTGAGCCTCAAGGTGGCTGCATCTTGATGTTGAAGTGAGCAAGCAAGTAGCAGGTTGCCCATGATTGATAAGCTCGTTATGATTTCTCTGAAACTCAAAAGACTGTCATTCTCTCTGATTCTAGCGACATGCTCAGAATGGAAGCATAAATGGTCGAGCCCCTATCTATGAAGCAGTTGCTCTGGGTGTGTGAGCACTTTTGTACTCGTTTATCTACACATACATCTACATGTTTACTCTACAGTTCACAATTATGTTCTTGACAGAGAGTTCACTTAACCACCTTCAAGCTGGTTCTGTACCATTCCACTCTTAAACAGCGCACAGGAAAAACGAGCACTTAAAACTCTGTGTGAGTTCTGGTTTCTCTTATTTTATTACAATGATCATTTCTCCCTTGTTTTTATATGCCAGCAAAATATTTTTGTATTTGAAGGAGAAAGTTGGTGATTGAAATTTCATGAGGAGGTAAACGAAAAACACCTTGTTTTAATGATATTGCCATCCAAATTCACATATCATATCCATGGCACTCTCTCTCCCATTTCACAATAATACAAGACGAGCTGCCTTTCTTTGAACTTTGTCAATGTCCCAAATCAGTCCTATCTGATGTGGATCCCAAACCATGCAGCAGTACTCCAGATGAGGAGGAAAGTGTAATTTAGGCAGTCTCTTTAGTAGACTTGTTGTATTTTCCAAGTGTTCTGCCAATAAAATGCTGTCTTTGGTTCACTTTCCTCACAATGTTATCTGTGTAATCATTACAATTTAAATTATTTGTAATTGTAATCCTTAGATATTCATTTGAATTCACAGCCTTTAGATTGGTATGATTAATAGTGTAACTGAAATATAACGGATTCCTTTTAGTACTCATGTTAATAACTTCACACTTTTCATTATTGAGAGTGACTTGCCACTTTTCACACTATACACATATCTTGTCTAAATCATTTTGCAGTTGGTTTTGATCATCTGATGACTTAACAAGACGGTAAGAGGTATGCTCAAGTTGTCTCCTAAATCCTTTATGTGAATCAGGAACAGCAGAGGGCCTGTAACACACATTTGGAAAATGACAGATATTACTTCTGTTTAACTTGATTACTTTGTCAGTTATTATGAACTATTACCTTTTTGACAGGAAATTATGGATCTAGTAACACAAATGAGATGATACTCCATAGGCATGCAATTTGATTTGAAGTTGCTTCTGAGGAACGGTGTCAAAAGCCATCTGGAATTCTAAAAATATGGAATCAATTTGACGTCCCCTGTCGATAGTACTTGATACTTCATGAGAATAAAGAGCTAGCTGTGTTTCACAAGAACAATATTTTCTGAATTTGTGTTGGCTGTTTGTCAATAAATTGTTTACTTCAAGGTAATTCATAATGTCTGAGTACAGTATATGTTCCAAAATCCTACTGCAAATTGACTTTGGAGAACACAGTATATGTTCCAAAATCCTATTGCAAATTGACACGAGTCTGTAACTGATCGGATTACTCCTATTTCCTTTTGTGACTGATGGTGTGACCTGTGCAACTTTCCAGTCTTTAAGGGTGGATCTTTCAACTAGCGAGCTGCTGTATATGATTGCTAAGTATGGAGTGCCGTCAGCACTCCTTGGCTCAGTGTTGTAATTCATTAACTATTCTAGGTCACTGACATCAGTTGTGCCTATGTTTGATTTTACAGTGGCACTTGGACTACGAAGTTACATAGCCTTACTTCAAAGTGCCTTGTTATGTAAAGCAATAGTGTTTGTGTTCGCCAGCCAGTGTGGCCGAGCGGTTCTAGGCACTTCAGTCTGGAACCACGCGACTACTGCGGTCGGGCGTTCAAATCCTGCCTCAGGCATGGATGTGTGTGATGTCCTTAGGTTAGTTAGGTTTAAGTAGTTTTAAGTTCTAGGGGACTGATGACATCAGATGTTAAGTCCCATAGTGCTCAGGGTCATTTGAACCATTTGTTTGTGTTTCTGTCTACCATGCTCTGAGGTTGTGTGGCAATGCTTGTCTCGTGCCCTTACACCTGTTACATTGGCGGTATGCCCCATTGACAGTCTGATTGACACCCTGGCCCAGTGTTAACTGCCTCTGTTCTTAGCTCATCTGGTAGAACGTTTTACAAAATTTAAACATGCAATAAAATTACTCTACAGCACAACAGTGCATAGACTACAATTAACTGTTTGTGCTCATTTCACAAAATCTCTTTGCTCTGTAACAGTAATTTCCTGCATCATGTTACTGAGGTTTGAGGTTGTTGTCTGACATCTAAAAATGACAATTCAAACAGCATCTGAGAGCTGTCTCATCTGGGAGTACGTTTACCCTACAGGGAACCTATCATTTACATCTATTCCCCCCCCCCCTCCCCCCAACCCCTTACAGACTCTAGACACACTACCTTGCTTACATACTCTGCCTCCCACAACAATCCTTCATCCTGGAAAACACCCTCTCCAGACTCTCAACACTTTCATCAACCTTCTTCGGAAAACCTAACCCCAAAATCAGGTTAGACCATGGGCTAGCAAAGGAACCTCATTTCTTTTTCCCCTGAGTGTGAGCATTTAGTCAACACCCAATCTGCTGTACAACATTTAGCCAAAAGCACTTTGGATCAAGCAGTTTTGTGTCATCTGTGACTGGTCCATCTTCCACCTTATCACTTCCTGATAGCCTTTCCTAAATCTCCTCCCATTGACTTTAACATCTGAGCTGTGTAACATGTTTTGATAGTGAAGTGTTGCGGCTTTTGACCAAATTGTTCATTTTCAAAAGTCATCTGTTTTAATTGGAGTACCATACTATACTTACACATATTTTTGAATTGTGTACTCAGTATGTGACTTTTTGAAATCTTGTTCCAGAAATGAAAGAAGAGAAGGAGGACGGAGACGTCATGCATCAGGCACAAGGCCATTATCATCAATCAATGATGGCAGAGATCCATTTGATCTTCTAGGCCTGGAAAAAGGTCAAGATGGGCAAGTAGGTTAAGATTTCTATCCAACAGTACTACATGCACAAGTTACTGTTTAAAATTGGAATGGTTGTACCTTTCACCATTAATTTAGATAATATTCTTTTAGAAACTGTGCAGTGGTTAGTGATTGAAAATGTGAGGAATTTTTTGCTGTATTTTTAGCTGAAATTTTCAGTCGAATAGCCCTTCATCTCCCTCTTGGTATGTGCCTAGGAGCTTCAGTTTTTCCATCTTTGACAGTATTCTATCACTTGTCGTTCTCTTTACAAGCCCATACAACTGAAATCTTGATGATTCTATCCTTTCCTGTAAAGGCATTGCCTTTGTCATCTCCCTGATCTCTTCATTGCTTATTCTGTCCATCCTTGTAACTTCCACTCTGTTTCTGTGAAATTTCATTTCATGTGCACGTATCTTGCTTAAATCTCTTTCTTTATTGTTCATGTTTCTTAAGAATAGGTCAGGATAGGAACAGAATATGATTGCTACCTTATTCTTTTGGTCTTCTGTGGAACATCTTTATTCCACATGCAGCTGCTGACAGTTGTCAGAAATGCTTACCTTCCTCTTTCATTGAAGTCCATCCCATGTCTTTCGTTTCATACCATTACATATTACAGAAAGATATTCGAAAGTGTCAACTTGACATGATTGCGACAGGGAAGAAGGTGAGGACTGCCCCAGGTTTCAGGTTGGCAGGTTAACTTGGCATGTTATTAGCTTATTTTGTAGAAGCTAAAGAAACTTTAAAATTAAATGTACAAGAAAGCTGAAAGGTATTTAAGAACAAAAACATTATATAGCATTCTGGTGCAGACGGAAGACCAAACTGTATAAAATGATACTGAGAGTAAAAGATAACATCCCTCTTGAGAGAACAGAGAAGACATAAGTTAATCCCCTCCCCTACTATCAGTAGGTGTCATCCTAGGCATAGACATACAACTCAAACCTTGATGATTCTATCATTTCCTTTGAAAGTCTAGTTGTGACTCAGGAACTACTTGAGTTAGGACTATCAATGCAGAGCCACTACTAAATATTTCATATATATTAATATTTGCTACATTTGCCAGAATGCTGTATCCATCACCCCATTAAGATAATCTTTGAGGAGGATGCTTACCTCAATAAACTGATTTGATGTGGTCCTGTGTTTCCTCAGTCTTCATTTTTTCATGCTGACAGTGTCATCATCAATCTACAGGAAAAATTTCATCTGCTGTCATCTCAAATAAGTAATTGCCCTACACTTCTTTCGGTGCCAAAGTCTTTAGAAATTTTACCATGAAATTTGTGCCTTTCTCTAATTATGTACTTGTAAAGTATAAGTAATTTGGACATCAAAAAGAGTACTTAAAAACATTTTCTTTTTTCCAGAGCAGTGTTCCCTACGAACTGCTTTGGTCGAATTGGAAATTTTTGCCTCTTAAATAGCAAAACCCCCCAAAGTGTAATTTTCTTCACTAGCTTTCATGTGTAGTGTGCTCCTGTAGGCTGTTACACATAACCTCTATCCTTCTATCATTTACAAATAGTTTGGAAGATAAATATGAACCTCCCATTCCAGGAAATGAAAATACATTTACAGTAGAAGCTCTTCTGCTTTTGACTGTTCGCATGAACATTGAAACACAATACCTCTTAATACAGTTCCCCCCCCCCCTCCCCCCCCACCCACCTCCTCGTACAACTTGATGTTCCTATATTAAAGTGGAAACAGTGCAGCCAATGTTGTCATTGCCTATGCAGTGGCAATAGTGTGACAGCTCCCACTTTAAACATGGGAACATTTGGAAGTCAGTGGACATGAGGTCAAGCTGTGTGGAAGTTGATCTATGTTTTCACACTCAAACTTCTCCTGAAAAGCTGCTGTTGCCACTTTCATTTAAGCTTGTGCATTGACGTGAGGCACCACATCTGATAGCAACAGCTTTCATTGCTAGAATGATATTTTCACTCTGCAGCGGAGTGTGTGCTGATATGAAACTTCCTGGCAGATTAAAACTGTGTGCCCGACTGAGACTCGAACTCGGTTTCAGCTTTCATTACGCTCTTTGTACTGAATTTTCACTAGAAGCTTTATTTTTTTGTTGTGTGCTCCTGTATGAAACACAAACATACACATCTTAACTAGAATCTAAATACGAGGTGTGAGAGAAAAGTAATGAGACTGTATATCTACCAAAGTTTTTATTTTCTTCAAACAACAGTATTGTCAACTTCAAAGTAGTTCCCTTCAGCAGTTATAAACCAGCTGAGTCATTCCCAGTCGTGGTAGCAGTTCTGAATGCCTTCAACTGGTTGGGTTTTTAATACATCAGTCACATTCATTTGAATGTTCTCCAGAGTTCCAAAATGACGATCTTTTAGAACATATTTCAATTTTGGGAAAAAAAGGTCACAAGGACTCAGATCAGGTGAATAGGGGCAGTGTGGAACAACAGGATTGCCTTTTGAGGTCAAAATTTCAGTTATTGGAATGGTCATGTCACATGGAGTGTTGTCATCATTGGAGCATCCACTTGTCTGCAGTTTCAAGTCTCACTTGATTCACCCTTCCCCTGAGCCTTTCAAGGACATCTCGGATTCTCCAAGCATAGTATAAAACTTGGTGGCATAACATTGCTCAAAATTCTGATGTTTCTTCTTGGTAACACACAACATAAACGCAACTTCATGGATGGCATTCTCAGAAATCTAATAATGGCCATAGGAAATACTGCCAGAAAAAAGCTGAGGGTGCTTAGCCTCACATTCAAGAATGACAACTCCACATTGGAACCTCGTCTTTGGATATTAGTTTTATCCGTTTAACACCAGCATGGATTCAGTTGAGTGACTTCCAGGTGGTCCACTCTTAAATACTGTGTGTTCCTGCTGTTGTCCAGGTGTCATTTCTTTTTCACACTGTGTTTGTAGTCTAGATTGTTGTGGTGAATGACTGAGTTGTTTTAAGGAAACTCTTTCTCAACTTTAGTTGAGAATGTGCTTTCTGGTAAACAAATAGTCTGATGTTATTAATTTGATCTTTTCTTTTCTTGTATTACTTCTCTCATCACCAATGGGACACTAAGTCATAATCTTCCTTCCTTCCTTTGTTATTTCTCATCAAATGTCGAGGAGGAAGAAGTGCAGCAAGACAGGAGACAGACTGTAACAATGCAGCAATTGGCTTTGATAACTATGAGGGTGATTAAGTAATTAAAGAGACAAATTGTTCTGGGGAAAAAACTGTTAGCAGGGCAAATTTGGTACTTTTATGGATTTAATTTCACATCATTGGGATGAGCTTTGATCAGCTGATGTATCAACATCTTTTTATTTATAACCTCAAAAATACATTTCAAGATGGCAAGTCTGCTTGAAACACCCACATTAATTGAACAATGTTCTGTTATTTGTTTTTTAATTGATGAAGGCAAGAAACCAGTGAATATGTACTCTAGAATGTCTAAAGTGTGTGGTGAAGTTGGTATGAATCGTGCAAATTTTTACAAGTGGATAGAGCAGTTAAAAAATTGTCGCGACTCAGTGACTGACGAACACCATTCTGGCCAACCAGTTGCAGTTTCAACTCCCTCACTTGAAAGTCGAATTGATGACATTATTCATGCCGACTACCGTGTGACTGTGGAAATGATAGTTGATAAGATTCAAATTAGTATTGGTACAGTTCACAACATTATCTGTAACAAGCTGAAGTACCGCAAAAATGTGAAAGAGAAAGTGAGCACTTCCTCAACAAATTTTAACTTGTGATGAAACTTGGATCACTGTTATGAGCCAGAATCAAAAAGACAAAGCATGGAGTGGAAGCACGCCAGCTCACCTGTCAAGAAAAAATTTAAAACCCAAGCATCAGCAGGAAAAGTCATGTTGGCGGTGTTTTGGGATGCTGAAGTTCCAGTTTTTTGTAATTATCTCGAAGAACAGCATATAGTGAACAGCGAATACTACTTGGATTTGCTTTTAAACAAGGTGAAGTCAGCCATGAGAGATGGACATCGTGAATTTCAGAGGGAGGTGTAACTCTACAGGAAGACAACACACTCCTCACATTGCTCAACTAATCCATGAAACCATCAACAAAGTGGGCTGGGAACTACCACTTCATCCCCCTCACAGTCCTGATTTAGCACCTAGTGATTTCCATTTGTTTGCTGCATTGAAGGAGGCATAACGTGAGAAGAGGTTCCAGAACAACAAGGACTTGAAAAAGTTTGTCAGAAATTGATTCCAACATCAAGATAAAGAGTTCTTTGCAGCTGGAATAAAAAAAGCTTGTAGCTCATTGAAACAAGTGCATAAATGTTAAAGAGGATTATGTTGAAAAGTAGAAAAAGTATTGTTTGGTAAAAATAAATGCTTTTTTTTCCAGACCAATTTCTCTCTCTAATTATTGAATGACTCTCGTACATTCAATGCTTTTATATGATGGGATCTGTACCATACAGGGGATACAAACATAGCTATAGAGTGACAGAAAAAAAGTGCAGAAGTTCTCATAGTTTTTGGTTGTTCTCCCCAAGTTGTTCCCATCAGTTTGTGCACGATATTATTGTTGACAGCCACTTTCATCTTGTTGTTCTTTATTTTTGAGCTACATTAGATTCTAGTGTTGTTCCATCCCAGAAAAGATTTTGAGCATCTCTTTGCATTCCTGTTCCTCAGATGTAAAATACTTCTGTTTCTCATTGAGTTTGGCTTGACCTGGTAGTTTTTATACTGTCGTCGTCGCTGCCCCATCTTTTCATTGGGAAGACGTCAGCCAGCATTGACACAGTACATGGTTAAACAGATATTAGAGCAAATTAAAATAACAATACATCCTCAGTCCAAGATGAATTTTCATTACATGGCTTTAAATTTTAATATGAACAAATGCCTCCTCTGTGAACCATGGACCATGCCGTTGGTGGGGAGGCTTGCGTGCCTCAACGATACAGCTAGCCGTACCGTAGGTGCAACCACAATGGAGGGGTATCTGTTGAGAGGCCAGACAAACATGTGGTTCCTGAAGAGGGGCAGCAGCCTTTTCAGTAGTTGCAGGGGCAACAGTCTGGATGATTGACTGATCTGGCCCTGTAACACTAACCAAAACGGCCTTTCTGTTTTGGTACTGCGAACGGCTGAAAGCAAGGGGAAACTACAGCCGTAATTTTTCCCAAGGGCATGCAGCTTTACTGTTTGATTAAATGATGATGGCGTCCTCTTGGGTAAAATATTCCGGAGGTAAAATAGTCCCCCATTCGGATCTCTGGGCGGGGACTACTCAAGAGGACATTGTTATCAGGAGAAAGAAAACTGGCGTTCTACGGATCGGAGCGTGGAATGTCAGATCCCTTAATCGGACAGGTAGGTTAGAAAATTTAAAAAGGGAAATGGATAGGTTAAAGTTAGATATAGTGGGAATTAGTGAAGTTCGGTGGCAGCAGGAACAAGACTTCTGGTCAGGTGAATACAGGGTTATAAATACAAAATCAAATAGGGGTAATGCAGGAGTAGGTTTAATAATGAATAAAAAAATAGGAATGCGGGTAAGCTACTACAAACAGCATAGTGAACGCATTATTGTGGCCAAGATAGACATGAAGCCCACGCCTACTACAGTAGTACAAGTTTATATGCGAACCAGCTCTGCAGATGACGAAGAAATTGATGAAATGTATGATGAGATAAAAGAAAGTATTCAGGTAGTGAATGGAGATGAAAATTTAATAGTCATGGGTGACTGAAATTCGACAGTAGGAAAAGGAAGAGAAGGAAACGTAGTAGGTGAATATGGATTGGGGCTAAGAAATGAAAGAGGAAGCCACCTGGTAGAATTTTGCACAGAGCATAACTTAATCATAGCTAACACTTGGTTCAAGAATCATGAAAGGAGGTTGTATACATGGAAGAACCATGGAGATACTAAAAGGTATCAGATGGATTATATAATGGTAAGACAGAGATTTAGGAACCAGATTTTAAATTGTAAGACATTCCCAGGGGCAGATGTGGACTCTGACCACAATCTATTGGTTATGAACTGTAGATTAAAACTGAAGAAACTGCAAAAAGGTGGGAATTTAAGGAGATGGAACTGAAAGAATCAGAGGTTGTACAGAGTTTCAGGGAGAGCATAATGGAACAATTGACAGGAATGGGGGAAAGAAGTACAGTAGAAGAAGAATGGGTAGATCTGAGGGATGAAGTAGTGAATGCAGCAGAGGATCAAGTAGGTAAAAAGACGAGGGCTAGTTGAAATCCTTGGGTAACAGAAGAGATACTGAATTTAATTGATGAAAGGAGAAAATACAAAAATGCAGCAAGTGAAACAGGCAAAAAGGAATACAAACGTCTCGAAAATGAGATCGACAGAAAGTGCAAAATGGCTAAGCAGGGATGGCTAGAGGACAAATGTAAGGATGTAGAGGCTTATCTCATGAGGGGTAAGATAGATACTGCCTACAGGAAAATTAAAGAGACCTTTGGAGAAAAGAGAACCACTTGCATGAATATAGTGAGCTCAGGTGGAAACCCAGTTGTAAGCAAAGAAGGGAAAGCAGAAAGGTGGAAGGAGTATATAGAGGGTCTATACAGCGGCGATGTTCTTGAGGAATATATTATGGAAATCGAAGAGGAGGTAGATGAAGATGAAATGGGAGATATGATACTGCGTGAAGGGTTTGACAGAGCACTGAAAGACCTAAGTCGAAACAAGGCCCCAGGAGTAGACAACATTCCATTAGAACTACTGACAGCCTTGGTAGAGCCAGTCTTGACAAAACTCTTCCATCTGGTGAGCAAGATGTATGAGACAGGTGAAATACCCTCAGACTTCAAGAAGAATATAGTAATTCCAATCCCAAAAAAGCAGGTGTTGACAGATGTGAAAATTGTTGAACTTCGGAAGGACTGGTTGGAATTGGGGATCAAGGTCGACGGAAAGGAAAATTGGAGGAACAAATATACACCGACAAATATGCCGGACATCAGTGACAGAGAAGAATACAGGAAAAGATTAAAATGTCACCAGTGGAGCCGCAAGGAGAAACGGAAACTGAAGATCTCGGAAGAAGAGCGGGAGAGGAGAAGAGAAAGAATGAAGAGTTTCTGGGAGAAGAGGAGGAAAATGCAGTCCATGAAGGGGCTACCCGTGGTCCTACAGAGGCCGTAACGCAAGAAGAAGAAGAAGAGGAAGAAGATCTGAAAATTACCAAACTATCAGTTTAATAAGCCATGGCTGCAAAATACGAACGCGAATTCTTTACAGACAAATGGAAAAACTGGTAGAAGCTGACCTCGGGGAAGATCAGTTTGGATTCCGTAGAAATGTTGGAACACGTGAGGCAATACTGACCCTACGACTTATCTTAGAAGAAAGATTAAGGAAAGGCAAACCTACATTTCTAGGATTTGTAGACTTCGAGAAAGCTTTTGACAATATTGACTAGAATACTCTCTTTCAATTCTGAAGGTGACAGGAGTCAAATACAGGGAGCGTAAGGCTATTTACAATATGTGCAGAAACCAGATGGCGGTTATTAGAGTGGAGGGGCCATGAAAGGGAAGCAGTGTTGGGAAGGGAGTGAGGCAGGGTTGTAGCCTCTCCCCATTGCTATTCAATCTGTATTTTGAGCAAGCAGTAAAGGAAACGAAAGAAAAGTTTGGAGTAGGTATTAAAATCCATGGAGAAGAAATAAAAACCTTGAGGTTCGCCGATGACGTTGTAATTCTGTCAGAGACAGCAAAGGACTTGGAAGAGCAGTTGAACGGAATGGACAGTGTCATGAAAGGAGGGTATAAGATGAACATCAACAAAAGCAAAACGAGGATAATGGAATGTAGTTGAATTAAGTCGGGTGATGCTGCGGGAATTAGATTAGGAAATGAGACAATTAAAATAGTAAAGGAGTTTTGCTATTTGGGGAGCAAAATAACTGATGATGGTCGAAGTAGAGAAGATATAAAATGTAGACTGGCAATGGCAAGGAAAGCGTTTCTGAAGAAGAGAAATTTGTTAGCATCCAGTATTGATTTAAGTGTCATGAAGTCGTTTCTGAAAGTATTTGTATGGAGTGTAGCCATGTATGGAAGTGAAACATGGACGATAAATAGTTTGGACAAGAAGAGAATAGAAGCTTTCGAAATGTGGTGCTACAGAAGAATGCTGAAGATTAGATGGGTAGATCACATAACTAATGAGGAGGTATTGAATAGAATTGGAGAGAAGAGGAGTTTGTGGCACAAACTTGGCTAGAAGAAGGGATCGGTTGGTAGGACATTTTCTGAGGCATCAAGGAATCACCAGTTTCGTACTGGAGGGCAGCATGGAGGGTAAAAATCGTAGAGGGAGACCAAGAGATGAATACACTAAGCAGATTCAGAAGGATGTAGGCTGCAGTAGGTACTGGGAGATGAAGAGGCTTGCACAGGATAGAGGAGCATGGAGAGCTGCATCAAACCAGTCTCAGGACTGAAGACCACAACAACAACAACAACATGAACAAATGATACTTTACCATTTGTTTAAACATACACGAAAATGGGGACTTCCTTGAATTTCTCAAATTGTGTACTAGAGATAAGTGTCACTGATCAGTTCCATTATAATGTTATAGTTGACTAAAACTAAAACTTTTATCCTTTGGTTTGACCATACCATCAGAGATTTCAGCAAACTACATTTGGATTCAAATGTTATGAAACATGTAATAATAAGTCTTAAGTGGATAAGGACTGGGGGAAGGCAGTGAAAGAGGAAGCTGTTAGTTAGAATTTTGCACTGGGCAGAATTTAATCATCATTGACACTTGGTTTAAGAGTCATGAAAGAAAGTTATATATATGTAAGAGACCTGGGGACACGAAGGTTTCTGATTGATTATATAATGTTAAGAGAGAGATTTCAGAACCATATTTTAAATTTTAAGACACTTCCAGTGGCAGATGTGGATTCTGACTGCAATGTACTGGTCATAAACTGTAGATTAAAACTTAATAAATTGCATAAAGGTAAGAAATTAAGGAGATGGGTCTTGGATAACTTCAAAGAATGGCAGGTAATTGAGATCTTGTGAGGGTGCATTAGGCAATAGTCGACTAGAACAAGGGAAAGGTATAGAGAAGTAGATGAATATGTAGTTTTAAGAGATCATACAGTGAAGCAGCACAGTTTCAAAAAGGTAAAAAGACAGGGCCTAGTAGAAATCCTTAGATGACACATGATATATTGAATTTAATTGATGAAAGGAGAAAACATAAAATGCTGCAAATGAAGCAGGTAAAAGGGAATACAAATGTCTAAAAAATGAGATTGAGAGGAAGTGCAAAATGGCTAAGCAGGAATGGGCAGAGGACAAATGTAAGGATTTAGAAGAGTATTTCTAGGGAAAAGATAGATTCTGCCTACAGGAAAATTAGAGAGACTTTTGGAAAAAAGAGAAAGAGCTTTGTGAATATCAAGAGCTCAAATCAAAAACCGGTCCTAAAGGTGATAGATCGAGGGAGTATATAGAGGGACTATACAAGGAAGATGAACTTGAAGGCAGTGTTATAGAAAGGGAAGAGGACATTGATGAAGGTGAGGTGGGAGATATGATACTGCAAGAAGAATATGACAGAACACTTCAAGACCTAAGTGGAAACCTGGCCACTGGAGTAGATAACATTCTGTCAGAAATACTGATAGCCTTTGGAAAGCCAGCCATGACAAAACTCTGGCATAAAAGATGTATGAGACAGGTGAAATACTCCGACTGCGGGAAGAAATTCCAATTCTGAAGAACTATCAGTTTAATGAGTCGTGGTTGCAAAATACTAACAGAAATTCTTTACAGGAGAATGGAAAATATGGCAAAAGCCAACCTTGGGGAAGATAAGTTTGGATTCCAGAGAAATGTTGTAGGAACATGCAGGGCTACATTGACCCTAGAACTTCTCATACTCATAGAAGATCGGTTACAGGAAGGCAAACCATGTTTACAGCATCTGTGGACTTAAACAGAAAGCTTTTGACACTGTTGACTGGAATACTCTTTGAAATTCTGAAGGTAGCAGGTGTAAAATACAGGGAGCAAAAGGCTATTTACAACTTGTACAAAAACCAGAAGACATTTGTGTCTACCATGAAAGGGAAGCAGTTGAATGAATGGAAAGTGTCTTGAAAGAAGGATATAAGATGAACATCAACAGGAGGAGAACAAGGGTAAAGAAATGTAGGCAAATTAAATCGGGCAAGGAAATAGATTAGGAAATGAGACACTAAAAGTAGTAGATGAGTTTTGCTGTTTGGTTAAAGTTCAGAGGTTATAAGATATAAACTGGCAATGGCAAGAAAAATGTTTCTGAAGAAGAGAGAGTTGTTAATATTGAATGTAGACTTAAGTGTCAGGAAATCTTTTCTGAAGATGTTATTAGTCGTGTGTGCAAGTGGAACATTGATGATAAACAGTTCAGACAAGAAGAGGATAGAGGCTTTTGAAATATGGTGCTACAGAAGAATACTGAAGATTAGGTGGGTAGCTCAAGTAACTAATGAGAAGATACTCAATAGAAATGAAGAGAAAAGAAATTTGTGGCCAGCTTGACTAAAAGAAGGTATTGATTGACAGGAGACACCAAAGGACCATCACTTTGGTATTGGAGGGAAGTGTGTGTAAGTGTGCGGGGGGTGTTGAAAATCGCAGAGGGAGACCATGAGGGAATACAAAAGAATGCAGGTCACCATGGTTATCAAAGGTGAAGAGGCTTGCTCGGGATAGAGTAACATGGAGAGCTGCATCAAACCAGTCTCCATATTGAAGACAGTGACAAGAAGAAGAAGAAGAAGAAGAAGAAGGGCCCGTGTTTGAAAAAATCTATGGAAAATTCCAGATCAATTCAGACTAAGAGATCCAACAATTACCGAATGCAAATTTTCTCTCCCCAGAAACTGAGCAAGTTGACTGTCCCTGTAGGTCTGGTCTGGAGGAGTAGACTTAATGTTGACAGTGCCAGAATTTATCTAAAAAGCTGTTAACCTGTGTCCATGTAACATATCACAGTAAGAATGAGTGTGAAGAAGGACTTTGTTTTACTATATGCGCATATTCAATTTTAAGAAGGAAGCTTGAGTGCATAATGATAACATCAAAATTACCATAAGAATACTTCCATGGCACAGGTATACCACCTAGGAGCAACAACACCAATTTAACAGAACAGGGCTTTGCGTATGTCAAGAGAATCATCTAAAAAAGAACGTGTTTTAGTAACAGGTGCAGAATGTGTGACAGATTTTTTTACTTAAAAGTCCTTAGAGATCGCTTGGAAAGTTGGCACCACTTTTTTTTATTTATAAAAGCTTGTCATGCGTAGCATATGCTTAAATTTATCAGCCACTTGAAGAACCAATGGTGAGGCAGGCTGAGCAGATAAACTCTTTAAGTGACAAAATTTTTTCAGCATAGGAATGGAATACACACCAGCATGCACTCTTGGGAATAAAACTGCTCAATTTATTGTGTATTTCATACAAATGGATCAGGGGCAAAAAATTTATAAAGAATTATTCTTTTTATGCCCAGTATATTTATATGTACCAGTGTCACTAATAGAGTTAAAATAGTGAAAATTTGTGGTAACTGCTACTGCTACGGTCGCAGGTTCGAATCCTGCCTCGAGCATGGATGTGTGTAATGTCCTTAGGTTAGTTAGGTTTAAGTAGTTCTAAGTTCTAGGGGACTGATGACCACAGCAGTTGAGTCCCATAGTGCTCAGAGCCATTTGAACCATTTGTGGTAACTACCCATCCATGATGGAACTGCACAACATCCTTAACACTGCCATTGGTGTTATATCATGCACAAACTTGATAAATATTGATGTAGAGGAAATAAAGGAATAGTGTAAAGAAAATGGAGTGAAAGATGTTAAAAACAAAACATGAAGAAGATACTGAAAAATCACTCATTTGCATGTCTTCATTCAATTAAGTTACCTAAATAACATATGAGAAGAAGGATTCGGCAACACACACATCAGCAGTTAAACCTGGCATTAACATTCTGTTTGCAGTGTTGGATGTTGAATAAAATAAACTTTTTTCCCAATGTCAGAAATATTTGTCGTAGAAAAGCATTCGTCAGAAGTTACTCTGCGTCCCTCTAAGGGCAAATGACCCTGCTGTATAGGGATCATATAAATTGTACTAGCCTGGTTTCTCCTTGAAGGTTCACAATACCACTAGGAGACCTAATATCCTCAGACGACTCCACGCAAGGAGTTTTACATGATGTCTTCCAACTTTAAGATACTGTATCTCACCACTGTTTAAGATACTGTATCTCACCACTGTTTGCAATACTCAGCTTGCACACAATTGCTTCTCTTGGTGTTTTTGTAAGTGAACAACATCACAAACCACTATAGTTAATTATGTATGCCATTGATTTGCACTACACCCATTCCATTCACTTTCATGGGTGATGGAAAAGGTTTATCTAGATCATAAAGCTTCCAGTGATCAGATTTTGATCCAAGAAAAGCAATATTTCTGAAATGGAAAACTGTGTTTGCCTTTATGGTCAAAAGTCTTAAGTGGACTAATGGTACCTTTAAATTGTGATTTTCCAAGTGCTTTGATTTCCTAGGTGAATGAGAATAACCACAGTGGTGCTTGGTGACCTGTCAATGCACTTACTGTTTACCTATCTTATTTGTGTGTTCGAAATGAAGGTTTCTCTGAATTATAGCATATACTCATAACAGTGTGATTTGACAGGATAACTGCTGGCTCTCACAATACAGGTGTGGATGTAAAACAGCTGTATATTGGGTCATTTTGCCATTAAAACGGCAATTAAACACTGGTTTCAAATTTTGTATCAGTTATTTACAATGCTGTATACAATATGTTGTCAGATATGCTGCAGATCTGGAATACATTTCCGTAGCAGTTAAATGAAACCTGTTGTACCATATAATATTTTTTATTAGACATTTCACATTACATTTTGGTTCTTGTTCTCCTTTGTACTTTGGTTACTGTTATTATAATGGCCAGAAACCATAGATACAAATTTGTTTGAATGGCTGTTTTCTGTTAGTCTACACTTTTACCAATCCCATTGCCTGCAAAGATGACTGTGAAGTTACAGCCCAACCTCAGTTAACAGAGCTGAAGGATGGGAACCAGTTTTGAATAACAAATTTGTTGGTTAACCCATGACCAATCTTAAGGTGCACTACAGAATTTTGTATTGCAGTTACAGTATGTATACTACTGGCCATTAAAATTGCTACACCAAGAAGAAATGCGATAAACAGATATTCATTGGACAAATATATTATACTAGAACTGACATGTGATTACATTTTCACGCAATTTGGGTGCATAGATCCTGAGAAATCAGTACCCAGAACAACCACCTCTGGCCGTAATAATGGCCTTGATATGCATAGGCATTGAGTCAAACAGAGCTTGGATGGCGTGTACAGGTACAGCTACCCATGCAGCTTCAACACGATACCACAGTTCATCAAGAGTAGTGACTGGTGTATTGTGATGAGCCAGTTGCTCAGCCACCATTGACCAGACGTTTTCAGTTGGTGAGAGATCTGGAGAATGTGCTGGCCTGGGCAGCAGTCGAACATTTTCTGTATCCAGAAAGGCCTGTACAGGACCTGCAACATGCGGTCATGCATTATCCTGCTGAAATGAAGGGTTTCGCAGGGATCGAACGAAGGATAGAGCCACGGCTCATAACACATCTGAAATGTAATGTCCACTGTTCAAAGTGCCATCAATGCGAACAAGAGGTGACCGAGACATGTAACCAATGGCACCCCATACCATCACGCCGGGTGATACGCCAGTATGGCGATGACGAATACACGCTTCCAATATGCGTTCACTGCGATGTCGCCAAACACGGATGCGACCATCATGATGCTGTAAACAGAATCTGGATTCATCCGAAAAAATGACATTTTGCCATTCGTGCACCCAGGTTCGTCGTTGAGTATACCATCACAGACACTCCTGTCTGTGATGCAGCGTCAAGGGTAACCGCTGCCATGGTCTCCGAGCTGATAGCCCATGTTGCTGCAAACATCATCGAACTGTTCGTGCAGATGGTTGTTGTTTTGCAAACGTCCCCATCTGTTGACTCAGGGATCGAGATGTGGCTGCACGATCCGTTACAGCCATGCAGATAAGATGCCTGTCATCTCGACTGCTAGTGATACGAGGCCGTTGGGACCCAGCACGGCATTCCGTATTACCCTCCTGAACCCCCCGATTCCATATTCTGCTAACAGTCATTGGATGACGACCAACGTGAGTATCAGTGTTGAGATACGATAAACCGCAATCACGATAGGCTACGATCCTACCTTTATCAAAGTCGGAAACGTGATGGTACGCACTTCTCCTCCTTACACGAGGCATCACAACGTAATTTCACCAGGCAACACCGGTCAACTGCTGTTTGTGTATGAGAAATCGGTTGGAAACTTTCCTCACGTCAGCATGTTGTAGGTGTCGCCACTGGCGCCAACCTTGTGTGAATGCTCTGAAAAGCTAATCATTTGCATATCACAGCATTTTCTTCCTGTCGGTTAAATTTCGTGTCTGTAGCATGTCATCTTCATGGTGTAGCAATTTTAATGGCCAGTAGTGTACTTTTGAAAGCTTTTGAAGGTCTAACAAATTCAGAAACCTCTGGAGGGTACACTTAAGATCTTTAAAGTCAAAATTTCATTTTTAGTATTGCAGTATCTCAACACACAGTACAAATACAGTACTGTACTTAATAGTTTGTTGCATATGAATTACTCAGTCAAAAAACTTAGTAATTTTTGTTCGTTCTTGTGACCCTTCAAATGTTTTCAAGCACTAATGTTCCCCCTCCCAATATTTTTCGTTAGAAGGATGCCAGCAAGCATTGACTCACTGCATTGTTTATCAGATCTTAGGGTGACGTAAACTAACAACACATGTGATCTAATATCTGTGTTATTCTGTACCCAGTAGATCTTTGAAAGATATCAAATTCTTAATTTAGATGACAGTTCCCTAGACATCCAAGAACTTTTTTGGGATCCATAAAAAACTCGTAGCACATTTTGGCAAGATCCTCCAAGGCTCAAAATTTTTTTCAACTTCGTAATACATGTTGGAGCCCTCTATTCAGTGTGTTCAAAGAGCTTTTGATGCCAAACTAACAGTTATCTTTTCTTTTTTTCATTTTGTTTCCTGGGGCAGGCATTTTTTTTCTGAGGAAGTTAAAGGCTTTGTAGGTAATATTATGAAATTAATACCAGTTTCATTTGCTTAGGAAGTTCAGGCATTAGTATAGCTTTGAGTGTGAACTTAAACTCTGTCTTGGTCTACAAATAACTTTTCTCCATGGAAAAGAAACACCCTTTCCTTCCTCACCTAGCAAGACAGTTAACATTTTAGTTTTTTCTCACAGTATTGGTCAGGTTAAGGGTGTGCCTTCTTCTCATTGATGGATGAACGAAAGAGCTTCCCCTACTTTATCAAAGTTGGATGTTTTCAGCAATATCTGTGAGGCCTTTTCAAATTTAGATATAGTCTCACCTCATTCTGAAATGTAGAAATACCACCTCTGTAATTAGATGCAATAGGTTATTGAAAACTACTACTACTACTACTTCTTCTTCTTCTATTTAACTTCTTTGACAACAGTTAATATATCAGCAAAAGTACACTTCCACACAATTCAATTGCAATAGCATTAAAATACACACACAGGGGGAATCAACTGCTTGAATGCTCTGTTGTTGGCAATGTAGCTATATTTGGACTGGTGAGTTGGTTGCTGGGGAAATAAGAAGTTCAGCCATTCGTGTCTCTTTGCTAGCAATAGCCCAACACACTCTCACCCTCGAATTACTTCTGTGGAGTACAGTGTTATGTTTGGATCTGCAACTTTTAGAAGCATTTTGGATAACCTGGGAGTTTGTAAAACCAAGTTTGGCTACAAGGTGTTGTACTTTATCTGGATGAAAATAACCAGTCTCGGTGAACTCAAATTAATCATCACATGTTTTTACCACCTACCTGATCCCACTTTAACAGTTGTGGAATTGTTCAAAGAAAGTATATGCTTAGTAGTGTGGGAGTATCTTTATCATGAAAATTGTATCGTAGGCAATTTTAAACCAACCAACTAAAGATTGGGATGCCTGTTAATTTGTTGCAGGTTGTATGGACAAGACAGTCTCCCAAGAAAGGTCTGTAAGATTTCTTCGAAAACTGTCTCCCACATGTAATGGAAACATTTTAGACCTCATAACTACAGACAGGCCTGACCTTATCGACAGTATCTGTATAGAAACAATGATTAGTGATCACGATGTTATCTTGCCCGATGGTTACTAAAGCCATTAAAACTTTCAAGGAGGCTAAGAGTGTCTTTATGTTGGAAAGAGCAGAAAAGCAGTTATAATCCTGCTTAGTCAATGAAAGGACTTAGAGAAATTATGGGCAGAGTTTAAACTGATTGTAAAGTCACACTGGAGAAATATGTGCCGAGCAAGTGAATTAAGGGCAGCAACAACCCACTATTTTTATAACAACATTTGGAAAATACTGAGAAAACAGAGATTGTTGTACACTTGGTTTAAAAAAGAACACAGAGATGCTGACACAAAGGTTGGATGCACAGAGCTTACAAGTTCCTCCTTCATTCATTATCTAAATATCTTGCTGCCTCAGAAAATTCTGGTCCTATGTACAATCGCTAAAAGGGTTGAAGGCCTCTGTTCAATTCACTTGTAAGCAATTCTGCTGTGGAAGCAGAATATAGCATAAACAAAGCCAGAGTTTTAAATTTCACATTGAAAAATTTATTTGCACGGAAGGGTTGTACAGACATGCCACCATATGACTGCTACATACTCTCCCATATAGAGGACATAGAATCAAGTATTCCTAACACTGAAAAATGCTGAAAGAGATGAAAACAAATAAGTTGCCAGTTTCAAATGGAGTCCTAATTCAATTTTACAGAGAATACTCTTTGACTTTGCTCCCATACTTACCTTGCATTTATCTGTTGCAAGTATCTCATCCAGCGAAGAGTCCCAACAGACTAGAAAAAAGTGCAGGTGACTCATATATAAAAGAAAGGAAAAAGAACAGGCCTGCAAAATTACAGACCAGTATTCTCAATAACAGTATGCAGCAGAAGTCTTGAGCATATTCTTAGGTCCACTATAATAAATTTACTTGAGAGAGAGAAGCTACTGTTTACAAAATAACACAGATTTAGAAATCATTGCTCTTGCAAAATTCAGGTTGTCACTTTCTCACACAGTATCCTGGATACCGTGAGTGAGCGTCGACAGGCAGATCCCATATTCTTAGATTTCCGGAAAGCCTTTGACACTTTGCCAGAACCCAGTATGTTGTCCTGGTTGGCAAGTGCTCATCAGAGAAAAAGGTATCTGTAAGAGTATCTCAGGGAAGAATTATAGGACTGGTCTTATGTTCTGTATACATAAACTATCTGTTGGACAGCATGAGCAGCAATCTGTGACTGTTTGCTGAACACACTATGGAGTATGGGAAAGAGTCACCATTCAGTGGGTTTTGGAGAGGATACAGAAAGACTTGGGCAGCATTTCTTTTTGGTGTGATCAATGGAAGCTGCCTCGAAATGTGGAAAAATGTATACTGATGTAGGTGAGTAGAAAAAAATGTTTGGATACAGTACTTCTCAATTCAGTCTTGTAGGTTAAGTATCTAGGCATAATGCTGCAAAGTGACTTGAAATGAACGAACATGTCAGGTCAGTTGTAGGGAAGGTGAATGGTCAATTTTGGTTTATTGAGAGAATTCTAGGAAAGTGTAGTGCAAAGAATGTTTATGAGATCCGTTCCTGGATGCATCTTTAGTGTATGAGATTCCCACCAGATCAAATTAAAGTACGACATTGAAGCAATTCAGAAGCGTGCTGCTTGATTTGTTACCAGGGAGTTCAGCCAAAGTGAATATTACAAAAATTGTGTGTTAACTTAGTTGGAAGTGTCTGCAAGGATGAAGATATTCTTTTGATAAAATGTTATTAAGAAAGTTTAGACAACCTCCATTTCCAATACACTGCAGAATGATCCTACTGCAGCCAGCACGTCTTGTGTAAGGGCAGCAAAAACAAGGTAACCGAAACTGGGGCTCATATGGATATAGATAGTTGTTTTTCCCCTGCTTCTTTTCACCTGAAACAGGAAAGAGAATGACTGACAGTAGTACAAGGTACATTATGCACAAACCATATGGTTCCTTGCAAAGTATGTGTGTAAATGTAGATGTAAATTAATTTGTAATAATTATATATAAAAACAAAGATGAGGTGACTTACCGAACAAAAGCGCTGGCAGGTCGATAGACACACAAACAAACACAAACATACACACAAAATTCAAGCTTTCGCAACAAACTGTTGCCTCATCAGGAAAGAGGGAAGGAGAGGGGAAGACGAAAGGAAGTGGGTTTTAAGGGAGAGGGTAAGGAGTCATTCCAATCCCGGGAGCGGAAAGACTTACCTTAGGGGGAAAAAAAGGACAGGTATACACTCGCACACACGCACATATCCATCCACACATACAGACACAAGCAGACATATTTAAAGTCTTTAAATATGTCTGCTTGTGTCTGTATGTGTGGATGGATATGTGCGTGTGTGCGAGTGTATACCTGTCCTTTTTTTCCCCCTAAGGTAAGTCTTTCCGCTCCCGGGATTGGAATGACTCTTTACCCTCTCCCTTAAAACCCACTTCCTTTCGTCTTCCCCTCTCCTTCCCTCTTTCCTGATGAGGCAACAGTTTGTTGCGAAAGCTTGAATTTTGTGTGTATGTTTGTGTTTGTTTGTGTGTCTATCGACCTGCCAGCGCTTTTGTTCGGTAAGTCACCTCATCTTTGTTTTTATATATAATTTTTTCCCACGTGGAATGTTTCCTTCCATTATATTAATTTGTAATAATGTTTTTAAATGAAATGCCACCTATATTTCTAAAAAATGTTAGTTTCAGATTCTTGTTAGTAAAAGAATTTTCTTGTTGCTGTTTCATATTTTGTTTATGATGACTGAGATGTTTTATATGTACTGTTTATAGGAAATATCATATGGTGCTTTGCTGGTTCCATCTAGACACTCCTTTCGTGACCGTAAACATTTTGGGATGGATGGCGAGATGGCAGATTTGACTCATGGTCCTCATGGAAGTTCCAGACATGTTATTGCACGGTATGAATACCACATCATATGGAAGCATAAAAATTAAATTCTTCAATAGAGAATTATGGAAATGGACAATATTCCACAGCCATATATATGTATTTAGATCATATTCTTATTGGATGTTCAGAGATAAACTGGCCTGTGTTGTTGACGTGTTAAGTGTGCTTCATCACTGTTCTGTATTGTTTGGCTAAAATTAACAAAACTTAGATAGTAGAGACAATTTTTATCATTTCTCCACTTTTGCTACATGTCTAGTAGTGATTGGACTGCAGTGCAAAATTGATCTGGAGTCTATGAATCAAAGAGGTTGTAATCTACGCTGGCATGGCAGCTCAGTGTGTTGTGTTTGGTAACGGTTGAGATATTTCCCAAGAAGGCTGTGCACTAAAGTGAGTTAGTATTAATTGTGTGATGGTTTTCTTGTCGAATAATTCATTGCTTCTCCTAACAATATGTAACGTTCTGGTTCTCAACGAATTCTGTTATAACATTATTATCCATATTTACTCACATGGGTCATTTTAAGATGTAAATCCATCTGTAATCACAAATGAAACTGTTGAGGGCTTGTTTCTACTGTGTGATGACAACTTCTTTGTATTAGCGACTCCTGATCGTTCATGCCATGCAGTCCGCTTATTACTTGACTCGTAGTCATTGTGCGTGACTCCTGGGAAAATTTGAATGTGCTAACCTGATGTTGACATTACAGTGAAAATTGTAGACTGATATTTGTCATAGTTGCATCGCACAGTTTAATTACTTGCATGAAAAAAGTTTATTCATTGCATATATTCACAGCTCATTATATTATGCTGCCCAATGAAATGCACATTCTCTGCAGTGTTGATAAACAAATCAAAAGATGACTTCAGTACCACAAGCTGTAGATTGTGTGAATTGGGGTGATGAATAACAACAGAGGAAGCAGTCGTGGAAACCATTGTGATCACAGGATGAAGGAAATTTATGTAATTGGTCAACCTGTGCAAAAAGAATCTGGCAATTCGCAGACATTAAGTGCAATGTGTTCAATATGTAATACTCTCTGCATGATGGCTCTCACCACAGGAAACAAGCATACCTCATCCTGCAAATAGACTGCTGTGAGGAGGGTAGCAGTGTGTAGGGTAGTAACAATAATTTTGTCATGTAATACTGGCATCATATTCTTTGTTATATACTTTTCTGAAAACACAAGTGACACATGGAAGTAACAGTCACTTTCTAAATGTCTCCACTGGTCATAACTGAAATCAACTTATAACATGTTGAATGAAGATATTTACAGCTACAAATTGTGTATTATGTAGAGAGAGTGGGGGGGGGGGGGGGACAGGTGAAGCTTGTAACACCATGAATCAAAGCCCAATGACTGTTCGTTTATTTATTTATTGAAACATACAGTAGAAGAAATGAAATAAAAATTTCAAGAAATAATCACTTAATTCAAGATCACTAATCCCATCTGTGTACATGTACAGGTCATGAACATGTGAAATTGTCACTACTTGAGGCCATGTCTCACTGCGTAAGTAGTAGCGTATTCATTCTCTCTCTCTCTCTCTCTCTCTCTCTCTCTCTCTCTCTCTCTCTCTCTCCCTCCATTGCAGAAATCCAATACATTCTGCATCATTTTCTTGTCACCAATGCAGATTACAGGTATCCTCCATTTTGGAGTTGGCGAGGTGGATAAACCTTATGGTGAGTCAAGAATAAATGGTGCCTTCACTCATGTTAAAACCTGATGTTGAAGAAACCTTGAAGAGAAAAGATAAAACAGTGCACAGTATACAATTAATGATTGTTTCAATATAATAGAAGGAAACATTCCACGTGGGAAAAATTATATATAAAAACAAAGATGAGGTGACTTACCGAACGAAAGCGCTGGCAGGTCGATAGACACACAAACAAACACAAACATACACACAAAATTCAAGCTTTCGCAACAAACTGTTGCCTCATCAGGAAAGAGGGAAGGAGAGGGGAAGACGAAAGGAAGTGGGTTTTAAGGGAGAGGGTAAGGAGTCATTCCAATCCCGGGAGCGGAAAGACTTACCTTAGGGGGAAAAAGGACAGGTATACACTCGCGCGCGCGCGCGCACACACACACACACACACACACACACACACACACACACACACACACACACACACACACGTCTTTCCGCTCCCGGGATTGGAATGACTCCTTACCCTCTCCCTTAAAACCCACTTCTTTTCGTCTTCCCCTCTCCTTCCCTCTTTCCTGATGAGGCAACAGTTTGTTGCGAAAACTTGAATTTTGTGTGTATGTTTGTGTTTGTTTGTGTGTCTATCGACCTGCCAGTGCTTTCGTTCGGTAAGTCACCTCATCTTTGTTTTTATATATAATGATTGTTTCAGTTATAATGCACACAGTGTTTTTGCTGGTTAACGTTGACATAAATAGAAATAAGTGGAAATCGACTGGCATCACATTCTCCATTACTGTCAGCAGCAGCACGATTGGTCTTCCTGCTGTGGTCAAGCTGCAAATCAAAAATTGTCTTAAGGGAAGACTTACTGTTACTCTTGAATTTATGGAGCCCTTTGGATGATCTTGTCGGAAATCATAAATATGCTTTCATATTGGTGACTGATCAAAGGTGTAAGATAAGCAACAAAATCTAAGTAAGTATAGACAAGAGAACCCAAGAACACATAGTGAAATCATTAAACTAAAGTATTACAAACGCACACCAAAGATTATTGAAGAGGAAATTCTAAACTGTAACAAGAGGGTTAAATATTACCTTCATTCTGAAACAACCATCCTCTACAATGAAAATGAGAGCAGAAAATGAAACTCAGTTTAATAGAATTTTACAAAAATAGTGGTAATTATGAGAACATTTGAAATGGAGAGGAAAGCTACTAATGGTTGTTTCTAATATGTGGTCAAAATGAGACAGTAAGACAGACAAAAATGGTGTCATCTGTTGTTATAGGTTACGGCTACACAAACAAACACATTAAAATGGTATCATCTGGATGTGTGAAGAAAATGAGTCACAAAAAATTATAAATAGAAATTATAAGCACAATATACTACAATGCTAGACAAAATGAGAACAAGAAGGAAGGGGTAGTTTTTTAAGGTGAAAAACCTACAAATTTTTGTAGTAATATATAGTGGGGTAACTGTGGTAGTAAATGGATGCCGATGGAAGTGGAAACATAAATCACTTTAAATTTTTCCTCCATTCCCACCACCGTCATAAGTACCCCTCTGTTTCCTCCTCTTCCCTGTTTGTCTGTAATGTATCCTGTCAGGGGAAGTCGCTTTATGTTGTATCATCATAGAAAGTGGAGCTAATAGTTGTTTGTTAATATTTTCCAACATGCAGGTGAAACACCAGAAGTAATTTCTTTGTATTGGTAATCACTCTTGGTGATTCCACCGAAGTAGCAACAACTGCATCAATGATGTCTAGAGTATATTACCCCCTTCCGCATGTAAAGGAATTTTAATGATCCATGGAAGAAGAATTGGTTCTTCCTTTTGGAAGTTAATGTGGTTGAGAAGGACATGGAAACAAGAAATGGTGTGCTTCAAATACCTGAGGATTTGGTTTGACATTACCAAAGCATAAGTTATAGGGTGATTTCCTGTAGTTTTCTAAATAATTAATGTGTATCATGTCTCTTGTTGTTTGATGAAATTTTGTGCTTCTCTTTTTGGAAAGCTTTTTTAAATTTTAATCAAATTATTTGGTAAAGGTTCAGATCATTGACCAAGTATTTCTCATGCACTACACCATTATGTTTGGCATTAGATTTGGCGTTGGTGTTACAGCTGTTTAAAACAATTTTATTGAGAAGTTACGATTCATTTGCTATTTTGATAAAGCCATTGGTGGTTGAACTGACGTCATTTCAAAATTCTTTGATACTGTGATTCTACAAAAAATACAATTGCAACTTATTGTGATACTGGAGAAAACCAATTTTATGGAATTATTTGCATTTGAAAAATTCCTCAAAGCGACAAAAACATCTTATGGTTTATTTGTTGCAGTGAAATGTTTCAGGGCAATGTTTATAACACTCTAAAAGCCTAGTAATATGAAATCCATTCTTAAGTATTATGTTTATGGAAGAGCAGGGCATTTTGCTGGCTTTATAATGTGCTAGTTTCCTTTTTGTGTTACAGCAAAATTAAATCTGTTTATTCTGATTCTGTCAGCTATAAAACACCTAATTAATGAACACGGTAGTCTGTATTCTCAGTACTTTTTACTATTGTAGGCCATACATTATGCTGTCTGGAGTTTTTGTCCCTACATTAAATTGTCTATGGCCTCGGAACATCTACATGTTTTCAACATGCACCAATAATCTTCAGTATATTGGATGAATTACCTCTCATTCAGTTGCACTTCTCTGTTTTGTAGCAGATATTAATAGTGCACAACCTTCTATTCAAAAAATTTGTGCATTATTAACTTCTAATAAGAGTTGGCTACTTTATTGTTAGTTGTAAACTATAATAATACAGTCACCTCTGATAATAGAATACTTCATTCTAAACAAATGAAGAAAATAGAAAGAAAGAAATGAGAAACACAACAGTGATGCATCTGTGTTACCTTTATTGGTTCCTCCATATTTGATTTTGAACATTTTGCCTTGTGGAGACATCGCTCTGATGCTCATGTACCGTTACATTCAACAAGCCTGAAAAGTATCACTATCAGTACATTATCTGAGCTAAACACAATGCACGCATGCATGGTAAATACATAGAACATGGTCTGAACTTGTACCAAATTTTTTTAATGAAATAATTTGAACCCCTATTTTTATTTTTTCAATTGTTTTACATTTTTATTGCAGGACAAAAGTCTTAACGTGGCATATGGATCACAAATGGTAAAAAATGCATATGTATAATAACTTCTGTATTTTGTAGAAAATCTTGCTGTTGTAGTAGTTGATTATGTAGTTTTATTTGTAGAAAAATGCTGTCCAGTGAATGTTCTGGGGTTTCACTATCTGTACTATATGGTGAAGGAAAGTCAACGCACATAACACTAATACATGGATATTCTGGAACTTTGACCTTCATTTATCTAAACATATTAAAGTATTTATATAGCTGTTGATCACCACAGATTCAGTGCTTGCTTTCTTAAAAGAATCTTTCTTGACTAACATTGTCTTGAATAAGTTTTGATGCAGTCCTCTCTTTCAGTTGCTTGCTTCAAATGCTCTTCTGTATGGTGAACAGTATTTTGTCAGAGATGAAAAAAGCTCATCACACACAACAAATAATTGAAATGATATCTTCCATACCGATCATACAACAATAGTATTGTTGGCATACTGCTCGAATTGCAAGCTTGAAAGAAGTACTTCAGTGTTATTTTGAATAATAATTTCATTAGATTACCGTAGGTGTTTCAGAGTGTCAGCATATGTTTAATATTGTCAAGTAAAATAAGCACAATGCGTGTCATATAAAGTATTGTATTGTTGTTCCTTAATAGTTCATCACCATTCATGATCCTGTGAAAAGAAAAGTAGCGAAGTATTGTACTGTTGGTGCATGGTGTGCAGAAAATTATTATTTTGTGGTTATTTTATTTTGTAGCACACATTCAGATAGAAGTGTGTGTCTGGGAGAAAATGTATGTTGCATGCACACAAAATTGGGTGTACATGCTTACAACTTTTGTGATCATGCTCTCAGCAATGTGGTTGCTGTACCCTAGTACGCATAGTACTGGTAAAATACACTCCCTGACAAAAAAGTGAAGCACCCAGATGGAGAGGAGGAAATAGTGAAACTTCACGGCTTGAAGAGGGTATGTGATGTAATTCCAGAGATTACATAACTGGGTCAAATTTGCAAAGAGTGTGGCAGTATGAGCCTGCTTATCAGTATGACACTGCACTCCCTCTGGCCTGAATGCGTACATTGATTTGGCTGGGCAGGATGTCATAAAACTGTTGTATATCCTTCTGAGGCAAGCTGCCCAACAACTGTTACAACCAGTCCATGATATCCCGGCTATGGGCAGCATTGATGTGCAAACTAATCCCACACATTCTATTGGGGACAGATACGGGGATATTTCTGGCCAAGTGAGTACCTGAACATCATTCAAACAGTTCATAGAGACACATGCCATTTGCAGAAGATAACTGACTTCTGGAAAAAATGGCACCACAATACTGTCACATAAGAGGTAAGACATGAGGATGCAGGATGTCAGTGACGTACCATTGTGCCATCAGTGTTCTCTCAGTCACCACTAGCAGTCACCTCAACTCATACCCATTGCCTCCCGACACCGTGACACCAGGAGTGACACTGCTATTTCTCTCCAAATCACCAGAAGATTTGGACCTCTCCCCAGGTTGCCGCCATACTTGAGGACAGTGATCGTCCAGGGTAGTGCAGAAATGCAATTCTCATCACTAAAGGCAGTCAGTCACCACTTGTCGGCAGTCCATGCTGTCTGGCCACAACACCAATGCAAACACAGCCATTTGTGCTGTAGTGTTCAGTGGCAGCTTATGCATGAGATGGTAGTTCTTCAGTCCATCTGCTTTTAATCTCCAACCAATGGTGCAGGATGACACAGAATGTTGCAGGGAGTCTACTTGTTCTCAGATGGCAGGCACTGATGTGAAGGTGTTACAAAGTGCTAGATGCACATTACGGTGAATCTCCCTTACAGTAGTTAGAAGTGCTTGACTAGAACCTTGATGACAAGTACGCCTGCCCTCAAGTTCCCATGCAGTCCAAAGTTCGGCTAGTCCAAAGTTTGGCTACTGTCATATCTAAATGTGCCACAAACTTTTATATTGTACAATCTGACCACCCGGCCAGATCGAGACCCACAGTGAGGCCCCTTTCGTACTGTTAGGTGCTGATAACTTCGTGCCACACAATTATATGGCATCTACATGTCTTTCAGAGTGATCACTCTGTATCTGATGCTGTTTGCATCACTCATAGACCCTACTAGACCTGCTAACAACACTAAAGATGGAAAACATTCGTGCTCTTTGGTGGCCATTCTGCCTGCCATAGAGAATTTTAATTTTGACTCTAATTACCTACATACGGTGTGTGCAGTACAAAGTTGCAATGACGTCTGCCTGTGTCTTCTGGGCACTTCACTTTTTTTATCAGGTAGTGTATTAATGTTGTTTGTTTATTGTTGCTATGCAAAAAAAAGTGGGACGCATGATGTAAGATAGTTGGTTCAGTCTGCTAATGCTGAAGATGCATAACAATATTTATTGGAAAATCTGCAGTAATTCTAGTGACATTTAGAGAAAGAGCTGACATTTGCAGAATTTGAACGCAGTTATATAGATTTGAAATATAGTATGTGTACATTTGTACTATAAAACAGGTTCAGTTTGCAGCTGTGAAAAACTCGGACAATACAAACTTACCAGGCCCAAAAACTTTCAAGACTGTATTAATAAATAATAGAGAAAATTGAAGATGGTGATTTTAATGCTTGAGATGCTGTACATAATCTTTCCCCGTGTAAGTAAAGTGCTGGTAACATTCATACAGTGATGTGAAACTATCAGAAAAATCATTCTTTGAGATGCTGTTCAGTTTGCACATCACATTGGCTTGAATGTTGGTTATATTGTAGGAAAATTGACCCATTGTGTGTATTTCTGCACTTTGTTATTTTATGGTAGGTTTGCATTGATAACACCAAGTATTTTTACCTGTAACGATTCTTTCCACAAAATAATTATCAGTCTTTTGCATTTAAATCAAGTCACAGCAAATGTCCACACATTGTTTTTGTTCTGGATTCAAAATGTGCAGGTCAAACTTTGAACACAATTTTTCTCTTTTTCCAAACATTCTAGAGAATGTCTTGAACAGTTGATTTAGAGATGGAGTGCTCCATTGTGATGTGTGACACAACTACTTTGGCACACTATGGCCACACGTCCACTACTTAACATTACCTGCTCACATCTGATTGGCTGCATGCACATCTGTTGTTTACAGTCGTTAATTTGAACCAACGCCATAGTTACTGCATTGATGTTGCTTACACACCAAGAATAAAATCAATTTTGTAAATTTTTTGTTGGACAGTGTATATTAAATAGATGTATAAGTTTAGTAAATACCATGTGATTGCAGATTTTGGAAGTGGATGTAGTGGCAATGTTTACACATTAAGTAGATGTAGTTCATATATTTTCCAAACCTTTTTCTGATACTTGCAGCACTAAGTTCTGATGTTTAGGCCCAACACCAGTAAATCTTGAAACATTGTCCATATTTCATTCTTGTTCTGGTATACTTAAAATGTTTTTTTGTCCTGTCAGATTGTTTAAAGATAAGGAAACATTGGTCAGAAACAAGAGTGCAGCTTTCAACTAAAGTTCTATCCATTTCACTGTGAGTGATATTACTCTTTGTTACTTACTGCTAGCAGAATATGAACACTTAAACCTGTAGCATTACATAACTCATAACCCTCTGGATTATAAAATTGAGTATTACTCAGAGAGCTGAGTTAGTAATGGCTTTGTTTTGTTTGGCAAAACCAAGTGTTTCCAAACTGGAAACAGATCAGTGGACTCTGTCCTCTGTTACCATATACTCCGTGTGAGCTTTAACAATGTTCATGAGATATGATGATGGAAGATAGTGTGATTCAAATTTAACTGCACACAACAAAATGATGGCAGAAAAAACTCAAACTCACTATGAGCTGGGGTCAACATCTGGGGCACCTGTTACACCCTTGCTCAGACATCCTGTATTCTGTTGATTTGAGTCCTGCTTCTGTAGTGTGTAGTCTAACCTCTTATTACTTATAGTATAACCTAGCTTTAATGTTCACAATGTTAATTTGCACCAATTTTTCCATTAATGTACTTATAATTTTCAAACAAATTACATTTTATGGATAATTGTTTGTGGCGAAAAAAATTGATATAATTCATATAAAATTAAGCTGACATGACGTTTGCCTTAAAACAGTGTTTACGGGTGACACATTGTTAATTTTCTTGAGTGTGGGCACTCTAAACCTGGATCAGTAAAAGTCAAAACAATTTGCGGAATGAGTGATTTTTCTCTTGGTGGTGCCAAGCTCTGCTCAGCTTGGTGTTGATGGGAGTAACTGTTTCAGAAGAAGTCAGAAGAGAGTGTGACTTCAGGCCTACATTAACTTGTTTGTTGTTACTGCCAGCCTTAGCTTTCAGTACTGTGCAATATGCAATAAATAATCTGCTCAAATTATTGTAGCCATATTGTTTCAGTGTTACCTTTGCTCTGTTGTTATAATTGTATGCAGAGGACATCGCAATTCCCAGTATTTGTAACTAATAGTATAGTTTCATTTATGGTTTATACGTGTATTGAACTCATATCATCTGGTAGCTAAGGTTGATTACATTGGCTGTGCCGACAAAGAGGTCACTGCAGATCAGGATCAGTGGATTTCAATCAACACAGCTACTCCAATCAACCATCATGCCAAAACATTACTTGTGTGTACAGTGTAGCATTGATCATAACCATACCTGTTATCAAAATGCTTTGTTGTTAGCCATTTATTTCAATTATAAGTTTAGTGTTTTTGGCCTCAATTTTGGGATTTAAAACACAGAGGGCGTTCAAAAAGTCTTGCATTGTCTCTCTAATGTTTTTATTTTTTGCAGGAGGAGAATGAAATTTTTTGTAAACATACTTTGAACATTTAGCTATACATTGAGCCTACTCAATGTAGCCTCCATCAGCTGTGACACCTCTGGCCCAACGTTCTTTCCATTATGTAAATGCAATTTGGTAAAATTCTGTGGATTGACTTTTACAGCATCACTTGACACAGGAAATACAGTCTTTCTCACTATCAAATGTTTTACCGTGCAGGTGGGCCTTCAGATGACCAAAGAGGTAAAAATCAGATGGAGCCAAGTCTGTACTGTATGGAGGATGAGGAACAATTTTCCAACCCATTTTCCTGATTTTCTCCAGCATCATAAGGGCTGTATGGGGTTTGGAATTGTCATGCTGTAGTCTGATGAACTGACCCTGAAGCTATGGTCTGTGGGTCTTGATAGCATGCTGTAGCTTGTCCAGTGACAAACAGTAATGGTCCCGTTTAATTGTGGAGCCAGGTTACAAACAGTCAATGAAAATGACACCACATTTATCACAGGAGGAGGAGGTCATCAACTTTCGACCTGCTGTTCATGAAAGTCTCGGTTTCTTGTTCCGAGGGGAAACCGGATGACACCACTCCGTGGATTTGGTTTTACTCTCAGGTTTGGACAAAAACAACCATTTTTCATCCTGGGTAATGACACCATCAAAACACTGTTTCCACTCTTCAGTAAAGGTCTTCATGAGACCCTCGCACACATTCTTCCTCATTGTCTTCATTTCTCTTGTCAGTAATGTAGGCACCCAACGTGCACAGATTTTTCTGTACCCTAGTGACTATGCCAGTGATACCACACTACCCAGTGACAAATGAGTCATTTCAGCAAGCTGTTGTATCATCACACATCTGTCATTTTGGACGATTTGATCATTGGTCTACTTATTTACATCACTCACTGCCGTCGATAGTCTGCCGCATCATGGATTGTCCAGTAGAGAGAAATCACCTTCTTTAAACCTCTGCAACAACCACTGGACACTGCTGCTATCCACTGTGTCCTCATAAACAGGGAACAACTTCATGTGAATCAATGTGGCTGAATCATCACTGATCTTGAAGAGGAACTCCATCACCGACCGTTATTTCATGGTCCATTGTGGCTCACCTGTAAATAAAAGAAAATACTTTTATATGACAACTTATAGCTAAATGTTTGAAGTGTTGTTGTTGTGGTCTTCAGTCCTGAGACTGGTTTGATGCAGCTCTCCATGCTACTCTATCCTGTGCAAGCTTCATCTCCCAGTACCTACTGCAACCTACATCCTTCTGAATCTGTTTAGTGTATTCACCTCTTGGTCTCCCCCGACGATTTTTACCCTCCACGCTGCCCTCCAATACTAAATTGGTGATCCCTTGATGCCTCAGAATATGTCCTACCAACCGATCCCGTCTTCTAGTCAAGTTGTGCCACAAACTTCTCTTCTCCACAATCCTATTCAATACCTCCTCATTAGTTATGTGATCTACCCATCTAATCTTCAGCATTCTTCTGCAGCACCACATTTCGAAAGCTTCTATTCTCTTCTTGTCCAAACTATTTATCTTCCATGTTTCACTTCCATACATGGCTACACTCCATACAAATACTTTCAGAAACGACTTCATGACACTTAAATCAATACTGGATGCTAACAAATTTCTCTTCTTCAGAAACGCTTTCCTTGCCATTGCCAGTCTACATTTTATATCTTCTCTACTTCGACCATCATCAGTTATTTTGCTCCCCAAATAGCAAAACTCCTTTACTATTTTAAGTGTCTCATTTCCTAATCTAATTCCCGCAGCATCACCCGACTTAATTAGACTACATTCCATTATCCTTGTTTTGCTTTTGTTGATGTTCATCATATATCCTCCTTTCAAGACACTGTCCATCCCGTTCAACTGCTCTTCCAAGTCCTTTGCTGTCTCTGACAGAATTACAATGTCATCGGCAAATCTCAAAAGTTTTTATTTCTTCTCCATGGATTTTAATACCTACTCAGAATTTTTCTTTTGTTTCCTTTACTGCTTGCTCAATATACAAATTGAATAACATTGGGGAGAGGCTACAACCCTGTCTCACTCCCTTCCCAACCACTGCTTCCCTTTCATGCCCCTCGACTCTTATAACTGCCATCTGGTTTCTGTACAAATTGTAAATAGCCTTTCACTCCCTGTATTTTACCCCTGCCACCTTCAGAATTTGAAAGAGAGTATTGCAGTCAACATTGCCAAAAGCTTTCTCTAAGTCTACAAATGCAAGAAACATAGGTTTGCCTTTCCTTAATCTTGCTTCTAAGTCGTAGGGTCAGTATTGCCTCACGTGTTCCAACATTTCTACGGAATCCAAACTGATCTTCCCAGAGGTCGGCTTCTACCAGTTTTCCCATACGTCTGTAAAGAATTCGCATTAGTATTTTGCATCCGTGACTTATTAAACTGATTGTTCGGTAATTTTCACATCTGTCAGCACCGGCTTTCTTTGGGATTGGAATTATTATATTCTTATGGAAGTCTGAGGGTATTTCGCCTGTCTCATACATCTTGCTCATCAGATGGTAGAGTTTTGTCAGTACTGTCTCTCCCAAGGCTGTCAGTAGCTCCAATGGAATGTTGTCAACTCCCGGGGCCTTGTTTCGACTCAGGTCTTTCAGTGGTCTGTTAAATTCTTCACGCAGTATCATATCTCCCATTTCATCTTCATTTACATCCTCTTCCATTTCCATAATATTGTTCTCAAGTACATTGCCCTTATATAGACCCTCTATATACTCCTTCCACCTTTCTGCTTTCCCTTCTTTGCTTAGAACTGGGTTTCCATCTGAGCTCTTGATATTCATACAAGTGGTTCTCTTTTCTCCAAAGGTGCCTTTAATTTTCCTGTAGGCAGTATCTATCTTACCCCTAGTGAGATAAGACTCTACATCCTTACATTTGTCCTCTAGCCATCCCTGTTTAGCCATTTTGCACTTCCTGTCAATCTCATTTTTGAGACGTTTGTATTCCTTTTTGCCTGCTTCATTTACTGCATTTTTATATTTTCTCCTTTCATCAATTAAATTCAATATTTCTTCTGTTACCCAAAGATTTCTACTAGCCCTCATCTTTTTACCTACTAGATCCTATGCTGCCTTCACTACTTCATCTCTCAAAGCTACCCATTCTTCTTCTACTGTACTTATTTCCCATGTTTGAAGTATGTTCACAAAAAAAAAAAATTCATTCTCCTCTTGCAAAAAATAAAAAAAATTAAAGACTATTGTTCAAAAGTTTTTGAATGCCCTTTGTATTACTGAAAGAAAGAGAAAAATCGTTTTGATGGAATAGAAATCATAAATCCCCAAAAGAGATGTAGTTTAACACAGAACACGTGTTGCATTTGCACAATGTTTAGGGATACCTGTATCTGTGCTGAGCATCATTAACAGTGAACCTGGTTAGAAAAAAAATTTGAAATATGCCAGTTACTCTTAATATGTGGACCTGGAAGAAATACGAGGGTGACTCCAAAAAAAAAAAAAAAAAATGCACACTATTTTTGTAAAAATACAGTTTTCATTCTGCACGTGTGAAAGTTTTACAGTATGTAGATACATCCTTCTCGCTTGTTTTCAAACTTAGTTCAACTTGTTCCCGTGAGTGGCGCCATCACGGCATGTCTTAAAGATGGCTGCTACACCTGACATTCGTCAGAAGCAATGTGCTGTCATAGAATTCCTGTGCTGTGAAAACGAGACAGTGGGAGACATCCACAAGAGGTTGGAAAAGGTTTATAGAGATGCTGCTGTCAATCGCAGTACAGTTAGTCGGTGGGCAAGCAGGTTACGTGATGAAAGTAGGCACGGCAATATTGAGGAATGTCCTCGCAGTGGCAGGCGTCGTACTGCACACACTCCAGACAATGTGCAGAGAGTTATCGAATTGGTGACTGCTGACAGACGCATCACAGTGAACGAATTGTCACGCTAAGTGGGGATAGGGGAAGGAGGTGTTTGCAGAATACTGAAAGTGTTGGCGATAAAAAAGGTTTGTGCCAGGTGGGTTCCCCGGATGTTGACAGTGGCTCACAAAGAAACAAGAAAAATGGTATGCCGTGAACTTTTGGAACAGTACGAGAATGGTGGAGATGCATTTCTTGGAAGAATTGTGACAGGTGATGAAACATGGCTCCATCATTTTTCACCAGAGACGAAGAGGCAATCAATGGAGTGGCATCATGCAAATTCATCCAAGGGAAAAAAAAAAAAAATTCAAAACCACGCCTTCTGCTGGAAAAGTTGTGGCTACGGTGTTTTTCGATTCCAAAGGACTCTTGCTTGTGGACATCATGCCAAGTGGAACCACCATAAATTCTGAGGCATATGTGACAACACTGAAGAAACTTCAAACTCGACTGAGTCATGTTCGACCACATCGGCAAAAGCAGGATGTTTTGCTGTTGCACGACAATGCATGGCCACATATCAGTAAAAAAACTATGGAAGCGATCACAAAACTCGGATGGACAACACTGAAACACTCGCCTTACAGTCCTGACCTGGCTCCATGTGACTATCATCTCTTTGGGAAACTGAAAGACACTTTTCTTGGAATAAGGTTTGAAGATGATGACTCGCTTGTGCACGCTGCCAAACAGTGGCTCCAACAGGTTGGTCCAGAATATTACTGTGCGGGTATACAGGCGCTGGTCCCAAGATGGTTAAGGCAGTTGAGAGGGATGGAAATTATGTAGTTAAATGAAAATATTGTTCCTAAAGGATGTATCTACACACTGTAAAACTTTTAAACATGTAGAATAAAAGACGGATTTTAAAAAATAGTGTGCATTTCTTTTGGAGTGACCCTCGTACAAAGAACTACTTTCAGACAGCATGTGCTTCCAACATCCTCATGAAAAGTGTAGCATTGCACGAAAATGTGCTGAATGTGGCCATTATGCTTGGAGTCGAGGACTTTTCCACAACTAACAGTTGGATCATTAGGTACAAGAAGCAGTATAAAGTTTTAAACAAAACTGTGTGTGGTGAAGGAAACAGTGTAAACATAAAAACTGTTAGTGAATGGCAGACTGGTAGATTACAAGAACTTAGTATAAACTGAAAGACATTGTCAACGTAGGTGAAACTGTTCTCCCTTTCAGCATCCATTCAAACAAAACACTTTCCTCTAAAGCCAAAAATGACCATGGTGGGAAACACTGTAAAGTTCACCTTGCAGGCTTGCAGTAATGCTAGGCAAGAGTGGTGATGACTTGGAAAAATTAAACCCTTTGTGTTTGCCAAATAAAAAATGCCACATAGCTTTAAAATTGTGAAAACATTACCCACGAACTACAGTTCCAATAACAAACTGTAGATGACATTGAACTACTTGAGAAGCAATGCTGTAGTCTTGATGCAAGAATGGTAATGAATAACAGAAAATTCTCCTGTTAGTGGAATGTTGCCCTGCACATCCAAAAAATATAAATTTTCACAATGTGCAGTTAAGAGTTCCTGCCTCAAGATTGCACGAGCAAATTGCAGCCCTTGGAATAAGGCATTATGTGGGCCTTCAAAACTTATTACAGGAAAGCCATAGTGCAGAAGGCCTCAAGTTTGATGGAAGCTAGAAGAGACCCAGCCTGCTTTACAGTGTCAGTTTTAGGTGATTTCTACTATTTTGCCAACACATGGACATAGATTAAGGAGTCCACCATCTCCACTGCTTTTCTAAAAGTGGGATTTATTCAGAAAAAGGAAATGCATCCAACATACCAGATCAGCAACAATGATTACACTGAAAGCCTTCTTGCTTCATCGTGGGAGAAGATGCAATTGGAGCATCCACTAAAAGGTTTCCTGCACGTTGACGACATGCTGTCTCTGTTGAAAAACATACATGTTGAAGATCTAATTGACATTCATACACCGGAAAACAATGACAGTGCAAGAAGTGATAATGATAATGACTGTGACTTAGTTCCTTATATTGCAGATGTAAATGCAGCAATGAAGACAATAAAAATTATATTCCTACTGCAGATATATCTGTAAAATCTTTTTATTGTGTTTATGAACTAGAAACCCGTATTGAAAAAATTCACCGAAAAATTAAAACAACCTACAATTTTGGATATTTTTGTTAAGAAGTATGAACAGATGTATCTATTTGTTCATTAAGTCATGTTTATGCAACACCATCCAAATTAAATGTTTTTATTATAAATAAAATGGCTTATTAATGTTTCATAACATGTGAGCTTAAAAGACTAAAGTGTGGAACCCTCCCACTGTGAAATCTTTGTTGTAGTGATAGACTGAATTGTAGCATAGTCCAAGGTCTATGTCAGGGGAAGGTGACAATTTGGTTACAAGCCTGTGAAGCCAACATATACAAATGTGGAATAAAGGCTGTGGTGACAGCTTGACCTGTTCACACACCATATTTAAAGCATTTTGCAGTTATTTACACATTATTCATTATAAAATCTAAAATGGCCAGATAAGCTTGGGTACTTTGTCTACCTGCCGATGTCACTTTTCCCAACACATTAGGAGAACAAATTGTGCTAAGCATCATACATTTTGGAGAGATCTATAATGCAGTGTAACACTTAAACTGCATATTTTCATTGTATGCAAGTATAAATTAGAACACTGTCAAATACAGTGCCTTAGCTTCACAAACAATTAATATGAACGTGGCTCAGTTTGTTACTATCTGTCTCTCTCCAGAACGCATCATTTGTAGTGTGATTTGTTGTGCTAAAGTGTTGTTGAATATCTCATTGGAAACTAAATGTGGTACCAAATTCAGAAAACGTCCATTAGGTAATAAACAGCTCTCCAACAGTATTTTGATGCATATTATGTACATACATCATCTGTCCAGAAAGTTTAGAGACTGATTTTATTCCTAGTATATAAGTGACGTCAGCACAGTAGCTACAGTGACAGCTTGAACTAACAACTGTAAACAACGGATGTGCATTCGAGCAGTCAGCTCTGAGCAGGCAGTATTTAAGTAGTGGATATGTGTCTGTAGTGTGCAACATTGTTGTCACAAATAGCAGTGGAGTGGTGCCCCTAAATCAAGTGTTAAAGACATTTGCCAGCACGTTTTGAGAAGAAGAATAGAAAATGTGCAAAGTTCGTCCGATACACCTTGACTCACAAACAAAAGTTAAAACATTAGGACACCTGCCATACGTGAGTGAACTACAAAATACAGACACTTCTTTTCTGGCAAAAATCATACTAGGTAGCAAGATTAGGTATTGTCAGTATGAACCTATCACAAAATGACAAACTACAGAAACTCACATGGAGAGTGACATAAGCGAAATTCAAGCTAATGCAATGCACAAGTTGAACAATATCCCAAGGAAGACTATCCAGACAATTTCATATGGCACATGGTTGTATGAATTTTTGTTTGTTGTACTCTAGTGAGGAGGGGGGGGGGGCGGCATAGAATACCTGAAGCCTTAAAACCACCATTTCAACTTTCCTCTCTCTCTCTCTCTCTCTCTCTCTCTCTCTCTCTCTCTCTCTCTCTAAATGTAGCCTTGAAACTTCTTGGACTGGCAGTGTATATCATGTATAAACTATGATGTTGTAATTTCTCACCTTTTACATTTTCCCACAGTTTACACCATTTTTTTAACTCCATTGAAAAGTGCAAAAATTGGATTTCACTGCATCTAGTGAGGTGTGCAGTGGTAAGACATTGGACATGCATTCATGAGGACAACGGTTCAAATCCACCCGGCCATCCAAATGTAGGTTTTTCCATTGTTTCCCTAAATTGCTTAAGTCATTGGCAGAATGTTAAACCCTAATCTTCCTTCTTTTCCTTCCTTAATGTGCAAAGAAGTACTCACAGTGAGCCTTCAAACAGTAATAGGGCAAGCATAATATGTTAGGATTTATTTATTGTAGTGAAAAGAAAGGTGGGAAGGTGTAGTATTCAGTTTAATTGGCTTTGTTGTAGGACCCTCTTCCTCCAAACTTCCACTAGCATTTGTGTAATAACCATATGAAAAATGGGAAACTAAAGGAATTCACATTTGCTGCGAATTTAAACTGCACCACGCATTTTTAATAAAGAGTAAGCAACATGCGAAATGTAAAGTATTGTTTTATGCGATCAAGACAGTTTGTGCTCAACTGTATAAATCTAAATTAATAATTATGGAGATCATCCCACCGAGCAGGGTGGAGCATTCTGGTGGACAGTTCACAGATTTCAGTTTTCCAAGGAATCCCTAAACTGTTTAAAGCAAATGCCATATTGTCTTTTTAATTTCTTTTCTTTCTGAAAAGGGAGGGGGGGGGGGGGGGGGGTTGTCATGACCAGTTTCCTATCCAAGAAGTTTTTACCAATCTGAGCTGAATCTAGTCACTTACAGAAAGTTGTTACACCTTCATTTCCTTTTTGTTGTGGTCGGGTGGCATCCACTTTGATGAAAATCTCGCTGCCACTGAGAAAGACTAATAAAGGTGTCATGGTAGGATGTATGCATGGGTTCTAGGACAGTACACACACATTAAAAGTAAAACAGGATAGTGAATAGTAAAAAATATCACTGAACTTTGGTAACACTGGTTACAGCAGTTTTAGAATGCAAAGTTTAGCCTATCTGTCCTGCATTAACTACAGTTTCATGAACCCAAACTAAATAATGTTCTTGGAACTAAAGTCAGAAGAAAATAAATCTTTTGTCTTGATACTGTTTGAAGAACAGTTCCAAACTAATGGTATGGGGGCATTCCCAAAAAAAAAAAAAAAAAAACTGGAATAGACATTGCTGTGAGCAGAGCGTATGTAGTACGCCTTCCTGCTGGTAGACGTGTATACAGCAACTCATTGCCAGTTCAGTGCCGTCTGTGTTGTTGACCTGGCATGTTCTGTTCATCTCCACTGATTGTTTATGCTAGCACTGGTTTGTTAGTGTTTTTTATGATTGCAAGTTTAAGTGAACAATGTGCAGCTATGAAATTTCATTTTCTGCTTGGTAAAATCCTGTTGAAGCTGTTTTAACATTGAAAACAGCTTACCAAATTGCTGCTATGGGAAAAACTAAAGTTCAAGTGGTTTGCTCAATGTAAAACTGGCAACATGTCATTTGATGACAGACCTCATTCTGGACATCCACCAGCTGCCTAAATAAACAAATACGAAGGTCATTCAAAAAGTTATGCACAGTCGTCTCTATTTTTTTTTTTTTTATTTTTTGCAGGAGGAGAATGAAATATTATGTTAACATACTTGGAACATTTAGCTATAAGTTGGCATATAAAAGTATTTTCATTTATTTACATGTGAGCCATAATGGACCATGAAGTAGATGTCAGTTTGCAACAACGGTTGGTGATAGAGTTCCTCTTCAAGACAGACGATGATTCTGCCACATCGATTCTCAGGAAGTAGCTCCCTGTTTATGAGGAGGACACAGTGGATCGCAGCAGTATCCAGTGGTGGTTGCAGGGGTTTAAAGAAGTTGATTTCTCTCTACTGGACAATCCACGATGCAGTAGACCATCGATGGCAGTGAGTGATGTAAATAAGGAGACCATTGATCAAATCATCCAAAATGACAGATGTGTGATAACACGACAGCTTGCTGAAATGGCTCATTTGTCATTGGGTGTTGTGGTTTCACTGGCACATTTACTAGGGTACAGAAAAATCTGTGCATGTTGGGTGCGTAGATTATTGACAAGAGAAATGAAGACGATGAGGAAGAATGTGTGCGAGGGTCTCATGAAGACCTTTACAGAAGAGTGCAGACAGTGTTTTAATGGTGTCATTACCTAGGATGAAACATGTTGTTTTTGTCCGAACTGAGAGCAAAACCCAATCCACAGAGTGGCGTCATCCAGGTGCTACTTGGATGAAGAAACTGAGACTTTCACGAACAGCAGGCTGAAAGGTGATGACCTCCTTCTTCTGGGATCAGTGGGGTGTTATTTTCATTGACTGTTTGGAACATGGCTCCACAATTAACTGGGACTGTAACTGTTTGTCATTGAACAAGCTGCAACGTGCCATCAGACCACAGCTTCAGGGTCAGCTCATCCGGCTACACCATGACAATGCCAAACCCCATACAGCCCTTATGATGCAGGAGAAAATCAGGAAAATGGGTTGGAAAATTGTTCCTCATCCTCCCTACAGTCCAGACTTGGCTCCATCTGACTTTTATCTCTTTGGTTGTCTGAAGGCCCACCTGGGCAGTAAAATATTTGATATTAAGAAAGATCTTCCGTCCTGTGTCAAGCAATGGTGTAAAAGTCAATCCCCAGAATTTTACCAAAGTGCATCTACATCACGGAAAGAACATTGGGCCAGATGCATCACAGCTGATGGAGGCTACATTGGGTAGGCTCAATGTATAGCTAGATGTCCGAAGTATGTTTATAAAAAATTTCATGTTCCACCTACAAAAATAAAAAAATTAGAGATGATTGTGCAAAACTTTTTGAACGCCCTTTGTATATTGAAAAAATTTAAGAGCTTGTGCTCACAGACTATTGATAGACACTTGATCAACTATCAGAGATTAGTGGGTTATCTTGGAGCTTGGTTCAATGAATTTTAACAAAAGATTTGGGAATGAAAAGTGTTTCTGTCAAGTTTGTTCCTCAGGTTCTGACTGACAATCAAAAGGAAGGTTGAGTTGAAACATGTCATGCCCTGAAACAACAGCCTGAAACTGATCCAGATTTTGTGTCAGATGTCATTACTGGTTGATCAGTAATGGTGCTGTGGTTACAATCCAATGACGAAGCAACAGTCTAGCCAATAGAAGACATCATCACCCTGTCCAAAAATGTCATCAAGTCAAATCAAATGTAAAGTGATGATTTGCTTTTTTGATGCCAAGGGCGTAGTCGATTTAGAGTTTGTTCCTCAGGTCAGACCCATCAATCAAACCTTTTATTTGATAGTTTTAAGAAGATTGCACAATAGTGTTTGTCAAAGAAAACCCAAATTGTGGCCGACAGGAGACTGGTTCTTCCACCATGACAACAAACCTGCACACACAGCCATCTCTTACATATTTTGGCTAAAAATGGCATGGTTCTGCTGCCCCACACACTTTACTTGCCCGACCTGGCTCCATGCAAGTTTTTCTTATTCCCACACTTGAAAAGAGGCAGGAAAGCACACCGATTTGAAAACCTTGAAGAAGTGAATAAAAAACGAGGGGGAAACTGTCAACAATTTCTAAAGATGACTACAAAAAATGTTTCGAACAGTGGAAGCATCGGTGGGACAAATATATTTGTTGTAATGCAGCGTATTTTGAACGGGATAGGATTGTTTTGTAAAAAGCTTGAAAATATGTAGCTTTAAAAAATTTTGTTTTCAGTTAAATCTGTAGGCATGCAGTCTCTGTCCATACACAATAATTCAATTCATAATTTCTACTGAAGACTAACCAATGTCTATCAGCACCCTTTCAATCTCTCTTGATGACTTGCTGACACAACGAATATTCTGCAGGAACTTCCTAGTGAGACTCGGACCGGCTTACAGCTTGCAGTTCACAACTTGTGCTGGTGCACGGTTACTTAGGTGTGCGTCTCTCTACTTGGTGGCGCTGCCGCTCCTGGGGGCGTGATTCTCGTGTGCAGTATGATTGGTTTGCAAGCAGCGATGTTCCTGCTGTAGACAGACGTCCACTGTACTTTTGCTGCAAATTGTCGCAAACTCTTCTTATGTTGTATCTCAGTACACCACACCTTTTTCTTTTTTGGAAGCTCTCCTGTATTGAGTAGTACATCCCTAGTTTTTCAGGAAGAAAAGTACTTTCTGAATTTATAGTGATAGAACACAAATTGTAGTGCATCCAAGAAATTTAGAAAATCATACTGTCTCCCAACTTTTCCACATCTTTTTGTATGTCTCTGAAGAAAGTGGCTTCTGAATTGGATGACCCCTCTGTGTACATAGAGTATGTGATACTCAAACTAGTGTTGCATAAACATTTGCACCTTCAACATTTGTTTCATCTGACAATGATGAAAAACTTCGAATCCTGAGGTCTATTTGTAAGAAACAATTTGTCCAGTTCTTCAGGAATAGTGGAAGCAAGGGGATCAGAAAATTGTCAGCTTTCAAATGGATGCCGTACTCAAGTGAAACATAAGCAGTTTCAGAACACATGTGAATCAGCTTTTTGAGTTGACAGGTAATTGACCTTTTCTGTATTGGTTTGCAGAAGTATTTGTTTTTGTGCACAAATTCTAGCCGTTTGGCTCCCTTGTGTTAAGAGGCTGTAGGATGACATTAATTTTTAGTGGGGTACTCCACACACTTGCTCCCACCATCAATTTACAGGTAATTTTAGTGACAGTACATGTTCCTTATATATCTGAGGGTGACAGTATATTCAGTATATTTATCATTCCATGAGCCTTTTGACCTGAAGGCACTCATATACGTTACATTAGAAAATGTTTTTTGTGTTATAACTTTCATGAAATGAAAATAACTATAACTTTTCATTGAATTCTGGTTTCCTATATGGTGACACTCTTTTTTACCACTTGTGGCGGAAACAAGGTCTCAAATGTTAAACATCTTAAAATACTTCAGTCTCAGGTAACAGTGAACATGTGTATTATGTATAAAATCTTTGTTAGATCATGCTTTGGTTGTAGATGCACAATGTATGGATCAGCAAGGCAGTCATACCTCAGGATGATAATATTTTTTGCCATGAGGAGACTACAGTGTCCAGTCACATTAATGTGCATGCCCACCTGTCAAAAGCCTGAATGACCACATTTTACAATGTGGACTGCTGTGAGACATGCAGGAAGAATGTCAGTGAGGTTCCGGAAGGTACTTACACGGACGTGGAAGCATGCTAACTAAATTGCTATGGCCAGCTCTGCTAGATTTCTCAGTTGATGATCCATGGCACATAATACAGTCAATCAAGATGGTCCCATGGATTCTCAGTTGGATTTAAATCTGGGAAGCTTGGTGGCCAAAAGAGTATAGTCAGCTCTTAAACCATGCACAGACATTGCGAACTGTGTGACATGTTGCTTTGTTCTGCCAGTAGATGTCGTCGTGCTGTGGAAAAACAAACTGCATGTAGGGGTGGACATGGTTCCAAAGGGTAGATGCATAGTTGTGTTGACCAATTTTTCCTTCCAGAATGACAGGATCACTCAGGGAATGTCCTCTGGCCTGAACCCTTCCAGCGAATGTTGTAGGGCGCTTGATTTTTGACATTTCAGGCCATACCCTCCAACACTGTCCAGTGGAGCATAAAACATGATTCATCTGAAAAGTATGTCTGTCTCCACTCAGTGGACTGCAGTTGCAGTATTGACATGCTAGCTGCAGTATTGACATGCTAGCTGCAGTATCGACATGCTAGCTGCAGTATCGACATGCTAGCTGCAGTATCGACATGCTAGCTGCAGTATCGACATGCTAGCTGCAGTATCGACATGCTAGCTGCAGTATCGACATGCTAGCTGCAGTATCGACATGCTAGCTGCAGTATCGACATGCTAGCTGCAGTATCGACATGCTAGCTGCAGTATCGACATGCTAGCTGCAGTATCGACATGCTAGCTGCAGTATCGACATGCTAGCTGCAGTATCGACATGCTAGCTGCAGTATCGACATGCTAGCTGCAGTATCGACATGCTAGCTGCAGTATCGACATGCTAGCTGCAGTATCGACATGCTAGCTGCAGTATCGACATGCAAATTCCAGCCTTCATCGTCAATGACAACAGTGAGCAGGGGTGCGTGAACAAGGCGCTGTTTGTGGAGGTCCATATGCAGCAGTGTTTGCTGATTGGTCATTGAGGAGGCACTGTTGGTAGCCCTTTGGTTCATCCGGTTGGTCAGTGTACATCTATTCATCTGCACAGCCGTCATTCACCCCTGTCATTTATGGCCTATGGCTTGTAGTACACCACGATTGCCACGGCGCCTGTTAGGATTCTGCCGTTTCGCCATGCACAATGTACTTTAGCCATGGCAGCACACAAACAGTTCACAAAGTAAATGTGTACACCCTTGTGATAATGCCCTTTTGCATATCAGATAATCAATCAATTTCCATATTACTGCTCTGTTTCCTGCGTCCACCTGACACGCTTTATATACCCTTCACTGCTAATGCTGCCACCTGTTGGCTGTGAGTGGTATTTGCATGATGACATAGAGCAAAGGCAGTGGTTACATTAATGTTACTGGACCATGTAGGTTACCAACAGACATTTTTAAGATTATATTTCTATCAATCCTGTGGATTTCCCATCAGACATTGGCTTTTTATAGTGTGCTGTGGTTTTTCGGAAAATAATTAGCATAATCATTTCCTTGCTCTGCATAAATGAGACAGAATTTAATAAGTTGTATATGAACACTTATGGTTTATAAGACAGGCTTTAGTAAGGCTTGGTTTGAATCTAATTAATGTAGCTACAGAAAGATTGGGTTATTTTCTACATTAGGTATTTTTTTTAGATATCCAGTAGTAATTTTGTGCCTAATGAAATACAGTAGAAACCATACTTCAATACACTGATGACTCATAGTAGAAGATTCTCTTGGCTCTGAATTGCGTGTGCCGCCGCCCCCCCCCCCCCCCCCCACACACACACACAAAAAAAAAAAAAAAAAAAAACCACACACACACACACACACACACACACACGAGAGAAGGAAAGTTGCTATTCACCATATAGCGGAGATGCTGAATCGTGATAGGCACAATAAAAAGATTCACACAATCATAGCTTTCGGCCATTAATGGCACCTCCGCTATATGGTGAGTAGCAACTTTCCTTCTCTTGTATTGTTACATTTCATCTTGGATTTTCCATTGTTTGATTCCTGCCATGCATATTTACCAACGTCTTAAATATCGTCTTGAAAGCACTAAATTGGATGAAATGTTGCAATGCAATGAAGTTTGTATGCTTGGCCTTCTTGGCTGGCTTTGAAGCTATTTGGCATGTGTTTCTAGCAGTAAAAATACTCAAAAGTTTGCTGTGCTCCCTTCTCCGTTTCCAACAGCAGGCGGTATTTCTCTGTTGGCTGTCCTGGCACATTTGTATGTAGAGAAATGACCTGATAAACGCACCAGCTAAGAAGAGCTGAAGTAGGAGTCTTATGGCAAGATACCTGTACTCCTGCAGCCACTGATCACTGTTCAGTGTGCAATATTTTTATGGGAAGAAGAGTGACAGGAAGGGACAACACTCTGAGGCCAGTGAAAGGTACTACCTCGCCATGGCATAATTCCTCCTGACCACCCCACTGGCTTCAAAGAGGTCATTGCCCAGTGGCACATGGGTTCCTTTTGTGGTGAGGGTATGTACCAGTTGTGAAACCTGTGACAGGCAGCTATCAATATGCTCCATTTACCACAATGTGTTTTTACTTTGTGTACATAATTACGTGTTAACTTCGCTTCTATTTTAGTTTTTGAGGAGTATAAATGTGGCACTGGTTTTTAACTGTATTTGGTTCCAGTTATTGCTTTAAGATTCTTTATAATCTTGGCATTAATCGTCACAATAGAAAAGCGTTGTCATCTTTTGCAACATACCATGTTTTCTAGAGTGAGAGTGATTGCAGCCATACTTATGTCATTTAGTATGTCTAGATGAGATAAAACATTTGGAGGGCATTGTCATGTCAGTGCTGTGCAAACCAAATTTGCAGAGGTCATGAGCTGGCTAATTATCTTCAGAAAACATTGGGTCTGAAGAATTTTTGTGGTGTTATTACAGATGTGCACTTTCTTTTTACCTTTGTGAAGGGTACAGCATTTAGGTATAAATCTTTGATGATTTGATTGCTGCATACTGTAAACTAAAGTTTCTGTTTTGACTTGGTAGTATACTTCATACTATCCATTCCTTGGACATATGGATGCCAGATTAGTGGAAGTGGCATATTCTTGAATGTGTCTGACATTTATTTTAAAACATAAGGGATATACTTTTTTAAATCCAAAAATACAATTATAAAAACATGGGGATATACTTCAAAATCCAAATAGATTCATTTTCAAAGAAAATGTTGTCCCTGAGAGTGTACATAATTATACAGTAGTTTCACTCACTATGAAAAGTGTCTCAAATTTTTAATTGTTGCAATGATAATATGTGACGGCAGCATGCTTTATCATGCAACTGCTTTACAAGCGTTACATTGGCACTGCATTTATCTGTTGCGTAGTCTACTCCAGGAAGACCATCTGCAACTGCAGCACCAGCATTGTGAGAAATCTCCAAGCTCTCTCCTCCTATGTCCTCTTCATCATTTCCATCAATACTTTACTGCACGCTTCTGTTTATTTCTTCATCTGTTAAAGTTTAGTCTGTCTCACACTTTTCCTGGATCATTCACTTAGAAACATCTTCATAATCAATTTATCCTCCTCTGGGAAGCTTGTAGAACATATCAGCGCACAAAGTAATAGCAGTTGATGATTCTGAATTGACTGACTCATCACTGTCGCTCAGTACTGGGCCCAACTTTGTATCAATGGATGGCCACACTTTTCTCCAGCTCTTCATTATGACAGTGCTCTCCACTTTATCCCATGCTTAGGTTGCTTGGGAAACAAGTCACGTAAGCTGTTTTCTTTCCACACGTTCATCATAGTCGTCTTCACATTCATTCAATAAGGCGACAAGAAGTGCATGTTGATTTTGATGTTGAAGTGACTCAAAAATTTCCTGGACCATGGGCTGAATCAGGGGACTTCAGTGTCACGTTGGAAGAATGACTGAATGCATTGTCAATAATAAGGATAGCTTTCAGTGGAGGCTTTTCGTCTTCAGCTCTCTTCTCACTGCTGGTACAAATGTTTTGTGGAACCATTCTCTTATATTTTCTGTCCATCCATACTTTTTTCTGCGTGCAATATTCCACTGGTAGTGTATTTATGTCACTGTGTCGAAAACAGCATGAATGTTGTGGTTTCCAAATCACCAGGAGTAGTAGTTTGACTCCTATTTGCATTACAATGTGCTATTAATATTATGCTTGTTTCTGTTGCTTGTACCCAAAAGCTTCCGTCTCATTCTTGGCAGCTACTGGTTTCGAAGGAAGCATCGTGTAAGAGTGTCCATTCATCAGCCTTGTACGAGAGTTGCCCAGAAAGTAATGCATAACATCTTTTTTCTTAGCCAGAAACATTGCTGTGAATGCGAAACATTATATTTGAAGTCTCCTGAGTTAGCACACCAAGTGTCCTCACTTCCAACAGATAGCGTAGCCGCAGGACAGTTTCAAAATGGTGTCTGTAGGTGATGTGCATTACAAGCAATGTGCTGTCATTGAATTTCTCAACTGCAGAGAAAGAAACTGTGAGGAATATTCACATATGCTTGTGCAAAGTCTATGGAGCATCTGCTGTCGACAGAAGTACACTTAGTTACTGGGCACAGAGGGTAAGGTCATCAGAAGACGGTTCGGCAGAGCTCCACGGTTTGCAGCAGTCAGGGAGACCATCCACAGCTGACATGTTGCAGAGAGCTGATGATGTCAATTGTGATGACAGACTCATTATGACTCGGCAGTTGGCACCGCATCTGTCTATCAGCAAAGGAAGTTCACACAGTGAAGCACTGGTACCATCACCAGGACAAGGATTCGTATTTACAGGACATACACACCCTTGTTTTGCCTTGGAGTAAGGCCGTAGGAAATGATGGAGATTACGTGGAAAAGTAGGGTGTGTAGATAAAACACCATTCATTCATGTATGTAATTCTCGTTATGTTCAATAAAGCATTGTTGAAGAAAAAAAAAGTGTTGCATTACTTCCCGGGCAACTCTCATACAAGGCATCATCAGTTAAATCTTCTTTCTCTGTTATCTTCCATATCTTGTTTACAAACTCTTCTGCATCTTTTCTTGTGAGCTGAGTAACTTTCCCTGGCGACCATCAACTGCTAAACGCCATGCCATTTTTTTTTCCAGTTTGATAGCCACCCCTCACTTACTGCGAACAAGTTACTACTGCCAAGTTGTTTATTAAATACAGCTGCTTTTTCATTGTTATCGGGCCACCGACTGGAATTCCTATACCATCTATAAACAGCTATATACAATTCTTCATTCTCACTCTTTTGCTTAACCTTAGGTTTTCCCAACTCGCTATCCATTTGGGTTGCATATGGTCAAATAAGATCCTCGTTCATTTTGATGGCAGGGGAACAGACAAAAGAATTTAACTTTTACAAGCTTTCAAGCCAGTGGCTCCTTCTGGTGGAAAAGTTGAAGGGGAAGTAAGAGGGGTGAAGGAAAAGGACTAGAGACGTTTAACGTAAGGGGTACAGTTTAGAAAAGTCACCCAGAACCCAGGGTCAGAAGAGACTTAGAGGCTTACCGGATGGTATGAGAAGGAAAGACTGACTGTTGGACAGACGAGATTTGAAAACCTGAGAGCTTAAAAATGGGAGACAGGGTGAAATGCAAGACAGAGATTACTACTAAAACGTTGTGCACAAGTTAATAAGAGTAAAAAGCTAAGTGCATTGTATGTAACAGAGATGGGAGGGGGGACGATGAAAACTAGACAAGTCAGAAAATGAAAGATATAGAAAACTAAAATGGAATGAAGAAAGGAGTAGTTAGTGTGAATAAATGCTGAGACGGAAGGAAGTAACATAAATTAAAGCCAGGTGGGTGGCAAGAACCAAGGCCATGTTATAGTGCTAGTTCCTACCTGCAGAGTTCTGAGAAACTGATGTCTGGGGGAAGAATCCAGATGGTGCGTATGGTGAAACAGGCATGGAAGTCATGAGTGTTATGTTGTACAGCACGCTCTGCAACAGGATATTGTTTATTGCCTGTACACACCATCTGCCTACGCCCATTCATCTTGACTGATAACTGTGTGGTAGTCATGCCGATGTAAAAGGCTGAACAGTGTTTGCATGTGTCGTTTCACAGGTGGCTCTTCCTTCGATAGTATTGTTTTTCCAGTTACAGGGCTGGAATAGGTGGTGGTAGGAGGGTGAATGGGGCAAGTCTTGCAGTGGGTATGGTCATAGGGGTAGGAGCCATAGGATAGGGAGATGGGTGCAGAAGGAGCATAGGGTCTGACAAGGATATTACAGAGATTGGGAGGGTGACAAAAAGCCATTCTAGGCATGGTGAGATTTTGCCATCTGTTATCTTCTTCTTTCTCTTCTGTTTATTTTTCACAATTACTGGGCTAACACATACACTTTGTAGTCATATCAGTGGCAGCATATTTTGTAAACAGTTCTGTAACAAACTCAACATTCTTGTCTACAGATACATTAGTCTTCCAAAGATCACAGTTCATGTTATTGTGATGGTATTCACTTGTGGACATTCACACACATTTCTGCATGATGTGCTCATATCGGATGCTGCTCATGGACTGCTGGACCTTTCTGTGGGTTGCATATTAAGATGTGCATGTGAATATTTTGTGAATTCGTAACTATATTTCAGAGTATAGTAATGTAATGTCAGGTTTATGTAGCAGTGCTGTCAAACTATATAGCTCAACAGTTATCTTGTTTAACTATGTTATCAGACAATTAAAAAAGCATTATTATTATGAAAATTTTAATTGGTGACTTATTTGAATAAACAAATGCATTACCCAATTCAGAAAAATTATGGTAACAAAAGTATAGCTTCATACCAGGGAAGCAAATAAGCTTATGGCCTCAAATAAATAAAATATATCTGGATGTGCAAAAATTTAGTTGTGGATAATTACTTGGATAATGAGGTTTTCCAATGAATGGGGCTTTTTGTGAATAAACAGTTGTGTTCTCACCACAATTCACAATTAAGGTGGATAGTACTGTCTTTCATTCTGTTACTACACTTTCCTGCACATCCTTAGCTTCCCCACACACTTCATTCCACACGATGTTATGCCTAGCTTTGAAACTGTCCAGCCATCCTGTGGATGCCTTAAACTTCATAATTCCAAGCTCTTCAGTGCCTTTCAGAGCCTCACTCTGCGACACGGGTCCAGATAAAGATAAGATTTTGCCCGCACACTTATGAACCATTCCCTCACTATTTCTTTAATTTCTTCATTTCTGGTCTTCTTCGCCTTTCTTCTCATCTGATTGTGTGCTTTCATCCATTCGTCCCAAATCTTCTCCTTTTATCCTAAAGTCTCATAAATTTGTGTTTTACCGCACTTGAAACGCAACATAATGTCATGCACAGAGAATTTGTCTTTCTCACTCACCTCGATTACATTAATCTTTTTGTTAAGTGTCAATGACACTTACTGTTTGTTGGGCATCATGTTACTGTATCTCTTAAATTGCTACTAGTCAACTGAAACTGGCAGAAAATAATGACCTTGCTGGGTAAAAACCACCATTTAACACAACAATACTCACCTCTTTCACTGAGCACATTGCAGCAGAGCGTTGGTGGATGCCCAGTAATGTTCCTATATGCACCAGCATGTATGAGAAAGCCCACAAACAGAGCACTGACGAATGACCCGTTTCCTTTGATGTACTGTACTGACACTAAGCCTAACTTATTCGTTGTTGCACAGAGCAGTGCAGTTTTAGGTCCGCACCAGCAGTGGTGCACTGCGCTGGATCTCTTTTCTTGGCTCTGCGCTGCTTAACAGAAGTGTTAAAAGTATCATCCTTATAGAGTCGTGAATAATTAATGAACTGTAATACAGTAGTACTGTATAGCCTCTTTTCCACATTATACAATGACTTATTAAGTATGTTCTAAGATTCGCTTTCCATTTCCACGTTAGGCACATTTTGCTTTATACAAAAAATCAGCATATAAAAGTGCACAGAATGCGCCAGGACTGAAACACTTGTAGGGTTTGGGCAAATTTCTGAATTATACCCGTGCCGATTTGAGCAATCTTTACTATAGTAGCTTTTCCTAATATAAACTCATGTAGTATGTAAAAGTTCTCTGTTGGCGTGGTGGCCAGTATGGATACTGGAAAGGTAATAGACTTCCTGGTCCTGACAAAACATTGTTATAAGTACAAATCGGTGAACCAAGCAGCACATATTGTGATAGGAACTATGAGGGAACAAGTGGTGAAATGGAGGTCTATGCAGCTACTGAAATATTTAGTTAACACATAAATGAAATGGGTATTTGTTATTCTAACTTATTAGGTGATGAGGACTCAAAAACATTTAGAAGTGTAGTAGCTGCTCAGTCTGTGGAAGTAAGATTATCACAAAACTGGAATGTGAGGAGCATGTCCAGAAGATGATGGGCACCAGACTGAGGAAATCGAAACTAAGTTTGAGAAGCAAGAAATTTTCTGGTGGTAAAACTGTAAGGGTTAGACAGGCAGACAAAACTATTGATGCCATGGGACAGCCATTAAGAATAACATTGATGATTTGTTCAGAATGCAGCAGGCAGTATGGGCCACCTCCTCATACAAACTGTCAACAGATGTCAGCAAACCAGTACATCAACTTTGACCTTCTGGACCAGATTTGTGGTGCAAGTAAATCAATGTCCAATATTCGAACACTAATACAGCCAAAAACATTCCATCCCAGCAACATTATGGAAGTCATAATGTCAATTTACAGAGACCTGGCACTACCTGACTTGTTGAATGAGTGTTTATATGGGAAGACACAGAATCCAAATGAGTTATTTCAACAATCTTACATGGGTTTGCACACCAAGAAATGTTTTTGTTGGGAGGAAGACACTAAAACAGAGGGTCTGTGAAGTTGGTATTGCTTTTAATAATTACAGTATTGGTAGGGCGAAAGTGCTACAGCATATGGAAATTTTTCCTGGATGGACAAGGTTCACATTGATGAAGCACAGTATGCAGCAGAAATGAGCAGTAAGAAGTCCAAAGGGAGAGAAGAATGATATCTATGAAAAATGTTCAAGAGGAAGATACACAGCATGTTTAATGCTTTGAGTGAAAAAAAATAAAACATACATTAAGTAAGTATTAGTCATTTATAGCTTTAAAAACTGTTCTGCAAAATTCATATTTTCGCTTAAATTATTGCTTAAATCTCAGAAACCAAGTGGAGTGGGGTATTGAAATTTTCAAGCAGTTGCAAAAGTAATTGCCATAAATACATTTAACCCACTGTGAGACAAGATGATGGTCAATGCCGTCATCGAAAAATGTTTGTGATTGACTGTGGAACCATGATTGTTCTCAGGCGAGCACATTTACATCCGAAGCAAATCAACTGTCCCACATGTTGCCATGCTTGGTTTGACTATGCTGAAGAAGCTTTTCTGGGAAGTACATAGAAATCCTCCATATCATCCCGATCTCCACCCATGCAATTTCCATATTTTTGGAGCCCTGAAGAAAGATGTTTGTGGCTTTTCGATTTTTTTCGGATGAAGAGGTACCCACCTTGGTACAATCGTGGTTCAGTAGACAATCGCAGACATTTTTCTGTAAAGGCATTGACCCTCTTGCCTCACAGCAGGATACAGGTATTAATAGTTATAGTGGTTACTTTTGAAATAATAAACAGTTTACTTACCTTTTAGGGTTCCGCACCTCAGTCAGTAAAAATGAAACCCCCACTTTGTTGTTTGTCTGACGAAGGCCTTACAGGCCGTAAGCTTTATTCGTGACAATCTTTTTGTTGTGCCTATCTGCAACTCAGCATCACCACTGCATGGTGAGTAGCAATTTTCCTTTTCATAATATTGTTACAATCCAAAGATATGGCCATTTATGTCTCACATTTTGACACTCGCAAACTCATTCGTTAAGGCTTACAGGATATTTCCCATTACCCTAGAATCATGAAATTTGGAAGAAGTGTAGTTTCATAGCATAATAAAAGGTAAAAAGATATCTAAAAATTGTTTATTTGGAATTTCATCTCACAGAAAAATATTTCTTTTCTCACTTGAAACAATGAAAATTCCAGGTTGACATATCATCAATATAAGAACATGCTGAGTTGCAGACAGACAGAACAAAAATACCTTCACACATTTAACTCTTGGCCAAAGTCTTCTTCAAAAAAGAAACACACACACACACACATTCATTCATTCATTCACATAAGCAAGCACAACTCTTGCACACACGACCACCGTCTCCGGCAACTCATATTGGAATGGCATTCCAGTCTGATGGATGAAATGACTATACAGGGTGGTCCATTGATCATGAGTGGGCCAAATATCTCACGAAATAAGCGTCAAACGAAAAAACTACAAAGAACGAAACTTGTCTAGCTTGAAGGGGAAAACCAGATGGTGCTATGGTTGGCCTGCTAGATGGCGCTGCCGTAGGTCAAACGGACATCAACTACATTTTTTTAAATTGGAACCCCCATTTTTAATTACATATTTATGTAGTACGTAAAGAAATATGTATGTTTTAGTTGGACCACTTTTTTTCGCTTTGTGATAGATGGCACTGTAATAGGCACAAACATATAAGTACGTGGTATCATGTAACATTCTGCTAGTGCTGACGGTATTTGCTTCGTGATGCATAACCCGTGTTAAAATAGACCATTTACCAATTGCGGAAAAGGTAGATATCGTGTTGATGTATGGCTATTTTGATCAAAATGCTCAACGGACATGTGCTATGTATGCTGCTCGGTATCCTGGATGACATCATCTAAGTGTCTGGACCGTTCGCCAGATAGTTAAGTTACTTAAGGAAACGGGAAGTGTTCAGCCACATGTGAAACGTCAACCACGACCTGCAACAAATTATGATGCCCAAGTTGGTGTTTTAGCTGCTGTCGCAGCTAATCCGCACATCAGTAGGAGACAAATTGCGCGAGAATCAGGAATCTCAAAGATGTCAGTGTTGAGAATGCTACATCAACATCAACCAGGTATTGCATGGTGCCAACTTTGAACATCATGTACAGTTCTGCCACTGGGCACAAGAGAAATTATGGGACGATGACAGATTTTTTGCACGCGTTCTATTTAGCGACGAAGCGTCATTCACCAACAGCGGTAACATAAACTGGCATAATATGCACTACTGGGCGACGGAAAATCCACGATGGCTGCGACAAGTGGAACATCAGCAACCTTGGCGGGTTAATGTATGGTGCGGCATTATGGGAGGAAGGATAATTGGCCCCCATTTTATCGATGGCAATCTAAATGGTGCAATGTGTGCTGATTTCATACGTAATGTTCTACCGATGTTACTACAAGAAAGTTTCACTACATGACAGAATGGCGATGTACTTCCAACATGATGGATGTCCGGCGCATAGCTCGCGTGCGGTTGAATAGCATCTCTCATGACAGGTGGATTGGTCGTCGAAGCACCATACCATGGCCCGCACGTTCACCGGATGTGACGTCCCCGGATTTCTTTCTACGGGGAAAATTGAAGGATATTTGCTATCATGATCCACCGACAACGCCTGACAACATGCATCAGCGCATTGTCAATGCATGTGCGAACATTACGGAAGGTGAACTACGCGCTGTTCAGAGGAATCTCTTTACACGTATTGCCAAATGCATTGAGGTTGACAGACATCATTTTGAGCATTTATTGCATTAATGTGGTATTTACACGTAATCACGCTGTAACAGCATGCGTTCTCAGAATTGATAAGTTCAGTAAGGTACATGTATCACATTATAACAACCAAAATAAAATGTTCAAACGGACCTACGTTCTGTATTTTAATTTAAAAAACCTACCTGTCACCTACTGTTCATCTAAAATTGTGAGCCATATGTTTGTGACTATCACAGCGCCATCTGTCACAAAGCGAAAAAAGTGGTCTAACTAAAACATTCATATTTCTTTACGTACTACACGAATATGTAATAAAAAAATGGGGGTTTCTATTTTAAAAAAATGGAATTGATATCTGTTTGACCTATGGTGTGTGGCGGAGGGCATTTTACGTGCCACTGTCATTACCTCCCTTTCCTGTTCCAGCCGCGTATGGTTCGCGGGAAGAACGACTGCCGGAAAGCCTCTGTGCACGCTCGAATCTCTCTAATTTTACATTCGTGATCTCCTCGGGAGGTATAAGTAGGGGAAAGCAATATAATCGATACCTCACCCAGAAACGCACCCTCTCGAAACCTGGACAGCAAGCTACACCGTGATGCAGAACGCCTCTCTTGCAGAGTCTGCCACTTGAGTTTGCTAAACATCTCCGTAACGCTATCACACTCACCAAACAACCCTGTGATGAAACGCACTGCTCTTCTCTGGATCTTCTCTATCTCCTCTGTCAACCCGACCTGGTACAGATCCCACACTGATGAGCAATACTCAAGTATAGGTCAAACGAGTGTTTTGTAAGCCATCTCCTTTGTTGATGGACTACATTTTCTAAGGACTCTCCCAATGAATCTCAACCTGTCACCCGCCTTACCAACAATTAATTTTATATGATCATTCCACTTCAAATCGTTCTGCATGCACACTCCCAGGTATTTTACAGAAGTAACTGCTACCAGTGTTTGTTCAAAATGGTTCAAATGGCTCTGAGCACTATGGGACTTAACATCTGAGGTCATCAGTCCCCTAGAACTTAGAACTACTTAAACCTAACTAACCTAACGACATCACACACATCCATGCCCGAGGCAGGATTTGAACCTGCGACCGTAGCGGTTGCGCGGTCCCAGACTGAAGCGCCTAGAAACGCTCGGCCACCCCGGCCGGCTTAGTGTGTGTTCCGCTATCATATAATCATACAATAAAGGATCCTTTTTTCTATGTATTCACAATACATTACATTTGTCTATGTTAAGGGGGCCAACCATAGCGCCATCTGCTTTCCCTTTTCAAGCTATACAAGTTTCGTCCTTTGTAGTTTTTCGTTTGACGCTTATTTTGTGAAATATTTGGCCCGGTCACGATCAATGGACCACCCAGTAATTAAGTTTGTATGAAACCTTCAGAGTGCGACTACTACTTGCACCTGGCAATTTTTTTTCCGTTTGTCTCAACAAAATTTGAAATGTATAGATAAAAAATTGTATTTCTCATCCACTGGCTGAAATACAATTATTTTAGTTCAGTGCCCAAAGTGCATAATGTCCTATAAAAGTCTCGTGTCAAGTGTTTTCAGAAATACAGGAAACCCAAGTCACAAAATTTAATATTGTCACCACTATAGGGCATTCTTCATCCCCTTAAATGTTGAGACCAGATCCAGCGGTGGGTGAACTGCATCATAAACGGAATCCACCACATCACCCATGTATTAATTCTGAAGTTTACACGGTAAGTACGTGGAACACGTGTACCTTGGTAGCATGAGGATCTCATCTCTGGTGTAAAAGGTAGGCCCATGGCTCTGGATGGGTTCAATTGACAACCGATTGCAGAGAACCTTGCAGTCTTTCAAGTTGAAGTTATAGGCACAAAATACTGAATTTTAACCCTCTGCTGATAAATTTGTATGTATTATTTTTAAAACTGTTAAGATCATGTTTTTAAATTTTTGTAAATTAAATGAAGGACCTGATACTAAATTTTAATGGATCATTGTGATTTTTGGGCACCATTATCAATAATGAGTTTTCCTAGTTGCTATAGCCGAGGAATCTTGAAAGCCTGGTCCCTCAGACAGTTCAACATTATACAGTGCTTTGATCACAGGACATGTGGAGCAACCAAAACCAGCTGCTTTAGCTTTATAAATCCTTCATAATGTCCCCACTCAGTTATTGTTGCACAATGTTTGGGTTTTTCAGCCATCTAACGTGAACACTCTCAATACAGTTAACCATATAAGAGTTACTTTGCGTACTGGGCTTCTATGATCACCTCCATTCCTAGTATTTATGCAAACACTTATAGCCTGCTACAGTCCATTAGGTGACAATTTCTGGTTGTGCACTTATGGTCTGCAGTGCAGAAATATATGCATCTGCTGCCGCCGCCACCACCACCACCACCACTAATTCTTTAAAGAATTGAAGTCCCATGTATAAAACAGCTTCAAATGTCTCATTATTTTATAAATGAGGTAATGTGTCAAATATTTGATGTTAAGTATGTAAAACCTTTGTGGTTGAAAGCTCTAATAATGTTCATTTTATTAATTTTTGATTTTTCGCCCGTGGACTAAAGAAAAAGTCAGAACCGAATTTTGGTAATTTGCACTGAGTTTTGCAATCTGTTTTAAGAAAAGCAAGTTTTACATGTATCTCAATGTTTATGACATAATATCTCCTGAACTGTGCATTGTACAATGAAAAATTTTGCATGTACATTCAGTGATATATGACAATGCTGTCTACAAAATGTGTTGTGAATAAAGCTAGTGTCTAAGAAGTAATAAATTAAAAAGTCACACCTGATGCTGAAGTTTGGGAGCATCAATAGCGAAAATGTGGTAAACGATAAACTTTTTTCCTTTCATTATTATGTGAGGGGTGTCTTTGAGAAAAAGGTTTTTAATGGTTTAAAATTATTTGTACAGTTTGTAGGAAGTCGGTAAGTGCTTACATTCTCAAATACTGGGTTTAAATAATGTGGGTGATTTGCACATCGTGTTACTAATTTTAATACTTGTGATATTGTGTTAAACCTTAAATGTAAGATTATAGTGCTGAATAAGTAGGTTATAACATCATTTTAAAGTTAGTCAGTATTTATATCAAGTACTGAAAATCAAATCTTTGTTGCCTCTGGAAGGCATTAAACAGGCAACCTGCAACTGGTATTGCATAACCGTTTTAGCGATTTAATAATACAGATCCTTAGGGGACTGAAGCAGTAGAGGCATGACTGAGGGAGGAGTTTCTTGTCTCCCCTGATTCTCTAAGTGCCCTCCAAGCAATCATATAGATATATGCAACATAGAACATTATGCTGATGTTGTTCTACTGACTTCTCCTGCTAGAAACACAGGAGATGATTGTAACATTTTGCTCAACACTGGGGCACATTGAAATCCAGGCGAAGACAACAGCCACGAAAACCAACTTTGTACATACTGTAGTGAAATGTGCAGTCCCATGAGATATGTTATGTCTCTGTTAAGTCATAAGGTTGTGTGGCATGAGAAAGAATGATTGAAAGTGATAGACAGCAAGCTACAATCAGTAAAACAAAATGTCAAGTTTTGGCATTCCTTCTCATTCACACAGACAGAGGAGAAAATTACACAGACTACTGTCAAGTGATTAGAATCCACTGTGAATAGTGTGTTGGTCAAACTACTGCGAGTTAACAACCTGAGATTTGGAAGGTACCTCAGTTACTATCTTCTCACATGATAAGATTTCCTTCCGCAGAATACACAGAATACAAATCCTGTCACTACTTGTCAACTTGACTGTGTGTGGCATGTTAATGTTTAAACTAGGGGCTTTGCACAGAGGGCACAGAAATCAGGCAGAACTTAGGCTTCTACACTCATGCACCTTACCAACTAATTTGGCATGGTGTCACCCACAGGAACTGAAATTGAACCAGTGTGACACGTTTCACCTGGTGGAATGCTTGCTCTACTTTTGTCAGTGGAAAGCAAGTGCAAAAGGAATAGTTTCTGTTGATTGGGGTAGATTAAAAATACCGCGAATAGTGCTACTTCTTTGGTAGTGGTTCCCAACCTTTCTGAGGCCATTACCCCTGAGTGCAATCAGATATTACAGTGAGACAACTGGTAATGCTTATTTCTAACAACCTTTTTTTGTAGATTGATGAAGCAGTTTTCA